>NC_063168.1:57014667-58214667 GCF_023159225.1 Perognathus longimembris pacificus | reverse complement strand
AAACCAATTTTAACATTACACAGGTAAGTAACACGAGTCAGGCAGGATAGGATCCAATTTCTTGTTCAGTTTTAGGAGCACCACTGTGTTCTTTCTGAATTTAAGGCAAATTCTTTTGTATTCTGAGTATTGCTAGTGCCTAAATAGCACCTGCATGGGTGAGCAAGTGTGCACATGCATGCACATGTACATACACACAGATATACATTGGAAATAACTGCAGAGAAGGAAATAGAGAAGGCAACCCATGTCTTCTTTTCTTTTATTCTTTCCTTATTCCGCCATAAACTAAAGGTAGAGATTGCTGATAGAATGCTATATAACAAGGAATGAATTTTTTTAAACATTTATTGATTAGTTCAAGTTTTTTTTCAAATTTTTATTATCAAACTGATGTACAGAGAAGGAATGAAATTTAAAAAAATAATTAAATTAGCTTTATGCAGCTTCTACTGTTCTGGAAAGAAAAATTAAGTCCATCTGCATCTATAAGCTCGAAAATACGAGCTATTATTTCACTATATCCTCTTGTTTTACATTTAAAACTAGCCTTATACATTATAAAGATACATGGTCAAAATCACAATGATAATGGTTAAATGCTAGTTTTGAGAGACCTTTAAATAGTAAATTAAAAGATGCAAAGCAAAGTTGAGAGGGAGATTGAGGAAAAAGGGTTTTTGTTGTTGTTGTACTTTGTTGTTGTTGTTGATAGTGCTGTTACTTGAACCCAGGGCCTAAAGCATCCTAAACGGATCTTCTACCACTGACCTACATATCCAGTCTTATACTTTAGTACCTTTAACAATACCATTATGTTTTGTTTTGTCTTGTTGGATGTCTAAACTCGAAGTCACCCATTTCCATGTTGCTCTAGACTCTACAAATCTGTAGCAGATCTGACTGTAAGTCTCTCACAGGAATATCAGTTGACTTTGGGCAAGGCTATCTGTGTTATCACTATTGAATCCTAAGCTCCTATAACAGTATCTGGAATGCAACAGACTTCCAACAAATATTTGGGGAAAACATTAATGACTGAATAATCAATGTAGGCTCAAGATATCACACCTAGCCAGCTGAAAACATTTAGAATGCCTGAGATAAACAGTTGTATTTCATTCTAAAATCCATCAACTCATTCAACCTTGCCCCCAGTGATGTTTACATTCATTCATTTGTGCAACACATTTATTGAGCATGCTTTCTGTGCCAGTAAATGACCAATAGCCCCCTGTTTTAAGAACATTACTGTTTTAAAGGAGGACACTGGCCTAAAGGGATAAAACTGTCAAGGGTGAGAAGAAGCCTTGGGGAATTATATGTAGGGACCAGTCGGTGGAACTCTGGTTTGAAACACCATGAAGTCTCTGGAAAAAATGTTGGAAGGAGATGGGAATGTGGCTTAGCAGTAGTGTGCTTCCTTAGCATGCAGGAAGCCCTGGGTTCAATTCCTCAGCATCACATAAACAGAAAAAGGCAGAAGTGGCACTGTGGCTCAAGAGGTAGCGTACTAGCCTTGAGCAAAAAGAAGCCAGGGACAGTGCTCCGGCCCTGAGTTCAAGCCCCAGGACTGGTAAAAAAAAAAAAAAATGTTGAGAAGAGGGAATAGTGAATTCCCCCATATGATCCCTGGCTAGGGAAGAAGACTCCAGCCCAGACTCGACCTTGAGTCTTAACCTTTCTTGCTGCCACCTCCATGTACATATAATTCTTCCCATAGGTATTCAGTTTCTTTTTATTTCTTTGGATTTTTCACTCCAAACAGCTCTCTCTGAATGATGATAGAACATTTTGTCCTTGAACATATACTATTTTGAGTTCTCTCACTGCTTTGAATTGATCGTACCTGCCATCTTACTCTTTCCCATGACCAATACACACACACACACACACACACACACACACACACACACACACACACACACACACACCCCTAGGCTGAAAAGCATAAGTACATCTTCATATCTTTTTTCTTTTACTTTTTACGTTATTCCCATTTTTGCTATCCTAATCATTTTATTATTTTTTCTAACATTTTAAAAATTGTTATTGTAAAGGTGATGTACAGAGGGTTACAGTTATATAAGTCAGGCAATGAGTATGTTTCTTTTTGAACAGTGTCACCTCTTCCCTCCTTTTTCCCCAGATTTTCCCTCCTGACCTCCTTCCTCCACAAGTTGCATTATTTCCAACATAGTGTTTATTGAATATCACTGCTGCATTTTTTCACCCTTTGTCCCACCATTTTTGTATCCTCCTCCCCTCCCCCAAACAGATAAACTTACATATAAGACAAAAGGTACAGAAAACAAAAACAGCAACAAAAGAGAGGGAAAAAAGCAAAATAACAAAAAAGCTCTTGTTTCCATTTCTTGGAGTTCATTTTGATAAGCATCATTTTATATGATCATATGCACATAGCTATTGAGCCTTTGTGATCCTCTCCTAAGAATATCCTCTTCTGGCTTCATTGTGTGAATGTCTAGAATCATGTATAATTTATCATGTCTACATGTCGTTTTTTGGTCTTTTACCATACAGTGTGTTTACTTGTAGGTTTATCGGCACATGCTAATTACAACATATGAGGGAAAACATGCAACCCATGTTTCTAGGGGTCTAGTTTACTTTGCTTAAATAATTTTTCCAAGTCCTTCCATTTCTTTACAAATGGTAAAACATCATTCTTTCTGATATCTTTAAGTAGTTGTATGAAGCAATTGCCATTCAACAAAGTAACATGTGAATACAATGCATCTTGATCATTGTCATCCTTTTCATCATTCTCTCCTATCTCTCCCAACCCCACACCTTTCCTCAATTTTCTTAATTTTGTAGGATATGCATTGAATTTTATGACGCTATTTCCCCTTTCTTCCTCTTTTCATTTGTCTAACCATATCCTCTTGATGTCACTCTCTCACATTCAACTACCGAGTTCCTGGATCCCATTATTTATTTTTATTTATTTTGGGATGGTGAGTTAGCCCTTCTAAGTAATCACAGCACTTATATCTTATAGCATGAAAGGTGTTGTTTTGATGCATCATGGATGAATCCAAATAAACTCCACTGAGCCATGTGCACTCCACTTCCAAACTTGTAGGTTGCAAAGGTCTCTGAGTCTGATGCTCACTCCTTTAAGGAAGAACAAGCCAGCTATAATAGTTAATCTTGATCAACTTGGTTGGATTGAGAATCACCTAGGTCCTAGAAGAGTAACTGCCTCTCTGGATGTGTCTTTGAGAGCATCATTTGCATCATGAGACAATTGTATCTTAAGAGCTTTGACCTAATGCATAAGTTAATCACATGATGGATTCATAATATGATGGCACTATTGGGAGATGGGCAAAAGTAAGAGGTGGGGCCTAGTTGGCAGAAACAGATCACTAGAAATATGTCATTGGGCATTGTTTCTTGCTCTGACACTTTTCTATATTGCCTTTCTCTGCTCTAGCTGTTCACCCAGCACAGGTAGGTATGAGATCCTCTTCTTTAAGGACCCAGCCAGAGAAAGATGGGACTGGAGCTGGGAGGTAGAAGGCCCTACTTACTATCCCTATATAGGAAAGAGTGAATCCAGGCTCTCAGGTCCTTGTATTTAAACCACTGCAATAAAGTGGAACCATCTGATGCAAATGAAAAAGCAATTAATTAGCTAAAAGAAAAAAAGGCAGTTTCCTCTCTTACTAGTCTGGGCAGATGTTCATTCTGGCTTCAGTTTTTCTGAGACAATAATAAAGAGTTCTAAGATAGATTCAAGCTGGCAGTTGCCTGATCATCTGAGCCCCACTATGTCCCCTCCCACCACTGACAAAATACTCAAGTGCCATAAGTGAAAGTTTGCCCTATGCTTTTCTTCACATAGAGTCTCAGTGGCCCAGGTCTTGAGACTTGAAAACAATTACATCTTCTAAGACAGGCTGGCCAGCTGAGGGAAGGGTATCAGCTGATGGAAAGAAGCAATGGTGATAAAAACTCTTCAAACAGGCCATCATAAGCACTAACCAATCATTTGAACTACAAAGAACAAATATCATTGAACATCTACTGTATATTTAACTCAAACCTGGAGAGGAATTTACCATATTTTTTTTTATCTAGGAACAATAAGGCAATAAGGAGAAGTATAGCCCAGTGGGTAAGATGGCAGGCTGTGGTTTTGATTGCTATGTCTCAGATTCTTAGTCTTTCAGATTCTTTGTCCTCAGTGAATTAAACCTCAATTACTTTTCTTGTACGGTGGGGATGGTAATGGTGCATTCTTTGTGGCACTAAGAGAAAGATTGATTATATTATTCCATGTAAAGCTATTGGCTTGGTTGTTCCACAAGTGTTTAATATCTGTTTCCATGGTGATGCTGATGCTGATGATGAAAGAAGTCCTCAACTTTCTATAGGATAAAAGAGAAGACTCTATTTTCAAATTATCTCCTTTGCCCAGCCTCAATGCTTTTCTCTTCTACCCCACAGAGCAAGCAAGAAGATAGTATATTCTGTGGTGATGGAGATTTTGAATTGACAATTCTGGGATAAGATGTCAGGAGATCACCTGGGAGTAACCTCTAGACCCTGGAGATTGAGGCATCATGTTCAGGGTCTATGTAGGAAAGTGATGTTCCTGGAAAATCTTGAGTGGAAGAGGAGGTGAGGGTTCCAAACTGGAAAAGACCAAATCAGATGTATACAGATTTGAAGTCTATGCAAAACTCCTACATGTTCATCCCAGGGATTTAAAAAACAAATACCCAACTCCAAATCTATCACTTCTGGGTTCATCAACATATTTTGTGTTTCTTCCCACTAGAATTTCAAACCTTGGGCAATCTCTGAAAATGAGGTTCTTGTGACATTTGCCACAGCTAATATTGGGCTCTCTGGGTCACCCTGGCATTAGGGAACCCCTACATATTTTTATGGACATAATGATAAAGAGCAATACTTTATGGAGAGATAACAAAGATCCCCGAATGCTTTGATCTGTCGCCCTAAATTGTGCTTACCTTTGGCCTAAAAAACTCCTTGTCTTTCTGCATTTTTAGCTGGATCTTAAACTAGTCCTTCTCTGTTAACACTGGTTTCCACCATTTATTTGCATTGCACCACATCTGCCTTTGCCAATCCTAGTAACTAAATGAAATCAATCATTTTTATTTGATTGTTGTCCTTTATTGTTGCTTTGCCGTTGTTATCACTATACCATCAGGAAAACGATATGAGACACTGGCTGTCCGTATCCAAAAAGTAATAAAAGGTCACTCTCCTAAATCTCTTTCCGGCAGTTGTCACCAACAATCTCTTGCTACCTTGAAACCTTTGCTTTTTATTGCTCTTCTTGTTTCCTGCCCTTAGGCCAATCCATGGTTTGCTGGTACCAGATTTCCTCCTGTTCCTCTGACCCCACCTAGGAGGCCATTTTCATCTCAGGGCCTGATATGGGACAGTCACACGGTTTTTGCTTAATTGAGTTTGTCTGTTCTCAGGCAGAAACCTTTAGTGAGCTGTAATATTTTGCTTGCAATTTCACAGTGTACCCACTATCTTTTTATATTAGTGGCCAAGTCCAGGCAATAACTATTTCATTTTGTTATCTAGGTCCAGAGCTGTCTGTCTTATGAAGAAAATGCTCCTGTGCTGTCAGAATCTTCCATCTTTCTATCACTTGCAGCATTGCTTTTGTTGATGTCCTGTGTCCTATCTCATGTTCAGATTTTATCTCACAGAATTTTCAGCTTTTCTTTCTGTGTGTTTTGAAATCTGATGTACTAGGAGAAAACTGTTTGGTTATTTACTTGTCATTGGAGATGACAAGGACTGATAGAGAAATTCCAGAGCATGCTCTCACCTTCCTCTCGGACTTCATTATTAGAAGCAGTGCTTGATGCTTTTGATCTTTGTATTTGAAGTCAGCAATAGCTCCAACTTGCCTGTTGCAGCAGGTTCAATGTCTCTCTTGAGTTTTGAGAGCTAAGTTGCAGAGAGTACCTATAGAGGAATGTCCTATTAGACCTTAGTGTTCCACCGGTCCCTAAGGACATATGCAGAGGTACATTGGAACTTTCCACTTGCGTAAATCAAAATTGAAGTCATGCTCAATATTCCGAATCTCCAAGACCCAATCTTCTTATTTAATGTCTTTGTTCCAGAGTACAGAGTATACTTGCTGTATACTACTAACATTCAGGAGCAATACTTACAGCCAATATTTGTGTCTAACCTACTGTATAGAGACTCCACTTTCATTATTAAAAGTTTTAGTTTCTGAGATTCAATAGAGGCCATTTACTGTGTGGTCATACATTTTTGGTGAAGATATCAATAAGAGATAATGAGAACACAAAGAACTAATTTAAAATCTTAGGTGTGAGATCGATGGAGAATGATTCAATTTACCTAAGAGGAAGAGAGAAAGATGTGCTACAAATATGCACTTTGAAAATAGACAGGGTTTTGCAATATAAAAAAAAGTATCAGAGCGGCTGGATAAGATCCCATTCACCTGGAAATGTCATCAAAGAACCTACAGGAATGGCAAATAAGCATATGAAGAGAAACTCAATATCATTAGCCACTAGAGCTAAACTGAAATAACAATTATGTACCACGACATTAAAGTGGCTAAAATGGGAAAGACTGAGCACACCAAATGCGGACGCAGATGTGAAGAACTATAATGCTGGCATTGCTGGTGGAGTTAACAAATGGTAAATGACTTTGGAAAAGAGCTTGCTGGTCTCTTTATAAAATCAATCATGTACCTACCACATGGATTCAGCTAGTTCATTTCTAGGTATTTACTCACTAGAAATGAAGGCAGATTTCCATATGAAGACTTGTTTAAGAATGTGAATTGTTTTATCAGCAACAGGCCCAAACTGAGTACACTACCATTTACTCATAAGCAAACTGGCATATCCATTCAGGGGACTCAGCAATATCGAGAAATCAACTATACTGATACATACAAAGTCATTATGTTCAGTGAAATAAATCAGGCAAAGAAAAGGTACACACTGTGTAGTTTCATTACACAAAAATCTGCCACTAATCAATTGTAGCAGAGAGCAAATATTGTCTAGGAGATGAAGGCGGGGAAGGAAAAGGAGGGAAAGATGGCAAAGGGATGTGCAAAAACATCTAAACGTGATATATGTTCATGTATTTGATTTTGAGGACGCTTTCATAATTGAATACCTATGGCAGAATTTGTGAAATTATATACTTTAAATATGTGCAAGTTATTAAAGGTCTGTTATACCCTAACAAAGCTATTTGCAGTTTAAAAATATCTTTATTAGATAAAAGGAGACAGATACGAAGTTTAAAATAGAATAACAATAACATAATGTAGGAACTAGGGATTTAGCTCAGTGGAAGGGCACTAGGCTGGCAAGTGCAAGGCCTAAATTCTGTCCTCAGATCTGAAAAAGAAAACAAAACAAACAAAAAAGCAAATAAGCATCATGTATGGAAATATGGAGCCAAGTGCCCAAAGAATGGCCAATACAAAAAGAGTAAACAGTCAGATACTAGTGGCTCATGCCTGTAATCCTAGCTAATCAGAGATCTAAGGATCTTGCCTTGAAAGCCAGCGGGAGCAGAATGGAAAGTCTGTGAGACGCTTACCTCCAATTAACCGCCAAAAAGCCAGAATCAGAGCTGTGGCTCAAGTGGTAGAGCTTTAACCTTGAAGGAAAAAACCCAAGGGCAGTGCCTAGGCCCTGAGTTCAAGCCCTAAGAGGCACAAAAACAAGCAAACCCAAAAACATGATAAAGGATCAGCTGATTTTGATAGCCAGAACTGGGGCAGATTAGCAGATGCCATCAGTGGGGAAAAGCAAATGATGAATGATTTTTATTAAGGTCCTTTTAGTTCTGTTTGGTTTTAAAGAAAGTCACCAATATTAAAATTTGGAAGACAACATTTTAAATCATATATGTGTGTGTAAATTTTTCTTTTATCCATTGATTTACTCATTCATTCATGGGCATTGAACCAAGAAATTACATGTTTAGATAGATGACTGAAAATGCCCCTGAATAGCATTTTGGTGAATGGATGGTGCAGGCATGCATTCTAGCTCAGGCTTCTGCAATCGTAAGGAGAAGAGAACAGAAGGCAGCCTCTGTGCTATGTGCTCTGTGAGCCGCACCCCTCAGATTGACAGCTGTTGCTCTTCTGCTAGCCCCCACCACCTTCCAGTCATCAGCATCACGATCCCTTCTTCTGAGCCCTAGTCTCTGAAGGAATCACCATGTCATAGCAGGTATAGGCGTGTGTGCACTTGGCCAATGGGGCATTTTAAGACTGGTTAATGAGGACCCAGGACAAGAGCTCAGGGGGCTTTTAAAGATGCAGTTAGCTAGATGCATTGCTGCCAGAACCTGGAACTGAGCCTAGTTTCATTCTTGACATAAATGTGTTGCACGCCTACTACCTTACCTAATCTAGGGAGTGCAAATGCACTGGACCCCATGTCTGGAAGCCAGCACTTTCTCCTTTTGTTCATGGACTTTTTGTCAATTACCTATAGTCTCTGTGATCAAATTCTTTCTTTGAATTTCTACATTCCTTTCTGTCCTGTGCTGTTGACACTGGTTGTGGTAATGGAATTTTCCAGTTTGCTAGACAACTGTAGCAGTTTTAAGGGTATGGCTGCTCCATAAACTCTTGTTTCTGTTATAGCCCAAGCCCTGGAACTCTTGATGAAACAAACATTTCTTAAGAAATAGGGATTGTCTCTGAGCAGACACGGTTGGTCAAAGCTGGAATTACCACTGCACTTGGTAGATAGAGAAGCTCTCTGTATTGCCAGTTGAGATCACTTGTTCTAATTTATGCTTTTCAGTTTGTAAATAACTGGGAGGAATTAATGGCAGCAGAAGTGGACACATGGGAGAAGGATAAATAATGGTGCACATAATCATGCAAGATGACCATTTAAGGTGGTGAGACATAGTTAGGTGAAAAAGCAAGCTACAGATCACTAAGTCCAGGATGACCCCATTTTTCTAAATAGGCTTGTGTGTTTCTGTGTACAGCCACAGAACTGGAAACATTAAACAGTAATTTTCTTAGACCAGGGGATTTACAAAGATTTGTACTTAATTTCTGCTTTCCTGGCTTTTTCCAGATTTTTTTTCAAACAAACATGTGCTGTTTTGTAACAATAAGAAAAACAAGTTATTTAAAAACGTAAATAAAAACAGCAAGATTCTGGGAAAACACCATATGCTTTGTCTGAATTCCACATACTCCCTCATGAAGAGGGCCATGGACTGGCCTGGCTAGTTGGTTAGGGTAAGACAGAATTGCTGAGGACAGAGGTGTGGGGGCTCCAGCAATGCACGGGCCTTACAAGAAACAACTCCAAAGCATTTAGGTGAATCGTCCAAATAATAATAACAAAACCCAAGAAATATTAACGTTGTACTTGGTATTAAAAATGTAGAAATCGTCGTGGGTTTTTTTTGGTGGGGGGAGGGGAGCTCCAGGGCTTGAAATCAAGGCTTATCCCTGACTTCAGTACTGTCCCTGATCTTGTATACTCAAGACTAGCACTCTACTTCTGAGACACAGCTCTTCTTCTGGCTTTTTGGTAGTTCATTGACACAAGTTTCACTGACTATCCCACTTGGACTGGCTTTGAACAGCAATCCTCAGATCTCCACTTCCAGAATAGCTATGGGTACAGGCATGCACTTTTTCTTAAATGGAACCATGTAACTTAAGGGGAGGAGTGGAGCTGATAGAGATGGGGGAGAATGATGGAAGAATGACACTGATCAAGATGCATTATATTCATAAATTGATACACTGGATTGAAACCTCTTTGTACAATTACTTACAGATAATTAGAATAAAAAGAAATCCAGGAATATTCTTGCACACATTCACTGAGCACTTACTTTAGGATATACTGTGCTAAGAAATGGGAAGATAGGAGCCAGGGCAATCAGGAAAAGACCCTTTAACAGCTTCTGGACAGGACTGTTCAGTGCTGGGGATGCTTCCCAGTCAGTATGATTTTAAGGATCCTGGTCATAATATATTTGAGTTGTCCAAACATACATACCTGGTAGCTTCAGAATAAAATCTTGCTAAAATTCTGGGATCTAGGAAGCCCAAGGTCATTTGGTCTCTGGAAAGCAAATAGTTCTTGATTTAATACAATCTAGGGGTCTTGGGTCCTTTCTTTCCTGCACTAATTAAAGAATTATGAGCCAAGAAAAGTGGGAGCAGAGGTAAAGTTTATTTGAAAGTGAGAGTAAGACACCAAGGGAACTGAGACAAGCCTCTTGGCTACTGGTGGATTGATACAAGTCCTCAACTAGGACTTCCAGCTGGGAGGGCCACCTTATGTCATATGAAGTCTTATCTGCCTGCTTTCTGGGCAAGAAGGAGAGAGTACAGACTTCTTTGTCCAGGAGAGCAAGACAGACTTCTTTGTCCAAGAGAGCAAGAAGGAGGCTCA
Source organism: Perognathus longimembris pacificus (assembly GCF_023159225.1). Lineage (NCBI taxonomy): Eukaryota > Metazoa > Chordata > Mammalia > Rodentia > Heteromyidae > Perognathus > Perognathus longimembris. The sequence goes on along the minus strand of NC_063168.1, from coordinate 58,204,186 downwards.
GAAATTGGAGACCTGATGAAGGCTGGTGGCGTTGCTCTTTTGTTGACCCTCTAGGTGAGTCTCAGCTGTTCTGACAGCAACCTCCTAGAAGGAGGAACAACGCTACTATACTGGCAGGGTTGGATCTCTTTCCCACCAGGGGCCTTCCTCCAACCCCTACACATCAGATTCTGCGTGAATCCACAATTCTAGGTTTGATTAAAAAGACAGTTGGCTCTGATGACTGTTAAGCTTCACTTTTTGCTCAAGGCTAGTACTGTACCACTCAAGCCACATCTCTACTTCCTGTTATGCTTCATTTTAAACAGTTTCTTAGAATTATATGATGTACAAACAAGCACTATCCTTGCAGTCAGAGAGTAGCATAAAGCAAGTATTATTATCCTCTTTTGACAAAAGAATAGAGTGGGGCATAGGGAATATAATTGCTCATATTTACTACAGTGATTGGACTAGACCTGGGAACACAGTTTGCTGGGCTTTAATACTCTCTTGAATGTACCCTCTCACACTTGTTTGTTCATACCTCCATTCATCTAACATCTGTCATACTTAGGGTCTGTCCCTGCCACTGCAGATGTGTGCAGGAAATCAGGTATGGGCCCCAGTGATTGCATTCCAGTATCAGGGCCTAGATCAATGATTCTCAATTTTGAGTGCACTTAGAATTGCCTGGGGAGCTTTTAAAAACTACTGTTGTCCAGACCCTATCTCAAACCAATATAATTATGATCTCTGCTGTTGGAAAAAGCTCCCTGGGTGATTCTAACGTGTAGTTAATACTTAAAGCCAGTTCTTGTGAGTAAGCATGAATACTTCTGTTCCCTTATGAGAAACAACAAAAACTAAAAATATCTGAGCGCTTACTGATTCTAGAAGAATTCTTATGGTCTTGTACCCTACTGAGCTTAGAGATTGATCAAATGCTCTCTGAAGGGTGGGGATAGAGTTGAATGTGGTAGGCAGAGACTTTAATAGGATAATACAGCATATGGTATGTTCTAGTCAACAGCCAAAAGTCCTGATGCTTGCCTAGATGTCAAACCGGAGAGAAGTTCTTTTGTGTATGAGAGCTTTGCTTAGCTCTTCATGGCAGTAATATATTCTATTTTTGTTATGCCAACAGAGGTATATGGGTAGAAAAGAGAACTAATAATAGAAGATGTTTAAAGAGAATCTGATCTGAGCCCTTGCTACAACCATCTAGGAAACTAAATCTGGGAAAGGGGAAATGACTTGAAACAATTAGAGAACAATGCAAAACAGGACATGATTCAGTGTCAAAATATGGCTATAGGCCACAACTCTCTACTCTGTTAGTGCTTTAGAGGGCTAATTTTTCTCCATGTGTCAGAGCCTAGGAACACTTTCTATCTGGGTTGAATGACATTTGCATTTTCCTCTTCCCTGAGGCTTTTAGCTAGAGCAAATCCTTAAGCCCAACTAGAAAGATGGATAAAAGGGTGAAGGGAGGAGAAGACAACTCCCATCTCCTTACCACACATGCTAGTTCCTCACAACAGCTCACAAGATAGGGAATATTCACTATATTCACTTTGGAAATGAGGAAACTAAGGCTCAGGGGAGTTGAACCCATTTTCCTCAGTTACAGAGTTGGTAAGGGCAGCTTGAGTACAGCCGGCTTTCTCTGCCATACTTACCAGTGATGTAACCATGACTATATATCATAAGTTCATTTTGTATTGGGAGCTTGCCTGAAGAACTATGAACTTGACAGTTTTTCTGTGACAAACTGAAGCCTGAGAAATCTGTTGTTTGCTTCTCTCTTTTCTTGCTCATCATCTCCCTGTTATTTATTTCTATTTTCCTAACTTGGTTGATGTTCAGTATCATAAGCAATAATTAACATGGATGACACCATGTCAGAGAGAACACTGAAAAATAAAAAATAGCAGATGGGTCTCAGGTGAACTCTGCAATCAGAAACTTAGGACACTGAGAATCGAGATTCAAAGTCAGCCCAGGCAGATAAATCTGAGAGACTCACTTCCCATTACCCTGCAAAAAACTGGAAGTAGAGACATGGTTCAAGTAGTAAAGCATTTGGACCCTGAGTTGACAAGAAAGGAAATGGAGAGAAGAGAAAAGAAAAAAGAAAAGAAAAGGAACAAAATGAAACCTAGGACAGTCATGGTATGCAGTATATTTCGTAAATAATTCCAAGGCAAACTCAACAGGAGGACCCCTTTTTTTGTTTTGTTTTGTTGCCAGTCCTGGGGCTTGGATTCAGGGCCTGAGCACTGTCCCCTGGCTTCATTTTGCTCAAGGCTAGCACTCTACGACTTGAGCCACAGTGCCACTTCTGGCTTTTTCTATGTATGTGGTACTGAGAATTCGTACCCAGGGCTTCATGTCTACAAGGCAAGCACTCTACCACTAGCCATATTCCCAGCCTGAGGTCTCCTTTTTATTTTTATTATTTTTTAACTTTAACATTTTATTTTGTGTAAAAAAGGGCAAATTTAGTGAATTATTTTCATCTTGTACATGAAGTTATAATTTTAATGCTTTTCATATCCATGCTGAATTTGCAATTTGGTAAAAATGAAGGAAACATAAATTTCTCCAAAGGAATTTTTCATGCCATTATATACACTTTGTGAGAAAGTTTCAAATGCTTTCCTCAGTAATCACATTACCAGAAAATAAAAGATTAAATTTGTACAGATATTGACCTATATATCAAATACATACAGAAATGATGTAAAAACTTAATGCAGTTTACTTTGACCTCTGTCCTCAAAAGATTTGCCCAGGGACAGATGCTTTCTTTTGTACAAATGACTGTGGCTTTATTTAAAATATGAAAATCAAAGGAAGAAACCCAGTTTAATCACAGTATTTTTAAAATCCCTTCCCAATATTAAAGGATCATTACCAAATATATAGCACCATAATGCAAATATTGATGGGAGGGGAGATTTGTATCATGTAAAATTAATAATAATAAAAACAAACACTGAAAACCTGTGTTAGTATCTGTAGAGTAAGAAGTTGATAACAGCTTTAGCTTTCCTCATACACAGCAAGGAAAAGGTTAAAAGAGTTTAAGCTAACAAAAGTTCCCAAGTAATCTGAACAGGGAAGGAAACAAACAACTAAAAAATACAAACTCAAGGTCAGTAGTACATTTGAACCGTAAGAGAATGGGTCTACTGAATTGTACGACTGGAGTTATGGCTATGACATAAATCTCCTCTGCAGGAATTTATTTCTTATTCATCGTGAGCAGCAAGAGTGAGAATCTTGAACATTGAAAAGGGCCTCAGGCTTCAGGCTGGGTTTAGACCACAGAAGGTCTTTAACCCAAGTCTTCAATTGTTGGTCGCTGGATCAAAAGAAGAAACACTTCACGAGTGGCTGGGAGATTCTACAACACACAGAGCCTGGTTTGACTGTAGAATTGGAAGTTATAAAACCTGGCTACAAATGAGCGTTTCACAGAACTATTATTAGTAGGACTGGTGGGCTCCCAACCACACCACCCCTGGGGTATGCAGCTCCCTGGAGTCCTTAACCCCAAGGTTACACCGGACCTGTACCAACGAACCAGAGTCCTGGGTCTAATCTGCTGAGCCTGAGATTAAAGACTGCTGTCACCTTTGCCTTGGATGAGGTCTCCTTTTTAAAAAAGACATTTTTCATTGATCTAAGAATAGGAAATACCTCCTTTTGAATATGTGAACACATAAATGACAAATGATGGGAGCATATAAGTGATATTTTCCTCCTTTAGGAACATCCTGGAAATGGATTTTGATTATTTGACCAGTCTGGAGTACAGTTCTGTTTCTTTTCATTACTATAAACCAAACAAAGTGTATTTGACAACAGGACTTTGTGACCCAAGGTACAGAAATCACTATTTATTTCACTGACTGTAACTGGTGGGAAGCTTCTACATGGTTATCTCTTATTATTTGTTCATGAAAATTGTCTGTTTACTCGGGAACAAGACGAACCAGGCTAAATTTCTAAGAACAGAAGAGTTACATTGGATGTTGTATGTTTCTTTGTAATTCAGAGCCCGGGACATAGAAAGTCAAGTATTCCTTAAGTAAAGGTCTATTTGCTAGTCTCTTGGCTCCAACTGGTGTTTTTTTCAGACATCTTTCTCCCTTTCATCAAGAAGACAGTGATTCTTAGCTCCTAAAACATAGAATATACTCTAGAATTCTCTGAAACTCTGGTGATAGGTCTCAAAAAGAAAAGGAAGGGAATGACTATTTATTTACTGAGTATCTATCTGGTACTCACAGCCCTCATGGTAAGAGTTACCATCTCAGTTATACAAAACTATTCAGAGGATGCCCCATATATGGGCATTGGGTATAGGTATATTACATGACAGCGTAAATGTGCTATATCTTAGCCATACTAATGCTTACTCCTATTAATGTGTCCCAGAACTCTGTGCTTCAGGGTTCATTTTTTAAAACAGCTTTATTGAGATATAATAGACACACAACACACTCCACATATTTAAGACATTCAATTTAAGTTTTGACAGAGGCCAAAAATATGAAATCCATGAGACTCTCATACCATCAGGATAATTAGAACCATCAGCTCCCAGAAGTTTTCTCAGGCTCCTTGTCAGCCCCTCCCATCTACTCCTGCTCTCCTTGTCCCCAGCAATCACTGAGCTGTCCCTAGCTGAATATGAGAGGAGAGATAAATGCCTCCTCATCTCAATATGTCAGTGTCCTCATACTCTAGATCTGTGAAAATATTGCCCCTGGAACTTCAAAGTAAGTTTCCAGTTGAGATTTTCCTAAATGACCATGGTCACGGCCTTAGGAGGAAAAGGAGGCAGTAGGGTTAGGGTTAAAGAAAGAGCTGTGATAATGGAGTTGAGGATTGAAGTTTTCCTGGGAGATGTGATGATGCTATGCTGACTTTTTTTTTTTCAAATTTTTATTATCAAACTGATGCACAGAGAGGTTACAGTTTCATACATTAGGCATTGCATACATTACTTGTACTGTTTGTTACCTCGTCCCTCATACCCCTCTCCCTCCTCCCCCTTTCCCTTTCCCCCCATGAGGTGTTCAATTCACTTACACCAAACAGTTTTGCAAGTATTGCTTTTTTAGTTGTTTTTCTTTTTTTACCCTGTGTCTCTCAATTTTGGTATTCCCTTTCAATTTCCTAGTTCTAATACCAGTATACACGGTTTCCAATATACTCAGATAAGATTACAGAGATAGTGTAGGTACAACCACAGGAAGGTGATACAAGAACATCATCAATAATAGAAGCTACAGATACACATGGGACGTTGAAAGTAGTTACAACTATGATATAACAATCGTTTCCATAACATGGCGTTCATTTCACTTAGCATCATCTTATGTGTTCATAAGGGTATAGCTATTGGGCTACGCTGACTTTGAAGGTGGAGGAAGGAGCCATAAGCAAAGAAGTTTGGTGGCTTCTAGTTGGGAAAGGCAGGTAAATGGCATATGCCCTGGATCCTCTAGAGGGAGTACAGTCCTGCATATATCTTGATTGGCTCTCAAAATGATCTATAGCCCTATTCCCCAAAGAAAGAAATTAATAAATAAGTAAATAAATAAAGATTTAAAACATCAAACCGAAATGAAACTACCCATGCCCTAATTCTGTAACCTACGAGTGCTGCCTTACATGGCAAAAGGAACTTTGCAATTTCAATTAAATTAAGGAGTTCGAGATGAAAAGATTATCCTGGATTATCCAGTGGGCCTTGATGTAATCAGAAGTATCCTTATAAGAGAAAGACAGAGAGATTTTACTATGATATAGAAAATGGTGTGATGCTGGAAGCAGAAATTGGAATGATATGCTCTTTTACTTTTTTTTTCAGATTTTATTTGTGCCAGTAATGGGGTTTGAACTTAGGTCCTTACATCTTTGCTTAGTTTTTCCACTCAAGAATTGACACTCTACCACTTGAACCACATCTCTACTTCATACTTTCTGGTTGTTAGTTGGAGTTAATAGTCTCACAGACTTTCCTGCATGGCCTTGGTTTGAATTATGGTCCTCAGATGTCATTCTCCTCCACATCTAGGATTAGAGGCATGAGCCACTGGTGCCAGGCTGGAGTGATGCACCTTAAGGATGGAGGGAAGGGCCCTAAAACAAACCACAGAGATGACCACAAGATGCTGAAAAGAGGAAGGAAACATACTCTCCACAGGAAGCCTTCAGAAGGTAGCAGACTTACCAATATGTTGATATTACTCTAATGACACTGATTTTGAACCCACTGGGCTGGGGACCTACATAAGAACCCACACCAGAGGAAGTGGGTTTCTGGATGTTTTTCAGTACTGTGATTGATATGGAAGTTTGTTTACAAAAGGCAAGCTTATTGGAAGTTTCTTGCTGTCTCTTGAAATCAGTTAACTGAGATAGACAATCCTTCTCTGGTCATGAGGAGCTAGATGCCAGAGCATCCAGCATATAGAAAATAAATCCAAGGAAGGTTATGGATGGTCATCTCTGACAGTGTGACCATAAGAGGTGATTCAATTGTTGAGGAGGACACAAATAGACATTGAAAGGTTAGAATTGGGCCTTGCTTCAGTTAATTCATTTGATATGTTTACTTATAGATTTATAGGCACATTCTAACTACCACAAATGAAGGAAACCATATAACCCATTTTCTCTGGGCCTACCTTACTTAACTTAATATAATTTTTCCATGTCTTTCCATTTCCTTACACGTGGTACAATATTACTCTTTTTCATGGATAAGTAAAATGCCATTGTGTATATATACCATGCTATCTTGATCCATTCATCCATTGAGGGGCATCTGGGCTGATTCCATATCTTGGCTATGGTAAATAATTCTGCAATGAACATGGTTGTGCTGGTAGCTTTAGTGTGGCCTTGTTTATGCTCTATTGGATAAATGCCCAGGAATAGAATTGTTGGGTCATAGGGTAGCTGGATGTTTAGTTTGTTGACAGTCCTCCATACTGCTTCCAGAGTGGTTAAACAAGCATACATTGTTACCAACAATGTAACAGAGTTCTTTTTTTGGCCACATCCCTACCAACATTTATTATTGTTAATTTTCTTTCTTCTTTTTTTTTGTTGGACCAGTCCTGGGCCTTGGACTCAGGGCCTGAGCACCGTCCCTGGCTTCTTCCCACTCAAGGCTAGCACTCTGCCACCTGAGCCACAGTGCCCCTTCTGGCCGTTTTCCATATATGTGGTGCTGGGGAATCGAACCCAGAGCTTCATGTGTAGGAGGCAAGCACTCTTGCCACTAGGCCATGTTCCCAGCCCGTTAATTTTCTTGATATTGGCCATTCTGATGGGGGTAAAATGGAATCTCTGTGTTGTTGTGTGATTTGCTTTTCCTTTATGACCAGATACACTGAACATTTCTTCATGTGTATATTGGCCATTTTTTCTTATTTAGAGAAGTCTCTAAGTTATTAGCCCATTTGTTAATAGGGTCGTTGTTTCTTTGGGGGATTATTTTTAGAGGGTTAATAGACTCTATGGAGAGCTCAAATAGTATAATTCATTTAAAAAGACTAAGTCAAAGCCCAACGAAATAAGTATGACAAAATGGCTACTTGCAAGAGGGGAGGGTGGTGCCAGAGGAGACAGGTAGAAGAATGAAGGGGGAAGGGTGAGATTATAGGCAAAAATAAATTGTACATACCACAGAATTGAGAAAAATAAGGGAATGTGTGGGTCAAAGGGGAGATGAAGATGTTAAAGGGATGCAAAGATCAAGATAAATTGTACACATAAACTTATTTATTAAAAGCAAAAAAACTCTCAATATATAACCTAAATATTAAGAACAGTGAGGGAAGGGGTGGGTTGAGAAGGATGGATAAAAATGTTGAAAGAGTAATATTGAACAAGATACACTGCATTCATAAACTGCTTTGGTGAATGGTAACTCCATTGTACAACTACATAAAGATAGCAAAAATACTTTCAAAAAAGAATTGGACCTTGCCATTTAGAGAAATAACAGGAGAAAGGTACCAAGACATTTCTATCGGTGGACAGCCTAAGAACTTCTCAGAGAGGAACAATCAGGCTAAGGGTTCACCTGTGGCACAGGGCATGGCAGACACTGTTGGTGGCTACATGATTGATATTTTCTACCTTTTCTTTGCCACTTGCTGTTGTAGACCCAAGAGTCAGGTACTTGCTTTCCTACTACAATCTTCACAGATAAAGGTGGACAATGACCAAGTTCAATTGGACAACAAGGGATATTTACTGGGGAGCACCTGGATAGGATTTTTCTTTTTGGATCAAAACACAAAGTCTCATAAGGAGAACATATTTTCCTTTGTTTACTGCTTCCTGCCCTAGGATATAATTGTGATGTCCAGGATTGTGGTGATTGTCTTGTGGTCACAAGGCAATAACCATAAAAATTCAATGTCATGATGCTAAGGAAGGCAGAGCTGAAAGATGGAAAGAAGCAGAGTCATTGATGTCATTCTTGAGTTACAGAACCAATGCCAAGGCTGCGTCTTTGCACACTGAGTTCAGTAACAATGAATGTCCTTGTATCTAAGGCCCTGTGAGCTGAGTTTGCTGTTACTTATTGCTGAAGCATTTCTTATGAACACAGAGGGCTTGCAGTGTGCAGCAATAGGAATGTTTATATCTGTATTGATGATAGTTTATCACCATGGCTCTAAGTAATAAAGGAAATTTTATTTCATTTCTGTCTTCTTTTTCTAGTTAGCATATATTAGTTGTGCAAAGGGAATTCATTGTGATATTTCCACACATACATGTAATGTACTTTGATCAATTGCACTCCCTCTATCACTTTTTAAAAATTCTTCTCTCAGGGCTGGGGATATGGCCTAGTGGCAAGAGTGCCTGCCTCGGATACACGAGGCCCTGGGTTCGATTCCCCAGCACCACATATACAGAAAACGGCCAGAAGCGGCGCTGTGGCTCAAGTGGTGGAGTGGTAGCCTTGAGCAGGAAGAAGCCAGGGACAGTGCTCAGGCCCTGAGTCCAAGGCCCAGGACTGGCCAAAAAAAAAAAAAAAAAATTCTTCTCTCAACTTTTAAGCTATTTTAAGAGATTTTATTTATATATATGTATAAAGAACTATGACCACATTCACCACCACCCCACTTTACCCTGCCCTCTCACCCACTTTTCTTCAACTAGTTACCATCCCAAATCAGCCTGTCCTCCACCTTTTATACTCATGTCATTTTTTTTGTCTTGATTCTGCATATGAGACAACATGTACTATTTGATTTAACATGAAGATCCGCAGTTCCACCCATTTTCCTGCAAACAACATAATTTAATTTTTCTTTGTGACTGAATAATACTCATGTGTATGTATGTGTATAAGTGCACACACGTACATGCTTGTGTGCATATGTGCATGCATGAGTCTGTGAGTATTCATGAATGATGGATATCCAGGCTGATTCCATAGCTTGGCTGTTCTGAATAATGCTGCTTAAGACATGGGTATGCAGGTGTCCTATTGTTGCTGACTTACATTCCTTAAGAAAGATGCCCTGCAGTGGGATAGGAGGGTCTTCTGGCAGTTCTGATTTTACTTTTATATTTTCTAGATTAAAATGGTGTTTATAGTCTAAGTGAAATTTTGGTTTATGCATGTATCAGTGAGTTTGGGGGCAAAAAAATAAATGTGACATATTTGGCTCTGAAAGGATAGAGAATTGAAAGGATATTAAAAAGATAGAGCAAATAAAGTGATAGATTGATAGATCAAGGTAAGTAAATACATAAGGAAGGAAAGAAAAGGAAGAGAGAGAGGGAGGGGTGTGCAATTAACATTAGGGAAACAGTTTGAGGACATATATATATATATATATATATATATATATATATATATCTGTAAAATTAAGCATTCACACAGTGGGCCCGACCTGAAGGGACAAGAGGAGGGAGTGGATCCCTAAACTCAGTGAGAGCAGAACAATAGGCAGAATATAAAGCCAGTACTGTTCTGAAGCCCCACAAGATGAAGCCAGGAAAATGCTCTCCTAGATCTCCCACAGATTCCCTCTAGTGCCTTCTATTGGCTGAGCCCTGCCTGGGACTTGGGACATAAAATGAAAGTTGGATGAGTAAGCATAAAACAAAAGATGGAGGTGAGTGGAGGAGTGAAAAAAGAAGACTCAGAATTAGGTTCCACCATTGGTTTGTGTTAGCATTCATCTATTACTTCTTGCAAGCCATTTATTTTAACATCAAGATTCTCCAACTACCAAAAACAAACCTTGTTTCTCAGTAAGTTAAAACTTTGGTTCTAAGTGCCATTTGAACCTCAAATGTTACTGTATAACTTAGAAAAATAGTGCCAAGTCTCAGGCATAGAGACTTCTGTCACCACAGAGGCTATGAGCTAGAAGAAATGGGTCACCCTAGGACACCAGCCCAGTGCCAGTGCCCACTGCATATTCCCTCTACTATAAGAACGGAGACCTGGGTTTTCCTGTTTGAGATAGTGCTTCCCTGAGCTTTTAAGAGTGCCCTATTAAATGTGCCTATTAAATCAATAACTTGTGAAGTTGAGACATTTATCAGCTGTGATGTTAGGTTGTAGGAGTAGGGAAGGCTTCAGAAACTGGGGGTGAGAGGAATTACCCTTCTGGGTATACAGAAGATTAATATCATTTTTAAGCCAATAGACATATAAAAGAGGCTTTTAATTTTTCCCTCCTAAAAATTAAAAAAATAGGCAAAATATGCACCTGGTTAAAATTCTAATAGTAGGGCAGTGATTTGCTGGTACCTAATTCTACTACTGTACTGATTGCTTTTGTAGGCACCTCAGAGGTGCCAGGCATGAACAACATAGATTTCTATTTATTTATTTATTTATTTATTTATTTATTTATTTATTCATTTATTCATTTATTCATTCATTCATTATTTTGTCAGCTGTGGGACTTCTACTTAGGGCCTGAGTGCTGTCCCTAAGCCTCTTTGTACTCAAGGCTAGTGGTGTACTAGAGTCACAGTACCACTTTTAGTCTCATGGGGACTTTTCTGCCCCAGCTGACTTTGAACCATGATACTCAGATCTCAGCGTGAGCCACTGACACCTGGCTAGATTTCTTCTTTTTAAATTAAAATTTTAGAATGTTGACGTAGCAGTCACCATGTGTGCGTGTCTATGATGGAAGGGTCCACTCCCAGTTGGAACATCAGTCCTCCTTCAGCTGTGAGCTTTAGGTACTAGTGGCTTCCAGCTGCCATTTTCCAGAGGATACTATTCAGCCCAAAGGGGTCTTTGTCCAGCTGATTCTGTACCCTTACCCTCAGGTTTACTTGTAATCAATGAATGCCAGATAGAAAAAGATAAGAAAATGAATCCTCTTGCCTTGAGGATGAGCTGCTCTGCAGGGTAGTTCCTGCTCTAGGGCTCTCTATGGGTTGGGCCCAGGCTAGTCTTTAGTGGAGACTACATCTTTATTTATTTATTTTAATTTTTAAATATTTTATTATCAGAGATGCGATATACAGAGGGTTACAGTTATCGGAGTCAGGTAATGCATACAATTCTTTCTGAACCATATCTTCCCTTCCTTCACTCTTTCCCCATTTGTTCCTCCTGTTCCCACCCACAAGATCTACAGTTCATTTTCTGTATGGTGTCTAGTGAATGCCACTCTTGTAGTTGTTAACTCTTTTCTACTTTTTCTGTGCCCCCTTACCCTCCCAAAGACAAATACACAAGATAGAAGGAAAAGAAAACAAAAACAGCAATGACAGAAACTAAAAAGGTCTCGTTTCCTTTTCTTAGAAATCACTTCAAAAATATTATTTCATATGATCATATGCACATAGCTGTTGAGCCTTTGTGATCCTCCTATGCATATCCTCCTTTGACCTCAACGTGTGAATGTCTAGAGTTCTATATAAGTTATCATGTTCCTGTGTGTGTTTTTTTTTTTTTTTTTTTTTTTTTGGCCAGTCCTGGGCCTTGGACTCAGGGCCTGAGCACTGTCCCTGGCTTCTTCCCGCTCAAGGCTAGCACTCCACCACCTGAGCCACAGCGCCGCTTCTGGCCGTTTTCTGTATATGTGGTGCTGGGGAATCGAACCTAGGGCCTCGTGTATCCGAGGCAGGCACTCTTGCCACTAGGCTATATCCCCAGCCCTCCTGTGTGTTTTAAAAATCATTTATCCAATAGAACATAAACAATGCCACACTAAAGTGACCAGCACAACCATGTTTATTGCAGCATTGTTTACCATAGCCAAGATATGGAATCAACACAGATGCCCTTCAGTAGACAAATGGTTCAAGAAAATGTGGTATATATACACAATGGAATTCTACTCATCCATCAGACAGAATGATTATTTATTGTACCATTTGTAAGGAGAAAAGACTTGGAAAAAATTATATTAAGCGAAGGAAGCTAGACCCAGAAAAACATAGATTCCCTCATTTGTGGTAGCAAGAATGTGCCTATAAATCTACAAGTAAACACATCTTTAACGTTTCTCTTTCTCTCTGCTTCTTTTACCCTTTTCTGTTGAGAAACTTAAAACTAATTAACAAACAATCCTCAGCCCTCAGTGCATGAGTATTATTGCTTGAGTCTCTGTTGCTAGGAAGACCCCTACTGGAGGTGGCATAGGAAGCTGACTAAAGATGAGATTCTGCAGCTGGATTCCTGGATGGCAATGAGGACCTAGCCCATTGCTAGTTATCAGACTATGGTTAGCTCTTGGTTACAGGGACACAAGCAGATGGCTTTTGTGGAACCAGGGAAGAATTCAAGTGGAAAGATGCCCAAGCTGATGATGGATCGGTTTGGAGGATTATGGTGATAAGGACCTATTGCTGCCAAGCAACATGTGAGAGGCAGAAGGTATCTTCAGAAGCATTTAGAAAGATTCTCATGGCTTCTAGTCCAGGCTGAAAATTAGACAGAGCTTTAACTGTACAAATAGAAGAACTACAGGGAAGGCTGGATTCTTATCCTGAGAGGATCACCAATGTGAAAGTCAGAGTCTTCATAGAGAATGAAGCTATCTGGAGAACCTTAAACCCTTAGATTGGAGCTGGCCTCTCTGACTTGTTGGAAAACAGAGATTCATTATTACTTGCACTCTATATAGAGGCCTCTTCTGAATCAAATCTCATCTTGTTCTAGGACTACAAAGAGAGAAAGGGGATTATATGCTACAAGCACCACAGGATCTTGCTCACAGCATCGAGTGTATAGATTCCCAGGGTGATGGATTAGGAACAGGCTGAATATAAAGTGAGTGTAGGTGAGTTTAACCAGCCAGAGGCAGGTTCATAGTATTTAATAATAATTTAATAATATCATAGCTCCAAGAGTTAATCCTAGCATGTTCTTGAGATTGCTCTCAGAAGCTAGAAGCAGCAAATGGCCACATAAAATAAAATAGAGACATGAGAACTCATGACAGAATGTAGATGTAGGAATAAAAAAAATTAGAAAAGCAAGCATGCCAATGCATTAACCACATAAAACTAGAAAGCTTTCCAGCTAACTGTTCTTCTGGAGGGCCTAAATGGCCCCATTCATCAAAGTGATGATAAATTCTCTGCTTAGGGGAATCAGTGTTGTTGAGAAGCTCAGTGGTGTTTGCCTTCTGCGCCCCATGGCTGATGGTGGAAGGTTCTGTTAGAGAACATGAAATCTTAGTAGTAGTGGAGATAACAGTCTTCTGGAATAGCAGGGAGAATTGTGAGAAGCCATGGCAATCTAATTTCCAGAATGGATAGCAAGGTCAAAGTGGCAGCCAGGGGGCCTGATCTGACCTTATAGAGATGTCTGTTAGAAGACAGTCATTCTAGGATCAAAATAAATGCACAGATAGAAAAGATACTGCTTATTATATAATATGAAAAGATCAAGAATGAGTAGAAGGCCGGAGTCAGACATCATTCCAATGAAAAATCATAACCCCTTGCCTGATTTCAAGACCTGAGCTTGCTCTCAGACTGAGAATGCATGAACTGAAAGAAAAACTGTTTTCCATGAAGAAAGACCCACATAGTTCACCATAGCAAATCAGTCTTCAAAGTGATTTATGATTATATTTTATTATGCATAACCATAGGCTAGTGAAAAAGGACTAGGCTGACTTTTTGAAGGGATGCTGAATACCAAATTAAAGATGATATGATTTAGCCAGCCGCCATGGCTCACATCTGTAATTCTAGCTACTTAGGAGGCTAAGATCTGAGTATTGCAGTTTGAAGCCAGCCTAGGAAGAAAAGTCCCTGTGAGACTCTTATATCCAATTAACTACTAAAAATCCAGAAGTGGAGCTGTAGCCTAAGGATACAGAGTACTAGAGTTCAGCAAAAGAGTTCAGAGACAGTGCCCAGGTCCTGGGTTCAAGCCCCATGACTAACAAAAGAAAGAAAGAAAGAAAGAGAGAAAGATAGAAAGAGAGAAAGAAAGAAAGAAAGAAAGAAAGAGAGAAAGAAAGAAAGAAAGAAAGAAAGAAAGAAAGAAAGAAAGAAAGAAAGAAAGAAAGAAAGAAGGAAAGATGGATGATGTGGCTTTTCAGAGATCCTAGATACCATCCTGTCCCCCTCTCTGTTTCCTAATCTTTTGTCTTTTCTTCACTCTCCATTAGAGTAGGGGCATATTGGATTCAGATAACACAGTCTTTATCTAGTTCCATCTCAATAAGTGGAGTGTTACCAACCCAGTAGTTATTTCTCTGATAACTGAATGTAGATTTGGGACAAATATACTTAGAAGTTTGATTGAACTCTTAAATTGTCCCTTAACTTAATAGTAAGAGCTGTTTTGGCTAGAAAGGTGAACTATAAGTTCCTGGATCTATCTACCTCTACTCCTCCCCACAAACCAAGACTGAACACAAAGATAAACTCATATCCAGGGAAGATAACATTCCTGTGGGACTGACAACGTTCTACTTTTTCTGTCTTGCTCCATGGCTGTGCTAATTTTCCCATTTTCTCACAAAATACATTCCAAAGGGACCTGAACCATCTGGTATCACATTGGTCTACCATATTGGAATGTCATGCTAGTCAGATCCGATGAGCAAGAAACATAAATATGTTGAATACCCTGAGGAGAAACACATATTCTAGCAGATAAACTTCACAGAAATTCAAGAGTTTGCTATTTGGATAAAATTTTGAAATAATTGTTATTAAAAATTTTTGGGAACACTTTTAGAAGATGCAAAAAAAAAAGAAGTACAGATATTTTTCTGTATACACTTTACCCCCATGTTAGCAGCTGGTATAAGCATAGAACTTCTATCAAAATAGAGAAAATAATCCTGCATAATGCCATTATTTAAAGTATTAGCCTTATGTGGAAGAAATGGATACAAAATATATTTTCTCCATAAATGAAGGACAAGTTACCTCATCTTATATGTTTTATTATTAAGAATGGAAACACAATACTTGGGAGATGTCCTTAGGTTTAAGAATTCTGACTCAAGTAGCAGATGATTTGAGGAAACCCTGGGTTCAACCCCCAGAACCTCTAAGAAACAGAGCTAGAGTACAAGGGGTGGAGGAAGAGACTGAATGAGCCCATCTTACTCAGTTGCTGTGGAGTGTGGCTACTTCTGGGCTAGACTCAGATCAACCAACCACCTGGCATCACAGGAGGGCAGCAGTCCATCAGCTCTACCTCTTCCCACATCTCAGCAAACTGCAGGCATCTACCTACAGTAGAGGAAAGGCTGTGTGGAACCTCTGGCACATCCAAAAGAAGAATCAGTCACTGGGCAGCACTCTAGCATTCTGCAGCATGTTCATGCCAACTCCTAAAGACATGCTAGCACTGTCAAGAATTTACAGATCATTTATTCCAGTCATTTTATTGTAAAGGTTAATATGACTGGGGCCCAATGCCATGGGGACATTGACAACGTTGGTTTTTGCACTGGTGTGTCCCTTGGTTGTTTTTCTTTTTTTTTTTTTTTTGGCCAGTCCTGGGCCTTGGACTCAGGGCCTGAGCACTGTCCCTGGCTTCTTCCCGCTCAAGGCTAGCACTCTGCCACTTGAGCCTCAGCGCCGCTTCTGGCCGTTTTCTGTATATGTGGTGCTGGGGAATTGAACCTAGGGCCTCGTGTATCCGAGGCAGGCACTCTTGCCACTAGGCTATATCCCCAGCCCTGTTTTTCATTTTTAACACAATTTGTTTTAGCACCTCTTAAGTAAGTGTTTTGAACAAAATTAGAGACATTATGAAGCTGATTTAGGACAGGAATGCTAGATTTGCAGGGATTTGGGGGTAGGAGGCATATAATAACTTAGCTCATTGAAACTTTGCATCTAAAACCTGGAAGATATGAATTCTGTTAGGGAAGGCACTTCGTATTTTATTTTGTTTTAAACTCACTCCTCTCTGGGCTGAATAAATGAATAAAATATCTGAACATACATGACTGGTATGTTTCTTAACTTCTTTCTGAGATTTTTAAATTTGTTTTTATTAAGAAATTGTAAAATTGGGTTACAATTCCATATGTCAGGTTTTGAGTACAATGCTTCTTGGTCAATATCACCAAGTTTATTTTGGAGATTTTTTATTGCGTATTTGTGGAAAGGTAGCAGGCAGGAAGCATTGTACCAAGAAAGAAATGCAAACAGGTTTAATTCGGCATAGTCTCCACCATTCAGGAGCTCAGTCGAGTAGGCTTGAGGACAGATAAAAGGTAGGAAGGGACAAAGACTTTTAAAAGGGATGTGTTGAAACCTTGATGGGTGCCCAGAGGAGGGACGGTTTAGCTAGGGTCTGGAAAATCGGTATTTGAGCACGAGTTTTGGATTCTAGAATACACTTGAGTGCTGCTTTGTCCTTTGACTTAGCCCTCTGACCAGAATATTGACTTGCAAATGAATCTCTAGGATCTCTAGGTTTTCCACCGAGGGACTGTAAGGGTTGGAGGAGTCATTGGGTTCCCTGATGCGTTCTTACCCGCTGGGTCTGCGGGCCCTCTCTTCTACTGAAAGATGCGCGACTACCAACGAGGCGCGGTCCCTTTAAGGGAGACCTCGAAGACAGGCACTCGGGGTCGTTCACCGGGACCGCGGGTGCCCCCAGGAGTCGGGCTTCCCACACAGCCCGGGCCCACGCAGCCAGGACGCCTTTACGTCACGGGCCCCGAAGCCAATCAGAAGGGAGCCCGATGGGACGCATTACTAGGGCGACGGGGCCAGACGCCTCCTCGCCGGGAGACAAGTTAGCGGCGGGTTCTACGTCGAGGTGGTGACACCCCCGGGGGTCCCGGCCGGCTCACGTGTCCCCCCCCCCCCCTCGCGGCGTCGCACGGCTTGCCCTGCCTGTCACAGGTGGGAGGCCGGGGCTGTCAGGTGGGGGTTACAGCGCTGGGAAAATGGCGGCGGCGTGGGGGCCTTCGCGTCGGGGGAGCGGGAGCGGCCGTTTCCCCTGAGTCCCAGGTCGGCCATTCTCGAGAGCCTCGGCCCCCGGTGACGGAATTGGAGTCCCGGCGCGGTGGGCGGAATCGCCCGCTGAGGGGAGTGGAGTCGCGGGAGAGCAGCGGCTCTCGGGGGCCGGTGGGCGCGTCGGGAGCCGGGGGTCTGTCGTGGGGGTGGGGGTTGCGCGAGCTGGGGTGGCCAGGGCCCGGGGCCCGCGGGACGACGGGCTTTGGTCGCCCTATCGGTGTTCACAGAAGGAACCCTGGGGCCTTTCTGCCCAGATACAGGCCGATCTGGGCGCTGCTTGGCCCCCGGAACACCACCTCTAGTCGTGTGCCCCGTTAAGTCCCTTAAGCAAAACCCGTCCCGAAAGGCTACACCACGTGCGTGCGGGGCAGGGACCGGAGCTGTCAAGGCCAGGGCCCCGCCGCCCATCTAGGCGCCAGCTGGGGCAGTGCCACGGAGGGAAAGGTGGGCCTTGCCAGGGCCTCTGGTCAAGTCTGATTTTTTAAAGTACGCCTTAGTATTTTAATCGCTCAATTAAAATATTTAAATAAAATACAAAGGTGTAGCTTTCCGGTTCTTCCTTGGTTCAAAGGGTGCCCTGGAGGCATAGCATCTGCCATTGAAATCCATTAATTTTATCTAGGTACACTGAATGGCCGTGGATTAGATAGGGCAGGGCTTCTGTTAAACTCCTGGAAAGTATTGAAGATAAATGCTGCTGAAGCCGTTTTCAAGATAAAGTACAGTTAGTTCATTCACAGCTGTCACATATTTGGGCAGAGAAACCTAATGTCATGGAGCATAGTTGGATTACTTTTGTGAAAACTGTCTTGATGAAAAGCCCTGTCGCAAAATTGTCTATTTTTGAATTAGTGAGTAGTTCTTTATCATTTTTTCTTTCCCTTTTTGAGTTTCAGTTGGGACATTTTACCTTGGGATAATATCTGTCCATAGGATTTTTCTAATACTTGGGATTGAACTTGGGGCTTTGTGTCTGAAGGGCTGGCTCAACCACTTGAGTCACACCCCCAGCTGTGATTGCACAACATGAAGTGATTTTTTTGTTCTCTAAGGAGGTTGATTTTTATGGAGTACTTTGTATTATAATTGAGAGGGCACAGTGACAGTTGGTATTTCTGGCATCAATAGTTACTGTCTCTGGAGTGCCCACTGTGTCAGACACTGTGGAAACCAGGCTTCTGCCATTAGCTTGAACAAATGGCAGAATTCATCTGATGTCACCAGGTCTAAAAGTCTGGCTTCTTACCACAGGAATAAAGGATTCCTAAAGACTCTTCCAAATTGATTTGTGCAGATTTGGTCAGTTAGATTGAGAATATGTTTGGTTGTATTAAAACTCTAACTTTCAGTAGTTGTATGATCTCTCTGTTGGTGCTTTATCTCTGCAAAGGGAGTAACATTTCTTGTCCAAACCATCTTGTTGTGCTGTTGTAAGGGAGACACATGGTAGTGAATATAAAATGACTTAAAGTTAAAAGCAGTGATAATAGTTGAGAAATATACTGTACTCTGCCAGGCACTGTAGCAAGGACCTTTGTGAGTACCAACTCAGTCACCAAGCAACGTTGTGATGTAGCAACTTTTGCAGTTATGGAAATAGGCACATTGGAGTTATTTGTCCCAAATCACACTAATGTCATTATGATTCCAGCCTGTGCTCCTTGTTTTTGTTGCCCTCCAGTTCTGGGTAGCAGTGGCTGGAGGCATCTTTTCCCCTCAGACCTGAGGGCTGAGCTGAATGGTAGGACTCTGGTTTGGAGCACTGCCTTTTGGTTCCTCTGTGTGTGGGTTCCTGACAGTTACTGGTATTGGTAGTGAGCTTGGCTGGAAGCTTTGGCCACATTCATTGTCCAAGGCAGCAGGAGGTTAGATCTTCAGGCACTGGTATGGGTTCAGATTAGTGTAGTCTCTGAGTATGAGTCGCAGGTGTTGTCCTTTGTCCCAGGTTCACCCACACCCAATCTCTGATGCAACTGGGTGGAGGTTGATTCCTCTCTTGCCTAGTGTGAGCTGAGACTGATGCATCTTTTGAGTGCTGAACACCAAACTTTGTCCCTTGTCCCCAGCTCCTCCCAGCACCAATTCTTGATACAGTCTAAAGGAAGTTAAACCCTCACTTTCCTGGTACAGGCTCAGGCCTATGCAGTCTCTGGCTTCCTAGCTGAGACTTTTTGTCTTACGTTTCTGCTTCCTCCCCCACTTACTATGTCCCAGCCTGCTTCTGAGCCAGGGGTTGAGTTCCTCCCCAGCCTTTCTCACTGGCCACCTGGGGGTGAGGAGTGCTTGATTAATGGTGTTGGGTGCTCTTCTGGTGTCCTTCCTGGGTTTTGCCTGTGAAGCCATTTTTTTTGTTGTTGCGCTGCAGCTGCTGTCTTGTTCCGATTGGTGATCTGCACTGAGTTTAGGGCCATTCAATGTGGTAGGCTTCCCAAAGCGGAGGTTTGCACCAGGTGTGGTTTTGTTCTGAGTGGGGCTCCTCATTCTGCATACTGCCAGGCCAAGCTTCGATCTGTGCAGAGCTGCAGGCTGCAGCCTGGTGGCCTGCAGTAGGACTGTTTTGCAGTCTTGTTGTGTTTTCTTGTTGATTTTTCTCCTTTCTGAGTTACAAGTTTTGGTGTTTCTTAATTGGCACTAGGCTGTGACTGCTTACCTTTCTCTTGGTTTCTATTTTGATTACACAGACAGAGCTCTGGTATTGCCCTGTCCCTAGTATGCCATCTTGAGTCTTCTCTCCAGAGTGTACTTGAGATCCTCTGCCTTAGTCTCCCATTGCTGAGTTTATAGATATATACCACCTTGCCCATCTCAGAAGTGATTTTAATACTTAAGTAGTCACTGATGGATGATTTAGGCTCAGATTTTACCTTGTTTAGTAGCATTGCTGTTAGAGAAGCAACTCCAAGGACCTGAACAATGCTACTATTTCAGACTTCCTGTCTCTCTCAAGTCTGTTGGACATGTGCTGGGCTGTCACCTCCTTCTCATCAGGACAACATAGTCCCTGACTTCCTGGGTTGTCCCAGTAGGAATCAAGTCAGTTGTATTTCCATAGACCTTTACAACCACTTTACACCATGACCATCTGACTAGGCTAGCACATTGATCCAAATTTTGTGTTCTTTAGTTTGTATTTATTTATTTATTTACTGCTGGTACTGGGTCTTGAAGTCAGGTTCTGGGTCTTGAGCTCAGGGCCTGGGTCTGTCCCTGAGCTTCTTTGTGTTCAAGGCTAGTGCTCTACCACTTGAGCCCCAGTACCACATCTGGCTTTTTCTGAGTGATTTATTGGAGATAAACTACTGCCTGGACTGTCTTTGAACTGCAATTCTCAGATCCCAGTCTCCTGAGTATCTAGGATTACAGGCATGAACCACTGTCATGCAGTTACATAAATTTTTTTAATTTACTTTTTTATTTTTTGTCTGTCACGGGGCTTGAACTCAAGGCCTGCGCACTGTCTCTGAGCTCTTTTGCTCAAGCCTAGCACTCTACCACTTTGAACCACAGCTCCACTTACAGTTTCTGGTGGTTAATTGGAGATAAGAGTCTTACTGACTTTCTTGCCTGGGATGGTTTTGAATTGTTGCGTTTCTCAGATTTCAGCCTCCTGAGTTTCTAGGATTACAGGTGTGAGCCACCAGTGCCTGGTTTATTTTGTCATGTTCACAGGCTCCCAAAGACCAAATTGGGATTTTCTTCTAAGAAGTTGACATCAGCTTATTTTCTATAAACTATGATACTTCTTAACCCATGAGTGATAAAGAAGACAGTTCCTAGCCACTGAGTGTACTTCCTACAAACAGGGCTGTAAAAGCTTGGGGTAAGTCCTTGCAGTTATCCATACTTGAGGTTTTCATTTTGTGTCCAGATACACATAGCTCTTTGAGTTGATCATAGTTGTTCCTGTTTATGCTTGTTGTGGAAATATTCTCTGCTTGCTTGAAATCTTCTTATTGGAGAGTAAACATTTCTGTTAATACGTATTACAAGCTTCTTGATAGAAAATGAAATGATATGCTTCTATCAAAGAACATAACCAGCATTTCTGTTTGGCACTCAATCAATCATGTGATTCTTTATCAATCCTTAGGTTAAGAACTAAGTACCATTTTGCTTACAGTCCAAGATATGAGTGGAATGTGTTCTAGAATTTTATCCTGCATTTTTTGCTGTAGGCAGTAACTTGCTTTTATTTGACTCCTATGGGGCACATACTGATTTAAGTGATACTTGGTATCCCCTTGGAGCACTGAGCCCTTTGAGGAAATAGGGAATGGGGATCTTGTCTACATGGATAACTCTGAAAACTAACTCTGGCCTTGTCCTCTCACATCCCTAGGCTCCTAATCCCAGTGTGGCCAATGCCCATTTGAAATCCCTGGCCCATCACCTTCAGCCTCAGCCTCAACGTGGCTTTGTCCTGCCAGGATATGTCTTGTTTCTTCTATTTAATTGTCTGGGCTTAAACCTTAATAGATAATTTTGAACACCTCCTCTAGCCTTTTTTCTATTGCTATTTTGTAATACGTTTTTGTTTGTAATTAATAATCTGCTCGTTGGCTTCTAAAATAACATCTTCCTTGTGTCATATATGTAATATAATAGCCTCTGATCTTTCCCATGACTCTTAACAGAGCTTTAAAATCCTGTAGAACTCTCTAATCAGAGTACTGCAAATCTATACTGGGAATTGAGTTTAGGGCCTACTGATTGCTAGGTCAGCACATGCCCTGGTACTTTTGCTTTTAGGTTTTTTGTTTTGTTTTGTTTTGTTTTTGGCCAGTCCTGGGCCTTGAACTCAGGGCCTGAGCACTGTCCCTTCTTTGTGTTCAAGGCTAGCACTCTGCCACTTGAGCCACAGTGCCGTTTTCTGGCCATTTTCTATATATGTGGTGATGGGGAATCGAACCCAGGGCTTCGTGTATACAGGCAAGCGCTCTTGCCACTAGGCTATATTCCCAGCCCTGCCCCCCCCTTTTTTTGTTGTTGTTTTTTTTCAGGTAAGTTCTTATGTCTGTGCCATCACATCTGGCTTGTTTTGAGACTGATATCCTAATTTTTGCCTGGGCTGGCTTCAAACTATAGTTCTCCTATTTCTGTGTTGTAAGTAACTAGGATTATGGGCATGTGGTTTCACTCCCTGGGCTCTAAGTCCTTAAATAGTTTTAAAGGGCATTGTACATGTATGAAAGATTAAGATTAGAGTTTTAGAACTTTGAGCCCTACCCTGTGGTCTCTGAGGTCTTAGAGGAGTGGAGGACTGGGCAGAGTTCAGTCCTGTGGCTACTTATTTAAGCAATCATTTATTTGTAGGTAATGAAACCCCATATAAAAAGTCCAGGATTGTGGTAAGCACATCATGTACTAGGTGACTGACCCCTAGTTTGTGTTTTTCTTTTTAAAAAATTATTAGTTTACATTAGTTATTTGCAGTGTATTCCAAATGACTTCTGGATTTCTTAAGGACAGGGCCTGAGGCCTATCTGTCTCACCTGGACCTTGTTCTATGCAGCTCTCATTTTGGTGTAGCCTTTATAATAAAGGTGTGATTGTTTAAGTATATTGTTTTTGGAGATTCTTGAGAATTGTGGTAGTAAAATTCTGGAAGATTTGGGGAACTTCTGGTTTTGCAGTCAAGTGTGATATTATTGTGAAAAACCTGGAGACATCTGCAGAAACAGTGCTTTTGTTGGGACCTTGCTCTATACCTGTGGAATCTGATTGAATAGCAGAAATGAAGTGAATTGTAGGGCACTTACCTGGTGTCACAGACTTGGTATCAGATTGCAGTGTACCTGCCTCTATCAGTCATCGTGGTTAGTGTGCTACATGCATGATTTCATAGAACACCACAGTGAGGTAAGGTTTGTTTTTATCTCCCTGTTCTTTGGGCAGGAAAGCAAAGTCATGATTTCCCCAGGGTCACAATAGCTAGGTCTTTTTATTTATTTTTATTTTTTGCCAGTCCTGGGGCTTGAATTCAGGGCTTGGGCACTGTTCCTGAGCTTCTTTTTTCTCAGTGCTAGCACTCTACCACACTGAGCCACAGCACCACTTCTGCCATTATCTGTTTATGCGGTACTGAGGAATCAATCCTAGGGCTTCATGCATGCTAGGCAAGCACTCTACTAAGCCACATTCCTAGCCCACATAGCTAGGTCTTGTTGGAGAACTCATTGCCTTTTTACCCTGAAGTCCTTTAACCATTCATATTGAGTCAAACTGCTTTTCTTTCTGTAAATTTTACTATTTTTCTTCTACTGTATGTGATAAAAACGTCCTTTTCTAAGCTAAGCTCTTATTACAACCTTTTCTTTCCTCTTTTAAAATTTAGTATCTCCCTATGTTGGCCGAGCTACAGGAAGATTGAAGTTAAGAATCCCCTTTATCCTCCTGCCTCAGTCTCCTGAATGGTGGGATTACAAGTGTGTTCTGTTAAACTCAGCCATAATTTTTGAGCTCAGAAACTTTTAGTTGCTCTTTTTATGCATGATAAAACCTATCTCTTTAAGCAGCCATTCAAGGTACAAACTAACACCACCACCCCAGTCTTTACATGGAACAAAACAGACCCCTACTGTATTTTTTGGATAGGTCACTCCATCTGTATCTCCAGGAGTTTTGTTAGCAATGAAACATGTGTGTTCCAGCTCCTTGTAAAGTATAATTGGAAAGTTAGAATCTAGGAAAAGAATGTTGGTATAAAAACAGCACATGCTAGCCAACTGAGTAGTTCAGGTAATTAAATGTTTCTTGAAATAAAAGGGAGAACAACTTCATGGAATAAGAGGTATAATTTGAGTGTGGTCCTGAGGAGAGAGTAGCATTCTCAGAGCCAGAGAGGACTTTTGTAGACAGCAAGAATATGAGTGAAACAGAGTGGAGGTATTGTTGGGCGCAGCAAATACTTTTTCTTTGTGTGGAGGGAGCCTTTTCTGAGACCAGGATGTATGCCCTGCCCCCAAAATGAGTTTTGAAAAGCAGATGGTTTTTACTCAAGAACTTTATGTCTAATATTTGTTCTTATTGTTTGGAATAACCTGAAAGCAAATTTAGAGCCAACGAGTGATAAAATCAAGTAAACATGTTGATTAATTATGATTTTTATCAAGAATGACCTTTTTTTGTGCGTGCCATTCCTGGGGCTTTAAGTTAGGGCTGAGTGCTGTCCCCGAGCTTTCGTGCTCAAAGCTAGTGCTCTACCACTTGAGCCGCAGCTCTACTTCTAGCTTTTTGCTGGTTAATTTGATATAAGACTCTTACAGACTTTCCTGCCTAGGCAGGCTTTGAACAGCAATCCTCAAACCCCAGTCTCCTGAGTTGTTAGGATTACAAGCACGAGCCATTGGCACTTGGCTCAAGAGTTACCTTTTTATATATTATTGAGCACGCTAGAAGATATTTTAAATCATGAAGTTTAAAAACACTTTTAGTTGTGGAACATTGAAATAAATGTATTAAAGTAACCTGTCTGTAGATTGGTAAGTTCTGGTAAAGAATAGTTTTCAGAAATCTTTGTTCATGAACTTTAATTAATTTATTGGTACAAGGGATTGAACCCAGTACCTCTGCACACTAGCCAGTCACTTTACCTTTGAGCTTTATTTTCAGTCTGGTATACAGTTTTATATTCTGTTTTTTACTTATGTATTATATTGTTAGGATTTTCCCGTGTTAGAAGATATATTCTGAAAATGTGGCTTCTATTAATATATTATCATTTATTGAGATTTTTCAGGATTTTATTTCTTCCTCTTAAGTTCACTCATTTATTATTTTGTAAGTTGCTTTTTAAGCTTCATGTATCATGACTAACTTTCTAAATGACAACTTATATTGTATACTTTATTTTTTTATAAGTAGCTGTATAAAATTTCGTTATATGTATGTTGATTATAATGTAGCCATTTTCTCTATTGATAATTATTTTTCTAATTTTCACATACATGTGTTTCAGGAATGAAACATTGCTTTTCTCCCACCCCCCACCTCTTTTAGGACCTCAGGCATGATAGACAAGTGCTCTACCACTGAGTTACAACTCCAGCCAAACCCCAGCCATTAATGAGCATTTTTATACATAGATCTTTTTCTTTATTTTATGAGTACTATTGTTGAGAAGACTAGAATGAAAATATTGAGTGAAAATGTATATACATTAATTTTTTTTCTCTCATTGACTTTTAAAAGAGCACTATCAGTTTATGTGCCTAGTAGCTGTAAATCTTTGTTTCCCACGTTTTCCAGATAACATTGTAAAATATGAAAATGTAGTGACTGAAATCATGGTATAACATTGCCTTAATTGGATTTTTGTTGTATATCTTTTCATACGTGACTATTGAATTTTTTGTCCATTTTTATATTTGATTCTAATGTTTACTGCTTTTGTATTTTACATGTAGCTCCTCATTCATCTGGAATCTATTTTAATTTCATGGAATTAAAACTGCTTAATTCTGGAGTACATTCAAGGGCTAGTGGGCCTTGAAATTGTCTGGAAAAATTTAGAGGATAAAAATAAATTTTGCTGCCTTTGGAAAGTAGTTTGTTTCAAATTTATTTAAGAACTTAGTTTAGTATTACTCAACTCTGTAAAGCATGTTGGTCATAAGAAAATCCTGCCAAGAAAAAGACCCCTCTCCCCTTACCAAAGTACAAGGAGAGGAATCTTGATTTAAACAAATTCATTAAGTATGCATGTTCAGATGCACGCATGTAGTTGGTTCAGAAGGGACTATAAAATTTGATCAGAATCAACTTTTCTTTCTCTCTCTTTCCTTCCTTTCTTTTCTTTCTTTCTCTTTGTGCCAGACTTGGGGCTTGAAATTAGGGCCTGGGTGCTGTCCCTGATGTTTTTTGCTCAAGGCTACTACACTGCCACTTGAGATATAGCTCTACTTCTGCCTTTTCGGCTGTTAATTATAAATAAGAGTCTTACAGATTTTCTTCCTGATTGACTTTGGGCCTCAATTGTCAGATCTTAGCCTCCTGAGTAGCTAGGATAAGTGCAAGCCACTGGCAATAGATAAATAGGCAAATTTTCTCTTGTATTCTTCAGATGATCTCCGATAATTTTTTTATACATCTGATGAGATTCCTGATTAATTTCAGTGGGATTGTTTACATCGACCAAGAAAGAAGCCTTATGATCTTCTGACATTCTAAGAGTAAGATTATCTTATTCTTTTTTGTGTGAATGTATGGGATGGAGTTGAATTCAGACAGTTGAACTTGCTAGGCAGATAGTCTGTTGGTAAACCATCCCCTTTCTTTGTGCTTGTTTTTTTGAGATAAGGTCTTACTTCCTGCATGGAACCACTGTCTGCTTTTGGCTTTATGTTGAAGCTGGAATGACAGTGTCTTTTGTTGAAATGGAATCTCATGGACTTTTCTGAGTGTGCCAGCCTGGAACTATAGTCCTTATGATCTTAGACTCCTAAGTAGCTAAGATTACAGGGGTGAGCCACTGGCCTCCAGCAGAATTATCTAATTCTTAACCAGAGGTTTGACCTATTTGGTTTTTGAGAAGAAGCCTGTGGTAGGTTGAAAATAAGTCTATAGGGGATCTAAGTTCTAATCTTGTTCACTGTTACTTTATATAGTAAATAAAAGTCTTTGTAATTAAATTGAGAATTGAGACTGGAACAATTATACTGAATTGAATAAATGGATCCTAAAAGCAATCATATATATTAAGAGAGGGAAGCAGAGGGAGATGGTACACAGAGAAGAGGAGGCAGTATGACAGTAAAGGCAGATTGGAATGATAAGGTGCAAGGAATTCTGGTAAGGGGCAAGGGCAAGATAGATTCTCTCTGAGAATCAGGAGGAAACATGACCTCTTATGCCTATATTGATTTCAGACTTTTGTCTCCCAGCACTAGACAAGGAATTTCTGTTGTTTTAAGCCACCAAGAACTTCATTGCTACAGCCATCAGAAGCTACTATTAGCCCTGAGGGGAGAAGAGAGCTACCTGTCTTCTTTTATTAAAAACAAAATTTTATTTTATTTATCCTTACATTAATTACTGAATAATAACATTTGGCTTGTCTTTGTTATTGATCATCACCTGTTGGTTCACATTGCTGAGTAATAGCTTAAACACCACAAAAATGTCTTTCAAGGTCCTTGAGAGATGAAGATTGGGACTTAGTTATAAAAATAACGGAGGGCTGGGAATGTGGCTTTGTGTAAGAGTGCTTGCCTAGCATGCACGAAGCCCTGGGTTCAATTCCTCAGCATCACATAAACAGAAAAAGCCAGAAGTGGCGCTGTGGCTCAAGAGGTAGAATGCTAGCCTTGAGGGAAAAGAAGCCAGGTATAGTGCTCAGGCCCTGAGTCCAAGCCCCAGGACTGGCAAGAAAAAAAGAAAGGAAGGGAGGGGAGGGGAGGGGAGAAAGAAGGAAAGAAAGAAAGGAAAAATAACCATGTGTTAAAGATTTGTTTACCTAACAGCGAATGAGGGAGTCAGGCACATGGTTAACTGATTCAGAGAAAAAGTAAAATAACCTACAAATTTATGTGCAGTGAATGTTGAAATGGATTGCACATGGGGACAAGATTCTGTGGGAAGAGGGCCTGGCAGAGACTGGGAAGTCCATCAAATTTTCTACCTAGCAGCATAAGGTATAGAGTTGTAAAATAGCTTCTATAGCATGGAGTCTGATAAAGTGTAGGCAGATATGGTAATTGGTATTGGTCATGATTTTTTTTATGTTACTGCGAATGGCAGTAAGTCAGTATTAGAGGATTGAGTTCAGTTCTCTTTAACCCTCTTGGAACCTGGTGAATTTTTATAGTTGTATCATTGTGTTGTTAAGGCACAGGCATTTAGAATATTTGGATTTAAATAATTTCAGGAATTGGGGCTGGGAATATGGCCTAGTGGTCAAGTGCTTGCCTTGTATACATGAAGCCCTGGTTTCGACTCCTCAGCACCACATATATAGAAGAAGCCAGAAGGGGCGCTGTGGCTCAAGTGGTAGAGTGCTAGCCTTGAGCAAAAAGAAGCCAGGGACAGTGCTCAGGCCCTGAGTTCAAGCCCCAGGACTGGCAAAAAACAAAACAAAAAACAATAATTTCAGGAATTGATTTGGGTTTGGATTTTTCTTGTTAGGCTTATAGAAACTTAAAATTTCTCCTTTGGTACTGTATCTTTTTTTTTTTTTTCCCCAGTTGCTGATGATGACATATTCTGGCTGTAAGGGACAGTAGTAACATATGCAATCTTGTTTTGTATGCTTTTTTCTTACAATCTAATAAAATTGTGTCAGATTATTGAGAGGCAATGTACTAGGTTGGAAAGAACCCACCTTTTGTTAAAATCTGCATCACTTATCTGTATACCATGACAGGTAGATTTGGTATTAGGATTTCATGACCCCCGACTTGTCTTCGTTTTAATTTCTCTTGAGTATTTCAGTATATGCTAAGTAACTTTAAAATTAACATACATATTTTGTATACTGGGCTTAGTGTATTTCAGAATAAATATTGAATAATTCCTTTTTAATGGTTATTTCTGATATCATTTTTCTTGATAAATAATGCCCCCTAGTGAATTCATCTTAACAGAAACACTTTTGAGAGGCAATAATCAGTACGGTGAAATCTTCAGAGAGAACTTTCTAGCAGTTAATACTATAGCGGAATGCTTTGTTGAGATGGCAAGTTTCTGTTCCCAGATAAGTTTGAAAAAAGATTTGACAATTCCTAGCAAGTCTTAAATTAATGAAATTATTCTAGATAACTTCTAAAATCTTTTAGCTTCAAGATTCTAGATACAACATAGATGACTCGTTCTCAGCCAGCAAGTATTGGGCTTTCATTGGATGCCTAGCACTTTGGGGTTATGAAATCATTGATGTGAGTTCAGGTAACATGCATCAGTATGGGGGAAATGATTAAAACATGTTTTTATGGGACATGTAACTCTGTTCTAGAGATTATCAAAACAGTTTGCTTTGTCATTTAATTCTCACAATAATCTTGTTTTCCTGGTGCATAAATCAAGATGTAGAGAGTTTAAATAGTTTGCATAGGGTCATATAATAAGTGGTAGAACTAGGATCAACCTATGTAAATTAATAGTGGGTAGGTTAAGGTAATTTTAACTGTTTACAGCTCTATAAGGGGTATTTAGGTGTTTGTACCAAGTCAGTTCAAATTTTATTTGATCATATTTTCTTTACATTGCTGAAGACTATAGTTTCTGGTTAGGTTCTGTCACAGAAATGGTAGCTTAATAAGTTATATTTATAGATTGCTCTTAGTTTTCAGCATGTGTGGTGTTTGTGTTTGACTGAATGACACATTACTTTCTTTAAAGCAGTCATTATTTGTAATCTAGAGAAGCTATTCTCATTCTGTTGCCTAGAGTTTTTTTTTTTTGGCCAGTCCTGGGCCTTGGACTCAGGGCCTGAGCACTGTCCCTGGCTTCTTTTTGCTCAAGGCTAGCACTCTGCCACTTGAGCCACAGCGCCGCTTCTGGCCGTTTTCTGTATATGTGGTGCTGGGGAATCGAACCTAGGGCCTCGTGTATCCGAGGCAGGCACTCTTGCCACTAGGCTATATCCCCAACCCTGCCTAGAGTTTTTGGAGGGAAGTCATGGCTTTTGTTTTTGGAGGGAAGTCATGGCTTTTAGATTTCTTTTGTCTTTCAGAGTCATTTACCATTCTCACCCATTGGATTTCCAAGGCTATATAGTAGCTGTTGCCCTTATAGATTTCATCACTAAGTAGAAATTGAATTTTCTGTTTGTAGGTAAGTTAATTTCATCAAATTAGAGCCAGCTTTTGATGTTTTAGATTGACATTTTGTGTTGTGCTTCGGTCAGTATTACATTAGGATAAGATAAATCTTCAGTCTAATCTTTGGAAAGATAAGGTGAGCCTTGAAGAGCACAGGTATTATTATATATTGTGATATATGAAGTAGATGTTTTTTGAAAGATTCTGTGAGATTTTCTAGTTTCCATTTATGAAACCATTTCTTTGTGCCTGAGATTTATATATAGTCCCTAACTTGTACATAACCAATTCACAGATTAGTGGTGACCTTCAAGGCCTGACTGCCCCTTAGCCCTCACTTCTTATTTCAGTTCTGTATGCATCTAAAGACTGGTTTTGGTGTGTCTCATTATCTTTCCATTTAGAGTATAAGTGAGAAATCAGAGGAAACATGAGAAGGAATAATTAGAAGCTTTCTTCTGGAAGGAGAAGTGCTCAGAAGTGCCCAGTTTAGGATTTAAAGCCTAGAAGGATCAAGCAGGGTACTAGACAAGAACATTTCAATTAAAGTAGAAGCTTAGAAAAATCCCATTGGACTCGTGGTTTTTGGTGAAGTGGTCAAAACACTTTTCTTAAAGATTTCTTATGATTTTTCTACTTTTCCTGCTTTTTTACCTTTTGGCAGTACTGAGATTTGAACATGCTTGCTAGGCAGGCACTCTACCTCTTGAGTCACTCCTTCAGACTTTTTTTGTTTTTAGTTATTTTTCAAGGAGGGTTTCTCATTTTTGCCCACAGCCAGCCTTAGACAACAGTCCTTCTATGACTTCTGAGTAGCTAGTATCGTAGACACACACCGTTATGGTCAGCTTATTCATTGAAATGGATCTAGGTAACTTTCTGTCCCAGATAACTTTGGATCTGCCTGGTTTCCTCTTCCTTGTAATTGAGATTATAGGCCACTACAGCCAGCCTTGTATTTGTCTTCTTTTTCACTATTCTTCTAGAATTTTTTTTTTTAGCAGTGACAAATATCAAAATGTTACCTAAGCAGTAGAAACTAAGGAATAAATAAACTGTGGTCTATATTTTGTGGCTCAGCATCTATGAACCAAGTGAAGAGTGTTGGTGAAGATAAAAAAATGTACAAGCCAGTCATAGAGGCATTTGAAAGAAAAGGGAGATAGGAAAGGGGCCTCCCACAGCCTGTGAGAGAACTCATACCAGATTGGGGGCAGTCAGAGATAGTTTTTTAAACCATAATTCCAAGTTAGATTTATTTATAGTGGCTAAAGACTGTTATTGGTGTTGTTTTCAGATAAATTGTGAGTGGAGTTGGCTTCTGTAGGCCGATCTGAAAACCTGATCACTATTTATCAAGTAATTTCTGTTGGAAAATATATTCTAGATTCAGTATAGCTGAATTTTGGAATGCTGCCTGACCTTAGTTGAGTTCTGTGGCTGTTGTCTTTCCATATTTTGATAGAATTCCCAAACTATAAAGCATAATTTTTCATCTGGGAATTAAAAATTTGGCTATAAATTGGTCAAAAAATAGAGATTTTGTAATAACATTCCACCAGTGCAACATTTCACAGTTGCACTGAATGGCAAATTATAGGAGATTTATTAAAAAGATTTTGATTAAGTAACTTTGCTAACCAAAGAGTATACATTTGGCATAGTATTTGTAACTGAAGGCTTAAGACAATAATTTAAAATGTCTATAAGATTCAGATGGACTTCCTGATTCATGTCACCTGGCTTCTTGGGGGTCTAATTCAGTTTCTCAATTGTGATTATTTGACAAAGTCAAATAGAAAGCCACAGATTAGAAGAAGATCTTCATTAGCCATACAACAGACAAAGGGCCTCATATCTAGAATATACTTAGAACTCAAAAAATTAAATCCCCCAAAAACAAATCCTCAAAGACACACCATCCCTTTAATAAGTGAGCTAAATAAAGACTTAAAGAGAGACTTCTCTGAAGAGGAAATGAGAATGGCCAATAGGAACATGAAGAAATGCTCAACATCTCTGTCCTTAATACAAATGCAAATCAAAACAACATTAAGATTCCACCTTACCCCAGTTAGAATGGCCATTATTGAGAAAACTTATAATAACAGATGCTGAATCTACTGTTTTTATATTAAGTCTTTCCACATGTAGATGTTAAGCCTTTTCTAAGTTTGCTGTTATTCAAAGGATATAGTAGTGAACAATTCTGAATAGCCCTTGTGAAAATAAAAGGAATATCACTATGAAAGCAACATTGGACATGCTTTTCAAAATGTAGTTGGGAGGCCATTCAGCAGCAGAACTTTTACAGGTCTTCAACTGGTGCCTATATTGTCAACTTTGGTCACTTCCCTTTGACTACAGGCATTTGAAAGAAGTAATAATCAGATAGCTCCATAGTGCCCAGTGGCTCAAAATGCATATCTAGAGGTTATTACTTTATGTACATTTTATCTTCTTGTGGTCATATAGTCTTCTTTTTTCTCCATATACAGTTCTCTATATGCTCTCCCACTTTTCCTCCTTTTCAAAATGCTTATTTGAGGCTGTTTAATCTGCCCTCTGAATTTCAGTTCCTTAACTACTGATGGAGTCCTTTTTATTTTGCATACTCTGGTCTTTGATTGATTGACACCCTCACACACATAGTACAGAACTAAAATTTTAGAGGGAAAACAACAATAACAGTTGGAAAACAAGAAAACAGATTAGTAAAATAGCAACAAATTCTAATGAGAATTGGAAATGAAGCAATCATGATTGAGGCCAGAATACCTACTGAGAGGAAGGAATGTGGTAAAAATAGGGGCCAGCTTTGCTGAGAGCTTCTTTAGTGATTGACATTAAGCTGACACCTTACATCTAAAAGGAAGAAAGGAAGTAGTTTCAAAAACTCTCAGAACACCATCCTAGGCAGTCTGGACAATTTGCGCACCTCCTTGATGTAGGGCACAGACTACTAAAGAACTGGTTAGGGGACTGGTAGACAGTGCTCTTGGCCAGGTGTGTAGGCCAGTTCATGCAAGGCTTGGCGATCTCTTAGGAATTTGAACTTTACTAAAGATTCAGAGGAAAGCCATTGAAGGCTTTGAAACTTGGAAATGGTATAATCAGACTCACAAATTGTTTTTCCTCAGTGTGGAGAAAAGTTTGAATGTCTGGTTTGACCAAAAATTAAAGAGAAGGCAGCAGTTGCCCAAGCTTAAAGTGATTGCTTTGACAAAGGTGTTATTACAGAATATTGGATTTAGGATTTATTTTGGAGATACAATTGACAGGCTTCTTGCTGATCTTAATGACTTTGGGGAGTGAGGAAAAGAAAGGAATCAAAGTTGGTCCTAGGTTTCTTGGGAGAACATCTGGGTGGATGCTTGGACCATTGACTGAAATAGAGAAAGATTGGGAGCAATGGAACAGCCAAGGGAGGAATAATTAGGACATTTATTTTGGATATGCTACCTTTGATAAACAATCATTGTTCAAGTGTTATTCATCTGATGAATCAGAGTCTAGAGTTCAAACAAGATCTGTGTTGGGTATCCATATTGGGAAAATCAATAAAAAGATAGCATGGCAAAAGGATAAAGGTAGGTAGCCTAGAGAAAGGAAAAGGCTTGAGAGAAAACAATGTCTGAGTAATAAGAAGTCTAGCAATTAGAAGAAGAAGAGTGAAAGACAATCAGAAAAGAATGACTCCTTAAGGAATCACTCTCTCTCCTGGAGGGTGGTGCTACAGAGGAACTAGTATTTGAAGGAGGACATGTATTGAGTTCTTCCAAGAGGTAGGTATAGGAGAGAAAAGTACCATTGGATATGGCAACATGAAAGTGGGCTTTTTATGCCTAGTGTTTCAGTGGAATGGTAGGGACAAAAAGCTTATTGTGGTTGACTGAAAAGGAAGTGGGAAATGAGAGAGTATATAGTTGCTTGAATCTCTGTGGCTAGTCACCTTAAAAGGGGTCCTTTGCTAACCGGCTTATATGAGGTGTCTTAAAACACCATTTAGTAAGCTTAGGGATTTGCATGATCCATAAATAACTATAGAAATTAGCACTGACCATTGACCTCCATTATGTTTTAGCATTTGATAAAAGATTCCGAATTTCATAGGTGGGTTCCATTTTAGAATAAAGTTGAACATTCAGTCTTTTAACTTCTAGAGTTAGTATTATAAAAATTAAAACTTGGGGAGTTCTTACCTTTTCAGGAAAGTAATTATAAGCCTTGAAAATTATGCAAAGACGATTTCATCTTGAAACACTTAGAAATTCATTTTGTTTTTTTCTTTTGTAATTGCAGTGTTGCAATAAGACAGATATTTAAATACGGATTTTATTTGGCAGTTATGTACATGTTCTTGTTCTAAACTAAGCACTGTTTCTGTGGCTTAGATTTTTTTCCTTTATAAATAGAATTTTAATCATTGTAGGTTAGATGTTTTTCTAAGCATGTTATAATTGGCACTGGCTACAACTGAATCCCAAAATGTGTGTAATAATTCTAGTAATATTTTTATAAGTACTCTTGTCATTAAATGAAAAGAAATAGCAACCATTTGAATATATAGTGTATAAAATATTTTCCATAACAGTGAAGAAAGAGTGTGTGTATGACTATTTCAAAACCAGTGCTTAGTCAGTCACTGGATATGATTTTACTTATATTTAGAGGCTGTATTATGTTTAGAATCATAGTGTTATCCACTACAGCAGCTCATTCACATGTTCTTTTTTAGTATTCTACATAGTAAGATAATTACTGGAAGAGAAAGTGTTACTGAAGAGTCTGCTTTCTGAACATGATATGCCTGCCTATTTTTGGTTTTGAGATGAGATCTTGCTAACTTTGCTTAGGCTTGTGATCTTGCTTCATCCTTGTTAGGTGATTTTTCTGTAGTTTATCCCAGCCTGAGATACATAGTAGGGGGATCACTGAGAGAGATAGAGTGAGGAAGGAAGACAACGAGGGGAAAAGGGATGGAGGGAGAAGAAGGAGGGAGGTTGGGAGGGGGGAGGGAGGGAGCAAGAATGGAGGAAAGGAAGGAAGGAAGGAAGGAAGGATGGATCAGAGAAGAGGGGCTAGATATTAAGTCAGTTGCAAAGAATATTAGACATCCCAGTTCCCTAGTTTGAATATAAGACTAAAATCCTTAATAGATTAAAAAAATTCTTTGTTCTTTACTCGTTTTACTGACAAAATGAGAGCATATTTCGTTGTAGGATTGAGTTACATTGATACCCCAATGAACAATGTGCTTCAGAGCAGTTACCTTGGAAGGTTTTATGTTTCCAGGGTTGCCTTGAAAGTAAATTTTCTCATCATCTTCTGTTTACATCTTATTTTTGCTCGATGATTCACCATATATTCTGTAGCAAGTCTCATGGGACTTTATAAGTGCCTTCTAAACTCTCATGCACCAGACATGTTGGGAGACTTACTACCATTTATTGAACGGAATCTATAAGGAGTTCTATAGAGATTTCCCAAAAAGGTATTATCAAAAGATTCTAACTGGATAGAATTGTTGGAATAAATATTGTAG
The DNA here is from genome assembly GCF_023159225.1 of Perognathus longimembris pacificus. NCBI lineage: Eukaryota > Metazoa > Chordata > Mammalia > Rodentia > Heteromyidae > Perognathus > Perognathus longimembris. The sequence continues at coordinate 58,168,426 of NC_063168.1, read as the reverse complement.
CCTTCCTGAATCAGTAATTTTGAAGAGTACACATCTCATTTGGAAATTATTAATGTTACTTTTAAGACCTAGTAACTGATTATACTTTGTAGCCTTCGTTTTGGACTCAATTTTTCCTTTATTCTTAATGTCATAGAACACATTACTCTACCATTAATTAGTACTATTTTGTGTGTAGTTTCAAGATAATAGCATTAGTAGAGTATTGGTAGAACTGTGTTGTCCGGAATAAAATTCCTATTGTAGTTCTAGTTTCCCTCTCCAGAGTTTAGGGCAAAGCTGGAATTTGGCTGCCCATTCTGTAATTCTTAGTGATCATATTTTAATATGACTACAACTGTTATGGTCAGAATGCATAAGCACATGCACATTTGTATGAGAGTGTAACATTAACATTGCCAACCATCCTTTTTTAAGTTTTAATTAATTTTTAATTAAGTTGAACTATTACAAGTATATTTTATTTTTCTAAATTGCAATAAATTAAGTTTCAGTGACCTGAAATGCCTTTTATTTTTAAAAGTAACTTTTCAGATTTTTAAAATGGTACCAATAATTGTGCATGAAACTTTTTTTAAAGAAAGTAGTAACTCTCAGTTAAGCAGAAAGTGGTTTATAATCTGACTAATTCAATTATCCAAACATTGAACAGACCAATATGTGGAAGTAGTGATTTTTGATAATAATTCCACTTAACTCAGTCTAAGCTGTCATCAATAAATACTTGAACTTTTTCCATGGAAGGCACCATGATAAGAGTTGCATGCTATCATTGGAAACCACTTAACTGTAGAAATTACCAGCACATGCTTTCCGTTCATGGTTTGCTTCATTTGTTTGAGTCCTCTCATAGCTGAGTAATTCTAAATCAACTAGAAAGATGTATGGCTAACATTTACATGAACGTTTGGAACTTATTAAAGCAATATACTAGGTTTCCAGTAAATGGAATTTGTTCCATTTGAATTTTTCTGACAGCGTTTTCCCTATATTTGGGGAGGCATGCTGTGCAGTGTCATCTTTTTCAGCACTTGCCCTTAGTTGTGGGGGGGTGCAAATGGAAGAATTGAAGAATTGATTTTTTTCAAAATAAAGCTTTGGTTTTTATTAGACTAGTAATTAAAAGCTCATGAATGCTTCCTAAATGATCACTTTCTTTAGTGTTCAGTTTTAAATACTATCCTGCAAATAAAGGTCTTGTTCTTATTTATGTATTTCAAGTTGTCTGAGGCAAGATATCCCCAGATGATCTGGAACGCTTGGCCCTCCCTCCACAACCTCCTCAGTTCTCAGATTACAGCCATCCATCACCACTGTTCATTACTGAAATGTTTTTTGTTTTGTTTTGCAGATCCTGGGGCTTGAACTCAGGGCCTGGGCACTGACCCTGAGCCTCTGTGCTCAAGGCTAGCTCTCTACCACTTGAGCTTTTCTTGAGCACCATTTCCAGCTTTTTTGAATAGTTTATTGGCGATAGAGTCTCACAGAGACTTTTCTTCCCAGGCTGGCTTCAAACAATGATCCTTAGATGTCAGCCTCCTGAGAGGGATTTCAGGCATGAGCCACTGGTGCCCAGCCATTGCTGAATATTTTTATTTGATTGTTTTTAAGAAAAAGAGCATTTTATACTGTTCATTGCTATTTTTAATGGTAACTAAACATTGCCACCTAAACCTCTAGCAAATCATTAGAAAAATAGTATACATTGCCACTTTTTTGGCTTGTAGTAGTTATTTTAGGAAAGGAATTTTTGTATTAATGCTTCAAGAGACTTTTTTAGCTTGCTAATTAACTTCTTATATTCTCCTTTTGGATTTAGTATTTGTCAAAAACATTATATGTTTAGATAAGAATTGACTTTGGATTTAGACAAGCAAAATCTTTTCTTTCTTTGAACATGTATTTTAAGTATAACTAGGATTTTTTTCCCCCTGATACTGGGACTTGAACGCTGTACCTGAATCTTTTGTTCATTGGTTGGCACTCTGCCAATCTGAGGCACACCTCCAACGGGAGGAAGTTCCTGTTTCTTTGATTTAAACCTGTGTGACTATTTAGAACTAAGCCATAGTTTCTAATACAGACTTGACAGAAGATTGAACCATGAAAAATATATAATAAGCTGGTTGCTGGTGGCTCACACCTACAATCCTAGCTACTCGGAATCAGACCTGGAGGATCATGGCTTCAATGCCAACCCTGGAAGAAAATTGTGCAAGACTCCATTTTCAAAAATAAGCAGGACTAGTAGTTCACCTACTCAGTTTCTTGGAGAAGTGCTGTCTCTGTGACTTCTAGAATGTTCTTATCAGCTCTATGGTCTTAACTTTATATAATTTTGACTTTAGCCTATACATCAGATTCTTTTTTCATCAAAACTACAGGTAATCAGCAGAGATGATCTAGAGAATTAAATCTGTTTTTGTATTACTTAAATTTTTGTCAGATTTGTTAAATAGCTGACTTTTTTTTTTCTTATTTATTGTCAAAGTGATGTACAGGGAGGTTACAGTTTCATATGTTAGGCCTTGGGTACATTTCTTGTACTGTTTGTTACCTCCTCCCTCATTCCCCCCACCCCCTCTGATAGACTTTTTTATAACTAGATTTTGTTTTCACGTGTATTTGTAGCAGTCTTTGTAATTTTTTCTCTTTCATCTTTAGATTCATGCTTTCATCTAAGTGAAGTGAGTCCATATCTCATTGTGATTCCTTAGTAGTGGCCCACGGACAAAGGTCAATTTCAAGGCCAATGTGGCCTTGAACTCTCCTGTTCTTCCTTAGCCTTCAGAGAGCTGGGATTATAAGTATGTACCACCTGACCTTGACTAAACTTCATTAATTTAAATTGGACTTTGCTTTGTTGGTTTTATGATTACTTTGTGTCTTTGTGAGTGGATAGTCACCATTCTCTCTACAATCCTGTTTCAGTGGTGGGAATTGTAGGAGACACTCCTACTCTGATCCCATTTTGGAGAATACTTGTGTGTTTCTTCTGCCTGTACCATGCATTGCTTCTTTCATAGTGTGGGTTTTTCTGTTACACAAATATAAAGTCCTCTATTGAAAAGAGCACAGGTTTTACAGCTAAATGGCTGTGTTTAAATCCTGTTTCTGCCAGTTTACTTGTTACACAGTTGAGGTGTGTTTGAATGTTTGTGTTCACATTCTTCACTTGTACAGTGGCTATACTTTCACCTTCTTGTGGAGTCATGAGAATGGGAAAGTAAAATGTAAAGTACTTCAATTCATTACTTCTCTCCCATAAGTTTTTATTCATCCCTGGAAAGAGGCTTATTTTAAAAGCAACCAGTTTGAACAGAATCAAATAATCTAGAGACCAGAATGAGAGTGAGAAGCTTTGCACTACGCTCAGACCTTTTCTATTTCAAAAGTTTTGTATTGGTGACTTTTTAAAGAAAGAATAAATGAAAGTTTTTGAGTAAACAATCTTTGAAGTGATCTGATCTAGATAAGAAATTTTCCTGGATACACACCTGCCAATGCAAGCTACAGGAGAGGCTGATAGCAGGAAATCAGTTTGAGGCCAGCCCAAGCAAAAAGCTATCTCATCTCAACCAGTGAAAGCCAGGCATGATGATGTGTACCTGTTATTTTGTCTTAGCTAGGAAAGAAGCATAAATCAGAAGATTATGATCAGGCTGATACAGGCAAAAATGCAAGACATGATTTGAAAAGTAACTAAGCAAAAAGACTGTAGGCATGGCTTAGCGAGTCCAAATAAGGCCCTGAGTATTCAAACCCCATTAGTGCCAAAAATTTTATAAAAAAGAAAAAGGAAAGGGAAGGAAAAGGGAAAGGGAAGTGATAGAAATGAGAAAGGGGAAGGGGGAAGAGATAGGGGAAGGAAGGGAAAGGTTAAGAAGCTATCAAAAGTGAACCTGGATCTTTTCTCTCATTGAGATATAAAGGAACTATGCCTTTAGCCCCTGACAGCCTATGAATTTTTTTTTAATGTACTGATGTATACTTATATTTTTCTAAAATCAAGTTTAGACCAAATTAACAGCCTGTGAATTTTTAAAACTGATTTTATTTTCAGAGATGTCATTTCTCATATCTTAATGAATGTTTTACATTGTTCTTAAAACTATCATCTTTTGTCTAAGTCAAGTTATATGTTGTTCCGCAAATAATATTTAAAAATTATAAATGTGAATTGCTTTCTTTAAAGCTTTATGTCTTTCCTTACCAAATGAGATATTGGCATTCATATTGATTTTTTTCACTTATGTTTCTATTTGTTAATGACAGCATGCTACATGAAACATTTTAAAGTATGAGAATAGAGTCTGAGGTCATTCTCCATCTGTTATTTCTTCAGTTTTTTGCTAGTCTAGGGGAAAAGGAGGGCTACAGTAGTAGCCTTAATAACAGTGCAGATGATGCAGATATGAATCCTGTTACTTGTACAAAATATACATTTGTATGTGAAATGAAACACAACCATTGTCATTTAGAATAAGCCGGAAAAGAAGTGTTTTATAACCTTGGTAACATTCACAAAGAATTCCATGGTTGATAGGATTCATCTGAAATACACTGAATAAAAAATCTGGATGTGGGCGATTCATACTTGTATTCCTAACTACACAGGAGGCTGAGATCTAGAGGATCAAGGTTTCAGGTGAGCCCTGGCAGAAAAGTGCAAGACTCTGTCTCCAAAATAACCATCTAAGAGTGTCAGCCAAGCAAATATACAGAGCATGGTGTTGGAAAAAATATATTTGATTCAGCTTTTGAGGTATTAAGTAATACTTATGGGCATCTCAAATGTTTCTGAAACAAAATCTATAATACAATATGATTTTATGTGTGAGTAATAAATCTATGATTTTTCTTTAGTATTTTGTGGGGTTTTTTTTGTTTTGTTTTTCTTTTGCTTTCTAGTGTTACTGGGATTTGAACACAGTGCTTCATACTTCCTAGGCAGGTATGTTTGAATCACACTTATACCTGACTCTTAGTTATTATCTAGAATAGTGACTGTATATAATTTACCTTTGATGCCACCATATTGCCTTGATAATTTGAAAAACGTATTTGATAAATGAAAACTATATAACATGGTTTTTATGAATTTGCTTTAGAATTTCTTTCCAGCAAAAAAAACCAAAAAACTTTCAGGCTGCTGCTGAATTATAATTTTTAAACAATAGTTTTCCTTTTGTGTTTCAAACTCCTTTTATGAAAGTTTGGGGTTCTTTCTTCAAGAAAGTACATAACCTAGCATACACCTTTAAGGCAAACCTTCAGTACACCTATTGAGAAATACCCTGTGCCATGTAAAGAATATACTGTAAGAGAGAACCTGATTTAACTATTTTCTTCATTTCATTTTGTTTATGTCTATTAAAAGAAGCGGTAGTATGAATGATTATTACCTTTGTTTTACTTAATGAAATATGTTAATTTAATATTAATATATAACTTTTGAAGACATTCTTATGAGTATTGACACACTATGAATCTTAGTAAGGAAGATTGTTGATTTGAGTTGTTTTGGAGAACTGTAGTTTATACAGAGGGAAGCATTTTATTCCTGTCTGGTCCTGTTAGTGGTCAGGTGCTATTCTGAAGTATTGATGTCTTATTACTTCTAGTGAATGCCAGTAATTTCAGATTAGAAAAAAGATTGATGTCTGAATATTAACTCATATGAAAAACCATGGGCTGGTGTCTTTAATACTGTGTAATTCAAATTTTCTACTTCTCATTAGAGGTTAACTCTGCTCTCAATGATAATTAGAGATGACTCTATCTATCCCTTAATATAGTAAGAAATAATAAGAAATCTTGACTTGTGACTTTTTCTTTGGAAATATTGTTTAGATTTTGTTGTTATCATGTAAAAATATTACCCTTTCCACTCAGTTGGAAAACAAAAACAAAGGTCAACCATCAAAATCAACACAGGGACAGCCATTGATAACATCTTAACATGTTTCTGACTGGTTCTTTCTTTCTTTAAAATTAATTTTACCCTGTCCAGTTTCTGGTCGTCTTTTGTTGTTTCACTTTACTTGAATATTTTAAAAGTTTTATTAGTATATATACAAAAAATGAGAACATTGTTTGTACTGTGACATTTTCATACATGCCTTTATACTTTGGTCTTGTCTACGTTGTTCCTCATTTTATCTTCCCCCAACATACTGAACCCCTTTCTCTGTCCTCATAATCTCCCTTCTACTTTCATGTCTTTTTCCATAGATTGCATATATGAGAGGAACACACTTGTATGTGTCTTTATTTCCAGTTTCTGAGGTGATTATAATTTCTTTTTCCTTTCAGGAATCCATAATCTCTAGGTAGAATTGTTGGTAATCTACCAACAAATTATTTTTTGTTTTAAGATATAATTTATAAACCAAACAGGTACATGCATATCCTTGTAAACAACTCAGTTGATTTAAGATTGTTCACAAAGCTTTGTAGCTATCACTACTGTCTATGTTTAGAATATTGTTTTTAAACCCCCACAAATGTTGTATTCACAGGTAGTCACTTCCCATTCCCTGGGCTCCCAGCTCCAGGGAAGCAGCACTTATCTTTCTCCATACCTTTGTTGGTTCTGGGCATTTCATGAATGAAATTGTACAATATATAAACATTTATGAGTGACTGCTTTAATTTCATGTAGTCGGTTCGGTACATTGTGTGTTTTCTGTGTAAATAACATGGATCAGTATTTTTAACTGCCTGCCGTGTGTGTGTGTGTGTGTGTGTGTGTGTGTGTGTGTGTGTATTTGTACTGGGATCTGAACTCACGGCCTCATTCTCTCACTATACTTTTTCCTCTCATGGCTGGTATTGTACCACTTGAGCCAAACTCCAAGTCCAGCTTTTTTTTTTTTTTCTGGTTAATTGGAGATAGAATCTTGTGACTTTTTCATCCTGTGCTGTCTTGAACCATGATTCTGACATCTTCACCTCCTAAATAGCTAGGATTATAGATGTGAGATACCAGTGCCCAATCCTTTTGTTGTGGTTGATACCAGGGTGTGAATTCAGGGTCTTGAACTTGGCTGGCACGCTACCATGTGAACTCTGCTTCCAGCCCAGCTTTCTGCTGGTTATTTTGGAGAAAGAGTCTCTCCAATTTTTCTGTCTTAAGGTGATTTTGAACTATGATCCTCTCAGCCTTGGCCTCCTGAGTAGTTAGGATTAGATACATCTGGCATCATTCCTTTTTTATTTGTTTGTTTATTCTGTCAGATCCACTGTTACATGCCTCTTATTTTTTCATCCAATAAGTAAAGGACATTTTCTCCCTACTTTTTGACTATTTTTTTTAATAGTGTTGATGTGAACATTCATATACTTGTTTTGTTTGGATATATGTTTTCTCATTTGGTGTAAGTTAGTAGAGTACCATTTTAAAGACTATAACATTGAATTGGGAAAAGAAGTATTGTCTTAAATAACAGGTAGGAGATACCCTGGTTACCCTAATTGTCCTTTCTGAAATGGTTTCATATTAGCAGTGTTCCACGTAGTGTGGGTGTATGTGGTTTTGCTCTTATGTCTTATAGAGAAACCTTGTATAACAACAGGAAATTGTTCAAATATGTTTTTGTCATTCACACAGAAAAGCAGTGGTGACATTTCATTTTAAAATTCATGCTGCTAATAATTCATATTGTCTGAAATAATTTGGAGGCAACAAAATCCAGCAGAAATCTGAGATTTGGGTACAACTTTTTCATGACTACTCAGTCACTCTCCCTTGTGTACCATCCAGAACAATGTCCCCAGGCCTGCTTCTTCATGTTTTTTATCTTTTGTCTTAGCACTAAGCATTGTCCATCCTCAAGGCCCAAACCTTGTTTGTGTCTTAGTTTCTTCTTCATGGCTTAGCCTTGGGGAATCCTGTCTAATAGTCACAGGACACGAGTGAGTCTTAGCTGATTTATGTCACCACTGGTTGCCCTGCCAGTAGTCAGGTCCCTCAATCTTTCCAGTCCTCACTTTTTTCATTGTGTGCTGAGGAAACTGGTATAAGACCAACATGTGTAAAGTGCAGTGACTGTAGTTCCAGCTCTGGATTTCCTAGGTATTACAACCTGATTGGCGACTTTTCATGACTTACATTTACTATGTGCTTTCTTATCTTTCTTCTCCTTCCCTCCTTCCCATTCTTTAAATTTCTTCTTTTCTTCCCCACCTGGGTAATGTCCACAGATGTAGCAGATTCCTTTCTAGTATCCTTGCTAGCACCTTGCCTGACAATGGTTGTGTTTAATGGTACACACTATATGTATTTTTGATGATTGTAGACTATTTAAATGAAACAATGAAAACAACTTGGTAAATTTAGACAGACTAACTTTTCCTTTTTGTCTTATAGGTTTATAGATTTTATTATCTTTAAGTAGTTGTACAAAGGAGTTGCCATTCAACAAAGCAGTTTATGAATACAGTGCGTCTATAAGTCATCCTTTTCTTCATTTTCCTCCATTGCTCTTACTCTACCCCTTCCCTCAGTTTTCTTGATTTATCATGTAGGATATACATTAAATTTCATGACTGCATTCTACCCACTTCCTCTCTTCATTTGTCAACCTTTCTCCCCTTGATGAAGAGGGATGGGGCAGAGGAGGGAAAATCAAAACCAAAGACCCCAAAACTGAAGTTCTCAGGCCTTTTTTTGTTGTTGTTGGCCATGGGCTTGAACTCTGGGCCCTTGCACTGTCCCTGAGCTCTTCACCTCAAGGGTAGTGCTCTACTACTTACTTGAGCCACAGTGCCACTTCTGGTTTTCTGGTGGTTAATTGAAGATAAGAGTCTCATGGGCTTTCCTGCCTGGCCTGGCTTTGAACTGATCGTAAGATCTCGGCCTCCTAAGTAGCTAGGATTATAGGCATGAGCCACTGGTGCCCAGCTCTCAGGCCTTTTTGAGAACCTATTTCCTGGTGTTTATTTTGGTGGATTATGAGTTAGCCTAAGGAATTACAGTTCCATTTATGAGAAATACACAATAGAATTTTACTCATGCATTAAAAAGAATGATATTGTATCGCTTGTAAAGAAATGTAATGTCCTGAAAAAAATCATGCTAAGTAAAAAAAATCATGTTAAGTAAAGTAAATCTGGCCTAGAAACAAAAGAATGCATGAGTATACTTTTGATTGAAGTAAACAAGGATATAGTAAAAACAAAAAACAAAAAAAAACTCATTCTGGCTAGGTGCTAGTGGTTCACACTTGTAGTCCTAGCTACTCAGGAGATTGAGATCTAAGGATCATGATTAAAAGTCAGCCCTGGCAGGAAGATCCTGGAGACTCTTCTCCAATTAATCGCCAGAAAGCCAGAAATAGAGCTGTGGCTCAAGCTGTAGAACACACTAGTGTTTAGCAAAAACAGAGACCGCACCCAGGTCTTGACTTCAAGCTCCAGGACCAGCACATATACAGGAAAACATTCATTCTCTCTGTGTGTGTGTGTGTGTGTGTGTGTGTGTGTGTGTGTGTGTGTGTGTGTGACTTTTAAACAGTAATTTTCTGCTAGAACTTTATTTGTTCTGAAGAGACTGTATATACAAATACATCACTATGGACTCCTATTTTATGTATGTGGAGTTTTTAGTAGATTCTTGGCTTATTTGAACAATCTCAATACCTCACCTAACTACACATAACTAACTAGCTTTATTTCTTATGAAAGGAAAAACAAAATATGAGCTGTACATTTCAAGTGAATGGATATAAATGCCATATAGTAAATTAAATGGTGAAGTGTGTGTGTGTGTGTGTCTGTGTGTCTGTGTGTGTGTTGCAAATGCTGTGTGCGAATGTGCTTTGAAACTGGATCTCATTTGCTGGCCCAGAAGGGGTGATCCTTGCGCTTCAGCCTCCTGAATGCAGAAATTACATACTGGGCCATTAGGCCCAGTTCAATAGTGACTTCGAGAGAATTTTGTATGATGATACTATGTTGTTTTACTTCTATTATACAATTTATGTTTCTGTCGCTTTTTAGTTTGTTAAAATTTACTTGAGCCTGGAGTATGGCAAGTAATCATTTGGCAAAGAGCTGTGAGCTATTTCTATTTGAACATTTAATCATTTTTGCTTTTCATTATGGGGTCATGGAAATAGGAATTACTGGAAAAGTGACTTATTTCAGCTGTTTTAAACTTCTCCCTCTCATGTTCTTCCTTTTCTTCTTATAACAGTTAACAAATGGAAGTGTTTTCTTTAAGAAACGTAACAAAGTTTCTTTGACCCTCCTCCCCATTCTAGGCTGTCTCGCCCCAAAGAGGCCACTGCATGTACCATTGGCAATCATCTTTTAGATGGATTTCTTTCATTCAGTTTGTTTGTTTTCAGGTTGGTCCTGAATTCTTGGGCTCAAGAGATCCTCTAGCCTCATCTTGTCCAGTAGTTGGGAATATGAATGTAGGATATCACACCCATCTTCATTTATCTATATAAACCATATGGTGGCAGAGACTTGGGAAGTCATCTTTTTCCCTTTTCCAAAAATGGTATCACATTGTTTTTCTGTTGGCAGTACATTTTGGAAAGCAGTTCTTTTTTTTTTTTAAGCTAACCATCTTGATTTCATTCTTTCCAGCTGCTGCATAGGGTTTCAGATGTATCACAATTTAGCTTGTCCTCCTCCATCACTGGAGGACAGTGCCACAGGGAATCCTTCTCTATACATTTGAATATTTTCCTGGGGTAAATACTAAGAAGGAATTGGTGGTGGTAGGCATATTCAGATTGTAGTAACCATTCCGAAGGGACTCTCACCCTGTACTCCCTCTGTGAAGGAACGGGCACAAACAACATCTGGGAAAGTCAAAACAGACATTGCTGCCAATCTGTTGGGAGTGCCTATCTTGTTTTAACCTTTATTGGTCTCAAACAGTGAAGTGTACAACATTTGTTTGTATATATATTTTCTTCCTGTAATCTTCATATAATTGTATCATTTATGAAGTCTTCAGCTTAAATTATACATACTCTGCAGGCCAAGATCTAGAGGATCACAGTTGGAGGCTTGCCTAGGCAAAAAGTTAGCAAGATCCTATCGCAACAAACAAGCCAGGAATGATGGTTCATTCCTGTAATAACAGCTATGCAGTTGGCATAAGTCAGACACTCAAAGGTCTAAGTCTGGCCCAAGCGGATCTATGATATCCTATTTGAAAATGACTAAAGCACCAAGAGCTGGAGGTGTGCCTAAGGGACAGAGTGCTTGCCTAGCAAGCACAAGACCTAGACTTCAAACCTTAAGATCACCAACATTTTTTATTATATACAAATTTTTCCAAATATTGTTTAAATATATAATAAAATACATAAGCCAAGTTCACATTCCAGGGAATTTCCATAATGCACACAAGTATAACTGAGAAATAGAGAATTACTAAAATCTTAGAAACCCCTGATCCTTCTCACAGTTATTATGCCTGCTCCATACCTTCCCAGCTTATCTTTTCAAACATTAGATGAATAGAATCCCACAGCACATATACCCTCCTTTCTGTATACTAAGTTTTTAAATACATTTTAAGTAAAATAATTGCTTCATGGCTTAGAGTCTTGTTTATGTGGATCTAATGTTTATATAATACTTCTCTGTAAGTTGTATGTTGATACATACCATTTCTTTTCTTACCAAATATCAAAAAATAGGTTATAAGAACATGGTATTGACACAACCCTTGCCCAATTCTAAGAACACTTAAGAGTAGACCACCCCCAAGGAGCTAATTGGTTTCTTGACTGAAATCTGTTGTTAGTTGAACGTTCTTCCTTGCTTCAGTTTGGGTGATTGAGGCTTGACCTTCCTTAATAACTGTTGTACTTATTCAGAATTGCTAAAAGTGAGATTTTATTTCCTTCGAGACTTCTCTAGCTTGCTTTCTGTGCCTTTTCTCTGTGTGTGGTGGGGGTGGGGGGTGGAGGGGAATAATAATGATGGTGGTGGCCATAGTAGTGTTTTCTCCTGGTGCTTTGGAAGAAGAAACTTTTTATCTGGTTGTTTCTCCTTGTACTGTCAGTCCGTTCTCTAAATAGGTGGGTATGCCCCAGCCAGCTCTTATCCTTTCAGCCTCCTCTGCCTGCCATTTGAATGATAGGAATGCTTCATTGATATAGAAGGGTGTTTTCTTTTTGACTTGTTTTTGTCAAAGCATGTCTTTATTTGTTTCTTCCGATGATTTTCTTATTAAAAAAATAATGTTTTGCTTTTTAACACAGATTTTTATCTTTCTTTCTTCTTCTTCTTCTTTTTTTTTTTTTTTGCTAGTCCTGGGGCTTGAACTCAGGGCCTGAGCACTGTCCCTGGCTTCCTTTTGCTCAAGGCTAGCACTCTGCCTCTTGAGCCACAGTGCCACTTCTGGATAACACAGATTTTTAAAAAGAAAACTTTCTAGTGGTTTCCTGACACCACGTATTAATAGAGACTCAAAATTTTTAACTAGAAGGATGAATAAAATCATGAATGGTGACATTTTATTTTAAGTTGGTAGTCTACTTCCTTAAAGAACCTAAAAGTGGTTTATGGTGAAAGACACATGTTAATACCATTGAGAATAAAAATAAAAAAGAGGAGGAGATAATAACAATCTTTGTTTCCAGACTTAAACGTTAAATTTAGTTGTGATCTTTTCTGTCTTTTGAGACAAGAAAGGAAAACAAATTCATTTCTCATTGGGAGAATAAAGAAGCATACCATTTCATCAGGAATGTGAGATGTGTTTATGTTACCAAATTGTGAAAAATTTTATGTGGATCCTTTTGGGATGACAAATAAGTTTGTGTATTCTCTTAAACTGCAATTACAGAGAAAGTACTGATGTATTTTTCAGAACACACTGTCCAGGATTGTAGCATTCATATGTAGAATTAAAAGAAATTAACCAGCTCATAAATATTTTACTTAATACTTGAAAAAAATGAAATTAGCGTGATTGTATTGGGTGTGAAAATTACAGGAAGAGTAATGCATAAAGAGCACCTCTCTTCAACTGTTCTGATAGCGAATGCGATTAAATGCTTTCAGATTGCTGAATAATTTCAGTAGTCAGGTTATGATTATTTTAGCTGTTAAAAATCCTTAGTTTTTTTTTGGGGGGGGCGGGGGAGGGCAGGGATATGGCCTAGTGGCAAGAGTGCTTGCCTCGTATACATGAGGCCCAGGGTTCAATTCCCCAGCACCACATATACAGAAAATGGCCAGAAGTGGCGCTGTGGCTCAAGTGGCAGAGTGCTAGCCTTGAGCAAAAAGAAGCCAGGGACAGTGCTCAGGCCCTGAGTCCAAGCCCCAGGACTGGCCAAAAATTAAAAAAATAAAATAAAATAAAAAATTAAAAAAATCCTTAGTTTTTGGCTAAGTGATCTTTTTGCTGTAGTGATTCATGTATAGACAATGTAGTGATTGAAGTTAACATTTATTTGCATTTTTATTTTATGTATTAGATTTTTAAACTTTGTTGGTTATTTATTTTGGCATTCTCTTTGAAAAGGTATAAACTTCTCTGGTATATTTATCTCAACTGACTCCCCAAACTTGCTTTTTAAAAAAATACTATGTTTGATTAGGGGTAATAAAAATGAATTCTACTATGGTTTAGTTAATGTATCCTTAAAATTTTTAAATAATTAAAGTTTTAAATTAAGTGATTATTGTCCCTTTCTGTTTTCCCCAAGGTTGATAACCAATAAAAACATTTCTGTTATCTTGCTAATGTAACTTAGAACAAAAGGGTATGGTGTGTGGTATATGTGCATATTGCCTCTGATGGTCTAAAGATCATTGTTAGTAAACATATCTACAACTACCATCTTGAGAAGTAAAACATTGCCAGTACCTTATAACCCTTTGTGTACCTCTAATACAACTATTAACCCTTAGGCTTATACTTATTGTCTTGTATTCCTTTAAAATTTTACCATCTGCATATGAATCCTGAAACACTATATATAGTTCGAATTTATTGGTTTTTTTTTTAAGAATTGAGAAGTGAGCATCCTCTGACATTGCTACAATTTATTAGCTGAAAGCTCTTAGAGATGCAAGGTCCATGGGTGATCATTTGACTTTAGTTCTTAGAGACAAGCCATATCCTCTTCTGGGCAAGATAGTGGGAAAGTTCATGCACAAATGAATCCTGGTAAATAGGCCTCATCACAGTTGGACATTGGCAGGAGTCTACAGATGTTGTTGTCCATTGGGAATATGTTTTCTGCTTCTGAATTCATCATGCTTCCCTTCCATATCTCAAGTGTAAGGCAAAGCAAAAAACTATTTTCAGGGCTGGGGATATGGCCTAGTGGCAAGAGTGCTTGCCTCGTATACATGAGGCCCTGGGTTCAATTCTCCAGCACCACATATACAGAAAATGGCCAGAAGTGGCGCTGTGGCTCAAGTGGCAGAGTGCTAGCCTTGAGCAAAGAGAAGCCAGGGACAGTGCTCAGGCCCTGAGTCCAAGCCCCAGGACTGGCAAAAAGCAAACAAACAAACAAAAAACTATTTTCAGATAAAATTAGTGTCATCGACTGATCTGGAAGTAGGATATCAAAGAGAAAACAGGAATTATATTAGCACATGGTCAAGAAGCCAAGTGTAGATTAGAATTTGGTTCAGGTTCACCTGGGCATTGTGTTCTTGGCTCAGAAAGATGGTTTGTTGAATAATAGGCTTTTTGAGGACAGAGATTTCAGTCCAGAATCTTTTCTTAAGTCACCCTTCTACAGTTTGGACTAAATTCCTTTAAGCATGGCTGTCTGTCTGGGATGTCGTTTCTGGATCATCTTTGGGATTCCATTGACTTATCATCTATGTGGCATTTTTGTTTGTTTGGTTGGTTTTTTTTGCCTGTCCTAGGCCTTGGACTCTGGGCCTGAGCACTGTCCCTGGCTTCTCTTTGCTCAAGGCTAGCACTCTGCCACTTGAGCCACAGCACCACCTCTGGCCATTTTCTGTATATATGGTGCTGGGGAATGGAACCCAGGGCTTCATGTATATGAGGCAAGTGCTCTTGCCCCTAGGCCATATTCCCAGCCCCGAATGTTTTGGTTTTTGTTTTTCAGATCTTTCCTTTTTGTTTACTCGTTTTAGTGGAGCCAATTTTCCAGTAGCCTTTTCAAAAAAGTTTATATGAGAAGTAACATTGATTGGCACCTTTCATATATTGATAATGTTTTTCTTGTTTTGCTTTGTTTTTTGCCAGTCCTGGGGCTTGAACTTGGGGCCTGGCTTCTTTTTGCTCAAGGCTAGTGCTCTACCAGTTGAGCTACAATGCCACTTTCAGCCTTTTCTGTTTATGTTGAGGAATCGAACCCAGGGCTTCATGTATACAAGGCGAGCACTTTACCACTAGGCCACATTCCCAGCCCTGATAATGTTTTTATGGTGAGTGTCTTTATACTAATACTTGATTGATAAGTGACTGGCTGGAAATAGTTTTCTTTAGAAATTTCCAGACATTTTCTGTTTTCTTCTTGCCTCAAGGAGTTGAAAAAAATTGCTTGTTTGTTTATTGCTTATTTTATTTTTTCTGCCTTGTTTCTGGGAGTTGAAAGTCATCTCTCCATCCATCCAGCCGTTCATACTTACCTACCTACCTACCTTCTTACACTGTCATACTGGGGATTGAACTTGGGGCCCTGTACTGGGCTTGTAAGCACTTTTGTCATTTGAGGATCCATGCTTCCCACACCACTAATTTAATTTTCTGATCCTTTGTATGTGACCTGTTTTTCCTTTTGGCATTTTATGGAATGTTCTTTGTCCTTACTGTTCTGAAAGATTGGTACTTATTTTCATCTTCATTCCTTCAGTAGGTTCTGTGAATGTGGAATGCCTTGTCCTTATTTTCTGGAGATTTTTTTTTTTTATTATTTGTTGTTTGTTAATTTCCTCCCTCCAATTTGTTATTACTCTATTTTTTTGTGCCAATACTGGGACTTGAACTCAGGGCCTGGGTATTATTTCTAAGCTTTTTTGCTCAAGGTTAGTGCTCTTTCACTTAAGCCAAAGCTTCACTTCTGGCCTTTCTGGTAGGTGGATGAAGATAAGAGTCTTCTGGACTTTCCTATACAGGCTGGCTTTGCACTGCGGTCCCCAGATCACAGCTGCTTCTTTTTTTTCTTTCTTTCTTTTTTCTTTTTTTCCAGTTCTGGGCCTTGGACTCAGGGCCTGAGCACTGCCCCTGGCTTCTTTTTGCTCAAGGCTAGCACTCTGCCACTTGAGCCACAGTGCCACTTCTGGCCGTTTTCTGTATATGTGGCACTGGGGAATTGAACCCAGGGCTTCATGTATACAAGACAAGCACTCTTGCCACTAGGCCATATCCCCAGCCCCCAGATCAGAGTTTCTTGAGTAGCTAAGATTGAGGCATGAGCTGTGCACACATGGCCTCATTACTCTTCTTGTGGTACCTAGGCCCTCCCATCTTGGTTTCTACTGTACTTTCTACTTTCTGTTTAACTTTTGGGGAGGATTTTCTCCGCTTTATTTTAAAATTTATTTTTTATAGTATTTTATCATCAAGTAGTTTCAAAAGGAATTAGCATTCCACAAATCAGTTTGTGAGTACAGTGCTTCTTGATCCATGTCCCTCCTTCAACTTTATTTTCTAAATCTTGTTCTAACTTAGAAATAAATGGCGCTATGGATCAAAATGGTATAGCCCTAGCCTTGAGCAAAAAGAGCCCTTTGTAAAGTGCTTGGTAGACATTAGGAGTCCAAAAAGGAATTCCTTTTCACAATTTCTTGTATTCAATATATATTTCAATATTCATGATTTCTGTGTTAGAGGCCTTACGGTGATTTTTCCTCCTAGCCTTTTCACATTACACAGATGAAGTGTACAGGTTAGGCATTGTAGTGTGATGACTAGTGTGGAGTATTTGAATTGTTGAAACTATTTCTCCTAGCTCACACACCTCTCAGTTGTGAGGTTTGACAGTAAGTCCTAATGCATTGTTTGTTTTAAAGTCCCAAAGACTCTTAACAAAAGCAATCTGTATATTGATTCAGTCCATCATTATATATACCACATCACATTTATCCTAAAACATGAATCATAGGCTTCAGCATATTTTTCCTTCCTAACAAAGGTAATCTTGGCCATCCTGGCTTGGGTGTGTCCAACTTTCTTCCAAGGGCTTATGCCCTTGTGGTTTCTTGTAGGTCATTAGTATATCTCATATCTCAGTATTACCCAATTTGCTAACTATGCTTTGTTCTTTCTGTTCCCCTATTCAATCACGCATCCTCTAAGATGATGTCTTCTTAAATGCATCTCGGAGGAGTTCATCTCCCCCTACATTACAGCCTAGTTGTGGAACCTTACACTGTCTCAGACGTTACACTGTCTTAGTCATTTGCTCTCATTTGTGCATATAACTTCCCCATTAGTCTGTGAGAGCAATGCTACTTGTTAACACATGAGCTATTATGTGAATAAAACAAAGAGTCCATGAAATATAGTATGGTTGCATCCTATGCAACAGTTCATACTTAACCTCAGTGGTTTCTATTAGTACTTGTCAGGGAATATCCTCCAATATCATAGTCAGACTCCAAGAAAAACATTTGCATCTAAATAAGGAAGTGCAAGTAGGTGTGGTCTCAGTTCATATACTCTGTTTTGCCTTTTGTTTGGTGGTGTACTCCAGACTGACAGTTGGGTTATTTCCAGTTTTTGACAGTTATGAATAATGGTGCTATAAAAGTTATATTGAACTTTGTATGTGATAATAATTTTCATTTGTTCTGGGTAGCTAGTAGTGGCATTTCAGGATTACATGGTAAACCTAGATTTCACATTTTATGAAACTGCCACACTTTTCCTGAGGTGCCATGCATACCACTTGTCTTCTCATCTGCACTGTGTGTGAGTTTAGGGAGGTGTATGTACATCCTTGCCAGTGCTTAGTATTGTCAGTTGGTTTTTGTTTTGTTTTGTAAATTGGTAACAATTCCAAATAAGTGTACAGCTAGTTATTTTTTAATTTCTTTTTTTTTTAAACTTTTTTGTTTGTATTTGACCTTGCTCATGATGACAAGTACTCTGCCCTCAGCCCCATATGTCACTAATTCCTAACCTAATTTGTCCATCAAACTCTTGAAACTTGGAAGAAGATACAGAAAATGGTTAGATTAGGTGAAGAGAAGAGGAGGAACTCATAAGGGAGAAATGTAGAAATTGATACATCTGTGACAGTTTGTCTGTGGATACAGCCCAGCTTTTTTCAATCCCTAGCACTAGCAATCAAACAGACAAATAAGTAAACAAATAAGAACAAAATTGAATGCCGATTTATTAAAAGTTTAGTAATGTCTGTCAAATTTACTCTCGTATCCTCTACTAGCACAGTTCATAAGCATGTAGTAGGGAAACTCTTTGTATGTTTTTTGAGTCAGTAAAAATAAATAAATGACTGAAAAGGTGGGAAAGGATGGAGAAATAATTTTAGATTTATTCTGAATAATCCCAGTGTAGTGTATTCATGCATAAGTATATCTTTGTATGTCAGTTAAGTATTTAAATATAGGCTTAAAAGTTTCTTTAGTACTCTGGTTTTCAGCTTCTCAGCAGGAGAAAGGTATGATGTGATGAGCCAGAGAAGCGATAGACAGAAAGGATTGGATGCCACTAGATTGTTTTGTGGTTTCAGGGAGAAACGATTTTAACTCTCCTGGGCCTCAGCTTTACTATTGTGCAGTGAAGAGATTTCATTAGATGATAGCTGAGTTCTTCTAACTATATATTTTCTTCTAATCACATCAAATCAGAAATTAGTAGATGAGGAGGAAACGTACCAAAACCTTTGCTGGGGGATCTTGGGGAGGCTGTCGTTTGTGGATACAGTATAAAGTATAGTTCTGGTGAGAGGAGCAGGTATATAAATGAGCTGCTGAATGTTGCTTGGCAGAAGAAAACAGCAGATATAAAAAGGTAGTTAGTTACAAGGTGTGTAACTGAATAGGAACAGTACAGAATTTATTTTAGGGGGAAGGTTTAAAAAGAAATGGAGGTTGAGAATACCAAATTTAAGTTTATATTCCTTTTCCCTAATCTCTTGTTTAAAAAGGATTTAATTTATACTGGGAAAAACTGCCTGTGGTATCTTTTAACAAAAGGAGGAAGCCTCAGAAAAAGCAAAGTGGAGGAAGCCTCGGACAACAGGACTTTTTGACTCACTTGTCAAGAGGAGGTTTGTTTTCTGCTTCCCTGAGATCTTTCTCCACCACTTCTTTTTTTTTTTTTTTAAACATTTTTATTGCTGTGAATATTCATATACAATGTTTTGCGTGGACATATAAATTCAGTCCATTTGTATTTATACCAGGAGTAGAAGTTCTGGGGCCTATGGCAATTCTTGTATATGAGGCAAGTGCTTTCTTTTTTTTTTCCCAGTCCTGGGCCTTGGACTCAGGGCCTGAGCACTGTCCCTGGCTTCTTCTTGCTCAAGGCTAGCACTCTGCCACTTGAGCCACAGCGCCACTTCTGGCCATTTTCTGTATATGTGGTGCTGGGGAATCGAACCCAGGGCCTCATGTATGCAAGGCAAGCACTCTTGCCACTAGGCCATATCACCAGCCCAGAGGCAAGCATTTTCTTTTTTTTTTTTTGCCTCTCCTGGTGTTTGGACTCAGGGCCTGAGCACTGTTCGTGGCTTCTTTTTGCTCAAGGCTAGCACTCTGCCACTTGAGCCACAGCGCCTCTTCTGGCCTTTTCTATATATGTGGTGTTGAGGAATCGAACCCAGGGCTTCATGTATAGGCAAGCGCTCTTGCCACTAGGCCATATTCCCAGCTCTTCTCTACCACTTCTTAAAAGCTCAGATCTATAGGTCTTCAAAAAATCAGTTCTTAGTATATATGTATTCTGTCTGTACTTCAGAGGATTTTGTATATACACTGCCAAGAATTGGTAGAAATCTAAAAACATACTTGGTACTCAGATCAACTTGATTCTGTGTCTTTAAGGGTTTTGACTTATTTATCTTTAGAAAAACAGTAGTATATTTGAAATTTTTATTTCTGTTTCTCTCTATGATTCTTTAAAAATATTTCAGAGGTCTTGATCTCTAATCCTCTTTAAATTAGTGAATTTCAAGACTTGTTTTTCTTGTTGTAATATTTTCAATAATTTTATTATCTTGAAGCATAATACATTTTTGCCTTATTATAGTTTAGATAATAAAATCAAACTATTTTAGTGCTCATGTTAAATGGTGTTTCCAGCCATTTCTTTTAAAATATCCACATGAGGTTTTGGTTGTGAGAATCCCCTAAAGAATCTCTGGAAAATAGTTCAGTAAAGCTAGTGAAGGTCTGACTTCTACTTACCCCTTCGACCAATAATCAGCTTAAGACCAAGAGCCTGAAGATATTATTTTTAGGGTTACTGCAAAGAATGAACATTTCTAGACATTTTGAATGTTATATTTTAGAATGGAAGGACAAAGGGAACAAATGGAGCAGAAGTACTCACTAGACCCTATGCTGAAAATGAACTATATAACTTGTGGGTATGGAGGGATTGGAGGGAAAAACTGGGAGAGAGCAAGGGGAGGGGAGACATTGTCCAAAAGGACATGTACTCATTACCTGACTTATGTAACTGTAACCCATTCTGTACATCACCTTTGTAATAATAAAAAAGTAAAAGTTATATTTTAGTTCACCCTGTTAAACTCATTGTTTATAGATATCCTCACACTTAGGAAGCCATTCTGTAGTTCTCTGTCTATTAGGGAGGAAAAAAAAACCCTGCAGAGTATTTTTAAATTCTATGATAGATAACATCCTGGGAAAGAAATCTTCTATTTTATGTTAATTACTTATCAAGAAAAAAAAAGACTTCTTAGACAACTTGTTTTCCATAGTTTTGTTCAGTTGAGAGTATTGATTTGTTTTTGTATTGGGGGCTTGAACTGAAGCATTCAAGCTTTTGCTCAGCTTTTTCTCATAACTGAAACTCTACTACTTGCACTACACCTCCAGTTCCAATTTTTTGCTAGTTAATTGGAGATAGGGTTTCTAGGATTTGTTTGCCCAGTCTGGCTTTGGACTGAGATTCTCAGATCTAAGACCTCCTAAGTAAATTATAAGCATGAACCATTGGGGCCTGGCTGAGACCATCAATTTCTAACTACTAATGTAATTTGTAAGACTGGTAGAACGTGTTGGAGGGTCACTTCCGTAAAATTTAGTCCCTTGCATCTTTTAGTTGAGCCTTTTCTTTGTAGCCCTGTAGTTAAATATCATTATAAATCACTTAGATGTGGAATTTGGGTTCCTAAAACATATAGTAACCAAATTAACCTTTTTATTTTTTTATATCTTTCAGAATCATGATGTCATGGAAAGGGATTTATTTTATACTCACTCTGTTTGGAGGGAGCTTTTTTGGAAGCATTTTCATGCTGGGACCTATCATACCTTTAGTGTTTATAAACCCATCTTGGTATCGCTGGATCAGCAATCGCCTTGTGGCCACCTGGCTCACACTACCTGTGGTAAGTTATGTGGTACAAAGGTGGTTTTCTGCTTGTCTTAGTTGTCCAGTTCATTCATTTTACCTTGTTAGAGTCAGATTTGAGTTGGAGAAGAAGCCCTTTATGTTATAGATAAAAAGCGCGTTAGACTTTATAGTGGAAAATAGAAAAACTGGAGAGAAATAACAACTAGTAAACAACTAATAAAGAACCATATTGAAAGTTCATAAACATTTCCTACATGGTAGTATACCTTATATATAGTACAATGTATAAAGCTTTAAGGTATTGGTTGAAGACTTTCTTACATCATTAATTTTATTTTGCATTTCAATTTTGTATTTTATAAAAATATAACAAAATAGATTAATATAGTAAACTGTTAATGATAATATTAATTCAATTCTTGCCCAGTAATCACAAAATTTAGATGTACAAAAAATTTAGAAACAAAGTGATTTCCTATCTGTCTGTCTAGATGAAATCAGTAAGATACAAGTACATTCATAATTTGATAAAGGATCTTTTTCACCTGTTTTCCCCAGGCCACAGTCACATTGCCTGCCCATATGATGTGTGTAGGGAGAGGAAGTACCATTCTAAACCTCTTTGGAAGAGGTTGATTGGGAGTTATTTCCAGAAGCTGTCATTCTACCTTGATAGACTACTGTTTCATAAAAGTTCCTATAAATTGAATATTAATATATAAAAAATTTGCATCATGCTTTTCACCTTGTGGTTTAAAAATGAATCCTGCAGTGAGTGATTTTTATAAACAGCATTCATCCCTTGCTAGAAGTTATGTTTTTAATTCTTTATTCAGATAAATCTCTTATGAAATGTGATACTTCTAAATAATCCCTCCTCCAGATTTTGCCCTCTTTGCTCTTTTCTTTAATTGTACTTAAAGTTGTCTGCTCTGCAGGCACAAAGAGAGGGATGCTAACGGAATGTTAGATAATACCACAGTATGGTTTCATATTTAACTCATATATGGAGAAGAATTAGAAAGTTTTGTTAAAAAGAAAGCTCTGGGGTAATAATGATAACAGCTGAGACTACTTGTGTGCACATGCATTAAGAAAGATGGCTTTGTTTCCTTTGTCACTATCACACCCATTTTATGAAGAGGAAAAGAAACTTGTATAAGTAAATTATTTAAGAAAAGCTGATATTAAATTCAGTCTGTCCAGTCTTAAGGGCTTTACATAATGGAAAACCTTCAAGGATTCATAAGAATCATATGAAGCCTGGATACTTAATAGTTCTCCCAAGTGATAAGTCCAGTGGAATTTTATAAATGCTTTTTTGTGGTGTGGCCAGTCCAGGGGTTTGAGACTTGGAGCTTGAACACTGTCCCTGGCTTCTTTTTGTTCAAGGCTACCACTCTACTTCTTGAACCACAGCGCTACTTTCAGCTTTTTCTGCCTAGGAATCGAACCCATGGCTTCTGCATGCTAGGCAAGCACTCTACCACCAAGCCACATTCCCAGCCCCACTTATAAATGCTTTTAAAGAAGAAAGTTTTAAGTTCATTCATGCTGGCAAACACCTGATCTGAGTAAAATGGAAAAGAAAGAAAACAGAAAATGTAAAGTAGTCACAAAATCAAGCTGAGAGAATCTTTTCAGCTAAGGAATTTACAGAATCAGAACCCCCTATAGATGATTCATAGGGCTGGGAATATGGCCTAGGGGTAAAGTGCTCGTCTCCTATACATGAAACCCTGGGCTGGATTCCTCAGCACCACATATATAGAAAAAGCTGGAAGTGGCACTGTGGCTCAAGTGGCAGAGTGCTAAGCGCCTTGAGCAAAAAAAGAAGCCAGGGACAGTGCTCAGGCCCTGAGTTCAAGCCCCAGGACTGGCAAAAAACCAAAACCAAACAAAAAGAGACGGTTCAGAAAAACTTATAATTTTAAATTAGTGAATATCTGTGTTGTTGAAAAAGTAGAACTGTGACGATATCTTCTAGCATGTTTTATTGTATACTTTTACTTGGTGCTAGGAGAGTTTTCATTTTTAAGCACATTATTTTAAAAGTAATTTAATCTAAAATTTAATTTTCTTCTATAGGTATACCTTTTTTAGACAATATTCTTTCACTAAAAATAAATTAGAAATGACATTTTTAAAAAAGAATAACCTTTGTGAAATAAGGCAATTATTTTTTGTAAGTTTCTTATGTAAATGAAAATGATTTTGTTGGCAGGATTTCCTGTATGACAATTTTTAAGGAATGTTTGCTGTGTTAAATGATATATAGTAGTAAAATCAACAATCTTAGAAGTCCAGTTACGACTGAGAGATTACCTAGTCCAACGTGCCTGTATATGTAGGAATCTATCTGCAGAGCGACCATCCTGTCTTTGAATATTTGTATAATGGGCAATGCATGTCTTTGTTCATTTCATTTTTAGACAGTTGTTTATTGTGGCACTTAGGGGTCCAAGCCAGTGTTCTACCACAGAATTACTCTCAAGCCCTCATTTTTTGTATCAAAAAATATTACCAGGGTTAAATTCTGAATTTTCCCTGAGCAACTTCTTCTTCTCAAAATTTTGAGTCTTAGCTAATTACCCATAATTATAAAAATAAGTTAGAAATCCATGCACTGGTTGGTAGTCATGTTTATAGTTTTAGATACTCAGGAGGCTGAGATCTGAGAATCAGGATTTGAAGCCAGGCTCTGCAGATAAATCCAAGAGACTCTTATCTCCAATTAAAGAGTCAGAACTGGAGGCATGCTTTAAGGGGTAGACCCACCCATCACCGAAAAGCTGAACAGAGCCCAAGACTGAGTTCAAACCCCAGTACTAGCACAAAACAAAAAATAAATTATATGAGTCTATTTAAATCACGAGTAAGTAATTTAGCTATCATTTTCTTTTTTTTTTTTTGGCCAGTCCTGGGCCTTGGACTCAGGGCCTGAGCACTGTCCCTGGCTTCTTCCCGCTCAAGGCTAGCACTCTGCCACTTGAGCCACAGTGCCGCTTCTGGCCGTTTTCTGTATATGTGGTGCTGGGGAATCGAACCTAGGGCCTCGTGTATCCGAGGCAGGCACTCTTGCCACTAGGCTATATCCCCAGCCCCTTAGCTATCATTTTCTAACTTCCTCAGATACAAGCCTCTTCACTGTCTGCTGATAGCATTTAGTCCTATAATAAAATAGATGTTCAATAAACATAGATTGATGAATCTAACAGCTGTCTATGTTGTTCCTCTTAACAAAGTAGGTGCTGAGTGTTTGGAGAAAGGCCTAGGATTGTAAGGCCTTATATAGATAGCTAGAGACTTAGGAGCTGAGTTTAAACTAAACTGGAAAGCTAAAACAGACTTGGAGGTGAAGTCATGGGGTTGTTCTGGGCTTAGACTGAGGATTCATTGAAGTGATAAATGAGAATAGTAGGCATGTTGGCAAAGCTGATGGTCGTGATCATGAGGGGAGCTTCAGAGCCTTGTATTTTCATGCAGGTAAAATGTGGACAAATGGTGATGTGTAAAGTGTCTTAGAAAATACTTCCATGTCTGTAATTCTAGGTGATACTGGTAAAAGTTTTGAGAAGTGTTATTCCTAAGACATAAAGCATTACAACATTTGAAAAGATTCATATTAGTTTCTTATTACTCACACTGTTCTATACTAGAAATAAGACAAATCTGAGACAAGTGAAAGTATTATCTTTTGTTCTAGTCCATAATGAAGTGCAAAAAACATGGTTTGGTATTCATAGGAATTGTATTTTAGAAATAGTACATCTGGAGTTAGAGTTGAAGTTTGGGGTATTTAGGCTTTTAAAATATCCTTTTTTGTTAGTGGAACATATACTAGTTAACTTCCTCCAATCAAACTAAGGTCTTTTGCATTTCAATTCTTTACAAAAGCCAAAAAAAATCATATTTGGAAAGTAGAGCAGAGTTAATCCAGCTTAATGTTACATAATGACTTCATATGTATCCTCTGGGCCAAGAAGTAATTTAGCAATATGCTTTTGTAGTTCGTGATCTTTTATGCTTAAAAGTAGAAAAGGATACTTTCTTTGTAGGTTAGAGTCTAGAAGATTATGCTATCTTCTGCCTCAACTTTCCAGAGACTGTTTTAGAGTAGAAGTTATATTTCTTAACAGACCTTCTTCCTAGCAGAGTACCTGTGTACATATGTAGAAGAAGCAACTGCTGTGCACTTTTAAAAAATACTTATTTTCTTATTTTTATACCTTTACTGTCTATATATTTGCTTGTAAAGTATCCCACTGTTTCAGAAAGCATTATATTACATAGATATTTGTTGTGTATGTGTTTTTTATACTATCTTGCTTCTTTCTACATTGTTTGTACTCCCCTGTTGCTGTTCATACCGATAGCTCATTGACTTTCACAGTTTATTTGGAAAGATAATCATAATATGTACTTAAGAGAACTTTAGTTTTTATTTTATAATAAATGTTTTAAAAGTAAATCAGTAATTGAATCAGTAATCAAGTTTTCATATTATCTGTTTTTTACTTTTAAGAATCCCAGCCTATAATATACTTTTCTACAAATATTTCATAAATATTTATGGTTATTTGAAAAGTTAATGGAGCAAATTCAGCAAATATTTAAACATCTGCTGTGTGTCAGGCACTGTTGGAAGTAGTAGGATGACAGCATTAGAGTAGAGAAACAGTTACTTTAGTAATCTGTTATTAAAACAAAACAGCTTTGCTTTTGATTGGAAAAAGATAATTTACAGAAAATGTTTAAGATTTTTTTAGTACTGTTTTCACTGATACATATTTTGCCAGTCCTAGAGCTTGAACTCAGGGTCTGGACACTGTCCCTGGCTTCTTTTTTGCTCAAGGCTAGCACTCTATCACTTGAGCCACAGCACCACTTCTGGCTTTTCTATATATGTGGTGTTGAGGAATCGAACCCAGGGCTTCAAGTGTATGAAGCAAGCACTCTTACCACTCGGCCATATTCCCAGCCCCCACTGTTGCATCTTTGACTATATAGAAAAATCAGTAGTCGTCTTAACTATCTAGATTCTTAAAATGTTACATAGTAGAATCTTGTATACTTTCTCCACTTTTGTCTTTTTAACTTAATAATGTATCTTGAAGATCAAGTACAGTTAACATTTTTCTATTACAAAGCTGTCAAAAATTTAAATTAGTGGAACTTAAAAATATAAGTAGTACTTCGTAAGTTCATTCTTCTAGATTTTTTTCCCTCTTTTATTTATTATCAGAGCAAGAATTATGGGAAATATGCTTTTATATGGTAGAAACCATGAGATGTATTAGGACATGAGAGAAAATTTGTCTAGGAAAAGTCATAACTTTAGTTTGCTCTATGTTGCATTGTTTTCTAGGCATTGTTGGAGACCATATTTGGTGTAAAAGTGGTTATTACAGGTGACGCATTTGTCCCTGGAGAAAGAAGTGTAATTATCATGAACCATCGGACAAGAGTAGACTGGATGTTCCTGTGGAACTGTCTCACAAGATACAGCTACCTCAGATTGGAGAAAATTTGCCTCAAAGCCAGTCTCAAAAGTGTTCCTGGATTTGGTAGGTTTTTCACATATTATTTTACCAGAAGCACAAGGCCCCGAGTTCAAGCCCCAATATTCACCGAAAACAATATTATAAATTACTATGGTGAACTCTGCATAACTATTAAAGCCATTCCAATTTTTTCACAGTACACTAAAATACTTTCAGCTTCTTTTTCTTAATGAATTTGCTATGGTAGATGACTTTATTTTAATCTAGTTTTGAAGAAAACTGGTATGTTCATTTTCTCTTTAGCAAGTGTATACAGTTTTGAGGACCACAACTTTAAAGGGTATAAATTAATACAACAGCAACTTTTTATTGCATGTCATGCTTGTGTTTTAGGCCAGAAATTGATTTCTAATGATGAGGTACTTGACATTACCTGATAGGTACCTATTTGTCTGATAAATATTAATTGATGAGCACCTCTTTATGTTAGGCATTATCCTAGATGCTGATGTTTTCTGAACTTTCTTTATCTGTGGCTTTTCCTTCTTTTGTCTTTAAATGGTTAGGAATACAACATTTTCATGTGTGTTAGAGGAATAGTGGTATTTTGGCATCACATATTAAAATTAAATTGCTCCCTGCTAATGTGAAGTTGGAACAAACTATTACACTATATGTCAAATCAGTTACTGACATATAGTTACCAAAAACATCCCCTGGACTCCTGATAGCCCCATCTGTTACATGTAAATTTCTGTGTTTTCTGTATGTAACATTTCTTATTTGAACCCTTTGCTCTCTAAACCATGTGTTTATGGGTATACTGAAATGATGAGGTTTGAGTTGTGAGGCCACAGGGTGGGCATAGGATAACCTAATAAGGAGGTTTGTGGTTGGTTTACTGGGTCTGTTTGTTTTTATTGCCTCTGTGATTATAATTTTGTCTTTCTTTTTGCCACTTTTCCAATATAATGGTCCACTTTATATAACGAATTAGATTTGTTACATGACAATTAACTCCCTGTTGAGTAACAATTCCCAGTGAACCACCAGGAATTTAAATCATTTTATAACTTAGCTTCTGAATTCATATAGCATCATGCCTGCCATATATCATTGCTGGAGTTAGTAATAAGCAGTGATTCTAAAGGAAGATACACAAAGATTGCCTTTTGATGGGAGAAGTGTCAAAAATTTCAGTGTTTTAAAATCTAGAACAGTTTTTGAAAAGAGTAGTCAAGGGGAAAAAAGGGAAGTCACACATTAACAGCTACAACAAGAATGATGTCTTAATTTATTCCTAATGATATACAAAAATGCAGTAACAGGATATTAAAAATAACATGGCAATGAGTTTGAAAGTATACATGAAGACAATATAGAAGAGTAAAACTGACAATCTGATATTAACAATAAATGAAAAAGTGACAAATTGTATATCTCATGAAGCTACTGAATCCATAATTAAAAACTTCCTTACAAAGGATTTTTGGGGGACAATGACAGCTGCCTGATTTTCTTCACTGTTTCAAAAGTAATTATCAAATCAATAAGCAGAGGAAATAAACTACATGTCACCGTCTAGTCAGCATGACTAGATGACAAAGAATGGCACCATAAATTCCCACAGAGATAAATTCTCAAGAGTCTCTTTTGCCCAAAGTTTTACCTTTATAACTTGTGTAACCTAGAGTGAGGCTTAATGGTTTTATGGGGTATGGAAAACTCAGATGTGCAAATAAGAGGAAACAGAATCAAAATGCCAAAGTACTGAGAAAGTAGCTCAAATAGCGCAAGATCTAGGGAGATGTTGTGAAAGGCTTCAAAAAAGAATTGCTTCAATAAGAATCAGAGGAACAGTTCCCCTAAGTGTGGACCCCTAAAGGGGGATAGGGGGGAACTTGAAGATGTAGAGAAGGTTCTGTAGGAATTAAAAGAACCAAGAAACAACTTCCCTTTTACTCCTCCTCCTCCTCCACAAAAAAGTAAGCCAGCAAAAACCCAATAACCATAAAATAATTTTGTAACCATAAAGAAAACCTCTAAGTAGAGGGCAGAACTGGAAAAAGAAAATGCTATAACCCAACATTCTAAATGGAATTAAATATCATCAAGCAAGCACTTTGGGATATGAAAAAGAACATTGTGAAAAATACAAATAATAATGAAATATAATGGAAATCACTTAAAGAAAAATAAAACATTTTAGAAATCAGAAATGAAGAATAAATTACATGGTACCCAAGAGAAAGTAAAGTAACATGCAATTTCATAGTATGTTGTAGGAAAAAAAAGAGTGAAATGAGAAAAAGAAAAAAGTCAAGAGAGAAAATGTACTTAAAGTGGATGACAGGTAAAAGAGGTCTAGCACATATATGAGGTTGAATACCCTTTGATTAAGAAATTAAAATTTTGAAATGTTCCAACAATCCAAAACTTTGAACACTAACATGATGCCATGAGGAAAGTTACATGCCTGACTTCATGTGATGGGAACTGGCAAAATGCCACAAATTATTAAGATTTTTTAAATTATCTTTAGGCTATGTGTATAAGGTTTAGATGAAATAAATCACTTTTGTGATTAGACATGGGTCACATGTCCAGGATATTTCATGTTTATGCAAGTGTTCCAAATTGCAAGATGTCCCATGAAACCCTTCCTGGTACCAAGCATTTTGGACGAGAAATACTGAAGTCTGTTAAAAAAAAAAGAAAGAGAAAACAACCTAACTTAAATATTTGTAAGGCAATACTTAAGGTACAACTCAAGAAAACGTTCACCTCCACTTGTGTTGAGTGTGTTAGTGTAAGGGGTCCCACATTTCTGCTTCCCAGTGAAAATTCTTACATAACAACCACTTAAGGTAGCCGGGGTAGTTCTAAATATATGCAGGAAGTTTTTTGTTTTGATAGTACTGATTCTTAGACTCAGCTTCACAACCCCTTGAGTCATGTCTTTAGCTATTTGGCTTTAGTTATGTTTTACCTGGACCAGCATGATTACAGTTCTCTTATTTACGCTTTCCCAGTAGCTGGGATGATATGTGCGTGCCACCGTGCCCAGCTGTAGGTCATACTAATTTGCTTCCCTGGCTTGGCTTTGCACTGTAGTCCTTCTGATCTTGGCCCCCGGAAGTGGTAGAGTTACAGGAGGAGTTAGACACCATGACCATCTTGCAGAAATAGTTCTCTAAGACAATGTATCAAGGTTTGTTAAAGATAGAAATTATCTGTGATACTTGAAATCAGACACATTTCTTTCTTTTCTCCTGTCAGCGGAGGCAGACACCCCACTCCAGACTGGAACAGCCCACAACCCAGAGCTCTCTCTCATTAGCTCTTACATGGAATACTGTCTTCCCATAAATACTCACTGTCTTATCTCGAAAACATGAATTAGAGGGGCTGGGGATATAGCCTAGTGGCAAGAGTGCCTGCCTCGGATACACGAGGCCCTAGGTTCGATTCCCCAGCACCACATATACAGAAAACGGCCAGAAGCGGCGCTGTGGCTCAAGTGGCAGAGTGCTAGCCTTGAGCGGGAAGAAGCCAGGGACAGTGCTCAGGCCCTGAGTCCAAGGCCCAGGACTGGCCAAAAAAAAAAAAAAAAAAAAAAACATGAATTAGAATGCAGAGACTGGGCTGATGATTCTAAGAAAGCAAAGTAGACTAGAAGTCATTTGGTAAAACTTAAATCTGCATATGAAGGATCAGTGATGTAGAATGCAAGTAAAGTGCCAAATAAATTCTGTCCACATTTAATATAGCAGTATGTTTAAAGCCTACATTCTCCAGATGTGAATCAGTTTGACTCAAATATAAATATAGAATGCTCCTTTCTCTTTCTAAAATTAACTTAGAGTCAAGCTTGCTTGGGGCAGAATCCTGAAACCAATAACTATTACCCTTTTCATGTTCAGTATATAGCTTAACAGGCATTGCTTGTCCACATTTCATGTATTTAGGAGTATATATTATAGATCTATAAACAAAACTTTGTAGATTTCCATTGTGAGTCATGGTAAAGTAACTCTAACTTTACTCAGTCTTAAGGTCTCTTCTCTTGTATGAACAGTTTGTACTCCTTTACCTTGGTATAACTTAAATCAGAGTTAAAAAGAAAATGTAAGTTATTCTATTCAGTTTCAGTGTAAGTTCAAGGGAAGAAAAGGGCAACTGATATTCTGGTAATTTATTTGTCACTGTGCCAAACTATTGGGGGGGAACTTTATATACATTTTCTTATTTAAGTATCATACCTGCATATCATAATATAATCCTATTGTTAAGGAAAATGAAGCTCAAGAATGTTAACTTACCTTATACATAGATATGGCATAGAAATACTTTGGATACTAGGTCTGTTTGGCTCCAGATTCAAGGCACAAGAAAGAATTAAAAATAAATCTGCATTTATTTCCTATAAATTATATAGAACAGGTTCAGAATCAAGAGCTGGAGTTGTGTTGGGAGTCCTGTAGAAGAATTTATTAAATAATTATCATGAGTCAAGGTTTTTATGGAAAACATAACTGAGGTATGATGGTAGAAAGAGAATGCTAGACATATTTTAGTTCCTGTGCCAGAAGACACATATCTGCTTAATTTGAATACAAGACAGATCACTTCATATTAGCAATTCTACTGGCAGTGAAAAAATAAGCTCTTATAATTGATGATTTTGTAGTTTCAAATGCCAGTGTTGCTTGGCTGAGATTAGTTTTGAGGAAGAGTGGGACACAAGGAGGCACCTTTGGGAAAAAGTTTCAATCAGTGAAAGCATACCATACTGTATACTAGGATGACACATCCTAGGATTATGTCAGGGGTTAGACCTTCTTGCACTAAGTGCATTTTTTAGGATGGCATTACAATCTCAGCAACTGAACTTAAGCTTTTGTTTTAAAGGTGACTGACTTTTGTTAGTGACTTCTGAACAAAACAAGAGCCCTAAGCTGTGGAAGCTGATTGTTTACTTGGCTAGGAGAAATAGCTCTGGGTCTTAAGGTTATCTAATCATCCACTTATTACATTACAAAGTCCACTACCTAGATTGGATAACTTGTTGATGTGTGCTGATACTAATACCTTAGTTAGATTGATATTGTTTGTGGTGAAGGTGAAGCATCCCAAATGTGAGCTAGGAAACATACTTTATCTCCAGGACTTTTACCTTCAGAGTTTGCTGAAAATCAAGAGATTCCTTTCCTCTGAGAATTATTTAAAAGGTGTGCTTTTCTAACAGTGATTTTTATAAGCAAGTAGTAAAAGGATTATTTTGAATAAACCATAGGGTTCTCATCGGCTTTATATTTAATGGTAAAACAAGTCCCATAAATTTGATGGGAGTCAGATTTGAACCAGCTTTAAAATGATGCTTTGCAACAATGGCAAAAAGTTACAAAGTGTGGACTCTGTAGCTTACAGTTGTTTGCTAACCTTAATTTCAGTGGACAGTTTTTTTTGCCAGTGCTGGGGCTTGACTGGGCCTGAGCACTCTCCTTGGCTTCTTTTTGCTCAAGGCTAGCACTCTACTACTTGAGTCACAGCGCCCCTTCTGGCTTATTCTATGTATGTGGTGCTGAGGAATTGAACCCAGGTCTTCATGAATATGAGGTAAACACTCTACCACTAGGCTGTATTCCCAGCCCTTCAGTGGACAGTTTTAATCCAGTGCTTCTAATTGTTCTTTCTTTTGTGGCTATGTAAAATGTATATAAATTACGATAGATTTTTAAAAAGAGAAAGTTTTGAAAGAGAATCACAATATTATATGAAGAGATGATTACCTATTAGCTGTGGAATTTATTACATGTATCTTTTTTAAAGCTACATAGCTTTCTTCCACCCCCCCCGCCACATCTCTTTATTTCTTCTAATAAATTTCACAAAAAATATTTTCTTTTTGTTTGAGAACCATGTATTAGAGATACGTTATATAGTCGAAAGTTAAAAATTTTATTCTAAGCTAAAAAAAGTCAAAATTTTTATCTTAGAAATGTTACTGATATCCTTCTATTAAAATCAAGTAATGTGGCACAATAAGTGAATTCTAAAATTTAAAATACAAAAGGCCATTACTTGTATCTTTTTGATCAAATATAATTTAAAAAAATTTTTCTTATTATTAAGGAGTTGTACAAAGGGGTTACATATTCCAAAAGTCAGGTAATGAGTACAATACTTCTTGGACAATGTCACCTCCTTCCTTCGTTTCCCCCTCCTGTCCTTGCCCACAAGTTGCCTAGTTCATTTTTTACATAGTATATATTGAATGCAATAACTGCATTTGTTTACTCTTCTGCCCTCCATTCCTTTGCTCTTCTTCTGTTCACCTAGAAACACAACAAAAACAAACACCAGCAGCAGCAGTAACATAGCCTATTTCCATTTCTTGGAATTTGTTTTGATAGGTAATACTTTTGATCTTCAGAGGAGTTATACCATTGGGTTTTTCCTTAAGTATATTCTCCTTTAGTTTATCTGTTGGTGTGCAGAGTCCTGTATAAGTTATCATGTCTAGCTGTATTTTAGATCTAGCTTTCACAAATGAAAGAAAACATTTTGTCTGTCACTCTGAGCTTGGTTTAACCTCACTTGGCATGATTTGTTCTAGGTTCATCTATTTCTCCTCAAATGACATAATATTTTTCTTTCTAATGGTTGAGTAAAGTTTGATTGTACATATGTACCACATTTTCTTGATCCACTTTTTATAGGGCATCTGGGCTGTTTCCATAACAGGACCATTGTGAATAGTGCAGCAGTGAACATGGGTGTTCAAGTATCTTCACTGTATCCTGACTTTTGAGGTTCTGGGTAGATGCCCAAGAGTGGTATGGGTAGACCATAGGGTGGTTCTATGTTTAGTTTTCGAAAAGTCTCCAAACTACCACCCAGAGTGGTTGTACTAGTTTACTCAAGTAGAATTTTGATCAGTAAATTGTCTAAACTTTTATGTGAAATAATTCTATGTTGATTGAACATTTATGGAAATAATGTAGAAATTTTTCTTGTTTACACCCAGTTTTCTTCGATTTTATTATCTCAGAAGGGTTTCATTTTTCCAAACATGAGATTAACATTGGCACCATATTTTTAATTGGTATTGTTTGGTACAATTTTTTTTTTATTAAACACTAAGTTTGCCTACTTTTCCACTAATGTGTTTTTTTCTGCCCTAGGATCACACTGAGGAGAGTCTCTTATTCTTTTCAGTCCATGTGTCTCCTTGTTCATCCTCCATTCTGTTTCAGTATGTCTTTGTTTTTTCATGGTGATTTTGAAGAAGACTTAGTTGGACATTGTGTAGAATGCTCCTCAGTTTGAGTTTTCTGAAGTTTCTTCATGATTAGGTAGGGGTTATGGCTTTAGGGGAAAAATACTATACAGGCAACATGCCCTTATATTCTCAGGAATACCTTTTATGTGCTTTGAGAAGGCAATGCTGATACTAAAAATGAGATTTTAGAAAGATTATGAGGATTTCTATACCAGTATCCATAGATTCTGTCTTTATAAACCTGCAGACTTTCAACTTTTGTTTGAGAAATTCATGTTAAATATATAGTGTCATGCAGTGGAAAACTGTGAAAAAGACAGGTTATACAGACTAATTTAAATTTTTATAAGTTGTATTGCTATTAACTCGTAAAAATATGAGATAAATGTTATAAAAATGTAACAAGGTTAAGAAAAACCTGAAAATCTAAGTATTGCTTTAAATGTGGAGGAAATACACATTGATAACAGTACAATGGAAGAAAACTAATGCCTTTTATAGATGTCCTGTGATTTTTTTAAAATACAAAATAGAGAAACATTTTCATAGAGTCAAAAGAAAAAATATTTAAATACATTGGTGATATGTATATGAAATATAAGAAGGCAGAGGCCCAAAAGGAAAAATCCTTATATTTAGAGGAGAGGATAAAGAGCATAGATAGGTATCTGTTCTATCCTTCATTCTCGACTTTGTGGAAGATACAAAGAGTTTTAGGAAAGAGTTATAGGAGTGCCTCATGGATATAACTCCCCACCTCTGTATACATTCTCACTAGAAATGGAGAAATACATTCCACTTGTCAGTGTTGTTCAGCTGAAAACACTTTAATACATATGAAAGTAGTAGAGCCTGGATTGGCGGCAAATTGCAGTCCTCTTTACCTTTGCTTCCCATATAACTGGGATTACGAGCATGCACCACTATGCCCAGCTAAAAAAGGGTTTTGAGAATTTTTGTAAACACCAGGATGAACAAACACCTTTAAAAATATTCTGTGGTATATGTGTTATTTAATAAACTGAAAATTAATGCTAAATTTGTGCTATATTGTGGGATACATAGGCCGATAAATATAGTAAAATTAAATCTGAAAAGTTATATCTAATAATATATAATTTGGAATTGGTAGTAAAGTTGTATGCAATTGCTTGTTAAATTCATTCTAGGTTGGGCCATGCAAGCCGCTGCCTATATCTTTATTCATAGGAAGTGGAAAGATGACAAGAGTCATTTTGAAGACATGATTAATTATTTTTGTGATATCCGTGAACCACTTCAACTCCTCATATTCCCAGAAGGAACTGATCTCACAGGTAAGGTAGCGTGGGTTTCTCAGAATTTTAGAATGTAGAGGAATTTAGAAATCATCAAATGAAGTAGCTGAATATCAACAAGATGAATGAACTCACCCCTTAGGGGACTCACTTAATCAATAGCATGTCAGTACCCAGGACTGCAGGCTTTCACTGTATTGAATTTATTATGGGAAACCAAAGGAGGCTATTATTATGTACACTTATTATCCTAGAGCTTGCTGTTTAAAATCTTGGCATATTTTAAATTACCAGCCTATTATCTTTATATAAATTGAAATTAAAATTTGTGTTATAGGTAAAGTTTATCCTTTCTCCTACCTGTTCTATACATACTCTTGTGTAGAACAAAAGAAATAATATTGGGCTGGGGATATGGCCTAGTGGCACGAGTGCTTGCCTCGTATACATGAGGCCCTGGGTTCAATTTCCCAGCACCACATATACAGAAAATGGCCAGAAGTGGCGCTGTGGCTGAAGTGGAAGAGTGCTAGCCTTGAGCAAAAAGAAGCCAGGGACAGTGCTCAGGCCCTGAGTCCAAGCCCCAGGACTGGCCGAAAAGAAAAAATATTATCATGATTATAATAATAAGTATTTTCTCAGAAAATTATCTGAACTGAACTATTTTCAATTATTTGGATTTAAATTAATGTGTTGCCTTTCTCCTAATATGGCAGGAAAATTTTTGTCCCTTCCTGAAGAAAAATCAACCATCATTGAGTTATGGAGGGGACACAGGAGGATTTTATTTAGAACTTTCTTACCTTTCCAGACAAAAAATTGGTAACACAATATTGTACAGTGTATCATATATATACATTCACATTCTGTCTTACTAAAATTAGTACTTTTCATACTTATCTATACCACAGTAGAGAAATAATTTATGGAATCTGTTGTCCATATAGAGTTCAAGATGAAAACTACAATTTGCACAATTATTTAAATAAATAAAAGGTGACTGAACCATAATAGATAAAGAAATTCAGATATATTGAGAAACATTCATAATGAGATCTTTGATTCCGTTGCAGACTTGAGTAGTATTAACTATGTCAATGTTTATAAACTAGGCACATCTCTAAAACATGAATCCTATGTATTGCATATTTGATTTCTAAAAATACCAATTAATTAACTCATTGATTAAAATTGGGAGGTAGTACTTGCCTTTTTGCTCAAGGTTAGCACTCTACCACTTGGGCCATAACTCCATTTCTGGCTTGCTTTGGAGAAGTTGTTACTTGGAGGTAAGAATCTCTTTCCTGCTCAGGCTGGTTTTGAAGCACTGTCCTCAGATCCCAGTCTCTTGAATAGTTGGATTATAGGTGGAAGCTACCAGCACCCAGCTTCTGTTAAATTTCTGTTTATAGACTGAATGCTCAAGCAGAAGTCTGATGTCTGAATAGGTAGGAGGCCTCTGGGTAAACAGAAGGACAGCTACATAGTCCTGAGGTGGGAGCAGGCCTAGCTGGCCTGAATATGGCAGAGTGGTGGCCATAGCCTTGTGGGTAAAAGTAGTCTGGAGTGGGAGAGCTACAGGGAGTGAGCTGACAGGAGGTTGTGGTCCAAGTAGGGATGCTAGTACGCTTACTAAAATAAAGTCTGGGGCAGGTAGATGAAGTGAGGGTGGAGGGAAGGCTTTGCTAACTATATCCCTCAGATTATTTCTACCTTCCCATGCAGTGATAGTACACTTCAGGACTATTTGATTGTAGTCACATCTACAACAAAATTCAGTTTTTGTCTCCAGAGTCCCCATAGTCTACTGGAAGAATAACAAGTAGTTAGTTTCTACTCATCTTTGTGGTATTTCTGGGACTTCTAATCCCATTTAAGGTCTTTCAGCTGCCTCTAATAGAACAATGTTTCATATCCCCATGCCAAGGATATTCTCAAATGACAGAGAGTAACTTATTTTTGTCTATGTGTAAGGCTTTTCCTTTTTAGTTGCTGTGGAACTAAGTATTTAAAATTCAACTCTTCTATTATAAAAATAATGTGTCACTTTCTTCAGCAGGTTCTTTGGATATTTTAGTGTTGTGGAATATATACTTTGTTGAGCATTGGAGCATTCAGTTCTTATAAATTGATTCCTAGGAAAGTTGTGTTTATATAGATATTTTTCTTGCACTTGGAATAATAGCTTATAAATTTAAGAATGCAGTAGGGCATGGCAAGTCCTAACATCTGCTGTGATCAGAAGGTATTTCATGATCTCTCCTAGCAGTTAAGGGAGATTTTCTGGACACTTTTTCCAACTGTATTTGCTGAATAATGGGTTTGGTTCTTCCTGGAACTTTTCAACTTACCTCATGGAATGGAAAAAGAAGATTTTGCCAACAATTGGAACATATACTTGACTCTGTAACTATATCCAGCCAAACCGTGTTCAGATGTTTACACATGATATACTAATCCTGTGTCCATTCTGTTGTGGAGTGGTTTTGGTTAGTAATATTGGCCTACTCTGTGCCTGAGCAAGGCAGTTATTTGCTTTGAAAACATAATTATTGGGTCAAAAAATGTTGATCTGTTTTTTTTCTGATTGCTAGTTGTTTCTTCTGCCTGTCTAAATTCTTCTGTTCTCTTAGTTTTTTAGTCTTAATTTATTACAATTTTGTATTTTAATGCCTCAATTTTTATTATATAAAGATTATAGTTGTGAAATTTTTAGTTTATTAATAGTTCATTTATATTTTGGTTCTCATTGTATTTTGACTTTTGTAAAGTCTTCTAAATAATGTTAAAGATTTGAATATAAAGTTCAGGGATCTTTTGTTAAAGATCTATTGATACAGCAAGGCATGATGGCTCATGGGAAATCCAGATGGACTGCTATTTGAAGCCAACTGGGGCCAAAAGCTAGTCAGACTCCCATCTCACAAAACAAGCTGGCATGTGGTTCATGATTGTCTTTCCAGTGAGTGGTTAGGGAAGCTATAGATAGGAGGATTGTAGTATGAAACTACTTTGGGTAAAACATAAGATTCTATCTGAAAAATGACCTTAAAAATGAAAATAAGGAGGTGGGGTACGAAAGTATGGCTTAAGTGGGAGAACACTGTCTAAAAAATGTAAAGCCCTAAGTTCAAACTCTGTACAGCTGGGAGAAAAAAAAGAAAATCATGATACTGTGACTTAAAAAAATTCCTTCAAGTTGGTCTATGATCTTTGTGAAGAAATATCTAAAGTGTCTGATGAATCATCTGAATTATACTGTATTGAATAATACATATACTGTATTCAGTAATTATAGAACATTTAACAGCTGCCTTTACTTAAGAAATTCTACATACGTTTACCTCATTGTCTTCCCTTATTTTATGGTTTATCATGGTCTGTTATTTTTAGAAAATAGCAAGGCTCGAAGTAATGATTTTGCTGAAAAGAATGGACTTCAAAAATATGAATACGTCTTGCATCCAAGAACTACTGGCTTTACTTTTGTAGTAGACCATTTAAGAGAAGGTAAGTGTCCATTTCAAAGTGCACGTTTTTTTCTAATAAAATTGGCAAACATTGTTAAACTTTATATTTAGTCCTTAGCTGATAAACAGTTGCCTTCATCTGCAGTTACCACACTATCTTTACAACTGCCTGTGCCTGACATGAAAATTCTTGACCATCATGCAAGAAGAAAAAAATTTTTCTTTGATAAATGGCATCACTGTGTATCTCTTAAAGTCCCTAATGTGCTTCAAGATATAAAGTATGACCTGTGAAGATGAAGCTTCTTTAAAACTAAAAACCCGTGATTTTAAAGAAATGTGCTTCCCCAACAATCCTTACGTTGGTTTTGGCGGAAGCAGTTGACCCTGTCTGTTTAATTTTTTTTTTTGCAATTTTGCGGCTGTACTAATAGGGCATGGACTTGAGGGCCTAAACAATCCCATGGTGCATGACAAGTGAATGCTCGTGGAGGGTGTAGATCCTCATGCCTTGAGAGTGAGACATTAGGGTGGTTATATTTCTTTCATTTTCGTAATATGATACTTTGATTGTGGCATCTTTCTAGCACTTACCATTTTTAGTCAGTTGTGCATTTCTGTTTTGTGCTATTCAATGATGTCTTCATAGGTGTTTCTGATCAGATTTCCCTGTTAATGAGTTATGACATTGGAACATACCTTTTGTGCGGACAGGAGAATTTCAAGTTGTTGTTGTGAGTAAGAATATATCTATAAAGCTGTTTGTTCTGAAATGTAGGAAATGTTTTGGTAGAACACTGACATATAGCTTTGCTGCCTATTAGAGAATGTGTATTGTATTTATAGTGTTTGTTAACAACCACAGCTAGTAATTTTTGTGCAGAACTGGCAACTGACTCTCCCACCACACCCCATCATACCCCATGTGTCAGGTTAGTGAGAGAAATACATATTTCATTTGTTTAAATTAGAAAACTAGATGATAATTAAGGTGATTCTGTTAATTTCATTTAGAAA
The DNA here is from genome assembly GCF_023159225.1 of Perognathus longimembris pacificus. Lineage (NCBI taxonomy): Eukaryota > Metazoa > Chordata > Mammalia > Rodentia > Heteromyidae > Perognathus > Perognathus longimembris. Next base: position 58,128,395 of record NC_063168.1, on the reverse strand, counting down.
GGCAGTCTGGAACTGTACCTTTTTTTTTTTTTTTGTAAAGCTTCCAAATCAAAAAGCACTTTTATAGGAATAGTCAGCTAGATTATTTCTTTAATTTAAAAGAAAAATGAAGGGGAAAAAAAGAGGCTAAATGGCCAGACTCTGAAAGAATGATAGTCACAAGGTATGTCTGTGGTTATGGCGCTGCCTGAGATGATGGGAGAAGCAAAGATACACTAAAGAGCTGTCGTTTGGGATGCTGAGGTCTAGTCTGGTTTCTTGGGGACAGTTGGAGGGAGAACAGAAATAGAAACAGTTTCATCAAGGACCAGTGATAAAGAGAATCTTAAAAGTATCTGATCTCGAAAACCTTTTTTTGACTACATAGTTTTAAACCTTTAAATAATTACACCAGAACTTATATTAATAATGCTCTCTCATGGTTTGTTATTTTCTTCAACAATAATAACTCAATTCTTCAATTGTGTGATTTTTGTTGTGTACAGTTTTTGGGGGGGACATAATTTTTTTTTAGAACTTTTATTATCTTTAATTGTACAAAGGAGTTATCATTCGACAAAGCAGTTTATGAGTAGAGTGCATCTTTTTTTTTTTTTTTTGGCCAGTCCTGGGCCTTGAACTCAGGGCCTGAGCACTGTCCCTGGCTTCCTTTTGCTCAAGGCTAGCACTCTGCCACTTGAGCCACAGCACCACTTCTGGCCGTTTTCTGTATATGTGGTGCTGGGGAATTGAACCCAGGGCCTCATGTATATGAGGCAAGCTCTCTTGCCACTAGGCCATATCCCCAGCCCAGTAGAGTGCATCTTGATCAGTGTCATTTCTTTCATCCTCACTCATCTCTCCTAACCTACCCCTTCCCTCACTTTTCTTCATTATATAGGGTGTACAGTGAAGTTGTTACTGCATTCTCCTTCACACCTTCTCTTCATTTGTTCACCCCCACTCCTTGTAAGCCAGTTCTCAGTTGAGGACATGCAATAATTACTTTCACCATTAGGGGGCACAAGTTTGTGCATTGAAACCTTAAAAAAGAGTAGCGGGAAAAGAGAATAAACATACTTGGTCAAAAAAAAAAAATACTTGGTTCAAAGGATGTCCTACTTGAGACATGACCTTGTCTTCAGAAGTTCATAGTTTTCATGGATAGGTAAGAAAAAAATCTAAAGCATAATATAAGGCAATATAGTTAAGTGCTAAGTTCTTTGCATGTTGTACATAGATTATGCTGATTTTTAAATGCAGTAACATTCAGTAAACAGATATCATATAGTACTGATAGATTTAAGTAAGGTTTTTGAAGGCAGCTGAATTTCTCTTAGACAATAGTAGTGACTGCAAGTGATGAGTAGGCAGAATAAAAACAAGGATGACTGAGAAGCAGTGTAAGCTAGGACACAGACTCAGGATTAATAGGGACTGACTTAATCACCTTGGAAAAATCAAACTGAAGGAGCTGGGGATATGGCCTAGTGGCAAGAGTGCTTGCCTCATATACATGAAGCCCTGGGTTTGATTCCCCAGCACCAGATATACAGAAAATGGCCAGAGGTGGCGCTGTGGCTCAAGTGGTAGAGTGCTAACCTTGAGCAAAAAGAAGCCAGCAACAGTCAGGCCCTGAGTTCAAGGCCCAGGACTGGCAAAAAAAAAAAAAAAAAAAAAAAAAAGGAAAGAAAAATCAAACTGAAGGAGTTGAAGACTTGACTGTAGAGCAACTAGTTGATAAGACTATATAGTTTGAGGCCATTGCTAACTTTGATAACCCAAATATTCATTATTTTAGTTTTGTCTGCTTCTAGAGTAATTCTCTCAAGTAAACTCATGTTGTAAGTCGGTAAATCAGCAGCAATGTATATTTAAGGTTAGATCTGAAATTCATAAAAACATTTTGTTTGTGGTAAAAATTTTTCTCATTTTCATTTATATTTAGCTCAGTCATAAATTCTAAATAGATAGAATTGAAGATAATGGTCTTTTCACTAATCTAGAGCATACAGAGCTAACCTCTAAAGAAAAAGTAAATTCCCACCAAGAAGTTTGGATCAGCATAGTCTTTATTCAACAAGAGAGAATTTCTGACAACATTTCTGTTATCTGATAGATGTTTGCCTCTTTCATTTGGGCCCAGGAGGTATCATTTGCTTTGAGAAAATTGGAAGCAAACGCCATATAACAGTCGTAGACAGCTGCCTTCAGCAGTGTTCCACTCTTTCAATTCCTGGGACTTCTTGCTCAGTTCACAACTGCTTGCTGGCAGTCCAGTCTGTTTGTGGCCTGTTGTAGATTTGTATAGTGAAGGACTAAAGACAGTACTGTGTTGGTATCTCACATATCTGCATTTATTTCACTCAGTCAGCTTCGTCTAGGATTGCATTTCAATTAGCCTCCTTAACAGCAGGTTAAAAGAGGCAAGGAAGAAAGGCAGACAGACAAACTTTTGAGATGCTGGGTATATTTTATACTATGCACCATGACCTTTTCATAAAGCTTCTCATGTCTGAAAATCATTTATGAAATATGAAAAGCCCTTTCCCTCATGTTAATAATATAATTGTACAAAAGACCTTTGACATTTGCTAGAATATTTTCTGAGATTTTTTTCCATTTCTTCAAATTTGCAAGTATCTTTGTAGATTAACAGTTGACTTTCTTTTGAGGTCACAGTATAAGGAACAAATAACTCTGTCTTTTGATTTTGACAAAGACAACAAAACCAGAATGAGATTGGGATACTGACCAGCGTGACCCACTGGTTACCATGTGGGTTACCAAAGCGACTTGGAGATTTGCATAACATGAAACAGAAATTGTTCATATTTACCTCAGTAATTACACATGATCACATGGCAGAGACTTTCAGATTTCCTTCATATCAAATCTTCATGTCATGCTTTAGATTAGAAATGGCATTTATTTTGTGTCCTTTGTTGATTTTACTCACCCCCATAGCAAAACAATATGAGCTATTCATATATGACATATCCTATGATATTATGTTTAATGAAAAAAACAGCTCTGATGAAAACTGCTATCATTTTTTGTACCTTGAAATAACTAGCTTTTACCACCTACTTCACGTGTGCCAGGCATTGGGATTATGTATGTTATTTCCTTGCCTTACCTATGAAGTAGAACCACCCAGCCACGCATGGTGCTTTCTTGATTTTTTTTTAAAATTTTTGTTTTTGTGTCAGTCTTGGGGCTTGAACTCAGGGCCTGGAGGCTGTCCCTCTATTTCTTCTGCCCAAGTCTAGCGCTGTACCAGTTAAGCCACAGTACCACTTCTGGATTTTTCTGAGTAGTTTATTGGAGGTAAGAGTTTCCTGCCCAGGCTAGCTCCCAACCACAATCCTCAAATCTCAGTCTCCTGAGAAGCTACGATTACAGACGTGAGCCACCAGCACCTAAACTCTGTGGTACCTTTTAAAATCTCAAGATACTCAGTTCAAAGATAAGACCTGGGAGTCAGCCTTTTCGTAAGGTCCTGGTCTCACCACTGCCTCCCGCCACTCTCACATATCATTTAATTCTCCTAACTGATCCAGGCAGTAGGTATGCCACACCATGCCATTGGAGACTGACTCCCTTTCACAATTCTCCCAGGGTTATACAGCTGCTAAGTAGGGTAGCCTAACTTAAAATCAGATCTGTTTAATGCTAAAGCCTGTGCTTTTCCCACTGTAATAAGTGTAGAGATAGTCTCTTCCAAAAGCTACAAAAACTTATTCCTTGTAGGATTTCCTCCCCACCTCCAAGCTTTCTCTTTGATCTCCTTAGCTTTATTGTGAATTTTGTTTAAGTGGAAAAGTTTATAAGGGATTTCCTTTATAGTGACCTCTTTGGTTTTTTGTTATTTCTCCATTTATTACTTCCTCTATTTCTCTAATCCTTAGAGAATACATCAGAAACACACTTTTCTTAAAATATAACACCAGTCATATAGCACTACACAAATAGATTGTTTCTGAAATAATAACTGGGAAAAAAAGCTTATCTTGGATGCCTTGATTTCCACTGTTGTGTGTTTGCTTTGTTTCTACTAGAGTATAAATATATATATATATACATATATATATATATATATCATTCTAAGTTCTATCCTTTCAAACTGTTTCTCCTTGTTTTAAATTTTCTTTCTTGTTATTGAAGCTTAAAAATATTTTATGGGGCTGGGAATATGGCCTACTGGCAAGAATGCTTGCCTCCTACACATCAAGCTCTCGGTTCGATTCCCCAGCACCACATATATGGAAAACGGCCAGAAGGGGCGCTGTGGCTCAGGTGGCAGAGTGCTAACCTTGAGCAGGAAGAAGCCAGGGACGGTGCTCAGGCCCAGGATTGGCCAAAATAAATAAATAAATAAATAAATAAATTTCCCTGAGGGCCTACCGGTAGCCGCAGACTTACTCCCTTGGGCTCTGTGCCCCCACGTTCGGGCTGCCAAATGCTGGGCTAGATTTATCTCCCCTGGCTGCCCCACCTGCAGGCAGGCCAGAGTGGAGTGGGGGAGTTAGGGTAGGCCTCAGGTGCACGTAGCCGAACGAGATCCCATTTCCTCCCTCCTTACCCACGAAGGAAGCCAGGCGCACGCGGTGTCTCGGAGAAAGCTTCAAGAGCAATCTGGTTTATTCAGGAGGGGCTCACAGTATTATAGTGATGATAAGGAGGATTGAGCATGAGCTGGCGATAGGCTGGCGAGCTTGTCCGTCCAAGAGCAGCTCCCAAGGACCTCCCTCATGGGCTAACGTCACTTCCCATAGTACGGCCCTCTGGGCAAAGCCCTCGAAAGGGGAGCACATGTGCTCGCTGGCGCAAGGTGGGGGATGGTCTCAAAGCTATCCCTTCTGGTTCTGGACCCAGAAGGAGATAGTTGTGGCTCACTTCCACACTGCCCCAGGGCTGGGGGAAGGGCGGCGTCTCGGGAGCGCTCTCATCGCCCTTTCCCCCCTTAAGGCCAAGATGAATCCCCAAGACTGAGGTATGATTAATAGCAATGTAGAAGGCTAGCTGAGGGATACACAGATAATAATCACTAACTTAAAGACACTCTCTTATTTTTTTTAACTACTGAAAGATAAAAAGATGAGGGTCTTTTTTGTGGTAGATTAGGGCTACTTGTAGAGTAAAACAGAATATGTTCTTTGTAACCTAGATGAATAAAATCTTGGCATTGGTCATGTATAATACATATGAGAATGTGTTTCTTAATGTTCCCATGGTTTATCAGCTTACTCAGGGAGTTTCAGATTCTGAGATGGTATTGAAGAGACAGCCATCATAGTTGGGCATCTCTTTACCACTTGACTTTAGTAGGAGAAAAATTTTGTCCTGAGCTGATGATACACTGTTTCTCAAATGCCATTCACTATTATGTGTCTACTCTTGATTTAAAAAACTATGCTTAGATATAATGACTACATGTTTTGGGGTACCATTTTTTTTGAGGTCTCAATATATGTTCTGTTACTAGAGGATTATTTTTTATTGATTGTCGGGGCCTCTGAGGACCCCTTTTCCCCTACCTCCTGGGGAAAATGCCTGAACCCCAAAATTATGAAAGAGACTCAGCCCTACCCCTCCCACTGGCAGAAGGAATAAGGCGTATCTTTGTGGACTTTGCTGAGTTGAGGAGAAATGCCGAAATCCCCTTCCCCGCCAGCCTCCCTCATGTGTCTGGTGCAGGAAGAGAATCCCCGGGAGACAGCTTGATGGTTGAACAGGTCTCAGCTGCCCAGAGGGCGGGGAGAAGGATTTATTATGATGACAAAGGCGGAAGGGGAAGGACTTGGGGTGACTGACTGATTGGCTGACTGGGATGCCCATCAGGTGATGTCATGAAACTTCCTCTGTGAGCGGGGACTACAGCCCCCCCACGGGCCGGGCCCCGCCTTAGACATGTAGCCAAGCTGGGCTTGCTTCTCTTCCGGTTGAGGCCGGAAGGTGGAGGGGCTCCCTTCCACACTGCCCCAGGGCTGGTTGAAGGGCAGTGAGAATCCCCAACAATTGATGAGTGAAAATTATATTTATTAAACTTATTCTGAAAACTTGTATATGACTAGATATTGATGTCATATTATAAAATTTACATTAAATTCTTAAGAGTAGCATCCTAAAAATGCTGATAACTGACATTTATAAAATGTTTATTTTAAAATTTAGAATTGTGGAAGCAACTTCTGTAAGTAAAATGTGTGAGATTGCTTGTGAGTGATAACATTTATGGACTGTACACAAACCATAAGGAATACTGTTGCATACACTGTAATGTGTGCACCAAATTAAGTCCTTAAAAAACTGAAACAAGGAAAAGATTTCAGATAACTATGAAAATTGTATGCAGCTGTATACTGTAGCTTCCTTTCAATATGAAGAGCAAAATTTATTCCCAGTACAGCTGAGACTTTCGAATATAATGGATCCACAAATCCAAAAATTTATCTTAACAGGGATATATGCTTACCTTTGGTTCTGTACAGTATGTACCTTTATGGTGAATATTTTACTTCTTTTTTGGGTTTATCCAAAAAATGTTTGCTTTGTTTGTCCTTTATTCTAGACTTGTGTCCATTTTATTATTTATAAATGATGTACCTTTTCTAGTTTTCTTGTTCTTTATCCTTATTCAAAATTTCTGCATTCTTTTCCAGTTAGACTTTTCATCCATTTAAAAAAAAGTAAACTGATATTTGAGTATTACAGAGTATGCAAGTATTATATCTAGTTGTTATGTGTATGTGTGTGTGTGTGCACATGCAAACCAAGTATACATGCCTTCCCTTTTGAAAAACAAATTCTGACCAGAAAACAGTCCCAGGGCTGGAGGAGGAATGGCTCAAGTTGTGGGAGCACTTGCCTTGGGAGCATAAGTTCAAACTCCAGTACCAAAGGAAGGATGAAAAAACAGATCTTAAAAAGCTATTCTGGATTTACAAACATTGCCCTGTGTTGGTGGCTTATGCCTGGTGGTTTATCACATGTTCATTTTGTATGTGTATAAGCCTTGTTTTTTCTTTGCAAATTCTTATTCATTTCTACTCATTTCCTTTGCTTTATGATAAGCTTAAAGTAAATACACAATTATTCATGTAGAAAACTGGCTCATTGAAAGTGCTGTTTTTTCATTCTGCTTAGATTATTTTCATATTCTTCAATATAGAATAATTATATTTATTATTATAAAATATAACAATGCACTTATCTGTTACATAGGCATGCATCCTGTACTTGCTATATGACTGCTAAAAGCACCCATACTTGCTCTGTAATAGAAATTGGGTGGAGCAAACTACTGCTGTGCTTACCTTAAATTGATTCCTTGGTACTACATAATGCGTGAGATGTTTCTGATTCATCTCTCTGTTTCCAGGGAGGTAACACAGGAGGGAAAAAAGCATGTATGTTTTTAGGTGCTTTCATCCCTCCACAAGAGCTTTACATTTGACCATATTCCAAGTATTTTTTTTTAATTTGGCAGGATCCATCAAGATTGTACACATACACAAAATGAATGTTTTAGTGTGTTTGATTTTGTGATAATCAGTAAAAACCCAAACAGTTTTATTGTGGCTCTTTCATCTCTTTAAATAGAGAATGGTAATTGAGAGACAAAATGGTAAGACCACTAATTTAAACTTCTCAAGCTTTGTTTTATAAAGTATCTTTTCTATAGTTGCATTTGATTATAATAAATACAGTAATCTACACTGTTAGTTTGCTTTATACTAATGTTACTCAGGCTAGGATGGGTGGGAGTGATAGCTTATGGGTGGGAGTGATAGCTTGACATGAACTCCATGTTACACTGCTTGTCTTTGTCTTTTACCATTACCATTATCTATGGTTCACATTTACATGCCTGATTGTGATGGCACACATGTATCTCTCTAACAGTTGTCTGAGTACTATTGAGTAACTATTTGTGATTTTAAAATTGTTTGTCATGTTTAACATATTTAAGATAATTGACAAGGATATTTGTGGACTCTATTTACTAAATTATTTTTATTATTATTGTTATTGTAGGGTTGATATACAGAGGGGTTACAGTTATAACATGAATCAGGTAATGAGTACATTTCTTTTTGAACCATGTCTCTCTTTCCCTCACTTTCTCCCACCTTGTCCCTCACATTTCTACACACAAGATGAACAGTTCATTTTCCACATGGTGTCTAGTGATACCACTGTTGTATTTGTTCACCCTTTGTTCCACATTTTCCCTTCACCCTCCCAAATACAAACAGAAACAAGACAAAAGGAAAAGAAAACAAAAACAGCAACAATGACAACTAAAAATACATCTTGTTTCCTTTTCTTGGAGCTCATTTCATAATGTTATTTTATATGATCATATGCACAAGTTACTGAGCCTTTGTCAACCACTCCCATACATACCCTCCTTTGGCCTCAGTGTATGAATAGAATATCTAGAGTCCTATATAATTTATCAGGTCCCTGTGTGTGTATATGTATATATATGTGTGTGTGTGTGTATATATATGTATATATGTATATATAATCACTCAGTTTGTTTTCTTGTGGACTTATGGGCACATTGTAGATGAGGGAAACCTTGCAACTTATGTTTCTTTGGCTCTGGCTTACTTTGCTTAATATAATTGTTTCCAAGTCTTTCCATTCCCTTACAAATAGTAAACCCCCCAAAAGTAAACCTTCAAAAACTCAACAGCTCAATCATTAAATGTGCTAAAAAGTTAAAGAGAAACTTCTCAGAGGAAGGAGAATGGCCAATATACACATAAAGAAGTGTTGAATATCTCTGACCATAAAAGAAATGCAAATCAAAACAACATTAAGGTTCCAACTCACCCCAGTTAGAATGGCCATTATTGAGAAAACTAATATTAACAAATGCTGGTGGGCATGCAGCCAGAAGGGCACTCTTATTACACTGTTGGTGGGAATGTAAACTTATTCACTCTGGAAAGCAGTGTGCAGGTTTCTTAAAAACTAAGCATAGACCTTCCAAGCAATCCTACTCCTGGACATTTATCCAATAAAACACAAACAATGCTACACTGAAGCTACCAGCACAACCATGTTCATTGTAGGATTGTTTACTATAGCCAAGATATAGAATCAACCCAGATGTCCCTCGGTGGAAGAAAACGTTGTATATATACACAGTGGAATTCTACTCGTCCATTTGTGGACTTTTAAGCAGCTAGCTTTTGGTAGTGTGAGGATGTTACACAATGTTTTAGATAATACATGTGAGAAATTTGGGTTGAGAGACATTTGGTTTATCTGTAGATTGGCATCCACTTTTATTGGCAGATTTTATCTCTCCAAATTTGCAGTTCTTTGGTTTAATTTCTTGTTGTACAAATGTAGCCAGAAAGTAGTTTGGATCTCATGTTGAAACCCTTAACAGAACTTTTGAGGCTGTTGTACAAAAAAAAGAAAAATCACATATTCGTATTTTATTTATCCCTGTTTCTTCATAGGATTTTAAATGGTCTTTAGCAGAAGGTAAAGTAAGTGAAACGTGGTTCAAAGTGCCAAAGGCAAGTAATAATCTATGTGTGCATTGGACTTGATGGGCTGGCATGTTATTATCCCAGCTAAGGAAAGCTGCTTTAGTCAAACATAAGCTTTAGCACTGACCTTCTTAGAAGTCATGGCATTAGGGCTCTTCCTGTCTTTTTTTTTCTTTTCTTCATTGCATTAGGTTTCTATGATTTGCAATGGCAATGACCTTTTTTGTGGGTATGTTTATCATTCTTCTTGAATAGCAGGATCAGTTAGCCAGCTTTCCTCAAAGATGGACAACAGACTCTTTTTACAGATTGTTCTACATTTATTCATTCTTACAGAAGACCTACCAACTTGACCATGATATGCTTTCACTCAGGAAAGGAATTTACACTATTCCTAATGTGAGTACATGGGAATGACTCATGCTCATCTGTAATTGGTAATGCCTAACAAGGAGTTGAACATTCTTTTTTAAAAAATTTTTGTTGTCAGGTGATGTACAGAGGGGTTACAGTTACATATGTATGATAGTGAGTACATTTCTTGTCAAACTTGTTACCTCCTCCCTCCTTTTTCTCCCACCTTCTTTTCTGAATTGCATGATCTGCTTGTTTTCACCCAGAACTGTGTATTAGTGACCACAGGAGGTTCATAATATTAAATCCAAGAGGAATATCCAAGTAGTTTATCAATTAATTTTAGTTACAGAAATTAAAATCACTTTACCTTTTCAAGGCCAAAACAGCAATATAAACAAAACTCCCTTGGATCAAGATATACATCAAGATGTAGATTAAGGTATGAGTTTTGCTTTGCTTGGAATTCCTATGGGATTTGGGCATTTCTTCTCACTATATACCTTGTAATGATGCTTCATATCCCTATAAGTGTGAAATAAATGTATCTCAATTTTTTTTAAACATCTCCCTTCCTTTTCCTCTCTCCTCCCCTCCCCTTCTTTCCCCATGCTCCTCCCAACTATTTGCTTCTTTCCTTTAGAACTCTACTCTTCTAGCCTCACCTCCTGCCATTTTTTTTGCTTTATTTTTCATATAGTGTGTTGTGTTTTTTTGCCTGGGCCCAGACTTGGGAATGTTATACTTCTATCCCTGCCCCCCAAGTAGCTGAGATTACAGTCATTAGTCAGCCTAAAAACAACCTGTCTGATCAGCAAAAAGCAATTTTACTATGTTTGTTCATTGTTTCTTCACTAATTCAGGTAGCCTGTGGCTACTTCTTAAATTAGTTTTAGTGAAGGCTCATATTTTAATCCTTTAGGGATGCATATTGAGCAAGATGTGAAATAATAAGAAAACACTTGATTGGACTTGCTTATACCTGATGGATGACTATAGTTTAGGCAGAGAAACATAAAGAGCTTCTCCTATGCGTCTTCTTTAAACATGTGTGTATTAAAGGTATATATTTAAATATTCTAAAGAAAATTTCTTTGTTGAAAATGCATGTAATATGAATTTTAGGCAAGGCCTGTGTTTTTGTTAATACCTTGTGATCAAGGCATGCTGGTGACAGCATCAGAATAGAAACTGAGGAACACATCTGTGTGTACATGTTTGGACAGATGTGTATCCATTAGATCATGAGGGATAGTAGGATTTGAATTTGTAACTTAGGAGAGTATAGTTAATGTTATATGTCTCATAGAGGAGACTGGTCTGGGTGGGTCTCAGAGTTCATCTTATTAGCTGGGTTAGAATGGTAGTTTTACTTGTCACACAATCTCATATCTCACAAAGTTGGAAACACAAGGAACCAGAACTAGTGGGAGTTGTGAGAGTAATCATTGTGACTTTTTAAGTACTCTAAGACTCGTGAATAATATGTTTCCCTTTTAGTAGTCTAAGAAGAGTTTATTGTTTTCCTGAGTCATTTATTACTTGTTTTTAGAAAAAATAAGATCTCTTGGTTTTGTCAGCAGCACCATTATCCCAAAATAGTATCATGTTTTAAGGATCCTGCATTATGTTTAATTTAAGAGGATACTCAGTAAAATTGCACATCATGTTTTTCTACATCCCCATTGAACCATGGGTGAGATAGTTACAGACTGCATGATGCATATAGAATGAATAGAATATGATTTATCCCAATTACAAACCAAGATGTTACCTAGGAAAGAATCACTAAAGAAACGTCTTATTCATATTTTTATTAATGGTTTCCAGACTTTAAAAAAAACTTGCCTTTTCTGTATATGTGTAAATGATCACGATTTTATATCATCAGGTATTGATTTTATCTGAATCAATCTTTTTCAGTAGTAGTTGGCCAATTTGCAGGTTTTGTTACTCATAAACTTTAATGTATGTACATTTTCTAAGATAACACCAATTTTTCTGGACTCTTTAGCCAGTTACATCTTTGTGAAATCCTAGAAAGGTCCTTTGGGTAAGCAGCTACCAAATTTTTGGAGAAATAGAGACAGAACCATTTCACAGGAATGAGAGTGACAGAAGCCAGTTATAATGATAATGAATATTGAGGTAAGTGGAGAGAGGTTAGCTCCCACCAGAGGCTTGCTGGTAAGAAGAGAGCTAGCATAGTCAACAAAAAGAGAGTCATATGAAAAAGAACAGGAGAATAGAGTGTTTTTAAATCTGAGAAGATTCAATAGAGTAAAGCTAAAGATGAATGGATTCATAATGGAACTTTTTTATCAGAAAGGAATAGATATAGAAATAAAGTTGGGAGGATTTCTCATTTTCTAAGGGAGAGAGAAAGGTTGAGACTGGCTTAGGTGATGAAAAGGAAAAGGATGCTTCTCTGGAAGGTTCTGAGGTTAGATAATGTTGCTGGGATAGGTAATGGAGGCAGTTTTTTGAGGGAAGAGGAGGCTGACCACAACCAAGTGAAAGCCTCACAAAGCCCTATACCCTTAGACAACTCTGAGCCACCTGAGTTTTAAGCTCCACGTGCTGTGGTAACCTCATTTTCCTCACAATGGCCCAGCTTTTTCCTATTGTGCAGGACTCCCTTCTCTTGGAAGTCTTCACATCTTATGTTTTTATGTTCACTTCATAAGAGTATTTCTTGGTCCCTTCAGCTGGAAGTGCTGTCAAACCTCTGTGCAGTCTGCTACAGCTTGCAAATATATCTTCTGTCTACTAGATTTTAAGTGCTTTGGGGACAAGAACCATGTCTTGTCTTCATCTCTGTTTCTCCTTCCCTCTCCCCTATTCCTTCTCTTTACCCACCCCAAACCTCAGGCCCACCTAAAACACTGGTGCCAAATTGTTCGTAAATATTGAATGAAATAAACCCACCATAACCATGTTAATTAAAAGACCAGTGAACCTTTATAGGAGTTGTCAGAATTTTTTTTTTACCAAACTAATAATCCCATAAGCAATTGGTGAACATTGCTTTATGCAGATATATAACATCCTTTTTTACCTTAAGAGTAAAATTCATTTGTAGGTGATTATCCTAAGTTTGTATCTCAGTATCTTAGTATCTTAGTATTTGGTATCTTAGTATTGATATCTTAGTATTTGACTTGTTTGCATTATTTGGGCTATTAGCAGCCTACCTGAAGCACAGTCTCTATTGTGTCCATCCTTGCTTGTTGTACAGCTCTTACCTTGGGTTTTCTAACAGTCAGATGCTAATGCCATAATGTACCCTAAACCCAAAGATCCCTCTTTAAATTTCTTCCTATTAGGCTTTCCTTTAAGTTTTCTTTTAGTTCATTTCCTACTCTGTGCCTCATTGTGCTGTGTTAAGGGAACTTTGTGTACCAACTTTAGATCTTATACTTTTGGTTTACAGTTTGCCAAGGTGGGACAAACTCAGGATTCAAACATCAAAGTGGCATCAGTTACAGAAAAAGGAACATTAGATGTCCCAAAGATGATGGAGCATGCCTGAGAATTCTTTACTTTATGCAGCCTTGTGTCCATTGGCAAGTCGCTCATAACATTTCCATAAATTGAAGTGCATTGCTGCTCTCTTAAAAAGGTCATTCTCTTTTATGGCTTCAGAATTTTTAATAACTCAGATCTTTGTATTGTCTCAAAATTTTCCTTTCTTATGACCAGCTTACTTTATACTCTAGGAGTTAGGTATTTTCATCTGAAATTCAGCCCACACAAATTTAAGATGAACTAAATTTAGCTGACAGCAGATATAGCTAGCTATTTGAGTATTACTTAAAAGGGTGTTGTTGGGGTTTACTGTTAAAATAAAACTTAGTACTTAAACCTTAATTTGTAATTACAAGTATAAATTTCTCTATTCACTTGAATCCCTAAACCAGAAGTTTCACAGTTGCTTCTAGTGCAATAGAGCTACCTGTTACAACTCAAATTCCATTTCTGTGAGCTCTAAGATCATAGACAGATCATCCGGAACTTATCTTACGCACTGCCATAACAGCAATGCTCTTCTCTGCCTGCCATTGGCCCTTTCCTAATATACATGTATGTCAATTGTTTTCTTCTTTCCATAATACTGGCTCTTAAAGTGAATGAGGAGATTACCCCCAACCTCCAGTACAATCTCCAGCAAAATACTGCCAAACTCACTGTAGGGAATGGCATCAGAGCAGATAAAACTCTGAACCTCAGGTCTGTAATGTGAATAAGATATAGAAAAAATAGGGAAGAGGATATCGACAGCTTCCCTGCCCTGGCTTCATCTTTTTGGTCCTGCCCTCTACACATACAGCAAAAATGGCTTTGTTTTGGTGACACTTGTTCTTCTCTGGCTGTCTGGTTCACAGTTATAATGAATGAATCCACTCAAGATAACATGTAGCTAATGGTTGATGCAGATGCTACAGTCTCACAGATTAAAGGGTATCATTGCAGTGTGTGGCATGCAAGTTGATGGCATGTAGCCATGCTCTGACAATGACCTGGAAGCTTCCCTGGGTTTCTTGCTATGATTCTCTCTAGCTCCTTGTCTGTGTGTAACTGGACAGTGAGGTTTTTTTGTTTGTTTTTCTTTTAAGTTTAATTTTTATTGTCAAGGTGATGTACAGGGTGTTTACAGTTACATACGTAAGGTAGTGAGTGCATTTCTTGTCAAAATGGTTATCTCCTCCCTCATTTTTCTCCCACTTTCACTGCCCCCAATCTTCCTGTCCAAGTTGTACAGTTAATTTCCAACATATTATCTTGTGACTATTGCTGTTACTGAATGCTATTCTTTAAGGGATAATGTTTTGTTTTGTTTTGTTTTGTTTTCTTATTTATTGTCAAAGTGATGTACAGAGAAGTTACAGTTTCATACGTCAGGCCTTGGGTACATTTCTTGTACTGTTTGTTACCTCCTCCCTCCTCCCCCCTCCCCCTTCCCTGTTCCCTCTCCCCCCAAGAGTTGTTCAGTTGGTTTACACCAAATGATTTTGCAAGTATTGCTTTTGGAGTAATTTGTCTTTTTATCCTTTGTCTCTCGATTTTGATATTCCCTTTCACTTTCCTAGTTCTAATACCAGTATATACAGTTTCCAGTGTTCTCAGATAAGATACAGTGATAGTGCGGGTACAACTACAGGAAGGGGATACAAGAGGATCATCAACTCTAGAAGCTATGGTTTCACATGGCATGTTGAAAGTAATTACAACAGTGATATAACAGTTGTTTCCATAACATGGAGTTTTTGTTTGTTTGTTTTTTTAGTAGCTGAATTTTTATTTGCTGTGGAAGCTTAGAAAAAGACTTTTCATGATGACAGTTACTCCACTTTTTAATCATCGTTAGTCCACTTTCTGTTATCCTTAGGATCATTGGCCCTCTAATTACTAATGACCATAAGAAGTGACTATATTCTTGACTATAAAAAACTGGGCTTATGTCTTTATTGATGGCCTTTTCTTCACAAGAATATCATGAAACATCAGTTATCTGTTATTTTATTTCTACAATTTAGAGAATTGGAGAAGTTTGCTAATGAAGACTGAATTACTTTCCTAGCAAGAACCAGTATCACCATATTTCAAAATACTTAAAAAATCTCTGGTTAACTTAAGAGCTGTGAATAAAGTCTTAAAAATCAGAATGGTTTTGTGTGTGTGTGTGTGTGTGTGTGTGTGTGTTTGTGTAATAACCAAGTTACAAACTAGGTTAGGTAAATATACACTGAATAAGAACTAATCTTGTTTACCAGGAAGATGGGCTCCATTTTCATATGTTTGACTACCCTTCTGCTTCTTTCCTGCTGTCCTTATAAGTGAAAGTTGCCATATTATTTTAAGGGGCTGCTGTAGCAACCTACTACAAAATGGGCTGCTTAAAGAAGCAGACATTTAACTGGTCTTGTAGTCTGAACACGAAATATCAGAGTCACTATTCCCCAAAGACTGCTGTCTCTGAAGCATATAAAGAGGGATCCTTTTCTTTTAGCTTCTGGTGTTTGTCAGCAGTCTTTGGGCTTCCATGGCTTGTATCAGCAGAACTCTGTCTTTTGCCTTCATCTGTATTTGGCCTTTTGCCCTGTGTTCTTCTTCCTAAAATTACTACACATACTGGATTTAGGATCCACCCTAACCCTGTTAAGTAACCTCATCATTACTTAACTAATGGTGTCTGCTTTCCAGATGCAATAGACCTATTTCCAAATAAAGCTACCTCTTTTTTTTTTTAGCTCTACTAGGGTTTGAGCTCTGATGCTCTACCACTTAAGCCACATAATCAGACTTTTTTTTTCTTTTGTTTTTCTAGTAGGATCTTATATTTATGCCTGGCCTGGACCTATTTACACTTCTTGTGTAGCTGGGGTGACAGGTGTACAATACTATATCCAACTTTTTATTTGTTGAGATGGGGGTCTCCAAATTTTTCAAGGCTGGCCTTGAACTATAATCCTCCCATTCTTTGCTTCTTCAATAACTGGGATTATAAATGTGAACCCCTGTGTCTAACCAATAAGTTCACTTTCTGAGCTTTCAGTGGACTTAAATTTGGGGGTACCACCACTCAACTCAGCTACCAGTCTCAACTGGGCCCTTTATCCTGATTGACTATTTCCCTAGCCACCTTTCCCATTCTCTACAGGTCAAGACTCCCCTGCCCACCACACATTCCAGCATCCCATGCCTAATGGGTCATTAAGCTCTAACTTTCTAGTACTCACTTATTTTCAGCGTTTAATTATGTTCAAATGTTTTTGGTCTTTTAAAAAGATGAAGACACAGTTCTTTACCCTGATGCTCTGCCTACTACTTCTCCAGTTTCTGCTCACTTTTCTTCCCGGCAGGCACAAGCTCCTTGGAAGGTCTGTTTACTATCCAATCACCACATCCTTACTCCTATTAACTCCATCCCTGTAGTCAGCCTTCACCTCTAAAAGCCTACTACACCTGAATCTCTTGGTTACAAATTCA
Organism: Perognathus longimembris pacificus; assembly: GCF_023159225.1. Classification (NCBI taxonomy): domain Eukaryota; kingdom Metazoa; phylum Chordata; class Mammalia; order Rodentia; family Heteromyidae; genus Perognathus; species Perognathus longimembris. The sequence continues at coordinate 58,111,554 of NC_063168.1, read as the reverse complement.
GTCTTTGGCTCCTTGTCACTGGCCCTGCTGTCCCCTCCATTCTGTCCCTTGACAGCAGTTTGGGGAACAAGTGGTATAAAAAAATTTTTTGAACTATTTCTAAGATGTTTCACTTACAAGATTTGATAGCTTTTCAGAAATTTCAGAAATCTGTGGTTCTTTTTGTTTATAAACCTAGGCAATTTGTGGTTACTTAAACATGGTAGTGTTTCTTCATGATATTGTGGCTACTGAATTCAACATCCTTCTCATGTGGTTACTATAGTTTTAAAAATACTATTTTTTTAGCTATGTTGTTATTATAAAATTTCTCAGAAAAGCACTCTAGAGAAACTTAGCTATACTGAATTTGAAGTCACAAGATCTGAAGACAGTTTTTGATACATTAAGTTGATCGTTGGAGGATCTGAAGTTTGAGAAGTCTTATAATATTGTAAGGCTTTTGTAACTGTAAATATAGGTGTATTATCTATGACCCATTATCTATAGCATGAAAGACTCAATTGTTCAGGGCAAACATTTTGTTTTTAATAGTTCTTTGGAAAAAATAGTTGGGAGTTTGTTAGTAGTAGAAACAATTTCATTTTTATTCAAGATGATTGATTACAAGATTCCTAGCCTAAAAATGCAGATGAAGTTCTGTTCGTACCAAATAGCTTGTTTTAATGCCTCTTTCAACCTGGCTAAAACCTCAGTATCTCTCTCCAAGTGTCCACCAATAATGTCTACCTGTCTACCAGTAAGTGTCTCATGAGCTTCAGCCTTTGGTAGAAGTCTGCCCTTCAAGGAAGCTACTTTGATCAAGTCATGGCTATACAGGCTGGTGGCAACCATGAGTGTGGCTTTGTGTGCTCTGTGGTGTGACACCCCCCCTCCCATCCCCAGGATCAAATAGATTAAAGTTTGTCCTAGTAAATGTTCCTTCAGCCTTTACTAGAAGCTTCTGGTATCTAATAATCCCTCTGACTCACATGTAATCCTTGGTGGAAAACACCTGGTTGTCTTTGTTCTTTTTTATGCTCTTCCTGTGGCTTGGCCCTCAGTCATCTCTTCAGAGATCTTCTCCTCACTGTCATATCATTTCATGCACATATATGGGAGTGGGGAAAGGAGAGGTGGGTGGATGAAAATTCATGTTATAAATAGGATTAAGCTGTTGTGAGTCAGAACTCCAGGGTTCTTCGGTCTCAGATCGCCTAATCCTTTAGTTGGTTCAGCTATAACAAATTAATAAAAGATTCGATGAAATCCAGTGAAATAAAACTGGAGAAGTCTTTAAAAGTTGTTTAAAAATATTTGTTTTAAAAAAAGTTTCCATTACAAATTGCTACATACTTGATAGTTAGACAGGATTTTGGTAAACAGTACATTTTGTAAATTCTGCAAATTGGTTATTTGGCAGACTAATCCTTTAGCAAATTGGCCTGCTTTCTATTCATCAGATATTAAATCCCAGTTAGGCCCACTTGAGACTTCTCATTGCCATAACTCTTTCATGACAGTGGGCTTCAGGAACATTGTTTGCAATATTACATAATGTCTTTCGTTTGAAAGACTGTTCCACATTTAGTTTTATTGAGAACAAAATGTCATCTTAAGATTGGATGTTGTAGCAGGATAGCAGTAGTTCTTCTAGGACACAATGTTAGAGTCTCTGCAACATAGTTAAAGCTGGATGATGACCTTGGTCAGCATTTACTTTCAGTTAGACGAATTGAGAACCCAGTGACTAGAGTATGTATGTGCTCATCCTAACCCTGAGAAGTGGCTGAGAAGAGACATTGTGTGGCCATAGAGGAACACTTGTCTACTAAAGATTTTAATTAGCCCCATTAAGAATATGTCCTCTTGTTCATCTGGTTCCTCGACTATACAAGTCCTTAAGAAGTCTAGTCTTTAAACACTGATGTTATTAGAGTTATTTACATAGTATATTGGATGTCTTTTTTTTTAAGCAAAGTAAATATATCTGTATATTTGTGATTGTGTCTATTTTATCCTTGTTATTCAAGGCAAATATTAAAGTATCCAACTACAAGGGGTGAACGTTTTTTGGGTTTTTTTGGGGGATGGGGGTTGCAATAGTATCTCTGTGTAGCCTAAGCTGTCCTAGAATTAAAAATTCTCCTGCCTCTTGATTCCTGAGTACTAAGATTACAGGTGTGTCACCAGCTTGGTGAGGGATGAACTTTTGCCTAGAAAATCTGTAAATCCCTTTGTATCTCCTTCCTTCCTAACTTCCTTCCTTCTTTCCTTCCTTCCTTCCTTCCCTCCTTCCCTCCCTCCCTCCCTCCCTCCCTCCCTCCCTCCCTCCCTCCCTTGTGAAAATCAAATCAAGAACCACAGGCCCTCAAGCATGTTGGGCAAATGCTTTACCACTGAACTGCTTGCCCAACCGACTGATGCTCTTAACATGCTTTGTGTCCACTTAATGTCTTTGACAGATATTCAGTAACAGTCCAAGATTCTTTTAGCCTTTCATTCATGTTTGAAAAGCAATCCCTACAATAAAGTCTGGAATCTGAGAGATGATTCACACAACTTTTGCCCCTTGTATGGCATTTAAAATTTTATTTTATGAAATTACTTTGCCTTGAAAAAGAGTTGATGGTTATGACTCCTCCTGAGAAAGTTCAAGGCCTTTTGCCTTCATAGTGGCCTTGGAGTTACATCTGCTTCATTTACAATTTACAATTACTATTCTAGTGCTTTTTCTAGAGAGGATTTTTGAAACATGCTTTTTCTTTAAGAATTCCATGGCCTGTACTTGCTAGGCAGGTACTCTCTCGAGCCCCACTCTTAGTCCATTTTTACTTCAGTTATTTTTCACATAGGTTCTTGAGGTTTTGTGCAGGCCTCAGACCGCAATCCTCTCAAGTATCTTGTATTGCAGGGGTGCCCCATCATACCTGACCTTTAGAATACTCTTAACTATGACTTTTTGTTATTTCTTTTGGGGTAGGATAAAAGATAGTTACTTCATTATTCCTTAGCTACAGCAACTTTATAGGTGGCAGGGAAAGCACTTGATTTCTTTTTTAAAAAGTGATGAATGAATTAGAATAACATTTAATTTGCCCTAGGAAGAGGTAGTAAATTTATTTCTTAGAGATGGTCCTAGTATATATTCCAGGAGTAATAAGGCATGGCTTCTACGTGGAAGAAGAGACTGAATAAAGTGATTATATGTTTACTTTGAGATTCTTCACTGTTTAAAACTTAGAGTTTCATGTACTAATTTATATAACACCAAATAATGACATAGAAATATATTAAATACTCATGGAAAACTCAATTAGTTAAGCCAGAATGTAAAACAGCCAAATTCATTGATTTTTGCACAAGTGGCTCACATCTGTAATCCTAGCTATTTTAGGAGGCTGAGATTGTGGTTCAAAGGCATCCTAGGCAGGAAAGTCCATGAGACTCTTAGCTCCATTTAACCACCAAAAAGAAGAGCCAGAAGTGAAACTATGGTTCAAATGATAGAGCACTAGTCCTGAGCAGAAAAGCTCAGGGACAGCACTTCAGCCCTGAGTTCCCAGGACCAGCGCTTGCACACGCACGTGCACACACACAGAGTTCAGAGGTACCAAGTATATTAAAACGAGAACAATCAGTGCCAGTAAACCAACAAATAAATGCCCAACCAATGCTAATATGTCTGCATATTAAATCACAAATAAAATGTACTAAATGGTTTTGTAATACTGAAGCTGCTGTGCTGTGATTTCAGTCTTTGACCTTAGAAATAAAATTGGATTGTTAATCCAGAGCTAAATAAACACTTCTCTCACATTTAAGGCACTATAAAAAATACTTTAGTCATAACTGAACTTGAAGATGGAAATATTATAGTTACTGAAGAAAAAGATGTTGAGTTATTTTCCATTCAAAGTGCATGATGATCAGTTTGTTAGACTCTCTATTATATCTAACATGAGTATGCCTGTCTGACAGGATTGTTTAGAGAAACAAAACATCTGGGTGAAGAGTTTAGCTCAGTACCTGATTGTTAAGTACATAACAGTACCTTATTGTTAAATACATAATCATAGTTGTTATTAATTATCTACTTACAGCTTTTAGCTGCTAAACATTGAGCTTAGTGTTAAAGTTCAGTAGTAAAATCTTTATGTTTTACCCGTTAAGATTAATAAAAGGGGCTGGGAATATGGCCTAGTGGCAAGAGTGCTCGCCTTGTATACAGGAGGTCCTAGGTTCAATTCCCCAGCACCACATATACAGAAAATGGCCAGAAGTGGCGCTGTGGCTCAAGTGGCAGAGTGCTAGCCTTGAGCAAAAACAAGCCAGGGACAGTGCTCAGGCCCTGAGTCCAAAAGCCCAGGACTGGCCAAAAAAAAAAAAAAAAAGATTAATAAAAGAAGCTGCGCACCAGTGGCTCACACCTGCCCATCCTAGCCCAAAGACAGCCTTGGCAAAATAGCCCACGAAACCCTATCTCAACCAATAAAAAGGTAGGTGCAGTGAATGTCCTATCCAGCACCTAGGAAGCTTAAATAGGGGGATCATGGTCCAGGCCAGCTTAGGCAAAATGAGAGAACCTATTAAACAGCCAATGAAAGTCCAGAGAGCTAAGTGTATGGCTCAAATGATAGAGCACCTATCTAGCAAGTTCAAGGCTGTGAGTGCAAAAAGGAATGATAAATGAAAGAGGAGTTTGGGAACTGTTTTATGACATTAAATAAGGTATTTGAAGTTTAGTCATTATCTACAAATTTTTAAACAACTTTTATATTCCAAATATATTTCAAATGTTAAGGTAACTAAGAGGAAAATAACCCTACAATACTTTTTGTTATCTAGGTTTGGTGATCTACTATAACCAGGCCCTCAAAACATAGAAGTTAAGGAACACAGATCTGCCTCATCTAATACAGCCAACATGCTAATAAGAGAGACAGACTAGCTGAATGGGAATTGTGTATGAGCCCCAAACCAAGGTTCTATTGTGAGTCCCTTTGTTTTTTATTTACGTCCTTCATTTTCATTAAGTTGTATCACTGTTCTCTCGAGCCATATCTAACTAGAATTCCTTAATTGTGCTTATGCACATGTGGACACACATTTGTAGAACCAGAGTTCCTAGGCATTTACACCAGAGTGAACGGTCACTACCATTGGATTCTCCTTCATTTCTCAGCACATAATTTGGATCATTTTCTTCTCTCAGGAGTACCATGTTAATTGAAATGAAATAGTGTATAATGATACTTCTCTAGGAAAAAGAAGTAAATCACATTTTCTTAGATTTTTTTAAAGGTACCTATGTAGTTTTAGCCATGTTGGATCATTCTTATATAATTCTCAAATAAATATTTCAAGTACCCATAGAGCATTGCAAAATATTTGTGTTTCTCTTATAAACATAAACTTGAAGACTATCCCTAGCAATTCTGAGCTTTGCTGAATGTAATAGGTACATTTAGAAATAATACATTAGAAGGGCTTATTTATATCAAGATGATATCTATAGCAAGGACTTCAGATGGTAGGTATACATAGATTTCCAAAAGAAAGCCTAAATTTTGGGATACTAAATTTGAATGTGGCATGCTGTCGTTTTTTTCAAGTATTTTTTGCTACATGCCAAGAACTGTTGTAATATTTTAGGGCCTGTTGAACATTAAGTTGCTCTGTGAGTGAACATAATTTTTAAAGTGGTAAAAACAGAAAGAAAATAAGCCAGAGCACTAACTTTACTTCAATTCATTATTTCTTTTGGTTGAGAACCAATGAGACCAAGATTGTGGGTTTCATCCCATGTGGGCCAGTTAACTTCACATCAATGAATACCTTCAGGGTTCCCTTGAGTACAGCCAGTTTAACACATGTTCCTTTGCAATAGCAGTGTAGGCTGCGAATTCCAGAGTTAACAGATAAGAGGAATAAAGCATGTTAATGAAAACATTTAAATATTTGTTATATTTCTTTTTACATTTATACAGTGATAGTCAACTAAGTGATAAATGATGTATATAAGTTCTTTGCAAATAGTACATTCTAATTTGTATATGTGTGTATATATGTGCATATATACATGTATACACATGTACATTATATATACATGTGTGTATATATACACATACATATGTGTATATACATATGTGTACATATATACACACATACATACAAAATGGATGTTAAATGATATAATCTTCTAAGTACAAAGTAGAGAACATGTCAGATTTAGGGCCATCTGCAAGTGGATTGTTAAGAGTGAAATACGGGATGTCCAGAAACTTCACTTGCTGGATAAAAGATTTGTTGATTGGTTGTTTTACACTTTTTTCTCAAGGCTTTTGGGTGGCAGGCTATAGCAATCAGATTTAATCAGATAAAAAGAATGGATGGCCTACTGGGCTTTCACCAGCAAATAATGGCTAGATAAGAGTGTTTGAGAAAGCTTCTGTTTACATCTATGTTGATGCCACAGAGCAGATTACTGAGCTTTTAAAACCACTAACACTGTTTGCAATTGTGTAACTTACTGGATCTTATCAGCAACTTGGAATATGAAAACACTCTCCAGAAGAGTTACATTCATTCCTTTTTGCAGCAGACTACCAATCCAAAGTATTTCAGCCTAAAAGTGAGGAAGACCTTCAGTAGTCAGTGCATGAAGCCAGCTTTTGTCACCACCTACCCCTCAATACGTTTCATCATTGACTTAGCCTGATCTTCTTTTGGCCTGGACTTATGCCTAGAATTAGCTGTGCTAGGAATTTTCCTCTACTCTGCCCTGTGCAAAAGCATCATTCTGCCTGATTTATTTAAGAGCTTGTCACAAATGGATTGTTTTTCCTTATGTCTTACGTGTTCTTCCTTTCTACACATTTGCACATTAAGAATCATCTTTTAGGGCTGGGAATGTGGCTTAGCGGTAGAGTGCTTGCCTAGCATGCACGAAGCTCTGGGTTTGATTCCTCAGCACCACATAAACAGAAAAGGCCAGAAGTGGCGCTGTGGCTCAAGAGGTAGAGTGCTAGCCTTGAGCAAAAATAAGCCAGGGACAGTGCTCAGGCCCTGAGTCCAAGCCCCAGGACTGACAAAAAACAAAGAATCATATTTTACTTTAGTGCTGTGAAATAAAGCAGTCGTTCCAGTGGTGGGAAACTTAAGCACTCTGAGCCTTTTTTTTTTTTTGGCCAGTCCTGGGGCTTGGACTCAGGGCCTGAGCACTGTCCCTGGCTTCCTTTTGCTCAAGGCTAGCACTCTGCCACTTGAGCCACAGCGCCACTTCTGGCCGTTTTCTGAATATGTGGTGCTGGGGAATTGAACGCAGGGCCTCATGTATACGAGGCAAGCACTCTTGCCACTAGGCCATATCCCCAGCCCTATCTGAGCCATTTTTTGATAGCATCATTTATATCCTAGAATGAGGCTTTTCCAGCCACACTAGCTCATTTGTAAGATCAACTGTTTTCCCATCCCCTTTAATGGACAAAATGTAAATTTAGAGAGAAACAAGAAAATCTCTAGGAATAAGGATTATAGATCTCTCAAGGACAGTGAAGCTTAACCATTTATAGCATGGAATTTGGAATTTTAAGAATTGCTCTAGAGTCATATTTCCGTATCACTAGTTGTTATTTACTGTCTTATTGGTAAGTGAAGATAATAAAGCTTTACCTTACAATACTCATGCTGCCTCAGTGAAATAAAATATGTAGCTGAGAAACTGAATTTCAAACCACATCTATAGTCCTAGCTACTTAGGAGGCTAAGATCAGGAGGACTGATTGAGGCAGGTCTAAGTATACATGTGCCTGTCATCCCAATTATATGGGACATTAAGATCAGGAAAATCATGATTCCAGGAGATGTGTCAAAAAAATAAAAAAGGAAAACTTGTGAGGCTTCATGCCTATTTTCTCAGCTACAGTAATAAAATGTGAAATCAGTGTACTATATGATCCAGGAACAGGCTAGGCAGAAAGTGAAACTTTACACCAAAATAACCAATGCAGGGCTGGGGATATGGCCTAGTGGCAAGAGAGCTTGCCTCGTATACATGAGGCCCTGGGTTCGATTCCCCAGCACCACATATACAGAAAACAGCCAGAAGTGGCTCTGTGGCTCAAGTGGCAGAGTGCTAGCTTTGAGCAAAAGAAAGCTAGGGACAGTGCTCAGGCCCTGAATCCAAGGCCCAGGACTGACCAAAACAAAACAAAGCAAAACAAAATAAGCAATGCAAAAAAAAAACCCAAAAAACAGCAAATTACATTTTTTACAGTATTTTTTTGTAAAGCAAACTTTTGTGCCTTGAATTTGGTATATGTGTATTAGTGGAACATTGTAAAAGTGAACTTCTACCTCTGTGTCTATGTATACCATCCACTTGTAAATTACTATGAACTCTTATGTGATTGCTTTTTTTTTTTTTTTAGAATGTCTTGTTTTCATTGTGACCAATGTTTAAGGCTACTAAAATAAGCCAACTTTTACTAATTGCCTAGAGGTAAAAGCCTAGAGGTAACTCAGAAGTAGAAAATCAGTGAAAAGCCCTGAATTCAAACCCCAGCACTGCCAAAAAAGGTATATGTGGGGGAGGGTACTAATATGTTATATAAAATATAGAATCAATGTATAAGAAATAATATGTAGCACAGAGTAAATGTTCGAAAACTGCTTCCTCAGCGTTCTAAATGGAGACATAATACAGTGAAAGAAAAAAATCACCACATAGCATAGGCACCAACAAATTTCAGAACACTGACACACTAATAAAAATACAACGGGGCTGGGGATATGGCCTAGTGGCAAGAGTGCCTGCCTCGGATACACGAGGCCCTGGGTTCGATTCCCCAGCACCACATATACAGAAAACGGCCTGAAGCGGCGCTGTGGCTCAAGTGGCAGAGTGCTAGCCTTGAGCGGGAAGAAGCCAGGGACAGTGCTCAGGCCCTGAGTCCAAGGCCCAGGACTGGCCAAAAAAAAAAAAAAAAAAAAAAAAATACAAGGATCTCAAAAGCCTCCAAAGATTAGAAATAATAAAGTCCAAAGATCAGAAATTAGTGTGATATTATATTGTTCTAAGTAATAGTGACAGAAAAAATTCCTCCCTCTCTGCTTCCCTCCCTCCCTCTATACCTTTTTCCTTATTCTCCATCTCTTCCTCCCTTTTTAAAAAAAGGAAAATGGGTTCAAGCTAAGAATTCTGAACATAGCCAAAATTTCAAACAAAATATTACAGTAACCCAAAAAATATTGATGATCAGTGATTTCGGAAATAAGGAAAGGAAAACACCACAGGAAAGCAGTCTCCAAGATAACAGTGTGAGCCACTAGAGTCCACATCACAAAGCTGGTCCTAGTAAGGACGTGCAGGGATCCAGGAAGAATGTCTGCAAGAACATGAAGCTGATGAGTTGGATGGGAAAATAATTTGTAGTTCTCATGGACAGTTTAGGAATGAACAAGTGACAGTTCTCTAGAAAATGCAGCAGTGAGGAAAGTAAGGTACTGATTAGTAGAACAAGAAAGAAATGTAATTGCTATTACTTAACTCCACTGTGGCTATTTGTCTAGCTGTGTGATATAAACATTATGTACCTCACTGATGCTGTGACAGAATATGGTGTTATTCTCCTTCCTGGCAAAGAGAAGCATATGTGTCCAGAAGTACATGTGATTGTCTAGGCCTTCACTAACTCTGACTGTAGAGCAGAGGCTTTTCTCATTTCTACCTCAATGGGACCTGTCACCCGCCTCTTAGCAACTTTGAAGGGACAAACACAAATTGGAATGCATCTGGTAGTCTGGAAATCTTGTCTGTGCTCTTTGGAACTATGACTTCTTAATGAAAAGGATACAAAGGGAACAAAGGACAGCTTTTGTAAATCTGGTAGGCAAATGCTATATCAAGGGCCAGTTAGGCTCTGCAGCTACTTAACTGTGCTGTTGTAATGCAGATGAACAAGTTGGTCTGTATTCCAGTAAAACTTCATTTGTTGAAATTGAAACTTGAATTTCATGGAACTTTTATGTGTCATAAAATTCTTTTCACCGTTTAAGAAATGCAAAATCAATTCTTAGGACTAGAGATGTGGTTCAGCAGTGTGGAAAAAGTCTAGCAGGCTGAGTTCAAACCCCCAGTATCACTACCATTACACGACCCCTCTCCCAAAAACAACAACAACAACAACACCTTAGCTTACCGGCTTTTCAAAAACAGGTGAACTTGGTCTATTGGTTGTACTTCACTGATCTGTGCCTTACACATTTGAAGAACTATAAAGTACAAAAGGTAATACTATCATTTTCTCTTACTTTTGGAAGATAAGATTAAAAAAATAGGAATCCCAGGGAAACAAATTCCAACTTCCTATTTCTTCAGGTAATGAAAACATTTAAAAGGTGCTTACAATGAAAGAGTCTGCCTACAGTCCTGCGCTAATCCCATAGGTAGGAAGTTGCCCTAGATGTCCTGCAAGCTCCCTCTCAGCTCTTACATCACAAGGCTTCTAACACAGAGGTGTCATTCATATAAAGCTCTTCTAATGTTTTTCCAAATTGACCAACTCCCTGACCATTAGAGCTATTCTTCAGCAAAAGACTGAAGTGTGAGTGTGCCTATGTGTGTATGAGTATTTTAACTTAAGCATTTATAGGACCAAGGTTTACAAAGACTATTTGCTAGCCTAACCATGTTTGCACACAGCTATGTTTTCTAATTTAAATTCAGTCATTTCCAAACAGCCCTAGCTTAGACTATTCAGCTCATTTGGCCACCTGGAAGCTCCAATTAGTGACTTGTCTTGACTTCTTCAATAGTCTGTCTGCTTCATTAAAATGTTAATTTCATGGCTTTAATTCCCTTTGTAAGATGTACCACTGCAAGACACTATATGCAGATTTATTCTAAAGAGGACTAATTTGCATGTTGTGTTTTTAGTTTATTTCTCCAGATTTTTCTCAACATTGCTATTCTTAGGGATTACTCTAATGTTTAAAGTATTCAAATATCTAAAATACTTAAATATGTAGGTCTGTTGCTGCCTAGCTACATTAATGTAGAAAGAATTCCCAAAGCCATTTTCCTCATCAGTGACACAGTTTCCACTTCTAAGATGATTGAACCTTTTTTTCTCCTTATAGCTCTGAAGCTGTACCTTTCTTTGGTTTTGGAAATAGGGTTTCATCATGTAGCCCAAGTTTACCTCTAGATTCAGCCTTCTGAGTGCTGGGACTGTAGACATATACCATAACATCTGGTTTTTAAAGGTACAATATCATGTTGGTGAAGTGAATGATCAGAATAAATCTGATAACTAGTAGAGAAATGAAGAAGCAAATACATATATATTACATGTAGTGAGAGGCCCTCAATTACCTTTCTGTTCTTTGTTTGTTTGTTGTGCCAGTCCTGGAGCTTGAACTCAGAGCCTGGGTGTTGTCCCTAAGCTTCTCTTAGTAGTTAATTGAAGGTAAGAGTCTCATGGACTTTCCTGCCTGGGCTGTCCTCGAACCACGTGGCTCAGATCTCAGCCTCCTGAGTAGCTGGGATTTTAGGAGTGAGCCACTGGCACCTGGCACCTTTCATGTTTTGAAAAATAACAGTTACCAACTTTAAATTTTTACTTTCAAAAATGCTGAATTCTTATGCTTATATGCCATAAATGCTTATATCCCATAAAGGAAGGTTAATCAAAAGAGCTGTTCCAAGAGGTTTCTTTCTGCTGATCTGGCAAAAACTAAGAATATCACATCATGATCAGAATGGTCACACCTTGCAAAGTACAGATAGATAAAAGTTTTATCTGAATGTTCGTGGACTCTGGGCATCTTGGACTTCACTTTTCACATGTTTGCCAGTATCTTTCCTTCATACTCATGCTCCTCAGAACGATTTTGTCTTTTAGACTACCTTAGAAGGGTGTCTTCCCTTTTTGCTTTCCTATGTACAAATAGTTCTCTAGAGTTCTGACTTCTACCTCCAACTGATCTTTTTCTGGTTGCTACTAGAGATTTCTTCTATAGTGTGATACTACTGTCCTCTGCTTGCTGGTGATTCTTGGATATATGCTCTTGACTTCTGATTTTCCTGTAACTCTTTAGTAAAGAGGTTGGGTAGTATCTAGATATTGCACTATCACTTCAAATACAGTATATGTAAAACCAAACTGCTTTATGTCTCCCTGACATCCTACTTTCTCTTCTTACCATTGTTATCTATTCTCACGTTAGAGGTGGTGCACAAAGAATAAATGTAGAAAATCAAATAGTTCATCTTATTTTCATGAAAACCAAAAAGTGTTCTAGACCATTTCAGTAGATTTAGATTATTTTCGGCCCACTGATATTCATAGGAGTCTATTCCCATTAATAATGATTCAGTGAAATTGTAATTAGCCTTCAGTCAGGTAACCTTCAACTTCTACTTCACTGACATTCAGAGACTGTTTGTTCTCAGATATCTGGGTTAGGGGTAATCTGATCAAGAATTTCTAAGTCATTTGGAATTATTAAAATGAACATAATTCCTGGGGGCCGCAAGATTATTTTTTCTCAAAATGAAGGGTAACCCAAGCTATCACCTCAGGACTATTGCTGCTTACTTACTATAAATAGAACTGCCCTAATTAGCTTTTAAAATAAGAGTTTAGCAGGTAGCATTCCACTGTTTCATACTTAAAGTGGTTCTTGCCATTCTTAGGTTTGACTGAGCTGTAGATACAGAAGGGAAAGTAGTATTTTGGTCTTCTAGACAATCTGATACTTTTACCTTTGATCGTTCCTGGTGGCTGGAGCATAAAAGTCAATTTACTACCTAAGTTACTTAATATTTTAAGACATACTTTAATATCTCTTATTGGTCCTTAAATGAAAATTAATATTACCAAGAATTAGTTATCTTGATTAAGCCAGTGAGGACAGCTATCTATTCATTCAGTATATGTTTACTGAATGGTTGTAAGTCAGCATTGACCTATGTGGCATGTAATATAAACTGATATTATAATATTCAAACATTCTTGACAATGTGTTCAGTCTAGGTTTTTTTTGGGGGGGGGGGTTGTTGGTTTTTGGGTTTGTTTTTTTTTTGGCCAGTCCTGGGGCTTTAACTCTGGGTCTGAGTAACTCTATCTCTTAGCTTGTTTTGCTAAAAGCTAGTGATCTACCACTCGAGTCACACTCTATTTCCTGCTTTTGATCATTCATTAGAGATAGGAATCTCATGGGCTTTACTGCCTAGGTTGGCTTTGAACCTCAATCCTCAGGTCTTCACATTCTGAGTAGCCAGGGTTACTGGCACAAGCCATCAGTGCCCAGCTACAATCTAGGAATACTTTTACAACAGAATTTTTGAGTTTTAGAAATTTAGTTAAAAGGGCTGGGAATGTGGCCTAGCTTTATAGTGCTTGCCCAGCATACATGAAGCCCTAGGTTCAATTCCTCAGCACCACATATACAGAAAAAGCCAGAAGTGGCACTAAGGCTCAAGTGGTAGCATGCTAGCCTTGAGCAAAACAAAGCCAAAGACAGTTCTCGGGCCCTGTGTTCAAGCCCCAGGACTGGCAAAAAAATAAAATGTAGTTAAAAGAAAAGATGAAATTAAAAACCTCCTGTTTTTATTTGATTCAGTGATGGATTCCTAGGATTTCTGACAATTTCTGGAAGTTACCAGTGTTGGTTTTCTTATAGGTATATTCTTAGGGGTCTGTAGCTGATTAAATGGATTTTTCTGAACATTGTAAACACAAGTAGAATCAAGAATAACATCATCTCAGGGACCTCTTGAAACAGAAACAGCTTCATATGAAACTGGCTTTGACCTCTGAATTTAGGCCAAGATCACTAGCTCCACTAGACTAGGTAAATTTTTAGTTAACAGTACCCAGCACAATATATGAATCAGATGACTCGTTAGAGTGGGTGTTTGCCTGACTAAAAGTTATACCAAAATATAAGTTTAGATTTCATTTTAAATATGCAATCTAGTATTTCTGGTGAGTTTTATTGAATGTGCTTTTGTAATCAAGTTGCCTTTTCTAGCTTTCTCAGTTTAGGTGGTACACTCACTCAAATAGAGATAGATAGGAAGATGGATGGATGGATGGATGGAAATATACATATATGTGTAGATATAGATATATACACATAATTAAGAAAATTTGAGGCCAACAAGAGAGAGATGTCAAGAGAATCAAGCTAAAGAGACTTGGGTCTCTAGTTGAGTCAACTTATCACAAAACTATGGGAATGTTTCTGTTTCCATAGAGAGAAAGGAATAACAACCCCAGGAAGCACTGATGGATTTTTATGAGAATTGTCGATGAGGAGAACACTGTAAGATAAAACTAGAAAGAAATAAGTAGGTGGGAGAAAGAAAAGATGATGGAGTAGCAACAGGGAACCACCCTAGCTCTCTCCATCTGAAGTCTACAAGAAACACAACTTGCTGACAAAAAAATATACATACTCAAAGGCTGTAATAAAACCTTTTAAGCAAAGGGCCCCCATGAACAGTCTAGAATAGCAATACTAATCTCAGATAAAAATAGACTTCAACTTCCAGTTGAAGAGACAAAGAAGGATATTAGATATTCACAAATAGATCTTTTCATCAGGAGGATACAATAATTCTAAATATCTATACATTGAACAGCTGGAGCACTCAGCTTCATCAAACCAGAACTACAGTACTTGACTGAACAACTCACATAGATCCAGACACACTGATTGTGGGTGATGTTAATACATCATTGTCACCTTTGGATAGGCAAAAATTCAGCTAAGAAGCCTCAGATGTTAATAACTGCATTGACCAGCTAGACTGTTAACCGGTACCTAGAGAATATTTCATCCTGCAGTGTCACAATATACATTCTTCTCAACAATCCTAGTTCACAAAGCAAATCTGTGCAAATTCAAAAAATTGAAATTACTCCCTGTATCTTGTCATACCACAGTAGAATTAAATTAGAGCTCAACAGTAAAAGCCATCACAGAAAATTCTCTAACTCATGAAGACTAAACAACACATTGCTGAATGATTGGTGGGTCAATGAAGAGAAAAGAAGGGAAATTCAAGCATTTATGGAACACACAAAATACCAGCTCCTCTGGGCCACAGCAAAGACAATACTGAGAGAAAAATTTATAGTTTTGAGTGCCCAACACTCTCATGATGCACTTCAAGCTTCTTGAAAAACAAGCCAAATGCAAAACCAGTAGACAGAAGAAATTATAAAAATTAGATCCCAAATAAACAAATTAGAGACTAAAACCATACAAAGAATAAACAAAGAGTTGGTTCTTTGACAGACCCTTAAAAATCTAACAAAAGAAGAAAAATCACAAAAATAAATAAAATTAGAGACAAGAAAAAGGGAACATCATAACAGAAACAAGCAAAATAAAGAATATTATAAGGGAATACTTTGCAAAACTTTACACCAACAAGAGAATATAGAAGAAATGGAAAATTCCTATTGAACATCTTTGTACCCAAACTGAACCAAGAAGATTTAGACCAATTAAGTAGACACACAACAAGGAATGAAATTGGAATGGCAATGAAAAATCTCTCATCCAAGAAAAGCCCAGGACCCAATGGATTTACAGCCGAATTCTATATAGCTTTCAATGGAGAACTGGCACTGATATTCCTCAAGTTCTACAGTGAAATAGAAAAGGAAAGATCACTACCAACCTCATTCTAGAAGCTAGCATTATCCAAAACCAGATAGGGACCCATCAAAGAAAGAGAACTATTTCTTCGATGAACAATGGTACCGAACTTCTCAATAAGATTCTAGTCAACCAATTCATAAACTGGTCAAATGGGATTCACCCCAAGGATGCAAAGCTTGTGCAATATATGTAAATCAATACCTGTAATACAACACATCAACAGAAGCAAGGACAAGAACCACATGATCATCTCAATAAATGCAGAAAAAGCTTTTGACAGGATCCAATCTGACTTCATGATGAAAGCTCTGGAGAGGCTAGGAATACATGTGGCATTCCTCAATACAATAAAACCTATACATGGGAATACAGCCAGCATTATACTTGAGTGAAAAATCTAAAAACCAAAATCTGAAATCAAGAATGAGACAAGGTTATCCACTCTCTTCACTCCTCTTCAATATCATACTGGAATTCCTAGCAAGAGCAATAAGGCAAGAGAAAAACATAAAGGGAATCCAAATAAGGAAAAAAGAAATAAAACTATCCCTTTTTGCAGATGACATAATCCTGTATTTAAAGGACCCTATAGACTCCTCCTGTAAGCTACTAGAACTGATTCTAAACTTTGTCAAAGTAGCATATAAAATCAACCCATGTAAATCAGTAAGTAAAAAATACATATAAGAAAGTAAGGGAAAGAGTGGGTTGGGAAGGATGGGTGGGAATGTTGGAAGGGGTGACATTGGTTAGGATGTACTATATTCATAAACTCCTTTGTACAACTACTTGAAGATAATAAAAATATTCCAAAAAATATATAAGTAGTGGGGCTGGGAATACGGCCTAGTGGTAAAGTGCTCGCCTTGTATACATGAAGCCCTGGGTTCAATGCCTCAGCACCACATATACAGAAAAAGCTGGAAGTGGCGCTGGGGCTCAGGTGGTAGAGTGCTACCCTTAAGCAAAAAGAAGCCAGAGACAGTGCTCAGGCCCTGAGTTCAAGCCCCAGGACTGGCAAAAAACAAAACAAAATATATAAGTAGAACACACGTCATCCTACTGACTTGTAAACTTAGGTTTTTTTGTCAGGCTGGATATAAAAGATACTTTAGTAAAAAAAAATATTTTTAATTCAATATGAAATTCACTTACAGCAATCTAAATTCACTAGAATAATAACATAGGTCTCCCTCACAGTGTGATAAGTAATGTCATTTCTCACTTTATTACAGGTCAGTGAAAGAATTTAGGGATTCATATGCCATAATTCTTTCAAGTAAAATTAGGTATTAATAGTCATACCTAGAAAATATAGAAAATGTTCTTAGTTCAGAATCACATACAGGAAAACATACCAGTCTGGTTTCAGGACAGTGTATTTCCTCTTCTATGAGTAAATGTTGATTAATTGATGTTTATAATGTATTTCAGAAATGGAAAGAATTTCAGCTAAATTTGCAGTATAATAAAATCAAGATACTTGACTTTGTCTAAAAGTCTTTCTGCCAAAGTTAACATTTTAAGGTGTTTTTAAAAAGATAATCTAAAGACCAAGTATATCCTTCCAGATTTCAGTGTTCAAAATTGTGTTTATTGAGAACACAAATAAAACTGGAGGAGGGGCTCACTCCATGTCCTTTTATGTCATGGAAAGAGCTATCCAAACTGGGAGGCAAGGAATAATCCTCCTACTTAGTCAACTCTAAACCTTTAAAAAAAAAATCTCTAATGTCTCTCTTCTCATGTGTATCAAACTGAAAAGGAGAAAGTATGAACTGTCTCCTAATGTTCAGTTCTTAACACCAGGCTTTTGCAATTGAATGGACCTGGCTGAACTATCACTTCATCCCTGTCTGGCTTTGTAACTGGAAAAGTTACCCCAGTTACCCTGGACTGAGTCTCAAGTCTCAACACTCACCTTAGGAGGCTTCTGTGAATAGTGAGTAAACTAATGAGACGGTACTTAGTCTACCATTTGACTTTCCTTGTGTTTATTTTTTCTCATTTCCTAGTTTTCATAAAACAAGTCATTCCTATAGGCAGTATTTGTATGAATAGTATATTTAAAAAGTTCAGATGAGAGAGTCATGGAACCTGTTCTTGGGAAGTGTATAATCCAAGGAATAAAATTTTGAGCTAGGTATAGTGGTACATGCCTGTAATCCCAACTACATGGGAGATAGAGCAGAAGGATCTCTTACTGTCTGATGTTGGTCCAGTTAAAAGCATGAATCTTTATCTAAAAAATAAAGCAAAAACAGAGTGGGTGCTGGGAGCATGGCTCAAGTGATAACAGTGTTTGCCTAGTATAGAGCAGCCTATTAAAGAAAAACAATGAAGTAGAGTTTATGCTGATTCAATATTAACACTTAATACAAACTAGAAAAAGGGCTAAGTACTAGAAGTCTACCTGAAGAGCTGTGGGATTTATTGGAGGAACCTAATGTGTGCCTTATCAAATCTGAATCCAGATAACCTTAATAAAATGACAGCGCTGTGTGAGGCTTCAGGGGAGCTGAGAAGTCATAGCACACTCATGCTTATATTTATATTCCTATATTGGGCTGGTATCAGCAGTTATACAATCTAAAACTAAAATGATGCACCTAAGAACCAAAGAATTCTAAATAATCTTGTGTTTATATTACAACAGGTTTTACGGGGACCAAAACCAGACCTTTATTTTCCTGCATTTAAGAATGTATTAAAATTACAGTGTTCAGTCAGGTGTGGTGGCACCAACTACATGGGACACTGAAGCAGAGCCATCCTGTAGCCCAGGAATTCAAGGCCAGCTTGAGCAACACAGAGAGACCTATCTCAAAAAATAAATAATAAAAATGAATTAAAGGGGCTGGGAATATGGTCTAGTGGCAAGAGTGCTTGCCTCATATGCATGAAGCCCTGGGTTCAATTCCTCAGCACCACATATATAGAAAATGGCCAAAAGTGGTGCTGTGGCTCAAGTGGCAGAGTGCTAGCCTTGAGCAAAAAGAAGCCAGGGACAGTGCTCAGGCTGAGTTCAAGGCCTAGGACTGGCCAAAAAAAATGAACTAGAATATTCCTAAATACACCTTTGTTTGAAGGGATAAGGAAGGGTCTGGGAATAAATATTAAAGGAATTGATTTCCAGTATCTGTTAATTATTTAAGAATATTTTTAATTAATGAATCAGGTTCAGAGGCTAGAGTTCATCACACCTCAGTTTGTGGGACATTGTGGGACATTGATCTTGGTGTTTAACTTGTTTTGTTGTTATTCTCTTCTCCCTTATGTTCCATTTCTTTCTTTTTCTATAACTAATCATTCTGCTATAGTTAATGTGTATTTTTTTTTTTTGCTTCTTTGGGCTCCTATAAAATTTTAGTATAGATTTATTATCTTTTTTTAAATTTTCACAAATAGGGTTGTCTCATAGTGCCTGTTATTTTCTTGGTGTCATCTTTTATAAATTTCCTGTTTGAGCATCTATTTTTCTAATGAAGTCTATTGATTTTTTTATTTGAACTAACTAGTTTTTTATGTTTCAGATATTAATCCCATGATCAGTTTGCAAACATATATTGTTTTATCACATATTTATTGAATAGAAATTCTCAATGTAATGTTAATTTTTGCCCTATTATTTATGTTCTTCAAGCTTATTTGCTTAAGAAAACATTCCTTGCTCTATAGTCTCCATTTTGTTCTTTTAATTAAGTAACTTTCACATTTGTTATTTACCAGAATCTGTTTGGTGAGTCTCTGAGTTCGTCCCCAACACTGTGTAGTAAAAAGTTGGTTTTACCTCCTTTATTGTGTATCAAGTTCTCATCTATGAACTGACTTTGAACTCTATTCTGTTCATTGGCCTTTGCCTTTTTTGAATTTTTGACCATTGAAAACCTAGTTTCTTCTAACTCTTAAGAAGTAGCGCATGCATGTCTTTTGTCAAAATAGCCTTCGTGCTTACAGAACTGTTTGAGGCATTTTGGTCCACAGTGATCTTGTCTTCTTCTAAACTTGGGGTATTCATTTTCTATACTAGATATTCCATATTCACTTTACATTTCTTAACCTTTTATTTTAGCTGTTATTTTTTTGCCTATGTTATTCCTTAACTCTTCTCAAGTTTCTGTGTTGCATTTCAACTACATTTTAAATGTCTAATAGGCAAGGATTGTTTCCAGACCTTTGAATTTGCAGTAGTGGCAGTTTATAAACTCTTGATCAGCACTTGCAGCATGGATCCATGTCATTTTAACATAATTTAAAGCACATAAAGACAATGGTCAAGTTAAGGAGACAAATACATTGTTTCTACTAGTACTATTTAAACTCAGCTTGCTACAACAGACTTTCCTTTTTACCTAGTCTTTAGACTTTCTGTTACATCTGACTTTTTCCTTTTATTTTTGTTGTTTTGTGCTGGTTTTGTTTTAGTGGTATTGTGCTTTGAAGTCAAGGCCTCATGCTTGGTAGGCTGGTATACTACCACTTGGACCATGCCTCCAGCCCTACTTTTTGCAACTTTCAGCCTGGAATGGCCTCAAACTGTGATCCTCTGAATCTCATCCTCCTGAGTAATTAGGATTACAGGCATGAGTAACTGGCGCCTAGCAACTTTCTTTGCATTTTTAAGAATTTGTAACTTTTTACAAATTCCTCTTCTTTCATTTTTAGTAACTGTATTTTACTTAAGCTTCCTTAATGAACTGTGTGAAAAGCAGTGTGCTAAATCAATCATTTGCAAGACAATGCAATACATTATAATTAGGATTCCACTATCATTTAATTAGGCATTCTATTATTGAATTGATGCCTCTGGCTTTTTCTGGTCTCTGACTAATCCTGAAACAAACTTTTTTTGTGTGAACAAATATTAGCCTGTAATAATTACCATATTCATCTAAGCTGAGGCTTGTCATTGAACCTCTTTCTGGTTAGGATTGCTTCCCAAGAAAAGACTAATTTAATTTAATATGGTTTATCCACTTATGTATCAAAGTATGGTGGAAATTGTTGTTAACACCAGTGGATTGGGCATAGTAAGGTCATATTCACAAGTTTCTCACATATTTAATACCTGGTTGTATGAATTAGTACACAAGCTTAGATCTCATGTCACTCGGCTAATTCAAGAGTATTATAATTGCTGTAACAGGTTATCATTGAAAACAACACACTGATTCTGATAGAGACATGTATATGTGTGAGTGTGTGTGTGTGTGTGTGTGTGTGTGTGTGTGTGTATTAAAATGTTGGAGCCACTTAGTACTTTTTTGTGTTACTTGGGTTTAGGAATCAATTATCATTCAAACTAGTTGGTGCTACACATTTAATACATCTGTTCTGTTTTACTACAAGCTTGGTGGTATTTGAAACAAGTAGATCATGGATATGTATTCTGAATTGGGAGTCTTTATGATCATAATATGTGGTCATAAATATAACTTGGAGAGGAATTTGGGGTTTTGTTTTTGTGGTGATAGAAAATGCTATTGCACTGGGTAATGCTACTCATCTTTAAAAAAAAAATTACTTAACTACTTGTACTTAACCATTAATTGCTTCTTCACCCTTTCCATTTTTCTGCTTTTCTTGTTTCCCAATGCTGACCATTAAGTACATACTAAATACTGAATTTCATTTGTTAGGATATTTTAACTTCCTTTGTTCATCTTTCCTGCAGCATTCCTCTCTTACAGGTATGATCTTATTGCCTTCTTTTGGCATTTTTGCCCAGCTTCCATTTTTTCTTTCTTTCCTTTTCTTTTTTCTTTTTTTTCCCCGCTCATCCTGGGCTTGACCTCCGCTTGGGTGCTGTCCCTGAGCTCCTTTTTGCTCAAGGCTAGCACTCTACCACTTGAGCCACACTCTACTTCTGGCTTATTCTGTGATAAATTGAAGATCAGAGTCTCATGGACTTTCCTGCCCCACCTGGCTTTGAACCACGACCTTCAGATCTCAGCCTCCTGAGGAGCTATCATTACAGGTGTGAGCCACCAGTGCTCAGCTCCAGCTTCCTTTTTATTGCTGATTCTGTTAGCCTTTCTTCCTTCCTCTCATATGCGTATGAAAATACTTTTGTTACTATCTGTTGATTGAGATAAAACTATACAAATTAATCACTTAAAGATAAAGCATATTTCTTAATTTGCTGTAGCAAAAAAAAATCCTGAAAAATACCATTCTTTTATGTGATACAAATAAAGCCCAATGGAAAGCCAACCAAATGATTGGTCCCAGTTATGACCTAGCTGCCGTTTCAGGAGGTCTCAGGGAGGGATGAGTGTAGGGAAGAGGAAGTGAAGGAGGAGAAAGTATTCTTGTGAGAAGGGAAGGAAAGGCCCTCTAGCTTCTTCCTCATATCCAGTGATATCCCTTTAATTACCTGAGAGCTGCTGACACTTCCCTTCTTCTTTCTCTCTCTCTCCTGCTCACTGCCTTTCAGGATTTGTTTTCTGATTGAAAACAGTGTTATGAAAGTGAGTCCCAAGTCAATAGAGGCTAAGAGATGAAGAGAAAGAAGGTAACCATGAAATCTTAGAAATTGAGAGACCACAGGCCTGGGCATGATTTGAGGTGCTCAAAACAGTTTACCTTCAAGCTGGACTTCAGCTGGGTTGGCAGAAATAGGCTGTGTGAAATAGTACAAGGAGAAGGAAAACCCATAACTCTGGAGAAGTACTATGAGCATTTAAAAGAGAGCCTTTTTTTGGAAAGGTCAGAGTAGGAATGTAACTGTCTTGTTAGTGTAACTCAACAGTTACTGCTCTCAGAAAAATGTCTGCACTAATGGAAATGTCACCTCTGTGTGATTACTTATCAGCTACCCAAGGCTCCATGTGTTTTGTGCATAGAAAGTGGAGGGAAATGTCATAGTAGGGAATGAAAAGGCTCTGTGAAGAGGTTGGTGGTTTTGATTTTTTTAAGACACATTCTTGAGAATTGATTAGGAAACAAATCTTTCTAGTATAATACTTCAATTAATAAAGAACTGCACTCCAAATTTCAGCTTAAAAACAGTATTGTGTGCTTACCATTGTTAAATATGCCAAAGCTACAAAACATTCATCTAGAGGTTGAAATGAAAAGGGGGAATAGGACATTTCAAAGTCTTTAGTAGGCACCTACCCACATTGCATAGGTCACTAGTTACCTGACCTGTCAAGCTTTGTAAATATTCTAAGATTATAAAATTAGTTCCCCAGCTTGATAACTACACACATGAGACTGTGACTTCACAATCTATCTTCTGAATCTTTACCATCTCAGGCAGCCCGATCACCCATCAGCACTAACAGTCTTTTAGAAACAGTGGCACTGATAGAGAATGGCAAGATTGCAGAGGGTCAGAGGCTTGACAGTGTCAGATGCACCCATAGAGGAGGTGACTGGAGGTTAAATTGGCAAGTAATAAGAAATGGCTGGATTTTGAGTATATTTTACATGAAACCAGCAAGATTTTCAAAGGGGTTAGATGTGGATATTAAGAGAATGGTAAGACAACAAGGATGACTTCATGGTTGTTGTCCTGATTGGAGCAATAATGGTTTTGCCACTAGCTGAGACAAAGACTGTAGGAAGCACAGATTTGGGAGGAAAAGGCCAGTATGAGGTTCAATTTAAGTCATGTTAAATTTGAGATACTTATAGGTAGCCAAGAGAGAATGTGAAATTAACCACCAAGTATGTGAGTCTAGAAATAAGAGGAAATACTAGAGATTGAAACTTAATCATCACATATTTGGTCACCCAGAAAATGGGTGTGGATGGAGAAAAGTCAGAAATCAGTATTTTAGGTGCTCGAATATTTATACATCATAGAACCAACTGAGCCACATAAAAGACTTCAAAGTTGTCCTAATCTCTTTTGAAACTTTACTAGGAACTCTAGACCAACAAAAAAGGCACTTCATTCACACACCTGCTTTTTATTTGTTTTTCATTCCTGTTCTTTTCCTAGTGGGCTAAAATAAAGGTCAGGGAGGCCAATTTAGCCTGGGTTTAGAACATGTCAGAATCCACATGGAATGGTTTTCAGTGGTAATCTTAGAAACTACTGGGATCTTTGAGCAAAACTGCAATATCAGAGGACCTTATCTTTGCCTTCTTTCCTTTTGTTGTTTTGTCTCCCTAACACTGCCCCACAATTATCAAAATCTTATCTAGAGATGTTTTTTCCCCCCATGTCCCAAGATAGTAATAAACTCCTCAATACCCTAAAGAAGTTGTGCATTATATGGACACATCCTATGGTAGCTAGTAGTTAAAGTTGAGTAATTTACACTGTCATGGGTATTTAGACCTTCAAATCATTTTCTGCTTGAATACACTTGAAAATAATTTGAATAGGCAACGTTCATTG
Organism: Perognathus longimembris pacificus; assembly: GCF_023159225.1. Lineage (NCBI taxonomy): Eukaryota > Metazoa > Chordata > Mammalia > Rodentia > Heteromyidae > Perognathus > Perognathus longimembris. The sequence goes on along the minus strand of NC_063168.1, from coordinate 58,087,541 downwards.
ATCACTTTCTAAATATAATCTCAATCTTCCCAGAAGCAAATAAGCCAGAGTCTTATATTTGTCCAGAACGTAATACTTAAACACAATTCTTTGTGGTCTTCTGTGTTTAGAATTATCCATAGTATTCTTCCTGATTGTTCCTTCAATCCTCTGTAGCAGACAATGATTTCCTGGTGTGATCCTGACCATACAAACTGAATAGGAATCTGAGAATAAATGACACTCACAACTTGTTTTCAGCCAGGTCCCCTGGTGCTTCATTCCTAGGTTACTTCTGAGTTTGAGACTCTTCGCCCTTCCTCACTGCTAAGGAGCACCTCTCCAGTTTGAAGGACCTGTGTAATGGGGCAGCTCCACATGTACCACAGGGTCCTGCTCCTCACATGATCAGATAGACTTGGAAAACAGTCTCCAGTTTGTGTGTAGCTATTGATAATGATCGAATAATCTTGCTCTTTAGTCTCAAAATTACCATTATACAGCTCAAAACTACCATAAAAATGTAGAAAAAAAAATTCCCCCAAATTATGATTACAAAAAAAAACTCCTTGATATTCAGTATTTTTACCTGTTTTCTTTTTTATATTAATTATTTTAAAATATATACTATATTAGCTTCCTAGGCTGCCATTAAATAATTACTACATGCTTGGTAGCTTAAAACACTAAATATTTTGTTCCTCACAGTTTTTAGAAGCCAAGGTCTGAAATTAAAGCCTTGACAAGAAAGCCTTGAGCTCTTCCCAAGCTTTAGGGCTGATGGCCATCTGCAAGCCACACCCTGGATCTGCAGCATCTAAATGAATCTGTGGTGTTTAAGGGACCCGAACATGACAGTTGGTTAAAGCAGCCCAACTCAGACAGATGCAAGTTCATAGGAGTTACTCCTAGATGAAAGTGCTTTTCCTCTTTACTTCCTGTTTCCTCATAGTTAATCTGCAAAGAATGAAACTGCCTGTTAAGAATCAGCCTAGCCAGGTGCCTGTGGCTCAAACCTGTCATTCTAGCTACTTAGGAGGCAGAGATTTGAGCATCTTAGTTCAAAGTCAGACCAGGTAGACCACATCCAAGAAACTCGTATTTCCAACTAACCAGCAAAAAGCCAAAATTGGATGCTTGGCTTAAGTGGTAGATCACCAGCCATAAGCAAAAAAGCTGAGCAAGAGCTCATAGGCCCTAAGTTCAAGCCCCAGTTCTGATACCAAGATAAGATAAATAAAACACCTTAGCCTATAGAATACTATTGTTGTTTTGTAATCTGGTATAATGTGAGCCTCTGTATTTGAGATAAGAAAGGAAAGGAAGGAAAAAGGAAGAGAAAAATTAATCTATTTTGGCCACAGCTATCAGAATGGTGTATGATGATGATATTGTCCATATGTCTACTCTGTTCTTTGAAATGTATCTTTTGGGGGAAAGAAGTCCATTTTCTTTTGATACTTTATTTCTTAAGTTTAAAAGACCTCCCATACACTCTGTGAAGAATAGAGCCTACTGTTATATTACTTTCTTGGAAGAACCAGAGACTATTATCTTGCAATTGAGCTACATGTAACCTGATTCTTTGCCTTCTTAGTAGAAAAAAAGTAACAGTCCATCAGACTGTGTTCATCACAGTAGTAGCAGCCATTGCACAATGAAAAGCTTGACATACAGGAGGCCCACATTTGAGAATTTACTGTTTGAAATTTGAAGTAGTCTCTGTATTGATCCACCTTCTTTCTGACCACCACCTCTCTTTGTTTAATGAGCCCTGTAAAGAACAAGGGTAAGGATAAATGAATTATTACTATTTCTGTTAAGCAGATAAAGGCCATAAAGTATGTTCTCAATGGAATTTTTAACCTGACTGTGAGGGAGGGTTGTATGAGCAGGTAACAGTGAGGGGAAACAATGGGAAATGAGTCTTCAGAATAGATATATCCCCTCATTCCCTTCATCAATGAGAGGCTATTTTGGATTAATAGTCTCTAATTTGGAATGCCTTAGACCATGGATAGCTCATCTTTGTTGATCCTTCTATCCACCCCCCACCCCCCCCCTCCGCCCAAGCTACCACCCCCAAACAGTACTGAATGGGCATTCAGATTTCTGGGTGATTGAAAACAACAGGCCAGATGGTGTAAGATAAGCTGTAAGGCCTTTGACACTATCGGACCAGACTGGTTCCCTGCGCAGGACCCAGGGCTAAGAAGACAAAAGTAGAGCCAGAGACATTCACCTTCTACTTGATAGTTATTGGCTCCTGAAGACAGTAGCACTTTCCCACTGTATCAACAATAACCCTTTCTTGGCCAAATATATGATTCCTTTTTAAAAAATGAAATTACAGGCAGAATCACATATACAATGAAGATAGTAAGGTAGTAATTACACTTTGCCTTGGGCATATATTTACAGATTTAAGTGTGTGTGTGTGTGTGTGTGTGTTCTGTATAAGTACCGTGTGCTAACCGATTGCGCCACTGGAGCTCTGTGTGTGTGTTCTGAATTTACAAGATTATAATGTATTTATTTTGCTAGAGTTGGCTGCCACAAAATGAATGGGAGAACCTACCTTCTGGTTTAATAGACCTATTCATTAGGAGTGAACAATAAAAGGAAATTTATAAAATGAAAATAATTCAGTATAAGGTTATAGCAAACTTGAAAAGCCTGTAATCCTAGCTACTTGGGAAAGGCCAGGGTATGAGACCAGCTCGGGCATAAAGGTTTGAAAGACCATTTCAGCCAATAGCAGGGCTCAATGAAGCACACCTGTTATCCCAGCTGCAAGAGAAGTACAAGTAGGAGGATTGCAGCCCAAGCTGGCCCAATCATAAAATGAAATCGTACCTTGAAAATAACAAACACAAAATAGCTGGAAATATGGTTCATGTGGAAGAATGCCTGCCTAACAGATTCCTCTGTGTGTGTGTGTGTGTGTGTGTGTGTGTGTGTGTGTGTGTGTGTGTGTGTTTCTAGCCTCTAAGTGAAGCATTATTGAGGTGCAAGGAGGTTAAATTATTGACTAGGTATAAAACCAGGCCAGTGTGATGCTATAGCTCTTGTTCTTACTATTCAGCTGTGAGAAAGTAGAATAGTATCGGGGAAGGCTTTCCTTAGAGAACTGACTGCCAGCTAACTATGATTTTTCAGGAGACTGTGTTTGTCTTTGACTCATTTTCTACAGCTGTTTTAACAGATATGATAACTCAAGGGTTGTTAAAATACTTCGGTGTGACTGTGTGCTCTGATAAATGCTATATAGGCAGGAATCTCTTTTGTCTACCAGTGTGCCTACATGTCTACAGCTGTGGCTGGCACATGAGTAAGCGCTTTACAGACTACATGTTGAATGAATAATGCATGGCTCATACAGAGTAGGTACTCAGTTATGTCTAAGTGCACAATTACTCATCTTCAGTCCTCCCCTCAGAGCATGGGGGATGTAATGTGCCAACTCTGTTCACCTTTATTTCAGAGGCTAGAAATTAGTAAAGTCTGCATGTGCTGACACATCTAATCTTTTCATCTTTTATCTACTCCTGTCCAGGGGTTTGGGCAACATCTAAGCAAATTTGCTGAATCCATCAGTAAGACAAAGTATACTTATCACTACATTCTCACATTGAATTTTAAATATTTATTAAGCAAACCTTTATGTACACATGCTAATCTGTAGTTTGTGTATATGTAATAAGAAAATCTTGTGTATACTTTGATCACATGTGGGTTCATGTTCTTACGATAAAACTCACATTTTTGTTCAATTTAAAATCTCTATCAATAATTACTAATAATGAAATAACCATGAAGACATGGTCAAAACTGCCTAACATCGACTTCTGCAGATCCAGAAGAAACTTGCAGATGTCTCGTCTGCTGTGCGCCCTCCAGGGTCCTGACTCCCCTAACTTCCCAGAGTCCTGGTTAGGCAACGAGGAAAGCAGAAGGATAGCAACAATTGAGGAGGAACTAGAAAGTGCCTCCATGCCTTGCTGTCCACAGAGGGCTGCATGTATCTACCTGAGACACCGAACCCAGAACTCCAGCCTTGAGATGCACCAACAGTCACTGGTAGAAGAGCTAGCAGCTAGAGCTGGCTTCACAAACCAGAAATGAAGGTCTAGAGGAGGAGGGAACCCGTCTGGTTAAACTAGAATTCCCTAGAACTTATGTCTCCTCATTCTCCTTTTGCCTTCTAGGCTGACCTGTGTTTCTCAGGTCCTCCTGGTCATTGTCTATAGAGTGACTAGACACAGGTTGAATTTCTCTCAGATCTTGCCTTGATGATCTGTTAATGCACCAGTGTTGTCACACTATGGAACATGTCAAATATTTTCATTCCATCTGGAATATTAAACTTAGTTTTAAGATCCAGAATACTAATGATCATTGGAAGGGAGACACCTGAAAAGGTTCACACATTTATAAAACACCGAAGTTCAGGAGATTTACAACATAGACGTGAAAATAGATGGCTCTAAAACTATCTGTAAAAAAGCAAATCCAGGGGCTGGGGATATAGCCTAGTGGCAAGAGTGCCTGCCTCGGATACACGAGGCCCTAGGTTCGATTCCCCAGCACCACATATACAGAAAACGGCCAGAAGTGGCGCTGTGGCTCAAGTGGCAGAGTGCTAGCCTTGAGCGGGAAGAAGCCAGGGACAGTGCTCAGGCCCTGAGTCCAAGGCCCAGGACTGGCCAAAAAAAAAAAAGATTAAAAAAAAAAAAAAAAAAAGCAAATCCAGATAAGATAAGCAAGATTGTTGATAAAGATACCATTTTTATGTTTACCTTTCTGTCTGAAGAATGATTTTTTTTTTTTAAGTACAGGGTGTTTTATTGTTAGAAAAAGATTAAGTGCCACCTTTGCCTTATTTTAAAATACAAGATGGGGCAAGCAGACAATGACCATACAGCACAAATAGTCAGATTCTACTCTTTTTTTTTTTTTTTTTTTTTTTTGGCCAGTCCTGGGGCTTGGACTTAGGGCCTGAGCACTGTCCCTGGCTTCCTTTTGCTCAAGGCTAGCACTCTGCCACTTGAGCCACAGCACCACTTCTGGCCGTTTTCTGTATATGTGGTGCTGGGGAATCGAACCCAGGGCCTCATGTATACGAGGCAGGCACTGTTGCCATTAGGCCATATCCCCAGCCCCTCCGATTCTACTCTTGATGCCAATAGCAGATGGAACATCTGTGCTAAGCTTAAAATGTCTAAAGTGTGGGTAAAGTAGTAGAGAGGAATATGTGTCAGCTACTAGTGCTAAGGTCAGCCCTCCAAACAGCTGTGCTTCTCTACCATGAAAGAGGAAGGAACTGATGGTTAAGCAATAAACTGTAGTGTGTGTGTGTGTGTGTGTGTGTGTGTGTGTGTGTGTGTATGTGTTTACATATACACACACATAACAGACTTGGCATTTTTACCAAAGGATGAGGGAATCTAGAGAAAGAAGTGAGGTGAGAATAACAGCCTACACTTAAAGTCACCTAAGCTTTTAAAGGTGATTACACCCACAGACAGGAAGGATGCTAGTACCCAACAATCCCCAAAACATGTACTTTCTGTTTCCTGGCTACATCTCAAAGCACTTTACAGCCCTTATCCCAGGTGATCACAAATCCACAGAATGGGGAAGGTACCAGGGTCTGCCTTTACAGACAGGCTTAAAGTGAAAAGGCCTATGTTGTGAAGCTGGTAAGAGACAGGAATAGAGCTGTCTGACTCCACCAGTTGTTCTATAACAACTTAAGCCAAAGAAAAAGTGAATGACATTCCAAGTAGGAAATGATAGTGATTTCTCTAACAAAGTAGTTGATACTGTTTGAATCTTAGTGCCAGTTGGTTTTAAGTGACTCATACATAAACTTTTTTCTTTTAGCTGAAAGATATCTTATTTATTGGTATTTTTAGACTACATATGTCTGAATTAGTTCAAGACTGTTCTTCAGAGTATAGAGACTTCAGCCAGTTTGCTATGTGTTATTATTAGCAATGTTCAGTTGCATGTCAGCACCAGAGTGGTACAGTGAATGATTACTTAGTTACTAAATCCAACTTCTTTCCTCTTAAGGTGAGATGGATTTTTGTTTTTTAACATGAAAAACAATGAATAAAAATCAGCAGCACTCAGCATTTTATTTGAACACAAATGCATGTTATATGACAGGCTACTTTATCTCACCAATGTATGTCATTAAATTTATAGATTTATATATAGCAAATAGAAACTAGATTTGTATTTTGCATCTCAGTTTTTTGAGTCAAGTGTCAAAATGAAATATAAAATAAATTATAGTTTTGTATGTTCTACATATATTTGGCTATGGAATGGGGAAAAACTGAAATGTTTCAAGCTCTATTAAAACATCAGTGGGTTGAAAACTACATTTGTATTATTCTGTGAACTGTATGCAGCTAGAGCTGATACTTTAGCTAGCAAGGACAGATCAGAACTTCTACACATTAACATGCATTTAGAGTCTACAAAAACTTCTTTCAGTTCTCTGATATTAAACATACAATTCATAAGGTTTTTGGTGTCTCCCATTATCAATGAGCTTTTCATGTTGGGTAGCACCCTTCTAAGGCTCATGAGCTTCAACTCATGACATGGTTGGAGACATTTCCTTCTGGATAAATCATTTGTAAAAGTCAGTCATTGTTATCAAACCTCCACTGATTTCCTTACCATGAGTACAATATTCAAATTTCCTTGGTTTCAATCTTAAGAATAAAAATCAGGATTTGAAGTATTAAGCAATTACTTTGCTCTTCTACTGGGGCCCAAGTAAGTATGGCCGTTCTAAAAGTGCTGGCTTTATAAAATAACAGTGAAGTATCAAATGTTCCAGAAGAAACAGTACCAGAACAGAACAGATCTACTTTCGAAGCCCCTTGTAAGTGGATAACTAAAATACAGCATCTAGGCTTGTAATTTAAGCAAATTAAGCAAAGGGATCTAAACATGTTTTTTTCATGATAATAGCTATCTTAATTTGCATGTTTAAATACCCATTGCCTTTAAAGGCAGTATAAATCCCTGATAATTACAGAGTTCTTTTGTTAATATAATTTCATCTTCATATTATTTTACTCTTGTTCTGATAAGTGAAGGCACATCTCAACTTTTGTCTTGCCAAGCCACACTTTTCCCTGTTCGCTCAAAGAGGAAGCTTACTTGTCTGGTGTCACGGGTTCTTCTGGGCCTGGAGTTCTGAGTAGGGTGGGGCAGAACCAAGCTCTTCCACATGCCTGGAATTGGGAGTTATCTCTTCTGCAGCAGTAGAGTGGCTCCTGGATTTGTGTTAACTGGAGACCTCTGTTAATATAAAATTATCAGGGTAGTAGATCACCATTCTCCATTCATCCTCTTGATGTATAAAATTAACACATTTCTAAGTTTGTGTTGCTTAAGGAAAACTCGGAAATGAACAGACAGTTGAAAGAGCCATCTTCTTCACTTTGTCTCTTGTTCCTCACATTATGGTATGCCTGTCATTCACTGAGCATTCATGCTCATCAGTGTCTTTACATTTACTATTTCATTGAATTCTCACAAACACTCTAAGAGGTACTTTATAGATAAAAGAACTAAGTGAATCACAGAGAAATTTAGGTAACTCATCAGGAGGCTGGCTGAGTCAGCATTGTAGACATTGTCATTGTCAAAGCATGCTGCTTCTATAATTGAACATGATAGTCTTGCACATACACACACACATGCCCTTTTCCTGGAGGTTGTCAAGAGGAAAAACTAAAGTATGGAGTGGCTTAGTTTCTTAATAAAACAAATTTTTCATAACATTTGGATACCAATTTCTCATGACTAGTTGATCAATAAGCATTAAGGACCACTTGCACGAGAAAGGCTGGGACAGATGCCTATTTAAGAACAGATAAGGTCCATTCCTAAAATTCTAAGTTGAATTGTGAGAGTGAATGAAGAAAGCAGATACAGCGGGGTAGCAGGCAGGTCAATGTGGGTGCAGCAGTGTGGATAAGACTGAGGAAAGAGGTTAGGCAGAAGCTGGGATTCGAGTTACTGCCTATAGAAAAGCTTGGAATGAATTATAAAAATGTGGATGAAATGTGAATATAATTGAATAAGGCCTGATGGTTGTTTCAGATCTAACACCACCTAATTCACACTTTAACAATGTTCTGTCTCTCCACATATTTGAGCCTAAGCCTTGCTGATGCATAAAATTTTGTTTTGCTTTGTTTTTGCCAGTCCTGGGGCTTGAACTCGGGGCCTGGCTTCTTTTTGCTCAAGGCTAGCATTCTAACCAGTTAATCCACAGCGCCACTTCTGGCTTTTTCTATATATGTGGTGCTGAGGAATCGAACCCAGGGCTTCCTATATACGAGGCAAGCACTCTACCATTAGACCACATTCCCAGCCCCTTGCTTTATTTTTTATAACATAGCTCTTACCAAGTGCTGATCAAGACTGTTAGGAAACCAAGCTGAAACCTGGATTTACCCTAAGGTAAATCACAAGCAACAGAGACTGAAACATTTATGGAAGACTAGAGCCATTTGTACAGCATCCAGTCCAATGGGTTCATTGGGAAAGGGTGAGCATGGTGGTGTAATATGAGAGTCGTTTCATTTCTTTTGAAGTAAAACTTACACAGAAGGAAATACATGTAAGTTAAAACATTCACTATGATGATTCTGACAAATATAATACCATCTAATCCACACTTTAAAGAAATTTCTGTCACCCCATAGGAAACCACTGATTGGATTTTTGCAGATTAATCCGTATTGTTTACTTCTGTAAGAAATTAAAGCCCTCCCCAAAGTCTCACTAAAGTTAACACAGTATGAAAAACACATTCAGAGATAGAAAGAACATGGGAACACAAGGGATAGAGAAGTTTAGGATATTGGTCCCTTAGAGGTCTAACTCTGCACCAAGACTTCTAATCACAAATGCCCTAGGCAGTGCCTGGAGGAAAAATCAAGCCAGATTTCTTCCTTCCATCCTCCAACATCCAACTGACTGCTACGACAAATTAGTTCTTCCTTGTAACCTTTTTGGAGAAGTGTCTTCCTCTAGCCCCTAGCCTCCTCTTCATTCAGGCCTGTTGTGTTGTACCAGCTGCTAGAATAATCTTCCTTCTAGCTCTACCCTAGTTAATCTACACAATTATCACTGCCTCCAGGTAAGCCTTGATTGTCAGTTTCAAGTCCTGCAGTGACTCTTCACCATTTAACATGCTTCTTTACCCCCCACAGTGGTCTGACAACAGGAGGGCCTGAGGGCTGTGCCTTTAGCCTGCCTTCAGTGCCCCATTACCACTGAGCTCTCTGCTACTGCTTTACCTGCCTGGTCAGCCCCTCCCTCTGAAGTCCCCTTCTGTGTCACTGCAGGCTTGGAGGGACCTTACATGTGCCTTTCTCCATGACCATGTTGGAAATATCCTGAGGAAGGAAATCAGGACTGCCTTACTCCTCTCTGTGTCTAGAATCTGGCACGTGACAGCTAAAGACAACCCCTAAGTGAAATTACTACAGAGGATGGTGTCTCAAGTCAGAGTCTTATTAAAGCTTGATAAGTTTTTTTCAAACCTTTTTAAAAATGAAAGCATTCTTGTGATCCTGACCAGTTATTCAGATATCCTGAAATGTTCTTTCTAGTAGTTAGAGAAATTTGAATTAAAGATGAGCGAGATGGGTATATTAAACGAGAGGTGTCAAGGTTGCAAATCCCACGGGTAGAAGGGGGTCTATATGCCTGAATGTGTATCTCAAAGCTGACTTCGTATTGATCCATTTAGTTCTTTGTTGGCAGATGACTGTTTCTGGGAATTAAGATAATTTCTTTCTAAAGGTCTTGGTAGTAATTAACAAGCAGGAAAAAAAAAAATAACAACTAAAGATGACTAGTTAACATTGACCCAAGTGCCCTGGAACAACAGTATTTATAGCCTCTATTTGTTCAGCATGGTTCACTCTGTCCTGATTTGTCAGTGTTTCTGGTTCTACCTGGCAGTGTGAATCAGCATTTCCATCCAGTTGATCCTTGTTAAAGCCAAGATATTTTTATCTCTTCTAAACCTAGGTAAGAACCTTGATGCTGTCCACGATATCACTGTGGCATACCCTTACAACATTCCTCAAACAGAGAAGCACCTCCTGTGTGGGAACTTCCCCAAGGAAATCCACTTTCACGTGCATCGGTACCCAGTAGACACCCTGCCTGCCTCCAACGAGGACCTTCAGCTCTGGTGCCACAAGCGGTGGGAGGAGAAAGAAGAGAGGCTGCGTGCCTTCTACCAAGGGGAGAAAAACTTTCAATTCACAGGACAGAGTGTGATTCCACCTTGCAAGTCTGAGCTCAGGGTCATTGTGGTCAAGTTGATGTCTATACTCTACTGGACCCTATTCAGCCCTGCAATGTGCCTGCTCATATATTACTATACTTTCGTTAGGTGGTATTTCATAGTCGTCATTGTTTTCTTTGTGCTGCAAGAGAGAATATTTGGTGGACTAGAAATGATCGAACTTGCATGTTATCGTCTTTTATACAAGCAGCCAAATTTAAATTCCAAGAAAAAGGAGTAAGAGGGGTGAGTTCGCAATGTGAAAACCCTAGGGATATTTTAGAAGTAGTTCTCGGCCTTTGTAAACTGAGATACATTTTTGCATGACTATGTCAAATGTTTCTTACTATCATTATTCGTTCAAGATATTTTGCACTTCATTTTGTGCAGAAAATATTGCTACTTTTTTTTTTAATCTCTGAATGTAATTTTGATGCTGCGTATATAGCAGGGATCGATTGGGCCAGAATATTATTAACAATCACCAAGCTGTTAGCAGACGAGGCACGCACAGTTTTCCGAATGATCCAGCCCTATTTCCTAATAGACTCCCAGAGCCAGAGTCTGAACTCACAAGCACTGGCCCACCACGCGCTAATACTTGACTGCCCATCTCACCTCCTGAGGTGAGCACCCTGCCCCCAAGGTGCCTGGGCAGGTGATGCCCAGACTCCTTCTTTGGGCACTGCCCTCATCCTTAAACCCACTCTATTTCTCTAGTGTCAGAAACTGGAACTTAACTAATCACCGAGAGTGATGTCCAGTTTGCTAGGAAGCGCTTTGTTCCTCCCAGTGTGTTGTGCTGACCGAGTATCAGAAGACCACCTGTGCCCTTTCCCATTGGAAATCACGAGCACGCGTCTCAGGGAGCAACCACAGGCTCTCCACTTGGAAACCCTCATTTGAATTTTTAAAAGTAGGAATTGAGCTTAAGGTCTCCATTCCCGTCAGTCCTGCATGCACAGAGCTGGCTTCCTTCCAACTTGTTGCCAGGTGTAACATTTTCTCCATTAAAAATGGTACACATGCAGTCTCATACTTTTTTAAAGGCACACTTTGAGGAACATTCTGTTTCTACAAACAGAAACTGTCTTGTGAAACATTTCTTTAAAACTTACCAAAAAAGGAAGGTTTATTGTGTGTTCCACGTGTTCATGGGCTCCTAGCTTCTACCATTAAAACAACAAAAATGCCTACAAACAGGGCAGTAATGGTTTTTTCCTGAATTAGTCAACCGTGTACCCCTGATGAACTGTAGTTTTAAAATACAAAATAAACCCTTTTCAATGATAGCACAGAATCTCCTTTTTTTAGACCTCTCTCAATGGTAATATTTAAGTCCACTCTGGACCACCATGATCCTTCTGGGGCTAAAGAAAGGATTGTTATTGTTTCCACTCCATTGAAGCTTTAAAAGGCAATTAAAAGTCAATAGCTGTTGGCAGATCTGTCAGTTTTCTTTACTCCTGTGTTGATACAGCCTCTAAGGTCACTTCCTGCTTTATGTACTCTTTGGGCATGAATGCCTTCTCTTTTGTGACATCCCATTTTAGCTTGGCAGTGATTTTTTACTCAGCAGTTGAATCATGCGTGGTCATGAAAGGTAAATACACAGGAGCTGGACCTAGCAGATTGTCTGAGAAAGCCCTAGTCGGACAGAATGCTGTTTTTATTGAAAGAGTATTAACTAGTTACTCTAGTGAAATGTACCAACTCCTATTTCAGTACTGCTCCTTCAAAGCTGATTTTAATCCTGTTGGGAACTTACTAATGAGTATGAATATCCCCAACTGAGATGTTTAACTTTGTGGACTTTAAGTTAAAAGAAATAACTGTTTTTCCTTTCCTTAATGAAAGAGTCTTCTATGTTTCTGTGAGACTTCCTTGTATTTAAACATGGAAATAGTTTAACTGTGTGATTATACTTGTCCCAGGTAAAAGAGAAAAGCCACATCCCACCACGCAGATAGGTAGCTCCCGTCCCTGTAGACTCCACGTGCTCTTAGGCAAGGTAGAACTCCCATCGGCTTATGGATCCTCAAACTCTACAGCTTTTAGATGAGAAAATCTTTTTTTCTCTTAAAACATGTTTAAGGTAAGACAACAAATATTACCTACCAAAAATTTGTAATTATAAAGCTCCAACACCAAGGAATATAAACATACTCTACTTGCTTCATAAATTAGAAATACCTTCAAAAAACAAAAAGGTCTCCTTTTTAAATTGCTTTTCAGTATGGCTTTTTAAATTATTCCATTTTATTAATTATTCGTTCTTGCCTCTACAGTTAGCTGTGTTAACCTGTTTCTTCTTTTAAAAACAACTAAAAGAACTATAGCTAATGATTTAGAGCCTAGGACTATCCTAAATGAGTACAAGTGTCTAGTGTAAATTCAGGAAACCTCAGTAACTGTGACAGGCCTCAAAAACACCCCCTGCCGCACTCGCATCCGTGGCCCTGGGCTCGGAGCAGCTGTGCGTCTGGCTCCCACAGGTCTGTGCCATGTGCCTGCTCAGCCTCTAACAGTGAACTTGGTAGACTTTGAAATGTTTGCAGTGCCACTTGTCTAGTTGCCAAAGGTACCATTCTGAAAGGTTTGAAACATACCAAGTGTGGTTTATTTATAACATGGACCAATTATTTAAAATATGAATCCAGAAGGAGGGGCACTGGCTAGGTGACAAGTTCTTCTCCCACACATCATTGATGAAACAAACCAAAGGAACTCCAAAACACAGCTGAAGAGCTTGGTAGAAGATTAAAAACTCACTAGATAAATATTTGAAAGAGCCCATCATTTAAGACTGCCAATAAAATCTTCCTACTATGCCCTCACAATGCAGATTCGAGAGGAATAAATAACAGCTTCCATTTTAAAATCACTTTGAGATTAGTTACTTTAACAGCACTGTGTCAATAATCTGTATAGCCAAGACTGAACTCTGCAGACAGGCAGACATTTCCATGTCACCTAGACTTCATGCTCTGGCCCAACAACAATAATAAACCCGTGCACTCTTACAATAAAGAGTAATGGAGAGAGCCTGTTGGTGTTAAATTGTTTACATTTCTTTATATAAATGATGTGCTTTCAGTGCCTTAGTTACGGGTCCTTTTATTTTTCTTGTTCCAAGAGTTCTGTAAATATGTTTCTTAGGTTAAGTTTCCCCCTGCTACTCACTGGGAGGAAAATGGTCTGTGAATGCCACTTGCTGGTTGGTAAACACTACTATATCCCAATGTGAGAGGAGAGCTCGATGCTAAGGTAGCGGTTGCCTTAGCGTTGTTTATACTATAGATGAGAAAAGTTTTGCCACACTAGGAGCTTCAGATTAGATCTGGCCCTAAAGTTGTCTTGTATTTACCTTAAATTCTTATTTCACAACAGAATCTTGGTTTTTATATTACATTTTTAAAGAGATTATAATGTGGAAAACACCAAGTTTTAACTAGAACTCACAGAATGGCCTTAGTTTTCAATATCTACTGGTATGTTTTGAGTTGTGTTATCTGTAATATACATCCAGAATAAAATGGCGTGAACTAGAGGTGGCAATGTGTGTTACATTTCTGTTTTTACAAGGATAACAGTATCTTGTGCTACTTGGTTCCCACTTAGTGCAGCCTTGCCCTACATGATATTAAGGAAAAAGTGGCAGCTTAGGACTCCAGGGGCATAATGGAATTCAGGACCCAATGTCATCAGAACAGATTTTCCTCAAGACACTTTGGTCATTCCATAGGGGTGAATGCCAGCTCTTAGAGGCATGTCTTCTCTCTGACCTCACTGTTTGGAAGGATAACTCCAAAAGTTAAGTCTTGGACCCAAACCTGACAAGTGCATAAAAATGTCCTTGGCAAAAGGCATGAGAACATCGCAGAACCTATTGTATGACCTAATGCTCACTGTGTCTTCAGTTCTCTAGAGAGCACTTTATGTGAAGCTTTGCTCTTAGGGAATCATGTGATGTCCCAAAGACTAGGGAGGTCTTGTAGGAAAACTGAATTCCATTCAAGCAGAGAGAGGGGAGAGAGAATAGAGTCTCTAGCCACCCACTCATCTGCATTGTTTTCATTGGTGAATCATCAACACCTTGAGCATTTGAAAATACCTCAAATGCCAACCGTGGACATAGCAACTATTCTGCACGTGTACAGAGCACTCTTTGTTCTCAAATATTTTAAAGTTACTTCCTGTATGTGCTTGACTCCCAAGACCTACATGAGGACAGGGTACATATCCTCTGGGTTCAAACCTCAGTGTTCGTTTCTGAACTGATCACTTCCTAGCAATACACTGTGGGTCCCATCCCTGAGTTACTCCACCCTGTTGAGCCAGGGCTGCAGCTTGTTCCGTGAACCCACAAAGACAGATTGAAAGAAAGACGCATTTTAAGACAAACGTCAGGTACTGTTACTGAGAATAGCATGAATCAGTGCTGAGTGGCCAAATGATCACAAAAATCTTACCAGTTTCTAAGCTGGCCAAGCCTTCCAGTGGAACTGGTGAGCGTGAAAAAAAAAGGGGGGGGGGGGAGAGAAAAGATCAATGTGTAGTTAAGCTACCTTTAGAAATATAAAATCCTTCAGATAGCGATATGGGTCAGATATGGTGGCACACACCTGTCATCTCAAGTAATTCTATGAGCAATCCACGACTGACCACAGACTTGGGAGCTTCCAATCTCTAGGCCTCTGGTCCTCATGTAGAAGGTGAACATCTGTCTTAGATGTTCTGGAATCCTTGGCTGATTTATTACTTGATTTCATTTTGTAAATATTAACCTTTTTCTACATGTGAGATTAGAACTGGGAAGGAAGCAAACAAGCTTTATTCTTGGCCTTCCAAACATGGGTGCTTATGTGACCCTTCAAAGTAATAATAATAACAAAATGTTTATGAAGCACCACTTTCCAGAGTGTGGCACCAACTAGACAAAATCAAAGAAGGTAAATTAGAGAGGACATCCTGTTTTAAGGCACAGTCTTGGCTCTGGTATGGAAATGTGGATGCTAACAGGACTGGAGGTTCCCCAAATACACCGGGAGGGCAGGACATCCACTCTGTGACCCTCTGTCCATTGCCCCAGAAGTCGCTGTGAAATGATGAATGAGCACAGCCCACCAAGCAGCCATTTATCCAGTGAAACTGCATTGCATGACTAGAGAAAGTCTGTCTTCCCTCCAACTTCTCATTCTAGAAGATTGAAATTGCAACTGGAAAATGACCTTTGGTGACCAGCACCTGCCAAGGAATGGGATAGCAGACTCACTTCCCCTGGTTGGCCCCCGGGGGTGCAGGGGGTGGCCCAGGCCAACAGCAGGCACTGGGCTTTGAGGAAGCATAAGATCACTTTGAACAGGAGAGAAGCAGAAGAGCCAAGGCTTCCCTGCCTACTTCTGGAGATGTCGTTGGTGCTGAGGCTACCCCTGAGTGGTTGGTCTGAGGACCAGCTTCTATCCTACTTACAAAAGCCACCAGGATAAAAGCAAGCCCAGGGTCCTTCTAAGGAGGTTTATGGAGAAACAGTGCCCAAAGACCAAGGCCTGGCTCTGTGGGCATGAGCCTGGGAAGCCACAGATGTCTGCCCTTTGAAGAGCCCCACACTATGGTTTAACCCACAATTTGCCATCATGGAGTTCTTAATAGTTTGTGAACAAGGACTCCCAAATCTTCTTTATGGACGTATAGTTGTTGCTTCTGATTCAGGCTGTAGGAAACCTGAGAAAGTCTAGTTCTGAATTGTGATCCTTTTCCACATGGAAATCACCAGTGATAGCTTCAAAATAAAGGTGGCTAGCACCCAGCCCATGCCACCCCCAAAATGAAGCAGGCAGAGTATGGTAGAATGTATGGTAAGCAGGTAGAGTGTATGGTGGTTTTCCAACACATCGTGCTGGAGAGTGCTAATGCCAAGGAATGGTTCCCCTGAGCTCATGGCCTGTGAGAAGCCCTACCAACCAACACTTCCCCATGCAGCCCTGAGTCAGAGCCCAGCCAGCTGCTCCCAAAGCTTCCGCTCTACTGTTCAGACTGGATCTGATTGCTCTCTGCCCTTGACACACAGCTGGTATACAAGAAATGTTTTCCCTTCCAACCCATTTGAACCATAAAATAGCCTGAGATCCACACTTTTATCTCTGGCTCCTTAAACTTGGGATCTGGGACACCTGATGATTCATCAGCGCAAACTGCTGCCTTTCTCTCCAGACAAGTGAGGGATGCCAAAGAAAGGCTTCATCTCCTGTTGTCCCTTGGCTCCAAGGACAACCTGACAATTACATTTATATCACCTCCCCTTCAAAGCCTAACTTCCTATCAGCAGTTTTAAAATGTACTGTAGTTTTCAGAAACTTACTAAAGAAGTTTATTTTTGGAATACCTATTATTTCCGCAGTGTGTGAAGTGTTCCGCTTTTACTGATATGTATAATTCCAGGAAGCCCTTCTATGTTTATTTTTGTGGAAGTCATCAGCGATTGGGAGCCTGCTTTTCTAGCACCAAGAACGTGTTGGAGCACAGGTAAAACAATTCCAATGAGGACCAGGCTCTTTGATGCGGTAGGAGTGACAGTAGGCAGACTCAGCTGTGGGGTAGGGGGTTGTAAAGGGTTTCCTAATATTTTTTCATCATTACCCATAGGATTAAAGGTGATGGGAAGTAGTTCCGTGGTTTTTTTTTAAATTTATTATATCTTTCTTCACCAAAACACTGTAGAAAAAAAAACCTAGGAGAAAATGTGATTCTGAGCCCTCTTTATACTCTTGAAAACTTACTCAAGACCCTAAAGAATTATGTGTGGGTTATAGCTATCAATATTTATAATGATAAACATTTCCAATGTATGTTTACTAGTATATAGGGCTATATCGGTAAACATTTGCAATAACATCTAAAAATAAGCCTTTTCCCAAACAAAAAGCTTAGTGAGCAACAGCACAGTTTTACATTTTCATTCATTTCTTTTGTGACTGTGTTACTAGAAGATGCTAAAATATCTGTTGATGTTCACAAGTCATGTAGCTTCTGGAAAATTCCACTAGAGGTTTGTGAGAGAATGGATAAATAGTGTCCTAGTCCTTTCTGAGATCCCATCTTGGTCAAAGGGACATCTGACCAATGTCCTCCTGCAAAGGTTTTGGAGATCAACGGGAGCCCCCAAGTGTAAGAACCACTCTCTGAACATCACTTTCTCTGAGATGCTTTAGCTGTCAGGGTTATGAAAGAGAGAGGGTTGGTGGAGCTGAGAGTGGGTCAAAATAGGGAATTAGGGAGGGAAGAGGAGGCAGCCCCAGAAAGTTCCTCTGATTCAGCAGCTGTAACGGAGCAAGTACCTTCCCCTTTGCTAAGCCTTTGAGTCTTCTGTAAATCAATGACATCGAGCCACATCGATGGATCTCAACTCAAGCTACACTGGGGAGCTTGTCAGAATGCCTGGAAGACAGGCCCTCTCTCCAGAGCAGCTGCACCAGAATAGCTAAGTGTAGAGCTAGGATCTATAAAAACTTTTAAGGTGACACATATTAAAAGGAGAAGACATGGGAACTAAACTAAAGCTATACCCAGAACAACTAGGACAGCCAAGTGTAGATAGAAGGGATTATTGCTTACAGAGTAAAATAAAACAGACACCAGGTTTGACTGATATGCATAAATAATTAGATGTGTAAATAAATGGAGAAGGGACCACTCTTCCCTTGCCGAATTGCTAAATTCCTTGCTGCATTTATTAACTTCTTCCTGTCAATAAATAGAGGAGAAATGAAGGAGATAGTTAATCACCATTTGGCAAACACCACAGTAATAACTGTTGCAGGCGAGAATCACTGGTGAACAGTAAATTTAATGAGTACACGTAGATGCTGAGAAGTAAAATATGTGCATAGTTTCACAGCAGTCTACCTGGGGACAGATACTTATTACAAAGGGGAAAATGGTAACTTTATAATGGAGAAATCTGGCAAACATCTCTATCCAAGTGGCAAAGGTCAACACCACCAGCTTAAAACCACATAGACATTCTGCCCCACCCCTGAGAAGGAAGCATCATTATTCTTGCCAAAAGTGGGTCATCTGATCACAATGAAAGTTCAGACACTTCCAAGACGGGACATTTTTGTAAAAATCAGCTGGCCAGCATCTCCAAAAGTGTTAAGATGAAGAAAGACCAAGACTTAGAAATAATGGATTTCAAAAGCTAGGAAGTAAGAATATGAGGCCTTGGGTTAAATCCAGGCAAAATTCCCATCTCCTCTGTAAGTCAGCTGATATATAACCACATCAAAGTTAATTTGATAATGGTGCCTTCGGTATGTGCAGTGATGACATTTCAGGTTGCTGTGTCAAGACAGTTGCTGTCCTGCCTCCAGTGTCTCCCTATCCCCACCTCACCCCACCGAAGCTCAATCATTCCCTTCCTGTCTTCGCTCAACATGTCAAAGCCTGAAATTTCATCATATTTTCCACTGTAGGAGAATGTCATTCATGCAGGCCATGTGCTGCCCATTCACTTTTCAGGAAACGTCTCCACAATCCTCCTATTGAGAAGGAAAATAGCAAGGGCAGGAAGTAACAGCCTAGTGCATCATCTTTCTTGACGGATGAAAAGAAGGTCAGAGGATATGAGCCATGAGTGAGTGGGGCCTGCACATGTCCAAATGAGGTTGTTGTTAGGCAGGACAAAGGCAGCTTCCCACCATTCCTGCTGCCTGGGCACGAAGTCAGAATCAGGCCTGGTCAGATGCAAGCCCTAGCTCACCACCCTCAGCTCATCACGAGGGCCAAGTTCCCAGCCTCTGCTCATCACAGAGCCTACCGCCAGTTTTCCTAGCCAGGTCTCTCTGTCACTCCATTCAACGGTTCCTACAGAAGAGCAGTAGAGGAAGGGAACTCAGACAATCTAGTGTCCTCGTGGCAGATAAAGAGCTTCCTGGAGCTTGCATAGGAAAGAGTGACAGCTGGACTGGGGTTCAAATTTTCTGGTTCCTAGACATCTGGTGGTCTGGACATCACTCATTTGGGCTTAAAAGAACTGAACTGAAGCAGACAAGTGAAGTGGGACTGAACTCCAAAGCCTAGCCTCTGATCTCGGCGCCAGACTGCCCAGATGATGTCTTAATGTCTAACAGGCATTTTCTAGACCATTCTGGCCTCAGGCTTCCCATGAGAGAACTACACAGTTCCAGCTTGGCCCTGAGGTTCTGTCTGATGACTTATTTCCTTCCCCCATTATGCCTATCCATAGAGTTCTAATTCATTCACCCAACAAGCATGTATGGATTCTTCTCTAATAAGCAAAACAATTGGCATGCATTGAGAATTGAGAATGTACCTGGCTAAGTATACAAATGTATACTCATTCAATTTTTTTCAATTGTCTGAGTTAGATAAACACGGTTTACTGATGACTTGCTAAGGCAAGAAAGTGGTTTGTTAGGAACCATTATGGTGGATGGTGCTGTGTTCATTTGGGTGAGCTGGGAGTTACACTCCCAGAATATCTTACTTAATATGGCTGAAACCAGATAGGATGACCAAAACAAAAAACAAAAAAAGCAACTGATGAAGGATTTGACTTTTAGCCCTCTTGACCAATAAAGGATCTTGGCTCTTGAACCAGAAGATGTGCTATGGACCCACAGAAATGAAACTAGACAAAGGCAACACTTTCCCATTATTTTCTCCACAATTTTCTACTTATCATTCCACCAAAATGGATAGTCACGAGAGAGCAAGCTATGATTATTGCACTGTGAGGAAATCTCTTCTGGAAGAAATGTTGAGTTCATAAAAACTTAAATATAAAGAGGCCGTGGCATCTTAGTCACCAAAGCCCCAGGATCTTCACTTTACCTGGCCTACGAAAACCCTGTACCAGAGGAGAAAGGCCCTCTGCTGAAATCCAGAACCCTGGATACTCAATGTAAAAGCACCAGAGAAGAGGAAATTGGGTTTTCCCTAGGTTGAGGCAGGAGAGAGGCTGGAGCTGGAAGGCAAGCACCCAGAGGGCTGACTGAGCTCCTATGGAATCCTGGGAGCTTCAGGTACATCCTGCTTCCCCAGGCCAGGCATCTATCTACCAGGGACTCCAGCTTGCTCCCTAGTCCTCTAGGAAGCAACCAGGCTCAGCTGGAAGACAGTGACCAATGTCTCCTTAAGGCTGGAGAACTTCTAGACACCACCGGCAGAATTAACTGGGCTTTGATGACATGCCTTAGACCTCTAAACCTACATGTAGCCCTTTGGAACTCAGCATGCCCTTATCACTGCAGAGTCTGCCATGAAGAAGGGGTTCAGGAGGCCGACAGAACAAGCTGCCCAGGCAGAATGTTGAAACATTAGCAAGTCAGACACTAACTGTCCAGGGTCAGTCCGTGGAAACAATAAAGGAGAGTCTGCCTGGGGAACTTCCTGCAGTGGGTGTCAGGGTATGATTTTTCATGGATTCAAGGTATCTGGAGAGATACTTGAGGAACTGACTGAGGAGGAGGGACAGTGGGTGTGCAGTCTGAGCTCTCGTCATCGGTGTGACGTTGATCATTGATAGGCTGGGGGTCAGTCCCCAGACAGATCACAAATATCTATCTCTTAGAGCAGGAGTAGAGAGACAGTAGTCTAGAAATTAGACCGACTATCTTATATCTCTGGGGATGGGAAAAGGGCACCATTGTTGACATAAAGGAGAGGCAAAACTAGGGAAACTGCTTCTCACTTAGCCAGTTCTTTAGTAGAGCAGTAGCTTGTGGAACTTCTCCTGCAGATAAAAATAGAAACATTTTCTTTTTGATATTTTGTATTGTTATTATAAAGGTGATGTACAGATGGGTTACAGTTACATGAGTCAGGGAAAGAGTACATTTCTTTTGGGACAATGTCATCCCTTCCTTTGCTCTCTCCTGGAAAACATTTCTTTATCTTCTTCATTTGCTTACATTTTTACAGTTGGATTCTCCATTCCCTTCTCTTTTGTAAAATGTAATGTTATTGTCAAAGTAATGTACAGAGGGATTACAATTACATATGTAAGGTAATGAGTACATTTCTTGTCGAACTTGTTACCCCCTCCCTCATTTTCCCCCACTTTCCCTCACCACCCAATCTTCTCCCCCCCCCTCAAGTTGTAAAGTTCATTTCCAGCATATGTTTTATGGGTATCGCTGTTGCATTGGTTTGCCCTTTGTCTCACCTTTTTGTTGTTAATTCTTTTTTTCCTGGATCTTCATGTACCATACCTTTTTTCTTATATGTTTCCTATTCTCTTTCTCCTCTTTTCGCTCTCTCCTTCCTCCTCCCCATTAGTCAGAACTGATGGCAAAAGTGTCACTTAGAGGGGACAAGTGACTTGTTCAAGGTCACACACCAAAAATCTTCATTGAATTCCTACTTTGGACTGGACCTGCCATGTTACCGCTGGCTAGAAGTCTACTTATTCCCGACCAGGGCATTCTGTGACAGATTGGGAAATGGCAGGGAGGAAGGGGCAGAGTAAGGGAGACTCACAGGCCGCAGGGGTGACAAGGAACATATTATACTCACAAAGCTTCCAGTCAGATCCTTTAAAACTAGAAATGTGGCCTTGGTGAGAGAAAGAATAGGGCAAGACAGAATGAAAAAGGAAAGCATGAAAGATTTTACACAACAGTAGAACCTGAAAAGGAAAAAGGGAGGGAAATAAACAGGGCTGCTTTCAATGATTAATGCGACATTGTAGACTACATCGTGCCATTTGGTCAGTGAGACTCAGATTGTGTCCACATGCTCTCAGAAAGCAACTCTTGGGTTCTGTGTTGTTTGACAAGAATCCCAGGTTATCATTCTAGAAGAAGGACCAGGATTTCAGCCTCAGATAGTGAAAACAGCCAAAACAGGTGACTAGCAAGCAGGTGGGAGGGATGGCTAGGATGACCACGACTCCCTTGTGGGCTCATCAGTAACCACAGTAGCATCACAACCCTCCCTGAATCTTGATCAAATAATGCTCTACATGACAACACCCCCAGTGTGACCCTGATGTTCTGAGGGTATGGAGAAGAGAATGCTGACTTGGTGACCCTCAGATGTGCATGTCCTGTGGGACTAGTCATTACTGCCAGGTGGTTGTGCAAACGTATGCAGTTGATTACAAATGCAGCTGATGGAGATCTATGACTTTCTAGCTTGAAAACAGAAGGCTGCATGGAGTACAGGCTTTGTGGCCCCAGGGTCCAGGGGCTGGTAAGTGATTTTAGGAGCCAAGAGGGTTCTCTCTGGGTAGAGTTCCTATTAGCCATGCTGGGAAGCTGATTAGGTAAAGGAACCTGGATACGGTTTGCATCCCAAAGCTGCTCCTCATTAGCTGTGTGGCCTTGGTTCAAAGCAGCATCTGATCTGTAGAACTGCCCTCAAGGACTCTGGCAGGAGGAGAAGGGTGGGAAACTGGAAGGAAAGCTGAGTCTGCATGAACTCCTAGGCCTTAACGAACCTCAGTAAGAAGTTTTCAAAGCAATCACTTAAGGCCTCTAATGCTGCAAAGAACCTCCACTCCTACCCAACAAAATGAGCCCTTCTATTTCTAGAGACGGAGTGGTCAGAGAAGACAGGAATTCACCACAGGCAGAAGGAGTGGAGGGATTGTTGATGATCTTTTCTTCACCTTGGTCCATTGACCACCATTCCTATATATCAAGAGGAAAGTAAGCCAGATATCAGTGGCTATGTGGGAAGTTGAGATTGGGAGGATCAAGGTTCTAGGCCAGCCTGGATCTCAGCAGCATCGGGAAACCAAAAGCATAGGAAAGAAAAAAAATTCTCCTTCCTCCTGGAGCAGAAGAATGAGCAAGGCTGGGCCTTAACCTTGGGGTCAACATCCTAGTCCCAAGGGACTGGCAAAGTTGGCCTCCTAAAGCTGACATTACTGATGAGAACTGAGTGCTTCGCTTGTCTATGACAGGGCTGTGATCGCCTGTCAGCAAAGAAGTGTCTTCTTCGCATTGAAGTAGGAGATCCATTTCATCAGTTGATTCCAATCAACTGTTTGCTCATGGCTGTGGCTATCCAGAGAATACTGCAAAGGAGTAGCCCACCTCCCCCCCACCCAGGCCCCCACCCTGGCCACCTGCTAAGCACACAAAGCTATGAGGCTTTACATCTGAAGACACTGCCTTCTTGGGCCTTTCATTTGGACTCAAACTCTGTCCATGAGCCTTTAAGTATCTTCCTGTTCTACACCCTGCCAGTTCAGATCACTGAACAAAAAAAAAAGAATCTCCATTCAAAGCTCCCAGTTCTCATCTGCTGTTCAGGGCTTGTCCAGCACTGACAAGGCCTTGTTCTTTTCTTGGCCTCCTTTCTTATGCTCCATGGCACTTGAATGAGTCACATGCTTTATTGCTCTAATGACCTTTATGAATGGAGTCTTGTATCTTTGTCTCCTGAAGAACTTGTATAGATACTCTACACAGAGTAGGAGCTTAACACAAGCTTGATGAGAGACACATTGAACCAGAACCTGGAATGAGAGCATTTCCTAGTGGGTGGTGTACCACTAGCCAGGGAGTCTTTGTCTCCCTAAACACTCTCTGGCCTAACACGATTCCCACCAATAATGAGGAGGAAATGGATAGCTGACATTTGCAGAGCTCTCCTCAGGGCCCATCTGGTCTTTTCATGTGGCCTCTCTAATCGGAACGTTCTCCTGCAGCCCTGCAGGAGAGCTGACGAGGAGGGATGGCTCTGTATTCTGCTAGGCGGCCACATGCCGCTATGATGTGCAGGCCCGTGTGATATGCAGCAGCTGGCATCCAGCAGGAAGAATGGAGAGCCCTGGGGCCTGCCTGTTTGCAAAGGAACAGGCCAAGTCCCCTTACCTCCAGAGCAGCTCTGGATACCCACAGGGAGATGGTTAGAAGGTAAGCTTCAAACTCAGAAGGACCTATTTGTTCCACATCTGGAGCCCTTTGCACACCCAGTTCACACCTCTGAGCAAAGCAGCCTATGTTTGACTGGGTTCCATGTCTTCCCTGGGTCTGGAGACTGTGCGTCTCCTTCTGGGGGGTCACAATGAGAAGCAGGCACATAGACTGCCCCAAACTCATTTGTTCTCCAGCTCTTCTGCACCTGCTCCCTCCTGGGCCATGAATCCAGGCGTTTCCACAGCAAACAGTCATAAACAGCCGGAAAGGGAGCAGAACTCAGGTGCATAAGGAGGGTGGGGAGCAGTGGCAAACACTTTGGCAGGACCTGCTTTCATGCAGATGTTTTTAGCCATAAAGCAAGGCTCTGCAAAGTAAGGAGTGGGCCAGGTTACGAATAGCAAAGCCTGTGGAGTGCATTAGGCTGCAGCTCAGACAGTGACTCAGAACTTCCTCATGGTGCTCAGCTCCACCTCTTGGTATGTGGCTGGGGGCCAGGCTTGGAGTATGTGGGGGACAGCTCCCCCGGGAGTTAGGATTGGGGCTGACTCTCAGTGTGCAAAGACACAGATAGCCCGTGTTCCCAAACCCACATGACCATGGTATCAGAACCACAGACCAATCTACTAGTACAGAGCATAGAAACAAAGAAAACAGTCCTAGTTCCCATAAAACCTGCGCCACTCTCTGGATAGTGGTGACATTGCCAACATGCACATGTGATCCTGTATGCTCTTACACATCTATTTATATTCTAGAGGACCCTTACCTCTAATTAGTACAGTCTGTAGGCTACCTGCCACAGGGAGGCTCTGTGACTAAAACACTGTGTTTGGGCTCATCTGTCTCCAATCATGGAAGGGTACTGGTGGTTCGGGCATATACTCAGCACATAATGGAGGGGCAGGCTCTGTCTTGGCACTAGGAAGGGGTACAGTGTGCAAGGGAGGCACAAACGAAAAAGATATCAGACTTGGGGCTAAGAGACAGTCATTCTTCATAGTTCTAGGGACTGGGGAATCCAAGAGCAAGGCAGATTCAGTGTCTGGTAGAGATTTACTTTGTGGTTCCTAGATGGTATTTTTCTCAGAATCTTCACACAGTGGAAGAAGGAGGGAGTTCAACCGTGTCTCTTATAAAGGGCACTAATCCTATTTGTGAGGTCTTCCTCCTTATAACCTAGTTTCCTTATCAGTGCCCCCCTCAAATTCTGTCACCTTGGAGGTTAGAATTTTCAGGTCTATAATCATATAGATCTATGATCTATATAATCTATGATCTATAATCTATGATCATATAAGACGAGGATAAGCAAAAACAACTCCAAGAGAAGGACACAGGAGGATTCTATTGATGTTACATTTAAAATTCTAGGTGAATTTCCTTTGGCGTACCCTATGTGATTACTGTGTATGCTTTTGGTACACTGGATATTGTATATATGCCTACCTGATATAGGGAAGGGAAAGAAAAACAAGGGTGTAAGATATCACAAGAAATGTACTCACTGCCTTATTATGTAACTGTACCCCTTTTGCACAACACCTTGTCAACAAAATTTAATTAATAAATTAAAAATAAAATGGTAAAAGTAAAAAAAAAGAATTTTCAGGTCTGCATTTTCGAGTTGACAGACATTTATTCTATAACAGAGACTTTCCCTTCCATTCTGAGGTCCTCAGAATGAATACAAGTCATGATAGGTTTCTCAAGATGGGAGCCGAGCTTATGGAGATCAGCAGGGAAGTTCACCTATTTTATCCTACCTCCTCCTTCCACAGGACCCTCCCTGACCACATCTGTCTCCTTGTCCATCCTCTGTGGTATTGCTGCTGTCTTAGCCATCCAAACTGACTTGGACAGCCCCTACCAGCTCATCCTTCACCTGAGAAAATGTGTCCCCGAAAAAAAATCAAGTAGTGCCTACCATTTCTGAGCATAGAGGGGCGGTGGGTGTGGGCTTCCAGCCCATGCTGCATCTTTCTTTCTGAGTCATGTGGAATGATTTTTGTCTCTTGTTCCTCTGAAGCAATGCTGGAGGACAAGTGGAGTGGGAGGAAGCTTGTTCCACAGATGGTAGAGGACTATGAATCATCGCTCTGGATCTTAATCAGGGGCTGGTCAGAAACTGCAGAGAGCATATTCACAGCCAGGTCTTAGCCACACGGCTTTCTCATGGCTGACCCTTAAACAAGGACAGATGTAACCTGTCATTGTGATGACAGATGTGGCTCTCATTGTATTAGGCTTCACAGTTCAGATCTTCCCATGTATTTCCTCACTGGATCTCAGTTTATGATATCTTCATGTGTGAAGTTGGCTGATGGTTGTCTACATCTGCCACAGGACAGCCAATGAAGTACTGGGTTGGGTTTTTCTCATAGTTGTGTCAAGTTAGCGTGGAGTTCCCTTAAAATAAACAGCTGCTGGGTGTGGTGGGGCAATCTGTGATCTCAGCTATTCAGAAGGCAGAGGTAGGAGAATCATGATCCCAGGCTAGCTAGTCTGGGAAAAAGTAAGAGGTCATATCTGAAAAACAGACTAAAAGCAAAAGGATTAGGGGTATGGCTTGAGGTGCATGTGTATTATACACACGTTACACATACATACATGCACATAATACATATGTATATACATACACATACATACATATATGGAATAAGTTTGGAAGAAGAAGAATATGCAAGTCAGTAATAATAGAGCTTTGCCCTTGTACACCGGTCTGGGGAATAGGCTAGAAAAATAGGGGGAAAATATTTTTATTCCATTCTCTCTTTTAATTATTTTACAATAAATAAGCAAATTCCTTTTGTCTTCCACCGAAGAATGTATTTTGAGACTATTTCACCTCTGGATAGCCTTGATCTTGTGCCCTATGGGCCTGCTCTTTGTTGGGGAGCTCCACACGTAGGCTTGGAGATGTGACATATAGTTTGAATGTTGTTGCAGATATTTAAGGAAGAAGAGCCTACACTATAGCCACCTGGGATTTTGTGCTTAACAGTGGACAAGGGGAAAAGTGACAGAAGTGACTGTGTCCTGAGTGAAGACCCTAGGTGGTCAGGAATCGTAGTCAAGGCTGAGTGAGGGGCAAGGCCATCACTGAACAGAGCCAGAGAGGCTTGGAGCAGGCTGTATATTCTTGTAACAAATACATGAGTCTTAGCCAATCACAGCAGTTAAACCGCAGCCAATCATAGCCTGCCAATTGTACCCGAGACTCCCTGTAGACTCCAACCCAGCAAGACTCATTCTCTGGCCCAACTGGCTAGGCCCTTGGGAGGACAAGGAAGCTCTGGGCAGGAATCTGGCCTCTATGGTGGTGATGGAGTTTCCCAAGCTTCGTGTGGAGTCTGAGTCATTCTGGCCAATGCTGGTGGTGCTGATGATATGGTAGTCTCTGGATGAATGCTGCATGAGGATTTCTGGGGCTTGTGGTCAGCCCTCCAATGTCCATTCTGTAACTGTGACTTAAACCTTCTAGAAGATATCTGCGTCTACACTGAGACCTGACAGCAAAGCACAGCCACCATCTCCTCCTGGGGCGGGGAGGGGGGGGAGTTTCTCTATGACTTGTCCCAGCTGCCTCCTCAGCCCCTGCTAACCTTAGTGTCCATTTACATAAACCCTGAGCGCCTACCAAAGTACCAAAGCACTCAGGTCCAGGAGAGTGCCTCCAGAGTAGAACAGCCCCCATCTTCATCCCCCAAACACCTCATCCACCTCTTGATGCTTGAGCTCTATTGGCAAAGGCCATACCGCCAAGCCTCTATCTTTGACAATCTCTAGACCCAAGGTAGGCTCTGGTCTCAAGGTGACCCCTCAATGTCAGTAGAACCAGTTGTGTGTCCTCTTCTCTCCCATATAGGGAGAGGACCTATGCTGGAAAAGTTCTGAGAACATACCTGGAGCTCCTTCGCCAAATGATCCCAGAAATAACAGCTCCCCCCTGCCAAAGGTTGGGGGAGGTTGGGGTCTTTGTCCCAGCAAACATCCCAGCCTAGGAACAAGCTGCTAGTTGCCCTGTTTCAGACACTCAGGAATGAGAGAGTCTGTTTCACTATACCCTGGAGCCTTTCCACGCCCCAGCCCCAGCTTTGGACATGGCTGGTGGGAAGGCTGTGAGAGATGGGTGCTGAGGAGAGCATCACCATGCTCCAGAGCCTGTAGGTGCAAGTGTGGGTGGCTTCCTGAACTCTTAACAGTCAGACCTTGGCCATTGCTGTCCTTTCACTCAGCTTTGGCCTTGACTGCAATTCTGGGACACAAGGCAAACTCCCCTTGGGCAGCTTGTAACATCCGATCCATTGTCAACTCACCCCCGTGTGCCTGACCCTACACTCCCCAGGCTGTGCTTTCTGGTGTGGACAGCGAGGTTAGAGTAGTATAGAGGAAAAGGCATCTATGTCACCTCCTGCCCTTGCCATGTATTCGCTGGCAGGAAGTAATAATCCCTCCAGAGATCTTGTGTGAAGATGAATCAAATCGCCATTTCTTGTTCTCATTATTTGGTGGTCTTGGGTTGGAACTCAAGGACTCTACCCCTTGAGTCCTGCTCCAAGCCCAGGATTTGCTCCTTTAATATTGAATAAGTCACATCACCTCTCAGAGTCTCAGTTCTACACTTGTAAGGCAAAGGGCTCATATCCTGCAAGTATGAATTTGAGAATGAACAGAAATAGCAGGTAATAACTATGCACCCATGCAGCCTGGCCCACAGCAACTGCTCAGGAATGCTTGTACCCCTCTGCTTCTCTTCCATATCGCCATATGACTGGCCTCCTTGCAGTCACAGGCTTTGTCTTAGGGAGGTGGGGACCACCGTCGCTGGAAGGATCTCTACTAGGAAGGACCAGAGCAAAAGATGAAGTGAAATGAGTGAGAGTCATCTGATCTTGCCCATGACCAACCTTAGAAAGCATCAACACTCCTCAAAAACCTCCCTTTCAAGTGGGATGAATCCTGAACTAGAAGTCACAGGGTTTGACTTCTGCCTAGGATGAAGAGTGAAACCAAGACTGGACAGAAATCTGAGACTCTCGGTGACTCTTGTGTGCAAGAGGGCTGGACCAGGTGACATCTGCTTGGACTTATCTGGCCAGCAAGTCCCTGCTGGACTCCATCAAATTCTCATTTTCCTCTCTTCCTCATTGCCGTGTGTCTCATCCACCTTTCACTCTGGTGACAGTTTTTTGCTCCTGGCCACCAGGTTTTGTTATTTTCTGGCATAGCCCAGCTTATTCATTCCTCCCAATGCTCTTCTATCTTAACACGGCCGGGCAAATGGCAATGATGTGACATCTCCATGGAAACAGATGTCGATCCCACAGTTGCTTAGTGATGGGCTGCAAAATGATGTAAGCCACGCTCTGGTTTCCTGAGGGGCCTGGCATCCTTTGATGTGTCTGTAATACTTACTGGGGCTAGGATGAGTAAGATGCTTCATCTGTTGCCTTTCTTCTTTTTATGTAAAAGTAAAAAAGAAAAAAAAGACTGGAAATTTGCCTTCTTTGGGAAAATGGAGAAAAAAGTATTAGGAGTAAAAGAACTGGGTTTGAAAAGAAGATGAGATGATCAGACTCATGGACTATAGATACCTTGGGAGCCATTCAGAGGGGAAGATGGGCTCAAAGATAAATGCTCCACTAATGACTGCGGTGGCAACAGTTCCTTTGGGATAAACATTGTGACCATCAGAGAACTCTTCACTTTGAGAGGCCTGGGACAAGAGCACAAAGGGAGACTGAATACCTTCCTTCTGTAAACCTGAAATTACAGTCAACAAATGGCTAATAAAATACATCTTATTCTGTGCCCTGTCCGTTTTCATAGGCAGAATAGAGCACCTTAAAATGTTGTACACACCATAATCTCTCCAATACATACACGTTATGTTCAAGTAAAGTTGTAGATGGAATTAAGTTCATAATAGGTTATTTCTTCTTCTTCTTCTTCTTCTTCTTCTTCTTCTTCTTCTTCTTCTTCTTCTTCTTCTTCTTCTTCTTCTTCTTCTTCTTCTTCTTCTTTTTTTGGCCAGTCCTGGGCCTTGAACTCAGGGCCTGAGCACTGTCCCTGGCTTCTTTTTGCTCAAGGCTAGCACTCTACCACTTGAGCCACAGCGCCACTTCTGGCCGTTTTCTGTATATGTGGTGCTGGGGAATTGAACCCAGGACCTCATGTATACAAGGCAAGCACTCTTGCCACTAGGCCATGTCCCCAGCCCCAATAATAGGCTATTTTTTAAGATAATGCTATCACAAAGGTCCTCCTGTGGCTGGAATGTGATGTGTTCCCCAAGGCTCATGTATTGGAAACAGGTAGCCATGTTGGGAGAAACTGTGGACGTTTAAGAAGGGCTAAGTGTGGGGCTCCTTATTTTTCTTTGTGTCCCCAATGTCCCTCTGTTGTGACATTCATGACTGTGGGTGAAATCACTCTGTGTGTGTGTGTGTGTGTGTGTGTGTGTGTGTGTGTGTGTGTGCCTTTCTCACATCTCCAGGAGGGTGGTGATTTTGTCTTGTTCTTTGGGCTCTCTGTGTCTGCCATAAAACTTAGTTCAAACTAGGTGTTTAGATTGTATGTATTGCCATGCATGCACTTTGCACTGTCTTGGCCTTTGGCATTGTGAGTCAGTGGAGAAAGGCTCATCACTCAGAAGGCCTGTGAACTATGAGCCTTGACTCACCACCTGGTGCTCTCCTCCACGACCCACAGCCATCACCCTCTGGCCAGAGCCGTGCTGCAGGAACAGCTTTTCCCCAGACATGGAGCTCAGGGGGCCTGGTCCATTCCCTCTCACAGGCCTCCCCTCTGCCCCGCGGAGCCAGGATGGCTGGAATGCGTCCCTGCGAGAGCAGTTCCAATGTGGGGAATGCAGATGTGGTGATTTTCTGTTCAGCTCTCCTGGCAGAAATAACTTGGAATTTATGTCCCCGTACACACTGTTCTATGTTTCCACTCCAGTTCCCCTGCTGCGGCTTAGAAGCCTTCAGACCTGCGGATAGCCTTGGTGACATTTGAGTCACAGGCAGCCATCACCACTGGGGGTTCTTTATTTTTTTTAATCGTTTAAAAATTA
The DNA here is from genome assembly GCF_023159225.1 of Perognathus longimembris pacificus. NCBI lineage: Eukaryota > Metazoa > Chordata > Mammalia > Rodentia > Heteromyidae > Perognathus > Perognathus longimembris. The sequence goes on along the minus strand of NC_063168.1, from coordinate 58,056,253 downwards.
TCTTTAAGTAGTTGGAGAAATGATTTCAATTCAATATGTCAGTTTCTGAGTACAATGTCACCGCTTCCATCATCTCCCCCTGCTCTTCACAGCCCCACCTACCCGCTCAATTTACCCACTTCCATTTCCACACATGGACATTGAATATTATGACCATATTTGCCCACCCTTCCTCTCTCCATTCTTATGCCCTCCCTCCTTTGAACACCCCCCACCCCCTTCTCCACTTCCAACAATACACATTTCAGCGTTCTGGTCTTCAGTTTGTTAAACCACAACCTGGTTGTTCAAAAGAGTTTCTCCACTGGAATCCTCCCTTGCACTTACCATACTTTAGTCAATTTGTGTATATATGCATAGGACCCTGTATAGGTCTTTATGTGTGCTTTTAATTTAGATCTAACTTCCAGATATGAGAGAAACATGCACTCTGAGAGAAACAAAGCTCTTGGAGCCTGAATTACTTCACTTAATATAATTTTTTCCAGGTCAATCTATTTCCCTGAAAATGACATAATATCATTCTTCTTGAGGGATGAGTAAAATTCCATTGCCTATGCATATGTATGTATTGTGTATATATTTATACACGGTGAATATATCACACACATATGCATATATGAATTGTATGACACAAATATACATACACATACTTATTACATTTTCTTGATTCACTCATCCATTGTAGGGATCTGAGCTGTTACTGTAACTTGGCTATGGTGAATAGTGCAGTAGTGAACATGAATGTACAAGTGTCTTTACTGTAATCTTTTGTACAAAGGCCCCAAAGTGATATTGTTGGATCATAGGGTAATTCTATGCTTAGGTTTTAGAGGAATCTCCATACTCCCTTCCATAGTTGTTGCACTAGTTTACATTCCCACCAACAGTGTACTGTAATAGAGCTCCCTTTCCCCCACATCTTAGGGAGTGTGAATTCTTCATGCTTCCACTGGGAGTCAGGCCTGCCGTGCAATCTTGGTGACCCAATGAAGAAGGGGACAAAGGCAAGAGCTGCCTTTCCTTGATTTCATTCCATCTTTACAAGGATGCTGAAGGGCACTTAGTAATGCCCTAGATCTTCCCACAGAGGTGAGGTTAGAAATTATCATTCTTGTGTTACAAGTGGGGAAACTGAGGTATGCTATGCTGAATAGAGTCATTCTAAAAGAGGTCCATAGTCTCCCCTCCAAAACCTGTGACTTGCTTTTGTGACAGGACAAAGGGAGCCTTTCAGTGACAAAGAAGTGGATGATCAAGAGTGCTTTCTGAATTGGAAGACATCGTGCAAACATCATTGCCTTTGCTTCAAAGAAAGACTGAGGATGCTGCGGCTAGAAGATGGGCTTTGGAATCTAAGAGTCAGGCTGAAATCCATTTTTATCCACACTATAAGCTGTATGGCCATGGGAAAATTCTGGAGCATAAGTAAAGGTCCACCATTTCTTTTCACACTGTTACTTAAAATTTTACTTATAATTTACACAGACTCTACCTTTTCTGTGTATGTGGCAGTAAGTTTTGAGGAAGAAATGCAGCTGTGTAACCATCCTCACTGCCATGGTACAGGTTGGTTCCCACACTTGTATGTATTACCCCCAACACCCTCATCTCCCTATACCCCAAGACTCAGCCTCTGACTTCTGCTACCATAGGGCTGCATGTCACATAAATGAATCTCATAGAAATGGAATGATTCCCCATTTTGTCTTTCGACTCTTCACTAAGCATGATGTTTGTGAGATTGACACCTGTTGCAAAATGTCAGTAGTTTATTTGTCCCTTTTTACTCACAATAAGTTCCAAGAATATATCACAGTTGGTTTATTAGTTTTCCTATTGAGATATCTTTTGTTGATTATGAATGAAATAGCTACAAAAATGACTATTGAGTTGCCTTTGTGTTTTTGTAAAAAATTAGATGACCATCCACCCATCTTCCATCCATCCATATTTCTTTCTTTCAAAATAAAGGATTGGCTCTGTTACTGTAGTTTCACACCTCTTTGTAGTGTTTCGCTGTGTTGAGTTTAATATTCCTCAAACATGAGTGAGGCTTAGTTATTCGGATCCAAGTCTAATAAGTCTTGAAATCAATAATGTGAGTCTCCCAATTTTGTTTTTCTCTTCAAGATATTTTTTTGTCTTCTACATAAATTTTAGCATCTTTTTGTTTTAACAAAAGAATTTGCAGAGACGTTTGCAAAAATTCTAATTCATTGCAAGTGGATCAAATCTACAGATCAATTTGGAATGAATTGATTGCTTAAAAATGGATTTTCCAACTCTATTTAGATCTGTTTTGATGTTTTTACATCAGTATTTCTGATTTCCAGCATATGGATAATGCATACATTGAAAAGTTTATAATTAGATATTTAATGTATTTAGGCTTCATTTGCAGTCTGGTTAGAGGTTTGTCAATTTTACTTACTTTTTCCAAGAATTACTGTTTTCATTTCATTGAGATTTTTTCTATTGTTTTTCTATTCCCATGTCCATTGATATTTGCTTTCTTTTATTATTTCCTTCTTCTGCTTGTCTTGAATTTAATTTGCTTTTCTACTCCAGTTTCCTAAGGTGGAAGAGTAATCATTTATTTCATACCTTTCTTCTTTTCTAATATAAATATTTAACTCACTGTCTTAGATGAATCACATAAAACTTGGAGTGCTTTTTTTCATTCAGTTTAAATTATTTTTCAATTTCCTGTTCCATCTTTTTTTTGACCCAGGGGTTATTTAGAAGTATTGTTTTAAATTTTCCAAATATTTGGGGATTTTCCAGATACCTTTCTGGTTTTGATTTCTAGTTTAATTCTTCTGTGGTCAGAGAAAATACTTTCTATTATTTAAATTCCTTTAAATGAGTTAGTTGTTAAGAATAGTCCGGGATATGGTCTATTTTGGTTTTATTTTCCATGTGTTCTTAAGAGGAATGGGTATCTTGGTGTTGTTGGGTGATACATTGTATAAATATCAATTAGGCTTGATATTGTTTGGGCTTTCTGCATTTTTGGAGATTTTTCTGGTGACTTGTTTTTGAGTTATTTTCAGAAAAACGTTTCACCTCTTAAGGACAATGTTCATTTTCCTATTTCTCCTGTCAGTGGCAGCAGAATTTGTTTCATATATTTTGGAGCATTCACTTTAGGTGAACACAAATTCAGGTCTTATATCTCTCTAGGTGAATATACCCTACAGTTCCTGGGTACCACTTTCTTCTATCACTAACAGTATTCCTTGCCCTGATGTTCATCTTGTCTGATATTAATGTGACCACTTCAACTTCTGAGGAATTTGGGAGGATATATCTTTTCCCATTTATTTTACTTTTTATCCCATCTATTTTTCTACATTAAGTGACAGAATACAGTATTTCCTAAATTCAATTAGACAATTGCATCTTTTAATTGGTGTAACCATGGCAAACTAGCACAGCTTAGTAGTGGAAATTGCAGCACTTGATTTTCTTACAGTTCTACTGGCTGGAAGTCCAAGGTCATGTGTCAGCGGTGCTGTTTTCCCCCCTCCCCCGCTTAGGTCTTTTTCCTTGGGTAATGGGTGGGTACCTTCTCAGTGTGTCCTCAGATGACCTACCTCTGCAGATACTAGTCATATCCTTATAATCTCACCTTAGATTATTTACCATTTTGAAGGGCTTAAACGCCAAATACAGTTGTTGGTAAGGTATTAGGTATTAAGGATTCAACATATAAATTTTAAAAGGACACCTAACAGTAAACTAGAAAATTTTACTTGTAATTATTCCTATGCTTAGATTTAAATCTATAGTATAGCTAGCTGTTTGCTATTGGTTTGGGGTTTTTTTCTCTTTTTATCTTCTTTTTTAATTGAATATTTCTTAATATTGGCTTATTATTTTTATTTCATCTTAAGTTTGCTTTAGTGGTCATACTAAAGCTTTATAATATAAATATAAAACAAATCAGAGTCCATCATCAAAAAATGATCATATAGTTCCACTTGAACTGTAAAGATCTCATAATATATTCCTTATTCTCCTCTTCCTACTGTTGTGCCAGTATTGTCTTACAGTTTAGTTTTATTTATGTTATAAATACCCTGGACATTGATACTGATTTTGTTTTAGACAGTTATCTTTTAAAACAACTTAAAATGTACCATCATGGGCTGGTGGTATGGCTCTAATTATAGAGCTCTTGCTTCTCAAGTGCAAGGCCCTGAGTTAGAACTCTAATACCAAATAAATAAATGAAAACATAAATACATAGGTAAATAAATACGTGAACTTTACCTTCATGTAATCCATTTCCTTGTTTGTTATTTCTTTTCTACACCAGGTGTCTGTTTGTTACCATATAGTTTGATCTGAAGAACTCTTTAAAATTATTTTTTAGAGTGCTAGACTGTAAGCAATAGGGTTTTCTGCTTTTACTTTTTTCTGAAAAGTTTTATTAGTGCTTTGTGTGGAAGGTATCTTTTCTGGGAGTAAAATTCTGTTTGAACAATGTCTTGTTCCCCCACCCCCTCATGCTTTAAAGGTGTCATTACATTGTCTTCTGCATTGCATAGTTTTTGAAAAGAAGTCTGTTGTGGTCCTGCTTTAGTTCCTCTGTAAGTTATGGGTCATGTTTCCTCTGGTTACCTTCAATGTTTTCTCTTTGGCTCTAGATTTCAACCTTTGACACCTACATGGTTCTATTTCTTTTCTTGCTTCTCTTGCTCCCTATTCTCCTCATCCTTCATCATCTTCTTGTTTTTCTTCCATTTGTGGTTTGGAACCATTCGTGTTTTTGAACATTCTCAGCCAATATCTTTTCAAATATTGCTTCTACTTCGTTCTTTCTCTTTCCCACATGGGATTTTAGTTCCATCTATGTTAAAATGCTTGACATTGTTCCACAGGTTTTCCATTCTGTTCTCTTTCATTTTTTTCTTTGTGTTTCAGTTGAGGTGCTTTCTAGTTATAGGTCTTCAAGTTTGCTATTTCTTTGCTCAGCTGTGTCAAGTCAACTGATGAGTCCTTCACTGACATTCCCCATCTCTTGTTTTACATGTCTAGCTTATTTTTTTTTCTATTGACTTGAATTGCCTTTATGAAGCTTATTTTTTTTCTATTGACTTGAATTGCCTTTATGACTCTATACATGTTTTATAATAGTTATGGAAAAAATTGGACATATTAACCATAGTTACTTTAAATTCCATGTCTGGTAGTTTCAATATCTGAGTCATGCTTGAATCTAGATCTGTCGACTGCCTTGTCCCTTGTGTCTCTTGCTTCTTTGTGTGATTTACAATTTTTTTTTGTTGAAAGCAAATTTACAAAACTATTTTTCTGGTATGAAGGGAAGTAGACACTTGGGTAAATAGTACTTAGGGTTGGAAATGCCTACCCATTATCTTTTACTGGAATTTCATTATAGACATTGAGTAGTCTGATGAGGAGGTGAGCAGTGTTTGGGTTTTATTATTGTTATAGAACAACATGCTTCAGATTTCTCTACCAATACCTTATGTTTCAGGTGATACATGATTTACCAGAAGATTTTTCTTGATGTTTGTTTTATGCTTGGCTTTAGGGATTCCCACTGTGGCTCTATCTAAAGAAATTACTTTTTTTTTGCTATTAATTGATTTTCCCTGAGCAATAGATTGTCCTTACTTGTTATTCAATACTTTTTAGCCTGGGGTTAAGCAGAAAGGATGAAGGAAGGGGGACTTTTGTTGTCCAACTTCAGCATCCGCTTTAGGCAGAAGTGATGGCTTTGTGTCTTGGGGATCCAGCCCTTCTTTGTATGTGGGAGACTCTACAAGCCTACATGTACCTCTGTCCCTCATCATAGGGTTCATAATTTTTACTCTTGTATACCAGCTACAATGAGATTTTGCCTATCCCATAAGGGTGATAAGATTTGCTATATTTTCCCCATTTTTTTTTTTTTTTGGCCAGTCCTGGGCCTTGGACTCAGGGCCTGAGCACTGTCCCTGGCTTCTTCCCGCTCAAGGCTAGCACTCCGCCACTTGAGCCACAGCGCCGCTTCTGGCCGTTTTCTGTATATGTGGTGCTGGGGAATCGAACCTAGGGCCTCGTGTATCCGAGGCAGGCACTCTTGCCACTAGGCTATATCCCCAGCCCTCCCCATTTTTTTGAGAGAAGGTTCTTTTCAGAACTTTGGGCTTTTTCTGAAGAACTGTTTCTCTCCCCTAGACCTGAGCCAAGAGAGAGGTTTGTGTGTTTCTCACCCTCTACTCACTATTTCTTGTGAGCACTTAGTGTGGCCCATGTAGAGACCACCAATGGAAGGATTTCTCTTATGCTGTAGCTCCAGGGGTCTATCCAACCAGGCGGGATACACTAGTGCCATTAACACTTTGGTAAAGAAGTTAGCCTCAATTCTTTCTAGCTTTTGAAGGGTCTGGTGTCTAAGCAAGTGGCCCTATTCTGTCTCTTCCAGGAGACAGCTGTTTCATAGGTTTTGAGTGAACCCTCTCTGTTGAGTTCCAGAAAAGATGTCATTTTTCAGATATACTTCTTTTTGGTAAGGGAAGTGTTCTTTGTGTTTTTCTGTGCCCTAAGCAGGATCTAGAAACCCCAGAGTCTATGCGGCGGGGGAGTGACAGGCGGCTACTCCAGATTACCCACTGGTAACTAAATTTGCTGAGCAATGTTAGCTGATCATTCAAACAAGAATTTGTATTTGTAATTTTTGGATTCCTTGAGAGTGCACAGAGCATTCTATGCCTCGTGGAAGCTGAAAACGAATGTACACCTTTGCTTGTATCTCATGATTCAGCCTTCCTTTTGCTCTTTGTTCTGATACATTTCAAAGTTTTCAATAGGACATACCTTCAAACAGTTCAAAATTCAAAGTATACTATAAGGAGTTTTCATCACAGGAAACCATTGCTAGTAATTTCTTGTAATCCTTTTTAGAAATATTTCATACCAAATAAAGCAAAGGGGAGGAAAGATGACATAAATGAAGCAAGACATTGCATGGAATTTCCTGCAAGGAGGATGTGCCTTTGCTGGGTTAAACAGGGAATAAACCAAGAGAAGACATGAGGCCCTCTATGCTGAAGAGTGCGAGTTCTGTTCTAATTTTTGTCAGTTTTTTAGCATGAATGTTGGGAAAGGAAATGGAGTTGATTATTTGGCCACCATCTGTTGGGGTCCATCTTTCTTGCCTTGATGGAAGGGGCTTGATGCCCCTCCCCCAGCCCTGAGGAATGCGGCCCTGCTACCGTGAAACCGGTTGGACCAACCCCATGCCAGCCAGCCCGGTGCCTACCAACCCCGCCCTGGCTCGGCGCGCTCAGAGTGACGTTAGCCCTTGGGGGTCAGGTGACAGCTCTTAGCCTATCGGAATCCTGGCCAACCCCCTTCCCTCGAAATCATCTCCCCTTGTCCTTCTCTCAATAAAGTTAGTTCGCTCTAAGAAGCCAGCCCCGTTGCATGTGTACGTTGCAGGCGGTCACACATCTACGGCAGGTCCCGTGAGTGTCAGGTCGGAGCGACCCCCACGTTCCATTCTAACTTACCTGCAGGCCGGGGGTTAGGGGAGAGGACGAAAGGAGGGTGGAAAGAAAGAAGGAAGAGTCCGAGCCGGGAGGGGCAAAAAACCCCAACAACCATCTTGGAGGAAATGAAGTACCAGCTTCAGATTCCAGCAGGGATGGTGAGCCTAGGGGAGAAAGTCAGAGCCTGACCAAAAACTTCAAGGAGGAAACAACTCCTTGCCACAAGGGTTTGAGTCACTATAATGCCATTGACTGTTGTGGGAGCCCTGAGGATATTTAGGTTACAAAAGAAAGTGCCTCAAAAATGAAATAATTTACTCTAGTGTGTGAAAACTGCCTGGCCAGCCCCTCTTCTTTTCTTTAGCTACTTATTCCTTCCCTGGACACAGCTTGGCCATTCCCCAATGCGGGCCTTCCTGTCTCTGCACTTCTGTTCCATTCCCTCTCCAGCCAGAAAACCATTGATAGCATGAGAAGGAACAGGAAGGGCACTCAGGACTTGCATAATCCACAGGGATTCTCCATGCCTTGCAGCTGCCCAGCCACTGTGTCCTTCAGCCTCTGAGGTGCTTTGGTCCCTCAGTGATCCTCATCGCCAGGGCCGAGAGAGAATGGAAGTCTGTGCTGATCCTTTAGGATGGAGGTAGCCTGTAGATACTTTGAGTTATCTATAGTCAACTAATTCTTGTGTGTCCAGCACTGCTCACACATGTATGGCCTTGGCAAATTCACTTAGCATCCCTTCCAGGTAAGACAGTAGTCATCCCAATTTAAGGGGGAAAGAAGCAGAGGCTCTGATTTTACATATGAGCATCCCTCTAAGAACCAATTGCACCAAAGAGGGAGGAGGCTCAGGGCAAATGAGCCCCATATGGAGACCATGAGGCACAGGCCCAATGCTTCTCTCTGGCCTACTTCAAAGTGAGACTCTTAAGAGGGAGAATAATGAAGTGGAATGAAGCAAGTTGTGCTTTGGGTTAGGGCTGTGTGCTGATTTAGCCTGTTGACAGCCCCAGGATTTCCTTGGGAACATTTGGGGATGGGGGACCTAGAGGCTACTGTGCTGCAAATGCAATTGCTAAAGAAGTTCAGTAGACGAGGAGGATGAACTGAGGATCTTTGCTTGTGGCAAAGATTATCTGGGGACTGGAAGAGGTCTTGTTGTGTGAGGCAGAGGCACAATGAGACATGGGGGACTTATTTTCTTGGGGTTTCTAGTAGCTTTCCAGAGTGTCTACGACAAGCCTCATGCCTTGCCATGCCTTGGAGAGAGCATTCTCTAGAGCCTGGGATCTGGGCTGGTCTCTTGCCTCCTTGGGCCTTTCTGTCCTCATTGGGCAGGGGGAAATGTTGGAACCCAATGACAGGACTAGCACAGTGGCAAGTGGTTGGCTGACAGATCCCCCCGAGGTCTTTCTGCTTGGGTCCACCTTCCTCTCTTTACCCTTCTCTCCAAAGTTCCAAAAGCTCAGATTCAGGTGTTGGTGTTAAAGTGCCCTCTATTTGCCCAGTGCAGTAAGAGCCCAGGACATAGCTAGCTATTTCACCAGGGGGACCTGGGAGAAGCAAAGGAAATTTCTAGGAAGGCAGGCTTTGGTTCGACAGCCACATGCTGCCACCTAGAGGTCACTAGGAAGGGGATCAAAACAATGGAAGAGGAAGATGACGAAGATCAGGGTTCTGATCATAGCTAGTAGAGTGGCCCCACACCTCACACGAGGATGAGACTCATAATATGTCACTCAACAGAGTAGTATTGCCACTTGTGTGACCAGAGCTAAGACTGTGTGCTATTGGGCTTCATCTCTATAACACCTGTCAGGTAGAAATGTATCTTCCTTCACTAAACAAAGCAATGAAGTCCAGCGGTATTAAGCAGCTTCCCAAGGTTTCAGTGCAAGCCAACGGCAGAGCTGGGACTAGACCCAGTGCCATACCTATTCCTCCATGTCTCAGTATTTCCTCCTGAGATGCTCTTGGTCATCTTAAGGCTCAGAGTCAGAGGAGCTCTTTGGCAGGAAAGACAGGTATGGCGAAGGAAGGGAGATGCAAGGGAGGTGAAAAGCTCTGGCTTTTACACCCAGGTGCTTGTGACATGTGTTTGTAATCCCATCTACTCAGAGGGCTGAGATGTGAAGATTGTGGCTCCAGGCCAGCTAGGCAGGGAAGTCTGTGAGATTCTTCTCCCCAATTAACTAGTAGAGCTGTGGCTCAAGTGACAAAGCACTAGCCTTGAGCAAAAAAAAAAAACAAAAAAACAAAAAACAATCAGGGAATAGAATCCAGTTCAACTTTCAAAATTCTCTCTTTTTCTCTCACTCTCTCTCTCACACACACATATACACAACACACACATACACAAAGAAAGGAAAAGAAAGCACTAGCCTTTGATAAAATTGATGTACTCACCAACATTCGCACTGTAGTTCATGGTGCCTATAGTTCAGGCGATAGCTCACTCTAGGTGGCTGGAAATCCTATGAGCTAGGATGCAAGGTAGTATGCTTTAATTCCCATTTCTAGAGGAGGGTAGCTGGCTGGAGGTCTGGGCCAAGGTCCCACAGTGAGAGGTTGTAGGAATCTGTTCCTGGAGCTGCCATACTACACCAGGCCCCATGGCTTCCCATTACTAACTGATGACAGGCACAGGCTAGCCACTGGGAATGGACCTGGGCGGGCTGACCTGCTGTCTTGGAGGGTCACAGGGGCTTGTGGGAGTCACAGAGGCACCTAAGTCAGATTTTCCTTTGTAGTCACTCAGTCTCCAGTTAGAAGCACTCGGCTTTCTTGAAGTACTCGGCAGGGTGACACAGAAGAGGATAGTCTGGGGCTTGAGACATTTCCACAGTCACTTTGGAAAACTGACCTGACATGGTAACAGTTTCTACTGGCCAGGGCACTGTACCTCACCAAGGCACCATCTGGGCTTCCCTTTGGTCTCACCTGTAGTTTTGGGTGCCCAGGAAGGGCCAGAGCTTGAATTTAGTGTCCCCTGTCCCTTCTAGGCTTTCCCTGTCAAACTCTTCTCCCCCTTCCCTTCTCCCACAGCTTTCCCTGACTGAGCCAATCACTCCCTGGCTGCGCTCTATCTCTCTGGAACTGGCGTGGCTGCTAGCTAGCCACGCCCAGCTGCTATGGACCAATGGGAAGAGTCTGGCTTGGAAGCACAACCCATCCCTGCCTTGCAAGCTCCTGTTCCTCATCAGGTATTCATCCTTGAAGAAGGCTTAGCAATTAGAGACTTACAACATAATTCTTGTCATATGATGGAGGCTGGTGGCCCTTATTCCTCGACCAGATACAATGACTCCTGGTCCACTCTAGCTCTGAAATAGCTCCTGTCTAGAAAATTATGCCAGGAAGGGCTACGAGGGAAGAGGACAGAGGGTCTCAGTAACAAGTCATCCATTTTTCTAGTCTGACAAATAGTAATCAATTATTTTCATTACCCCCTATTACAACTTCATCACCCATAAAACAGACACAGGCGCCCTCTTTGATTTTCAGTTTGGAAGTCAGGTATCAATATTGACCTTCCCATGGGACCGATAGGAGCTTATTAGCCTTCCCCCACCCCCACCTCCTGTCAATAGCTAGATGGACAGCCTCTCGCTTTGTGCTTCTAACCCAGTGGAGAATGGTAGTCTTCCCTCGGGGAGTTTATTAAGTGTGCATATATACTAGATGGGACTTTGCGGAGGCAGGCCAACGACATCATTCACCAAGCTCGCCCCGTGACCAGGTTAAGTCACTATCTTAGGGCAGCCACAGGATAGAAAGCAACCTTCCAGTTTGTCTCTCCCAAAGGTAAATCCTTGAACGAAGGCTGGAGAAGATTAGGTGACTTAATAGAGAGAAAGGTCAGGGGAGGGAATACAAATTCTTATTGTCTTCTACCCTTCTCTATGAAGACATTTGGCTACCTTTAATCCTTTATGGAGAGAGACACTCACTGTTGGCCAGGTGTAGAAACACACACTCAACAACACACACATCAGCAAAGCCACAGAGTAATTGCAAATTCACCCCAGGCTATTGCTTCTAGTTTGTAATGTTTCCCCGGCATTACATGGAAATGTGAATATAGAGCACAAAGATTTATGGATGAGATTATATGAAATTTAAAGTGACATGCACACCACAGGGCCCAGGATGGAGTAGGTGTACGCGTTACTGGTACTTTTTCTCTCAACTCCAAACTTGACCCCTGGGGGTGTAATGCTTTACTTCTCCAGCAGAGGGCGCTACAGGGACACCACAAGGAAGAGCTCTTCCTCCGGGCTCCAGATTCCTTTCTCCTTCTTGCAGCGAGGTAGCTGGCAGCAGTGTGCGGGGATCTCCCGCACAGCCTGGGCTCCAGCTCCAATTCATGGCACCCAACCCTCAGCCCTTCAGGCCTTCTCTGGGTGATCTCCCTCAGCTCCAGGAGTGGCAATCATTTCCTGCTTTTACTATGCCGATCTGGTATTACTTAGAGGCTTCATTTGCCTTTGTTTCCCTAAAATGTTAACTGTCTCTTAATCTTTATTATTATTACAATGGTGATGTTCAGAAGGGTTACAGTTACATAAGTCAGGTAATGAGTCCATTTCTTTTGGGACAATGCCACCCTGTTAACTGTCTCTTACTAGTTGATAATTATATACACATATACATAGTAGGTGTTTTAAAATGGTAGCACACTGGTTCTCACCTCTGAAAGAATATGACTACCTACTTCATTCCATGGTAGAAAACTGCTCCACACACTAGAAACGATGGTAATTTAAGAATTTTATTCCCCACTTGAGTGAATGACTTCCTTCTTCAAGGGGTCTGGGGAAGGAAAGGTGTGAGAGGAATGAGTGAAAGCCAAGGACCCAGGCTCTTGCGAGATACAGATTCTTTTTTTTTTTTTTTTTTTTGGTCTTTTCTGTTTTGGTACTGGGGATTGAATTCAGGACGTTGCACTTGCTAGGCAAGTGCTTTGTCACTGAGCTACATCCCAGCCCACGATACAGATTCTATTGGGCTCATGGGAGAGCGGACCAGCTGGCTCCCTGTTAGCTCACCTGGGGTGAGCCTCTGTTACCAGGGAAGATCTACAGCCTCGACCCACAGATCCCTTCCCGTTACAGTTTGTGGGGGTATAAATGCAGAAAGAAACCACGTTAAGTCATCTGCCTTGTTCCTTAGGGCAGCCTCAGGACTGAGATGACCACCCTGGTCCTTCAGTACTCACGCTGTGGGCATGCATGGTCAGTGTAGCCCTTCTAGGAGCTGTACTTTGACAAGCTCCTTGCACGCAGAGCTGAGCAGCAAGGCTGGGCAGTAATTAGTCTAGATGGCCACCAGGTGGCACTATTTCACCATTATCTGCCCAAGCCACTGGCAATGCTCGCTTAGGGGAGGAAGTTTTTCATTTCTATGGTCGTACATGTCCAAGGCTGGGGAGCAGGTTTCAGGCAGAAGGGAGACAGCACTGTTTGACCTCCTGCCCAGAAAGTGCATTCTTAGGCATTGCTGTTGTTGCTATATTTCTAGGGCCTCTTGAGTTTCTGACTATTCATTGCTGCCCTCAGTGATGGTGAATAGAGATGATTTGAATCTATTAGATACCTGGCTTCCTAAAATTGTGGGAATGGACTTTGACAGTTTTCAAGTGCAGCTTCTTCATTTCCAGAGAAGGAGGCACCAGATGAGAAAGGACATGTCCCCAGGGACACACAGCTGGAAAGAGAAATGACCCAGACCTAATCTGACACCAGGTATGCTTGTCCGGCAGGGTTCTGTCTACACCATCGTATTTCCTTTCTTCACACTACCTATGCTCTGTCATTCCCTCTGTTATTAACATCCATGAAGCCCTTACGGTATGCTATTTTCTTTCCCTTGTATCTGCATGGAAATTCTCAGAGATATAAAATGATGTGGCATGTTAGGGATCCGATTATGGTGATGGGGATGGATGAGGAGGTCAGGGAAACAATAGCTGGGGTTAGATTCCTTCCCCTTGGCCCCAACAGCTGTCCAAGGGCTTCCATGCCTTCTGAAGACAGTAGCAGAAGTGAATTGAGGATTCTGATTTCTCAGGGGCATTGTCACAGCCCAGATGTGGCCTGCTGGGGCTGGGCAGCCTGGAAACTCCACACAGGCCACACCGGATATTTTGCATGGGTAGGAAGGAACCTTTGGAAGATGGATAGTTTGAAGCTACAACCTCTGTGACCACCAGGGGGCAGGATTTCCTCACATTCTGCTTGGTGGGAGCGTAGCTTCTCCGAAGACTGGAGAAAGTAAGTCATTTTGGGTAACAGAAGAGGTTTGATAGCAAAAAAGATGTAGGAGAGAGAAAGATGTGCAAGTTCAGGCTTGAAATCTGCGCCCCCCCCCAAGACAGTCACGTTGCTGTCTTTCCCGTCTCTCTTTTTATTCTCGATGTTACCTAGTTGACACTGCTGTAATATGGATGCTTATTTATGTGTCCATATGTCCAGCTACTTACAATATGGCCTTTCTTTCATGGTCCAGGGCTACTCAGAGCTTCATAAGCTCTCTGGAAGCCCATGGAGGTCTCATAAAGAATGATCTAGAGTCTAGTCAGAGATATTCAGGTCTGTACATCCCCAAGCCAGGCCACCTCCCCTCCGTCCTCCCCTGTCTTCTTCCAAGCTGCAAACACAGGATGCATTACCCATTCTGCACCATTTTCTCATGCAGCCAGCACCTGGGTTGCCGCAGCCGCGTGTCACTGCGGCCGGAGTCATTATTGACCCTTCTGCTGGGATATTAAACACTTGGGGCTTGGCTGGTGGGGCATTAATCAACAACCTTGTCAGAGTGATGGATTCACCAAAGGATTATTGCTTAATTAGCTTGTTTAGAAGGGGAAAAACAAAACAAGTCTGGGAGCTGGAAGGAAGGCAGGAAGTGGGCAGGGGCAGTAGGAAGGGATTTTGTGGCTTTCTTGGATGACACAGAATGGCTAGGAGAGGACAGGGGCAAGAAGGGCCTGACATTGATTGCTTGGGTTTCAATGGCAGACATTCTGGAGGGTCTAAAGAATGATGATGTTTGTGTCTGAGGTGTCCTCCTATTCTCCTTGGGGGCTCCCCAGCCTACCCATTTCTCTGCTGGGGTTCTAGCACACTCCTTGAATACCTTCTTAGCCTATAGAAGCAAAGTAACCCTCTTGAGACCCCCAGGGCCCATGGTCCTCAGCCTGTCCTTGCCTTGCTTTGGTGTGGATGAAGGTTCGAACCTCTGGGAAGGCGCAGCCCGGGAGCCTGCATGCTGCTCTGCTGTGGACCGAGTCTAAAGATCCAAGTATTTCCTTGCACCCAGGGCCTGGGCTAAAGTATCCTCCAGTTCAAGGCAGGGAAGCCAGAGCCTCTGAATCACCACCATGACAGCTTCCGGAACCCCCTGGAGCTCCAGTGTGGTGGTGAGAGTCAGCTTTTGAATGAATTGGTTGAGGAACATCTCCCCTTACGTCCTGCTAGTTACAAAATTAAAACCTGGGTCCTGTGCTAGGCCCTACGAGGAAGAAATGGTATTGCATTGCTGTAGACATGGATCTAGCCAACATGGAAGAGACAGCTCTGTTCACTGTTGGCCCCAGGCCTGTAGAAGTGCTCTTCTTTCTTTGTCTTCTGGGCAGACCCTAGCAGGCCCAGAGCAGATCAGGATGACATATGCTTGTAGCATCAAATATGCATGTGTGCTTGAACTTTTTTTTCTTTTTTGCAGGCCTAGAGCTGGAGGTCTGGGCCTAGGCTCTGTCACTGAGCTTCTTTTGCTCAAGGCTAGCATTCTATCACTTGAATCACACCTCCACTTCTAGCTTTCTGGTGGTTAATTGGAGATAGGAGTCTCACAGACTTTCCTGCCTCCTGAGTAGCTAGGATTACAGGCATGAGCCACCGGTGCCCAGCTTGCTTGGACTTTTTTTTTTTTAATGTGACCATTCAAGGGAATGTGTTCTCTGAATCCTGAGGGAATGGTTCATTCATTCTTTGGAGCTTTCTCTTTGGCTTAGGTTGACCGGAAGGTCCATGTGTTTTCGCATAGAGAAAACCTTATGTGACAAGGAAGTTTGGCCAGGACATAGGACATTTAGGTAGTAACTGTGTCCAGACAGGAGACTGGGTGGCAAAATGACCTGCTTCAAGCATTGCTGTGCATGCCTGGTCCTCCAGCCATTTGAAAAATGTAAGCAAGAGGAATTTGATTCTTCACCAGGTGGACAAACCACTTGAAATGCACAGGAATAACGACCCCCCCCCCCCCCAGGATGCGGGTTCATTGGCAGTGTCTGTAACTGTACACAGGATGAGTTCGATTCCCAGTTGTGAGCTTGTTCCTGGCACGCTGGTGTGCATGCCACAGCCTGAAAGCACATCCCCTCTGAGCACTTGGCAGAGAATCACACTGGGGTAAGCCCTCCTGTGCGTTAGACACACACATTTATTGGAGGGACGCTTCCAGAGAGGAGCTTTTAATGTGCAAATCCTCTTGGGTCCTAAGGAGAGCCTGGCCTGGTGACTCTCTGAAATCTTTTCTATATTCCCTGTATTGCTGTGGGATCTCTGTGAAGAACCACTTCAGAAGCAAAGCAGAGAGCTGTGCCTGCCCTGCTATCTGAATTGGTCCTTTCTCCAAATACATTGTTTGAATTGGAACTAACGTTCTTCTTAGAATGAGAGACTTTCTTAGAAAATGTGCTTTATTTTCCCATTTAGCTTTGACACCATCAAGACATTGGAGAATGCTGGGTTCCTGAAGTGGACCATTCTGGTTCACTCGGAGCTACGAGGGGTGAGCAAATTGGATTGGTCTGGCTCTTCCAAGAAATGGATCCCACTGGTGGGAGAGGACAAGAGAGGAAGAGGTCCCCTCTTTTCTGCCAGTGGGCATTTCTGGTTTTGTTGTCCAGGGAGTTCAGGCCAAGGCCACAGAGTGTTCAGGTGACCTGTGAAGTGGCCTTGGGTTTACCAGTGCCCAATACCTTAGGACTCAAAGGAGCTTCTGGAAAAGGTTTGACTCTGTGGCAAACAGCAGGCTCAGCTGTTCTCATGACTGCATGGGGCAGCAAAGCTTCCTGGAATGAGCCAGGTTCTTGAGCTCTAGGAGCTTGTTCTAAGAAAGACAGGAGTGTGCATATGAAGCAAGTACAGGGAGAGGGAAGAAACTCTTCCTTTGAGGGACCATAGCGGGCTGGCTCCCCTCCTGCATCTACGGTTCTGAGCCATGGGCCAGAGGAAGCTCAGGCACAGAGGCAGTGCAGGAACTTCCTGCTGCGAGGCTGACTGGCGCCATCTTGTCAGTCCCCCTTTCCCCCACCCCGTAGATGGGAATGTTCCCCTGCTTTCCACAGTGCTTTGCACCTGCCTACATTCCAGGTTCAAAACACAGCCCAGTAGCCCTGTGAGAGCCACAGCAGTGTGGACAAAATCTTGGGTAGCAAATGTTTCCCCACCCTGAGTGAAGTGGGAAAGGTTAAGGTCAGGGATCAGCCATAACAACCCTGTCTGGGCCCTGGGACTCATATCAGTGCTGATCTGCATGCTGCAGCTGTCCACAGGGGAGTAGCTTTTTTATTCAACTGTTTGTGGCTTGGAGGAAAGTGACATATTTGTGTAGATATGTCTGCTGCAGGTATAAGTGGCCAACTTCCCTGCTCATGGAGTAAAGATGCCTGAACTCACCTTTCTAATCTGCCTCTCTCAGGTCCTAAGTGCTTGTCTTTCAGACTACTAACTGATTGCCTTATTCTTTAAAATAACAATTCAGTCCAATGCTTACAGTTTCAAAAGCTAAACAGCACAGCAAGTTATGAAGAAAACAGAACAACCCTATACTCCCTTCTCATCTTCAGTTCTCCCCAGCACTTTCTTCTGAGCTCTTTCCCCATGCCATATAATACTCTTCATGGTTACTTCTTCATTTGTCACTTTTAAAGGCTTGTTGACTTCTTGTTATAAAAGATGCATCCAGAGAGCTCTTAATCTACTGTGTGTGTGTATATGTGCATGTGTGCATGAGTGTGCATATATGCATTGGGGCTTGAACACAGGGCCCGGGCACTGCCCCTGAGCTTTTGTGCTAAAGGCTAGCTCTCTACTACTTGAGGCCCAGCCCCATTGGTGGCTTTTTGGTGATCGTTTGGAGATTAGAGTCTCCTAGACTTTCTGCTCAGGCTAGCTTTGACTGTGAACCTCCTGAATTGCTAGGATGGCATGTGTGAGCCTCTGACACCAGGTCTAACCCACTTTTATGTCTATATCTTCTCGCCCTCCATTCTTTTAGTATATTTATATCACACTTTGGTTAAATCAATATTCAATTTTTATTTTATTACAATTATGTATGTACTGTTCACTGCTGAGTGAAGAAATACTCTAGGATCATACTTCCTTTCTTCTATAACTTTTTGTTCTTCCAGGAGTTCATAATTGCCTCATTTTTTTTTTTTGTCCATGCAGTCTGTCATTATCCCAATAATTCTTTGAAAACTCTCTGGCAGAATTTCAGAGCCCTTCTGCACACTATTTTTCCCATGATTAAACAAGCCAATAAAGGCTTGCCTTCCACTCTCCCCAAACTCGCACCTCTCGCTCCTCACAGGACAGTTTGCTATGTTGCTCTGCTGCACAACTCCAGAGTTTAGGCTCTCCTCCCCCCGCCGACCGCTGAGCCGACCGCTGGCTTTTCTCCAATGTCTCCTTCTCTTGGATTATGCTCTTGGAATGTGCTTGCTATCTTCCTACTTGGGTCCATTTCTTTTTGAAAGCTAGCTCCACAAGGCTGGGCATTCTGGCCTCATAACATGCTAGGTAACCAATAGGTGTATGTGTTGGTCCATGAGGTCTGGAGTTTTTACATTGCTAGAGGCAAATCCAGACTTCCAACTCTTTCTTAGCCCAAACTGCCTGGGAGAATTTGATTCAAAGTTCTGACAGGATCATCTGCTCCAAGGTATTGATCTTTAAGTCTAGTCAGATATCTTGAAAAAAGTCTTTCATAGGAAGGATGAGAGATCTGGATTCACTGATGAAACAGACTCCGTCTAGAGGAAGCTGTTCCTGACAACTGGTGGGAGTGAGGCCTGGCTCCCATCCGCCCTCTGTACAGAGTAGGGGAGGGCAGCACTATCCTCCAAGGCAGTGGCAACGTGTGATAGATACTCATTTTGTTGGAAGAAGGCTCCTTCCTGGCATACTGACAGCAGATCACCACGGACAAAGATGGCATTAGCTAGATTAGCTCTCAACATTTTCAATGTATCAGAGCTCTAGACTCTGAAATCATTTTTTAGATCCACAAAGCCCCAAATATTCAAGAAGTGCCTCCCTGCCACTATTAGCACTTTAAAACCTAGGAACTTGATAGTTTCGTGTAGATGTTACCTGCAGTGTCACAGTGGAGTCATATACTTCATCCAAAAGAAAAAAAAATGTTGTTCAGCCTGATTGCACATACTTACATCCTAAGCTACTATGTCAGAGGGGAGGAAATGGGATAAAGATAAGACCTAGAGGAAAATGAGTATCCTCTGGTCAATGGATCTGAAATGCCACTGTCCCCAGTGAATCCAAGGGTGGAGGACAAGCTTGGTGTATCTACTTTGTAGAAAGTTTTCCAGAAGTGAAGTAGATTAGAGATGGCTATAAGGTTCCAATAACACTCATCTCTTACTTAGCAAGAAGAACTCCTTACTTGAGAGATGCGTCAAGAGCAAATGAAGGAGAGGGAATTCCTCTCTGGATTGAAGGTTGGTCAACAGTGAGAGTCTCTTCACTGGCCCAGTAATTATAGAAACCACTGAAAGTATCATCAAGTTTGAAATGGAAAAATAAGAGCCTGCTGGGAGAATTGAAATAGCCTAGGAAGACAGATTTCAACAAGATAAGTGATACATACTTCAGATACTAACTTTCACCAGAGTCTAGATCCAGGTGTATTAGAGATAGTAACAAAATAATAAGCCATCTTCTCCCATATCCCTATGGGGAAGAAAATAGAGAGATAGCTGGCAGAGTAGGAAAGTTAAGTACAAGATAATATTTGTAAAAGCTATGATGAAAAAAAAAAGAGCCAGAGGAAGACAAGATCCTGAAAGAATATTTTCTTTCAGTCATTTGAGAAATGGTGATTGAATGATTTATTCCTTTATGCTAGACATTTCACTTTGTGCTAAGGATATAGCACCAAGTAAGATATAGCTATGCTAGAGTCTCAGGGTAAATATAGACATCAAACAAATAATTAAAAGTGTGTTAACTCAGCCAACTACAAATAGAAGGGGACTCCCTCAACCTGACAAATGGTATCTGTGAAAAGCTTGACAAACGGTATCTATTTAAAACCCAAAGTTACCATCATACTTAATGGTGAAAGACTAGGCATTTGCTACCAAGGTCAGGAACTCAAAAATGCCCCCTTTCTCTACTTATAGTCAATGTTGTACTATAAATTCTCACCAGGACATTTTTTAAGGTAAGAAAAAAGAAATAACAGGAGTACAAATTGGAAAGGAAACAATAAAAATGACTTGTATTTTCAGAATACATGAATCTAGTATGTACATATAAAATACTAAAGAATCTCTCTCTCTCTCTCTCTCTCTCTCTCTCTCTCTCTCTCTCTCTCTCTCTCTTGCCAGTGATGGGGCTTGAACTCTGGGCCTTGGTACTGGCCCTGAGCTGAAGGCTCAAAGCTAGCGCTCTACCACTTGAGCCACAGCGCCACTTCTGGTTTTCTGGTGGTTAATTGGAGATAAGGGTCTCATGGACTTTCCTGCCCAGGCTGGCTCAGAACCTCAAACCTCAGATCTCAGCCTCTTGAGCAGCTAGGATTACAGGTGTGAGCCACTGATGCCCAGACTAAAGACTCTCTTAACAAATGATCAGAACTAATAAAGGAGTTTCAAAGGGTTGTGGGATATAAGATCAGTATATAAAAACCATCTGAAAATAAAATTAAGGAGAAAATTGCATTTATAATAGCATCACTAGCAATGTGATACTTAGGAAGAAATCTAACGAAGGAAATGTAGGGCTTCTACAGTGAAAACGGTGAAACTTTTTATGGGGAAATTAGATAAGAGAGGAGTAATCAGAGCTGGTGATATTGGAATACATTATATGCGTGTGTGGAAGTAGCACAATAAGGTCTCCTTTGTATAATTAGTGTATGCTGGAAAAATTAAAAATGAAAAGAAGAGACATGTTATGTTCATCAATAAAAACAGTGTTGTGGGTGATGACATTTTCCATATTTATCTATAGAGTTAATAAGATTTATATAAAAGTATCAGCTGTCCCTCCTGTGTTTTTTTTTCAAAAATGGACAAGCAGATGCTAGAATTCCTATGTAAGTGCAAGAATCTCAT
This sequence comes from Perognathus longimembris pacificus, assembly GCF_023159225.1. NCBI lineage: Eukaryota > Metazoa > Chordata > Mammalia > Rodentia > Heteromyidae > Perognathus > Perognathus longimembris. The sequence goes on along the minus strand of NC_063168.1, from coordinate 58,035,373 downwards.
AATCGCAAAAATAATCATGAAAAAATTAAGTAGGCTCCAAAATGTACTATAAAACTACGGTATTCAACACTGTGTAGTACCAGCATGAAGAACAGATATGTGAATCAATGATACAGTACTAACAGTCTAGGAATAAATGCTTGCATTTAGATTTGATTTTGCACATCTGTGTATGTATGTGTGTGTGCACACGTGTGTGCATGTGCACGTGCATGTGCCAGTATAGGGCCTCATTCTCATGCTTGGCTTTTTTGCTCAAAGCTAGTGTGTTCTGCCCTTTGAACCACCTCCCCTTTCGGATTTATGGTAGTTATCTAGAGTGAACACTATCATGGGCTTTCCTAACTTAAGCTGGCTTTGAACTGTGATCCTTGGACTTCAACCTCCTAAGTAGCTAGATTATAGGCATGTGCTCCTGGCGCCTGGCTATATATTAATTTTAAATCAAGAATCATTTAATTTCCATATTATTGCTAAGAGAATAAATGGAAAGGAAGAACTAGCTTTCTGCCAATTGGGGAGGAGACAACTGCATATGCACAAAGTGAAGTTAGACTCTTACTTCACACATGTACAAAATCACCTTCAAACATTTTAAAGATCTATGTGATGAGATAAACTGTAAACATTTTAGAAGACTGAAGTGAGTAAGCATTGGTGATCCTGGGTGAGCCAATGATTATTTTAGATATACCACCACAGTGTAAGTGACAGAAAGCAAAAAAACAACAAACAGGTAAGTTGAACTACATTAAAATATAAAAAAACCTATGTACTGTAAATGATGCCATAAAAAAACTGGAGTCCTTGAAGAATAGGAGAAAAGTTTTGAAAATTACATATAAGATAAGGAAGGAGTGTCCAGAGTATAAAAATAACAGGTGCAACTCTGTAGCAAAAGATAAATAATCTAATTTGACAATGGACAAAGGATTTGAATAGACATTTCTTCAAGGAAATGATACAAAATAACCAGTAAGCATTGCAAAAGAGCTTGACATAATTTGTCATTAGGGAAATGCAAAACAAAACATCAGTGAGATAGCACTTCACACTATGTAAGATAGATACAATATGGAGACAAAGAATAACAAGCTTAGGTGAGCATACAGAAACTGGTATTCCCAGCTACTGCTGGTAGGAATGTGTAAAGGAAGAGAGATATTTACACATAGTAGCTGGCCACTAGTGACTCATTCCTGTAATAATCCTAGCTATTTGGGTGGTAGAGACTGGGAGAATTTTGGTTTGATGCCAGTCAGGCAAAAAACTTACAATTGATGAAAACAAGTTTACAAATCAATCGATAGCTTGGCCTGGCATTGCCTGCCTGTCATCCCAGCTGTAGTGGGAAGCACAAAGAGGAAGATTGTGGTCTAGACCAGCCTAAACCCCAAAGCAAGACTAAAAATAACCAGAGCAAAATGGGCGAGAGGCATGGCTCAAGTGGTAGAGCATCTAGTGAGTGCAAAGCCTGGAGTTCAAAACCTGGCATCACCGAAAGAAAAACAAACAAACAAAAGCACAACTGTTACACTTAGAATTAACATACAACCCCATAATTCCATTCTGACACATACAAAGAGTGAAAGGAAACCTGTGTACTCAAAAACTTACTCACAAACATTCATAGAAGAATTATTATTATTTTTTTTTTTTTTTTTTTGGCCAGTCATGGGCCTTGGACTCAGAGCCTGAGCACTGTCCCTGGCTTCTTCCCGCTCAAGGCTAGCACTCTGCCACTTGAGCCACAGCGCCGCTTCTGGCCGTTTTCTGTATATGTGGTGCTGGGGAATCGAACCTAGGGCCTCGTGTATATGAGGCAGGCACTCTTGCCACTAGGCTATATCCCCAGCCCAGATTTTTTTTTTTTTTTTTTTTTTTTTGGCCAGTCCTGGGCCTTGGACTCAGGGCCTGAGCACTGTCCCTGGCTTCTTCCCGCTCAAGGCTAGCACTCTGCCACTTGAGCCACAGCCCCGCTTCTGGCCGTTTTCTGTATATGTGGTGCTGGGGAATCGAACCTAGGGCCTCGTGTATCCGAGGCAGGCACAATTGCCACTAGGCTATATCCCCAGCCCCATAGCAGAATTATTAACAATGGTTAAAAAATAGAAACGACTTCAATGTCTATCAGCTAAAAATGTTGAATAAAATATGGTATCAAAACAGTAAAATATCCCTTGGCAGTGAAAAGAAATGAAATATTAACACATACTTGAACATTGCAACACATGAAAACATAAAGTGAAAAATCCACAAAGAATCACATGATGCTATTGATAAGAAATGTCCACAGTAGGCAAAATGACAGATTCAGAAAACAGATTCATAGCTGGCTAGGAATAGAGGATGGCAAGCAATTTGGGGAATGGCTGCTACATAGACACCGGGGTTTGCTTTCCTAATGGTGATGAAATGTCTTAAAATTATATTGTGGCAATGTTTGTGCAGCCCTGTGACTACTAGCAACCATTTAATTCTATACTTTGAATGGACAAACTTCATGATATGTTAATTGTATCTCAAAAATAAAGGGAAGAAAGCTGGGTGTGCCTATCATCCTAGCTGCTCAGGAGGCTGAGATCTGAGGATCATACTTCAAAGCCAGCCTGGGCAAGAACTCCCATAAGACTCTTATCTTCAATTATTCATCAAAAAATCCAGAAGTGGAGCTCTGGCTCAAGTAGTAGAGCACTAGATTTGAGCAAAAAAGCACAGGAACAGCACCCAAGCCCTGAGTTCAAGCCTCAGGACTAACGCTTGCGTGTATGTGCACATGCGCATGCGCACACATACACAGATACAAAGAAAGGGAAGGATGGGCATCACGAAAAAAATGTGAAGCTGAGTGCTGGTGGTTTATTCTTATAATCCTAGTTTCTCAGGAAGTTGAGATCTGAGAATCGTGGTTTGAAGACAGCCTGGGCAAAACAGTCCATGAGACTCTTATCTCCCATTAGCAAGCAAAAAGCTGGAAGTGGAGGTATAGCTCAGGTGGTAGAGTGCTGCCTTGAGCAGGAATAGCCAGCAAGAGTGAAAGGCCCAGAGTTCCCAGCAGCATACACACAAACAAATACCTTGAAAGTTATGGTTGTGGAAGACAATGTGTAAGGAAGTAACTTGGGGCCTCATCAGGTGAAAAGTAAAGCATCAGGATTCCAGAGATTAATGTGGAGAGCAGAGTTGGCAGCGAGGCAAAGACCAGAGGCTGGCAAAACATAGAAATAGAAAGGAAGAAATGGAGACTGGTGTGGAGAGAGAAGAATAGGAATACAGGTGTGCCTAGACAGGAAGGCCCGGCCCAGGTGATGGAGGATCTGGGCATCCACATGTGTAGGAACAGGAAGACATTGAAGGGTTTGAACTTGGAGAATTAAGTGAATGGATCTGAATTTTTAAAAGCACACTCGAGTGGCAAGAAATTGATTTGAGGGATATGAATGGATGCAAGAGTCAAATAAGGAGCCAGTGAAAAATTCAGAGAGATAATGTCTAAGAGATCCAAATTGAAGTACTTTCAGGGGTGAGTGGAAGGTTAGAATGTGGAGACAATTAGCTCTTATGTCAAGTTTGGCTCTAGTGAGAGAAAAGAGAAGCAGTTGTAGCTAGAAGAGAATATGAGGTGAAAGAAATTGAAAAGATACACATGTTTGAATGGGAATTGGAACACTCCAGAGAGGGGTTTAGTATTCAGAAGACAGAGGAGAGAATTCATTCAATCGGGCCCTTGCAAAGGTGGATGGTAATGAGACATAGAACACCCTCACAGGGACATGTCCTTCAACAGAACAGGAGGAAGCAGGGAGGTGGTTACCAATGCAGGTGGATTTGTAGATTTGGAGGCAGAACTTACTCCTACCTCCTGCCCTGCAACACAACTCCAGCGAAGAGTGAATAAACATGCTTATCATCTTATTAGGGGATGTTAAGTGGCAGGCATCAAGATGTTTAATGAGGAGGCCAGGGAGTATTGTTACGGTTGATAATAGGCATCAATGAAAGAGACTGAAATCCACATAGTCATGCATTTTTTTTTAAACTAGAAAAAAATTTTATTGTCTTAATCATGCATTACACAAACAAAATCTTTAGTTACACCAAAAAATTAGGCACATCTAAAAAAAAATCAGAAAGTTAGCCCACTTTCTTCTCATATCATCTTCAAAAACAAGAAGGGTAGAATAGTTAAGAGGGAATTGGGAGCCTAGACAGACAAAAGATTACAAGAAAGAAATCAGTTACTTTGAAAGTCCAAGAATTTAGGCTCTGTGTGCCAAATTAGCTTTAAGGCACAATTAGGGAATCATTCTTGGTATTAAAAATCATGCAGATTGCAGGTGGTACAATAAAATTGGAAGGGATTTGTTTTTTTAAGAAGGAGTGAGAAGGGAATTCAAGAAAATAGAGTTGAGTCAAATTGACAATGATTGCTGCAGTGTTTGTTCGTTTGCGATCATTAGGAAGCACCAAATGTTCATCAGGAAATGTTTATGTCAAAATAATATTCCCCTGGAGAGTGCCTGACTCCTGATTTTAAGGTACATTCATGATTGGTAGATTCAATAAACAGCGTTTACAGATATAGTGGAGTTGGATATATTGCTCTCAAGACTGTGGCCTGGACAACTTCACATCTCAAAGGGACCTTTTGGACACATGGAGAATCTGGCCACCAGGAGGTTCCAGATGGATACCAACAAGGATCACTGAAAAAGACAGGCACTGGGTGAAGCAACAAAGATATCCTCAAGAACGTGAAGACTTAGCATGTCTAGGTTTTGTTCCTCTGCAATGGTCCAGGGGATAGAGTTGATATAGAATGTTGGGTAGGGGCTGGGAATATGGCCTAGTGGCAAGAGTGCTTGCCTCGTATACATGAGGCCCTGGGTTCGATTCCTCAGCACCACATATACAGAAAATGGCCAGAAGTGGCGCTGTGGCTCAAGTGGCAGAGTGCTAGCCTTGAGCAAAAAAGAAGCCAGGGACAGTGCTTAGGCCCTGAGTTCACGGCCCAGGACTGGCCAAAAAAAAAAAAAATAGAATGATGGGTAGAATGTTCTAGGGAGGTGGATTGTTACCACAAGATAGGCAACATCGCACATGAACATGTTCAAAAATTCAGAACATAAACCATCAAGGTAATCAGTCTTTGATTCTAGAACCTATGGCCAGTAATTCTACTATATAGGGTGGGGTTAGGTAACTCTATACTCTCTGTAATGCTAGGGACCATTGCATAAGAGGAAATGTAGGTATTCATTCATCAGCACACTCGTGCTAGAGATAAACATGTTGATGCCTACAGATGACCACACTCTGACCAAAGCTACATAGTGAGGTAATGGTAGAATTAGGGCTCAACCCAATTCTTCTTGACCCAAGGCCTGGCAGTTTCTATTGCTCCCTACTGTTTCCTTGCCTGTGCTGAGTGATCACCTTTACTCTTTGGAATTTTCAAGAGTTCTAAATTCTGCATTCATAACTTTTCATCCATACTCTTCATGACTTCTCATAATTCTACATGGCCTGGAGGCAATCTGAAGCAATGGCCTGGAATCTCTGGGTCTTTGAGCAACCGTGCCTGCTTCATAGATGATATAAGCTTTCTGAATTCCCTAAGGCAGCTGTTCCCAGGGAGTCTTAGGTACAGTTAGTTCTTAGGGGACCAGGGGAAATGCTCACTAGATGAGGAAAGAATCCCAGAAGGCCCTATGTCTTACCTGGTCCCTGGGATCTGATGTACTCCTTGGCTTAGTTGTACATGGCCAGGTTCATCCACTAGAAATAAACACCATTATTGCAACCAACTCCTTAATGAGGCGTAAGGAACACACCATCCTCTTCCCTTAGCAGATAACTATTTAGTTTCATCACCCCTTTTCAGTGAATTCCTCGCAAGCAAGAGGTCTTAACCTCTTGTCTCATATACATCTTCTGCTATTCATTAAATAGCCAGGCAGTGAGAGGTATACCTGGGGTCAACCAGTTGGCTGGTTGGGTGGCTCTAAAATTCAGGGGGAATGAGTTGACTATACAGTGAACTCAGCGGGCTGTTCTTCAGCTCCCTGTTGGATTTATGACTCCCACATAATCCTCTGCTTTATTAAGCTATTGGAAAAAAATAAAATCTGTCTGCCAAGATCCTAAAGCAGCCTGGCAGCCAGCAATATATAAAGACAGTAATTGGAGGTAGGGGGAGGGAGGGAGGAGGGTAGGAGCCAGCAGCGAGGCTGGCCTTTGACAACTGTTCAATAACCTCAGAGAGAGAAATTTCCCCTAGCATCTGATGGGGAGAGGTGACTTGGGATTCTGCCTGCTGTTGGGATGGGAAGATGGCTTACCTCCATTTCTGTCAGGTAGAGTCCTTTCCCGTCCTTGGAAAAGTTGCGAAAGGCCTCTAGGAGAAAGATAAAGGTTTGGATGGACATAGGAGAAGCACAGCAGGCCAAGTCAGGACCCAGGTGAAGACAGAAGCCTGTGTGGTGGCTTTGTTTAAAGCCATTGTTGTATCCACAGGCTGGCTGGTTCTCCATCCTGTTCTCTTTCTGGCCAAGCTCTGTGTCACGGGATGGCTCTGAACCCGCCTCAGGATGGCTTTGACCATACTGGCCTGTCCCTTTCTGGATTCCCAGTATCTTGCATTCCACCACATTCAGTGGGGATGGGTGGACTTGTCTTTGTCTAGTGAGAAAAGTTTGGAGACCTCCACAGTCTTCCAGGGAATTCTACAGGGCACAGAGTGCTTCACATTTATCATTTATCCTCCCAGGGCTCAATTCTTTCAGTCTTATCATTGTCCCACCCAGAGGCATGGAGTTTGCAAAGCTGACTCATGGCAGGGTTTGAAGCCAGGATCCAGTATTTCTGGGTACCCACCCTACCTCACCCTTTACAGAGTAATTTTAAGCAACCTTGTGGCCTGGGGTTTTATGTAAGATTTCATTTAAAACAAAGGCCATGCTACTAAAAACTGTCTAAACCCCTGGCCTCCATCATTGGATTTTTAAAGCTTGAAGGATGGCCTTCTCCCCGCCACCTATTCATTTGTCTCTCATGGAATTCTTTCATCAGAGACAAAAATCTTTGTCTGTATGACTATAGAGTAGGTGTTAGTTATACCCACATCCTGGAGAAGAGATGAGTGATCACCACTAAACTTGTTCCTGAGAGAGTAGCTAGACAGGGTAAGGAGGAAAGGAGAGACTCTGATAGAGGAATGTGGGGAGAGGAGTTTATCAGGGAAGATAAAGACCTTGCTGACCACTCTATTTTCAGCTTTCATTTGCCTGCTGTCATGAAGAAAGGGCACCTCAGGGAGATGGCCAGTCAACATACTTCTGTTCAGGCCTGGGGCAGCAGTGTCTCTCTCTCTCTCTCTCTCTCTCTCTCTAGTCTTTCCCTGTGCTCTTTGGTCACTGAAGAAGTGTCCAGGATGAGAGGCAGGCACTGTGATTCACACTTGTAATCCTGGCTACTCAGGAGGCTGAGATTGGGAGGATCATAGTTCACCCCTCAGGGAAATGTTTCAAGAACTCCCATTTCAACCAAATAAAAAAACAAAACACTGACTGTGGTAATGGTGCCTGTCATCCCAGCTACATAGAAATTATAAATGGACAGATTGTGGCCCTGGCTGGCCTGGAAAACTAGCGGGACTCTCGTTAAAAAAAATAATAATAAAAGTCTGGAGGCATGCCTTCAGTGTTAAAGCACCTGTCTGGCAAACAACACAAGGCTCTGAAAAAAACCAAACAAACAGAAAACAATAACACAAAGAAGAAGAAGATATGCAGAATGGCTCTCGGTGACACTCACTTGCCATGATTTCCAGGCGTAACAGGAGGCAGACCAGGCTGGGGAAGGTGATGTGGCCCACACTGTCACCATAGCGGAGGGCCAGGAGGTCCTGCAGCTCACAGCTGATGGAAATCCCTGTAAGGAAATCTATAGCCACAGCCTGCTTAGTGGGGAGAGGGCTGGGTTTAGAGGTGACCCTCTGCATCAAGAGACTCCCTAAACCCGTGGAGAGGGATCTCCTGGCTTCTTACTACTTTCTACCCCCTTGGCTACTCAGCCTGGTTTGGCAACCAGTCCACCTGGTTTGGTAAGCAGAATTTCTCTTATGATCCTGTCTTCTCTCACTGGTTGGCTATGGAACCCCAGTGACCCTGACCTACAGGTCAGTCAAAGACCAACTCAAGACACTGTTCTGGAAACATACTGTCCTTCCCAATGATCAGGTACTCCCTCAAGACAGAGCACTAGGGTTGCCAGCACACCTAGGATTTGCTTCCAGGCCTCTCCTTGCTGCTGATCTTATAAAACAACCATCCTCCCTGAACCCATGACGCTCTGTAGTGAAGTGCCAGACTTTGAAGTCAGGCCCCATTTTACCATGTGAACCCCATTTTACCATGTGAACCCCACTTTAGAATCAAACCCTGAGTCAATCAGATTTGTACCTGTGTCCTAATCTTGCTTGCTTGAACACCTGATTGTTGTAACCTTGTTCTTTGCCTTTAGAAGCCCTGTGTAATCACAGCTCAAGGCTCCCTCCTAACCTCCGCTGTGTTGGTGGGTAGGACGAGGCCCGAGTTGCAGCTCGCTTAAATAAAGCCTTGCCTTGCTTTTGCATTTCGGAATGTCTGAATCTCAGTGGTGTTCTTGGTGGTCGTCTTGCGACTTGGCATAACAGTAGATCTGTGCACTCAAGATGCTAGTGTGGGCAGGACTGGTCTTCATGGACAAGGGAGATTTAATTCTAAATTGGTCATTTAGGGGAAAGGCCAGTCCTCGCGGGGAGCTTTTGGATTGTGTTTGAACTATTTTCTATTTCACTCTCTTTTTTATTCAACAGTCATTAGTGAAAGCTCCTTTTAAGGGTGCTATCTTTAACTTTCTCATCAGTGATTCTCAGGATGTACTAACAGACCAGGGGCAGAGGCATCACCTGGGACATTGTTAGAGATGCAAACTCTCCAGCCCCTACCCCAAGTCTCCTAAACTGAAAAGTGAGGGGACTCTCTGCTTTCTGTGCTAGCACATGCCTGACAGGAGACTGGTGCAGATCAGGCTTAAGCACCACAGCTTCCTGCCATGAAGAATTAAGGGGAGGAATTACATTCAAGTGAAGCACAAAGTTTTGCATTTTTACCTCCTTCAAGCCAAGGGCCTTGGGAGGGAGAACTTTGGAGCATTTCCTTCCAGTGTTAACCTGAAGAATAGGATTTTACAGTTTATTAAGGAAAGTGGCTTTCCTTAATCACACAACTTCTGTGTGACCCATTTTCTCCATTGCTCCTGTGGAGGTAATGATTCCTGCCCTTCCCAGTTCGAAGTGAGATGACATGATTAGAAGATGGAACTTGAATGTGATTGTGATATGATGTGAACTACTGAGCATTTATGCGTCCTGAGGTGCAGTTAACATTATCCCTGGACTGAAAGCTTTGCCTCCTAGGAGCCAATGGATGCCATTTGATTTAATTTAGCCCCAAACCTCTATGAAGAAAGAGAAGCAAGATCATCAGCCAGCCCATAGGCATTTAACCCTGATGGCCCAGACACTGAGCTAGAAGTATCTAGAAGATGAGCTCCATTCCTGGTAGGCTATCAATCATGCAGGGCTATTTTCTCACTAGTAGAGCTGTATTGGGGAGAAAAGACAGCTGGGACAAATTGAGAGGTCCAGGAGAACTCAGGCAGGGGGATGACGTCTCATTTCAGAGCCCTGGAGACACACCAAGGTCAGTGTAGACAGGTACAGCATAGTCGCACAGCCCTCCCCTCTTCTGACTGCTCAGCCTCCCTTTTCAACAACGTGCCTACAGCCTGCTGGGAATGTGGGTGTAACACTCACCCCACAACCCCAAGTCTTCTTGGTTCACAGGCCCCTCTGTGTTACCTGTGTTCTGTATGGCCTTCCACAAATCTGAGGTCAAGAGAACTCTGGAGCTCTTCTGAATGTTCTGGAAAATATGCTGGTGGGGAAAACAAAAACAAAAACAAAAGCCTGATGAGACATCTATGTGAATGCAGAGAAAGTGGCTGCAGGAAGTCCTGAAAATCCCTTTTCTATTCCTGGAGATGGCTTTGCTAAAGCTTGCCTGGAGGCAGCTCAGAGGTGAGCAGGGAAACAGAAGGAAGGACAGGCAGCCACATCTGTTCATAGCTGGGGGCTATGGGCTCCCCTCTGCTAATCTAATTTTCTTTCCTCTTCCTACCTCTAGATAGGCTCCGGATGTACAGCAGTGTGCTGCCTTCCAGGGAAGTGAGGGAAGCACATTCTTGAGAGTTGACAGGGTAGTGGCTAAGATCAGACTCAATCATAAACTGTTAGGGTTTAGTCTTAGCCCAAGTTACTTCACCTTTCTGTGCCTTATTTTTCTAACCATTACATCTCACATCTCAGCATATACCTGAGACTTGTCTACATCATTATCATCCTGGTCATCCTGGATTTTCCCAGGTGAGAAAACTGATAGGTGGGTGAAAACTAGGCTTGGATTAAGTGTACAGTAGCCATGGGACTGACCACACGAATCTTGATTTTGGTCTGTGTACAGCTGCCAATAGGAGCTTTGCTAAGGCAAAATAATCCCACCAACATGTGGGTAAGGCCAACTATGGGAGACAGGACTTGTGTGGTAGTAGCTTCAGAGCCTTTTCTTGGTCTTAGTTGGCTTTGGGTGGGCATAAAGACAGACAGACCTCCTGTGTTCTCTGTCCTGTGTTCTCTATTTGTTTAATAACTGATTAATCTTGCCATTCACTCAGTGATTCTGAACAGTGCTATATGCAAAATTCTGTATGTACTGTGGAAATTTCTGGGCAGAGATGAATATAAGGGAGCCCCTACTCTGGGGCACCCTGCAATCTAAGAGAGGAAGGGCTGGGCATATAGCCCTTGTAAGAAACTAAATGATCCTGGGTCAAGAATAGGTGCTGCACCCTGACATAGCCACCCAGGAGCACTTGCTTCAGCCTTTAGAAGTGTTATAGGGTCATTTAGTGATATGGCTAGCTGGTTTTTCATCTTTTAAAGAAGCAACTTATACTTCTATTTAGTATATGTGTATACATATTGAAGGACAAGCTTTAAAAATATATATGCTATGTCTTCAAGGTTCCTCTTTGATTGGCAAGGCCATGTTTTCGTTTTAAATTGTGTCTCTGTTCATCTGCATTTTCTACTATGAGCAGGCATGGCTTTCATTAAGGAAAGGTTATTTTGAGGATGATATAATGGAGGCTGGGCTCACAGATGTGAGCCTGTGTGGGAGGAGCCAGAGGGGATACTAATCACATCGTGGGGGCCAGCAACAAGGATTCAGAAGGAATGTTGGTGTCTGAGGCTGGACTCTTAGGGTAGGTGGCATTGACCAGTCTTGGGGTGCATGGAGGGGAGCTGGTAAAGGTCAGGCCAGTGGTATGAAGGAGTCCTTTACAGGACATAGCGAGGCATCTTATAGTTGGGGGAAGAGGAAGTGGGATGAATAGTCAGGGATTCTCCTGGCCTTAGACGTAGGGGCCCAATTCTGCTACTGTGATGAATTTTATGTCCTGAGGAGAATGGGAGGCCACAGATCAGCCATAGACCCCTCTCACCGGTGTTTCAGTAAGTTTTGTGGCAGAGTCATTGGAAGACATTGAGAGAGCTCCACAGCCTAAGGGTGGATATAATGAATCTGAGGAGAAATGAGGAGGGCACCCCTGGCTCCAGGCCTGGTGCCCAGTGGCTTCTTTCTCCACCAACCTCCATAGGCAGCTGCTCCGTTGAACAGTGGCTGGGCCTTCTCTGCTGTATGTGCCTTTCAGATAAAATGTAAGCTCTCTTTGGGGACAGGGTGGAGTTTCCTCTCCTCTCATACCCCTCACCTCAGGCATGGGGTTAGGTACCCAGTAAATAGTTGTTAAACTGGGCCACGAAAGAGTGGTAGTCATAGAGAGCATGTCTGTACCTGGCAGTGGACAAGTCGACTCCACAGTCTCCCAAACTCCTCCTGGTCGAGTCGCCCATTCACTTTCAGCTGGGTGAGAAGCTAAGAGTTCACTAGTCCAGGGTGCAATGAGCAGGGGGGTGGATGTTGCTTGTCTTGCCAACAAAGCTGGAGAAGGCTCCATCCATCAGCTAGTCCCTCCCTCAGGGCAGGGCCACATGGATGTGGCCCCAGGCCGGTGGGTTCCCATTGTGTCTGAAGGTGACCTAGGTTAGATTATTTTTTAAAGGGAAATGGACTACTGGAAGATGAAGGAAATCCCTAGCAAGGGAAGGGAGATATCTCATTTGCATCTAAAGGAAGAGCCTCCAACTTGGCCTTCTAGTTGGGCTGGGTTCCTTCTCAGGGGAAGATAAAGAAAATGAAAAGGTCTCGCAACTTCGCAAGCTCAGGGAGAGGCTCTTTAGCCCAGCCCCGTGGAGGGAACACATGTGCACTAATTCAGTCCTCATCACTCCAGAGGATAAATGATGGGTACTAATGGAGGGTGAAAGCAACCTCTGCCAGTAGGAAGAGGGGACGTAGAAGGAGAGCTGCAGAGTCTATGAGTCCACTTGGCAGAGCTCTGCCAATGGGGCCTCACCCCTCAGTGATATTCCCCAGGGCCCTGGCACTGTGAAGGCCACTTGGGCTCCTTTGTTTCTCTAAGTGACTGCAGCCAGCAGAGACAGGGCCTGATTTATGGGTTCATCAAGAAGCCCTCTTGTTCTACAATGGCTGGCTTCGCGTTCACAATCCAGCCTTGTTAACAGCTTGAGAGCTGGGTGATCTGTCTCGGGAGACAGCACGCGGCTGGGGGAGTAGCTGCCAGGCTGGGATCCTGCCTGCAGGGAGCTGAGGTGGGCAGGGGAGAAAGGGCTCCTCCCCTAGAATGTGGAAGTCAGATGAGAGTCAGCCGACTGAGGGAACATGGTGTGTGGTCGTGGCTGTAGGTGAGCCATGAATGGCGAGCACAGTGTGTCAGCGGCCATAGGTGCCTCTGCTGTGTGGACCAAGGGGGCTGCTATGTGTTTGGGTGACTGTTAGTTTCATTGAATTGGGCACTTGCTGCCTAAGGAATGTAAATAGTGAAGACCTCACTAGCAGGAAAGGAAAAGAGGTGAGGTCATTCCAACAGGAGGAGGTAGTGTGAGACGTTAGAACAGCAACCTCAAAGGCTAAAATTCCCACTCCAAATCCAGCCATATGTCCTCACTAGCCGTGTGCTCTGGGAAAGTTACTTAATCTTTCTAAATTTTTGTTTTTTCCATTGTATGGTGGGATACTATCACAAAGGTTTCAAGTGCTACAAGTGTATACATACATACATACGCACATACATACACACATACATATATGCATGTAGGATCCCAGCACACATAGGTGCTTGGCCCATAGTAACTACTGCCCTGGCTGATATCGTTGATCTAGAGAGTTACTGAATTGATGGAACATCAACAGGCTCCCAGGCCCTTGGTGAGCCCTAATTAGAGCCCCGAGGAAGCTCATAGAGGAGCTTCCATAGGGGAGGAGATGACTGCAAAGGATACATCCATCAGAGCTATGAGGCTGCGGCACTGGTCCAAGGAGAAAGTGTCCCCTGGAGGTCCTGAGGAGAGAGAAGCAAAAGGACTGAGGGTCTCCAGCGGTTGGGACGGAAGATGGGGGCGCTGAGGCTGAGGCCAGGAGGCCTCCAGGATGGTGGTACCTGTCAGAAGCTCCTGGTTGAGAAGATTCTGAAGCTGAGTGGCATCAATATCCAGGCCCTGGTCCAAACAAGAGAAGAACAAGGGCTTCAGACAGGGGCCAGGACCTGAGTGCATACCTGTCCAACTCTAGCAGCTCTCCAGTTTCCAAGCCCTCTCTTTCCATGTTGAGCCCATCCAGCTTTTGTCTGGAGCCTGACCTGGTACCCCAGCCCTGTCAGAAGTCTTTCCCTGAGCACCCATGGTGCCAGTCACTCTTGATTTTTCTAACCTGATCTGGGCTCTGGGCCCTCTTACATTTCTCCCTCCATTTATTCCTGGTCCAAAAGCAATTCTTCTTTCTCCTTAACTCCATACCATTTGCTGGGCATTGAGGAGCCTTTCAGGATAAGGACTGTTGAATAAATCAATGTGGCCTTTAGGTGCATTCCCCATCTGTTTCCAGAAAGAGCGTGTGTGTGTGTGTGTGTGTGTGTGTGTGTGTGTGTGTGTGTGTGTGTGTGTACATGCACATGAATGTGAATACATGTGTGATGACAGGAGTTAAAAATACTTGGAATCTAGCTAAGAGAGGCTGCATTCGTTTTCTCAGCCACTGAGCAGAAAGGAAGATGTGCTGGCTTTCCTTGGATTGAAAGCAGGAGGCAATGGAAGTTGCAGTGAAAGAAGAAATAAGATTCTGCAGGAGTTAACTACACGGGATGTTCACTGGTGGCTCTGAGAAACATAGTGGGCAGTGTCCTTGAAGAAAATGTTGTCAAGAATCAGCGCTGCTGTCTTTAAACTTTCCCTTGGGAAGCTGGCACTAGATTGAAGTCTCTCAGCAGGTGGCTTTGCAGGATGAGATGGGATTAGGTGGCAGAAGGTAGCTTCTGGGGTTCTCCTGAGAACCAGCACCTCAAAGGTGACAGACCCACTGCCCTGTCCATCTCCTAGAGTTCTACTACCCTCCAAGGAGAAGCATGAACCCCAAGAAAATGTCCCGCCAGTGTCTGAAATTAAAACCCCAGCACAGGGCTCCAACATCTCACACTTGAGACATGTCAGGAGAACTGTATTATGTGCCCAACAGAAACTGAGTTTCTCTTCCAAAGAATCTTGACACCTCACTTTCAACTCCAACCTATAGGGAATTGTGCACAGATTACATGTAATGTGAACCATGGACCACACTGGCTTCCCTCTCCATATTCCCCATCTAAAATCCATATTCTGCAGCCAGCCAAAGGCAATTGAGGAGACAAGGGCAGGAATGGTGAGGCTGGTTTCCTAAACAAGTTCCCCAGGGATTCACATCTGCGTCTGTGACCATCTGTGAGACACCCAAGGGCTGACTATTTGATATGATCCAAATGGAATGTGGTGCCAGGAATATCCTACATACCTGGAAAATGCTTACCTACTAAACAAATGATGGATGGATCTACCCAAATTCATTCGCCCTTTCCAATATGAAGACCCCACTATTGGTATGGGTAATGAAACTAGCTGTGCTCATAGTAACAAGTACTATATGAGTTTACAGCTGGTAGAATCCATATAAGAGAATAAGAGGACACAGTAAGTACATGGGACAACATTTTGCTTTCAAATGTCTTGGAAGAGCGCAGTCACTGAGGATATTTACAAGTTGTGTGGAATGGTGCCAGGTGGGTTCTAATCAAGGGCATCTGGCTGAGAGATGAGCCTGGCACAATTCTGCATCTTCATCTTATTCTGATTCCCATCGAGACCCAATGTAAGCTGCTGGTCACTTTAGGAGGAGACATTTGGATGGTTTTGAGGAAGCACTGATTAGGGAATCTGTAACTAAATGAGAAACTACATTTTTATTTTAGAGGGACAGATATATGAGCCATTATGAGAATGCCTTGAAGAAGCCTTGTGTCAGGCATCCTGATTGGGACCCGCTGACCATGCTGGGCCATGATCTTGGAATTGCTCTGGGGGTCCGGGAGAGAATCCATGATGCTTCCATTCTAAGAATTGATTATCTCCTCTGGGCCAAAGAATGTGCCTTAAGAGCTCACACAGTGGGACAGTAGCGATCTGGGTTATCTTTGTTATACACCAGGGGAAGAGCCCTCAGGGCTAAACTCAGGGGTGGCTTGAATCCTGCACCAGCATTGATTCCAGAGAGATTCACACTCAGATGCTTTTTTGCCACATGTACTCATTTAGCAACACTCTTCACTTTGCTTATTTTTCCCAGGCCTGACTCCGGGATACCACCACCCTATCAGCCCTCTGATTGTAGAGGCAGGGCTTGGCATCTCTTCCTGTCCTTGGCCTCTGCCTGGCCCAAGCCAGCACGGTACATATGATCATCTGTATCACTTCCCACTTTCTGTACCAATGTGATTTTTAATGGTAAGAGGCCCATTGTGCAAAGCCCTTGGCAGCTGTTTCATCCTCATGAGTCAAGCAGTTCTTTATACAACAGTTTACTAAGTCATTAGGACAATTTCTAGTGCATATAGGTGGCTTGGCAGGAAGAGCACCTTTGGTGATTTCTGAAGCTGGCCAGCTCCTGGGAGAAATGATGCCAGCTTGGAGGGAGGTAACCAATCCGGAGAAGCAAAGATTTCAAGGGATACTGCCAATTCCTTATTTAGGGGTTTAAAGTGCAACACATCCCATATACACACCCCCATAATCATCCTATCCTGTTTGAACTCATGTTCTATTATTTGTTACCCAAATGGAGAATACTGTGCATCTTTCAGAGCTTGGCATCTATAGAAGTTCTGGAGTTGGTCCAGGGAGAGAAAGAGGCTGATTAGAGCACCTATCAAATCCCTTTCCCGCTGTATCCTCATAAAGTCCCATGGAGATCTCCTTCTTCCTCCCTTATCTGCCCTATGTGAGGCTCCTCTATGCTGAGTACTTTACCTGAGCATATCTGTAGAAAATGCTTTGTTGGGATCCATTTTCTGGAACACTTCCCTGGATTGAAAGGAAAATAGCTAGTGTTAAACTTCTGGGGAAGAGATTAGCTAGTGCAGTGAGGGCACAAATCCCACCTAAATCTGAGAGAGAGCTGGACAAAATTCTTTGTGGACCATTAGAAAAGTGAAATAAAAAAGAAAAGAAAAGTGAAGTTTCTGGTGTAGCCTGGCTTTAGAAACCTGGTCTTCTGCCACTCTTCTTTGAGAAATCATTGGTCTACCATGGTGTCTGTTTGCATTGGTCAGTGGTGAGGTAAAGGAGGGCATACCAGCTCTTGGGGATGGGATGGGATGTGGCCAAAGAAACTCACCAATGAAACCTTGTACACACCTACCTTCAGAGATCTGTGGCTGAAACTGTGGTTCATGTTCCTAGAAAATCAAGCAAACAGGATCAAAAGGATGACCAGCCCATGACTTATAGGAGAATGCCTATGGAAGGCACCTGACATTTCTGCTAAGATGGGTGGAGAACCCTCAGTGCCACAGGATGTGCAGTGAGCAGGCATGGCCTTAGCAGACAGATGAGTGCCACAGGCATGTGGCTATCTTTTTGTTTGACATGAAATTGTCTTGTAAGCATTTCATCATTCATAACCAGACACATGTGTACACAGACCCCCCACCCCCCACTGCCACGATGATGATCTGTTTTGTCTCATGCTCCATCTTGAATTGGTGATAATGGCTTCCTGGCCAGGTGGAATGAGAAAACCTCTCTCTCAAACTCACTGTAAAGACTGCCCTGACTATAGCAATGTCTACAACTGCTTTCTCTGGCCAGAGGGAACAGTACAGTACTTGAATATCACTGACTCACATTCAAGACACTCTTGGATCAGAGGGTCTCTTTCAGGCCTCTCTTTCTCTGCCTAATCTACCCTGCATTCCAACCACATTTCAGATACATGGATGTACATGCCAGTGCTACTTAACCATCAACCAGCCCTGTGTTCACATACTCCCAGGCTTTGACTCAGCTGTCTTTTCTTCTACTTGCAGGACCTTCTCTTTTAATCCATTCAACTCTACTTTCCTTCCAACCCATTCATTCCCTACAAGAATCCTTTCCCAGTCCATCTGACCAGAGTGATCCCTCTGCTATGTCATCAGATGTACCTGTGTATCTAGCAATAGCGCCATCTAGTTAGACAGTAGTTATTGGTTCATAAACTTTCTTATTCCCTTTATGGTGAGTTTCCAGAAAGCAAATCTCTATTGGGTCTCCACTGACAAAATATATGCTACATAGAATGCACAGATCGTTGGACATAATGGTGTCATGTATCTTTATGAAATTAAGTAGAATAAAATACTTAGACCCCCCCCCCATGCTGTACCTGTCACTATCTGGCATTTTCAGGAAGATTCGAAGCAAGAACTCGACTCTTTCTTTGTATGCTGAGAGGACCACGACGTAGGTCCCTGGGCTCAGATGGGAGAATTTCGTGAAGTTGCACTTGGTTTTATCATCTATACCCTGGATAGCATTTCTGAATAGGGAGAAAAACCTGGGTGGCAATCTCTCCCGAAAGTGCTGGAACTAGAAGAAACAATATTGTGAGAAAGGCCCCCCTCCACGCATACATCCTGGCTCCCAACTATACCCTCTCTGCTCACCCACTCCTGGCAAGGTAGATAGTGCTGAGCTAAAATACCCAGTAAAATGTAGACTGGTATTTCATCCAGACCTGAGACACCACAGTGAATGCAAAGAAATAATGCCGTGCAACAATCTCACTCTTTTCTCTGCTTATATGTAGACATGAAATCTATGGACACTACTGACATTATTCTAATGCTGAATTTCTTTTGAGGGCCCCTGAATCCCTTTTTATACAGAACCTTTAGTGAGCTATTCCAAGCATTGCAGAGTTGGATTCTCTTCACTTCCTCTGTTTCGTCTCTCCAGCTGAGCCCTGAGATTCCTTCTCATTGGAAAATAATAGGCCCTGATCATTTTCCTTTTATTTCAATATTTCTTAGTGGTAAAACAATAAATATAATGCAGTTCCTATTATAGGATGTCACATCCATATTACATAATAAAAACCCCTTACTAAACAAATTTTCCCCACTATAGTTGAGCATGGGGATTCCATTTAGAATGGTTATGCAGCATGAAATGATTATTTATGAGCTCTGCCTTACAGGAAGAACAGGAGGAAGGGGAAAGCTTTTTAAGGGGTAGAAATAGAGCTTGGCTCCAAGGTGAGACAGGAGCTAGGTCACTGCCCTAGGCATACAGCATAGGACTGAGTGGAGACTTTGAAGCAATTCTGCTGATGTAGGTAGTGGTTCCCAGAGTTCTGAGTTCTACCTGCTTGGACACTTCTGACAGAAGCAATAATGGGACCAGTTGTGCAGAGGGTGAGCTAGTCCCTGTGGTCCTGGGTATGCATGTACATGTAGAGTTATGTGGTGTGCCTCCAATAAGATAGAGAGCAGAGGTGGCTTTGCATACCTGCTGTCCCATGATGCCCTCGCAGGCCTGACCAGGCTCCTGTTCTTTCAGAATGGACTTGTTCAGTGGTTCCACGAAGTCTGAGTGGTTGGTGACAAGAATTCTTGGCCTAGCACTTGGAGCCCATTTTGCATTGACCCTATGGTCAGACATGCACAGAGCTGACTCTAGTATTCTCGTTTAGGGGGTTTGGCCTTTTTCTGGACCAAGTCCCTACGCTATTCCCCAGTTCTGGAAATCAGAATACCAATCTATTCCTTAAACCTAAGTGATTCCCTCAAAGTCCTTCCATAGGTTATCCTTCTATGTGGGGGTGCCAGGGAGACCAGGTAGATCCTAACCCCAAGATCTGTGGCTGGGACCCTTCCTTGGGCCAGACTTCCATGCCCCCAGCCTTCTCCCTGGACTTCTAAATGGCCCCTACTCTGAGATTCCTTGAACTTGCCTCTGTGTTCCTGATGAGGCTCCTCTGCAATGCCTGGAGGCCCACAATCGTCATCTGCTGCCCATGGCAACATCTTGTTCCCCTCCCATCCACTGGGCCTCTCTCAGCAACACAGACTCTGCCAAGCTCATAGCCATAGGAAGGTTGGAGTGCCTGTGTGGCAATTTTCCACCCTCCCTCATAGTTAAATCACCGTTCACCAATACTGGGTCAGGTTATCTAATTAGAAGGGGAGCAGTTTACTGGTCAGAGTTGCTAGAGGATGGACTTTGAAGCAGCAGTCTTGCATTGCTTTATGGTGGACTTGGAGGCTGGTTAATTCAGGGGTCCCTTAGTGGTGCATGAATTAAGCACATCAGGGTGGGCTTCCTCGGTTTTCGCTATCAGGCTCAGGTGCTCAGGAACACACCATTACAGTCCCTCTTGAATGTTTAACAAGAGAACCCTCAGGAGCAGGGCAGCTAAACAGTTTCCTTCCTTGTTGATTTGTCTGGAGATTCTAAGCTGCTTTCTGATATAAGATATAGCAAGACTGAACTCACGGCCCAGGTTAGAAGAAGTACAACATTTTATGAAGGGTCAGCACCAGAGGTGTGAGAAGCCGGCGGAGGATGGTGGTGAGCCATACCTGAGAGTCCACCTGTGGGCGAGAGGAAGAAAGGTGGTTCAGGAAGCCCGAGTGCAACAGAAAGTGGCTCCGCAGCCTGCCACAATTACCCTTGCTCCCTCTTCTTGTGTGCTCCACCTGTTTCCTGGCTCACAGGGGCAGGAGTTGATCAGTGACTCCCTGTGCAGAGCTGTAAGGCCAGAAGCCTACTAGCTGTGTGGAACAGCAAGAGAGAGGATTTGAGGAGGAAAGATGGTGTATGAGAGGATGAGGCACCTCCTTCTCCCTTCAGCAACCGAGGGTTACTGGTCATAATAATGATGGAAACATAGGAACAAAAGGGGAGACGGGCTGGAAACGTGGCTTGCCTTGCATGCATGAAGCCCTGGGTTCAATTCCTCAGCACCACATAAATAGAAAATGCCAGAAGTGGTGCTGTGGCTCAAGTGGTAGAGTGCTAGCCTTGAGCAAAAAGAAGCCAGGGACAGTGCTCAGGCCCTGAGTCTAAGCCCCAGGACTGGCAAAAAAAAAAAGAGGAGACATTGGCAGGGATGGAGGTAAGACTGAACAGACATTAAATGTGAATTCCCCAAGGTCAAGTGCAAATTCCCCAAAGCCAAGAGCTTCCATGAGAAGGCAACTTCATGGATTGTGTCTGTAGAGATGGAGATGGATGTATGGGGTATATGTGAATGAGAAAATAGCTGTGGTCCCCTCTTTCCATTCTCTGGGATGAAGCACTGAGAAAGTCATTCTATCTTTAAACCTCTCTGAAATTTGCAAATTTTCTATGTCAAGTGCTAGATATTCACCATGACTCTGTGAACTGACACTAGGTGTCTTATTTTATGTATGTGGAAATCCAGGCTTGGTAGTTGAGGTAGCAGAGCTAGAAATAAGGCATGTTGTGTCGCATCCTTTGTAAGAAGATCCACCACTTGCAGGCACAGACTTTCCCAGGTTGTGTGGGTTTTAATTCTTTCCCACTATGAGACATGGGCAGAGCACTTGATTTGCCCATGTATTTCAGCCAGGAGAGAGCTGGAGGGGAAAGGTGAAAGTCCGTTCTGGAGCATCGGGGGAAAGATAGAATGTCTTGCCTGCACTTGCCCATTTCACCGTTCTAACCTGACCCTGCCTGTTCACACACCATGGCTGCCCTTATATTAGTCCAGCAGAGCACTGCTCCCACAGCAGTTGTAGAGTCCAGAGGGCCTGGTCTTTGACACATACATTGACTACTACTCAGCTGAAATACAAAAGGAACCCAAGTGTCTTTTGAGTTGTCAAGGTCTGGGATCTTTGTGTTTAATGCACTTGAGATCCTGAAAGATCCAGTGGGATCTCCAGCACTCCTTTAGTAAACTGAAAAGTAATACATTTCTGGTGGAATGGAGAAAAGTGACCCAGCTAGTATTTAAAAAATGGGTTTGATTACAGTCTTGCTAGGGTGCATAAACTGTAAAACCTTGGGACAAATCAGTGAGCACATAGCTGAGGTACTGCCCTGCTCAGGGGTCTCAGGCTTATATGTAATGATAGAATGGCAGACCTAGGAGTTGTGACCTGGGATAGCACCAAGATCCTCTCATGACTTCTTTCTCACCTCAAGAAAAGTGAAAATTGTTGTGCTTTTCTGTTTGAATAGACTTTTCTGGTGTCTGGTGCTTGCCTTGATGATTCCTGGCTGGCAGACCAGGTGACTCAACTCCTTCACTGCTCTTCGTGAACTTTCCCACAGCCTCTAGCCTTGGCCTTTTCTCACAATAGTTGGAGACTCTGAGAATAAGAAGCCTCTCAAAGGAATTCCTGGTTGAAAGTAATGGAAAATGTACCTAGTCTGAGAGAGGGAAGGTGTAGGAATGATTGGAAGGGCAGCTACCACAGTGCATATTGTACCTTGTGTGTTTGGGCAGGAGCTGCACAGGACCATTCCAGCTGTTAGGGGCTGGACTGAATTGCTACTGCTGGGTTCAAAGATTTACTACAAATAACCTTTGGCTGTTCCTACCCCTTTATTTAATTCTTCAACAGTCAAAGTTTGGAGTGGTCAGATGTTATTACTCAACAAGGGTAACATCAACAGGGACAGATCTGGGTCAAAATCTACACTTTATGCTTCCAAGGTTCAGGGAGAGATAATATTTGGCCTCTTTAGCTGCTGCAGTAAGAGGCAAGGCCCTTCCTCATACCAAGATGCCTTGAAAGTGGAAAGTGTATCTAGGTGGTGGTAAAATGACAAGTATCCAATACTGCATACTTAGAAGATGTTCTTTGATAGCTCTGGCAGATTTGAAGTACCTCAAAAGCATTTTATTGAACCCCAACAATTTCTCTTCCATATCTAGAGCCTGTACAAATTTAATCAAAGACATAGGAATAAGTAAGGGTCACAGAAACATACAGCAAGAGAAAAGGCTCTCTTCCCAGAACCAGAGTCCACATTTCTCTTGGAGCTCTGGGGTATTACAGAAAGGCACGTGCCTAAGCCCTACTGAGAGCCCTGGATCAAGGATCCCATTAAGCCCCTGGAATTAGACAGGACCCCATCACCTGTAGCTTTGTCTTTGAAAGCTCATTCTTGCTTTCCAAGCTTTGGCTTTCACATCTATAAAGTGGGAAATGATTGAGTTTTTGAGACAATGAATGTGAACCGTCCCTCTGGCTTTGTAGTTTCATAGTATCACACGGCCTTCTCCCTAGTGAGGTCCCTGACAAGTGTACAAGACTGGTTCCACCAGGGCAGAGGAGCCAGGTGCTCTGCCTGGCTACCAATGGCTAAGATTCATGACTGTGAAACTTGTCTTAGTACCAGTAAGCAGAAGCTAAAATCATTCTGAAACATCCATCAAAGCTCGACCCCAGTCTATCAACAGGCCTCTGGCTCTATGGTGCTCACAAAGGTGACAGGCATGTTTGGCTGCAGGCTTAGGGGAGCTGTAACCAGTCCCAGTTCTGCCACGAGCTCTAACAGGAGCCCCAGTGTCTTCAAGTCTGATATGAGGAGAGTGTTCTCTGACATTAGAGAGACATGTGTTCTTTATTAGTGCAAGGAAGCTGTGGCATGAATGACTTGAGAACTTCATCCTTGTCTCTGGGATACATTGAAATGTGTGGGAGAGAAGGAGGAAGTAGAGGTATCAGATTTTCTGTTGTAACATTTCTTTTACTTGGTATTTAAAAAAATGAATTTCCTGGTTATAGCCTCAGGGTGGTATGCAGGCTGATACTTGTGGGAGCTGGGAGCGGGTTGGGAGTGCCAGGGAGGAGAGAGGAGCCTGGGCTAAAAAGCATAGCCCTGGTTTTGGAGAAACAGCCAAGCCAGTGCCTTTACTTGCCAGTCTCTGAGCCAGGACTGGACTTTGAGGTAAACATAAGGAAGAAAAACCACTTTGGGTTTATACTTGGTATTTTCTTAAACTCTTCCCAACAGAGTAACCCAAGATTCTCAACATAATGTACATATATATATATATATATATATATATATATATGCTTCCTGAAAAGAGCTTCTTAAAATTCAGTTTCAGACTTTGTCCTTGTAGATTCTAATTCGGCAGATCTGAGGCTGGCCCAAGAATCTGCATCGATACCACAGCTACTCTTGGACCAGGCAAGTCTTTGAGGTATGCAGGAAAACCCAACAAATGACACCACTGGGAGGTATGTTCCTTTGGTTATATGGTCAACTCGAATCTCTCCTCTAGTTTTAGGTGTTCATATGATTTGGAATTGGAAAGATGAACACTACAAATGTTTGGGGCTTTCTCTTCAAATCACTGTATATGCACCCAATGTTCCCAACCTGGTTGGTTGTCATCCCCAGGCTTATTCCCACATGCAAGTGTCCCCAAAAGGACAAGCCCTGCACCAGGCTGCCTTACCTTGAACACCTGGAAGGACAGTGGACATTCTTCGTCTTCTGCCTTCAAGCTTTGTGGGGTGACAGTGACAGACACAACAGCATTGTTGCCTTCCATGAGCTCTTGCACAGAGAAGAAGTATTGAGAATCACGCCCAGGTCCTCCTGTGTGAGAAACAGCCCTTACTGGTGCGTAGCAACATTCCTGCAGACTTCTTGATAGAACCTTGTTCAGCTTAGAGAGCTCTGTGAAGTAAGGTTATAAACTCTGGATTTGGAGACCTGAGATCCTTCTCCAGAATCCTAGTTCTTTATATTCTAAGCCTCAGCCTCTACATCTTAAAAATAGGAGAACATAGTCTTGGTTAAAAAAAATTCTTAAAATGTGAACTCAAGGACAGTTTTGACCATGGCAAGTGAAATTCCAGAGTCCTCGGGCATCCATGAACTTATAAACTGGCACTGTGTCAGCATCTTAAAATGGCACCAAGCACCAAGCATCAATGGAGACATGAGAAAACAGGCAGAGAGATGAGAACCCACAGTGCCTTCTATGTAGGCATGCCCACTGAAGCCAAAGCAAAAGAAAAAAAGAAAGAAAGAATGAAGAAGAAGTAAACTAATGTGGGAACCATAGATTCAAATATGAGTTATCAATGGTGATATGTCAGGATAGAGATGGCATACAGGTGTACATACCAGAAAATTTGGATCACAACTGGAAAGCTTTGAAAAGGGGTTGGTAGACAGAGGACTGTCACAGTCATGGCATTTCTACGAGGATTGAATAAGAGGATACACATAGTAGGACCCCAGTTGCTTGTTTCTTTACCTCTATTCCTTATAAGGTACTACTTAAAATGACTCTTGGTTAGTTCATTAATATGAATTATATCCAAAGAAAAGGGTTTGGTTATGTGGTCAGACTGGCACAGCTCAGGGAAATGAACCAGTAAAAATGACTCAGCTGACCTGGAGAGTCACCTCAAGGTCTCCTGGTGAAAAAGCTCTATGAGAAGCAGTGTGACCACAAGAGGCTGGAGGTAAAAAATAGGGTCACCTGGGATCTAGGATCATTCAAGTAAACTATTCCTGACAGGCAGGTACAAACATGCACATATACAATCACACACACATATGTTGTTTACAGATTCTCTTACCAAGGATCTATTAGCACACTCAAATTTGACTTCACTTCTTAATGTCACAAACAGGAAGCAGGAGATACACTGAGAGAGGAAACTTTTCTTTCTTTTTTTTTTTTTTGGCCAGTCCTGGGCCTTGGACTCAGGGCCTGAGCACTGTCCCTGGCTTCTTCCCGCTCAAGGCTAGCACTCTGCCACTTGAGCCACAGCGCCACTTCTGGCCGTTTTCTGTATATGTGGTGCTGGGGAATCGAACCTAGGGCCTTGTGTATCCGAGGCAGGCACTCTTGCCAC
Organism: Perognathus longimembris pacificus; assembly: GCF_023159225.1. Lineage (NCBI taxonomy): Eukaryota > Metazoa > Chordata > Mammalia > Rodentia > Heteromyidae > Perognathus > Perognathus longimembris. The sequence continues at coordinate 58,009,924 of NC_063168.1, read as the reverse complement.
TAGGCCATATCCCCAGCCCCCGAGAGGAAACTTTTCTAAGGTCACAATTGATATCATGCATTTCAGGAGAGCCCAAAGACAGGCTCAAAGGCATCTACTGCAGCTGTGTCACAACCCAGACAGGACAGGAAGTTCTCCCTAGTGTCTGGGTGTTATTTTGTACTTTCAAGAGAAGACAGGTATTACTAACTCTAATGCTTATAGTTAGGGAGGCTGAGACCAAAGAGACAAGGTATATTCTTATAGTCACAAGGTAAGGTATGTCAAAGATGATGGGTTAACCAAAGCCCTGGTTTTGCCCAGTGCACTTTCATAGCCTGGCTATTTACTGAAGAGCAGCCTGCTGCATTCCTGAAGGTGAGTGCAATTAAAGGAGGATATGAAGGGATATCTTCCTTTTTATACCATTTTCCATTTTTATGCCATTTTCCTTGGAGGAAGCAGTAGCTCTTCCTTTAGGCTGAGAAATTCATCTCATATCAGCTTCTGGCTAGCATATACACTGAATCAAGGCCAGAAAGCACTGAAATGAAGGCTTGTGCTAGGGCTGACAGCTTTCGGTCAGGCAGAATGATCGCTCATGTCATACACCTACCTGCAGTGTTTCCTAGGATTACTTGGTTCTTAAATACCATTTGTCCCCATCTTTCATGAGGTATGAGCCCATGGTCCAAAGTGATTGGGATTTGATTACATATGAACAGGCAGGAGAAGTTCTCTTGGAAATCTTGACATGACATCCTGTGGAAAGCAGATGCACATGACTAAATGACCACTGGTTGTATTCCCAGAAGGAGGGTCCATCTCCTTACTGCACCATCTGTGCTTCCCTGAAGTATCCATCTGCTGACTCTCCACTGTCCTACCCAAAGGCCACAATCTGGTTCTGATGAATTCAACATCAACCATCTTCCTGCCCTTCAGTTCCTCTCCCTCCTGGGGTTCAAAGGGCAATGACAGAGTCAAATTCTGGGTTTTGGCATGTCTCTTGGCAGGAACTTTATCACTACCAATTTTCCTGATCCATTAATCCAACTGTGGGCTCTCTTGTGGCCAGCAGGATGGTGGCCAGGCTTTCTGTGCTCTGGGTCCTAGATACTGCCAGAGCTTGCCTTTCTGGGGGGGGGGGGCTTTGCCAAGTACCTTGTTGAGGTCTTTATAAAAACAAAAATGGATTCCACATCTAAAAATCCCACCTTCTACTGTGATGAATGTGGAGATACTGGGAATCTTTTTCTTGTATATTTGTTTCTTTGAGTCCTAATACTTTAGAGCCAGGCTCCTAGTTACCCATGCTAGCTAGATTCCATTTAAATATGACAACCAGATAGCACTCCCGAGAAATGTCCATCTTCTTCTAAGATGTGTGCATATAGCACATATTTTCTTTCTTCTTTTGTTTAGACCTAGCTCTGAGCATGTATTTTCAAAAAGTTGATATCTGCGTGGTATCTGGGTAATGACAATGACAATGACACACACACACTCTTCTGGAAGACTGGAGTTGGTCTGGAAGATGTGCTTCCTGCTACACCTCCGGGGGTTCCCATTAGAGGGAACCAAAGCTTTAAGATCACCACAAAATGGTATGAAGATGTGGGCTGACAACAATGCTTCCTAGTTTGCAAGGAGCTATTGGTTTTAAGCTTCTAATACCATTCCCCTTTGCTGTCAAACTGTGTAGCAAAGTTCAGTGTCTCATCACCTAGATAATTTTCACCCCAAGAAGGGGAAGATAGCCATACCCAATCCATGTCTCACCACAGAAAATAGGTTCCTCAAAATTGATCTTTGAAATGTTGATTTCCATCCGCATAAATGTTTAGAGAAAGGAGGAAGGGTTGGGGATTTGGACACTAGTTAAGAAATTCTAAAAGAATCATTTTTTTTGTTGTTGTTGTTGTTGTTGTTTTGTTTTTGTTTTTTTTTGGCTAGTCCTGGGCCTTGGACTCAGGGCCTGAGCACTGTCCCTGGCTTCTTTTTGCTCAAGGCTAGCACTCTGCCACTTGAGCCACAGCGCCACTTCTGGCCATTTTCTGTATATGTGGTGCTGGGGAATTGAACCCTGAGCCTCATGTATAGGAGGCAAGCACTCTTGACACTAGGCCATATCCCCAGCCCAAGAATCATTTTTTTGGTCAGTCATGGGACTGGCTGTCCCTGAGTTCTTTTGCTCACCACTTTTGCTCTACCACTTTAAGCCACCGCTCCATTTCTGGTTTTCCAGTAGCTAATTGGAGATAAGAGTCTCACAGACTTTCCTGACTGGGCTAGCTTTGAACCATGATCCTCTCTTCCTGAGTAGATAGGATTGCCGGCATGAGCCATCAGTGCCCAGCTAAAACATTAGTCTTAAAGAAAGGTAAATACCAAAACTCTCCATCTTCCTTGTTCTCATATAGCTGGTTCTTCCGCCGGTCACGGGTTTCCTGCCACTCCCAGGACCTGTGTGTAAAGATAGAACACAAGGAAATGCTTTGCCCGTACTTTCTGTTCATTGCATTGCTTTCCTACCTGCTCTACACACAGAGAACAGGTGTGGAGCCCTCCTTTGAGCACAGTTACCCTCTGCACCACTCCCATCTTTAGTTCAGTACTCAACTCCTTCCTTGTCAGTACTCTTCCTGGCTAGCCTTAAGTGCCATGAGTTCAATGACTTTGCTCTCCAGGATATCATCCAATGTGCTTAACATGTGCAATAGCCTTTTGCCTGTTGATGAATTCTGAGGTGAGGCATCACAGAAGCTAGTCCTGGGGTCTGGTGGGGAGGAGGCCCTCCCAGCAAAAGGGAGAAGCTGCCTTCCCTTCAGGCCACCCTTCAAAGTGGAAGCATACATGGAGGCACCAGGCCCTGGAGGCACAACGGTTTAATGAGATCTTTCTGGTAGAGGAGTCCACACCAAAAGCCTGGGTCACCTTCTGTGCCAGAACAGCAAGACCAGGACCACCATTCTGGCTTCTGGCTGCAGGCTAAAGCAGTCAGATGTGTTATTGTAAAATGGCAATTTTATAATTAAGCGATAATTACATTTTTTTTCCTGCAGTGTGTAAGGGAAAATAAATGTAGTGTAAATCAATATGCTATTGATTCATGCAAGTTTGCCTTTAAGTGTGTGCGACTGAAATTTCAATTACGGCTGAGATTAGACCATCCACTCTCCCCATCCATCTCCATTCCTAAAAAGTCGGGAAGAAATTGACCACCTACATGGAGACAGTGATTATTCCATCTTTACCACTTCCTTCCAGCCAGGGTCTGGTATGTGTGTGGGGTGGGGACTCCGAGAGGAGGAGGGAGCTCTACAATGAGCTGGGGGACATGATTCTACAGAGTAAGGGCTGCTCTGCGTTGCATCCCTCCCCTGTTCGGAGGCCTTCATCCATACCCATCCCTGCGTGCGGGGTTTGACTCCAAGATTTGGTTGTTCCCTTCCCCTGTCTCCTAATTCAGGCCAGCTTGTTGGTCATGTTCCTGGCTAGGGATCATGTTTATGTTTCTCTCAACCCTGTGTTTCTTTTGAAATGCACCACCCGCCCCCATCCCACCTTCTTTGTCCTGGGTCCATGAAACGCTTTTCCTCCCTGAGTTTTGCTGCCCCTTGTCATCTTCAATGGCCACTTGACATTTCCCGTAGGAGGCATGAGTGAAACACCAATGTTTGTGGTTTTATTATCTTTCTCTACCCCAGGGGATCAGTCATTACCTCTACTCCTAACAGCCAACCTCAAATCAAGGATTCTGGCTGCCACAGTTACCCCTGGGCCCGCTTGGATGAGGGCTAGGAAGGAGAATTGGAAACAGCCAGAGGTTATTAGGCTTTATATCAGAAAAGGCGTAGGATAGGAAAGGGCAGGAAGGAAAAACAGAGGCAAGAAAAAAAGGACAACAGGGGACAGGAAATAAAGACACAGTGAAGGTTTGACTAGTACATGGTTTTACAAGTTCATTTCCCTCCCGTGAGAGGTTTGGCTGTTCTGTTCTCCAGGCAGCATCTGAGCTCATATCCAGGGTTATTCCATAAATTCATTTTGCTGTTTCCTCCCTCTTGTACCCTTTCCCTGCCATCATGCCCTCATCTCACGTTTGAAGAGTGCCCACACAGGTGAGTCACACGTAAGCCTCTGGGGTTTACAAGGAATCAGAAAGTCCCTCCCACAGCTTGTCCTGGGCTGGCAGGCTAGGGTCTGGCCAGCCCATTGGGCCTGCAACACTGGCTGTCTACATCTGCCTTCCAGAGCTTACTGTAGTCATGGTATTGATTTCTGTTTCTCATTGGGGTCCTGTTTCTGTTTGAATGCATTGCATGTCCTTTTCAATCATGTTCTCCATCCCCGCTGGCAAGGATGCTGTGGCCACTGTGTTGTGACGCTTTCCATGGGCCTGGCATAGACTGTCAGTGGAATGAAACAGGACCCAGCTTCCCTAATCACAGAGGCTCACTGCTGCCCCTCCGTCCTTCCCAGGCTCATCTTCTCACTCTGAGTCAACAAGATGGATGGCAGGACACCAGGGGTGGGTCATAGGGCAGCTGAGAAAGCCCAGCTCCCTAAGGAAACCACTGAGCACACAGCTGGGAGCTCTGCTGGGATCTACTTGTCAGAGTTGGGTGACCTGCCTACTCCACCCACCGTCAACATGGCTGAAGTGGAGTCCACAGGGAGTCCAGACCAGTGGACAGGACTCACCACCTGAGTACACTGAGGAAAAAGTCCATCAGATCTTTGATTTTCTCAGCTCTCCTAGACATGAAGCCTTTCCATCTTGATCCCAGGTCATCACTAAGACTAGAATATAGAATACACGGGAGTCTGTCCAGGGATAAAGCATCTCTCTCTCTCTCTCTGCCTCTAGCTTTCTGTTTCTGTTTCTGTCTATTTCTGTCTCTCTCTTTTCCCCGTCTCTCTGTCTTTCTATCTCTCTGTCTCTCTCTGTGTCTCTCTTTCTCTCTGTCTCTGTCTCTCAGCTAGGCTCCTGCTCTACCACACGCTCTCTTCGCTGATCTTGGCTAAACTTTAGCCTTTTGAATGACAGACACCAAGTCTTGTCATCTTTCTATACCTTACAATATACACCTGACCCCTGATCTAATAACACTGTACACTTCCCAGAGCATGTGATGTGCAATATGTATGTATCTGATGCCTGCAGAAAGGCATCATGGGAGCCTGGGGTACCCCCACAGCCACACTGAGCTACAGACTGGATAGGCTGCAGTCAGGTCTGCAGTGAGCGGCTCTCCTAGCAGCAAGCTCTCAAGGAAGAAGTTATGGAGGTTTCCAGACACCATACCCATCGCTCCAGCGCCCTCTCCACTCCTTTTTTCCCCAGGGGTTCCACAGGCGGATGATTTCCTCCCAGCCCCTCCTGTACTGGATCTGTAATAAAGAACAACAAAGGGAACTGTCAGGTTCCCTGGTAAAAGTCAGAAGAAAGAGGGAATACAAATGCAGCTGCTTTTTACCTCCCAGGACTAATTTAACTTCTGACCTCATTTGGCTGTATCCAGAGAAAATAAAAAGGAAAAAAAAAAACCCAATCAATGACTCTTTTGCTGCCTGCATGGAGTTGGAATGGGAGAGAGGGGAAAAAAATGGCTTTCTTGTCTTTAGCCGGGAATGGGGAGGACAGGTGCAGCTGCATTGTCCCATGCGGCTGCATCTTGCAACATGGGTGAGCTCAGGTGTAGCAGCAGGTGAATAGCTCAGACTGCAAGGGAGAGAGCTTTATGGGCTTGGAGCTTCCTACAAGTCCCATCACAGACAGTATCTCTATTCCACAGACACAGCCTGCATCGCTCCCAGCCTGCCTCTTACAGGCCTCTTAGACTGCAGTGCAATCTTAATGGCGCTGTCCTGAGGGAGAGGGTAGAGGAGACTGAGGTAAGCAAGACTGGGGAAGCCTAGGAGCTGAGATATGTGAGGCTAGCCCTCCTCACTCTGCATCTGCCTTACCAGAGTGTTGTCTGAGAGTAGATGGCTTACAACTTCCATTCTTTCTTCCCCTCCTCCCTCCCCTCCTCCTTCTTTCCTTCCTTCCTTCCTTCCTTCCTTCCTTCCTTCCTTCCTTCCTTCCTTCCTTCCTTCCTTCCTTCCTTCCTTCCTTCTTTCCTTCTTTCCCTCATTTCCTCCTTCCTCCCTCATTCCTGACTCTAGATACTCAAAGTAACTCCTTTGTGTCTTCATTCTACATAATCCAGAGGGAAAATCTGAGGGGTTGTGACAAAAAACACAACAGCAGCAGCAAACCTTGAACCCACATTTGTGGTATCTGGGATCCTTCAATCTGGAGGAGGGACTGGGATATGACTGGATTGTAGCTGGGCTATTGATTTGTGCTAACGCCTCCTCTGAGGAGACAGCTGAGTGAAGGAAGGTGAATCTGTTCCCTGACTCTAAGTCACAGGAAGCTGGGAAAACTGAACCATCAGGAGGAGAAAGTTCACATGCTAAGGCAGTGCTCAGAGACAGACCCAAACTGACATGACTCATCTCTGGGGTAGATACTTCCACAATCCTGGTCCACTGAGGAAACTAAGAAGTCAGAGAGGTTAAGCAGCTTCTCTGAAGCCACAAAGTTAAATGACAGAGACAGGATTTCAATACGAGCCTCTGTCAGACTCTTAATTTTGGAATTACATGTGGATAAAGGACCCTTGTTGATGTGGCTGTCACCTTAGCCTCAAATACAACCCTTAAGCCACTTGACTAAGACTTGTACTATTACCAACAGGACCTCGCCTGAAGGAACAGCACAGTCACTCAAGGCCTCTGACCTTGGCTGCTATCAGGTCTTTTCCTTTGCTCCTTGCTACAGTATCTCTGCAGTAGAAGGCACACTGGCTGAATTGAAGCTCCCGGCATAAACCCAGGCTTTCCACTTTCTGAGCCCCACCCTCAAGCCCTGCACACAGTTTGTCATTGGCTGAGCCCCACCCTCAAGCCCTGCACACAGTTTGTCATTGGCTGCCTGCACCTGCTGGAGCCCATGGAGTGGGCACTTGAGAAATGGTTGCCTGGTGGCCCTCAGAGCTTAATGAGCCACCCTCAGTGCCCGATGGATAGTTGGGGGCTCAGTTGGGCATGGGGAGGAAAAGCAGCCAGTGATAAGAAGGGGCTGAGTACAGAGCTAAATGAGGCATGCAGATAAACACTCACCCCCAGCCCGGGGGAGCCACCAGGAGCTAGGTACATAATAAAAAATGCCAATTTCATTTATCTTCCTGTCTGTGTCCTGCCTAGAGGGAGGATGAGCAGATTAAAAAGCACACTACATTTATGGGCTGCCTGAATCTTAGCCCTTGTGGCTCAAAGTTACAGCCTGCTCTCTCCGAAGGAGGAATTTGTAACGAAGTTTTGCCTTGGTACAACTGTACTGTTCAACAATGTTCTGCTGGTGATCACATGGGCTGTGTGACCAGGGGTCAAAGGGCCACATGGAAGGTCAAAGTCATGGGTGGGGATCAGAACGGATTGGCTCACATGCTTTGGTTGTTGACCATACTCCTGACCTTGGCTAACTCTCTCAGAAAAAGTACTGCTGGGCAAAAGGTAGGTCCGTTTGTCTACCCTAGAATAGTGGCTCCTTAGATGGATTTTCTTAAGTGCTAGTTTTATGGGCCATTAACAGTTATTCCTAGAAAAAAAATAAAAATAATTTTATAGTTAATGGTGGCTTAAAGTCATTATTTTGTTAATATGGGTCTTCTCAGGGCCTCTAAACTGCTCATGTACCCTATGAGTCTCCAGGAAGAAGAAATGGCAGGATGCATTTTCCAAATGTATTTAGAAATGTATTTACACAGAAGATCTCCCAGGCCCCATGTACGGAGAACACATCCTTCCAACTGTCAGCTGCTCAGAAGGTCAGGGCGGGATGGACCACACAGGACAGGTGGCCATGGTCACCTGTCTTCTCAGGTCTACACCACTGTCTACTGTCAGCTCTGTCTACACCACTCCTTCATCCCATGCCCACCATAAATATCATTAATTCCCACAGCTCTCTCAATCTGGAAGCTGCACCAGAGTCTCATCAACATGGGAAGCCAGATAGTGTGGCCAAATGATAAGAGGTAGCACAGGAGCTAAAACATTTTTGCTATCCTGAGATGTGTTCACATTGATAGCCAGGTAGAACAATGGTATCTATTGCCCTTTAGGGAAGGGAGGGCAGAATGGTTGGGGACAACTCCAAAAACAAGAGGGCCAGGATCTCTGAACCTGAGTGTTTCAGGGAAAACTCTTCCCTGAAGGCACAAATGACCCCTGGCGGCTTGCTCTTACCCTGGCTTGAGGATGTGAGGAGTTCTTATACTTTTTGTGAGCTCAGACATGGAAATTTCTATTGTGGATGGCAGAGCTATCTAGAATTACTTGCTTACCTGAGGGTGAAATGAATTTGATCTTGGTTAAGTCCTAGATTTTAGAGAGTCTTTGTTATATCCAGTTAGCTTTATGTCACAGAGGAATGTCACAAAGGAAACCTGTCTCAGGGAAAAACTTTCCCAAGTGTCAATTGCTGGGGGAGGGAGGGCAGTCTACCTCTTTGGGGCTAATACCTCATCTAGCTCCATACTTGGCCAAGATCACTTGACAGAGGGCAAGGACTCTGGGGGATTCCTAGGGGAAAAGGGTCCTGAGTGTCAGAACTTTAGGTGGAAAACTGAGGCTGCTTGTGGAGGGGGAGTGGCAGGGCTGGGGGAGTGGCAGGGCTGGGGTTTTGAATCCTCGTTGTCTGCTTTGCTGGTCTTTCTGCAGGCATGTGATGCTGTCTGTTGTTTGGGAGAGCAATACCATGGCACAGAGACTCCAGGCCGTCGGGTCAGCCTTACCTGCTCAGCCCCAGTCACCGTGTAGGCATGCTGGCTCACAAGCCCGTTCCCCATCACTCCAGCCTCATCGGTCAGCTAAAGAGGAGAAAGGCAAATGAAACACTCAGCCCTTGCAGGCAGGCTCTTTGGAGCGATGGAGAAATACATTTAGACAGTGATTGAGCCTGCACGGCCTCAGGCCCACTGGGCCCAGAGTGTGCATGCTAGAACTCTTCTAGAGAAGCAGAGGAGGTGGCTGGGGTGGCGGGGTGGATGAGGCTCTAGATATTTGTTGTCTAGGAAGATACCCACCACCCATGACTGACAGACCCCACAGTCTTGAAGGCCTGGGTGGCTTGTTCTACCTAACAGTTGTCATCAGCAAACACAGTATGAAATCCATCTGCTGGGGCTTTTGCTAGACTCACAGGTCCCTGATATCCCTAGAGTGAGAAACAAGAGTTCATGTATGTCTTTGGATTCCAGTGATATTTTAGATTAGGGAGGTGTGGTTCAGTCTTATGCTCAAAGGGTACAGGAAGCCACCCCTGGATAAGGTGCTGGATATCTCAGAATAATCTCAAAGAACAGAGGTATTATGCTGTGCAAATGAGATGACCTTTCCAGTTGTGAGAGTCAGGGATCTTTGCTAAGCGAAGAAAAGCACTAAAGAGTTTCCCTATGCATCAGGGGCCATCACCAAGTCCCCAGTGCTTGGCAAAGCCCCTGGGAATCCTGTACTTGTCAGTAGGCAATGGGTTTGGTCAGCTGCATTTGAACCCTGCTCAGCACTTCCTAGTGGGGCTTTACTTAGCCTCTCTGATCCCTTTTCCTCTTTTGAATAGTGAATTCTGGACTCTATGTCTCAGAGGGAGGACTGCTGTAGGATTTAAAGGGGTGGCCCCCAGGGAAGCTCACTGTTGGTGCTGGGTAGAGCCCAGTTGTCATTCCTGACCCAAGCTGTGAGCCCTGGGCATGGAGAAACTCAGACAAAGGGACCCCCTTTACTCACTCCTTTCGGGGTGGCACAGGTCATCAGAGAGCCTGCCTTGGCTGCTGTCTTCACCACCATCAGCAGGTCTGAAGGGGAGGAATGGAGGTTGACGCTGGAGACCACCCCTCCTGTGAGGTCCACCAAGGCATCCGGGAGGTAGCCATAGTGCAGATGGGAGTAGGATCCTCGCAGCCTTTGTGGAGGGTGAGAGTTAGATTAGACCTCGGGGTCATGGTGGGAGACACTCTGGGAAGGGAGATGTCACATGGCCTCCTACCATGCCCTAGGCGAGGCATTGCTTGGCACACTGAATCATAACTTCCCAAGAGGAGAGAAAGCCATGATGAGCCTTTAGTAAGTACTGGACAAATGAGAGTCCCTAGCTTCTTGTTTGGTGTGACAATGTACTACACACTAACTGTGCCTGTGACACACTCACTATGTGCTGAGAGTGGAGCAAGATCTCATCCTTGCCCTCAACAAACTCACAGTCTGGGATGGGCACTGTAACTCACATCTGTAATCCCAGCTACTCAGAAGTGGGGGATTGGATGGATCGTAGTTAGAGGCCAACCCAAGTTAAAAAGAATTAGTGAGACCCCATCTCAACCATTAAACCTGTGCGCCCAGCTATACGGGAGGCCAGAGATAGGAAGATCTCAGTCTAGGTCATCCCTGAACAAAAATACAACAAAAAAAATCTATAAAGCAAAACAAAAGAGCTGGGAGGGGTTCAAATGGTGCTTGCCTAGCAAAGTACTCAGAGCTACTACTCCTAAACAACCCCAGCACCTCAAATCAGGAGGGAGATGGGGTGGCTTTCCTAAAGCCAACACAAGAAGGGAGAGGGAACATATGAACCCTCAGATCTGTCCTGCAGAACCCCCTTCTATGCTACTCCCTGCTCATAACGCTTTCCTTCTACTCTTGCACCCTAGGATTTCCCTGTCTTACCTTCCTCCCAATTTGGCTCCAAACCTCAGCAGCCCATGGCGAGTATGTGGATCCTCTTCCCAACTCCCCCTCATGAGCTCTCAATCCCTGTGCAGCAGACTGAACCTTTTCTTCAGCTCCCTTTGCCTGCCTAGGATGTGAGCATGAGCACACTGGCCTCGCTGGGTTGTACAGACCTCAGGAGTGAATGGATGTGCACGCGACACCCAACAACCTCTGTCTCCTGTGTACACTGTAAGGCCCACTAGCGCGGCCTCCTTCCACTTCTCCTCACAGAACTGTCCACCTTCCACCGAGGTGCCGGGGCATCAGGACACACTCTCCTCAGGAGATACTGAAAACAACAAACACATGCCTCGGACATCTATCTGCTGCTAGATCAACTGGATCACCATGGAACAAAACAGATAGACTAATACCCCTGGGGCCTGAGGGGGGAACCACATTCTGGGTCCATGTTCTTTCAGGTAAGGAGAGAGGATGGGCATGCTAGGGAGGAAGAATCAAGCTGGGGGAGGCTCCTGAAATCAGAAGAGCATGATAGAGTGGGGTGGTGATAGGGCTGGTTCAATCACGGTGACAGCACTGAAGCAGAGACCCCATGGGGATTTCTGAAATACAGCCAGAATTAAATCTCAAAGGACAGCAAGTAGAAGCCCAGGAGACCCTGAAGCTATCTCCTAGCTTCGACATTACCCCATGGGAGGCACTGTCCCCTCTGCTCCTGCCACTGGGATTTCTCTGCAGGGTCCCTGAGGACAAGCAGAGTAGAGCCCTTCAAAGGCGGTGGGCTAGCTGCTGCTACGTTTTTGTTTTGCATAGTACTGCAGAATCAGATCGGGGTCAGGGCCTGGACCCATCCATCCCCATGGCTACCACTTAGGCCTTCGACAAGCCCCTTCCCTATTCCGACCTTGGCCTCTCATCTGGAAACAGCATGGTGCACAGAACCATTCTAGGCCCTCAGATACTTTTCTTCGCCCTCTCCTCCTCGAGAGAATCTCACTTCAACAAATGCTTATCACATAGCCATGGCAAGCAGGATACCACCACAGGCGAGCTTGCTGGGATGACTTCGAAAGCCCATGATTATAGAAAGCTAAGGATCACCACAAGGAACAATTCTGCAGGAACTCCCTGTGAAGATGTTGTCTGGCTCGTTTAAAAGTGATCTCCTTTCCTGACCTGGAGTTATGACCCGCTGATCTCTGAGCACCAAGAGGCTCAGGGACAGTGTCCAGGCCTGAAGTTCAAGCCCTAGGACCAGCCATTAAAAAAAAGATCCCGCCTCATTTGAGGTCTCATAACCCCACAATTGAACACTTACCACGAAGACACTCTGTAGAACCGGTAATACTCCATGTTCTAACATCTCCATCCAGTAGTCTCCTCTCCATTTCTTCCAGAACCGTCTCTCTCTATGTATCAGAAATGCCCGCAAAGTCTGTCCTAACAGCCCCTGGGTGTTTTGACAAGAAGCTATCTGTCTGCTTTACATACATGAGTTTAAGGATCTGCTGATGCTTCGGGAATACAGCAACTATTCTTAGTCCCCTTAGCTGACAGGAAATAGAAAGAAAGGAGGGAGAGAAAACTGAGCTCACCACAGCTGTCACTAAGCCTTGTCACCTGAACCCAGGAATTCTGAGCAAGCCCTGCTCTTATCCCTCTGCTTCAGACTCACCTAGAGGAAATGTCTACCTGCTTTCAGTGATAGGGAGCAGGAGGGATCTGGATGGATGTCTAAATCCAAGCCAGAAAGGATGCTGAGATGCTGCAGTTACTTGCAGAAATTCTGAAAGTAATAACAGCTTTTCATATCTTCTCCTCCTCTTCCTCCCCCTCTGCCTCCTCCACCTCCTTCTCTTCCTTCTCTCCTCTGCCTCCTTCTCCTCTTCCTCCTGTTCTATAGATATCTATAGATACAGATCTCTCTCTCTCTCTCTCTCTCTCCATATTTCTTTTCTGATCACCTTGGCCTATTCATTTCCAGTCTTCTCATCTTCCAAAATACATGGAATGTACACATTCACTCACTTGCTCCCCTCCCCGCCCCCAGCAAGGAGCCTCTGCATGTGGACAGAGGGGCTCTCTGTAGTTGTGCAGGGTCCTAGTATGCCAGGCACAAAGTTCTAAAAAAGGGGTAAAGGACAGATCTCATTCTGTGCAAATGACATTATCATGGCCCAATGGGAAAGTAGGTGAGGACAGCTATTAGCCCTGGCGTGGCGGTGAACACTGTGTGAGCTGGGACCAGCCAGCTCCCCTCTCTGAGCCTCAGTTCCTTCATCCCTCATGGAAGAAGAGGGATCAGATCTCAGAAGTCCCTTGCAGCCGCCATGCACTGCAATTCTCTTTCCTTCCCTCCTGCATTCTATAATTTCCTTCTCTGGATGGGTGGGGTGAAAGCTTTTGAAATAGCTTTAATAGTTTAGGACATTTTCTCCTCTGCTAGATATCTTTAGGCAGGAGAATGTGGATTCTGGGTCCACTTTCTCATTTCTTTTTTAAGCTGAATGATTGCTTTAGGTCAGCTTTTAACAAAATGGGGTCAAAGTCATCATCTTCTTCTCTAAGAGTTCTAATTCTCCCAGTGAACTGACAGGCTACCCCCTTTTATACAAGGAGAAATCAAGTACCTGAAGTGATGAGGGAGAAAGCCATACTGGAAAGATAATGGCAGTGTTTGTGTAAGTAGCTTAGAAATGAATTAACCTTCCCAGATGTATGCAGTGGTTGAACAGCCATGGCTGTTATCTGGGCTTCTTTCTCCAGTGCTAATGAACAGCCTTCCCTGGTGCTGGAATTGAGTAGCAAATTTAGTTTTCCCAAGTCACCTCTAAAGCAAGAAAGCACACAGAGAGGTCTTGAAGCCCTCCCCCTTTAGACTGTGACTTTCAGGATATAGCGACTGGGTGGATTGTAGCTTTGTTACCATCCTACCGGATGTGGACTTTACTCAGCCATGGCCAAACTAAAGGGACCTTGACTGATGGAGCTCACTGCTTCACCTGTCACCTTATCTCTGCTTGGGGGCTTGGCTTTTCCAGGAGTGACCTGAGGAAACTTCTGATCCTATGGGCTTTTCTCCTGTCTATCTTCTCCCCAGAAGTGCAGTCTTTCCCCTGTGAAAGACACAACACACTGGGATGTGGCCTTCTCTGCTCTGCTGTCACACAGCCCTTCTAGGGGAAACTGTCCCTTCCACAGATCCTGCCCACAAAGATCTATGACCTTGGGTCAAAGCTGAGTGGGTCAAGGGAGACCTGATGTGAGCTTGACACCCAGGCTCATGCCCTGGAACTGCAATCATATGAGAAGCAAGGGACAGGACAGAGGCAGAACATGTTGAAGCAAGAAGGAGGAACTCATGTCCCAAGTCAGGGAAAGCTAAGCAGAAGGAGCAAGGAGGAAAGGGGGGACAGTACAGGCTAAGAGTAAGAGGAGAAGTTGGTGTAGAGAAGCTGGTCTTGCCGAGGCAGCCACAAAACCAGACCCCACAGCTGGACATACCTCCAGGCCCTTTCTCCTCCCTCCTGAATGTCCATGAGACTCGGTACCTATTTATTTCAGTGCATCGCAACTACTCCCCTCTTCTTCACAATATCATTGCAAGGCCCTGTTCTTGTTTATTTTCCTTTCATTCCATTCAATCACCTTGCTCTCTCTTTTATTTCCTTTCTTCCCTCCATCCCTCTTCTCTGTTTGTCCCTCTTCTCCCTTGCTTATATTCTTTCTTTCTTCTCCTTTCCTTTCCTTTCCTTTCCTTCCTTCCTTCTATCTTTCTTTCTTTTTCCTTCCATTTTCTCTCTCCTTCCTTCCTTCCTTCCTTCCTTCCTTCCTTCCTTCCCTCCTTCCTTCCTCTCTCTCTCTCTCTCTCTTTCTTTCCCTTCATTCCTCTTTTTTCTTTCACCCCTATTCTCTCTCCACTCCACCCACAACCATTTTAGGATGTTTAATGTACACGTTTATGTTTGCATAGGTTCTTGTAAAGTGCACACTGCAATGGCAAGTTTCCATTTCCATAAATAACTCTGTGTGTTATGGCTCAATGTCTCTTGTCCCATTTGCCCAACGCCCAAGCCTCTGAGGACCATCCTTTGTGCAGACTGGATCTATGGCTTCCAGCTTTTAGGTAGGTTCTGCGGATCGCACCTGCCCCACAGTACCTATGCACTCTGAGGACAGGCAAATCAGGAACACTCACAGGTCTGTCCCCTGAGGGCTCCTCTATGAGAATCCTTATTGGTGTGAGATTTACATACACCTAACCTAAGGGTGGTCAAGCAGTCCTTCACTAGGCCACGTGGGGTACTCCCTCTAGGGCTGTTTCAGAATTACTGGTTTCCCACATCCCAGCAAACATTTGCCATTATTTAGCTTTCCAACTTTTATAGTCTGAGAGAAATAGAAAGATGCCTTGTTAGACTTTTTATTTGTACTTTCTGGTTACAGAACATCTAAGCCTCTCGTCATCATCTGTGAGGTTCTTCTTGACAGCACCCTCTTACACACACATACACACACACGCATACATATGTACCTTTAAACATATGCAGTTGAGCCAGCCTTAGAGTGTCTGACCCAGTGCCCAGCACAGTGTCTGGCATATGATGAAAAGTTCAGTAAACACATGTTGAATAAAAGTTTTAAGTATGACCCATGAGCTGGGGTGTCTAACAATTTCTTGAGCCTCTCAGCACCAGACCATGGTTTCTATGCGTGGCTTGTTGACTTTGTGAGAACGAACAAGTCCTGGCTTCCAACCCCACACAGATGCAACCGTATGACAGTTGTGCCAGACCCCAGACTTCCTGGACCTCACATTGAAGTGTTCATTGGTGGCTTGGCTTGACACACCTGCTTGCAGGGCTCTCTCTACCCACAGGTCTCCGCTTGCTCTGAGACTCCTACCCATCTTTCCAGGCTCACTCCCAGCCATCTCCTTCCATAACCTCAACCTGAGCCTGTTTCTGGGCCAGAAAGTCAGGATCGTTTCTTCCTAGGTTTTCTCATCATACTTTGACAGGGATGTGATACAGGCAACCTTCTATACCTGTGAATTCTGTATCTACCATTCAACCTGTCACAGATGGACATTGTTAGGGGGAAAAAAATTATACCCGCACTGACCATGTCCAGACCATTTCCCTTCACCATTCCTTAACAGTACCAAATCACAAGGATCGATGTGGCCTTTAGATGTCATTAGGAGTTATATGTACGTAGGGATGATTTAGTGTGTACAGCAAGATTGCATTGTTTAGGCACAAATACTCTTCCATTTGAATAAGGAGCTAGAGTATCTGTGCATTCTCACCACCGAGGGAGGCTTCTGCAGCACTGTCCTTCTGATACTAAGGATAACTGTGTTTGTGTGGACTTTGCATACCAACACAGCATTTATATTCTCTGCTCAGTCTGTCTAGCACCTCCTTTGTTCATCTCTCACTATGAGCCTCTGAGTCCCCTCTGGTGGTCGCAACACTGGCAATTGTTTCTGGAGGTGGCTCAGCTGGGTGGCAAGGGCTCTGACACTCAAAGGGACAGTGCTTGCATTCAGGAGAGATATTGAGAGTCCCAGGGCCAGCTGGCAGAAAGAACCTGTGAGGGCAAGGCACACGTGAGGCAGGGCCAGCATCATAACCAGGAAGAGAGTGACCTCATACTTACTTGGCATAGGCTTTCTCCAGCAGGCACGGCCAGAACTCCTGCTTGTTACGAGGATGCACGAAGAGGTAATCTCTCCCCACAACAGGCAGATAGTCATCTACCACCACTTCTACCCACTGGCCACACTGCCAGAACTGGAAGAGAGATAAACGGGTACCTTAGCAGAGCTGGGGCAGGAGAGAGTTTCTAGAGCCTTTCAACCTTCATCAAAAGATGCTCCTGGTTACAACCTGAACTCAATGATACAACAACCACCTGGATCCAGAACAAAACTCCAGTCCAGGTTGCTGGGTGCAAGCGTGTCATCTACACCCAATGGCAGATATAGAAAGATAGGCAGAGAACAACAAAATAAATAAATAAATAAATAAATAAATAAATAAATAAATAAATAAAAAGGAGGCAGTTAGCAAAAGGAAGTAAAGGCAGGGAGGAAGAGAATTGGGTTCTACTGACTGGTGGGATCACTTTGGCAAGTTCTTTGTGAGCTCCAAAGATGCACATGAGACAGTCTGGGTGAGTGGTCTGTGCAAGGTTGGAACAGGGCAGAAAAACAATGGAGGAGTTGCAATGTAAGCAGACAGGGAATGCATCAAAGACAGGTTGCAGGGGCAAAGGCCTGCAGGCAAAAGGACTGAGCAGCGGTAGCCTCTCGTTCTCACCCTCTTGTCCTCACATCATGCTGGCCCCACCACAACAGCAGGGAAATGAAGCCGGCACTACTAGTGCTCAGAGTGCAAGTGCAACAGATGTTCCTCTACCAAACAGACTGTTTTCTTTTCTTTTTTTTTTTTTTTGCCAGTCCTGGGCCTTGGACTCAGGGCCTGAGCACTGTCCCTGGCTTCTTTTTGCTCAAGGCTAGCACTCTGCCACTTGAGCCACAGCGCCACTTCTGGCCGTTTTCTGTATATGTGGTGCTGGGGAATTGAACCCAGGGCCTCATGTATATGAGGCAAGCACTCTTGCCACTAGGCCATATTCCCAGTCCCCAAACAGACTGTTTTCATCTTTAGCACTCGACTCTAAATGGTTCACCTAGGGACATCATGAAATGAGGGCCGTTCATTCAAAGCCAGCCTTCATTGCTTCATTGCTGGCCTCCCCTGGGCTGGATGAGGAGTAGGACTTCCAGGCTTGAGCTTTGATGAAGGCAAGTCTCCCCCAGCTGGGTGGATGCCATCGCTCGCTTACATGGCTCTGGTCCACAGCTGGATGTCCAGATGTTGGGCTGTCACATCCAGCTGAGGACCCACTTTCAGAGCAGAGATGGAGACCAAGACACAGATAATCAGTTGAGACAAAGAAAAGATGTTTTCATGGTCCTAATCTGTAGCTGGTGCGGGCCCAGCTGTGGACTAATGCGCCTTTGGCAGTGAGAAGGAAGATGTGTAGGTGTTGAGGCTAAAGAGTCACCAAGGAAAGGCAATCCTGGCTCCCAGAAGGAAGGGACTAAAAGGGCCATCTGGATTTTGTGCTTAATTGGGTAGCAACAAATAACAGCATCCATTTTGTGGAAATCTGCTGAGATTCTGGTTTTGCCTCTTAATTACCTAAACAACAGATGTAGGGCAAGACATTTAATTCATGGTGTCAGTTTCCTCATCTGCCAAAGAATGTATGATTAAGAATGGCCTCAGGGGCCTCAGGGGCTGGGATCAGTTGAAAGGCAGAGTGTGGCTTTGAGGGACTGCTGCTCACCAGCCATTTTGTTCAGCATCCAGGATAGTGCCTGATACCCAGGAGGCCATGTTGAATGGGCATCTTGCTAGTTTCATCCTAGAACTCATCCTCACTTGCATCTTCCTTCTCAGTAAGGCTAACCAAATTTGATCTCCTTTTACCAAGAAAACATGAGATGAAACTGCTGCTACCAGAGAGGGTACAGGGCCCTGATTGGTGGTCATGATTATGACCATGACATACATTTCCTGGTTTGTGTCTCAGTGTGAGGAGGGCTTGTATCTAGATTATGTCTGCACCCATTAGAACCATGCAGGTGCTATTTTGCCTCACTGTCTTGTCAGGGAAAACAGAAGTGTTTGGGGAAAGGCACATGAAGTACCCTGGGCATGGGATGACCAAGCTCACAGTGGAAAGAAGGAACCTTCAAGGTCAGCATCATTGCTGCGAAACTGGGAAATGTGATTTTCCTTGTCACCAGTATAGCAAAGTGTAGCCCGCCTGGGTCTCCAGTTGTCTTAACTAAGTCACTCTTATCAATGTGGTGATTAGATCAGCAGAGGTGGCAGCATCTCTAGGTGCCTGCCAGAGGATCTAGTAGGCACCTTGTTGGGTTTCAGGAGAGGAGAACAGGGACAAGAAGGAGGCCCAGCAATGATGAAAAGGAATTTGGCTAACTAAAAGGAGGGTGTCCTTCAGACTGAAAGGTTCACTGAGTTCCATGCCAGATTATTTCTTAAAATGTATACATGGGGATGTATTCTAGAGAATTTCCCCCATTCTGGGGAAGTGGGGAGAGAGACTCTCAAGAGATTTGCAGGTTGACAGTACATGCTTGGTACAAAGTGAGAAAAATAGATTAACATTAGATATTTTCCTGCAACACTGGAACCTATAAGACAATGAGGATAGTGAGGAAGAGAATGTGATACCAGAATCCTAAACCTAACCAAAATGTCAATCTTAAGTTAGAGCAAATGAAAAACTTTCATTGTACTCTGAGGAAAGTTATGCGAGGAACTACTATTTAATGAAGTCAAATTAGAACAAAACCTCAAAGTCAAGAAAAAGCAAGAGTAAGAGAAACAGCAGCAAGTGATGAATTTTAAATATGCCTTTTTACAAGAAATCTACCTGTAACAGTGAAAAGAAGCCAATCATAAAGGGATAAACAGAGACACAGAGGGACATATACATAGGAAGTTAGAATGATGATATGAAAATTAGATAGTGAGGAACAAGGCCAAACAATATGAAGGCCATAACAAATGAAGATACTATGCAAGTTTTATCCTAACACTATGATGGCAACCTTGTAAGTTTTGGACCACTGAAGAATACAATAGAAAACACACAGAGCCAGAATGTCTAATAGAAGATAGAATCTCCCAAGACTATGACAAAGAACTTCAATTGCTCTTTTAGAACTGGGTAAACTAAGCAGACAAATTAAGCCAAGTTATAACAGTCAATTATAGGTAATAGAATATGCAAACCAGAATGCTGATTCAATAAATAAACATGAGCCATTAACAAAAACTATCATGGATATGGCCATAAATAAAATTACTTTAACAATTTCCCCAGTTATAGACACTTTTATAAGTGTACATTTTATAAATCTGGCCATCGTTTAATAAAATGAAAACTTAGCAACCCAAAGATTACCTCCTATAAAATTTAATCAGAAATTAAATAAGTAATCTCATAGGTATAGGAAAGTACAAATCAAAGATAAATATATACAAAATTAAGTGAAAAAGTAAGAAATTTCATGTCAAAACTTATAAAGTTCTAAGAGGGGAATTTGTAGCCTTAAAGTTTATATTAAAAATCACTAACAATAGAAACTATGCAATTCCAGAAAATCTGAAGAACAACAAAATTTGAAAGAATGTAACAGGGAATTAATAAAGAACAAGATGAATAATGAAAACCAAAAGGTGATTGGTTAAATAATTAATACAATACATTCATTGAATTAAGAAAAGCTGAATTAAAGTGAAGGGAAAAAAAAAAAAGAAAAACATAGCTCTGGGATTAAGAAAGTTGATCTAGCCACAGACTTACATGAGATTAAGTGGATTATCAAAATAATACGAACAATCTATAAGGTGATACCTTTGGAAACAAAGAGAAACAGCCAATTTTTCTAATAATGTATGCATTTCAATAGCTCTAGTAGGAATATGAGACTCAAACAAATGAATAGCTACCAAATATACTGGAAGAGTATGTAAGAACATGTAAGAACAGGTGAGTTATTACCTGTAGTCTAACTTACTTTTTTGTCTATTTTATTTCAACTTTGTTTATTGAAAGATACAAAATGATGAACAAACATTACTC
Source organism: Perognathus longimembris pacificus (assembly GCF_023159225.1). Lineage (NCBI taxonomy): Eukaryota > Metazoa > Chordata > Mammalia > Rodentia > Heteromyidae > Perognathus > Perognathus longimembris. Next base: position 57,989,464 of record NC_063168.1, on the reverse strand, counting down.
AAATTATATCAAATTTTAAAAATGCAATCAGTTCACTTTAAAAAGCTAGCATAGTTCAAACATGATGAAAATAGCATAAACTAGAGACAAATTTTACACAAAATTGGTACAAAATTTTGAGTAAAATTTTCAACACATTGAATCCAACACATCTCAGGAAAATACATTACAAAATCAAAAGGAGGCAGGATTTTTTTTTCTTTTGGACAGTCCTGGTGCTTGAACTCGGGGGCCTGAACTTCTGTGCTTAAGTGTAGCACTCTACCACTTGTGCCACAAGCTCCACTTGGGTGGTTAATTGCAGATAAGAGCCTCACGGACTTTTCTGCTCAGCCTGGCTTTGAACTTCTATTCTCAGATCTCGAAGCACCCCGCAGGAGGCAGGATTTTTTATTCTTGCCACTGTTATTTAAAAATGGCGGGCTTCTAATGAATATGACAAGGCAAGAGAGTAAAAAATGAAGAGATATATATGAGAAAAATTACCTGTATCTCACATATTATTATCAGATATTATTATTATAACTAAAATATTCTAGATTCCACTAAAGAACAAAAAGAGAACTATTAAAACAATGACAGGATGGCTAGATACAGATTAATATATGTCATAGCATTTCTCTTTTCCAGCAAAATCTAGTTGGAAATGAGGGGAGAGGGGAGTCTCAAAATACTTCTTTCACATTAGCTATAAAATTGTTAAATATTCGAGAATAAATTTACCAAGGATAGAGCACCAATATGAAAACACAACCATAACATTTTATTGAAGGGCATAAAGCTAGTTCTGAATAAATAAAAAGATAGCTCATAGTTCTGGAAAGGAATAATTAAAACAATAAAAATGTAATTTTTCCAAATTAATACATAAATTCAATACCATTCCTTTCTATATCACAGTGGCTTTTCTTTTTAATTAGACAAAATGGTTTTTAAAATTCTCATGGAAGATTAAATGTGCAAGAATTACTGAGATATTCTTAAGAAAAAAATAATGAAGGAGAACTTAATCTCCCACATGTTGCAATTCCTGAAATACTCTTGAAATCAAAAGAACATGGGCATGCCTGAAATAGATAAGAACACAGTGATAACCACGTGGCTCTAGGTCATAGTCTTCTCAATCCTATAATTTCTTCATATACCCACGATTTAAAAAATTTATTGTTATTATAAAGAACAGTTACATATGTCAGGTAATGAATACATTTGTTGGATAATGTCACTCCTTCCCTCTCTCTCCCCATGTCTTTCCCTCCAGCCCCACCCACAAGCTGTATAGTTTATTTTCCACATTGGATCTAGTGCTTACTACCGCTGCATTTGCTCACCCTTCGTTCCTTCATTTCTGCACCCGCTTTTTCCATGACTTTAACCTGGATCATCCTTATGTGTGGTCTGGGTAGCTAACATGGAGTAGTACTATCCTCTCAAACTTCCAAGACAGTATTTAAGACTCTCCTTTGGTGGGGTCAGGGGGTCCTAGAGCATACCAGTGGTGCACGTACCCGGAACCGGAAAATTCCTGCATACTGGTGTGAAAAGCTCTGCTCCATCAGGATCTTCTTCCGACACTGGGGATTCTGGGTCAAGGAGCCCAATGCTGCCAGGAACCAGCAGTCTCCTGGGAGGGGAAAAAGCCATGAGAAGCCGATGGAATGCACCTGAAAATCCCACCCTATAAGTTTACAGGTTCTGGCCGCTAGAGTTAGCATGCTTCCTTCTGGAGGCATGGCTTAGTATTAACCTGAAATGCTTGAGATTGGAAGGATTTGGGATTTTGTACTTTTAAAAATTAGTATTTTGGGAGATTTGCATATATACAATGGTATCTGTGGGGATGGTACCCAAGTTTATGTATACTTCATATGCAATGTAGACACACAGTCTGAAGAACTTTTTTTTTTTTTTTTGCCACTCCTGGGGCTTGAAAGGGCCTGATCACTGTCCCTGGCTTATTTTTGCTCAAGGCTAGCACTCTACCACTTGAACCACAGCACTACTTCTGGCTTTTTCTGTTTATGTGGTGCTGAGGAATCGAACCCAGGACTTGATGCATGCTAGGCAAGTACTCTACTGGTAAGGTACATTCCCAGCCCTGAATTTTAAATAAACTTTTCAGTGGGCTGGGGTATAATTTAGCAGTAAAGCATATGCCTAGTATGTATAAGACCCTGGGTTCAGTTCTTACAAGTGAATCAAAACGAAATACAATTTTCAGTGCTCCTGTGTTATAACTTACCACTTGAGTCCACATGTAAAATTTCTATTTGTGGCACAATGTCAGTGCTCAGATAGCCCCAGATTTTGGAGCACTTAGGATTTGGGAGGAGTTAGATTATGGATACTTAACTCATTATGAATTTTTGCTCTCAAGAGAGGAAAACTGCCCTATTACATGTTCCAAGCAAGGTACAAAAGGGGTAGCTGGTGGTGGTGGTAGTGGTGATGGTAATGGTGTGTGTGTGTGTGTGTGTGTGTGTGTGTGTGTAAGTAACAGTATGTTGGAAGTGATGGCAGTGGTAAGGGACTAAAATGAGACACAACCAGGCAACTTAATTATACTGATTCTCCTTTTATTTTTTTATTTTTTGCCAGAAGTGTCCAGAATTGAAGTCATAGCAAACTTCACTGCTAGCGTAGGTAGCAACCAATGATTGTACAATCAGAAAACAGACTTGCATTCTTCTGTGCTAATATTTGTTCAGTTCTTATCTATGCAGAGGCATCTTACCCCACGTCGGGTACTCCTCTTGTGAGGGATGCAATGTCTTAGGGTTTCCCTTGGGTACCATTGTGAACCCTTCTGGATAGGCCTTTTCCTTCTCTTTTCCGAATCTTTTTCCTTTACCTTCCATGAGCTCTGTGAGTGTTGTATACCAGAAACTATGCTCAATGCAGAAGCCACAAAGAACCCTCAGAGAAGTCCTTCCTCTAGTCAGATGAAACCCTAATAAGTTGATTATGGGCTGGTGGTCAGGTAGACTGTCCATCAAATTGGCCTAGGAAAAAGTTATTTCCCAGGTGAAGTTTAAGAATTGGGAGGGAAGACTTCAGGGTCTTACCTGCAGTTCCCTGTTGGATGTCAAATCTGCTGGCACCTTCCAAGATAAAGTAAGGGGGACCCTCTGATAAGTCCTGGGGGGAAAAGGGGAAAAGTTATAAGCATTTTTCATTTCTTACACTTCATGAAGTTCCCACAGTATTGTTCACTTGAATGATTGAGGTTAATTCCTATAAAGGTACCTAAAACATGAATGAAAAGAATTTGCTCTTTTTTCTTCAGGGTATTGTGTGTGTGTGTGTGTGTGTGTGTGTGTGTGTGTGTGTGTGTGTGTGTGTGTGTGTGTGTGTGTGTTTACTACGAGGATTGAACTCAGGGCCTTGAGTTCTTGCTTGACTTCTTTTTGCTCAGGGGTAGTTCTCTACTACTTAAACCATATCTTTACTTCTGGCTTCTGGTTCATTAATTTGGAAATAAAATCTGCTCAGGTTAGCTTTGAACCACAATCCTCAGACCTCAGCCTCCTGAGCAGCTAGGAATACAGGAGTTAGCTGCCAGTGCATGGCTGCTTCTTCAGGTTTTATCATTCTCGGGAAGCAGATATCAAGGAGTGGGTATCTAAACACCAAAATAGACAAGACAAGCAAATTACACGAGGAGAACACATAAATAAGGACTATGGTTCTTCACAGCAAATAATCAGTCTTCCGACCTCAACACGCCAGTGGTTTAGGAGAAAGCAAATTAGATATATTCAGTACACAAAACTTTAGAAACATAGTAAGGGACTATAGTTGCCCATAGTAAGACTTTTCTTATGAAATGACATCTCTTAGAAATCTCCTTGAGTATTCCCCAGTCTAGGTTCAAGGCCAGGCAGGTGCTGTGTAGGATAAGGCCTGCCCTTTGCTCAGATCTTTCTTCACTCCTGAACTACTCACAGACCAAGTCTGGAAGGCACAGGTCTTTCCACAGCCTCCAGCCCACATGCTCCTGCCTGCCTTAGGAAGACAGTGCTGAAACGTTCCACCCAGGGGCACCATCTGGGAAAAATATGGGTTCTCTCAACAGATACAAGGATTGTGAGTCCTGGCAGGGGACGCCCAAATATTTGGAGTGCACAATAGACTGGAGATCCCACTCCTTCTCTCCATCGGTGCTTGCCACCCCTCTAGCTTTGTCTGCTACTAAGAGCTCACATACTCTATCTATTAAAACCTGTCTGTGCAGTTCTTCCTGATTTCCATTGTGTAAGTTTGTATAATTTGGTAATTGCTCCTCTATCATTGCTTTTCACATTGACAAGTATGTCCCTAGAGAGCAGGACTGCCACAGTGCAAATGGACTCATTTGCCCAGCAGCCATGAAAGCGTGAAGTCCTATGCCAGTGGAACCTGCCAGCCTTTCATTCATATACAGCTTGAGTTTCCTGGAGAGAATGCACATTCTGGGCACACTAAGGTGTGCCCATCTCTTACCCACACTCCCTTTGCTTTCTCAATGGCTGGCTCCATCCGATGCCAGGAGAGGCATACACAGGCCCTCCTGAGAACGGGTCCTGTGCCAGAACATTGGCTAGGATGCACTTGGGAATTCTCTGCAGTCCACACAAGCAAGGAAGAACTCTGAGGAGCTGTGGCATGTGTACACGGTTTTATGTTTATGACAACACTACTCAGAACGGCCTAGTCATGGAATCAGCCTAGTTGCCCATCAACAGATGACTGAATGTGCAGTGTGTGTGTGTGTGTGTGTGTGTGTGTGTGTGTGTAATTCAGAAGAAGAATCTTATGTCACTTACAAGAAAATGGGTAGAACTGGAGAAATAAGAAAAAGGTAGAAAGACAAATAGTGCTTGTTTTTCTTATCTGCAAAGTCTAGATTGTAGAAAATAAAGACATGAAGCAGAAGTGAGTCAATATGGGATGGGGGCAGGTAGGACAGAATAGAACAAGAGAAGGTGACAGGGAAACATAATATATCAGATGCAATGTGAAAATGTCATAATAAAACCCACTTATTTTTTGCTTGTCCTTGGGCTTAAACTCAGGGCATGGGTACTATCCCTGAGCTTTTGTGCTTGAGGTTAGTGCTCTCCCACTTGAGCCACAGGTCCACTTCTGATTTTATATGATCAATTGCAAATAAAAATCTCACAGATTCTTCCTGTCCAGGATGGCTTTCAACCATGATCCTCAGATCTCAACCTCCTAAGTATCTAGGATTACAGATATGAGCCACTGGTGTCTGCCCTGTAATCTACTCATTTATAAAATTAATCTTTTTTTTTTAACTTGGGCATTTCACTAACTGCTAATTATCCTCTCCCTTCTATTGGTGAAAGAAACTTAAAGTCTCCTGGGAGTCCTGCTGTCGTGAGTGGGGACATTTAAGATGCTCAGTCATGGAAGCCGAGATGTGGTTCCTGTGGTAGAGTGGCAGCCTTGAGTGAAAAAGCCAAGCAAAAGTGCAAGGCCTCAATTTCAAGCTCCAGTACTGGAAAACACACACATAAAAAGATTCTCAGTGATAAGAATTAAGGAAAGTATGAAGAAGGTTATGGGGTTTTGAACCAGGAACATGGGAAATGCTGTCCTGTTTTTGTTATTGCTGTGGGTTGGTTGGTTGGTTTTATGCTAGTACTGGGGCTTGAATTCAGGACCTCATGCTCTCACTTGGCTGCCACTCAAGGCTAGAGCTCCACCACTTGAGACACAGCTCTACTTTCAGCTTTTTGCTGGTTAATTGAAGACAAGAGTCTCACAGAATTTTCAGACCTGGCTGGCTTCAAACCTTGATTTTTAGATCTTAGCTGAGTGCTAGGATTATAGGCATGAGCTACCTGACTTCTCTCTGTTCTGCTTTTCTGAGACTGTGCATTTCTCCTCTGATATGTCTGGGTAGTTCCTTCAAACAAATCTGACACAGATTTGCCCTGACATTTCTCCCCAGATGAATCCTTTTTAGTTTCCTCTCCTTTGCTGGAGCTCAGTTTCCTCATATATAACATGGGAACAAAATGCATGGCCATTTGGGAGAACCCAGTGAGGAAGCAAGGCAAAGGCTGCGACTTATGGAAAACTTGCTGAACTCCAGGTGCTCTGTTTCTGGGTTATTCTCTGCAGGCTCCCAACAGCCTTGCAAAGCAAGATGAATCCTTCTAGTCTGCAAGAGAGGAAGCAATGCAGAATACTTAGTCCCACATCTACTATGGCACGTGTTCAATAAGTATTGATTCCCTTCTCCTGTGGTATCTGCAACAGTAAAAAGGCTCTGCTCACAGACAACCCAGAGCCCCAAATGCATTCATTATTAAACAAAGCAGAATCAAAACATGAATTAAGTAGTCAATTCATAGTCAAAGGGACAAAGAAGCCTCTCAAAAATAGGAGGAAGGAAATGATAAAGAAAACAATTTGTGAATCAGAAAACAAACCAGAAAAACACCAAGAATAATAAAGTAAATAAATCCTTCTACTTGAGGTAGTAGATTTATGGAGACTCACCCTTTGGCAAAAACAGTAGAGAAACCCAGATAAAATTAGAAATAAAAATGGAGGTTAGCAATATAGAAAGATGATGTGAAATTTTATACTAATCAATTTAAGATACTAATAATCTTCTGGACAAAAATCAACAGGGCTAAAAATATTTCAAATTAGTCAATAATCTGAAAGACTAAGAGCTTCTGGTAACATGTTTACAGCATCAAATTGTACTGCTGTAGTGTGTCTGAAAAAAAATCTTCCTGGTATATGCAGTTTTCCTGTGGAGATCTTTTATATTTACAAGAGAACAACCCTACAATATTTGCAATGTTAAGATAAAAGAAGAGAATTCTGTTGTCATTTAAGACGCCTGCATAGCCTTGATGCTTGAAAACACACACACACACACACACACACACACACACACGGACTTTCACCCACAAACATACACATAAGACTAATTTTTACTGCCTTATTATGATCAAGTAGGATTTGATGTAGAAGTGTAGAAACCCATCGTGGTCTCCTTAAAACATGTAATAATACAAAATAACACTTACATGGGCCAAAGGGAGAAATCATGACCTTTCCACAAATGCTATGATGTCATTTGATAAACATAAAACAACTTTTTATGTTTCACTAAAATAATGGAAGGCATATTTAAAAAGTAAAAATTTAACAAGTTAGAAACAGAATTACATTTTCACACGATGAAAATTTAAAGATGGTTATTTCTAATCTGAACTCAATAGCCAACAACAAAGTTACTGATTTTTTTTTTTTTTTCGTTAGAGAGGAATATAAGGCCAGGTGCCCCTAACTCATGCCTGTAATCCTAGCTACACAAGAGGCTGACAATTTAGGACTGAGGTTCAAAGCTAGCCCTGACAGACAAATCCCCAAGACTTTTATCTCTAATTAACCAGCAAAAGGCCAGAAATGGAGATGTTGCTCAAGTGGTAGAGCACTGGCCTTGAACAAAAGAGAAAAGAGAGAGTAAAAAGCCATGGGTTCAAGCCCTAGTACTGGCATGCACGCGCACACACACACACACACACAGACACACACACACACACACACACACACACACACGGACGGGTGGCTCACATCTATAATCCTAGCTATTTAGGAAGCTAAGATATGAGGATCATGGTTCAAAGCCAGCCTGGACAAGAAAAATGCTTGAGATTCTTATCTTTAATTACCACTGAAAAGTGGAAAGTGGAGCTATGGCTCAAGTAATAGAGCACTAGCCTTGAGCCTCAAAGCTCGGGGACAGTGCCCATGTCCTGAGTTCAAGCTCCAAGACTGGTACACACACACAAAAAAGGTAAGGACACAACCCCTGTTTCCTGTCCTCTACTTTGAGAACAAGCATATGGCCTGTTGTTTCCCCTAAGAAAGAGGGATTATGGTGAAGAGATGGAAATTATACCCACAGGCACTTTGGGCTGCTAGGCCGACTTCCCTAGGCAAAGCCCCATGGAGAACACAGGTGACACATGGCAGAGAGGTGGAATGCTCTGTCCCCAGGCAGTTCCTCACTTCCCAGGTAGACTGGACACACCAGGGCAGTGGTAAAGCTGGTCTGATAGATCCCAGATCAGATTCAGGCTGAACTATCACCCAATGGTGACTCAGAATCGCCAGCAGCTTTACAGACAGAGAGGCTGCAGTGCCTCACCTTCCCTGACTTTGATTTAGCAGGTCAGTCAGGCAGAGCTCTGGCTTGGTATAGTTCCTCAGGCGTGTCTGAAGGCAGCCTGGGTAAGGTAGCAGGTTCAGAGATGTTGAGTGGTGTGTTGCAGGTCACACAGGAAACAGGCTAGAACCTGGCAAAAACACAGCAGTCTGCTAGTTCCATAGAGCTGCTCTTTCTCTCTGACCCCGCCAGCAATTAAGAGTTTCCTCAGCTTTAATGTTCTCTGCCCCTGTGACAGGGGCCTGAGCCTTTGTGGGCTCGGAAACACTCAGGCGTGCATCAGCAAACTGTGATGGTTAATCTGATATGCAAATTTGACTGGCTCCCAGGGAGCACAGCGATTTGGTAAATACTATTTCTGGGTGTGTCTGTGAGGGTGTGTGCGGATAAAATTAGTATTTGAACTGGTTGACTCAGTAAAACTGATGGACTGTATTCCTAGTGTGGAGGGCACACTGAATGAACAAAAGGTGGAAAGAGAATTTATCCATTCTCGTTGGTAATAAATATACAGTAATAGTATATACATTAGTGGTATTGTGGTTTTACATCTTTAGAGAACCTGAGTAAATGCAGAAGCCATTGACAATGGAATGAAGTAACTATAATAACTGGTTTCTGGATTGTGGGCTCTTTCTCCAGGCAAAGTTTGGGATGATCTCTTGTTTATTGTGTGTGTCCGAAGCTCATGTAATGCAAGAGCCCCTGGGGTCTTAGCAGATTGTCTCTGTGAAGTAGAGCCATGCCAGCCACTGTTCCCGGGGGTCTCTGCAGCTGGGAGCTGCAATGGGACCTCACTGGATGTCCTTGCGTTCTCTTTGAAGGCTGCTCAGGACCTCCCCATGTAGGCTACTCTTGGATGAGAGAACACTAGTGTGTTAATTAGTTTTATACTACTGTGACTGAAATACTTGAGAGAACAACTTAGAAGAAGGAAGATTTATTTTGATTTACAAGCTCAGAGGGTTCCATCCCTGATTGCTTTGCCCTTTGCATTTGTAGAGTGGCAAGGGGGGCAGGAGGGGCTGTTTACTTAATGACAGAAAGCAAAGTCTAGCAAGAGAGGGACCGGGGACCAGGTAACACCTGGTCAGTGACCATCTTCAGTGACCTACTTCCTCTAACCAGGCTCCACTTTCTGCTTCAGAGCTCCCCCCCAGAACACTACTACCAGCTGGGCACAAGCATTTGGGAACATTATTTCATTTGCTAACCATAACAACTAGATTTAACATCTTGCCATCCCACGCTGTGATGACCAGAGTTTTGCTTGGACTGGGAGCAATGCCATTCCCTTTTCTATTTTCCCTAGAGGACTTCAATATATTGCCATTGAGGTATTTTTGGCTAAATGACAATTGGCTGTTGAGATTTCCTGTTATCTGTTGCCTGATGAGACATCTTCATTCTACTTCTTTTTATCTCTTTTATTTATTTCTAGTGGATAATCCCATTAGGACCTGCTCTGGCTACCTGCAAATGCAGGTTTTCACCTGGACAGGACTTGCAATTCCCTGGGGGTGGATAAAGGCTGGATCCACAATGGGGCTTCAGGCTGGGCTCCAAGCACCCATTGGACAACATGCTCTGGGCACAAAACCCATCCTTTAGTTGGAAGGTGAAACGATTGCCCTACAGAATGGGGACAAAGAAGAAAGTCTTATCTCTGTGTCTGACACACCCCTAGAGTTATGTGCTACGTAATACAGTAGTCATCAGCAGTAGGTAGATATGCACATTTAAATCAATTAAGATTAAGTGGAATTAAAGCTTCAATTCCTCAGTGGCAAGGGCCATATTTCAAGTGTTCAATCACCACATGTGTTGTCTGGTGGCTACAAGACTGAACAAAGCGGCGAGAATATTTATTTCCTTTATGGCAGACAGGTCTACAAGACATGGCAGATTGCTTAGTGAGGATAATGGTATCATCTACCTCAATGGCTGGGAGGTTAACTAAATAGAAAAAATGCACTCAAAACACATAACATAACACAAATCACATATACACATATGTATATTAATATACATATTAATAAATGGGATTTACTATCTTTATCCATGAAATAAAAGTTCTCTTGAAAGAGGGCCCCTCTTAAGTACAAGATTTGATTCAGGGAACTATACAGATGCCCCATGTACAAGTATAATTCTCAGCATTGGCTCTTATTGAAACTGGGGGCAGGGCAGGAAGCATTGAAAGAGATCAACTGGGCCTCAAGTCCTCTCACTACAGTATTGTGGGCTATTACCAATCCTGAGTGGGGTGAGGAGAGGGGCTGGAAATTCTTTAAACAAAAACGTCTAGTGAAACAGATTGTAAAGAAGCTTCTACTTGTCAACAAGATTTCAGCAGGAGAATGGTTCGAATTGATTGTGAGAGAAGAAAGAGGAGGAAGAGAAGGAAGAGAACAGAGGAGGAAAAGAAAGAGAGAGAAAGACACAGATACCCAGAGAAAGGAGTTTTGTGAGAACAACTTTTCTGACCCCAAGCACAGAAGTCTGAGCCCAGCAATTCTGTCCCACATTTATTGTTGAATCTATCAAACTGAGCTAAACACCCCAGATAAATCTGATGTTTATGATGGTTTGACAGTTGCCTGAAGTGTGAGCTTTGCTGCTATCTAGAAAAGGCCAGAATGTGGAGATGGCCTAAGGACCCTGGATGCCTCCTTAACCATTGTAGAGTTAAAGTGTGCAGTGGACAAATCAGACTTCTAGACAGTCACTGAGCAAGTTGCAGATACACATGGGATTCAGGACATGAGAAGAAATGTGTTTGGACACTCCTGAAAGCATTCTCTTAGACCTCAAATGCTTTCCTCAGACCCATGTGTCTCCTTTAAGTCTTTGTTAAAGTTGGCTGAGGGCTGGAACAGAAATTCCTGGATCCTAAGAGACCAAGAATTTGGGGGAAAGTTCTAAAGCAGGTCTCCTATGCCATCCCCCATAATGAATTACAGAAACAATAGCTAGGTTGTAGTAAGCACTCACAATGTGCTAGGCATTATTCTAAATATAGCACTTATATTTTCGTCTTAAAATAAGCACATGGAGTACCAGTGCTGCATTTATTCTCAGTATTTTTCACATAAAAATGGAAATAAAGGCAGAACATAGACAAAGAGAGATGTACTTTAGAGAAATTGATTCCTGGTTTTCTACATGAAGTAGGTACATAAAATATTATCATGGCAAGATAAAGCCCAGAGTAAGATACAATTATAAAGAACACAAAGGATATTAAATAAGAGAAGACATATAGAAAGTACCATACATATATAAGTACTGCCAACATGAAAAGGGACACATAGAAATATGATATTTTAAAAGAAATGCTGGAATGCAAAATGACCTCTGCTAGAATTCAGGTAAGCTGAAGGATAAGGAGAGTGTGGGAAGAAGAATATAGGTAGCCTCTAGCTATTCTAAGTTGGATTCCTGGAATGACTTTGTATGAATTATTATTTTACTCTGTCTCTGTTTCTTCTTGCTCTCAAAAGATATCATCATTTAAGATGTTCCTGGAAATAGATCCCACAACATTCTCAAACTTTTCTGAATAGAAATGGTATCATTTCCTCAATACTGTAAATATAGCCTCACATCATTGCTCAGCACCTTGGAGGGAAAGCCTGACAGCTTTCTCAAAGAATCTCTGCTCTTGAAAATAACAAAGGTTAGAAAAGAGCCTTTCAGATTTCCTTTGAATGGAGTTCTTATCTTCAGCTTTCCATAGGAGCTGAAAGCCAAAAAAAGAGATCTCATAGTTGATAACTTCCTGCCAATGATTGAGGATAAGGACTTCAAAAGACTATAGCACCCCAACTTTCTTTAAGCAATATTCCAAGCACCATCTGCCTTCACTAACCCTTTTATTCATCAGAGATACAAATCTCTCTTGACTGAGGCAATAGGTTGGTATCTTGAGTTCTGCCCTCCCACAGGTAGAACTGGACTGGCCATCCATAGACTAGACAGGTACTGCTGGGGTCTCCCAATTTCTTCCTAGACATCATCGGCAAGCAGCCTTTCTACATAACTTGACCTGGCATTACAGAATCCATTAGGCTATATTCCCAGCCCCTCCAGCTACTTCTTAAGAGTAATGGGGAGGCTCTGAGAAGCTGGGGTCAGCTAAGAAATTTTCCATGGAACTTCTGGCTCTAAAACTGAGATCATTTCCCATGGAGCTTCTGGCTCTAAAACTGAGATCGTTCTAGAAAAACCAATAGGTCTTATTTGGATGCAGGGGGAGTTAGAGGCCATCTTTGAGTGAGGGTGTACGGGAAGGATGGTGGGTGGGCTGGTTTGGGACCTGCCCTGCAGAATCTTCCTAATTTTGCAATAGACATCTGAAATTATTTTATGGATGATCAAGTCTTTTATACAAGACTGAGAATATAAAAGAGAAAGAGAGAGAGGGCCTAGGCAATTATTTAAATTCCTCCTCTATTATAAGTGAATGGTATGATATATTCCCTTTGAGTAAATTCAAATAGAAAAGTAGAAAAGATCATAAAGACTCTGATCCTTGAAGAGAATAAAGGGTGGCAGACTGATAGATGTGCTCAATTACAGAGGTGGAGAGAATCTAAAGACCAACTACTACAATTTCTGTACCCATGGCTTCCCGTTTTTCCAGGGATAGAACTGAGACACTTTAATCTCGTCCTAGCATTCAGTGTTACAGCTGGGTTAGACCCAAGGGCCCCAGTCCTGGCTCCTGGCACAGTCTTTCTATCCTTCTGGGTACATGTGGTACTGTGGCAAAGGGATAAGATGGATATCGTGCTCCTTCTGGTTTGGTTTGGGGAATCTCCAGAAGTCAGGTCTCAGGCACATCTGCCTTTCTCTGAACGGCATCAATGCCTGCAGCTCTGAGCTGGTTTGTGTTGGAGGGGAGGGGGCCCACTCACTCACCCCTGGTCGCTTCCACTGCAGGTTGGAAATGTTTTTTCCCTGAAGCAACTTCTGGCCTATGGAAGAAGCCTCAGCAGGGAATGTGTCATCCACAAATGGCAGGCCTCTGCTTAGGCAATGATCCCGCAAGGTGATAAAGTCCTGATCCTTGAATCTGATCACAGACGTCTCTGTTGGCAGCTCTGGGGCATGCTCCATGTTTTTCCTTAGAAAGAGGCCTGGAGTCTTTTCTTTCTGGTGAGAAAGAGAAAAAGAGATTTTTTTTTTAAAGGGGTGAGCAATCATGCCTTTGTGTCATTAGCTATGAGCACTGCAACAGCACTCTGATGTCCCCATCTTTATAAGTGGGTAAACTGAGATGGGATTCATGCCATTCCTGACAGCCAGGGAGCAGGTAAGCAGGCAAGCTGGATCTATGTCTTAGCATCCTTACTTCCAGTTCAGTGTTCAGTCTACCATGCCGAGCAACTTCTTGGTGTCTTCTCTTGTGCATGGGAGCCTACAGGGGCATCTCTCCATTTAGTGACTATTTATTGAGCACCGACTTGGTGCCAGGCCATTCTTCCGAAGGCTGGCAATTCAAAGGCAAACACAAGATGATCTTTATCCCTTAGGGGCTCATCATCAAGTGGGAAGAACAGAGCAGACATTTCAACAATCAGCTATCATTCAAGAGAAATAGACCAATTAAAAAATGTGTGCAAATTCCTATGGATATGAAGAGGAGGATCTCTGAGCTGGGGTGGAGAGAAATATATGATTCTATCATAGGCAGAGATATTTGAATTGGGCCTTGAAGGAAGAATAATTTGACAGGAGGAGAAATAATGTGTAGGTTTTGTTTTGTTTTTTGTTTTTAATAAAGACATCTTGTAGATCTCTTGTATTGCAAACCTTGGGAAGGCCCAGAGTTTGGGTTGACAAGGTAATGGAACGGGGAGCCATTTCAGGGTACGTGGGGCTGGATTTGGAGATAATGCGGGAAGAGAAGACCAAGAAACAGGGTGGAAAGCTGTGTTCTTTTCATGGTCTTACTACGTTCATACTGAAGGATTTTAGGATGGGGCCAATCAGACCTGTAGACAGGATAGCTCTGCTTGGAGCAAGTTAGGGGCAAGATGCGGTAAGGATGTAGACAAAGGGGAAGCAGGGAGCAGATTAGGAGGCTACTGCATCTGTCCACAGACAGACAGAGTGAGGAGTCACCGGTGAAGATGGCAGAGAGGAGGCAGATCTCAGAGTCTCTTCAATAGGTAAGATCAATAGGACTCAATGGTGAGTAGACAGAATGGCTTGGGGAGGATGACAAAGACAACAACAACACAAAAAGGCAAATCAGACATAGGCGGCCCATGTCTGTAAACTTAGCTTCTCAGGAGGCTGCAATCTGAAGATCATGGTTAAAAGCCAGCCCAAACAGGAAAGTCTGTGAGACTCTTATTGTCAATTAACCAGAAGAAGAAGAAAAAGACAAAACAAAACCAGAGGGTAGAGGTGTGGTTCAATTACTACAGTGCCAGCCTGGAGTATAAAAGCCAAACGAGAACATAAAGCCTCAGGTTCCAGGCCCAATACTGGCTCACGAACAAAGAGTCAGTGTAGTAAACAGTAACATATGTTTGAAGTTTACTTTCTAGCATTTACCTACCTATTCTGCAACAGGGGCCTAGAATTCAAGTTTACGAACCCATTCTTTTATCTGCATGGATAGGTCATCCCAAACTCATGGGGTTTGTTGAAATACTAAAGGAGATTCGAGCCTAAGATACCAAGCAGAATGGCTGGGATATGGCAAACATTCATTAGGTGCTAATGTCTAATTTCCCTAAAGAGAAGTTGCAGAAGGCTTGGACTTCCTGTTCGAGTAGTAGTCGAGTTGTAATTGATGTCATTTACCAAAATCGGCATTACACTATCCATCTGCAAGGATGGTCTACATCTGAATCCTGTCCTCATCTCATAAGCTAGGGGACTTAGGAAGCTTTCTTGAGCTCTAAAGTAATGCATTTTTAAAATAAAATTGGTGGTAGCATGGCTTGGTCACTGTCCCTTAGTTTTTTCATTCAAAGTTAGTGATTCTCCCATAGCCCTACTCACTCACAGACTTTTCCTGGTTAATTAGAGAAGAGTTTCACAGATGTTCCTGCCCAGGCTGACTTTGAACCATGATCCTCATATCTTAGTCTTCCAAATAGCTAGAATTATAGGTGTGAGTCACTGGCTCTTGGCAAAAGTAGTGCTTTTGAAGCTTTGTTGGCTCAAGTCTACTTAACACAGCAGACTCCCAAGTTCTGCATGTCCTCTCATTGCTACTTTATAGTGAAAAAGAAATCAGATGCTAAAGAATAAGAAAATGAAGTGGATAAGTTATAAGGAATGAATATGAGCTGGCAACCAAGATTTTGAATCCTGGAAAAAACATATGCAATCTTAAAATAACTTCGCAATTATCTTGCAGTTAGTCTATAATGGTATGTGGCAAATTATTTGGATAGCACAAACTCATAGACAGAATATCACCAATTAAATATCATTATGAAGCTTATTGGGAGAAAACTGCACTTGTGATTGTTTTCCAAACCAGATATGAAAAAGTTACATTTGAACTATCAAAGTATACAAAACTGGCATAGTTATGGATCAGAACATAGTTGAATATAACCATACTTGTGTGGTTTAACCTGAAGTTTAAAAGTGGTTAAATACAGGCAGTTTCATTTGTTTTTTACCTTGTAATAACATGTGTATTTCTTCAATCTAATTCTCGAAGGCAACAGGCCAAAATATTCAATATGCTTTAGACTCACAACAGGGTTACTTGGAGAGCATACGACAAATTAAATAAGTACTGGTACAGCAGAAACAACAGCAAGCTGTCATTCAAGAACAAGAAAACAGTGATAGAAATTGCCTGTCAATTCCACACAAAGGCAATGACACCTGGTAATGAAGAGTTGGGAAATTGTGGGTTTGCCAGCTCTGTACGTGCTTAGAAACAGGAACACCAACAGTATTGCCCCGCCTGCTGACTCCCTATCAAATACCCACTAGGAATGTGTGGTAAGCTGTAGCAATGAGCTAATTGCAGTTTATGAAAACCAAATTGTAGTTACCTTTAATAACAGAATCACAGGACTGCTAGTAGGAAGCTCTTAATTGAATATAAAACTGAACGTCAAAAGAATCATGCTTCACAGCTCCCTCAGAATTGAGAAGAGGTTTCACTTGTGACTTTCAGCTAGCTCCCCGGCACCTGTGGAGGGTCCCCACTGCCCATGCTTGCGAAATGGGCACACCAGTCTTTGGGAATCTTCATTCTAAGATCCACTATCCTCATTTGTGACTCAGACATGACAATAATATTACCTGCATCAATTTGGGCTGTTGGGAGACTTGGGAGAAACCATGCTTGCCGAATGCTTCGTGGTCAGTATGTAATGTTAACATGGTGACCATTATCACTTTGAGAATAAAAAGAGGTCCAGCATCCTCTATGATAAGGACTCACTTATAACCTAGGACAGGCTAGGCTCACAGGGAGGAGCAAGACAAGGGCAACACCAGGCAAGTATGTTGCTGGAGGGAATTGGGAGGTTGCTCTGGGAGACAATCTTTATGGAGAATAGAGAAAGCAGAAAGCAGACAGGGAAAGAGGCTTCCTCAGCTTATACCACACACACACACACACACACACACACACACACACACACACACACACACACACGCACACACGCACCTAGTAGAGTTTTCTGAACTGTTCACTTTCAGAACTTGACAGTATTTCACTTTCATGTATCCCTGAAAAAAAACACACCAATCTTCCCACTTGTCATTTTGGAAAGGCTTTTTGGTTTCTTTCCTCTCTTCTCTACTCTGCTCACTTCAATTTGTAATATATACAAAGGCAAGAGAAGACACAGATGCCTTGACTGAAGAAAGAAAAATAGTGAGAAATGAAAGGCCCACCCGATGCTCAGGTTAGTTTGTTAATTGGTCTTGCTTCTGGGTAACCTCTCTGGGGTAGTAAGAAAAATGACATGGGAGAACAAGAAAAGTGGCTGGAAAGAGTCAACACAAAGTTCTTCTTGTGGGAAATTGAGGGAGCCAGGAGGTCAGGCTACAGAAGCTGGCAGGCGGAGTAGGTTGGGGCTATGAAACAGCATCACCTGATTGCTGAGGGGAAACACAGTCAGCTCATGCTGAGTAACAAAATAATCCAGGGTGGGATCCCAAACCACAGAATTTCTTCTCTGATTTCTCTTTGAGGCTCAAAGTTTGGGTCCCCCACGTGATGTATGATCTTCCCTTCCTCTTCTCCTAAGGCTATTCCTATGAGATTAGGCCCCACTTTTCTGACCAGACACCATCACACGTTAAAGCTTCATATAAATTAGGGATGCACACAATGGAGGCTGACCCAATCCTAGCGTTGTGATCCAGGGCATTGAAGGCTATTAGTGAGAACCTCAGGTATAGGTAAGGGGAAATGGCAGAGTTACACATAACAGTGTAGAGTATACAAGAATTGTTTGAATTAATAGACAGAGGGCAAGGACACCTTGGTAGAAATGTTTTACGAATACATGTCATCTCAAGATTCATACTGTATGATTTCCTTTATATACAATCCTAGATGTACAGTGACATAAAGAAAATCATAAAGTGGTTGCTGAGAAGTAGAGGAAGACGGAGGAGTGGGTTAAACAGGGTTGTGAGGAAAACGTTATGGATGAAACAAACACTTGTTGAGTCTGGTGATGATTTCACATCTGTATACCCATGCCAAATCTGTGAGAGTTGACGACTTAAACATGTAACATTGCATGTTTACCAAACTTGAACAAGACTGTTGTACATAGCTTATATAGTCTCCAGCAACTGGATTTTCCTTTTAGCTCCACAAGTTAGAAGGTGGCTCACACCTGTAATCCTAGCTACCTAAGAGGCTGAAATCTAAGTATTGTAGTTCAGAGCCAGCCTGGGCAATATCACTGTGAGACTCTTATCTCCAATTAACCAGAAAAAAGCTGGAAGTTAAGATGTGGCTCGAGTGGTAGAGTGCTAGCCTTGAGCAAAAAAGGTAAGGGACAGGGACTATGCCCAGAGTTCAAGCCTTAGTACTGGTGTATGCATGCAAGTGTGTGTGCACACAGACAGTTGTATTTCATTACTTTTCATTGCACTATAACATGCTAGCATTCTATAATTTATTTAGGCACCTCTTCTCCATAGATATCTTATGTTCTTCTCCTCTTTGTTAATGAGAACATTAACATCTCCTCCTTGTCTTGTTTTGGTTTTTTGATTATGGGTTTTTTTTTTGTTGTTTGTTTTTTTGCCAGTCCTGGAGCTTGAATTCAGGGCCTGGGCATTATCCTTGAACTTTTGTGCTCAAGGCGACTGCTCTGCCATTTTGAACCACAACTCCATTTCTGTTTTTTTGGTGGTAAATTGGAGATAAGAATCTCATGGATTTTTCTTGTCCAAGCTGGCTTTGAACCTTGATCCCCAGATCTCAGCCTCCTGAGTAGCTAGGATTACAGGCGTGAATCACCTGTGGCTGGCTCCTCTTTGTTTTAATAAATAGTTATGCTAGCTATAAATGTTTTGGGGGCAAAGCCCCTGATAAGTGTGTCACAGTTTCTCTAGCAGTGGAGATTTCTGGGTGTAGCATATGACATACTCAACATCATTAAGATTGCCACACTATTTATTTTCCAAGGTCACACCAAATTAAAA
Organism: Perognathus longimembris pacificus; assembly: GCF_023159225.1. Classification (NCBI taxonomy): domain Eukaryota; kingdom Metazoa; phylum Chordata; class Mammalia; order Rodentia; family Heteromyidae; genus Perognathus; species Perognathus longimembris. The sequence goes on along the minus strand of NC_063168.1, from coordinate 57,970,605 downwards.
TCTCCCCAGTATTATGTATATACATATATACATATACACACATACATACATATATACATACATACATACATACATACATATACACACATACATATACATATATCATAAATATAAATTCCAGTATATCCTCAGGAGCTGTGTGTGTGTGTGTGTGTGTGTGTGTGTGTGTGTGTGTGTGTGCGCCAGTACTGGGGTTTGAACTCAAGGTCTGCATGCTTTCTCTTAGTTTTCTCATGTAACTATCTCACCTATCACTTGAGACATGGCTCCACTTTTGCCTTTTGCTGGTTAATTGGAGATAGTCCCCATGGACTTTTCTGCCCTAGCTGTCTTCAAACTGTGATCCTCAGATCTCAGCCTTTTAGCTAGAATCTCAGCACATCTTAGCTAGGATTGCAAGCATGGGGCATCAACACCTGACTACCAGCAAGCTTTTAATTTGTATGCTGAATGGGAGGAAATGGTAACTCTTTGAAGTCTTAATTTGTTTCCCTGATTACTGATAAGATGCCCAATCTCTGAAAGAGTTTCTTCTCTATTCACCTTCCTTTCTTGAGAACTATTCATATGTTCATTTGTTCACTGGGTTATCATATTTTAATGATTGGTAGAAATTCTTTACTTAGTCTGGATATTTGTCTTTTATTGGGTGTATGTATTGTAAATATCTTCTCCTCCAGGTTTATGGCTTATTTTCTAAATCTTTTATAGTGTCATTTGAAAGAGCATAGATATACTTTACTTTACCCAAATATAGAAGTATTATAATTATTTGTTTATTGGTTTGGTACTTAGAAATCGAACTAAATGTCTATTATTATGGGAATTTAATGTAAGAAATTTTGTGAGAGATTCTCAAAAAGTAAGAGGCACTGGTGGCTCATGACTGTAATCTCGGCTACTCAGGAAACTGAGATCTAAAGAGTATAGTTCAAAACCAGTGGGTAAAACAATCCACAAGATTCTTATCTACAATTAACCACCAAAAGTTCAGAAGTAGATGTATGGCTCAAGTGGCAGAGCACTAGCATTGAGTGAGAAAACTAAGTGACAGTGCCCTGAGTTCATCCCAGTACTAGCTTATATAATTCCTGCCAACATTTTCCAAAAATACTGATTTAAATTTTTCTACAGCTCTATAATAATATTTTAAGAAGTTTGATAGTCATAGAAATATGAATATTCATAGAAAATCATAGAATTTGATAACATAGGATATGATATTCATAGAAATATCAGAATTACAATAGACATTTAAAATACTTAGTAATGTTGGAGGAAGAAGATATATATATACACATATATATATCAATGAATAATTTCTTGTATATATGTGAGTAATTTCTTACCAAAATATTTGATAAAGTCTCCATTTATTCTGTACACATAGGAAAGTAGAGCCATACTAGACTGGGCAGGCTGTGCATCATGTCTTCTGGCTACATGTACAATGCTACAGTCAGCATTGTACAGTAGAGTGTAGCATAATAAATAGGATTCTCAGTGTGGCCCAGCCCAGACATTACAGATGAATGACTTGGGGTTATCTTGCAATCAATGCACTCTAACAGTCACAGAGCTGTGTCTCTTGCCCTGTTCTCTTTAACATTTTCATCTTGGTCTTGGAAGACCTTTTTAAATGTTTTGGTCATGTTTAATGATAGAAATAAAGGAAGAACCATTAACCAAGCAGATGGTAGAATCAAAACTCCAAATGACCTCCAAACCAAGAAGATGAATGCTATCTGGAGCAAATACAAACCTGTCATCACATTGGCAAGTTAACTGCAAAAACAGTAAATGGGCTCTGCCTTAGCTAGATTTTATTTTGAAAATATTTTGCATGCCTTACTTCCCATTTTTAATGAGACAAAACTATAAACAATTTGACAAGGTTTGAAAAGCTTCAGGAACATTAATCTAGATGAAATGCCTTAGATCCTATGTATGCTGGTGTGTATGTGTGTATGTCTGTGTCTGTGTATCTGTGTGTGTCTGTGTGTGTGTCTGTCTGTATCTGTGCTGGTATTGGGCCTTGTACTTAGGGCCTGGGCACTGCCCTTAGTTTTTGCAATTAAGGCCACTTAAAATCACTCTACCACTTGTACCACAGCTCTGTTTCCAGCTTTTTGCTGGTTAATTGGAGACAAGATTCTCATTGTCTTTTCTGTGTGGGCTGGCTTTGAACTGCAGTCTTCAGATCTCAGCCTCCTATAACTAGGACTACAGGTGTGAGCCACCTCACTCAGCATATAGCTACTCTTGAACCCCATGAAACTTTTGTGTTGGTTTTTAGTGGCTCCATTTCAAGAGATCCATTGATGCCCTTCCTTGTATCCAAAGCCAAGTGGGTAGTGTAAGCACAGCTTCCTAGGAAGGTAAATACTCTGCTCACAAGCAGGTCTCCTGGCATGCAAATAAACCCACCTGGAACAGGTAGTGATTTTAATCTAATTGACACAAACCTTCCATAAAGTTGGACATAGTCCAGCCAAGCATACAAGCAGCCTAAAAATGACTTCCTGGTGAGAAGAGTGGAGATTTAGTGATGTTTGTGAAATAAAAGCAAGCAGAGGCTCCTCCAGACTCATTTCCAGCCCCTGCCACCCAGCTCCCTAGCACTGCAGAATAATCCTGATCATAGAAGCAGAGCTTCAACCACAGTGAGATTCCCCATGCCTCACCCTCCTTGGCTGCTATGCTGGTCCCCCAAAGTTTGTTTCTGGTTCGGAACTTGCCCTTTAAAAAGGACAAAGAACAGAAGAGGCAGTATAAACTGGTGGGAACATGCAGGTGGAATCCAGTGAGAACTCATGACGACCACACCATTATGCACTTCTTGCGTATCCTGCCTAGACCTCTGCCCTGTCCTTGAACATAAGCCCAGTGACTGGGGCCTTTATATCAAGGGTATGTATTTCACATGGCCTTGTCCCTCTGGACTTCTTTTTTTTTTTTTTTTGGCCAGTCCTGGGCCTTGGACTCAGGGCCTGAGCACTGTCCTTGGCTTCTTCCCGCTCAAGGCTAGCACTCTGCCACTTGAGCCACAGCGCCGCTTCTGGCCGTTTTCTGCATATGTGGTGCTGGGGAATCGAACCTAGGGCCTCGTGTATCCGAGGCAGGCACTCTTGCCACTAGGCTATATCCCCAGCCCGCCCCTCTGGACTTCTAACATCAGGTTTCTCCAGGGTCCCGGTGCTATGTTCTTGTTGTGTGTGTGGGCCTCCTCACCTCCCCTCTGCCTGGTGAAAATTATGGCCACACTCCATAGCCTCTGAACTGGGCTGAACACTGCCTAATCTCTCAGCTCTTAAAACAGAACCAAAGTCCCACAACTCCCACCCTAACCCAGGAGCATTTTCCCTGCCTGCCTTGTACTGCTATGGAGGGCAGGATGACCCTCTCACCAACAGTTACAGTGGGAAGGATAAGAAAGCAAGACATTATCTTCCACAGCCCAGAGGGTGGAACTACTTCATAGGTAATTTGATAAGCGGTTAGATTTAAGTAAAGAATTAAGACTTTCTGTATGGAGGAAAATGTTCTATATCCATGCTGTGCAATACAAATAGCTATTAATGTCATATGGCTATCAAACTGTTGAAATATAGCTAGGATGACTAAGGGATTCGATTTTAATTGTATTCCTTTATCTTTCATGGCATTAAACTGTAAACATCTACATGCAACTAGTAGGTGCCCTCTTGGCCAAGCCAAAGAAGAGAGCTTGCTAATGACACGATTTACTAGGGAACAGGGAAGGACATAGAACGCTTCAGTAGAACTGGTCGAATAGCAGTGGATGATCACAGAGCCATGCAGAAGAATCAGTTTTCCTGGCACATCCCTTTCAACTTTGACCTCCTGGGCTCTCTCCACTCAATTGGTTTTCTTCAGTATCCAATTCTCACATCACCAAAACACTCAGTCCTCTTCTGCCAAGACGCAGCCTAGCAATTCCCCCAAGCCTCCTAGCTAGCAGGGGTAGTTAGCCTGGCATCTCTGCCTGTGTGCTTAATATATCCCAGATGCAATGGGTGACTTTGTTTGCATGTTGTTTTCAATCAGCTAAGAAACAGGAAGCGGCGCTGAATTGTTGTCTTCCCGGGAGTGATGCACAAGGTCCTCTCCTGGCTGGTGTTTTTCAGAACAATGGAAATAAATCTGATGTAATGTAGCAGAACACGACAAGGGACGGCTTTCCCCTTAACAAATACTCATTTGAAATGGTGCCCAAACCCTGTACAAGGAGCGATCTATTTCCCACAACAGTGTTCCAGCAAAACCCATTACTAATTCCACAACTCAAATTAAAACTAACAGAGCTTGAAGGCTGGGGCTGATACTCTCTCTGCTGACAAGGAACAAGGAAGGGTGGGGGAAGGGACCCGCGCACTCTCATGTGTATGTGTTTAATTACACTGTTTAACACAGGGAGAATAATTTAGCCGCCCGAGTGGAGAAAATAAGGCACTTAACTGCTCTCTAGCGGAAAAAAAAACCTGGTGCAAACCACTTTCCGCTGTATGCCACCTTGGCATGCCTTAGGGCTTTAGAAAGAGAGAATGGAAAAGAAGGGAAGGAGAGAGAAGAATGGAGAGCCAGACAAAGTAAAGGAAAAGGAGAGCTAGAGACAGAGAGAGATGAGAGCAAGGGAGAGAAAAGGAAGAAAAGGAGAGGAGAAAGAGAGCAGAGAGAAAAGCAAGAGACAGAGAGAGGAGAGAGAAAGACAATGTTTTACATATGCAAATCGGCCACAAGTGGAGAACATATGACTATTCCCAAGAACTTGTGGGAGATGGTGTCAGTATGAGAATGAACATTCATGACAGATTGTGGAAATGAAATTTAGCCCCCAGATGAACACGGTCCCTGAGCCAGTCGCACACTTTAGAGTCATCTTAACACATCTCTGTGTCTTTGTGAACTAAAAGACATAGGTGGGGGTATGGCCTCTAGAAAGGCAGGCCACAGAGGAAGAGTACTCAGGCCTCACTTGAGGCTCCAGGTCAAACAGCAGTTTGGGCAACACTTTTAGTGGACTGCTGTCTTGCCCCAGCTTGATGGCTGGGGATCTGGCTTGTAACCAAAGCACAGTGCTGTGCATTCTGCTTTCAGCTTGATCAGTGCCAAAGAGGGTGCAGGAAAGCAAGTGTTTCTCATCCTCCAAGATAATCTCTAATCCTCCAAAGGCTGTGGAAGTGGGAGACATGAAAGAAGCCTGTCGTGGCTCACATTTAGAAGCTGTGAAGCATCCCAGATCTAGAGCAGGTGCCAGAGAAGTGTGTTCAGAATAGAACTATCCATCGCCTGCCAGTGACTGGGTGAAGCCCCAGAGCTGGCTGCCAAGGAGATCAACAGCTTGGCATGACAGCACAGAGTCTAGAAGCTCCCTTCCATGGTTCCCACAGACAGGGCAACCATTTCCCTCTCTTTCCCTTGCTGCTCTTACATGGAGACCCAGCCTCCCAACCTCAGAGAGCTCAGAGATCTCAGCTATTAGAGATCCTGGGGCAAGGGGAGATAACAATGGCAACTGCCAGGCAAAGAGGATCTGTGTAGCTCCACTAAAGCTAATGACCTTGAGCATGTGGCTACCTCCTCTAGCCTCAGTTTCTCCATTTAGAATATTAAGACGGTTGGATTTTTGTCTTCTAACGGGCTTATTTTCAGATATAATGTTCTGTGTTACTGATAATATAGGATTGTTTTCTTGAGAATATGGGTTTTTATGCACCCTAAATAGTATCATTGGACAGATGATAAAATAGGAATGTTTTACTCCTCTCCATAAAGTTAGAACTCATAAAACAACACATCCAAAAAGGAAACTTGACTTCTCACGAAAAGATCTTCTTTATACTCTCCAGAGATATTTGATAGGTGCCATACAATTCAGAGACCTGGAAGCCCTTGAGTAGACTGTCAACTGTAGTCTACAAAGTAGAGCTTGCTTTCTGTGTTTTATACCTATGTATACCTTCAAAATGCTGTATCTTTGTTATTTTCTTAGATTTTTTTTCCCCTAACTCATGAATTCATAAGGTGTTTCTCACTTAGTCCATTCAATTTCTCTTAAACAAGTGGGGAAAACTTGGAAAGTTTGAACAAATGACATAGCAAACTAAAATGCTGAATTTTTTGTTGTTGTCAGTCATGGGGCCTGGGCACTGTCCCTGAGTTTTTTGCTCAAGGTCAGTGCTCTACCACTTAGAGCCACAGCTCCACTTCCATATTTTTGGTAGTTAATTAGAGAAAAAAGACTCACTTTCCTGCCTGGTCTGGCTTCAAACCACAATCCTCAGATCTCTACAAAATGTTGGCTCTTAATACCTTATGCTACTGCAACTTCTATCTCAGGCCCTTAAGAGCTCATTGGGTCAGGGCGGGGTCACTAGTGTATCTCCTGAAGGAGGAAGTGTTCAGTTCTGATAGAGATGATGCCTCTCAACACCTCTGGTCTGCAGGTGCAAAAAGACATAGTTCTGTGAATGGAGAAGGAGGTCACAGCCAGATCTAGGAGGTGCTATGAGGCACTGACCCAGCATGCTCCGAGGTACCTAAGGAACCCTCATTCCAGAGGGAAACCAAGCAATGATCCTGGACACTCTCCATTTTAAAGGTCCTGTGGGACTTTGTTAGTAAAGTAAGAATGTTAACCAGAGCTTCAATTCTCTCCCAGACAAATCCTTAGAGAAGCCCATTGCCTGGGACACAATACAGTCTTCTTTCAATATCCATGGGGGATTGGTTCCAACACCTCTGTGGAGACCAAAATCTGAAGATGCTCAATTCTTTGGAATGGTGTCTTGCTGGCATAGAGCTCACACACATCCTCCTTCAATACTTTAATTCATCCCTAGATTACTAATAATACCTAAGAATACCTAGATTCAATAAAAGCAATAGCTATACAGTATTATTTATGGAATAATGGTATGAAAAAGTATGTTCACTTACAAAACTTATTTTCCAATATTTTTCATCTGCAATGGATTGAATCTGCAGATGTCCAGCCAACAGATATGGGGGTTCAACACTATATTAGAATTTTTATGACATATACATGTATATATACACATATATACAATCAATATACATATATGTGTATTTTATATGCAAAGGTACATATATAACATTTTGTATGCATATAATATATTTTTGTTAATAATATACATAAATATTAAATATACCAATTAAATATATCAATAGGATATATATTGTATTACATATTATAGCTTTCTTTGCTCATATACAGCTCTAAGAGAGAGGGTAGTAGGCAAACCTTCACTTTCTACCTTTATACCATCCCTTTGAAAAGTTAGTTCTGTTTATTAGGTCCAATTAATAATGTGGCTTAAGCAAATGGACACAAAGAGATTATCTCAGAGGCAAGGAAGGACCAGGAGGAGATGACCAACAGCCACCTTTCAGCATAAGCATCACAGGTACAGGTGGCTGGATGCTTACAACAGTACCATGGTCAATCGTGTTCATTATTAAGATGGGGAGACAAAGCTTGGTTGCAATGTACTATTTAATTAGGAGATTCAGTTTCACAGGTTGGCCAGTTCTCTATGCACTGAACACCCACCCATTATACTATGGGAATTTTTATTCAAAAATATTTATGAAGGGGCTGGGAATATGGCCTAGTGGCAAGAGTGCTTGCCTCGTATACATGAAGCCCTGGGTTCGATTCCTCAGCACCATATGTATAGAAAATGGCCAGAAGTGGCACTGTGGCTCAAGAGGCAGAGTGCTAGCCTTGAGCAAAAAGAAGTGAGGGACAGGGGCTGGGGATATAGCCTAGTGGCAAGAGTGCCTGCCTCGGATACACGAGGCCCTGGGTTCGATTCCCCAGCACCACATATACAGAAAACGGCCAGAAGCGGCGCTGTGGCTCAAGTGGCAGAGTGCTAGCCTTGAGCGGGAAGAAGCCAGGGACAGTGCTCAGACCCTGAGTTCAGGGCCCAGGACTGGCCAAAAAAAAAAAAAAAAAAAAAGAAGTGAGGGACAGTGCTCAGGCCCTGAGTCCAAACCCCAGGACTGGCCCAAAACAAAACAAAACAAAAATATTTATGAAAAGCAAAAATGCATAGTAGTGTCCTTTGAGACTTCCAGAAGAGAAACAGCCTAGAGCCACCACAGTCCAAAGCAGTGTGCCCTGTGGTGTGCAGTATGGGAAGAGCTGGTGTACTCAGTTGGACTGGTTTATGTTTTGGGTCCTCTCAAAGTCTTTATATACTAATTTGGAGAGTGACCTTTAGAGATGGGAAGAGCAAGAAGCAACCAAATCCTGACCATAGAACCTATATGTTGAAGAGCTTCCTGAAATTACATCTAGAATTTATGTGCCATGCTCTAGGAAACACTGTTCAAGTGGTAGAGTCTTGAGGGTGGTAGAAAAATCAATGTTCCTCTCTGCATTGTCTTTTGCATGGCCTTGAACTTACTTATCAGTGGCATGCTCCACTATGTGTAGTTTTTGAGAGCTGTGGGATGTACCCTAGTGGACTTCTTCCAAACAATGTGGAGATGGGTTTGTAACAACCTACCCAAGGCCCCTTCATGGTTTTCTCATGGAAAAGAAGTTATGCCTCTACCAGGAAATATGAGTTCCTTACACAGTGTCCAGAAAACACTAATAATGACAATTTGATCTCTATCAAACATACCTATGCTCTCAGGATCATTTAGCCTCACCTGTGTCTGGGACTCGTCTATTTCTCTAACACAGTCTTGGAGGTGGCTCTGCTGACCAGTTGTGTGGGCTCAGATGAGTCACTGAGAATCAGGACTAGAATCTGGAATTTCCAGTGGTTCCTGGCCAGGTATGCCAGAAAGTGAGCTCCTCTGAAGTGAACAAGGGGAAAGAAGGGAGAGGGAGCAAGTACAATGCACTGTTTTCCTACACTCTCTGAAGGGCCTTTCTGAGGCAGGTGTTTCTGTACATTTATTTCAGATGGGCCATTCTAAGGCAGGTGTTTCTGTACATCTAGTTTAGAGGCATAATGCTTTGGTCAAGTGACTGGCTATGCCTCTTCGTGAAGAAAGACCAGGTACATGACCTCTTGTTGCTTCCCAGCCTTTGATGATTTCCCATTCCTCTCACTTTCCTGCCCTGGGATTACAGTTCCTGAGAAGTTAATGCAATAGCACTGATATATAGCTTTGTTTCATGGAGAACCCAGGCCAAAGTTCTATTAATAGTAATGATTGAGATATTTGAGCAGACAATTTACATATTTTACGGGCTACCTCATTTCACCCATTTCAATCTTATGAGGCTGTGACCACAGCTTAGTAAAGAGGAAACTAGGACCCATATCTGTTCAACAGCACACCTAAAGTCACACAGTTAACACATAGGGGAATATCAAGTACAGTCCTCTGCCCAGGAGTATGCCCTTGATGCTAGTCATCAGGTTATTCATTTGTGTATTTCTTGATGACACTTTTTCTTCTGAAGTGTTGTTTTGTTCAAGTGAGCCACTGAATACAAACATGTAACTAGGGGCAAAACATCATACAATAGTGCTCTAGCCCTGCCATTTGTGTCTGGTAGGGTCTCAAGAGCCAGTCACTTTTTCCATTTATAGATGAAGACTAATGAGCTCACGCTACATGTAACTCTTGCCTATTTCACACTTGATAGGTTACTATATTCTAATCAGTCATCATGGTAGTAAGCAAGCCTTCCTATTACACTCATCTCCCTGCAAAGCAGCGAGGTCAAACTGGCTGAGTACAAGATGGAGCAATCCAAGAAGGCCTGAAGACAACATGTCTCTTGGGGGGTTGGGGGTGGTAAGCCAAGTCCTACTTATGACCCTGAGAGAACAGAGCTCATGACACACTGTACCTGCAGGGGGAAATATCTTGCCTCATTCTAAGTTGTTTAGCTTGTGTTCAAGCCAAGCAGCTAGAAGTGTCCCCCTGGGAAAAATATCACATCTCAAAGATGACCAAACTTTAGAGGCCACTGAGAAATATATGTGACTGACACAGCAGTAGTGTGCAGGGACCAGCATCTAAGTCTCTGAAGTGATAGTGATCTGTCCCTGTGATTAGCCAGGATTGTTTTCTATTTTGTTCACATAACTATTATACTACGTCATAATAGCCTTGGGCCCTCTTCTTCCCAGCACAAGCTCTACATTGACAAACACAGTAGGCATGACTACTGACATTAGTGAATCGTTTATGGAAAAAGATATCCTTGAGGTTGTGATTTTTTTTTTTTGTGCCAATCTTCTGGCTTGAACTCAGGACTGGAGTGTTGCCCCTTAACTTTGTCACTTAAGGCTGACATTCCACAACTGGAGCCACATCTCTACTTCTGTACTTTTGGTGATTAATTGGAGATAAGACTCTCACAGATGTTTCTGCCCAAGCTGGCTTCAAGGCATGATCCTCAGATTTCAGCCTCCTGAGGAGCAAGTATTACAGATGTGAGCCACCGTGTACGCCAAGCTAAGATTTGTTATTTTAATGGAGCAAAAAGCAAAGAGGACTTCATGACTGAGAGATCTCTCTAAATCAACTGGGTGATGTTTCAACAATTTTCTCTTAAAAAGTGATCTCAAGCTTTTCCTTTGCCCTTCATAAAGCATCTCTCTCCTTGGGTGAGCAGCATAGGAAATTCTTAGTTTTCAGACCTATACTGGTCATACTTTGGGAGTAGGACTCAAAATCTGCCTTATGAAAAAGCTCTCTGACGGGCTGGGGATATGGCCTAGTGGCAAGAGTGCCTGCCTCATATACATGAGGCCCTGGGTTCGATTCCCCAGCACCACATATACAGAAAATGGCCAGAAGTGGCGCTGTGGCTCAAGTGGCAGAGTGCTAGCCTTGAGCGGGAAGAAGCCAGGGACAGTGCTCAGGCCCTGAGTCCAAGCCCCAGGACTGGCCAAAAAAAAAAAAAAAAAAAAAAAAGCTCTCTGAGGAATCCATAGGCTTGCTAATGTCTAGAGAATGATTTTAGTCCAAAGTTCGAAGAGACCACCACTCACACCTTACCTGTAGTAATTCCTGCAGGAAGCCGAGTGGGGATGGGTTCAGTCCCGGTCCTCAGTAGCAGCAGTTTTGCAGGATGGAAGGTGGCAAAGGGATTAGCAAAGAAGACTTCGGCTCTTTGTAGACACTGGATAGCAGCTGGCACTGCAAGCATCTGCAAACTTCTTTCCTATGGGCTCTTCCTTATATGGCATGCCAGGTGAGGCTGCTCCACCTTACCTTAGTTAATCATTGACTCCAGTGTGGGCCTGGGCAGGGGAGAGAGAGAGAGAGAGAGAGAGAGAGCTTTTAACATCACCCTAATCCTATTTCAAACTTGATCTCGCTCACTTCTGGATCCCCCTAGCTATGAATTTCTCAGCTGCCTTAGTTATACATTTCATTGTTCTCCAATATTTCTATTTCCTCTTTCTTTTTCTGCTTCTGGGAATTGGAGCTTTTACAAAACCTTCCTAGGAGCTCAGAGGACATGCTAAAAAAAAAAAAAAGGGCACAGGAAAGCAATCTTCCTTCATGCCTCCCTTCATCTGGGAAGCCTAGGTGACATATGTCCTGGCCATGAAGAACCACAGGAGAGCAAGCCACATCACATGTCCATTCTGCTCTGGAGATAGCATCTCCTTCTTAACAAATAAATTGTCCACCCATGAACTCCTGTGGGTGGTCTCTCCATCATCCTTGATGAATGAGCCCAGGAGAAAACATCTGAAAACCATGCTTCCTGGTTCCAGAGCCCTGACAATGAAGTTTGCCCTTGGTAATAAAAGATAAAGATAAACCTAATAAAACGGGGGAAATGTGGAAATCAACAGAAACTGATACAATGGGTCCAGCTAAACTGTGAGAAGTGGGAAGAGATGGGAAGAATCAAGCACCCAGAAGAGGTGGTTCAGACAACCCTGGCAGACAGTGGAGATTGAGCCATCTGATTTCAGGTGGTTTTGTTTTGTTTAAGGCAGAGTCTTGTGATATAACTCAGGCTAATTTTGAATCTATGACTCTCCCACCTCATTCTCCTGAGTGCTGGTATTACCTTCGTGAGCTACCATGCCTAGCTTGAAGTGGGTTTTAATCCCAGCTCTGACAGCTCTGGCTTTATGATCTGGCCAAATTTTTTCTCCTCTGAGCTTATGGGTCTGTGAATTGAGGATTATTATACTCTATCTTCCTCATATTTGCTTATGAGGGACATTTAGGGGCATGATTAGAACTTTCACCCTAAGTATAGTCAGCAGCATACACTCTTATATATAGATATGGTTAACAAATAAATATGCATGTGTTTCTGATTCATGATAAAAATAATTTTACTAATAGGGTATGCAATCAAAATGTCTGAAAGCTATTATTTCAGAAAAAAATAGTAAGAAAATGCTTCAGGATGCCTTACCTCCAGGAGCCTCTTCTAGGATGGCATCTAAAAGGCAGTAAGTAACTGGTCATTTTTTTAAGCACTGATGGTGTTTTTGTCTTCCCCCAGAAAATCTCTTCTGCCAGGCATCAATGGTTCATGCCCATAGTCCTTGCTACACAGGAGGCCAAGATCTGAGGATCTCAGTTCAAAGCCCTGCAGGAGACTTATCTCCAATAAACTACCAAAAGACCAGACATGGAGCTATGGCTCAAGTAGTAGAGCACTAGCCTTGAGCAAAAGAATCTCAGGAAAAGTGCCCAGGCCCCAAGTTCAAGCCCCAGGACTGGCTCACAAAAAAAAAAAAAAAAAAAAAAAAGATATGCCCAAACATCTTTTCCTCTAGGAGCAGGAGTCGCTGTTCCAAGAGTAGTCTTTGACAAGACTTGTGTTCAAGGGGAAATGTCTTCCAGTGCAGCATTTGGTAGCAAGAGACAAGTCCCTTTGGGAGAACATTGTGGGTAAAAACAGTGAAGGAGAGGCCCTGTAAGGCAGCTCTAGCCTCAAATCCAAGGAGGCTCTCTGTTTCTTTTGGTTTCTTTGGCTCTTTGGTGTCTTCCCTCTCCATTCATATGTACTTCTTAGAATCTAACTCTTAGCAATTTATGTTTTCCAGAGAATTCCAGCTTGGAGCTATAAACCAGGTGACACCTAACAGTAAATTCTGAGCTAGACTTCCTGCTCTGAAGGAGTGTGACCTTCTCCTGACTTCCTATCCTGCTCAGAAATACAGAACTTTGGTCCTCTGTGGGGGCTCCGCCATGGCTATCCTATTCATTGAAGTTCTGTCTCCTTCCCTGCAGAGGATGGGAGCTATGTTGCTATGACCCATTGAGACCCCACAGTCACTACCTATGTCTAACTGTTGTGTGGCTTCTACAGTAGCTGCTTGGGCTGCCTAGGCTACCAGGTATTGATACTGATGGTCACTGTTACAGCCTGGGGCTACATCCACCTTTCTTCTGTACCAGGGCTGTCCCTGTTCTGGCTATTCCTGCACACACAGTGCCAGCTCATGCTCTGTGTAATGTAGAAATGACAGGGAAATTGTTCTTTTTTGTTCTCCTCTCATCCAGAAAAATCAAAGACAGACTAGGCTTCAGGTCCATGTTCTACCCTTCAGGACTGTAGGCCATAGGCCTTGAGCTAACCTACATTTCCCTGGCAAGGCTGCTTTTCCTCCTGGGAGACTGTATTCACTCATGGGAATGCAATATTGAGGGCTTCCCTTCCCAATTTCTACTTGTCCTCAAAGTACTTATCTCTTCCTCCGTCCTTTGCCTGTTTTTCCTCCTGCCTCCTTCCCCCAAGCTCTCCCTTCTGCCTGCTTCCCTTTCTGACTCTCCATCATTTCTTTACAAGTAACTTCCTGTGCTGCCATCTGTGTCAGCCACTGTGCTGGGATCAGAACACAGCTGTGGACTCAGTGACTGATAACTAGAGAACAGCAGACGACTTGAGTTGGGATCATTGCTACAAAGGAGATTCACAGGTTCAGTGAGACTCCAAAACAAGGAAACCTTATCCTGAGCGAGGTCAGAGGAGACATTCCTGAGGAGTGAAGGAAGCAGGAGAGTGCAGCAGAGTAAGCCCAGATGGAGGGACAGTGGTGACAAAGTATGAATCCATGTTCAACTTGGTGAATGTTCCCTAGGTGATGGGAATCTGCGATCCCCAATGTGACACACCTGGCTGAACCAGTGCCTGCTCAGTGGGTTTGCACGACAGGGTCTAGGAACCATGCTTGCATGAATTATTTCCAGCCCAAACCACAAACTTGCAATGCCTGTCCCAAAATCTTTTGTACCTTCCAGCCACCTCCGCTCAGAACCCGACATAAGTCCCTTCACCCCTGCCACCAGCATGGCTCCTGTCTCCCAACTCCTCAGGTCATCATGCATCCCTCTTCAACTTCCCATTGAAGTTCATCTGGTCTTATGGGATCCTTTTCTTCTCTTTATTTATTCTTACACCCTCATGACTCAGTTTCCTAACAAATGGTGCCAAAACCTGGGATGGAGTTCCCCAGAGGACTCCTGTCCTTGAAAGGGACTCTGTCCATCTCATCTCCCTTTCTTCCTCACTTCTCTTTTTCCTTTCTGAAACAGCAGCTTTCAGAAAGCCAGTCAGTCCCTTGAGCCTACTAAGAAGGGGAATGGAAACCCCCAGCTCAACGGTGGCCTATGCATGACCAGCCTCCACCCTCACCGAGTCACAGCTTTTGCTGCTTAAGCCTACATAGGTGAGGCAAGATCTTGACCTAGGTCTTTATTGGCAGGATTGGTAAACTCTGTTATCAGCCCACTGTTTCCCCTAATCTCTTCTCTCCCTTCCTGCCTCTCTCTCTCCCTTTCTGATGACCTCCAGATCGGAGGCTATTTGCCATTTGACTGCTACCACACTCCGCTGGATATCTCTTCTGGGGGGAATTGTGAGGTAAGGATCGTGTTCTCTTGAAAGGTCCTTGAGTGTGAAATGCATGTTGGGCTTGGGGACCCCATCTGGCTGATCAGATTTGGGGGATGCCCATCACTTAGTGGAGGATCTCGCTGATCTCAATCCCATATTTGGGGGTGCTTTAATACAAGTTCTCAGGTTTTATCCTTTTCTTCAGGCCCACTTGAGGATTTGGCTCTTAGGAGTCTGGCTGACAGCCCTTTTTGGCTTGTATCCTTGAGAGTGAAATGCATGCTGGGTCCTGGGGACCCCTATGGTTTCCCTCTCAAGGGCTAGCCATTCTGGGCTTAAATCTGGACCTAAAATAAAATTTTTAAAACTTTAGATATTTGGTCTCAGTACCAATTGGATAATTGTAACCACTGGCTTGAATATAGCACTTCTGACTCCACGATATTGTAAGATATGAGTCACTTTCTCCAATGGGATGGCAAATGGTCAGGACTTCCCTTGTTGTGCCAAGTCGCAAGACCACCACCAAGAAGACCACCGAGACTCAGACATTCCAAAATGCAATAGCAAGGCAAGGCTTCATTCAAGCGGGGCCGCGGCCCGGGCCTTGTCCTACCCACCGACACAGTGGAGGTTAGGAGGCAGCCTCCAGCTGCGATTACACAGAGCTTATAAAGGCCAAAGACAAAGTTACAGCAATCAGGTGTTTAAGCAAGCAAGATTATGGGTACAAATCTGATTGGCTCAGGGCTCCAGGCATTCTGGGGGCAGTTAGAGTTAAGCATTCCCAGTCGTTAGAGTTCTCGACCGGCTGGGCCCTAATAAGCTTGTCCTGGGTTTGCTCACAGGGCCTGCTTATCTTAGGTTCACGTGGTAAAGTGGGGTTCACGTGGTAAAGTGGGGCCTGACTTCAAAGTCTGGCACTTCACCCTGAGCCCAAGCCTTTTTCTTTTCTTGATCCTGTCACTACATTCTTCCTTTCTGCCATCCAGATTCTCTTAGCTGAAACCATCTTCTTTAAGAGAGTGACTTCCTTATAAGTGTAGTCATAGCAACAAGCTAACAGCACTTCATGAACTCCAAAAGCTAAAGCAGGACCCCCAAATGTCCCAACAAGAGCTACTAAATGTGGCCTTCAACATCTTTAACAATCAGGATGATGAGATGCAAAAGGAAAAATAAGAGATTTCCTAAAATCAGATACCAATTCTTAAGCTACTGCCATGTAGCTCCCAAGTGGGATGCCCTGTGCCAGATCACCACCAAAATGGGCCTCTATCTCATCCACTAAACTATCACTGACGGTGGCTGGCCAGCAAACACCCTAGGGTCAGTCTCTCTCTTATTCGAATGGCCTGGTCATTTCATCACACCCAAAAATCTCATAAAGGATGCAGTTAGACAGATAGCGTACCCCAAACAAACCTGTCCTCTTTTGTCTTTGGAACTCCATTCCTTTTCTCCTTCCTCAGTCTACTCATTTAAGGATCTGGATTCTTAATTTTTTCCTTAAGGCAAAATTCCTCTAGGGAGCTGCAAAAGGCCCCTGGAGGAACCCTTCCCTCTCATCTCTTCCCTAATCACAGCTATCCAATCTCTCAGACATTCCCTTTCTAAGCCTTTTTTCTGTACCTTCATTCTGAAAAACAAAAGTATTGAGGTCTAAAAGTGGGGAAAAGCAGAGTTTAGCCCCACCCCCAGTTCTCTCTGTAGGCCCTGGAGATTGATACTCACCTAGGAAGACACAAAGGCCAAGTGGTGGGTTAAGAGTTTGGCTTCATGGAACCCCCACCAAGCTCGCCCCTCTTTCATCCACCTAGGGAGTATTTAAAAGTCAATTTGAATGCTAATGTGTATCATTTGCTAATTTGGTAAATTGTTTTAAAGGTTTTCTGTTCTAAGTAATCAATGTTTGTTTAAGCACGAGGTTCTGTTTTTTGTTTGGAAAACGTTTGTGTTTTTGTGTATTGAACACATGGTTCTATAGTGCTATGGGCAAAAATGTCACTTGTCCCTGAAATTCCAGAAAATTTATGGCTGATTTTCATTTTTAAAACATAAGCATGCCTCAAAACTTTTATGCATTGTGTGTGTGTGAAAATGTGTTTAATTATTTAAAAACTATCTAAAGATCTTTCCTAAGGTCAAGATTAATACACTGATGTAAAACTAGTATTCCATTCTTTATGTCCATCTATCAAAAAGATTGCTGTGTCATCTTAAGCTTGTCAAGTTTTAACCACATAAAAATAAATAGTGACTAAGCAAGAATTCATTTAAATGTTTATGGTAAGGTCCTTTAAATGATTATATGTTAAGTAAGTATGTAAAAGCACAAAGCTACCTTTTGTGGTCTAATACGTCTATTCCCCAAGTGTGCAAGCCATCTTGGATATAGTGCTAAAAGGATGCAAAGGAGGCCTGTGTTCCTGCATTCTTCATTGTAATAAAAAAAAGACTAGTGACATCTACAATGGTTTCACTCTTAATTAGTATCCTAGAGCATTATAAAAGTAACTAGATGGTTTAATCAGTTGCCGTTCACAAAACTCTCATCATGACTACTCTTAAGTTTTGCCATTACAGATTTAATCCTCTGTAGCAATCACAGTAAGAGCCATGAAGGGACAAATGACTCTTATAAGTACTTATTTGTCAAATTTAGCTTTTATTCTTAATAAATTCAAGGTAAACCCTGCTTCAAAACTATTTATGTTGATCTCCTGTTGCTTAAATGGGAAATAAAAGGGTCTATGGCTCTGACTCACCTGACCTGTCAGTCATCTCCTTTAATGCAGGATTTGTCCAACTGGGACACCTTCTCCCAGCAACAAGCAAAAATGTCAATTGGGACATTACCCCAGCAAGGAGAAGAGACCTACCAGACCTACTGGGACAGAGCTCATCCTGGCACTAAGGGACCACCCAGAGGCAGTTGGGAAGAACTGCTCAGCTAAGAGGGGATTGTGTCTGATCCTGAATGGAGTCAATTGGGCTTGTCCCTTCAAAAGTACCTGAAGCCAGGAGGTCAAAAGAAAATAGATCGTAAGTATGCCTCTCTAATGCCCATACCTGTATACCTCTCTTGGAGTGAGGATAGTTTGTCTTGGCACCTTTCTGGGTCTCTCTCTCATCCACACTCAGCAGACATCTATCACCCAGTTACAGGAAATGATTAAGGTTTTCCACCAGGCCCTTAATCACTCCAATCCAGCTCTCGCCTCTGACTGCTGGATTTGTAGAAAACCAGGCCCCATACAATATCTGGGTGTTATTCTCAACCAGTCTACCATGCTCTCCCCTTACCCAGTCAGCCCCAGGCCTACAACAGCAACTCAACTTACTGGCCACAGTTGTCCTCCAAAATAGAGGTGGGCTTGACTTACTATAGCACAAGGGAGACTTTATGCCTTTTTACAGGAAGTGTTGTTTCTATGCTAATGAGCCTGGGGTAGTCCAAGAAACACTAAGTCACCTGCAGGAATGTCTACCTGACAATGGGAATCACTTCCGTGAACATCTTGGTGGGATTCCCTCTCACCGTGGTCCCCCTGCCTGGCCCCTCTCTTAGGATCTTTAACAGTCATCTTCTTCCTCCTCATTGGATCCTGTTTTCTTAACTTTTTCAAAAGTTTCTCTTTAACAGGATAACTGCCCTCAACAAGGTCACCACCCAGAAGTGAGTGAAGGCCATCCTATATCCAACCTGAGGCTCTGCTTACCCCACCCTGCCCAGGACAGACCTGGACCTTGAAGAGCCCAGCCCCAGTGATGACTCCTTGACAGTCCTATGTCAGCAGGCAGTAGCCAGGGAAGACCATGATGCCCCTCCACCTTTTATATCCCTTCAGGGTCTCAAATGATGGGAGTCTGCAATCCCCAAAAAGTGACAGTCCACTCTCCCACCCGCCTCAGATAACACCCACCTGAGATCTCCGAAAGCAGGCAACACTTGGCTGAATCGGGACCTGCTCAGTGGGTTTGTACAACAGGCTCCCGGAACCAGGTCTGTGTACATTACTTCAGTCCCAACCCACAAACTTTCAAAGTCTCATGAAGCCTTTTGTGTTCTCCAATCACCTTCACTCAGGATCCTACACAAGTCCCTTCACCCCTGACCCCAGCATGCCTCATGTCCCCCGAGTCTCCTGGCATCCCTCTTCAGCTTTCCATTCAAATCGACCTGGTATGTTCGGGTCATTTTCTGCTCTTTCTTTATTCAGATACTCTCATGATTTAGTTTCCTAATGCCAGAGACGTCCAAGATGCCAGCACTCAGGTTAGGGAGCAGTGTTACAGGTACCCAGAAATCCCCAAGGCTCTCCCAGGCTGATCTTCCAAGGCACCCTAAGGTAAAGTATTTCCAGTTTGGTTAATTTTGAGAGCCTCATTCTCATTTTCTTTATTAAGAAAACAAACCCAGTGTTGATTTAGGGGATTAAATCAAATGTTCAAGTAAAATATGACAAAGGGCAGGATCAAGGCAGGGTAAACAGGTTTATGAGCACTTGCCACCTAGTTAAACAGAACATTTCATGTGTTGTTAGAGTTTCTCAGGGGCCAAAATGGCAAAACCTATAAAGTAGGGTAATGATTGTAAGTGCAAGAAAAGTATTCAGACTTGGGGCTCATATAGCTAGAGTCTGCTGCGTAGTGGAGAGTGTTCTGACAGGACAGGGCCCACCCAGTCAGGACCAGGTCTGGTCTTCCTCAACTTCTTTCCCCTTCTTTCTTTCCTTTCTTCTCTCTCTTTCTCTCTTCCTTCTTTCTTTTTTCACTTCTTCCTCCTTTTCATTCTATTTCCTTTCTTCTTTTGGTACTAGACTTTGAACTCTGGCCCTCAGAATTTCTAGGAAGGTGCTTTTTTAATGTTGATTCAGACCTCCAGCCCTGATTTGCTCATTATTTCTGGTTAGGTTCTCTCTTGCTGCTAAGGCACATGCCTGGGCATGATCATCTATGTTAGGCTTCTTAGTAGCTGGGCTAACAGGAACAAGCCATTGTGCTTAGCTTTTGTTGAATAGGGGTCTGGACAACATCAAGCTGGCCTCAAACTGTCCTCCCAGCAATCTCAGCCTCCAGCTGCTAGGATTACAGGCATGAGCCCCTAGTGCTAAGTTCACCCCAACTTCCTCTTAAGCCCTGGAGGTAGGATACGAAGAAAAGCCAGAAATGCTCAGTAGAACAAGGACTAGACTACAGTGAGTGTGGTATGGCAGGGATGAGGGGAAGAGTACCAGGAACAGAACAAACCCAGGACTGGGTTAAAAATTATGTAACAGCTATTATTTCTTTTGTCTTTTCTTTGAAGAAACACCAGTATTTTTTTAAGACACATCAATACACCTGACTCAGATATTCTAGTCTTTAGAGCTTGCAACTATAGGTGAAACTGGGTGGTCCCAGACTTAACTTCCTATCACACTAGTTTAGAGCTTTTTCTCCTCAAAGGCCACATATTTCTAAGAAGGCCTGGGATGTCTCTGGTTTTCCATAAAGTCCTTTCTCCTCCCTCTGGGGTACCCTAAGGATTCTAAGAAATCTTAGCCTTGCTCAGGATACTGGGCTCTGTATTTATTTGTCTTGGTCTCTAGCCCTGATTCTTCCTCTCCCAAATTGCTTCCCCTGTCTCCTTCCTTCTTTCTGTACTAATCACCTTTGCAATGATAAGCTTGTGAAGGGAGATGTTAAGACTTAACTCTCAGTGGAATGACCCTGTTTCTCTCCCTGTCTCTTCTCTCACTCCTCTCTCACATACACTTACTACTTTTTATATAATTGAGATTGAACTAGATGCCATTTTTTTCTGTTATAATCTTGAAAATTATGATTTTTAACAACAAAGTAGTATTCCACTGCTAAAATATGGCATCAGTCTGTAACCAAGGGAAAACAGAAACTCCTTGCTTCATGTCAACATTAACAAACATGAATTTTAGCGGTTGCACAGTGGAGCCATATATTGTTAGTCTCTCTCACCAGCTTTGTTGTAGCCGAAAGCCACTGAATGAATTTAGACTGTTCTCTGGTAGAAGTTGCTGTTCTTAGCCTCAGATGGCAGCCTCCACCCTGCCTTCCTGGAACTTCCCCAAAGAAGAGGAAGGTGGCACTTGAGACACTAAAATGTCTGTCCCATCCCAGTTGCCAGCATCGTCAATGAAGTCCACGTAGGCGGTGCTTGCTTCACCAGGTTATCTTCCAAAATTGAGTTTGGTGATCATTTAACCTGTCCTACATTTTTGAACAGTTAGATGATTTCTAACTTTGGGCCATTACAAATCTTTCCACATGAATCTTGTCAAATAGTGCTATTGAATTTTTCATGATAAATTCCTAGAAGCACCATCATTGGGTCAAGAGCTATGATTTTGATTCATAGATTCCTACTGCTAAAACATTTTTCCAAGTATTCCATCAGCCTACCACTCCCACAGTGCATGAAGTATCTCATTCTTGAAGTATCTTTATATTAAATGAGCACTGAACTCTAAACTTTCAAGGAATCCCTGAGTTTTTATACCATCCAGCCAATATCTCTCCTTCAGCCTTGTCCTTCCCTCTGCCATGTGCTCAGCTCCCAGCCACAGGGGATCTTGATAACCAACCCCAGATACATTCTGCACTTCTACTTCCCTATGACTTCAATTATGCTACTCCTCTATCTACAGTTTCTCACCACCTCCTGTCTGTCATATCAAACTACAACCACCTTTCAAGGCCCAAATCAAATAGATCTACTCTTCTAACTACTGGACAGGAGTAAATGTCTAGTAAATAGTATTAATTGCAGCTAATACTGTTACTGTCTCATCGTAACCATATCTAGTCCAGGTCTAAACACATTCTATGACACATATCATTTAATGTAATCCATATAACTGTACAAGAGAGGTGTCATTGCTCCCCTCTCAAGAGGGGACGATGGGAATATGTGTTTGAAAAGTTAAATGACCCAGATCAAACACCTGTACGTGGCTAGCTAAAAATGGATTCAATCTGACTACAAAGCCTGGGTTCCTATGCTCTATGGAATTTCCAGATCTCCCTCAGCTTTCTGTACTGCACTTCACTTTCTCAGGCTATTATGTACTTGGTTGCTTTCCTACTGGTCTCTGAGCTACATACAGGGCATAAATAACACAACCTCCATATTCTAGATTCCTAACAGTTACAGGCCCAGGGTAGTTATTCAATAAGTCTGGGTGACAAATTCAGTGCTTGGCCTAAATCAAGTAGATTACTGAGTGTCAAAGAGACAGACCATCAATTTGTCTTGAGCTATGGTAATTATTTTACCTAGGCAAATCAACTATAAGTTAGAGGGGTCCTCAGCCTAGAGTCTGATAATGACATGGGCGGTCTCGGAGTCCTGCCTGAGGGAGGCCAGCCAGGCTGCTGACCTCCAGAACAATGAACCCTGTGGACTCTTGGGGCTTCTGTGAAGCACTAGTTGATTATACTCTTAGAGCCATGAAGATATTAGAATAGAGAAAGAGCATAAAACAACCTCAACAGTCCATATCAACTTGAATGGAGAGTTGAAGAAGGATGCCATGGTGACCTGAGGAGGGTCAGGAGATACAAGGCATGGTTCAATGGTGGCTGCAATGGAGGTGGAGAAATGGAATTTCACATTTAGATTATGATTCTGCACTGGAGAATTTCATGAGGGTTCCCTGGGGGAAGGGTAGCCAGTGGGCCAAGCCATGGGAGAAATACTGGGTTATGGAACACAAAGAAGATTCCCAGCATCTATTGAGATGGCAATTGAGTTGAAGTCAGGTAAAAGGCTGGCAAGGTGGCAGGGCTGGTTGATACGAATGACACAGAAGAACACACCCTGGTCACAAGAAGAAAAGTTCCATTTGGAGTTGTGACATTTCTTCAGAAAAGTGCTATAAACAATCAAGTTTTACAATCAGATTGCCCTAGCTTTACCATGTACTTACTGTGAAATTCTGGACAAGTGACTTAACTCTCAGCCTGTTTCCTCCACACCAACATGACCACCACAAGAGAAGCTAAGGCATCAGGTGCCATGAGAACAAAAAACAATCAAAGACAAAGAAACTGTAATACTTAGTCTAACACATCATAAGCACATGAGTATACTTTAGTAAAAGTAGACATATTGCTGAGTGGCTCATATGTGTGATCATAGCTACTCAGAAAACTGTGACCTGGGGAGTACAGTTCAAGTTAGTTTGGGAAGAAAAGTCTATGGGACTCCATCTCCAACTAACCAGGCCAGGCTGGAGGCATGACTTGAGTGGTAGAGCACCAGCCAAGTAAGCAAGATGAACAGGTATAAGGCTCTGAGTTTAAACTTGGGTATATACTATAAAAAAAATGGTAAACTTAGAACCTGGTTGGTTGGATTTAATAAGATCAGCCAAGGGGATATTGGACTCCTAGGGTGGAATTCAAGGCAAGAAGGCTTAAGCAACTCAGCACTTATAGATGGGCTGGGGGACTTGGAATAAACTTCACTTCCCACTGTTGTCTGTTAGCTAATTCCAGGGCCTTCTGGTCTACCCACAAGTGTTGGTTAGCCTAAACCCTCTTGCCTCAGATTCTACCCTAGGGATTCCATTAGTGCTTTCTAAGCCTTCCTTCCCCGGGAGATCGGGGAGAAGGGGATCGTTCAGATCCCGACAAAAGGGGAATGGGTTGGGGCAGGAAGCAGTACAGATTAGCAGGGCTCAGAGCTGGTATACAAAATGGCTTAAAGGCAGAGGAAAGGCAGTTGACACTCAGGTGGAGAATGTTTCACTTGTTCAGAGATACAAATACAGCTATCCTTGGGGGTAAGAGACTTTGGGGAAGAAGACACAAGGTGACTAGGATGCAGAGTTGGCCAGTAGGGACTGGTGGCAGCACCATCCCAAATCCACAGGGGATAATGATGTGACAGCCAGGGTGGACAAGCAAAGCTTCTTCCTGTGGATTCCTGGACTCCCTTCTCTGCTACCTAAGATGAGCAGAAAAGCTAGCAAAAATAACCCCCAAAGAATCCTATGTTCACTTGGGGGATAGAAAAAAGTACCTCACCTACAGGTGGTGTTTAGGGTAACAAGAAGAACTCCAACAAGGGAGACAAAGGAATGTCCAGAAGAAAAGACAACTTTAGAGAAGGAAGCAAGCAAACCCTGAATTAGCAGAGGGTCCACATGGGGCTCTTTCTAAGGATGCTGCTTGCTGCTATATTATCTATGAAAGACAATGAAAATAATTTCATTAATATGAATGCTGGCACTATCACCAAGTTGTAATTAAGTCCACTACTGTGCATGAGGAATACACAGAGATGCCCCATAAAGATAGAGTTCATTCAAGCTCAGATTTGCTTGTTGTGGTTACACAAAGCCAAGATGAGTGGTCAAATGAATACGAGTGCCTCCTTGATAAGGTGATGCCATGGGCGGTGTACAAAAATCTATTAATATCTATTTTCATCCATGTAAGAGTCACACTTGCATCTTGAGAGGACAGTCACGGGACAATGGGCCAAGCACAAAGATAAGTACAATGTGCTCAGTTGCAGACACTGTTTCTAAAAAGAACAATCAAGCTTTATTCATCTCTTTTGCAGCTCATTATACCAACCTTTTATTATACAAAACTGTTGATTGCATTGCACAATGACAAAAAATATTTGGTATAATTCACTAGCCATGTTTACCTGTTGAAAGGGGCAAAAAAAAAAAAACGTAGAGTAAATTTTCTGAAAAGTATTTTCATCCCATCCTCATTGACAACTGGTTTGTCTGTCCAGGAACTTGCAATTCCTCACCCTTGGTTGAGATTAGAAAATAAAGTGTGTCCTGGGAAACACAAGGTCCAGAAGGATCCTTTGGGGCACAGGAAGCAGAGCTGGTACGTTGGTGGCAAGTGCACAGAAAGGCACCTGGCAGTGAGCTCTCAAATGTGCAGTAGAGTCACTTATTCCTGGGCCTCACCCTCTATATTCCAATAGTATGTTTAATTGGGGGTCAGAGAATCCACAGACTTAACAAGCATCCCAGAGAGTCCTAACTTGAGAATCCCTAGACTCATCCTGATTGTGATTGGTTCCCTGCTTAAATCATTGCATATACAGGTAGGCCCTGCCAGAGGGTCATCTGATCCTCTATGGGTCAGGAGATACGGTCCCCCCTCTGAGTGCTGGTCCTGGGCCCAGGAGGTCATCTTGGATGGTAAGACAGGACCTGACCACTAGAGGTCAGAGCAAACGTGTGGAGCATTTCAGGGGCTGCTTAGCTTTTCCCCTGCTGCCTGTGTCTGTTACCAAATGATTCTCTGTCCTGGCTACACATTAGAATCATCTGGAAAGATTTAAACCCTGCTTATATCTGGGCCCCTGCACCAGAGCAGTTATCAGAATCATGGAGGTGGAAAGGGTGATCCTGACATCTCCCAAAGTCACAGGGGTGATTCTAATGTGCAGCCCGGATAGAGGACCACTGGTTCAGTACCTTTCACGCATCCTGGGGGCCTTTCTTTCCCAGCCCCCATAGAGACACCTGTAGGAGCTTCAGACTGGACCCATACTCTCTGGTTGAGCAAAGGCCTGGACTCTGCCTCTCCGTAGAGACCTGTTCTTCCATGGAGCCCCAGGCTCCTCCTCTCCTCTCCTCTCCTCTCCTCTCCTCTCCTCTCCTCTCCTCTCCTGCCTTCCAGACAAAAGTGCTTTCCTAGCACTTTGAGTCCTAGTAGGAGTCATCATTGCTTTATAGGGTCCTCAAGGGAAGATACATATTTTGATATTCCCTTCTCTTAGCATGTGAATGATGACTAGCCTAATTGTCTTAGTCAAGCCCTGATTAACAAAGCCTAAAAAGGAAGCTGTTGGGATTAGCACTGTGGGCAAGTGAAAACAGGAGAGAGGGAGAGATGAGGTAAATGTGAAGATGGTGATTGTTACAGCAAAAGCCTTGCCTGACAGCTGGAGTGTAGCCCTCAGAATCATCCCCTTCTGAGGAGAAACTAGTAGTTGGATGCTGGCTTCCTGGGAGGAGGGGGTTTGACCTTGAATGGGGTGATGTTCTGCAGTTCCTGGGGACTAGAGAGGGCCTCTCTGGGGAGCCATCTACCTGTCAAGCAGTTCCAGCCAGAAGAATGGGGAATAGGTATGTTACACCCCATTACACACACCACCCAGGCCCTCCGTCTGTATTTTTTTTTTCCAGACAAGTTTATAATGTAAGGGAATTAGCTATTAGCTGCCTTGAGGCTTCTTTGGTGATTGTAAGTAGAGTATAGAAACTTTCAAACATGGCTTAGCATCCTAACTTGGCCCTTTCCTGAATTTAATAGCTTATGCAAGTCACTTAAAATCTCTAGGCCTCAGTTGACTTGTCTTTAAGAGTCGTGAATGGGTACTTTGCAGAGAATTAGATGTGGTGCTATGGGCAGCATCTGGAGCATTGGGGTGAGTACACACAGGCCCCACCCTGAGCAGCACTTGCCCTCTGGGCTCTCTTCACCTGTGACCCTTCAGGACACTTAGATAAGACTGAGTCACTTCTCTTATGTCCTTGCTGTTTATCTTGGTGATACCCCAAAAGCCAACCAAGCTCTAGTAATGACCTTGGTAGGAATGTTGTCTTGTTTGGTGCTAAACTGGATTCTAAGATTTCCTCTTCTCTTGCTAGAGTAAAAAGGAGTTCCTTTGCCTGTCCTCTGGGAGACTAGTAAACTAGTAATCTGAGGGAAGTGTTGTAATAACAGACAAAACCCCACCCTACCCATTACCACCCAGGGCTCTGCTTCCTCCACAGGTCTCCAGTCTCCCAAATCATATCCGCCAGGAGGCTGATTAACAACTAGCCCTGGTAAAAATCCTATGGGCTTATTGAGGACACAGGGAAAAAAAAAAAGAGACTCGAATTAGTACATGCAATAGGATTCCAACTCTGTTATATAATAGCTTAGAAATATTCTAGAAGCAAGAAGTGCCAAGATGTCACAATAATTGCCTCTGTATAGTAAGACTGTGGCTGATTTTTTTCCCTCCTGTCTTCTTTACTTATTTCTATCGTTCTATATTTTTTCCACAATGAGCGGGGAGTGGGATTTTTTTTTTTTTAAAGGGAGAAAGGAAATGAAAAATGAGTTCTCAGCAGGGACACACGCATGCCATCGCCTCCCCCAGGTTTCTTCTGAGGATGACAGTGATCTGCATGGGGGTCATGAAGCTGGTGTCCATCCTACCCACCCAGACTTGAAGTGCTGTGCACAGAGACCTAAGCAAAACACAGGCATGTGCTTAATCAGGGGCCACTGCCTAGTGTTTTCTGGGAGCTGCATTGTCAGTTCAGAGCAGCCTGCTGGGTGGGGTGGATTTCCTAGCCCTGGAGGGATAATTTTATCACCAAGGACAGCATTTGTAGTTTGGCATGAATGGCTCCCCTGGTGAGATAAAGAAAGGATGCCACAGTGCACACACACACACACCTAGGCTGAGGCTGAGGACTGAGAAGGCTGGCATGTGGTGTCTTAAAAACAAGGAAGCTGTAAATAGGGCCAAGGTCACCTGGAGGTCTGGGGTGTCATGAATAAGAAGGGTTAACAGTCCTGGTAAGTCCTGTCTGCCTTCCAAACACACCCTCTAGAACAGCTCCCTGTCCTTTTAGTTACTCAGTTGCTCGTCTTATGAACGCTGAAATCATGTAGCAGATCACTGGTTTAATGTGTTTTTCAAATGGTGATCCCACTAATGGGAGAATTTTTAGGAGAGAGTCAGGAAGCTCTGAAGGAAAACAATTTTATTTATTTATTTATTTTCCTCTTTTTTTTTTCTTTTTTTTTTTTTTTTTTTTTTTTTTGGCCAGTCCTGGGCCTTGGACTCAGGGCCTGAGCACTGTCCCTGGCTTCTTCCCGCTCAAGGCTAGCACTCTGCCACTTGAGCCACAGCGCCGCTTCTGGCCGTTTTCTGTATATGTGGTGCTGGGGAATCGAACCTAGGGCCTCGTGTATCTGAGGCAGGCACTCTTGCCGCTAGGCTATATCCCCAGCCCCTATTTTCCTCTTTTTTAATCTATATATTGTCAAAGGAGTTTGATTATGATATTTTCAATCATGTGCACGATGTATCCCAATCTGTTTCACTCTTTAGGAGCATTTTGTTTGTTCGTTTGCTAGTACGTTTGCTTGAACTAAGAGCCTAGGCATTGTGCCTTAGCTTTTTTTTTTTTTTTCTCTACCACTTGAACCACAGCTCCACTTCCAGCTTTCATGCTAGTTAACTGGAGATAAAAATCCCAAAGGCCTTCTAACCAGGGTTTATTTCAGACCTGGATACTCAGAACTTAGCCTCCTGTGTAGCTAGAATTGCAGGTATGAGTGACAGGCACCCAGCTAGAAGAGCTATTTGAAACTTGGGAGATTCTAGAGGCAGATGACAGTTTTAACATCCTCTTTCTCCAACTTCCTGTTATAGAGGAAGACTTCAAACCAAGAGAGGCTAAGAAAGACACCAGGTCTGACTTGTCCAAAACTAGACCAAGATTCTGAACCATAAGCTGTTAGATGTTAAAGATTGTACATTCCTCCTGTGCCATTAGCACCACAGAGGGAAATATATATATATATGTATATATATCACATATTATATATCATATATATGAGAGTCATATATGTATGTGTGTATATATGATATATATGTCATAATCAAACTCCTTTGACTATATATATATGTATGTATGTATATATGTGTGTATATATATATATTTCCCTCTGTGGTGCTAATATATATATATATATATGAGAGAGACAGAGACAGAGACAGAGATAGAGAACCTGCATGTTGGAGTTCCTAACAGAAGGTGACTGTAATTGTCGACAGGGTCAAAATTTCAAATAGTACGAAAACCCAACAACATGATTGGTGACTATGGGAACTCACATTGTAGACACAGAGGTATGAGCTCACACCCTGGGAGAATGCCATATGAAGACTGAAGTTAATGCTGCCACAAACTTCCTACCAGAAGCCAAGAGAAAGGCCTGAAACAGCCTCCCTAGAGCCTTCACAGGAAGCTTGGTCCTGCCAACACCTTGGTCAGACCTCTGGCTTTCTAGAAGTATGAGACAATAAATTTCTCTTGTTTAAGACTCTGCTTCTGGTACTTGCTTGAAGTTACCTTATGAAATTAATATAGAAGGTCTGTCAGAGGAAGGATTTATAATGTTGGCCCCACTGGAGGAAGCAAATCTATGAGTTCCAATAATCTATGCCAACTCTATACTTCGTGATCATTAATAACTGAGATTGGAAAGCTCAAAGACAAAGTAGATCGTTTGGAGTATATTTGGAAACTCAGCTGCTACCCAAGGATTTAGGAACACAAGCATTGTGGCGTGATAGGAGCTGGACAGAGCCAGGCTGTACTGGATCCATGGAAAGTGGAGGCCTCTGGACCAAGAGATAATCTCAGGCAGGGCAGTGGTTATAAAAGCAAGATTTACATTTTCCCCCTCGGTCCCTTCTTGAATTTCAAAGACAGGAGTCATTCAAAAACCAGAATAGGCTCCCATGTGTCATTAACTAAAGAATCAAACTGGACTGGGTATACTCTATGACAGACATTTTTCACAGGAGAAACAGAGGTGATGGATCAAATGCCAGAAATACAGTTCCTTTCCCCATTTCAGTCAGGACTTTCCTTAAATCCTTTCAGCTCAGCACTTGAGTTCTTTTTATGGGTAAGAAGTGAAGGTTAGGGATGTCTTGCTGTCAAGGTCAAATGTGGCCAGGACAAATCTTAGAGACAAGGGTTCAGGCTGTGTTTGCATCCTCCCCTTGCTTCTATTTAGCTTATATGTTGCATCTGTGGCCTACAAAACAGCCAGGAGGCCTTGGCATAGAAATTAGCTTTTCTCAGACACCTTTGTCTCCAGGAAAGTGAACTGAAATTCTAATCTGTTGACACAATGCCAAGTACAGTTACTTACCTGGCAATGCTGTATATCACAGGGGGGCAAGGGGGAGTACGGAGTGGGGGATTAGTTTTGATGATTGAAAAGAAATTTGGAACATGAAAGTATATCTTTGTGAAGAGGCACATGTAGAAAGAGCAGAATTTCCTGAAGGGCATGAAATAGGTTAGAGGTTTTAAAATATGATTTTTCTTTTTTTTTTTCAGTCAGTAGAGTGGTTTCTTTAACTCTTAATTGGAAGCCCAAATAAAAAATTAATGAATTTTTTAATGAGTTTTTTGCTTAAAAATACGGGCAAAGACTGTAGAGATATTTCTCCAAAAAAAGTAAGCAAATGACCAATAAACACAGGAAAGGATACTTAACATATGGAGATACTGGAGAAATGCAAGCTCAAACTATGCTGAGACACTAAATCATACTTGGAGGATAATTATTTTGAAGCACACATGCAAAATAACAGAAAAAAGCAAGCATCCACAGGAATTGAAGAAAGTGGAACATTTTTCCCTGCTGACAGGCATGTAAAATAGGACAGCCACTAAGGAAAACACTATGTTACTTCCTTAAATGAGTAAGAATGGCTAGAAGGGAGAGGAAGGAGGAAGGGTGAAAGGGGAAGTGAGAAGGGGAAAACAGGAATGGAGAATGGAATGGGGGGAAGGAGGAAGTAGTGAAGGGAGAAAGTGATAAAGGAAAGGAAGAAATTGAGAGAGAGAGAGAGAGAGAGAGAGAGAGAGGAAAGAGAGTAAGAAAGCAAGCAAGAAAAAAGAGTAGTAGGAGGGGGGAGGGAAGGAGGGAGGGAAAGGGAGGAAAGGGAAGGGAGGGAATGGAGGGAAGAAGAGAGGAAAGAAGGAGGGAAGGAAGGAAAGAAAAGCAAAAAGGAAAGAAGGAAGGAAGGAAAGGAGAGAAAGAAAGAAAATACCATCTACTTCTGTGTATATACCAAAAAGAACTGGAAGGATTCAGATATGTACAGATCAATATAGTCTATGTCAACAAAATGTTAGCAGTCATAGATGGATGACTGGATGGATGGATGGATGGATGACTGAAACGTCATCTACACATAACAATGGAATATTAATCTTGAAAAGGAAGTAAATTTTGACATATGCTGAAACATGGATGAAACTTGAGACATTACGCTAAGTGGAATAAGCCAGTCACCGAAAAGACAAATCGTCCACTTAATGAGGTCCTGCAGTCACTTTATAATATGTATATGTCCACAAAAACAATAATGATGGTAATGGCAAGGATGATTTGCCGATGGAATTTTTAAAATCTAATTTTATGAATTCGTGCTTCCACGTAAGATTTTTCCCTTCTTCTCTTCTACCCTAGACACACAACGAGGAATCCAAAGGAAATCAGGATTTCAACTTAGAAAGTCCAGGCCCAGGGATATAGAGGTTCATCCAACTCTAGCCTTGGGAGTTGAAGATGATCGGCAGAGTTTTGCCTGCCCAGGGCACATAGCCACCTGGGATATATCATCAAAACCCAATACCAAGAAATTGTGTTTGATGCCCTGTCCTGTCCTATCTACCCCATTCCCATCCCTGTGGTTACTAAGTGCAGTATTTTATTTTTCTAAGTTACAAAATAACATAAACAAAAAAGAGGTAAAATCCTAAAATCCTGTTCTCAAGAATTCATTATCTAATATGAATCGAAATTCTTATCATGACTCATCAAGACATAAATAGCCAGAACCATAAAGGAAAGTCTACCCTATTCCTGAGAAACACTTAACTGATAAGCAAATATTTGCTTTCTCTTGAGGCCATCATCACTGAAGTAAATACTCCTAGCTTGTGTTACCAGATTGATTATAGCTGTGTCTGAAAACAGTGTGATCTTAAACCATCAGGGACTGAGTCATTTAAAGCTGTTACCTATGATTATTGACATAGATTTGGTACGATTATGGGACGGAAGGTATGTCCTCTTAGTTTCAAAATTTTATGTGAGAATGAAGATTCTACAATGGTTCAGATCCAGAAATAGGATTCAAAGGAAAAAGTTTAAACTGATGACCCAAAGACCTTCGATCTTTCGCACATAAAGCCCCTTTAAAGGAAACTGTAGCATTTTATTTTACTGGAGAAGATTTCATAAGACTTTGCTAAGTTGAATTTGGAGGCAGTTTTCAGATGGCCTCTGTTACGTTACGGTGGAGTTACTGTATAATGTTTAGATTTCCCTGGGGGCAAAGTTTTATTTCTGAAATTTCTTTTAAAAGGTGTTTTGGGGCTGTGAATATGACCTACTGGTAGAGTGCTTGCCTCGTATACACGAAGCCTTGGATTTGATTTCCTTGGCACCACATATATAGAAAAGGCCAGAAGTGGTGCTGTGGCTCAAGTGGTAGAGCGCTAGCCTTGAGCAAAAAGAAGCCAGGGACAGTGCTCAGGCCCTGAGTTCAAGCCCCATGACTGGCAAAAAAAAAAAAGTGTTTTGTAATCTTCTGGGCTCTACAGAGAAAATATGCAGATAGTAAGATACAATCCTGATTAACATGTAGGCTTATCTCAAAATATTCTACGTCCATCTTTTGAGGAGAGTCCAAGTATTTGGGGATTGTTCTCCAGTCCAATCCCTTAAGGATCATCTGTCGATGAGAACCTGGGTTTGGAAGATCACAGATGTAAAGGGAGGTTGCATTTCAGGAATGTAAGACTGGGTGATATTTGTGCATTTGTCATGAAACTTGTTTCTTCTAGTTTACAATGTGTCTCTGTTCATGTCTGTATTTAAAGGCTAACTGGATTACGATATGTTTGGATGAGTTAATATGAAATGGAATCAACCAGGGAGGACAAACATACAGGCAGTGATTCCAGAAGAGACAGGTGGTCCATCAAAGAAGGGGAGGACATTTTAGGAGGTCTAAAACCTCCTGAGTAATGGGACAGAAATGAGTCAGTGTCAGGAGATAAATAAATTATTGTATGTGCTAAACTCTATGGTGTCCCTCATAAGGAATAGCTAGTACATGTTTAGGCTAGGCATGGTAGAAGATCAAAATACCCCAATAGCTACACCCATAAGATCACACAAGATGATGCCAAGTGAAATGAACTCCATGTTACGGAGACAAGAGTTATACCACTGTTGTGATTATTATCAACATGCCATGTGAAACCGTACCTTTTTTATTTTTTTCTTGTCTGTTTGTTTTGTTTAGTTTTGTTTCTCTTGTATTCCCTTCCTGTGGTTGTATCCCCACTACCATTATATCTCATCCGAATTTCCTGGATACTGTTTATACAGGTATTAGAACTGGGGAAGGGAAAGGGAATATCAAAATTGAGAGACAAAGGACAAAAAGACAAACCATTCCCAATGCAATACTTAAAAAACGATTTGGTGTAAATCAACAGCACAACTGTTGGGGGGAGAAAGGAAGAGGGAGGGGGAGGTAGGGGAAAAATGAGGGAGGAGGTAACAAGTTAAACAAGAAATGTACTCACTGCCTTACATATGAATCTGTAACCCCTCTGTACCACACTTTGACAATAAAGAAAAAAGTTTAAAAAAATTATTGTATGTGCCCTCAGGGAAATAAGAAGAAGTTGTCACAGTCTTATCAAGATTGACATATGTAGCCAGGTGCAAGTGGCTCCTGCCTATAATCCTAGCTACTCAGTAGGCTGAGATCTGAGGATCTTGGTTCAAAGCCAGCCTGGGCAGGAAAGTCTGTGAGATTGTTATCTCCAAGTAACCACCAGAAAACCAGAAGTGGTGCTGTGGCTCAAGTGGCAGCATGCTAGCCTTGAGCTGAAGAGCTCAGAGACAATGTCCTGGTCCAGAGTTCAAGCCCCATGGCCAACTGGGGAAAAAAAAAAAGATTGACATATGACAAATGAATGTAGAACTTGATAGCTATTAGACACATGCACATATAGGTTTGTAACAATTATTTTAAAAAAGAGAAAAGGAAAACCAAGGAGCAGCTAGGACTTGAAAATTAAACCTTATAATTGTCCTTAGCCATCAGAATGGTAGATTATTTCCCCACTGTTTGTTTTCATTACCTATTTCTTCAAGGTCACAATGAATGTTTTGTTTTTTTAAATCAAACAAGAAATATGATTTCTGGGCAGATGCTTTGAGTTTTAGAAAACTCAAAGGTTTTGACACATTCACGTATTTGATTAATTTTATATTCTTACAATTATCACTCAACTTTTCTACAAAAGAAAGGTAATTTTGTAGGAGAATAAATTGTAGTGGATACTTTTATTAATCCAATTTAACTGTATTCTGTAACAGTGCATTTAGATATCAGAACTTTGTATGGTGATTTACATATATGTACAACATTTAACCACACCAAGAAATAGTCACAGTACAATATAGAGTAAAAAAAATCTAGATTGTATAGGCAGTACAAGTTAAATAGTTCTGTTTGGGAAACAAAAATTAACTCACATAAACTATGAATATAATGCTATAAAGAGAAGGAATGTTGGACAGAAATATTCCACAGTGTCAACACAAGTTATCTCTGATTGATTGGTGGTAGTCTGAGTAATTTACTTTGTTCTACCAACTTTTCCATATTTATTTTAAACTGCCCATGAAGTACATATATTATCCTTATAATTAAAAAAATCAATTAAAATATTAAGTTGATATAATGGTTAGTTGTTAATTCAAATATTTAAATTTGAGTATTATTAATTTGTTTTAAATTTGTAAGCTGTGGAAAAAAATTACAATTATTTTTTAAAAAATCAAATAAAAATTAGACCAGATTACACAAATCATACTTATTTGTATTCATCAAAAATATTCAAATCACAGCCTCAAATAGATATCTGTACATCTGTTCATAATGAGACTATTCATAGTAAGCCAATGGCATAGGACTGACTACATATGAATGGATGGATCAATAATATGTGGTATTTGTAATCTACAAATGAAAGATAATTTTGTATAAAAAATTGTAATGGATACATTTATTAATCAATTATTAATTAATCAATAAATCATTAATTAATTATATACCTATAAACATATACATATATGTCTTAGAAAGAAAGAATCTTCTAACACGTAGTTCTAAATGGATAAACCTTGAGGACATTTTGTTAACTGAATAAGCAAGTCATGTGCGGCAAATCTTGTATGATTCCACTTTGTAGGGAAGGCAAAACCAGAGATAGAAGGCAGAACAGCGACTGACAGTAATAGGGAGTGAGGGAAACAGAGAGATAACATTCAATGCACATTCGGCTTCAGTTTTGAAAGATGAAAAGAATCTTAAGTATGAAAGGAAATGATGTGCACAAGAATGTGAACCTTCTTAAAAATGCTAACTGAATCTTCCTTTAGTAATGTCTAACATAGCAGGGCTAAGGTTGTGCATATTTTGCCACAATTTAAAAATATTTTCAAGCTGGACACTGGTGGCTCATGCCTGTAACCTTAGCTACTCGGGAGGTTGCAGTTCAAAGCCAGACCAGGCAGGAAAGTCCATGAGACTCTTAGCTTCAATTAACCACCAGAAAGAGCAAGAAATGGCAATGTGACTCAAGTGATAGAGCACTAGCCTTGAACAAAAATGCTCAGGGACAATGCCCAGGTCCTCAGTTCAAGCCCCAGTACCAGCACAATATCCATCCACCCACACATACATACATACATACATACATACATACATACATACGTACATACATACATACGTACATACATGCATACATACATATATTTTCATTTGATCTGAATGGAAATCTAGAGCACCCTGGGATCCTAGATAAGATGGTATGATTGGTGTTAAAGGGGGAAGGTGGTAGACCAAGTCACAGAGAGCCTTGACAACCCCCTGAGTTGTCAAATACGAGCCAGGAGGGGATGCATAGAGACAACTGGGCTGCAGGACCAGTCAAGATCTGGATGCAGGTAGAGCAGGAAAGGGGAAGGAAGTGGAAGGCATCAAAAGCCTTTTGTGTCCTGGATGCTTGGCATCTTCGTGGCTCAGGGCATGATTTGGCTGATGTCTCTGGAATTGCAGAGGTCTCTCCAGAGCTCACCTATCTGGTCTCACCTTAGTGTCTTCTCCTTCATACTCTGCTACTTTTATGTATTATAAATGAAGAACAAGAGAGGGGAAGACAACAGAGAGAATGTAGAGAAAGTAGAAAGAAAAGGAGAGCCAGCAGACAGGAAAACGAGATTCAAAGCTGCAAACAATAGCAAACTTTTAAATAAGGCCCTGAGTCTGCATTGAACTTTTGACAATTGCGGTTTGTCAGCATGGTAACTGATTCATAATTATTTTATGGGAGTTTAGCAACTCACTATGTAACTGGTGCAGAGTAGTTGCAGAGCTGTTAATCCTGAATGTTTATTACCCACCATTCAATAAATAGCTTAATAAATCTAAAGAAGTCCAATTTAGGGGGATGGTTATGGCATGCTATTCAAATCCAGGCAATTACAATAAAACCATGTCTATTGAGAGTAAAGCAGATTTCGTTGTTGTTGTTGTTTTAATTTGATATTGGAGAATGGCTGACACTTGACAATCTTTGAGCTAAGCTTTGCTACTTGTCTAAGCCCCAGGGGGCCAGGGCAGGACAGAGGCCATAGGCTGCCATAAGGTTATTGTCTGCCAAGATGATGGACTGAGACTGAGGCACATGGGTTCAGCATTTGCCATCCTGTGTCTGGATCTACGAGTCTGCTGACAGTGACATTTCAAAGCTGACTTTGGATCCTTCGACTCCCTTGTGGTTGTGTGTGTCATAGATTAACTTGAGTAGGAATTGGGAATTTTCTTTTTCTTTTTTCTTTTTGCCAGTCCTGGGGCTTAACTCAGGAGGGTCTGAGCACTGTCCCTGGCTTCTTTTTGCTCAAGGCTAGCACTCTATCACTTGGGCCACAGCGCCACTTTTGGCTTTTTCTGTATATGTGGTGCTGAGGAATCGAACCCAGGGCTTCATGTATGTGAGTCTAACACTCTACAACTAGGCCATATTCCCAGCCCATATAGGGCATTTTCTAGAAGGCAAATGACTTGGGAAGAGCCAGGAATCATAATTTTTCTTCTTATAATTTCTTTCAAATTCATAGACTACTCATTGCCAGAGGTCAATGACCCTGCACAGAGGGTGGTGGGGTAGGGTAAGAAAGAAAGAAAAACAAATAAACACACATGTATATACACACACATGCACACAAGCATACATAAACTTAATGATTCTTGCATTTCCTAATACTACCTGAAACATTCTCTTCATACAGGGAGGTTGTTGAGTGAAGACAAAGCAAAGAGGGATCTACAAACAGAGGCTAAAGTAGAAAAATACTAAACTAAAAGTGTCAGCTCAAATAGTCCTAGTGCTGGCTTCTATCCCCACCAAATGGCCTTGGATTAATCATTTCAACTGGTGTACCTCAGTTTCCCTCTTTTGTTCTGACATTCCATGGTTCTAGGATTCAGCAGGCCAACTGGAGACAGCAGAAACAGTGCTCTGTAGAGTAGACTTACACCATGGAGCAAGGCTCACTATACTCATAAACTGACATACTCAATTGAAACCCATTTGTAGAATTATTTAAAGATTAAAAAAATAAGGTAAAATCTGACCCCATTTTCTTCCATCTCAAGTATTAAGAACCTACTGACTCACTGTGATGTTCTGGGCTTGAAACTAGAGGTGAGTAAGATGCATTCTCATTTCTTACTCTCTTCCCAGAGAATTCAGATTAAGTGAAGAAAGACACACATATTCAAATAACCAGTGTACAAGGAAGTAAATGCTAGCCTGGCATTTTGAAGAAAATGTTTGAGGTATACAGAGAAGGAAAATTGCTGTAGGTCAGCCTTCATGGAGATTGATATTTGAGCTAGCTCTTAGAGGATGAGGAACTGACATTCACCACCATAAAGCCAGGAGAAGTGCACCCCAGGTAAAGGAACCAGCTGAGGCAAAGGAGAATGGAAAAGTACTCACTCACCCTGGCATGGCTGGGGTGGGACTAGGGGACTAGGGGGTTGCAATAGGGCTACAGCAGTCAGTAAAACAGAGCCTCTGAGCTCATAGAATTTGCAGTCAAGCCTCTGGTCTCATGGAAGTGGACTTAGAAATAGAAACATTTGTGTGCCTAAGGCAAGAGGTGCATGCTGAGGAAAAACTGGACATGAACTTGACACCAGGCAAACTCACACATATTATAGAGAGTATTTCCAATAGGAACCCAACAAAACGGATACATTTCTTAGAAGGCCTAATTAAGGTAAAAGAAATGTGCTTGTGCTGTATTTGTAGCGTGTGTGTGTGTGTGTGTGTGTGTGTGTGTGTGTGTGTGTGTTTTAGGTAACAGGGAGATGACAGATATGGTTTTCAGGGTGTGGGGACACTTCCATATTTATGTTTTAGAACTAAAACTAAGTTAAGAAGACGTGAAATAGACAAGGACTGGATGCTGAGAAGGCAATTAAATGTTATTACTGTAATCTAAGGAAAAGGATAATGAAAATGGATGCAGGGCTGTATCTGTGGGAATGAAAGCGAGGGGAGAAATTTGAGAGGCATTTCAGAGGCACGAACAAGACTTGGTGACAAGAGCAATGAGCAAAAGAGAGAGGTAAGGATGATGATACTGATTACAGATCAAATGATTTGGAAATATTCCACACCATATTGGAGATAAGGAAGACGGACAGAAATGGGGGTTAAGGGAAAAGAATATAAGTGAATTTAAGGGGTCTGTGGAACGAGTAATAAGTTAGTTGTTAGAAATGTGGGAGGATTCATATGGTAAGTTTGGACTAGAGCTAGTGACTAGAGAATCTTCAAGCTAAAAGTTTGCCTTGAAGCTGTAGGAATGCTTGCTCAGTAAAAGAATGAGATGACCAAGCTACACTAGTGCAAGCCGTATATAGAAGGGGAAAGTGAAGAAACGTAGAGTGAGCACTTGGAGAGAATGATGTCCAAATAAGAAGATAAAAGGGATTACATGGGGGAAAACTGCCTGAAAGCTGACCAAAACCAGGGAAAGAAAGAGGATTCATTAATAAGTCACCTTTGGGAGGCTGTTAGAGACTTTGAGCTAAACCATTTTATTGATAGGGTAGGTCCCAAAGATCCCAAAGATGTTTAAGACCATCAAGAACCGAACATCTAGAAAGCGGGGAAAGTACATTAAAACATTCTGAAGTAGTATTCCAGGAAAGAAAGTCTAGGAAGTCTAGGAAAGACATAGGATTCACTCATTCATTTATTCAAAATATATTTTACCTCTTACCTTTAGATCTATTTTTCTTTTGTTCTTTTAAAGAATTATCATCAAATAATTGTACAAAGGGGTCTCACTTCAACATATCTATTTATGAGTACAATTCATCTTGATCCGATATCACCCCTTCCATCATTCTCCCCTATTTTTCCCAACCCATCTATCCCGTTACCTACTTCCATTTTTACATATGTACATTGAATGTTATGACTATATTCACTAATCCTCAATCTCTTCATTTTGAGCTCTTTATACTTTCAGGGCACTTAGTTAGAAATCATTATAGAGATTAAAAAGATAGTGTCTACTTTTAAGATCTTTGCCATTGAGATACAGACAAGTGTGGGACTTTATAAAGGTTAACATAGCAAGCGGAAGGTGATTCTTTTTTCTATCTGGTAGAGAAACGTCCTCTAAGAAAATAGCATTGAGGTTTGAGAGGGTAAAAGAAACATTCCAGGTAGAAGTATGTGAGATTCATTCCAAAGTGAGAGGATAACACAAGATTAAAATAAAGACAATGAATATATTTTGAGAAAGACAAGCAATTTGTCATTTGTAGAATATAAGGTCAGTGGTAGCATGTCAGCTGATCGAACTGAAAAGCAAACAACAGAACACAGGTGGTCTCATGCTCTCTGTGAAGCTCTTGGTCTTCACTTGGCAGCGAGTGAAAAGACATAAGGAAGGAAGACTTGGGATTTCAAAATATCTTTGGTTTCAACTTTCCCCTTTATTGAGTCATTGTTCCTGATTTGCTTATTTCACTGCTTTTGCTTTCTCTAACTTAAAATAAGCTTTGGATTCTTAAAAAGATTTACATTGTGTCTCTTTAATAATTAACTACTCTTTTACAGTGTCCAATATTATTTTGCCTGGGTTGTTATATTTTTCATTGACTGATGAGGTACTAAGCAATTTTCCTTTTAATTTCCTCTTTGAAATCAGTGAAAGGGAAATATAAAAGGTTAGAAGGTATGAATGAATCCAAAACTCTGATGATTTGAGAAAACCAATAAAATATATGAACCTCTTTTAAGACTTATTAAGGTAAAAGAAAGAAAGAAGAAAATTAGACAAGATTAAAAATACAAAAGGAGACATGGATATACACTAGAATTGCATCACAGCAGAAAGTTAAACAAAAGGAAATGAATTAATTTCACCCAGACACATCCTACTGATATCCATGTAAGAAATGAAGAAACGGACACAACTAAGTCATAATTATCCTAAGAATGCATTGGTTAGTTTAACAAAATCTAGCTATGTACTATAATATTAATAGAATAAGGCACAAAACCCTACATGACCATCTCCAAAGATGCAGTGAAAAATACTCCAAAAAAATCCAATATACTCCCCTGATTAAAAAAACATAGCAAATTAATAATAGAAGGAGTCTTCTTCTCAATTTGACAAGTGGCATCTACAAAGGACCCCCCTTTAGTATCATACTTAAAGGAGAAAGCCTGTAACTTTTTCTGTAATGTCAGCAATATGACAAGGATGTCTGTTTATACCACTTTCATTCAATAAGTCTGAATTGAAAGTTCAGAGAGAATCTCTGCCACTTTTGGTCAACTAATTTTCCACAAGGACATCAAGACAATAAAGTATGGAAAGAATAGCCTATGGAGTAAAGGATGCAGAGATAACTGGATATACACATGCAGAAGAATAAAGCTGCAACCCCATCTCATACCACATGTAAACGTTAAATCGCATTGGATGAAAGGCCCAAATGTAAAAGGTAAGATTATAATTAGAAGAAAATATAGGTGTAACTCTTCAGATCCTGGATTAAATAGTAACATTTTGCACTAGACACCACAAGCACAACTGATCAATTGGAAAGCTAGGTATATAAGACTTCATCAAAATGAAATTTTGATTTTTGAAAGAGAGCCATCAAGCAGGTTGGAGATATGGCTTAACAGGAAGAGCACCTGCTTGGCAAGCAGGAGGCTCTGCACACAGAATGAGAAAACTATTTGCAATGATATGTAGGTTTAGTGTCCATAATATACAAAGGACTGTTACAGTCCATCAAGAAAGAGACAATCTGGGCAATGACTAAGGGATATTGCTCAGTAGCAGAGCATATGGTTAGCATACAGGAGGCCTGTGGTTCAATCCCTGTTATCAAAATAAATGCAGTAAAATAAAATGAACAAAGATTTGAACCAATATCTTTCTAAATAACTTATACAAATGGACAATAATTACATTTAGTATCATTAGTTATTAGGGAAAATGTACATTAAATCCAGAAGAGATACTACTTCATATCCAATAAGGAAGCTAGCTTTAAAAAGGTGGACAAAGACCATCAGGGGAATCTAAGCCCTCAGACCTTGCTGGTGGGTCTGGCATAGCTGCTTTGGAAAATAATTAAGTTAGTTCCTCAAATGTTAGACAAAGATTCAATGTACAGTCCAGCAATTCTCATCTAGGTGTTTGGCCAGGAGAATTGGAAACATATTTGCACACAAACATGGATGGAGTATTCACAGTAGAAGCTGTCACAATAAGCCACCAGTAGAAGTGTTGGCAAGTAGATACACCAATGTCCATCAACTGGTAAATGGAAAAGCAAATGGTCATAATACAATGGAATATTATGCAGCCAAAAATAAGAATAAAGTTTTGATACATGCTGCAGTATGGGCAATCTGTAAAAACACCATGCTAAGTGAATGAATTAAACACACAAGATTACATGATTTATTTCTATGAAACACCAAGAACAGGCAATCCAAACAGGCAGAAAGTATATTTGTGGCTTCTGGGAATTGAGAGAAAGGGAAAACAAAGAATGACTACTAATGTGCATTGGGTTACTTCAAGGTGATTACTAGATTATAGAATTAGATGATGGTAATGATGGCAAAGCTTTGTGGATACATTAACAGCCATGAATGGTACACTTTAAAGGTAAATTTTATGGTAGGTAAACCATAAACTCGGAAGTTCAGTGTATGCATCTTAAAAAATGATATAAAAATATCTGGTTCGGACAGTAAAGGGTTAATCTCTCTTCTGTGCAGAGAAATTGTAAATTGATAAATAGAGTAAGTCACAACAAATAGAGCAAATTATACCAAAAGACAATTCATAGAAGGGCATATGCAAATGGGGCAAGATAGGCTCACTTAGCTGACAGTCATAACAATCCAAATTAAAATAACAATGAGAGATCTTTTTGCATCCACTAGACTAGCAGAAAACAAAAACTATCCTATCTGCTGCTGTTGGGCTGCTCTCCCACATTGCTGGCTTGGAGGATGATGAAGTTACAGTGTTGCAGAAGCAAGTAAAAACACTGACCAATACTCAAAGAACATGCTTCCTGTGAACTGGTGGTCCTACTTCTGTTACTCTCCCCCATATAAAGAAAGCAGAAGTTTCTAAAGATGTAGACAAAAAATAAAGAAATAAGAAAATGCTTGAAATTCCAAAAAACAAAATTATACAGACTAAAGCACACATACATATTGCTGTCCTATTGGTTACTGATATATTATGGTAGCCCCAAGTCAATAGAATGTTTATACTACAGAATATTATGTGAACATAAAAAGGATATATTAAAGAACTATCAGATATTGAATGCTAATTCCATAGATGATAATGAATGAGAAGAGAAAGCTGTGGATAATATCATCTGCCTTTATGTGGGTGCTGGTGGCTTACACCTGTAATCTTAGTTATTCAGAAGACTGGGATCTGATGTTTTCAGTTCAAAGCCTGCCTAAGCATGAGCAGAGAAGAAAAAAAAAACAAAAAACCAGAAGGAAGGCTGTGGCTCAAGTGATAGAGGTCCAGTCTTACATGGAAAAAAGCAAATAAGAGGGAGAGGCTCTGAGTTTAAGACCCTGATAATAATACTGCCCTTTTAATAAAGAAAATGGGGAAAAAAAACCCAGCCCATGGCATGTATAAGCATACATAAATCTGTAAATGATTAGATTTTAATGTACCTATTTAAAAAGGGAAAGAAGAACATTTCAAGTGGGTTATTGCAAGGTCCTTATGGAAGGCCCCTGTAACTTCCAAGGGAAGACATTGGTTAAATCAGTATTGGACCCAAAGAGTCACAGCAACTCCCCAAAGTCCTACTAGGACAACCTACACCTCTCATTCTCCCATTATGAACCCTTCCCCCCTCTTCTCCCCCCCCCCAATGCCTGTGCTGGGGGAACTCTAACACAGCTTCCCTCACCCAGCCCCTCCCCACTCTTACACAGAGCAAGTCGCCATGTTCATGAATTTGGAGCATGACACTCCAAGAAAACAGAGTCAACAAAGGCAGCCCTGACAACACCTTGCCTAGTGTGTATCCTCCATCTTTATGGAAAATAAATAGAGCTAGCTCTGAGCCTTTTGCTTCTGTCCTGGCCTATGCAAATTCTGTTTCCATCCCTCTACCAATCAACTCTTCCACTGGTTTCCTTACCCTGGCCTTCAGAGTTCATCTCCATTCCAAGCCACTGTCTCCTCAGACTTAGACTAGAGATTCCTATGGTGAGATTGGCTTTTTTTGACTCTAGATCAACTACCATTTCTCTTATGTCCCCTGCTGTTTAGTATAAGTCACTGAAAACCAAAGAGGTGTTTCTACCTTTTTGAGGAACCTCTGGGAGTCTAATGCCTCCTTTCAGTGTTGCTTATCTACAAACACCATTAAGCTTCTAAGTCTCTGTTCCAAAGTTTGTGGAGTCAGGGGTGAGGAGGGGGCTGGGGAGATGCAGAAATTCAAAGAGGAGCTAAACAGGGCCTGTG
The DNA here is from genome assembly GCF_023159225.1 of Perognathus longimembris pacificus. Taxonomy (NCBI): domain Eukaryota; kingdom Metazoa; phylum Chordata; class Mammalia; order Rodentia; family Heteromyidae; genus Perognathus; species Perognathus longimembris. Next base: position 57,926,783 of record NC_063168.1, on the reverse strand, counting down.
GGCCTTAGGGCAAGAGGGAGCGGCAGGCCAGTTACAAGAGACAGTCACAATCAGTATGAAGGAACCAACACAAGCTGCAGAAATTCAATGCTTAAAAGAAAAGTAGGGGTGACCTTACAGGAACACACAGGGGCTCATCAGGTGAGGAACAAGGAGAAAATTCTGCACAGGTGGAGGAGTGAGAGGAAAATGAGAGTAAGAGTGAAACTCCAAAAGGCACCTGTTAGGGAGGACGTCCTGCAAAAGGTAAAATGGTGATACTGAAATAGAAGGCTCTTCCAGATAAGAAAAAATCAGGAGTTTGGGCTTTAGTGGGATGGCAGGGACAGGTAGGGGGAGTGAGAACTAGAGAAGATTTTATTTTCAAGTGGGTTATTGCAAGATTAAAAAAAAACTATTTTTAATCCTTTTCTCATAACTTCTCAGTGGTTTTCCTACCTGCCAGGGACTCCATGAAGCTTTTGAAGAATGCCTGTGAGCAGAATCAGCCGCAGAGAGCTGGTGAGAGAAACCATATCTAACGTGGTCTGGAGAGCCTATCTCTCAAAGCAGAGCAGAACTCGAGCAGGAGGGAGGGGTCCCAGGGTGAGAGGCTGGGATGCTCTTGCCTTTAAGGCCCAAGGACTTCTAAGACTTCCCTCCCTCTGTGCTTTCAACCTATAAAAGCTGCCTCTGATCTCAAAGAGAAAAACGGATTTGGCCTCCAGGTTAATGCTGTTTTCTAAGTATTTCAGAGAGGCTGCATGACTCAAGCAGGAGAGAGACTGTCATCACAAGAGGCAGCTGCGGTCCACTTAACCTGCATGAACCATAGTGCAGTTTCCTCTATGAAATGCAGGAAATAGCCCCTGTCATGCATCCCTTCCCTAGAAGGGGGTTCTAGTAGGTCACGGAAGACAGGTCTATTCATAAGATATCTGCTGCCACATTAGGCTTAACAAAAATGAGAGAATGAATTGAATTAGCTCATGCATGTGGGTCCGGCTGATGTGGCTAAGCTCGCCCTTTCTGCTTGCACGTGGATGGCTCCACTGTAGAATTCTGTGGATATGACTGGGAGACGGTGCTGTTGCTGATCTAGGAGGGCCTTGGCTAGAGCAATGATGCCTTGGCTCTGTCGTATGGGTGGTTGCCATATTCCACAGGCTGCTCTTCCATCCCTTGCTTATGTCATGACCCACCGGCCAAGATGAGTCATTTGTAGTGTCAAAAGGGATGGTGTCACAAAATCACAATGGCATAAGACTGGGGATGCCGGGAGTGATGGATAATCAGTCATGTTTGCCAGCCTTATCTGCCCGATGCTATGCAGATAAATGCAAGGTAATATTGCTATCTGAAGGCAATTTAATCAATGCATGCTTGTTGAATTGATTTACATAGCCATTGGCCTGTCACAGACCTGATTACTTTCACAAGTGTTTTCCAATGGCCCCATAGTTTTTCATAGCTAAAATACAAGTCCATTTAAAGGCTCTCTGTAAATTTTTCCCCCCTTGGACAGCTGAAAGTCTGCCTTCTCTCCACGTGCATGTGTGGGTGGGGAGTGTTAGTGGTGATTTTCTGTTTCCATTTAGCTTAAGTCATCAGCGATAACTTTAAGTTGGCAGTTTCATCAGGGATCTTTCTAAATGTGCTGACATTTCAATTAAATGTCAGTGGCATCCTTCTGTTTACCAGCTGGGAGATTTGTAATGGGGAATATTGGTAGTGCCAGAGACTAGAGATTTCCATTTGGTAAAATGCCAGCCAGTGTTTTCGTGTCTACTCCTCCTCCTCAGAGTTCTCTGCACATGGGTTTTGACAGCCTGATTGGCTCTTCAAGATATTCCTGGTGTTCTAGGCTAGAAATTTGCAAACTGTTGCCCTGAACCTGAACAAAGGTACTTTTAGAGTTAGAATATTTTTTATTTTATTTTTTTTTTAATTTAGAATTGAACCAGAATTTCTTCTCCCTTTCCAGCTTTAATCAATAAATAATCCTATCTTGACAGAGAGACAATATAAAAGTTATAACTAGTAATTATATACATGTGTATGCCTATGTACATGAATATGTATGTGTTAGTGTGTATCTGTGTACATACACATACAAGGATGTAATTAGGAGCAGTAAAAGAAGCTACTTTTTCAGAACATAGACTATGGAGCTATGCTACCTAAGTTTGAACCCTGGGTCTGCCAATCACTAGCTTGCTGTGTGACTTTGGGCTACTTTATCTGGGCATCTGGGCTTCTGTTTCATACTGTTACTATTACTTCACAGAGTTCTCAGAGCTAAATGAGTTAACATGTTTGAAGCATTCGCCGAGTGCTGAAATCTTACTGTATTAATACATCAGAGCCTAAACAATGCAGATATGTCAGACACTGAAGCTGATACAAAAACACAGATGTTCTCCCTGATCCTTGACTTAATCATTGTTATTAAATGTCATAATTGTACATCGTTATAGGATAAATGTGATGTGTTAGGATGTGTATGCGGGTGTACTGAAGGCAATTAGTATTCCATCTCCTTTATGTTTGGAGATGTTGAGCTCCTGTCTCTCAGATCATCATAAAATATATGTTATTGTGAACTATAGTCACCTCACTGTGCTGTGAAATATTAGAATTTATTCTGTCTAACTCTGTTTTGGTGTCAACCTCTCTCTCTTCCCACCCACACATCCTTCCCAACTTAATCATTTTTCATTAGAACAATTTTATTATTGTCACTGATTGACTTGCTAAGACTTTGCTATTAGTTAGAAATCATTTTTACCAAGTCCATCAGAAGTAACTACTTGTTTTCTATTTAGTTGAGTTGCAGATACGATTTCAGTTGAGAGAATGGCTTCAGTGTTTTGAGACTGGACAGTGCTCTCCTCTCCATTTCACAGAATTCTAAGGTCAGAAAACTTGAAGAATGATCTCAGATACACAGAGGCTGATCTAGATCCATCCACCTGGCCCTGGGGGTCAAATTGGAGGCTGAGTGTTCAAACACAAAGCTGAAGTCATTCACAATTCTTTCCACTAACATACCCAGCTGAACCAAACAATCATAAGAGCATTGAGTGACAATCATCTCCTTCAGAAGCAGGCATTATCTTGTTTGTTGACCAGATCTGGAAATGGTCCTCACATGGTTCCTAAAGGATGAGAAGCCTGGATTTGGATGGTTACCATGGACATTGCTCTTGTGCCCACTTCTCAGTTCTGATTCGAGAGAAGCGACAAATGCATCAGGACCCCAGGGCAGAAACATGGCAGACCCAACTAAGGACTGGCTTCATGGGCCAGCAACCCCAAAGGGAGCAGCATTTCACCCCCTTTCTTGCAAAATGTATCAAGGAAGCTGCCTTTCCTTCCATGCTTTGAGGAAAGCCCCTCATGGTACTGTTCCCTCACCCAAGAAACCCTAGAGAGACACAGAGAAGGAATGTAACCAGCTCCCAGGTAAAAATAATGAGCCATGCAATGGACAGAAACTTCCCATTTCACAGATTGGCACATTGAAGCCCCAGAGACCCAACCAGGCTTTACATGCTTCATTTCTGACACCCAAGTCCTTTATGTGTTTATTCTACCAGCTCCTATCAAAGACAAAGTGGCAAATACCCAACACTTTACAAATGAATGCAAAGTGGATGAATTTACATTACCATTATCTTGCCCCCTGAACTTTAGGGAAACAGAATCTACTCTCTTCTACCCAATCCATGATGAGAAGCCCTTGTGCCCATTTTAGGTCTTTATTCTAATCTATATAAGTGCTTTCCTGTCAATGTTTCTATTGTGGTTGACCTTGCAGGTGGTTTTTACTATTAACTGTAAGGTATATTTGCAGAAATAAACATCTTTGTGTTTAATACCAAAATAGCTCTGTTGGTATAGAGGAACGATATATATATATTTATGATGGGAAAACAGGGTGGGTAGCTCAATTCTGAAAATATAGAGGAAATATAATTGTTGACATTGCTCTGATCCTTCCATTGACTGAGTGGGAGTGAGTGAGGAAAGATTGAGACTAACTTGCAGAAGGAGAATTGAATGACAAGTGAAAATGAAGACATGTTTACTCATTCATGGGAAAGAATGTATTGTTTTCCTGGGAAGTAGGGTGTGACTATGAACAAGTCAGGTACAGGACTGTAAATCTGAGGTTCAAGCACAGAGCTGAATAGAGCAGATGTGAGGCCGAGACTGAAGTCAGGCTCTGGGTACTACCCTTGTTATCATTCTCTGGGCCTCTGTTTCTCTGTCTATGAAATGATTGGAAAGCTTAGGATGCAGAGAAATATTTCCAATAGTGGACCTGGGCTGACACGGGTGCAGACTCCAGCTCAGCTACCTATTCATGTGTAAAATGGGGAGAATTTGTGCCCCCCACCCCAAGAATATGGTAGTGGCTACACTTATGGATATGAAGAACACACACACTAAGAGTTGGCATGGGTTTGGATAAGCCAGTGCCTTTTCATCCTAGTGTGTCCTATGAATCGGAACTTGACCAAGCTCTCTTCTAGTCCAAACATGCCATGGCTCTATTTTTTTTTTTTACCCCCTGTTCCTCCTCCCTTCCCCCCCCCCCAAAAAAAAAGCTTGGAGAATAAAGGTCTGGAAAAGAAATCATTGGTTAATGGATTAAGGGATTAATCTACTCCAGAAAAATAGCCAGGCAAGAACCCAAAAGAAAATAATAGTTATTAAAGATCCAAACATTTCACTGAGGAAAAAAATGATTTTGTCTCGAAAGGATTTCTTTAAATTTCATTTAATTCACATCACTCTGTGCTTTCTAGGCCTGACAGGTCAGGCTCTCACAGATCCCATGGGAGGACTGGAATGACATGAGAAATACACCTTGAAATTCCTAGATGATAAAAAAAAAGGATTAAAAATCAATAGCCTTTCTGCTTCAACTCTTTCAATTTTGCTTTCATTCCCCCTTCTGTGAAAAGGAGCAGAGCTCACGAAGAGTGAGTCTCACTTTTGGGGGTATCTGATGGGCTTTGCCAGGGGATATAGGAAGTGTCAGGAAGTGCCACCCCTGGCTACAAACTTCCACTGCACTTGCACTGTCAGAGCAGGGCAGAGGTGGATGTGTGGAGCCTTGTGGAAAGGAAGGTGCTAGAGTTGCACTAGGCCATGTGCAACAACTTTGGCTCTCAAGGGGCATTAGACAAATCCCAAGTGCTCAGCTGACTGATGCCTACTGAGTTGGGCAATGCAGGTAAAGTATATTTCATCATATACTTCAAGATATACTGGATAACACTGACCTTGAGATTAACTTGCTTGTTCAGAATCTGAGCACAGAAGGACTTCAGAGACTATGTCCTCTTGTCTCCGGTCCATTCTGGTAGGCAAAAGATCCGTGCTCCAGTCTCAGCTCTCTACCCTGTGTAATTTGATCTGTGAAGCAATGATAGGCCACGGTTGATTGCTCTGTTCTACACAATTGAGCTTAAGCATTCAGTCTACATGTGAATTTTCAGGTATCTACTAACTTAGGGCTGAACTGTACATTACAGAGGGCAAACACAGGGTTTACCAAATTTGCAGCTGTACCCCTAGGTGCTGATGAAGCACACTACTAGGTCTCAGTGTTGCCATCAGGAACCTTCCAGGTAATGTGCTCTGCATGCTTTCTGCTGGGTGGAGCACGGACAGATGCTTAATGGGCAGATTGGTTGTCAGAAGCCACTGGGGATAAAGAACTTTCAGAGCATTGCTTTTGGTTCTACCGGCATACTCTACTGGTCTTCTATACATCATTACCAGTTGAAGATGGCTTAGAAACAAGTCAGAGCAGGGAGACAGAAGTGGTGTGTCCAGGAGCTGTGACCATACCAATAGAGGTGGCCCTAATCCCTGGCCAGTGAGGAGGACTCAGCTCCAAGAAACAATGGAGAGAAGCAATCACAGAGCTCACATCCTACTTAGGAGAGCCAAGAGTGTCTACCTGAGAGGTAGAGCTGGAAGAGAAACCTCCATCTTTCATCTTATCTTTATTGTATCTTAGCCACATGAGCATCTCCTACTCCAAAGATGCCTGCAAGGAGGTAGATGAAGGATATGAAGCCCAGGCAGAATAGATGATCTATCCATAATCGGATCTCTAATACTCAGGCTTCCAGCAACAGTCAGCATGGTGTCAGAGGGCCCATTTCAGACACCATGGCTGGGCTGGCCCTTCTCTATTTTGTGCATGCATGTTTAGGTGAGGATGTCTTAGCTCCATAACTCATGATTCCAGAGAAGGATTGTAAGCTGGAGAAAAGACCTGCGTTACCATGTCAGCCCTATCATCATCTCAGCTGTAAGAGCTTTGGGCAAAACAAGAAGAAGCTGCAACCAACTTGCCAGGTTCATACATGACTATGAACTTGACTATGAATCTTACTACGTGCCATGGACTACGGTCCCTATCTTTTATGCTTGTCTTTCAAATGAGAATCAAAAGTTGAAACTAAAAGGATAGTTTGCACAAATTAAAGCATAGATAAAGGTACTGATACTTTGTTACTAGAAGTGCTACCCTAGAGAGTAACACATATCTGCCAGTCCATATAAGGACTCTGCTATGTCAGGACCATGGAGAGAAAGCAAGGGCTTTCAGAACTTCCTTTACTGCCAATCCAAAATCTGTTCTGACACCCTACTTCCTTTCTATGCCATGTACAACTATAGAATCTTAGGGACATTTAGGTCCTAACCTTCATCTGCCACTGACTCCCTATGACAGCATTTCTGTACATACTTTATGTAGCCTGGTCTTGGACATTGCCAATGACAGAGAGTCCCACGTCTACTCATTCTATCTCTAGGCACAACTAGCTGTTAGAACAGCAGGCAGTTATGAGGGTCTTGAGGACTGTCTCTAATTGGTTACTGACAGCTTAGAAGACTATGTTAAGGAGGGTTCTGAATCGGTGTCTAGGGTCAGTGGTAATGAGTGATTAATTATCTTTGTCTTCTGTTGACATCCAAAGGAGCAACTGTAGGATGGATGCAGCATTTCTGCTATCCAGTGGTGGAGATGCTCTTCTTTTGATTAATCAGATCTGTTCCTATTGATTGGTCCTTGTTTTTTTTCCTATAGTGAACATTGTTGGCAACGATCTTATCAAATGTTAATCCCACCGTTGTGCTGCCCAGTGTCGGTAAAGTGGCTATTGCCACCATCCCACTAGGAGAGCCCATCAGAAGGTGAATCAGGGTTATATCTAACCAAGCCAGAGCAACTTTACCCTCCTCAGCACCATGGCAGGTTCAGAATGGTTGTATGACCCAAGGCCAGCCAGTGAGATGGGACTGGAGATATCTTTTTGTAGTCTTCTAAGATCATTCCTCATTCTTCCAAGGGTTAGGGGAAGATAATCTTTGCTCTCCTGCTCGAAATGAACATGATTATGGAGATCAGTCATGGCATCCTCTAGTAATCAGATTGGAGTAAGACTGATACTATGATCAGCAGAGGGGAGGAAAGGAAAGAACCTGGGATGTAGGATATACCACTGAGCCCTTCAGTCAGCAGTCTTCCTCTCCAGGTATGCAAACCAGCAAATGCCCTAGTTATTCAGACCAGTCAGAGTAAGTGTTCTGTCATCTTCACTAACCAACTCATCTCCCTTGGGCTGTGTATGTGTCTCCAGTCTCATTCATCTTGGGCCATCCACAGATGGTCACTTCACTCCCATGTCTTCTTTTCCCCTGGTTTACATTCTGAGGTTTTCTTGTCTGTTCCAGTGTGAAGTGGATGAGAGCCATTCGGTTGTTGGGGGTTCTCTTTGAAATATGTCCAAACTGGTTTGAAGTCATCTTGTAAGACCTGATGATAGTCTACATGGAAGCTAGTAGAAAAGTTGACCCAAGGGGTCTGCCCTCTCCTTCCTGGCATTGCTCCTGGGGACCCCTGAAGTTGCTGTGACCACACAGGGCTTCTCTTTCCTTTGCACAGCCTGGCTGCCTCAATTCTCAGCTTCCGGATAAATAACTCATTTTCCCAACCCTGCGCGTCACAGATAGAGAGTTTTCAGTGGGGTTCGATGTAATTGCCACCATCTATCACTTTAATAGCTGAATGAAGGTGAGATGTAATTAGAAAGGGTGTCAGTGGAATATGGAGTTTGTTTTACAATTATCTATACAGCCGGGGGGGAACAGCAGCACAGAACATTGGCTTTTAAAAGCCCAGGAAACATGTGGCATAAATGTGCATCATTGAATGACTTAAAGGACCCATAGTCAAATTCCACTGTGGTTTATTATTATTATTTTAATGTCCGTTGAATAAGGATACAAGGTTGTCTGCATTGGCACTAGAACGGTTCCGAGTCAAGATGCCTGGGAACTGAGCTTTTAAAATCCAATCTTCCTTTGCTGTTGATTTACATTAGCACTGCTGAGCTGCTTCTGGTCACCTGAATGTCTGAGTGTCTTCTGAGCCCTCCCACATCCCTGCACACAAGCTGTTAATGACTTCCTAACAAACACTAGGATTCTACAGTCTCTGGGGAAAGGGATGCCTTGCAGTCTGTGCTCACTTTCCTCAAGGCTTGTGCACGCCATTCTCCTTTCCATCTCTGTGAGTTTGATGACTCCATGACTTCACAGGACATCACATGCATGGAATTTGATATTCTCGGTGCTCTTGTTTCTGGCTTACTTAGCATATCCTTAACATCCATCCATAAGGTACAATATGGCAGAATTACCTTTCTTTTTTCAAGGCTGAATAAATCCATTGCACGATTATGCCAAATTCTGCTTATCATTCAACCATGGATAGACACTTGGATTGCTTGTCCAGGCACTACCAGGAACCGACTATACATATCTTTGTTCAAGTTTTTGTTTTTAATTCTTTTGCATATATGTGGAATGGCTGGAGCATGTGGTAACTGTATACATTAAAGAAATCCCAAAATATTTCCCTTTAGGGCTATACCACTTTACATTCTTATCAGCAATGTGTGAGATTTCTGATTTCTCAACAACCATCCTTAGCTCTCCTTTTTTCCTATCCTTGCCTTTTCTTTATTTCCTTTCCCTTTCTTTTCTTTCTCTTATCTTCCCTTCCTGTCTCTTCTCTTCCCTTGTTTGCCCTCTTCTCTTCCTTTCCTTCCTTTCACTTTCTTTCCTCCTTCCTTTCTCTCTCCTTTTTCTTCCTTTTCTCCTCCCTTTCCTCTTTCCCCCTCTCCCTCTTTTTCCTCTCTCTTCCCCTCCCTCACCTTCTCTTCTCACTCTGTCACTTCTCTCACTTTCTTGGGCAACAGCCATTCTCATAAGTGAGATGTTGATTTTCATTTCCCCCTGGGTTTTAAACATCCGTGTATTTCTGGTGAGGGCTCCTGGATCTGGTAGCATCAAAGCCTCTAGGCAGAGCCTCAGATGCCTAATTTGAGAGCCAAGGGTTTCCACTTCTCCCTTGGCAACAGGTTAAAACACCAGGTCACACTCTAGATTGGACAGGGAGGAGAGCCATTGGCTTGGGAATGAGTACATGCAGCTTCCATCACTATCTTATCCTGGGTCAAGCATTCAGCCTCTTCAAGATTTAGGATTTTGTCTGTAAAATGAGCACATACTCTACTCAGAAGCATGATGTGGTTCTGTCTAGCACAGCTCAGCAGCACAAGACAGGCTCCCCCAATAACTACGTCCCCACAACAGTGCTGCTCACCCTATATCTTGTTTTCTATTTAGCACAGGGTCATGTGTGACCCTTGTGAGCCCCAGGAGAGCACAGGCTAAGGCATATATTCCTCTTGATTCCCCAGGAGACTAGAAACATATAGGACTCTATTAACTAATGGAGTCATTACCAAGACTACATCTTTCAATCTAGGACCCAAAGAGGTCAAGTAATCTGAAGAATGCCAATCTCTAAGTGAGTAAGACAACAGGAGAGATAGGGCAGAGATGACACAATCATCAAGATCAACAGCCAGCCTCAGACCTGAACAAGACAAATGGTAACTTACCTGCGTAGAATGGTCTGTGGCCAAAAGGGTTTTGCTATATATTATTAACTCCATTAATCCTCAAACTGGTGCTCTTAGATTGCCACTATTCTCATCTATGGATGGGACAATCAAGGTTCAGAAAAGGTGAGAAACTTGCCTGTGGTCCAGAACCCACTAATTAGTAAGCCCTCATACCCACCTTGGTGGCTATTTATTCTGAGCTCCTTGACTCAAATCCACTCCAGATTCTAATCCGAGGAAAGGAAGACAGGCCTTAAAGAACATGAGCCACCCAGACCAACTGCAGAATGCTTTGGTACATTCACATGTGCGGGTTTGCTAGGCTGGACATGAGGGTATTCCCTGGAACAGTTTTCCATCTTTCCCCCACTCATTCGACAAATTTGTCAGAATCAAAGCTCGAGCCAGTTTGTGTGGCTCAGTGGTGGAAACTCCTCTTTCCTAACCACCTTCCCTCTCCCTGCCACCCCTTGTCAGCAGCCCCCATCTGCCTGAGGCTTCCATGTGGTTTTTCATCCCACAGGGACAAATCAGCTGCCGTCAGAGCGCTGGATGGCTGACCCTTATTTAGAAGATACTGTCAGTGGGAAGAACATTGCCACCAGATAACGATCACTTACTGCTAGATAAATGCCAGGGTTTGTCTCCTGATGAATGTTGTGCGAGGAAATAGCAATTACTCACCATGGCTCTGCTGGATTGCTGCAGCGGCTCACCCCACCAAAGGTCCCAGGCACCCCATTGAGGATGGAGACACTGGACTCTGAGAGCAGCCTGGGTTTACTACTTAATGTCCAGGCCAGGAGGCAACAGATGCTAGTTGGACAAAAGCAAGAGAAAGCGTGAAGGCTCCATGCCTAAGGTACTATGTGACCTTGGCTATGAAGGGACTTCCTTGATCGAAGAGTGCCTCAGTTTCTCCATCCTGCACTATGATACTTAGCACTTGTATCTCCAGGCTGGTTCAAGAGTTTAGAAAATACTTAAAATTAACCTTGGGATGTACAATGGTGCTTCCAACTCTGCTACAGATAGTGATTACCTCGGTTCTTCAGGCTGATGGTGGGAGAGAAGAGTTGGGAGGAAGGGATTGGGGTCTGCCTAAGGCAAGTGTGGGGATGTGAGGGAACAGCTCCCCAAGTGTGAGGGCACTGACAACCAAGGAGCCTTCACTGTGACTCAGCCTGGCTTTCCTTCTGAGGCCAAAGGAGACCGGAGTCTAGAAACAAATCTCAGCTCAGTCACTTATTACCATGTGCCTCCACGCCCCAATTCTGTTGAGTTTTAATTTCCTGATTAAAAAACGGAAATGCAACTCTATGTGTGTACGGAAGTTGTGACAAAGTCCTCCTAACTGGCCTGCTGCTTCTTTCCCACCTCTTTAGAGTGAGCCTTCCATCCTTTAATAGCTTCGTGATTCAGAAAGCATAGAGACCAAAACCTACCAGGGCCTCAAAGGGCACCCAAGACCAGATCTCTGTTCCTGTTCTACCAAGGCTCATCTTCTTCAGCCTCCCTGTCCTGCTCTGAGGCTCAGCACCCTTGTCATGCTGTGCCCGCTGTCTGGACCACTCATTGTCACGGGTCCAGTGACTCATACCCTCATTTTCAATTGTTGGCTTCTGCAGGAAGCCAATCCTCCCTGTCCTGTTCAAATGTTGAATTCAATTGCTTTGCCTTCCCAATTCCCCTCATATTATTTTCCCCCCAGGCATTTTTTTGTTCTCTAGCATATGCCTTCTTCAACAATGCTAACTACTGTTTACAATGTGTAATAATGACCTTCAGCATGTTGGTTGCCTGTCTCTCCTCATAGAAATGCTTGACAAAGGTGGAGACCTTTTGTCAATTTTATTCAAGCCTGTAGTTGTTGAACATAGAAGATTAGCTGATACATTTGGCACACAAATTGAGCAGCCAAGGTCATAATAAATCATGCTTCTATAGAAAAATTGGAATAGAAGCGAGCAAAGAAAATAAAATTAGTATATAATACCACAACCCAAAGATAGGTATGGTCAGACTCACAACAAACATAGCGCATTCCTTTGCAGGTTTTGTATGTCTATACCATTTCCATATGTGAATGCATGTGCATATGTCTATATAGCTTTATTTAATACCCACCAACTTAACCATTTCTTATCCACTTATTCCATTTCCTAGAGTCATTGTCTTGTAAAGGCTTTGCCTGATTTTTCTAGCAGTCACTATTAGCACAACTTTATAAACTATGGTGAGTGATGGAACATCTTTCTTCCTCCTCTATTTTCCAAATCCATTAGTGTAAGATTGGCACTATGTATTCCTTACTTTTGATCAAATTTAAGAGTGGAACCATTCATATTTAAATGTTTCTTTGTGGGAATGTTTAATATAAATACAATGTCTTTAGGGGCCAAGCATAGTGGTTCATACCTGTAGTACCAATGACAGAAAGGCACAGGTCAGAGACTCCTGGTTGGAAGCTGGTCTGAAGAAATAATTCAAGACCTATTAAAAAATAATGTGGGATGGGGATATGGCCTAGTGGCAAGAGTGCTTGCCTCGTATACATGAGGCCCTGGGTTCAATTCCCCAGCACCACATATACAGAAAATGGCCAGAAGTGGCACTGTGGCTCAAGTGGCAGAGTGCTAGCCTTGAGCAAAAAGAAGCCAGGGACAGTGCTCAGGCCCTGAGTCCAAGCCCCAGGACTGGCAAAACAAAACAAAACAAAACAAAATAATGAAAGCAAAATGAAGACTGGAAGCATGGGTTAAACATATTAACATCTTTAATAGACATAGAACCACTCAGATTTTTTATTCCCTCTGTTTCCATTGAGTCGGTTATGCTTTTCAAAGGATGGATCTATTTTATCTATATCCTCAAGATAGTTGGTATAATTTGTTTATAATATGTCCTGATCATCATTTCTTAGACATTTGCATATTTATTTGGGGAGTACTGAGCTTTGAATTTAGGGCTTACTGAATTTTGTGCTTGTTAATATCACTGGTATGTTTTCCTTTTGTGAATTGTCTATTTTATATCCTCCATTCTTTCATCATTCTTGAGCTCTTTCTCCTCTCTCTCTTTCTTGAGCTAATAGTGGGGCTTGAACTTAGGACTCTGAGCTCTCACTTGGCTTTTTTACTCAAGGCTGGTGCTCCACCACTTAAGCCACAACTTTACTTCCAGGTTTTTTTCTGGTTAATTGGAGATCAGAGTCTCTCAGACTTGCCTGCCTTGGCTAGCTTTGAACCAGGACTCTCAGACCTCACCAGCCTGCTGAGTAGTTAGGATTATAAGCATGAACGCCCAATGCCTGATGAGACCTGAGTTTTTAAACGTTGATCTTCCATATTATAGTCGACTGATAAGAATCACCTTTGCCAAAATTTCTATTTGTGGCACTGAGGATCAAACTCATGACTATGCTAGGCAAGTGTCCTACCACTGAGATACAACACCAATCCCTTCCCCAACTTCAAAACAGTACTGGGCAGTAGGAAGAATAAAGTGCCTAGTACAGTGGGTAGTGCGCAGGAGGAGGTCCACAAATGTTGAATCTGAGTTGTTCCTTGTTCTGATCTACCCCAAAATGAACAGAGGAGAAGGATTCTTGTCTGTGGGTGCTGCACATTTCCACCATGGGAAGCGTTTGAATGTGGCTGGAGGTGGCAGCACTCTATAGATAGAGGAGAGGAAAAAACTCGGGGAAATTGAAGCTGGATGCCTCTAACTATTAGAGTTTGGATTTTCTCTCTGGAGCAATAATAAATAGGAACTGCTTAACCAAAATTTACTGCCACATTTCAGGTGGTCTACCATGCAGAAATGTTGTAGAAATAGAAAACAAATACAGGTTATGGGTTTAATATACACAAATACCAGCTTAATAGAAAACTGCTAGTAAAGTATAACTTGGATTCTTTCTCACAATGTCAAACATTTGCACACAAATAAATGTGCCTTCCAGAAAGTCTGGTTTACAGAAGGAGCTCAATAACCATAATACCAACATCTGAATTTGTCTTTCTTTGCAAGTATATTTCAACAAGGCACATGGAGCTAAGACTGGGACCCCTGGAGGAGCAATCCCAGCCACAAGGCTTCCATGCTTTTCTGAACCCCAAATGTGATGCTCTGGGTAAAGCTGGTCTCTGGGGTGCTGGGAAAAGACTAGAAGCCTGGAACACCAGCTCCTTTTTTATTTTCCTCCATTGTCTGACCTACTAGGTACTTTGAAGTCTTTGCAGGATGAGAAAAGTGGAAGCTTGAGATAAGTAGGAAAGGCCTGAAGAGAGCAGAGAGCCCAAAACACCAGGGCCATGGATGAACACAGCAGCCTGATTATGCCCAGGCATCCTGGTACTGGGCCAGTCAGTCCACATGCCATAGGATTCCCCTAAAATACACAAGTGGTGTTATGATGAAATTTGCCTGAATTTAAAGAGAACCTGCTCAAGGCTGAGGATGTGGTATCAGAAATATCTAAAGACTACAGCCAGCTCAGGAAAAATCTGACTACTAAGCTCATGGAACTCATCCATTGAAAACTAAGGGATCAGAAAGGGGGACAATCTCCAAGAAGGTGTGAACTTCTTTGTACAGCACCATTTTCCGTTGGCTTCCTTGAAGCCAGTGAGCTCCTTTGGTGGTATTCAAAGATCCTTTCATTTGTTCAATTTTAATTAGACTTCACTTTTCCAGAGCACACTGGGTGTGAACCAAGTCAGAACCTTGGCCAGGTAACAATTTCATCTCCCCACATTTCCACGGACAGCTCTGGTTGAGAACTGTGCCAGCTTTTATGTTGAGCACAAGGGTATCAAGGTAGATGATCAGCAGGTGTCTAGCACAGAATCTTCCCTCAGCAAATTCTGGCTGATGAAATGTCGAATGAACGGCAAGATTTTTTTTTTTTTTATCACAATGAAGTCCTATGCAATACAATGGAGGGTAGGCCTGGATGTACCTTTGATGACCCTTTCAATAGTCTTTAACCAATCACTGCTTATCTTCTCTCTTCACAACTGGATTTATTCTTATTAATAAACTCTTCTTCCTATCTCAGGCTAAACTGGAAAGTTGTTCATTGTTCTTGAACACTTTTGAATAATGTTTCAAGTACATTTAATACACCGGAGGGAAAGTTGTATTTCAAGAGCAAGATAGATTTCACGCATAACAGATCTAAGCTAGGAAATAGCTTTTATTTTTTTTTAAAAATGGTTTCTTCAGTATTATATAATGGTGGGGGAAGGGAGCAAAGGAAATACACTTAACATGGATTCTTCAAATTATTGCACTGACATCATTAAACAAATGCATTTATCAGAATTCTTTCCTCTATGGCTTCCATCTCTGCAGTTCTCCTTCTTCCAAATAAATTGTTCCTCTTACTTTCTGCTTTATATTTTAACTCATTCTTTCATGGATTGCTGCATTTTTGTGGCCTTTTGTTGCTTCTTCACCTTGGCTCCTGTCTCTTGTTTCCTCTTCCTGCTTCCACAAATGCTAGGCTTCCCTGGAATTCCTTCCTCTCCCCTCACTGTCTCCATCCTTGCTCTGGCACTTTGAGACTGGGGCTTCTCAACTTTCTCTCCAGCTCTCACCCTTTCTGAGGCTCCTCGGAAAACTCCAGTTGATTCCTGTTGTCTTGGAAGTGAAATTGTCTTGTGTATCCCAGTCCTGGGGCTTAATCTTAGGACCTGGGTGCTGACCCTGAGCTTTTTTGCACAAGGCTAGTGCTTTACCACTTGAGCCACAGCTCCACTTCTGGTAGTTAATTGGAGATAAGAGACTTATAGAATATCCTACCTGGGCTGGCTTTGAACCACAATCCTCAGATCTCAGCCTCCTGAGTAGCCAGGATTGTGGGTGCTTTGCTTGAAATGAAATTTGTTCAGGAACAAATATTCGCTTTTCCCCTCCACTGCCTCCTTCTCCTCAATTCAGGGATGTGCCATGAATGCAGTCACTCAAGCCACCTGGTTGCCCATCCAGGAATCTTTCCCACTAATGAATTGTCTTTACCCTACGGATTGTCTTTGGTTAATTTTTTTTGGATCTGTATCTTCCTCCCTTATATCCATAGTCCCTACCCTAAGTCAAAACCTCCCCCCTTCTTTTTCTGCCTTGAAAAAATACTGACTCTTCCACTCCCATTGGGTCTTCTTCCTTTACCTGCCTTCTTTTTCAATCTGTCTCCCAAACTCCTGGTCCATTTCATCACAATTCAATTGTCCAGAACTTGCTTCTCAGACTATTGTTCTTCCCATAGCCAAACATGTGGACTCAGGGAGCCCAAGGACCAGCCCAAGACAGGGGCAATACTGCTCCTATGTTGTCCAGGCAGGTGGGAGAGTGTAGTCTTCACATTGGTCCGGTATGACAGGAAGTGATGAGATGGTCTCCTTTTTTTTTTTTTTTTTTTTTGTGCTTCATTTCCTCTATCAACTCCTCACTCAGTGAGAAGCAAAAAACCCATTTTGAGATCAAAGTTCAGCATTAGGACACAGAATTCTTAATTTAAAAATACAAACATATAGGGAAACAGCAAAGTATAGCAGGCCCTAGTGAGCCCATGATCCAATTTCAACCATTTTTGATGAGTGGTCAATTTTATTTGCTCTTTATCCCATGTAATTCTCCTCTTCTACCTTCAGGTATTTGATTGTAAAGTAAGATATTGGGGTTTATCTGAGCAGAAGTGCTGAGACACTATCCATTTTCAGTCACAACTTTGTGCCTAGGTTTCTGTCTTCTCGGTGTTTTGCTGGTGGCCCTTGGATGCAGAACTATGCAAGGGACCCCTAGACTCTGCCTGTGGCTGATTATGGTTCATGTCCCTCTGTTCCACTACCATTTCAGGTGAGTGACACCCTGTTTTTCCTACATTTTCATTTATCTTTGTTTGGTTGGGTTTCTTCCTGTCCCCTTTTCTTCTCCCCTACTCTAACAAACTTCAAGCTGCCCTCTGCTGGAAGAATGTGGAACTGTTAGCCACACACTGTTCACTACCATCCCAAGAGAAGCCTCCTCATCAAGGGGCTAATCAGACTTGCTCTTTGCACACTTAAGGGTTGGCCCCTATCTTAATAGTGGTCCAGAGAGGATAGCTAGAGGAGGAGGCCAGCCAATTAAGTACTAGAAGTTGGGGGCATGGCAGAGCCTTACCTTGCAAATGTGAGGCCCTGAGTTCAAACCCTAGTACCTCCCCCCTGCACTGCCCTCCTCCCTTCACCCCAAGAAAAGAGGTAAAGTAGAAAACCTATTATCCACTTCCCAGCAGTACAACCTGAGACAGGAACAAAGCTCAAGGCTCCAGTGACACACAACAAGGTGACATTATTGTCTGAACTAATGGCAGACACAGGTTTCAGGTCAGAAACCACGGTGAGCAGTTCATTTATATAGGGCCTCAGAGTAACCTTTTTTTAAAAAAATAATCAAACACATTTGCAGGGATCTGAGCCCAAGATACAAAATTTGCATATTGCTTTACATAAGTCAGCATATGGAGTTTGCTCACCCCTAACACCAAGATAGGGAAATTAAGTTCAATTAGATTAATTAGTGCAGCTGATTGCAAATTGTTTTCAGATCTAATATTAAGGGTGCTGAACACAAGAAATACAGAATCTATTTTTTTTAATTGGGAGAAGGAGAAGAGTCAGGAGAGAAGAAGGCAGGGAGGAAGGGATATGAGAGGCTTAGAAGGTAATATAGAACTCCTGTGTAGGACAGCTCACAGGCAAAGACCCTTTCCAAATCTCATTAATCATTTTCGTATCTGTAATTTTTTTGAGTGTGTGCTGATACTGCGACTTGAACTCAGGACCTTGTGCTCTTACTTGACTTTTTCACTCAAAACTGGCACTCAACCACTGAAGTCACAACTCCACTTCCAGCTTTTTGGTGGTTAGTTAGAGGTAAGAGTCTCATGGACTTCCCTTCCTGAGCTGGCTTCAAACTGTGATATTCAGATCTCAGCCTCCCGCATGGCTAGGATTACAGGTGTGAGCTACCAGCACCTGATTTCATCTGTAATTACCTGTGTCTTAACATTCCCAAAGCCTACCCCTGACAAGATACTTTCCTATTGTCCCTGTCTTTCTCTTGCTTTCCTCGTTTGCTGGTTGGATTCTCTCTTTTCCTGCCTTGTGTCTTGCACTTCATGGTTGGAGAAAGGGGATCAAGGAAAGCAAGTTCTCAGGGGTGGGCAATGACAGAAGTCTGACACATGGCAGTCTACAGCTTAGACTCAGGGGTAAGAGCAACATGCCCTCCCTTATCGGGGGGTCTGCCTGGGCTCAGTGCCGAGTCATGGGATTCATCTTTGGGGGCTTCCCTCCCTGGCCTGCTGGGATGCTCAGCTCATGAGGAGGATGTATTATCTATTTTGGGTCTTTGTAAGTGGACTCCTATCATCTGTGTTGAGAGAAAACTCCATTAAGAGGGTCAGCTCTTGTTAGGGCCTTAACAGGTGCAAGTCTTGTTCCTATCCCCTCGGCTCACAGTCCTGTTTGTTGTCTTCTTGCTGGCTGGAAGTTGTGAGAGGCCGTAGGCACTTTTGATGTCTGGCCTGCTCATGCCCCGTACACTCCAGGCCCTTTCTCCTTCTCTAGTGGCATCTATCCTGAAGTCTCAAGAGTGCCCAGGATTGACTGGTCTCAGTTTGGCTAGAAAGGATTCATTTGTTGTTTCTGTTTGGCTCTGCTCCCTGTGATGACACTGGAGAACTGGGATCCTCTCCAGAGAAGTGAGGCCTGGCCCAAACTCTCTCCTCACACACTTTCTAGATGATTCTTGACAGCCATGTTTTCTCTCAAATGAGCTACAATGGGTTAACACAGGGACCCCCCAAGGGCTCAGAAAAAAATCCTCAAGATCGTTCTACCTGGCTCAGGTTAGGAGAATTCTTCCAGCTATCCACCTATATGTTGTCCCACACGTGCCAAGGGCCTGTGTTGGGGTGGGATGACTCCACACGGACCCATGGAGCTCAGAAATGGAGACGGAGGCCAATCTATAGATAAATAAGTGTAAGGTGAATAGAATAGGAAGATCTTTCAAGAGATGTACAAACTGGATTGGATTAGTCAGAGGATGGGAGAGGCTGTCTGGTTAAGAAGGAGCAAATACAAATAGGGCAGTGGGGGGGGGGGCAGGGAGCCCATATAGAGCCACTGGGAGCATTTACAGGACCCACAAATAAGCAGCCATTCAGCCTGTCTGGTCACTAGAGTTTGGATAGAGAATTCAGAGGGAATGGTAAGGGTAGGCTAGGAAAAATGGGCAGGAGTAGTCTTAGAAGAAGTTGGAGGGGGGAGGGAATTTGGGAGAAGGGAGGCAAAGGCCTCTTGTTTCAAATACCTCTTTTTCCTGCTTCTCCCAACTGATGGTGAAGAGAGAAGCTGGAAGTCCCTAAATCGCTCTCTTCCAAGTTTGCCTCTGGGCAGTCTAGGCCCAGGCCTCTATGTATGCTAGAAGTCATTGCTAGAAGCCAAGAGTTCTAGGGAGACCCCCCAAACTCCTCAGCTGACCCTTGGACCATCTGAACACATCTCTGTAGGCCTTGGAGCAGGAAAGGTGGCCCTGGCCCAGGCAGCGTCCTGTGTCACAGGATCAGAAGCACACTCCTGACAGTGCTAAATGGCCGTCTACTTCCAATAAACCCCATGCTGGTGGGTGCCGCGTGAGAGGTAATAATCGCTCTTCCTGGCTTGCTCAAACCGCAGTCTGGATTATAAAGACGCATGAATCAGAGATGGCAGCCTGTAACAAAAGCTTTACCTCCAGCTGTTTTGTTCATTTTCTAAACAACAACAGAACATTCCCTCCTTCCCCTCCCCTCTCTCTGGATTCTTTGTGTTTGAGATTCATTATCAGAGAAACGCATGGGTCTAAGCCTCCAGCATTATACAACAACTTTAGAGAGAGAGAAAGAAAGCCAGAAATGCCTGAATTGTAGGAAGCTGCATTGTGTCCTCCTGTTATTTCCATTTTCCTCCCTGGGATATGGGCATGAAGCAACTACTAGTAAACTCCTCACGTGGAAAGGAGATCTTAAGGTTTCTCTGTTTCCAGATGGACTCAGTCCACTTCCCCTGTGTGCTCCTTCCCTGTAACATTCCCAGGGAATTC
Organism: Perognathus longimembris pacificus; assembly: GCF_023159225.1. Taxonomy (NCBI): domain Eukaryota; kingdom Metazoa; phylum Chordata; class Mammalia; order Rodentia; family Heteromyidae; genus Perognathus; species Perognathus longimembris. The sequence continues at coordinate 57,906,663 of NC_063168.1, read as the reverse complement.
TGGGAATTAGATCCTGAGGTTAGCACCAAGCTACCCAAGCACTAAATAACAGGGTTGCTGCCATGTATAGAATACTTGGCCCCCAGATGGTTTATACCCGTGTTTATGTTCCTGGGAGCCCATCAATCCTCCTGTTTGATTCCATGGTTGGTCTAAGATCCTACTTTATACTTTTTTTTTTCTTTTGTCAGACTGAGGTACAATTTATACAGCATAAGATTAACCATCGTAACTGAGCAATTCAGTGGCCTTTAGTACATTCGTAATGTTCTATAGCTACCATCTCTATCATTGTGTTAGTCAGCTTTCTGTTTTCAAGAGAAATCAAAATAAAGAGAGAAAAGGTTTGCCTTGGCTCACCATTTTTGAGATTTCTAGCCCTTGCCTCTAGCTCTGGGATTATAGTGGCTCCACACATCATGGTAGGACTAATGTGATTGAAGAGGCCTATTGATTTCATGTGGCTGTGACAAGAGAAAGAGGAAGGAGCTGAGATACTAAGGCCTTTTCAAGGACACTCTCCCAATAACATACCTTCCTTTCATCAGGCTCCACCCATTATTATCTCCCAGGAGCACCACAGGCAGGTGACAAAGGCCCTAAATACAGGACCTTGGAGGGACAATTAAGACACCATCTTGTTTCATCACATTTTCATTTCCTATAAAGAAAATTCCATACCCACTAAGCAGATACTTTCCATTTCCCCCTCCCCTGGCTCCTAGAAGCCACCAATTTGCTTTTTGTAAAAAAATAAATTAACCAGTTCTAAACACTTCATCTAAATGGAATTGCATAATATAAGACCTCTTGTGACTAGCTTCTTTCCTAATAGTTTCAAGGCTCATCCACATGTATCCTGTATCAGCCCTTTATTTTATTTCTAAGCAATACTCCATTGTATAACTATGTCACAATCCACTTCTCCATTCATTTGTTAATAGATATTTGGATTTGGACTTCGCCCCCCCCCCCACCTTTCAGCTATCGTGAGTAGTAGTGATATAAATAGCATGTGTTGTATTTGTTTAAGTAGTTCTTTTCCACTTATACCAATGAGTTGTTGGGTCAAAGGATATCTTTTTAACTTTTTGAGAACCAATCCCCTTTCCTCCACAGTACCAAAAACATTTTAAAGAAGCGGAACCATTTTACATTCTACCAGCGTGGTATAAAGATTCTAATTTCTCCATAACTTTGCTATTAATTACTCATGCTTATTATTATAGGTTTCCATAGCAGTCCTAGTGAGTGGAACCTCCTTGTAGCTTTGATTGGCATTTTTCTAATGACCAATGATCAGTGAAGCACTGAGCTTCTTTTCATGTGCTTATTAGCTACTCCTCTATCTTCTTTGGAAAATATTTAATTTAGTTTTAAATTGGGCTGTTTGTCATCTTTTTTTGTTACTGTTGTTGATCTGTAAGAGTTCTTTCTATGTTCTGGATACTAAAGCTTTATCGCATATAAGGCTTATAAATATGTTCTCAATTCTTTGTATTTCATTTTCTTAATAGCATCAGTTGATGCCAAAAGTTTTAAGTCTTGAGGAAGTCCAATTTATCTGTTTTTTAATCTATGTTGTTGGTGTCATATCAAATAAATCATCAAATCTGAGATTATGAAGACTTATTCCTATGTTTTCTTTTAAGAGCTTTTGCTTTTTTATATCCATGTCATTGATAATTTAGAGCCAGTTTTTGTACATGTTGGGAAGTAGGGAGTGGTAATTTACTCTTGGCTCCTAGTCTCAAGCCCACCTTTACTGTTGTGCCAAGTCGCAAGACCACCACCAAGAAGACCACCGAGACTCAGACATTCCGAAATGCAAAAGCAAGGCAAGGCTTTATTTAAGCGAGCTGCAACTCGGGCCTCGTCCTACCCACCGACACAGCGGAGGTTAGGAGGGAGCCTTGAGCTGTGATTACACAGGACTTATAAAGGCAAAGAACAAAGTAACAACAATCAGGTGTGCAAGCAAGCAAGATTAGAACACAGGTACAAATCTGATTGGCTCAGGGTTCAATTCTAAAATGGGGTTCACGTGGTAAAATGGGGCCTGACTTCAAAGTCTGGCACTTCATTTCTCCCTTTTTCTTTTTGGTACCTTGGGAGCCAATCATGGCTCCATTCTGTCCATTTCAATGGCTTGCATGTCTAGGGGATGATATAGAGGTAAGGCATGGGCCAGTAGGGCCCAATGTAGTAACCAAAGGGCCTGTCACCATTTCTTACAAGAATAGTCTCTGTACCTCTGTTTTGCATGCCTCTAGTTTATCCTGCCTCATCTTCCCCAAAACAACTCTGGTCCCTCGGTTTTAAAGGGGGGCTGATGGGTGAAGATCATCCATCTTCTGTAACTTCTTCAGGCTGACTCAGGGGTGTTGACTTTACCTAGCCAGGAACCTATAACCTTAGTCTACTTTACCAAGGGACTGCAGGATTACTGCAAACTGAAAATTAACTTTTAGCTATACAGACTTACCATTAGCTGTATAGTGTTTAGTATCCAAATGTAAGCAACAAAATAATACATAAACTTCTCAGCTGTGCTCTTAGGGTTGGGTGGCTATACCGGTATTCCTGAGCAAGCCCAAAACTACCTAAAATAAGGGGGTCACCTCACTTTGGAGTGAGCTGCCAAAATAACATCAACACTAGTCAGGGTAGTAAGGAAAGAAGGCAAAAAGAAAATTATAACAATATTCAGTCTAACTTTCTTTTCTTGAGGCGAAGGCGAAGCGGCTGAGTTGGGTGCTTGGAGACCTCCCATGTTCCACCACGGTAGTTGTCGTCCAGGGCAAAGGGGTCAGCTGGCCTGGCGTGGAAGCAATGAACCCAAGTGGCGATGCTGTCTAGGGTTCCTTCCACCGTGGTTCTAAGGATTTCAGTCCCCTGGTCTGAATAAATGGGGGGTAGGGACAGAAGCAGAATCATATAATGCCTTAAGTTGGGGTCACATTCTTGTGCACGAGCTGCAAATAATCGAGTTTACACAAAAATTCAGCATCATCCAAATCAGCAAGCAATTCGGTCTGAAGGCTAGGGATAATGGGCGGGGCGTACCGTATATTATTTCAAAAGGAGTAAAGCCAAGCTGATAGGGAGAATTTCTTACTCTAAGCAGAGCAAAAGGAAGGTGTGACACCCAGTCTGCGCCAGTCTCTAAGGCCAGTTTAGTTAAGGTTTCTTTTAGAGTCCAATTCATTTTCTCTACCTGTCCTGAACTCTGGGGTCTATAAGCGCAATGCAATTTCCAATCCGTCCCCAGTGCGGCGACTATTCCCTGACTTACTTTTGAGACGAAGGCTGGTCCATTGTCCGACCCAATGGTGGATGGGAAGCCATACCTGGGTAGGATTTCTTCCAGGATCTTCTTAGCCACTACATTCACAGTCTCATGCTTTGTTGGATAGGCTTCAACCCATCATGAAAAGGTGTCTACAAAAACTAGCAAATATTTGTAATTTCTGTGAAATCTACTTCCCAATACACGCCTGGCCTATTGCCACAGAGGCGAGCTCCTCTAGTAATCTGTTGATTGGGGGCATTGGCAAGCTGACAGGCCTTTAACAGACCTCAATAAGGACACAATCTCAGGTCTACAAGCTTTCTTTCCTAAACAGATGTATCGGCTTAAAATTCTCACTGCCAGTCAGAGCTTTGAGTAAATGCGGGGGGTTGAGATTTTAATCTATCCTCTCATTTGACAAACTTACCCTTACTAACCACTATCACAGATGACTGGCAAGTTACTGCCCAGTAGACAGACATGGGCATTGGAAAGGCATGCTTATGAACTATTCTTCTAGGACTTCCCGGCTTTGATTAACTTTTGAAAGGCCAAACAGGAGTGACTCTAGGATCTGACACCATCTCTGCCATCCAAGCAGCGGCTTACTGCCTCTGGATGCTCCATCACTTTTGTCCCAGGAGGAGTGACTTTCCACTGGACTTGGACTCAGGGCCTGAGCGCTGTCCCCCAGCTCTCCAGCTTAAGGCTAGCACCCTACCACTTTGAGCTCCACACAACTCCGTTCCCAGAACTCTGCTGGCTGCTTAGAGACAAGTCTCTCACAGGGACCTTTCTCTGCCCGGGCTGGCTTTGAACCGCAGATTTCAGATCAGTGAGTCTTACAAGAGGCCACTTTACTCCAATTATAAGTAACAAGGTGGTCCACACAGAAGTAGTTTTTAAGCATGCTCTCTTACCTGGAACTTATTAAGGGCCAGTATTAGATCTTGACAAACTTGTAAGAATTACCTGTGCTTCTCTGTGGGCCTGCTGGAAACTTACAAAAAACCTACAAAGAAGCTGGAATGGCAATTAAAAATTTTGGTAGCCATAATTCTCCTTTTCTCACTTTGCAATAATTATTTAGGACAATTTTACTTCCAAATTTCTTATCTAGAAATGTATTCTTGATTTCCAAAGCCTTTTTAACACTAACAACACTTTAGCTTTTATCTGCATCGGAAAAACTGAAGCTCACAGGCATTCTGAAACCAGATGCCGCCCTTTGCCTATGGGCTGCTTGTTTCAAAAGAGCCTCTTTTTTTTTTTTCCTTCAGTCCCAGTTACTGCATGGCATGAAGACCTTTGAATTTTTCCTTAATGCAAGAATTACAATTAGAAATACTTATCCATTCAGCTTTCCAATATATTAGTGAGAAACATTGGCCCATTTTGCCATTTCTTCCTACATACATAGAGTTAATGAGAGTTTACTTCTATCCCCATTAGTTTAGTATACACACACACATATATATATACATATATATCCTTTTTTTAAATCCAAATTTCTGACACTTAGCTCTGATTTTTTAAATTTTAATTAAAGAACCCTGAGAAATCCTTTAAAGCATTTGGTAATGCCCAAACTTGATGACCCTTTGAATTTAAACAAACAGTTTTGCATCATACCGCAGTCTTGAACATGTTCACACTCACATGCACACACACATACATTTTCAAAAGATCTTAAAAGCACACAGAATAAGCATCGGCCATACATTTTAAGACAGAAACCTTTAACAAATGATTTTAGCATTCTCCAGCCTCATTTTCCAGGGCTTGATAGTTTTAGTAAAACATTTTTAGTCTTAGTAAAACATTTTAGCACACCAAACAGTTTTCTGCTTAAGAAGGCTGGGTGGGGGTCCCCCTAGAGTTCTTTCTTGCGGACATTCTGATTGACTGATTGTGGGCTGTCACCTGTACATCTTTCCAGTGAGCTAAAGTCAAGTCCAGGGGAGTGGAAGGAACATTCCCCATCATCCGTTTGTCAGTCAGGCACAGAGCAAGAAAGAAACACACAAAAATAATCACAGGCACAAAGACCATACAACACTTATAGACAGACTTAGGGAGCCGTGGCTTACAGGTTTGACTGTGTCTCTCCTGCCCCTGTGAGGAGGCAGACCACACAGTCTCACTGTGTCTCTCCTGCCCCTGTGAGGGGGGCAGACCACACAGTCTCACTGTGTCTCTCCTGTCCCTGTGAGGGGGCAGACCACACAGTCTCACTGAGTCTCTCCTGCCCCTGTGAGGGGGCAGACCACACAGTCTTGAGGCTCTCTCTCTCCCGTTCCTGTGTAGGAGCGGACCAGACAACCCCAAATATAGAGTGGACTAGATGGACGCCCGTTAGAAGGGCCTCCCAGTCCAGTCCTGAAGGTTCAGGTTGATAGTGGGAAGCCTGAGCCCCCTGTGGAGGGGTTGAGGTGTTCCCCAAGTCCTCCAGGACTGCCCATACAAGCGTGCCCACTCCGGCTGGTCCTTCACTCCTACAGGTTCAGATTCAAGCGGCTGGACTAAACAGAAAAGAAAACTACAAATCACACAGACACAGACACACAGAATGAACAGCCCTACTTTCTTACCTTCGGAGTCTGGGGTCTCGGGGGTCTCTGGGGCCATCCCAGATGAGCCCCCAAATGTTGTGCCAAGTTGCAAGACCACCACCAAGAAGACCACCGAGACTCAGACATTCCGAAATGCAAAAGCAAGGCAAGGCTTTATTTAAGCGAGCTGCAACTCGGGCCTCGTCCTACCCACCGACACAGCGGAGGTTAGGAGGGAGCCTTGAGCTGTGATTACACAGGGCTTATAAAGGCAAAGAACAAAGTAACAACAATCAGGTGTGCAAGCAAGCAAGATTAGAACATAGGTACAAATCTGATTGTCTCAGGGTTCAATTCTAAAATGGGGTTCACATGGTAAAATGGGGCCTGACTTCAAAGTCTGGCACTTCATTTACCAGTGATTAGAGCTTGGTGGTACCACGGACCTGAATCTTGAACTACTGGGTGTTTCTAGGCATCCTTCTACCCAGTGTTAGCCTCCAGATGGCTTGCCTGGACTCTGTGTCCTGCCCTGAATTAGAATCCACTAGCCTGGATTTCTTTTCAGCCACCCAGCTAGATCTGTTTATGCAGCATCAGCTCCTTTTTAGTCATAGGCTTTACCCAGGACCTTTCCATTGAACTCTCTTGGTACTGTGCCAGGATACTCCCACATGGACTCTAGAACTAAGGACCAAATCTCAGCTCTGCCACTTACTATATAAGTGACTACAAAAAACTGTTTAACCTTTCTGTGGCTTAGTTTCCATGTCTATAAAACAGGGATAATTTTTATATCTATCTTATGAAACTTCCATGGCAATAAAATGGATTAACACACACCAAAAAAGGCTCCAAAGAGTCTCAAGAACACATGATCAATATTCCATGAGAATTACGGGGTTTTTTTTGTTTTGTTTTTGCCAGTACTAGGGCTTGAACTCAGGGCCTGGGGCACTGTTCCTGAGCTTCTTTTGCTCAGGGCTAGCACTTTACCACTTGAGCCACAGCGCCACTTCTGGCCTTTTCTGTTTATGTGGTACTGAGGAACTGAACCTAGGACTTCATGTGTGCTAGGCAAGCACTCTACCAGTAAGCCACATTCCCAGCCCCAGTATTACTTCTTACAAACCATGCCCAACAAGGCCTCTGGTCTCTGGGAGGGCTGCTACAACCAGAAAAAACAGCTTAGTGTGGCTGAGCTCATCAAGTTTACTAGGTTCAAGGTTGGGAGGAGGGCTGCCTCCCAGGCTAGAGAGAGCAATAAATCTCCTCTTGCCACTGGCCAGAGGCAAGTACCTAGGCATGAAGAAGGAAGAAGAGGAGGATAGTGTGAAGACCTCAAAACTATCTTTCTGATTACAAAATTCTGTTGGTGCCTCCAAGGTTACATAAATCTAAAGCAAATTCCATTGCATAATACTTGTGATCTAATAAAAGGCATAAACCAGGCACTTTTTTTTGCAGAATTGTCCTGAGTTGTGCCCTCCTCCCCACCTCTATTTGCCTGTGGCTGAGTTCTGAGGGAATCTTGTTATCTCCTGATGAAGTTACCTGAAGATCCTGAATCACTTGAAAAAACGCCTAGGAGGAAGACACCCCTCCTGCTGCCACCTCCCAGGCTGTATCCTTTTAGAGGGGGTAGATGATTCATTCCCAGGAGGGAGGTCTGCCCCTGGATTTATTGTCTGTCTGAATAGGCTCTGTGCTGAGAGACCAAAATAATGGGGGGGAAAATAGAGCTGTCTAGGCAAAATCTGCTGAATCAGAATTAACAAGAAAATCTTGTAACTAATGATCAGAAATTAAAATGTACTCAGGAGCTGCTGTGTTTAACTGAATTGCAGGGCTGCAGGGTGAAACTAACTGCAGGATAATGGAACTGGGAACAGCTCATATTCCATCGCGGTGGGACCAACAGTAGACCTTACACAAACTTGACAAGGTGGGTGGGTGGGGTAGTATTCCCACAACCTGAGGTTACCACCTCTGGAAGGGTCTTCTTCCCTCACATCCCACCCTCCACTTCCCTCACTAAGGCTAGCTTAACCTTTTTTACGCACCTCACAGCTTACCTTCCCTCCCTCATTAGATTCTCAAGGCAATCTGGAGGTGCCTGTTAAACAACTGACTCTATTATCTCCATTTAACAGAGATGGAAAGGAGGACAAAGAGGTGGTACCAGAAAGTGGCTGGGCTTCACCTAAATTCGAATTGATAAGCTGTAGCAATTCCTATACAAGGACATTGTTATCATCAAATAAGTAATCTCCTCTAACTCTTCTGTCAACCTAGATTTTTATGTATGATGTACTTAGAAGGCTGTGTACCATCGCAGTCAGTACATATTCCAAATATTGGGATTTGAAATGCCAACATATAGTTGTTTTGCATATTTTAAGTGTTAAAAAGGGCTTTCATTAGAACAAAGATCAAATACTTCCTTGCTTGACTAATTCAAAACACACTTAATAAGTTTTACAAAAGAATTCCAATCTGATACTACATCAAATTGTATTTTTACTCTCTGAGCAAATGTCTCAGAAAGCTAGGATGGTAGGGATGACAATGAAGAGTGGAAAGTAATGAGCTTGCAGCCTGACCAGGCCAGCTTGCTTTCTGCTTAAGTCTCCTGGCCATGGAGATATCAATGCCAGGACTTACCATACTTCATCTACCTAAATAAAAGTCACCTGTGAGGGAGAAGCCTGATGGTCTCTGTACCTCTGGCTGAGTGGGGAGACACAGAAGGACTTGGTTTGAATCCTATCTGCAGCCATCTCTCTGCAAGGACACTGCTCTCTTCAGAGGAAGGAGCTGCGTTCTTCTCTTTGAGGGTAACAGCAGGGGCACCCTGTGAAGAGAAAAGAATCCAGTCCAGGGACTGGCTTGCTACTCTTCCTTGTTTACACTTAAAGATCTTGAGAGAAACATTCTCCTCTGTACCTTGTTTTCTGCATCTCTAAAATGGGAATAGGCATGCCTGCTTTTCAGGACTGTTGAGTAGTTGCAAATTATAAGGGCAAATTAGGATCTGTGGTTGTTCATCTAGTAGGGATCTGATGAGGAGACATAATAATGGTAGTACCTGTAATGCAATAGCAGGAGAGGTGGACATTCTCCTCATGGTTCAGGAGAGATTCCTAGGTTAAACTTCCCATTCTCCATGAATATACAAAAGTATCCATGACTAAAAGGTCCACTGAGATGTTGTTTCAGTGTGAACATCCCTGAGTTGACCACCTGAAGTCATTATTTCATTGCTCAAAGTACCTCATCTACATCTTTCCTTAGCCCAAATGTTGCATGCAATAGAATTCATTTCACTTACTAGATCTGAGACCCAAAGAGTACCAGAAGGTCTATGTAGCGTGGGGCTCATATCAAGACTTGGGTGGGTGATAACTCAGGAGATAGATAGGATGTGAGCCTTCAAAAGGGCAGAAAGGGGGCTGGGAATGTGGCTTAGTGGCAGAGTGCTTCCTAGCATTTATGAAGCCCTGGGTTTGATTCCTCAGTATCACATAAATAGAAAAAGCTGGACGTGGTGCTATGGGTCAAGTAGTAGAGTGCTAGCCTTGAGCAAAAGAAGGTCAGGGACAGTGCCCAAGCCCCGAGTTCAAGCCCTAGGAGTGGCAAGAAAAAAAAGCCTTTCCTGTCCCTGAACCTACTTGGAATTTAGGTCTGGTAACACTTCACCTATACTTAAAAAAGTGTGTGTGGGGGGGAGGGGGCAAAAGGGCAGAAAGTCCATGAAGCTAGCCTGAGAGGGGAGGCCATTGCGAGGACAGAGAAGAGTCTGGTTGAGAGGAACTTGGATACATGATGATTCAGAGCCCAAGGTCTGGGGTTTAGGCTCTGTCCAGTCAAGGCAGGAACAAATGGGTAAGAACATGTGACCCAGGATAGCAGAGGTTCATGTTCAGACAATAGGTCTGGAAAGCCTAGCAGATCACCAGAATTACCCAATGTTCTCGAATAATAAATTCCCAGACTCCAGCCACAAAATTTTGAAAACCTAAGTGGGAAGGGATTCTGGACTTTCTGGCTCCAGGGGGTGTGTATGCTTGGCGGGTGATGACCAGCAGAGGTACTATGATGGCTGTGGTCCTGATTAGAGACTTAATGAAGGCATACCAAGAGGGAGAGTTACCAAGATATATTTGTGTGGGAAAAAAATCACTTGGTGAAAGGACACTTTACAAAGAAGGGCAAATACCACCTGAAGTTCAAAAAACCAAGGTCAGTTTACATAGAAACAAGAAGGAAGACAGCCATTTTCTTAAGAAAGTGCCGGGTGGAAACGGAGTGAGTAGCAGAGACCTCAGTTCTCTTGTCAAATGTGCTGTATCAGATTTGCCTCCTCACTCAATCTCAAGAATGACAATGCCTGTGTGAGAGGACATAGGCTTCAGGAAGGATTTGACTATCATTTCCTATTGATATCATCCCATTCTTGGCACTCACTTATGTTGTAGGAGGAATATGAGATTCTGAGAGGATATGAATATGAAATGTCCTCCATGGGCTCATGTGTTGAAGGCTTGCTCACCAGCTAGTGGGGCTATTTTGAGAGGTGATGTAAAGCAGGAGATGGAGCCTAGCTGGAGGAAGTAGGCCACTGGGATTATGTCCTAGGAACAAATACCTTGTCCTCTTTTCTCTCTCTCTTTCTGCTTCTTGAGGACCATGTGAGCGGTGGTATTCTTCCATGCCATTCTGTCTCACCATTGTTCAGAAACAATGGAGCAAGCCACCCATGAACGAATTACTTGATACTTGGAGCCCAAACAAGTTACCTTTTAAATTGTTTGTCTTGACTATTTGGTTACAGTGATGAAAAAAAGTGACTAAGTCTCATCCCTTGAGGGTCTGTGGATAAGAGAAGGGCACCAGGCTCAAGGGTTGGGGTTATCAGATGTATTCATTTCTTTTCTGTCATAAAAGTTTTGCTTGTTGAAATGTGGTGGCTTCAACTTTCTTCTGCAGTCCTATGTCCAGAAAGCCAAGCTTAGCATACATTTTGAGGGTGGAAATAGTTCTCTATGGGAACCAAAGAGAACAAAACCAAATCGCTACAGTATAGATATCGGGGACCCTCCAAACGGAAATGCCAAACCAGCTCTGAGGACTCTGTTGTTCAGCTCACAGATGGTATGCCTTGCCCTTGTACACAAAATCTCTAGCTGCTTCAGAGTCACTCTGAAATTTAGCCTGATGCTCTTAGGTGACTAGAAATTTCAAATGTTTTCAAAGCTGAAAGACAGAACACAGCAAACAAGCAAACCAAGAAAGAAAGCTAGACAACTCCATAAGAACATAGAAAAGGAACTCAATCATCTAATAAACAAAGAGGCAATGTAAGAAATAACGCTAAAAATGTAGGATATAAGGTTTTCCAACTGGGAATTTGGAAATTAAAGAGAGCTATTGACACTGAAACATTTGAACAGAGATCCCCTTAAGTGAGGACTCTCAGCAGAAAGATGCTTTGTTTGAGATTATGGAAAATGTTATTATAATATACTGGAAATTTGAGGTTAAAATGTGAAAAATTCTCAGAAAACCAGGGCAATGGAAAAAAATGAGGCAATTATTAACCAGGAAAAAACACAAGATTATACCAAAAAAAAGCCCAGTTTAGTTATAACATGCTATCTGCCTCAGCATGTAAATGCTGGTTATTGATTTTGCCATGAATTATGTTATAAATATGCTACAGGAATGAAGGGAGAGAAATGTGTGTAGCAGTATAGAACAACTAAGTCCTTATTTGCTATGGCATGAAGTCGATAGAAAAATGTCCTAAATTGATACTCTAAGAAATATCAGTATAATTTAAAATTTTTCTTGATTAAATTCTATAAAAGTGAAACTTCCTTGAAGGAAAGGTAAGAGAACAAGCCCAGGGAGCTGGAAATGAGTGGATTTCCACCGTGCCTTCCTCTTTCTTACTATGTGTCCCTGAACCAGCTACTGTATGGCTCTGAGCAATTTCCTGGGTTTTTTTTTTTTTTTTTTTTTTTTTTTTGCCAGTCCTGGGCCTTGGACTCAGGGCCTGAGCACTGTCCCTGGCTTCTTTTTGCTCAAGGCTAGCATTCTGCCACTTGAGCCACAGCGCCACTTCTGGCCATTTTCTGTGTATGTGGTGCTGGGCTTCTTGTATATGAGGCAAGCGCTCTTGCCACTAGGCCATATCCCCAGCCCCAATTTCCTGTTTTATAGACCAAGTTAGCCCTGTCCTCCTGCAAGGGCGTTTAGAAGTTTGGCTTGAGGCTCTCATCTCATGGTGGCCATCATAACCCTATCTGCAACATCACCGTGTTTGACCTGGTTTGATCAAATGAAGAATGATTATTTCTGAAGGTGTTTCAAATGGAATCAAGTGGCTATAGTGACCGGCACAGGCCTGCCAAGAAATTGGGGCTGGACTCAAAAAACGTTTTCTATGATTCTGTTCATGTGTCAGTACTCTATACCTTCCTTTTGTTTTGTAATAGAAATACAGAAGGCAAGGCAATCAAATTGAGCTGTTGAAATCAGAAGGAATTGGTCAAGCAGAGGCAGAGATGCAGGGATTTAATGTTCAGCTCAAACTCCTGGCTCTGTAGCTTTTGCCCCTGGAATCTGAAATACTTCCTGTGGTTGTGATTCAAACATAGAAGCCTGGCTCCCCTTTGGTCTGCTGTTACTCTTACGCTGATTGGGTCTGAATGTCCCAAACCAGCTGTGCAGGGAAGGGTGGTCATCGGTCTTCCCTCTGGATGCTAGCCTATTATCTTGCTCTTCTGATGAGGTTAGCTCTACTCAGGGAATCCAGGTAAACTCTGCAGGCCATAGCTCTCTCCTCTGATGTCCCTGCCACCAGGATCCTTCCTGTTGGATTTGCACTTCCACTTTCCCTAGAGGAAATGCAGAAGCAACCAGAGTCCATCCACAGGCTGAGGCAGAGAGGTACTCAACAGTTTACTGAGCCAACAGAAGGAGTTATGGGTAGTCAGAACGCATGGTAGACTTTTTATGCTGTCGAAGTCCAAGGACCTCTTTCAGACAAGTGGTCTGGGGTTAGATGGGGAAGTAGTAGATAAAGGATCCATTTTCCCTGGACAAGCTGGTTGGATCCACTTAGGATGGTGCAGTTTGAGCACCTATGACAACCAGGCCCAGGTGACTGGAGGGTAGGTCGAGTTCTCTGAGGGGCTCATGCACAAGTGGGGCCAGGGGAAAGACATGTAAACCAGATGGATGGGGAATGAAGATGGGGAATGCAGAGGATGCTGGAAGACACAGAATGTCAGGGTGTGTAGACACAAAGCATTCCATGAGGACAGAAGGTGTCGTGGGAACACAAGGGGACACCAAGCTACTTTCTCCTGCTTTGGGGGGCCGAAGAAGTTCTTGGAGGAGAGTTCAAGGTACAACTTTCTTCTCCATCTTCAGAACAGTCTGTAGTCCATGAAGAGACCATCTTATTGATCATACAGGAAGGACTAACTGGGCCTTAGAGACAGGGTTGGGGAGGAGATGTGGGCACCCCTGTGTAGACCTGAGCCCAATTCCTTTTTCCTTGGCAGCCTCACAATGAAACCACCTCATTCTCTGCTCATCATTCCTCACCCCTTCTCTCCCTGTACCCAAGCAAGCTCTGCTCTATCAGTGGTATTACCAAGCACCCTGACACTTCTCCATACTTCCTTTAAAATGAAATCAGATTCTCTCCTCTGCTTGTCCTTGAAGGCAAGGACTGATGTCTAGGCTCTGGCATAGAACAGGCACCTACTAAATATTTATTGTGGAGTGATTTACATATATATCTGGTGGGAGGGAGGCTGACTGCCATGCGTGTTGGAGGCTTGGTCACTGAGATGCAGTGCCTGCTTTGCTATTTATCACTTGGGCAACCTTGACCAGTTATTTAACTTCTCTGAGAATCAAATATGTCATCTATAAAACTGTGGCATTTATACCTGTCCGGTATGAAATGCTGTTTGTGACGAGTAAAATAGTGAATGCAGAGCACATATGCGTGGTTTTGACGCATCATATTAGCTCACTAAATGTTTTGTCCTCCCCTACCTAACAAATGGCCAATGAAGGAATAAAGCTGGGGGTCAGTGTGGATAGCCAGTTGTTACAGAGAGAGAATAACTCAATTTTGAAAGTCAGCCATTCTGGAGCACAGGGAACTTGACTGCATTTCTAGAATTTTCTTTCTGGTATGAATACAAGTATTTGTTACTCTGTCCTTCATGTGAGCAGTGGATTCTTAGGGGTTTTGGACCTAGAACTGAAGGAGAGGGATTCTTGGATTTGGCTCTTACATGTGGTTCAAATTATAGGACTTTTGGGTAAGTTATTTTTCTAGCCCTCAAACAACTCCCTAGAAGATGGATAGGGGGTGAGCTGTTACTTTATATCCCCAGATTCCATGAAAGATTTGAATTCCATTAATGCTTAGACCAATGCAGGTCACAAAGAAGCATTCTAGTGGTTATAATATACTGCTCTGCTGATTTATTTGTTGTGTGTGTGTGTGTGTGCTGGTACAGGTGCTTGAACTCAAGGACTCACACTGTCATCTCATGTGGCTTCCTTTCCTCCTTTCCACCTCAGAACACTCTGCCTTACTTACGCCTTTGACCTGTTTGCCTGTGCTGCTTCCAGTCTCACTCTGCTCAGAGCATTTTATGGCCAATAACAGTGGACCTAAGGATTCTGTCCCATGAAATGACTTAGATCTCACGCTTGGGCAAATGACCCCTTCAGGAAGCAAAAATGGAGGACTGGGGGACAGTGGGCACTGGTCCGCAGGCTGAATTCAGTGTTGAGGTAGCATTTAGGGGCAGCTCTGAAGTGGAGATGGTGCCAGCCCAGGACTGCAGAGGAACAAAGAGAGGAAGGATGCAGACAGAAGATGGAAACTCACGTACCAGAGCAGAGATTTCTCACAGAGGGTAGAACTCAGAGCTGGGAGTGTCTAGGTGTGGGGTGAAGACTGACTTCTGTGGAGATGAAAGTGCCTCTCTGAGGGTGCTGGGCCAGGAGGCGTTTAACTAAGCCATTGTATGGAGTTCCTTCCATATCTGTCTTGGCCTCTTCTCCTGTGACACCTGAGCCCCAAAGGGTTCACCTCCTCATAACCCAATACCCCATGAGGGAGTAGACATGGAAATAGAGGGTGGGGAGACAGCAGAGGTACATGTTAGGAAAACCATGAGGTTTCATACTTTCCTCCTTGACCCTCACTTCCCTTCTCGGCTTCCCTACTCTGGGTCTGAGCCTTCTCTATGGCCCTACGTAATCCCACAGGAGAGTTTCAAACCCCAGTCTGACCTTTAAGGGACCCATATGATTGAGGGGTACAATGAACTGAATGTTTCTATCCAGCCGAACCTTGAATGTTGAAATCCTAGCCCTCAGTATAACAGTGGCAGGGTGGGACTGTGAGCAATATTAGATTACAAGGATAGAGCCCAAATGAGCAGGATTAGTAACCTTCTAAAAGTGACCCAAAATAAATCTCTTACCCTTTTTTCTGCCAAGGGAAGGCATAGGAGGATGTTGTCTATGAACCAGGAAGTGGGCTCTCATCACACACAAGACCTTGATCATGGATATGCCAACCCTGAAAATGGTAAGAAATATCTAAGCTGGGTGCTCACAGCTCATGCCTATAATCCTAGCTACTCAGAAGGCTGAAGTCCAGAGGATTGAGGTTTGAAGCTACGCTGGGCAAAAAAGGTTATAAGACTCTATTTTCAAAATAACTAGCAAAAAGTTGGGCTGGAAGTGTGGATCAAGTGGTAGAGCACCAACCATAAGCAAGTAAGCTAAGCAACCATGAAACCCCAAGTTCAAATCCCAGTACTGGCAAAGAGAAAGAAAAGAGAAGTGTTGTTTAAATCACCCCATCTATGGTATCTCTATTATAGCACTCTGCATGGGCTGACCTAAGGGGTCAGCCTTCAGTACACACAGGCCCTGCCCTCAGTTTTAGGATCCAATGCTTAATCATCACAATAAACTTAAAGGATGACAAGAGTTTTAGAGGACCTAATATATGTCCAGCTCTGGGCAAGAACTTCATATAAATCTTTTCATTCACTCACACAATAACATCATGAGACAAATATGATTTCTGGGTCTTTAATGGGAAGATAATTGAACTCAGAGAAGTCAAATAATCTTTCCCTAGTTACACAGTGAAAACCCAGAGGAGCTAGGATATGAACCTACATTATCTTACAAAAGAGTAAAAGGGAAGATGACCCCCCAAGCATCTTTGCATTGAGCCAAGGTGGCAAAGAGATGGATGCCACCCAGGGAAGGGGAGATAGGCTGGCAGCGGAGGAGGCATCTTAGAAGAGAGAAGGGAGTTCGGCAACCTTGGATGCCCACCCAGGGGAGTTGGGAGGGTACTGGTTTCAAATGGTCTCACACTCCACTATCACAGGAGGGAGGGGCTATTTTCAGTCGAAGTCAGGGAGGAATCTGGAGCCAGGAGGAAGAAAGGAGTTGTCCTTTTGCTGGGAGGTCAGGCCTGGGGCACCTCAATGGCTACAGGACAAGCCCACAGAGGAGAATAGAAGGCCCAGCAGAGCTCTGTCATCTCCCCACATCTGTATAACTCAGTGCAATTAATGAGAACAGTGTTTGGCAAAAGCTTTGTCCCTCTGTTGACTGCTATTTAGCTTCTGGCTGTCAGATCACTCTGAAAGCACCCTGCAGGATGGATAAAGGCAGGACCTGCTTTGTTTCCTCTATCCAGGGATGGGCTAAATCCTATTAATGACATCGTTTTGTCTTTCGAAAGAAGGAAGGTGCCCCCTTTGACAGTAGCTCTCGACCCCAGCACCGTGGTTGGCGCAGGCCACAATGTGCTTCTGGAAGACTGCAATTTCTGGAAACACAAGGTAGCAGTGTATTTTCAGAGACGCCCATGGCTCCTCGCTGAGGCTGGACAGTGAGTTATTGCGGTCTCTTATCTTCAGTCGCAGGTGCAGCCATCCTGGGCTGCTTTCTCCTGCAGTGTGAAGCCAGGTTATATTTACTGTCTCAGGTGAGTAAGGGATCTAGCCCTGCCATAGCACCGAGGATGCATCTCAAACCAGTGCTTTATTCTTTCCTTCTTTCTTTCTTCATTATGTTTGTAATTTTGTTTTATTATTTCCCATTGGAAAGCTGCAAAATGAAAATGATGCAATCTACTGCTGTGAAATAATGTTGTGCTCGAGCCCTTTTCCAATAAGCCCCGAGGTTTGCACTGTGACGGCTTCATTAAATTAGTCGGCTCCATGGCAAATGGAAAAGTGCTCGGAGCTTCAGAGTTGGCTAATCCGAGTTGGGCTGCCAAGGACCATAGCCCATGCCGGAGTGCAGACACTTGTCTCTGTGTGACAAGGGTGAACAGGCTCCCACCTGCCACGTGGGACTTCACATGGCTGACAAGCTGACAGGCCCCTCCTGTAACCTTCAGTCTTTCCCTGTACTTCTACATCCGGGGGACTGTCCCAGGTGCTGAAAGAATAGATAGCAGGAACAGGGCAGGAGCTCAGCTTCAGGAGTGGAGAAGCAATGCACTTCACCATGGGTCACCCTTTGGAAGCCAGGCATGATTCAGGTGGCTGTACCCAAGATGCTCATAGATAAAAGCCCACCCACTCTTCTAACACCATTCTGAGTTTATGAGCACACATATTCTCTTTCTCATTCTCTCTCTCTCTCTCTCTCTCTGGCCAGGCTCCCTTGCAGTATTAAAGATTTCCATTACTGATAGTTCTTTCCAGTTAGCATTTTCAGTATTAAACTATGTCATTAGGAAGTTAAATATGCATGATCTTTGAATCTATGTGTATTATAACAAGATTTTATTGTTATAAATTTGTCTTCTTGGTCTTCCATTTCTGCCTTAGTTGTCTTTTTAAAACTCTAGCATCTGATAACTAGCCAGAAGGTAATTAGGATGTGGTACTAAAGAATCACAGGCTCATTCTCTCACTCATTCACAGAAATTTATTGAGTGTCTACAATAAGATAAGGTCCTCCAGCCAGTGGGTAAGACGGGGCTGACAGCTAATTACAGCCCTAAGGAATTCTGAGCCAACATAGGAAGCCCCCCTCCCCCCACATATAAATATTGGATAAGACAATTTGAAATCACAGCTGCATTTGAATGGAAGAAGAGAGAGATTCCAGATTCCAAAAACAAGAAGAAATTTAAAGTGAGAGTGCTGAGCGAGAGCTGGAGGGGACTCAAAGCAGAAACATGTCAGCAAGACTGGGGATTCACAAATAGGCAGGAGCAAATAGATTCATGGCCTCATGGGTAGGTAGTCGGGACTGGAAATGAGACCTTCCATATTATTTGGTGCCTGGAAGAGATAGACAAGCCCCACCTACCAGCTGAGGGAATGACAATGGTATGGAAGCACGACTAAAATTGGGGGTGCAATAAAAGCAATCCAAACTTGTGCCAAGCACAGAAGCAAGGTCCAAATTCTCATCTCTCATAGTGTGAAAACCACCAACAGAGAAATCAATGCCCAAATTGGCCTGAAATCAAAGCAATCCAACAGGATCCTAGCAGAGGCAAGCAGAGGCAAGCATAAGCCTCCCCTGGGGCATGCCTTCACAACCAGACTACTCATGATGCCCAGAGGAGAAAACTCCCACTGATGAGCTTAGGAAGGGGGTAGCACGGGGGCGGGGGGGGGTTTACAAAGAACAAAAGGGAACCAGCTGCCAAGAGAGTAAGTTTCATATTTACCATGGTACCAGGATCTATCACCTTTGTATAAAGCCCAGATTTATCCCCCCCAAAACCTGTCAACTATCTCTATTCCCTCAACATCATCTTGCCCCTAGTTCTAATCTAAACACAACAGCACTTGGATTTCCTGCTTCTCTTCTCAGTTAATGCGAGTGTACAGTCAGTCACTCGGAGTCCATGAGGGATGGGTTCCTGCACCTTCCCATGAATCCCCAAATCTTTGGCTACTCTAGTGCCTTGCACAACGTTCTGTAGTATTGGCATATAACACAGGCATATTCTTCCATGTACTTTAAATCACCTTTAGATTATTTAAAATACCCAGTATAAAGCAAATGCTATATAAGTAGTTTCAATACTGTATTGTTCAGGAGATAATGACAAGAAAAAAGCCTATGTATGTTCAGTATGTGTGCATTTCTTTCTGTATATGTCCAATCTGCAGTTCATTGAATTTGCAGATATAGAGTGGATATGGAGGGCTGTCACACATACATACACACACACACACACATATTTATATGTAGCATGTAATTTGCACAGCACAGTAAGACACTCAGAAAGAAGTTCACATTGTTCTCACTAGCCAGATATGATCTTGAGTGGTAAGGCTGCTCTAAGGGGATAAATCTCCTAACATAATGTAAGGCCTAAATTTTACAGACTTTTAATCTTTAGATTAGAAGTCTTCATTTTTTTTCCACAGGCTGTTGTCATTTGGCACACTTCCATTTTCACTCTTAGTTATAGATGACCTACTAAGTGAGCCATTGCAGACTACCAACATCTCATACTCAACTCAAATCCTCAGAGAAGACCAAGGACTCTAATGTAATTCACCAAAATGCCTGAGACCACATTTGCTCCATTGTGCACACACAGGCCAGGGGTCTCCCCAAGAATTGGTGAAAGTCTGAAATGGCTGCTATGCTCACTGTTAAATCACAACCCACTCTCTCCTTAGCTACCTCATCCTGAAGATGGTGGACAATGTGCTGCAAATCACTACACAGATGTGGTGATTCCTATTTGCATCACCAATTTTAAATTTCCATTTCCCATGAAGGAGGCCTTAAGATGCATACCTTGCATGCAGCTCCCTGAGAGCCATTGTATCTCCACTTGCAGGTTTCCCTCCACACCCTTCAATGGGACACTTCACTAGCGTCTCCAAGGTCTTCTTGTAAGAGGGAGGTCAGTGAGAACTGAGCCTTTGCTCTTCTGCCACATGGAATGTAGTTGGATAAGAAGTATTTATCCTACTGAGGAAGAGCTTTCCATTTCTCTCCCTCATCCTCCTGGGTGTCTGAGATTCAGATACCACCGGAATTTGGTAATTTTATGGGGGAAGTAGCATGTAGGTAGTCACTTCATCTTGGACAAGGCATGGTTTGGTCAATAATCTGTTCATGAAAACAGCCCACTCTGAGTTTGTTGTGTCTGGCCCAGGTCTTAGGATTGTGAAAGGCAAGAGATACTTTGTAAGCCACCAGAGAACTAAAAGATTGGCACAAATGCAGAGGTGAAAAGTAGGCAGAAGGCAACTCTCAGATCAGCTTTTATTATTCTAGTGTGGTGCCTGTTTCATCTACTTGGGGGACAGGTTGCTGGAAATTACCTCTTCCCTGTAGACCTGCCTTGGCCTCTGTGAACACATACCTTGAGAAATGTCAGCATTTCTTCTACAGTTGGTTTCGTCTTCATGGCCTCCTCTGCATTTCCCAGGGTGAAGCAGCCTTAACCCAGATGCCTAGTCCTAACTAGACAAGGGGATACAAGTATTGCATAAGCAAACACAACCACTAGAGGAGATTTTGGGTATATGCACAACCCTTTCCTTTCCAAGTCTATAATGGAAATACAGCAATGGGTTTTATAATGACCTTCAATGTCTTATTACTGAGAGCCCTTCTGCTCAGGATCTAATACCCACTGGGCAGATGTATACTAACAGCTCCCCATGATCACTACTACTCTTTACTCTCCTGAATGATCCTCTCTCCTTGAGCACTTGTTGAACCTGGTGACTGCTTCTGCAGAATAGAAGATGACAAAAGCATTGTGATGGGTCTTGTGAGATTCAGACATAAGAGACTGTGACTCCCATCTTGCTGATACTCTTGTCTCCTTGGCTTACCTGCTATGGAGAAGTAAGATGCTATATGGGGGAGGCCCACAAAGTAAGATCTGAGGGCAGCCTCTGGCCAATGGCCTGTGAGGGGCCAAGTCCTGCCAACAAACACTGAGAGAGCCTGGAACAGACTTAGCCCCAGTGGAGCTGACTGCAGACTCAACCAGTTCTTCAATCACAGCTGAATCTGGACCTCTGACCCACAGAAACTGGAACAATAAATTTGAGTTGCTTTAAGCTGCTAAATTTGGGGGGTAATTTGTTATGCCCCTGTAGTGGACTACCTGGGCAGGAAAAAAAGTATGAGCATATTGTAGAAATGTTTTACACAATATGACTTATTTCTTCTCCTAAGCTCTAGTTAATAAGAAAGGGATACCACCATAACCAATTTCCAGAGCACAGCAGTACATTGGAGAATCTTTGGAATAAGAAACTCTTACGCTAATGGAAGACCAGATGGCACCCATGTTGCCACAGGCTTTATGATTGTATTAACTACAGAGGGCACCAGAATTAACCAAGGAGACTGGATCTCATGTCAACTCCATCAAATTGGGGATTTTCATAGGAAACCTAGAGCCTTTAGAGTGAGGCAGATATGTATCAGTAAACACCACAGATCCAGTTCCACTCACCCAGGTGACCAGGTGCCATAACAGGAAGCTGTGGTCCAAAGAAGAGACTTATACCTCTTTTAAGATAGGATTGGGATATGACTCAACTGGCCAAGTACTTGCTTAGCAAGTGTAAGGACTGAGCTCAGTTCAATCTAATGTATATACATATGTATGTACATACATATGTACATACATATGTATATACACTATGCACATGTGCATATATACATGTACCTATGTGTATACATATATGTATGTGTATATTTATATGTGTATGTATAGTCATCACAGAGATAGTTGATGGTAGCCTAAGAGCACAAGTCTCTCTATCCTTATGTTCTGTCCTGCCCGCTTTCAATGGAGAACTGAGCTTATCTCTGAGCCAACATAAGAAGACACAGCATGAAGTACCCAAAGACAACATCTAAGGTTAACTTTATTTGTTCTGGAAGCCCCTTCTATTTGGTCATCTCTCACGTGAGTCCTGACCTGATGATAGAAAAGGACTCCTTTTCTCTCTGGCCTCCACTTGAGGAAAGGAAACAACCAATACATCCCATTGGATCTCTGACTCTAGGGACCAATGAGGGCAAGACATGGCCAGGACTGGAACTTCACAACAATGAAAAAAATGTGGGTTTCTTGCTCGGTCCCACTGGCTGGTGACCTGTTCTTCCATCTTCCCTGAGGCAGCCACTCCCCTCTGGGAGGGGAGGAGGCTTTGCTCCACCTCCAGTCCAAGGTATCCGGTGCAGTCCCAGGCTGTTCTTAGCCTGGCTTCCAGTCTGTTTTGGTCTGGGGAAGCACCACCCCCATGCTGAGTCCAGATGGGGTGCTCATGAGTTCACAATGTCCCAGTGCTGGCTCATGAGTGAAGATTCACAAGGGTTGATGACGACTTCCTTGCCATCCTCAGTGCTGTCACCAAACATATCTGTGTCTAGGCAGAGGTGGGATGCTATGTGCTCAATCCGGGCCCCGGTCCTGGTCCATTGCTGAGGAGATGAAGAGGAGAAAGGATGAGCCAGAGGTATCTCTGGGTATGTTCCATGTCCTACTGTAATTTAAGTTGCTCCAGCAGCATTTGGGCCACAGTACATGTCAAAGATCAGCGAAAGATTAGATCCCATGATCTCATAGAGAAATATTGTCACTAATTGCTCAGCCATGTATTTTTTTAATTTAATTTTTATCTACAAATAGTGTACAAGGTAAGTTACACTTTAACATGTCCATTTAGGTATACATTCTCCCTCTCACTCCCACCTGTTCTTTCCTGTTTCCTTTTTCACATATGCATATTTAGTATTATGACTGTATTCATTCATCCATTGTTCCCTTTTCCATTCATCAGCTCCCTTACCTCAACCCCACCCCAACTCAAAAGAAGTTTCAGTTTTGTGATATTCATTTTGTGAACTTGTCTGTTAATTGTTCAAAGGGCTTCCACCATGAAGTTTAGACCTTTGTTTAAGCTGAATATTTTAAAAGCTAAAGAAAAAAAATCACCAGGAGGCAAGTTTTTCTCACAATAGGCCATAGCATATGAAGGGAGTCTAGTGTCTTCTCAGTTATGAAGTGGTGAAGGATCAGCAATGGTGACCGGAGGACAGGCAGGCCTTCTTCAAGCACCACATGCCTAATGCACTGTTGCCTGGATTTTCCCTCACATGACCAAGAAAGAGGGATGGACAAGTATTGGGGGCCACCCTTGATTGTGTATGAAGCTCTAAACTTCATAGAAACCATTACTACCAATTGCTCTACATAGCTACTCAGAGTAGCATCAACTCCACTATACAAGAGGAAAAGGAAGCTCAGAGAGGTCCAGTAATCTGCTATGGTTCACATGGCCAGGGAGCTATAAAACAGACTGAACTTCAGCCTCTCACATCAGTAGCAAATGAGCAGGAAACCAAGTTCTGCTAGAGTACTGGGGAACAGGACACAGCTATAATACTATGAATTTTTTTTTTTGGGGGGGGGATGGAAAGAGGGACAGGCCCTGAAGGCAAAGAGTTGACTCTCATTCACTGTTGTGGCCCTGAGATCCTTGTGAATTGGAGCCATGACAGAAGCAGATCGGTCAACTGGTGTGGCCAAATGAGATTGGCAAGCTTTCATATACCAGCTGACTAGTGGGGTCACCAAGACCACTGCTGCCTCCTCCCGTCTAGGAGGGCTTCTTTCTTATTAACCCTTCCTCTGCCAACAGACCCATTCTTTGCCTGGCTGTGAGATGTAGACTTGCCAATCATAGTATGGAAGGCAGCCATACCCCTTGAACCTGCTGGGTACTCACCTGCCTGTTATCTCCATTCTTGCACAGAGTAAGAACCACTGGAGCACCAGGAAACAGGGTGACAACTGACAGACACAGTTCCTCCTGGATGATCTGCTGGGTGTATGTGAAAGCCCATACCTGGGGAACCAGGAAGGTTAACTCAGGAGCAAGGAAGCCACTGTGCACAGAATACCACCATGTCTATGTGAGATAATCAGTACAGCCTGCTAAGAAGTTCCAGAGTTTTAATAGGTACTGGTCATCAACAAGGTCACACCGAGAGGTCACATCCCCATGAAAATCTGTCCCCATACTTCATGATGGGGATTGAGCCTAGGTCATGTAGAAAGCCACTGGAAAGCATTAATCAATTCAGAGCTCTGGACAGCAGTCTGTACAACATCCCAATGGAGTTATGTGTTCTCCAGTATCTGTGTTTAGAGACCACATCTTAACGAATGGCTGTTCTCACATGTGACATGTCAAGCAGCCCCCTGGAAGCTCTCTCCCCAAGATGACTTCAGAATTTCACCCTTTCTTTGAATGGAGTTCAAGTCAGTGTCTTAAGGCCATGAGGGTTATGATAAAAGGCAGACTGAGTGACAAAAAAAAATAAGGAAACACTCCAATGGAGTGGAAGGAAGAAGAGTTTGAAGGAAAGAAGGATGTTATGAGAGCAAGAAGTTATTTTAAGAGGACACCACACACACACACACACACACACACACACACACCATATACCTACACAACTTGATGTGCCAAGTATAATAGATATCTTAGCCCCTGACCTTCTGGAGGAAGGAAGCTGACACAACAGATAGACAAGAAAAAAAAAATCTGACAACATAAAGAGCCAGGCACTCTGATAGTTCATTATCAGGAGTGGATCTCACTTATTTCTTCCAAAGTGCCAGAGACCACAGAGTGACCACTGTTTAGGAAGCAAGTGCTGGCACATGGGCTATCTAAATGTGAACCACAGAGGTTGTAACACAGGGTAATGCCTGCCATTTTCCCTTACCATGAGGAAAAGATGATTCTCGAATTGGATCCTTTCCAGACCAAGGGAAGCTAGAGAGGACTCTGTCTTAGTAAGAATTGGATTTCTTCTCTATCGTATCCCTATGGATTAGGAGATCCTCAGCCTCTCGGCCAGGCCCGTGAATAAAAATAGGACCTTGGTAGAGAGCTTTTGCCAGAGGACAACTCGTTCCCAAAGCTGACATGGTATTCATTTGCCTTTCACTCTTCACCTTCATTAACTGCTTCCTGGCTCAGGACTTACCTTGATCTCCATGGTCTGCTTATCTCTAATGGCTTTCTGGGACCTGGATTGTTCCTCCTCCCCTCATATAGGCTCAGGTCTCTGTGCTGTACTAACCACATAACCATCTTCACCTTGAGTTGATCTCCACTTGCTTGATTATAACCACTGCCTCTCTGATCTGGAAATGTCCTCTACTTTCTCATCCGAGGATGAGGTCACTAGCAAAAATGAGAGCCGTGGTCCCTTAAAGGTGGCTCCTGCCTGAAAACTCCATGTCCCTTTACAACTGTGAGTGTTGCAAGATGATCTGAATTAGAAAGTACTCCTTGCGGAGTAGCTAGATTACAGATGGCACAAGGCTGTCAGAGCTGACAATTCTTGTAGCCAGATGATGGGATATATATAAATATTATTTTCTTCACACTCGTCCATCTACTTCTACATTTACATATGTTTGAACTTTTCTGTAATACAAAGCTATAAAGTAGATTCCTTGGGAGATATCAAGAAGTTCTTCCCTCGACCTGTGATCATTATCATTATACCCATTATTCTCCTCCTTCAAGTATAAGGCAATCCAAAGGGGGAAAGAATGCAGGGGTGGCTAATGATGCTGACATTTACTGAGACTTTTGTGTCTGACATTGTTCTGAAAGCTTGCCACTGATTGACTAACTTGATCTTCCTAAGATCTCATTAAGGAGATATTCCTATTATTCCCACTTTACAGATGACCTGCAAGGCTCATTGAGGTTATTCAAGATCATATGCAAGTAAGTGCCCCTTCCACACACCAGCTGTCTCTACAAACTCTGCCACTGTTGATGCCAGCCAAGTCCTGGCTAGTGCTGGAGTTTGTTTAGGTACTTTTAGTCATGGGAGAAGGCTCATGTCCCTGAGTTTCCTCTTCAAGGTTATAAATATTAAAACTATACATCACCTATACTTCAATAGCAAATAGCTGGCAAGAGACTCTCCTCTGTGATCAGTTTCTAGTGACAACTCCTATGAATGGCAAAGGTGGTCAGCATCTGACAAGGGCAAGAGGTTGAAAAGAAGTCAGTGCACCACAGATTCCAATCCAAGCTACAAGAACACACACAGCCCTGCCTGTGTCTTCTCCTTCTCTCCACTCAGTCTTCATACCAGTGTATGGTCACTCTCCTCTAAATGGTCTCCTTTGTGTCTAGGAATGTGCATTTGTGTCACAATCTATCTGAAAGGCTAAATCCAGGCATGAGATCTATGCAGATCCTGAAATCAGACCAGACTATTGTCTGGGGGAATTCCAGAGTCCTAGACACCTGAAAGAAATATGATCTAGAAGGGTGGGGTCTTATACTTAAGCCTAAAATATTCCTTGGTCTGTAGGGAGAAGAGAGAAGGAGAAGTCCAGGTCCATGGACAGAGCTGCCAGGAAGCCATTTTTCCAGGCCACTGGACAACTGGTCTCAAAGTTAGCCTTCTGTCATCCTCTGAAAATGAGGCCAGTCAGTGATGGGGACAGATGAATCTGATCCTCCATTCCATTACCTGCTTACAGCCCACAGGGAAGCAGGAATTAGCATTTAAAAATAAATCCTGTCATTATCTTAAGACAACCACAATACAACAGCACTGCATTTTTTTGTTGTTGAAAGTATTAAGGGATTAAACACAAACATTTAAAACATCCCAGTTTTGGAAAGCCGATCTGGCATTTCTTCTGTTTGAATATCCTAGGGGTCTAGAAGTGCTGAGGATGAATTCTCCTGACATCTGAGACGTCACATCCAGAAATACCCTTGGAAGGGGTTGACTAGCTGGATGGCACACTCCTGGCTTGGAGTCTGAGGAAACCACGCCCTCTCAGGAGCCTGCCATGGGAGCCCTTACACAAGTGGATTCACCAGCTGCTGCTTTGCTGGTGTTGCAGTCATTTGTCCTCAGAATCTCCCAGCAGAAGGCTGACCTCTAGCCACATCTGCAAGAGGGGAGGAGAGGAGAGAGAGAAAAAAAACACAACAAAGACTGGAGAAGGTACGGTAGGGAAGCAAAGAGAGCTGCTCTAAGTCCCATTCTGTTCCTGTCAGACTTCTCAGAGGGGCTGGTGATGAATGGGTTTATTAAACAAATCTGGAGTCAGAAATGGTCTGGAGGCAGGCAGCAGCCCGTTGCTCAAGCAGGTCTGGCCTGGCTTGGCATATGCTGGGCCCTCTACTGATGGCTCCATTTGTAAAAGTACTGCCTGTGATTGATGTACACACACACACACACACACACACACACACACTTCTATGTGGAGAACATAAACTGAACCAAAAAGCAAACAGAAGGCAGCCTTGCTGGGCTTGTTGCAGTCAACATAAGCCCAGTATGAAAGGGACTGTCTCAGGCTAGGCTAGTTCTAGGCGTTCAACTTTCATAGCCCATTTAATCCTCATCAGAGCCATAGTCAGAGGGGGAAAGGGAAAATAAACTGAGGCCAATTTTGCAGTTCAAGGTCCAAAGTGACCTTTTAGAGGGGAGTGACCAAGCTTAGATATGCAGGCCGGAGAGTCACAGTATGGAGCAGAACCAAGGGTGAGATGAAACAGGTAGCAGACACAGGCTGGAAGTCAGTTCTAGGCCTACACGTGGCCCTTGCTGATATGGAATCCACAATGCAAGGGTCTCCATTCACATTCTGCCTCAGTTCCCGTGAACATTAGGGAGAGGACTCCCTGGCCTGCCCCATCTCAGACCTTGAGGTGTAAATACAAGTGTTGTCTCTTTACAGGGTTATCTTTGGAAATTGGCCACAAAGAAGACTCTCTTGGCAGCTCTCTCCTGTCAAGGTGGAGCTAGTCTAGGGTTTTAACATTTACAACCTTCAAGTGGAACTCCTGGATCAGAAATCCTCTCCCGTGACTAAACTTGCATGAAAAAATCTCTGAAATCAGCCATAAAATGGTTGCGAGACGAATGGGACTTCTGTGTGACCTTCCTGATGTGGCCTCCCAGAGTCTGGAGGGGTGGACGCAATGAGAAGGGGTTCAGGGGCAGATGTTGTGCCCTCTGGAAAGGCCAAGAGGTAGGCAAGTGGTGAGGATGTAGGTAAGGTATCACAGAGCAGGGCTTGGGGGACAGGACCCTGACAGTATCCAGTAGTAGCAGCAAAGGTTGGGGTGTAGAAAGACAGGACTGTGGGGTTTGACGAAAAGGAAGAGACAGAGGCTGGAAGCCAGTACTACACTACACATGGCCCTAGCCTGGTGTAGACTCCATAAAGCAAAGGCCTCCATATAGTCTCATAAGAAGACTATATATAACACATGCACTTACACACACATGATGCATGGAAGAGATGAATAACTCACACATGTGTGACATGTGTAAAACTATTATATGGATTTCTCTCTATCTAAAATAGGTTGAACACTTTCAAAACCCTGGGAAATGTAGCCCAATCCTGATGCTGAGCTTTGGGCCATGGGCAACCAGAAGTGGGATCTAATTCTGCCCCATCCCACCTGCTTCCCCAGTAGGCAGCAGGGAGCTCAGGTCACCTTGGTCCTGTCTGTTGAACCTCTTCTCATCTCTCAGTGATCTTCTAACAACCTGCAGTCACATGGTCACTACACAAACCCAGCATTCTCCCAAAGCAGAGTGAAGGGGTGGCTCATACCAGAGAAGAGCTCTGCCTTCCTGCAGACCTTAGCATAACAGCCCTCAGTGCCTGCATTGCCACTCTCCTCTGTGGCATGTGGTGCTGTAGCCCTGCAGGATGACTTTACCTGGGACTTTGCTTCGTTGCTTTTAATGCAGGGGCTCAGCCTGAGGCTTGGGAGCTCTTCATTGTTCTGCTTTTGAGACTCAAGACACTTCTGCCTCTGCCGGATGTTGCCCTTCTGGATGGAGGAATCTGAGGGGACCCTGAAGAAAGCCACCAGGAGAGATGAGACCTCACCGGCAGCTGGAGAGGTAAGGGGGGTGGGGGGTTATTCTGAAAATGGCAGGGCCATCTCCCTGTCACAAAGCTTGGCACTGTTCACAAAAGGGAAAGACACTGTCAGGAGGAAGTAGCAAGCACTCAGGAGCCACATGATGGACAGATCCCTGGAACGGAGCCCATGTTAGCAAGTCCATGCTCTCGGGACACTTCCTGGAGCTCAAGCTTCAGCCATTGAGAAATACTGTAACTAGCTACTTGCAGTCCCTCATGCTGCTGAGTCAATGTAACTTCCCTTCTGGTTTCAGGGAAATGGAGAGCCAACTAGTCTTCTAACTCTTCCCTAGACATAAAAATCCGATCCAGCATGTGGCTGGCTATGTCTCCCCCAGACCAAGCCAGCTGAGGGCCTCCCCTGGTGGCCAGCCAGGGCTCCAATGGACAGGGATACCTGAGTTCTGGGTAGACATTCTCCAGATACCACTTGAAGGTCTGGCAGGGCAGGCTCCTCCTCAGGTCCAGTCTGTTCTTGATGCTGTGGGTGATGGGGGCAGGGAGGGGACACAAAGACAAAACAGCAGTCTGAGGCAGAACCAGTAACAGAGGCTCAGGCTGGGGAGCACTAGAAGCGATAGACATCCATGCATTGCACCCATGTGTCTCTGGGCAGTGCTGGGGTAATGAGCTAGCAGATTTCTCTAACTCCAGACAGAGGTATGGCAACACCTCACAACATCTCACAATGCTGCAGCAATGACAAACTTTAGATTTTAACTTTATATTTTTAAAAAAGCTGCAAGAACTTCCAGTGTGTTATTCAGGATTCACTGCTAGGGATCTAGGCCAATGTACTCACAATCTCTCTTGGGATTTTGCATTTGCTAGACCACTTCCCACTGCCCCCTGCCTCAGAGAATCCTCTTCCTGGTCTGGTACAGGGGTCTAGCCATGTATTTGTTCCTGGGATACTCCTGTATATGTCAGGCATCACCCCGTATGGAATAGGAAGGAAAGCTCTTGTGCAATTGTATGAGACAGTGAAACAAGTATCATAGCCCAGGTAACGCAGAAGGACTGTGGAGGTCACAGGGACATCTCAGAGGTCCACCCTTGAGAAGTCTGTGGTGCTCAAGGTGGTAATGGTGGCCGATACTGGGATCTGAAAAGAAGAGTAGATATCATCAGACCAGAAGGTGGATGAGGCATAGCCCTGCTACTGAGCATCATGGCGTGGAGAGAACAGAGACATCAGTGCATATGAAGTGAAAAAAGTTCTGCCAGATAGCAATGCTGCAGGGCCGTAAAACAGATGCACATGTGAATGTCAATGTGAAGCGAAAGCAAGGAAGACTGTTCATGGGGATGAGGAGCAGACAGTTTTAGGATCAAATGTCATAACTTTAGTCTAGGACTTGTTGAGCTGGAGGTGTGTGTGGACGCTCTGTTAGAGGTGTCCAGATAATACTTAAATGTAAGTGATAGGAAGAGAGGTCTTAGGAGCTGTGAAGTTGTAAGTGATGGTATAGACTAGTTCTCAGCTATTCAGAAGGTGGAGGCAGGAGGATGGAGAGTTCAAGGCCAGCAGCAAGACAGGAAGACAGCAGCAAGACTGCTTCACAGAACAAAACACAAACAAAATGTCTGATATATGGCATAAGTGATAGAACACACTTGCCCAGTATTCAGAAGGCCCTGGATTCAATCCATACTATCACAAAAAGGAGAAAGAGGAGGAAAGAAGAAAGAGAGACAGAGAGATCTATGAATGTGGGGGAGAAGGAGCAGGAAGAGAAAGGAGATGTGAGGAGAAAGGTGTGTGTGTGTGTGTGTGTGTGTGTGTGTGTGTGTTTGTGTGTGTGTGTGTGTGTGTGTATACATAGGCAGCATAGATGTGGTGATTTGTGCCAGGGAGAATGTGTACTAAGATGAGGGCTTATGACAGGCCCTAGGGGAACACAAGCATATAAAGGGTATGGAGAAAAAAAAATCACCCTTTACCCATTCTCCAGTCCAGACCACTCCCCGGAATACATAAGTCATTCCTGGGCAAAAGGGAGCCCAGGATTCAGGTCTTCCAAACTCTCTAGATAATTCTACAGTGCAGACTAGTTTGCGAACCATCCGCCATGCTCTTCAAAGTGGGTCTTCAAGCCAGTATCACAAGGGAGCTTATTAGAAACACAGACCATATCTTCACTCGATCCCCTGGAGATCTGTGTGCACATTAAACTTTGAGAGGCCCTGCACCAGGAGGCAGGAGATAAATCCAGACAGCGGCAAATGGTTCAAAGTTGATTTATGAATGAGCTCAGGTATGAATGGTGCATCCAGATTGCTGCTGGAGAGCTGGCCAGCAACCACAGGAAGCACACCTGTCCCCTGAGACCGAAAAGACCCAGAAGGATGCGGCCAAGCTAATGGGCTGGCTTGTCTTGGGAAATGGATGTTTTTCATCTGGAAAGCAGTTGTCATTTGCACAAGAGAAAGGAAGGAGTAGGCTTGGACTCTGGCTCAGAGATGGGCAAATGAAGAACATTTCCTGAAGATAGAAGGGATGTGCTACTAGGAAAGGCAGCAGGGCAAGCGGGCATATCACAGCCTCACTGAGCCACTAGGTTATTATTTCCTAGTACTGGTGAGCAGAAGTGAACAGGGAAGGAAAACCCAAAGTCAGGTTCATCCAGGGATGAAGAAAACCTTGCAGACAGAGGAGGGTACTAATCAGAAGATTTAAGGACAAGACCTTTTGAAATCTGTCTTTAAGCAAGGGTAGCAACTGAAGAGGGTTGTGGGTGAAGAAGGGAAGTTGGTTGGAGGAACGTGGCTGGTGGGGCATAAGTTTTGATGAGGACAAGGAGCCATGCATCAGGAAGGGTGGGATTCGAGAACTACAGGGCAGCCTGGCATTGTGATGTCAGAGGCACAAGTCATTTTGGTTGGTTCTGATTTAAGCTTCTGTGTGAAAATGTGCTCTTAGAATTTCAGACTGTAAAAATACACTCGGTCTGGGCTGGGAAGGTGGCTTAGTGCTTAGTGCTTAGTGCTTGCCTAGCATGCATGAAGCCCTGGGTTCAATTCCTCAGCACCACAGAAACAGAAAAGGCCAGAAGTGGTGCTGTGGCTCAAGTGGTAGAGTGCTAACCTCGAGCAAAAAGAAACCAGGGACAGGCCCTGAGTCCAGGCCCCAGAACTGGCAAAAAAAGAAAAAAAGAAAAAGAAAAAATACACTTGGTTAACCTCCTCCCAGTGACTAGTGGATGACATTAGCAAGACAAAAAGCCATGGTTCCCCTGAAAGGGCACAAATTATAAATGAAGTCACTATTTTTCTCGAATCAACTCTGGGCTAGGAAATGCAAGGTATGTTTGAGTCTCCCCTCCTCCTCTTACAGCAGTGTGGTCTAGGGCCAGTATCACCTTCTCTTTGTCAAAAAAGTAAACTAAGTCCACTTCTCAGAGTTTGGGAGAGGTAACAAGATATCTCGTGTAATGGTATCCAGCTCTTAATAAGTCAATATCCCTTTCCTTGTTCTCTTTGCCCACAA
The DNA here is from genome assembly GCF_023159225.1 of Perognathus longimembris pacificus. Classification (NCBI taxonomy): domain Eukaryota; kingdom Metazoa; phylum Chordata; class Mammalia; order Rodentia; family Heteromyidae; genus Perognathus; species Perognathus longimembris. The sequence continues at coordinate 57,874,294 of NC_063168.1, read as the reverse complement.
AGCTTGAGTATTCCTGGAGGAATCCTCTGAACACACAGCGTTCCTCTGAGGATAGAGGGGAACTTGGGCTCGAGTGGCTAACAAGTACCGGAAGGAACTCTGGCTTAGGGACCAGTCCCATAACCCATCATACTACAAAAGAAGTGAGAAGATGCAAGGGCCAGTTTAACTTCTTGGTGGTCCATAGACAGAAGAGCTCTGCAAAGAGTTGCAAGAAGCCCTGCACACCCAGGATGGGGTGGAGTTTTAAGGGATAAACTCTCCAGGCTGGAGAGTTTTGTGGCTCCAAAGACTAGCTGGGATGATAGGTCTTTGTGCATGGGCCCTTGTTGCCTCTCTGCCTTTCTCAACCTATAGGCACACTTACTTCCCAAATGGCCTCTCCAGGGCAAAAGGCCGGGCAGCATAGTAATATTGTTTGTATTCATCCATCCACACTTCAGCTGTCCGCTTGGTGTTCCTGGGGAGAAAAGAAATGTCAGGAGCAGGCTGTCCAGGAGGACAATTGAAATACACTGTGTACATGTGCAAAGATGGCAGCATCATGAGGTAGGATCACCACGATAAAGCAATTATTATTCCCAGAATACCAAGTCCTACCCAATCTCCAAAGGCAGTGTTTTAGTAATAAAAACAAAGCTTTCCCCAAGGTTTCATGTCAAAAAGATCAGAAATATTATACCAGAAACGTAACTTCTGGGGTTCTTAAAGAAATAGAGAGAAAAGGATCAGGTACATCCATTTGCTTCTGGCCACTTGAAGTAAAAAAAGCAGACTATGGTGACCAACTTGCCTCTGGCCAACTTGGTTCTTGGAATCTTCCTCCAGGGTCCTTACATCTATTTTTTCCCTTCATCACTCTGTTTTCCATCAGATATTTGCTCTGAAGCATTAGGGAAGCCCCAGCCCTGATATTGAATGGTATCCATGACATTTAGCCACAGGCACAGAGCCCACACACACTCACTTTATGTATGTGTTGGCATTTCCATCTGGGAAAACGTAGGGGTGCTTCTTCCGGAAGACATGGCCTACGCGGCTGCAAGGAATAATCTCCAGGCTGCCCCCACACATCCACACACGGAAGGAGATTTCTGCAAGACAATCACACCCCTCGCATTACTGCTTCATGCCATGAAGATGGTTTTGAGGAACCAGGCCTAGGCCTCTGTGGCTGGCTAAGAACAGACTCCACTGACCTGGCATGGCAGTTCTAACACTTCCCAAGGGGTGTGGGCTAACACACAGTCAACGGGAAGCACACTGGCTTCTGCAACACATGGAGCAGCCAGAATAATGGGGCCCTGCCTGGATGATTTTGCCTGAAGAAAGGAAGCCATGAGGGCAGCAATGGAGTTGTTTTGGGAGCTGCAAAAGGATTCTGTGTAAAAGGTGGATTAAACTCACTTCCTGTGATCCCAAGCAATTAGAGGATGGAAGAAAAGGAATTCCTTTTGAGAATACAGGAGCACGAATCAAGCCAGGGACTGGAAATCTATCATGAGAAGAATCAACACAAGCTAAACTACATGGTAAGATGTAACAGAGAGGATTAGATCTGCAGAAGGCACTTGGACAAGGTATGGAAAATGCCTTCCACACCTAGCTTCCAATGCTACTACTGGGATAAGAGCCGACCATTGAAACATAGTCCAGGAGTTGGGGGTGGGGAGGTGCGTGCATGTGTGTGTGTGGGTGGGGGGGGGGGAGGTGAACAGTAACTAGAGCTGAAGAAAATGCCGGAAGCTACAAAATGTGGTAGGAGTTTCATCCTCCCCTACTTCCATTTCTTTCTGCTGCTGTGGGGACCCCAGAGTGGGGGGTGGGCTCTGGGACTTCTCAGGGAAGGCTCTAGGCAGGGCTTTTACCCCAGGTTTAACCCCGAAGAAGCTGTAGCATTCTAGGGCAGGTTGGAGGGCAGGGAGGATCCATAAAGGGAAACAGTTTATCATTGCCATTGCTTAGAACTGCCATGCATAATGACATTTTTTAAGAAAGCAGATGATTGTTAGATATTATTGCTTCAAAATTCTCTATTAATAACCCCTCCCTTGCTAAATGCATGCAGAGTCAGCCACCCTCTATACTTTATGTCACTCTAGAAAAGGCAGCTCCCAATCTGTGGGAATTCCTCCCTGGTCCAGGCTTCTGCAGTGATGCTCAAGTGTAAAGGACACAGGCTAGATGGGAATAATATTCATGCCTATAGGCGACTGCCTGTGGGGGGCATGGAGAAGCAGGCCAGGTGTCCTGGGACAAGACTCAAAGATGCAGGTACTCCAGGGCCTTCCACTGCATGACTGACTGCCCAGCACCCTCCCGCAGCCTGAGTTTCACCTTGGGGCCTTTCTCGTCTGCTTCCCTTTCACTTCCTGATCTTTCTAGCTCTCCAAGCAGGTAGCTAAGCTTGAATTCTTCCTCCTGCTCCTCCCTTACTTGCTCTCACTAATCCCCTTCTGCTTCCTCCATGTCTTCCTGTTGAGATCACTGAGCTGCAGTTAAGGCAGCACCAGCCTACTTCATCACCTTCTCTGTCCCTGTCTCTGCCAGCAGCCCAGGTGCTTTCCTACACAGAGTGCAGCTTGCCTCCAGTAGAAGAATCATGGAGAACTTGGCTTTGCATACCCGAATCTACAATAACCTACTAGCTGCATCCCTGGGCAACCTGCCTTAGATTGCTGAGGCTCAATTTCCTTGTATGTCAAACAAAGATCATAAAAATACTCTGTAGGACTGGCGTTTGCATCAAATGAAATAGAATTTTGAGAATGACTGTGTGTACTTGAAGTGCAATCAGACGCTCAGCAGCACGTCAACTGGGATCCCCTTCTGAAGTCAGTCTCCTGCAAACTCAAATACTGATGTGCATCGCCCACCTGTGTGTACTTCTAACTTCTTAGACCACTTACAGCCAGCTTCCTTCTCCTTTCTGTCTTTTGCAGTACAAAGGATATACCTGAACTTGGGGACTTACCTACAATTTTGACTATCCCCAGTAACAGTCCCCAACATAGAGCAGTTAGCATGTGGCTGTTGGCACTGTCTATGGTGTAGGTTCTGAGGCTTGGTGTTTCATGAGCCATTGTTGGATACCCACATCACAATCAAGGACATGAGGTCTTGGTGGAAAATCCCATCAGTCCATGTGTGCCTCAGGAAGTCTTCTTCACTCCTGTAAACACCCACCCATTCCTCTGCAGAGACTCCAAGTAGGGTTTTCTTCACTTCCTCCAAACAAAACCCTTCTTAATCTTCCAACACGACAGATGATGGCCTTGCTTACTAGATATGACCTACATGTTGTATGCCAGCTTTTCTCTAAAGATATGCACGTGTTTCTGCTACCCTAAAGTCTATGTATTCAGATGTGTTCCTCTCCATGTATTCAAATGAGACATATGTCCCCCCTGCCTTATTTGCAAAGCAAATATATCCAACCCTACCTCTATTCTCCCCAACCCATAAACTATTTCTCTTGCTGTGCTCCCTCTGGGCAGCCTTTTTGATTCCCTCTGAGTCCAGTGGCCGTCTCCTAGGCCACAGTAATGCACCTTTCCCCACCTTGGACTGCATCATCACCTGGCTCTGGTCCTTTTCCACCTTTTCTTCTTCATCCCAAACTCTGTCTCTGAGTGTCCTCTGGACACAGCTTCCCAATGTGACTCAGTGTTCATGGAATGATGCAGAGAACTCACCTCCATCCCACCAGCCTCAGCTCTACTCCAGGATGCAATGCCCCTTCCAGGGCTGGCTGATGCTTCACGACCCTGCCACTGACCCATCCAGCACCTCTTTGATGCTTGGTTTCCTCCTGCAGCCCTGCCTTATTTCCTAGTTAAAGCCCATTCTTCTTCCTTGTTTTCCTGTGCTTGTTAGTGTGAAAATGCAGACTATCATAATTCCTCAAACATTAGTCAGGCTTGGTTATTCATCCTCTACCAACCTTACTTAGTGGTTCTTGATGCTTTTGTTTTGTTCCCAATGTATAAGCAAGATGCTCTGTTAGAGCAACTGATAGCAAGTAGTTGGGAACTGATACACATATCCTCAAGTCCAAAATCCAAAGTTCTGCCATAATCCTGCCTCAATAATGAATACTGTCACTGGCCAATGCAGCCATAGATATAACACTAATTTCAAGGCACTTAAAAAAAAAAAAGGAACACAAGTAACAAACACCTAACTAGCTGCCACATGTCTACTTATCAACTCACTCATTTGGTCATACAAAATGCTCATCTTAGTTCTCTTTGTTCCTCTCCATCCAGAGGAGTCCACAGCCTGGGCTGAATCTCGTTGCTCTACTCATGAGTCCAGGTCATTATAACTGAAGTTTCAGGAGGCACGTGGGCTTTCCTGGGTCCCTTCCAGTCAAGACACAGTCTAAGCTTGGGGGTTTCAAGTTAGTGCAATGACTGGAAGGCATGGCACGGTAGAACATTTAAAACCTTGGATATATATGATAATCCTGCTATGTTCTATACCATGGGATTCAGGATAAGGGTGTGTGTCCACTCAGGCTAGGGAGCTTGGCCTTCTGGTTGGCTGTTCTGCTGAAATCTTCTAGAACAGTCTTTTGATCCTAAAGTCTCAACAAGGGACTTGGCCAGAATTTCGATGGCTGGAAGCAGTGGTACCTTTAAGAGCCTTGTTCTGGAGGGTTGAGCTCCCATAGCCTCTTCACGGAAGAGTCCTCACCGACTCAGCACCCACATCACCTCCCTCTGGGGATGAATGAATGCCATGCAGGCCCAGATCGACTTTGCATTCCAGGCAGGGACATGTGTAATTCTCCATTCTCACTAGGGCACTGTTACGGTCTCGCTATCTTTGAACTTCAGATTAATATTTGAGAGCAAATTGCCCTTCTGCCCTCCATTCCAGTCTTTTTCCTTCCATCTCATCAACCCATCCACTATTTTCTCCAGCCTTCCCAGGCCCTTAACCCTTCATCAGAACCAACACTCACCTGACAAACTCATGTGTAGAGGGCAGGGGAGGGGGGGTTTGCTCTCCCCCATTATAGCGGTTCATGGGTATTTGCACAGCCCTGCTGTCAGTGATTCTCACAGATCTAACTTCATATAGTAACTTGGTTTTTAACAAAGGCAAAGGGGATCATTACACATGGGAAGCACATCACACAATGGGACCTGTTGTACATCAAGCTTTATATTATCTACACATATGTATATGTGTAGGCAGTATGGCATTACCCATTCTGCCTCTGTCCCAGTTTCTACCTATTGAGGACAAAGGGAAAAGAGGGGACAGTGGCAGGCATGACACAGACTCATTTGGCCACTGTTATTCATAAGTTCACAGATACATTTGTGTAATAGGGATTTTACCTTCCAGTAATTTATAAGTTCCCAAGGCTTACTGGGACAGGAAGCAAGGTCTGTGACATGAGTGGAATGTCTCCAAAAGGTTGTTAGAATCTTAATCCTCAGAGCAGAAGTGATGAGACCTGAGGTTTATGTGGGGCACTTTTTGGTAATACTAGGACTTGAACTCAGTGTCTTGTGCTTGCTAGGCAAGTGTTCTACCACTTGAACCACTTCTAGCCCTATTTGCTCTATTATTTATGCCAGTGGCTAGTCATGAACCTTGATTCTCCTACCTATGCTTCCAGAGTAACTGGGAAAATAGGCACATGCCATTACCTATTCCCAGTTTATTTGTTGAGATGGTATCTCATTAACTTTTTCCCAGCTTGCCTTGAATCATAATCATCCTGATCTCTACCACACATACCTGGCTCAGAAAGTAGGATCTTCTAAGAAACCTGAAGTCTCTGCTCCTATAAATGGACTAATCCTGCTACCTCAGGATGGGGTTAGTTATCAGAGGAGTGGATTACTAACAGAAGAACAAGTTTTCACCACTTCCCATGATCCAACCTGCAACACATTCTCTTGATTCCTTCCACCTTTTGCCATGGAATAATGCAACAAGATGACTATCACCAAAGGTGATCCTCCCGACTTGAAAATAATAGAAAGCTCTTCTAAAGAAATGTCTCCGTTCTTTGTATATCATCCAGCCCACACCATTCTGATATAGCAGCACAACACAGGCTGGGATTCTGTTTATTATTCTTTAACGAATGCATGAACTTGATCATACATAATCTTATATTGCTGGCCCACAAAAGACTGGTCTTGAAACTTGGAGAAGAACTGCATTTATCCTATATCTGGGACAGCCAAGGCCCACCCAGGTCCCAGCTTCTGGACAAGCATTAACCACAGATACATCATGATTACCAATGGCCACACGACTACAAATACCAAGATAGAACCCCATATCTTTCCATATTCCTAATAGAAAACGCACAGCCAGTACCTTCTCTGAAGGAACTTCATTATACCTGGGAAAATGCAGGAGAAAGGGTGGCCTCATGATATCACATCTGGGCACTGGGCTTTAGCAGAATAGCTCAAACAATGGAAGGAGCAGTAGACTGGTTTAGCCTACTCTCCACCCACAGGAAAGGGGACATTTCACTGGACATGGTAGTTGGCTTCTCTGCTCAGGGTCTCACAAAAGCCCAAATCAAGGCATCAGCAGGATTTTCCTCCTTTCTGGAGGCTCTGAAGAAGACTCAGCTCCAAGCTCATTCAGGTTATTTGTAGGGCTCTGCTCCTTGAGGCTATAGGACCAACAATCCCTTTTCTTGCTGGTCTTTGGCCTAGGACCCCACTCAGTTACCTCTGGTTGTTTCTCTATCTTCAAATTAGCAATGGCTGCTCAAGTCCCTCTGGAGCTTCAAATCGCTCTGACTGTGATACTTCTCTGTTGCTTCTAGCATGAAATGTCCTGGACTTCTTTTTTCTTAATTTATATTTTTATTGTTATCATAAAGGTGATATATATAGGGGTTATAGTTACATAAGTCAGGTAAAGAGTACATTTATTTTTGGACAATAATATCACCCCCTTCCCTCCCTCTCTCCCAGTTTTTCTCTCCAGTCCTCACCCACAAGTTGTATGTACAGTTGTTTTCAACATGGTGTCTAGTGGCTGCATTTGTTCACCCTTTGTCCCTCTATTTCTGTGCCCCTCCCCTTATCCTCCCAAAGACAGATAAGCAAACAAATGAAAGAAAATAGAAACAATGACAAAGAAGAAACCTCTTGTTTTCATATCTGTTCTCTACTTCTAAGGGCTCCTGTGCTAAGACTGGACCCACCTGCATCTTCTCCTACTTTCACGGCATTGCTTAGTGATCACATCACTTCTACTAAGTCCTTTCTGTCATATGATGGATCATTTGCTAGGATGCAGGGAATAGGGTGTGCATGTGTTTGTGGGGTTGCTTTCCCTACCACAGGGATAATTATCTCTATGTGATAGAGTTGGACCATTTTGAGAGTTTTAAGAGTGAGGTGAAATAAGTTTTCCAAGGGTACTTGGTGATGACCATGGGATTCAAAGTTACTCCTGGATGATTGCACAGCCTGTGCTCTTCCTATAATACACACATCCCCTAGTCTGGAATAGCCTGGCATCCCAGCCTACATTCTGGGGATGGTGGGTGGTGAAGAATCCTTTTTGGGCTATACCTCGTCTCTCTTTACAGCCTTGTCTTTTGTGCCTGCTGTGCTTTGGAAATCCTCATTCTAAATTCAGAAATCCCATATTCTCTCTTATATGTGTGCCAAGCACTCTTTTGTTAGAAATGTGGTCCTATCTACCTCCACCACTCTCTACCACACACACACACACACACACACACACACACACACACACACACTTCTTATTGGGCAATGGAGTCCTCATATCTCTGAAGACTAAAAGCTAAAAGTAAAGTTTAGCCTCAGAGTAAGGAGACACATTATATTCATCTCATGGTATGTAAATTGGAGTTTAAGCATCCTTAATGCAAATTAACTCTAAAAAAAAGTCTAAAAGTCACATTTCCCTAAAGCCTGATCATATCCAAAACTGTAGATATAATTACCAAAACTATGCAGCTCATCTTAGAAACACCTGGTGAAGCTTGCCTCCAGTCTCTCATGCCTGTAATCACAGCAACTGAGGAGGCTGAGATCTGAGAATTGTGGTTTGAAGCCAACTTGGGTGAGACTCTTGTCTCCACTAAACTACTAATAAAAAACAAAGCTCAAGTGGAACTGTAGCTGAATTGATAAAGTGCTAGCCTTGAACAAAAGAAGCTCAGGGATAGCACCCAGGACCTGAGTTTTAGCCCTAAGATGGAATGATGGGTCGGGGGCTTGAGTGAGTATAGGTACCAATATGGTGGCGAAGACATGGCCTGCAATGCTTCTAACCAACAAGTGAAAACAAGATGGTGTAGAGTAAGGGTGGCTCGTGACTGAACACAGTCATGGTTGCCTTGGCTAATATTCTCATGTGCTTCTGTGCCGTGAAATAGTCAACTTACATATATAAACACATCTAGAGCTTTTATGATCAAATAGAACTCTTAAGCATGACCTTAAGCAAGATACCTTGTAATATAATAAGACCTTTTTAAATGCTGTCTCCATTGTCCATATACATGGGTTTCTCATCCATGCATTCAACCAACCATGGCTTATGTTATATACAAAAATACTGGGGGAAAATGCCCAACTTGAACATATATATACATATATATATACATATACATATATATACATACATATATATATATAGGCTTTGAACACATATTTCCTTGTCATTTCACCTAAATCATATAGTATAACCTCTGCTTTTATGTAACATTCACATTATATTAATTATAATTATAATTGACAGATGACTTGGCATATAAGAGTTTGTGCATAGGTTATCTATAAATATTATGCCAATTTATACAAGGCACTGTCCTGAAATCAATACTCCAAGATGTGGAGGGACAACTGGATTACTTTTTCACATATTGAATTTCTTGCCCATTCAATCACTTGCTTTTTAAATACACTGTAGTGAGCAGCTTCTAGACTACCCAATTGTTCTTGGCTGCATAAGTGAGAAGTTGTGTGAATGTTCTTGCTTTTAAGGAGTTCCAGGCTAAGCAAGAGACGAGGAAGGGTGTTAGATACAGATAATTAAACAGATAAATATATAAGAGCGCACAGCACAATTACAGGCAAAGAGAATCTGCCGCTGAAGGCACAGAGGGAAGGAGGGAGAAGATGAGAGAAAAAGGGAGGGTAGGGAAGGTGTCACAGTTCCAGGGAAGCCACCCTTTGCAGGAGAATCAGTCTTTGGTGGAGTAGGAAGGTCTGGTCACTGCAAAGTGCTGGCAGTTCTGTCAGCTGGAGGACTGAAAGCTAGAGGGTGGAATGGGTAGGAGATGAAGTCAAGGAGAAGTGTGTCCTTAGGACAGGTGGGAGCCACTGTGGAACTGGCTTGACAGGCTTGCAGTGTAAGAAGAATACTGGCAGGAGTGGGAGGACAGGCATGATGGGAAAAGAACAGGTGGAGGATACTTAGAAGATTGACAAGGATAAAGAGAAGAGGATACTGTGAGAGATACTGAGGGAAGAGGACCTTTAAAGACTTGTTAGTTGGGAAGACAGGGAAGCATCTCCTGCAACAACCCTGAGCCAAGATCCCTTTGCTCTAATGGGTAGCTTCCTTCAGCCCTGGCACCAATGGAAGCGTTGCACCCAGATTCCATCCCACTCTCCATCATCACACAGATCCACTTGTAAATTCCCACCTTCATTACTCAGAGGCTCCTGCAGATGCTACCCTATCCACATGATGCATCCACCCTCGGAAAAGCACTGCATTCTGCTGACATCTAAAATGCTAAAAAGAAAAAAGAAATCCAGAAATCCACCCTGGCTTTCAAAGTGCTGCTAGCTGGCTATCACATAGTGGAATGTTGGGGTACAAGGAAACAAAGTGTTTCCTGTGATCGTTGTCTGCTGTGTGCTTTTTTGTGTGTAGTTTAAATTTTTTTTTGTGGTGGATTATAAAATTTCTTCTCTATACCTCCTGGGGACCCTTTCTCAACTTTTCTATTCACATCATCCCTTGTTAATGCCAAGCGACTCAGAAAGCAGCTAGATGAGATTGCTTCTTGATTTGAGCAGATGTGTGTTAACATTGCTATAAAGGAAAGGTGCTGGGAAGCTGGAGCAAAATGTGCCATCGCTGGGAATGACATGCTGCCTGCATGCAAATGTGACTGCCATGTGGAAACAGGATCGTCCTCACCTTGTGTAGTTCAGGAGGGCAGAACAATACCCAGCAGGCAAGCTGCAGGGAGAAGGGCTGCAACTCAGAAGAATGTTCTAACAATCACACACACACACACACACACACACACACACACACACTCACAAAACCCTCTCAACTCAGAATGTGGTGAACTGTGAAAGAGGGATTGCATCATTATGAGGAGCACTGGGACAGAGACAGGATGACTGCTGTCTATCAGAATGACTACAGGGAACATTCATTTGCTGATGGGAGGAAAGGCCAGAACTCAGTAAAGAGGACTTGATGCTAGGCTCCAGTGGCTCATGCTTATAATCCTAGCTACTCAGGAGACTGAGATCTGAGGATCCTTGTTTCAAGTCAGCCCAGGCAGAGAAGTCTCTGAGACTCTTAAGTCCAATTAATTATAAAAAGAAAAAGCCCAAGTTCTACATATATTTTAGATATAAGGCCTTTGTCTGTTGTATGGCCAGTAAAGATCTTCTCCCAATCTGTGGGCTTTCTATTTGTCTTGCAAGCTATGTCCTTTGCCATGCAAAAGATCTGCAGTTGGATACAATTCCATTTGTCCAATCTTGGATTTGTTGTGTTCTGGGTCTTTAATAAGAAAGTTTCGTCCTATGCCAAGGAGCCCGAGTGTTTCTCCTATTCCTTCCTGCATTGTTTTCAGGGTATCTGATTTTACCTCCAGGTCTTTGATCCATTTGGAATTGATTCTGGTGCAGGGTGATATATAAGGATCTAGTTTTAGTTTGCTACAGGTGTTGAACCAGTTTTGTCAGCACCATTTGTTGGAGAGTCTGTATTTCTTCCATCCTATATTTTTAGCTCCTTTATCAAAAAGTAGCCATAGTCTGTGGGTTCATTTCTGAGTTTTCAGTTTTATTCCATTGGTCCTCAGGATTGTTCTTGTGTTAATACCAGGCTGTTTTTATTACTATAGCTTTGTAATACAGCTTGAAGTTTGGTATTGGCAGTCTTCTAGCACTGTTCTTCCTGCTTAGGATTGTTTTTACTATTCAGGATTTTTGTTGTTGTTGTTGTTTGTTCCATAAGAATTTTTGGATTGCTTCCTCTATTTCATTAAAGAATGATGTTGGGATAAAATATGAAACCAGCCCAGATGCCCTTCAGTATATGAGTGGATCTCTTGATGGTGGGACATATATGCACAGTGGAATTCTATGCCTCTATCAGAAAGAATGGCATTGACCCACTCATAAGGAAATGGAAGGATTTGGAAAAAATCATGTTAAGTGAAGTGATCCAGAACCAAAGAAACATAGACTCTATGGTTTCTCTCATTGGGAATAATTAGCACACATCTAGGATAATCCTAGCAGAAGATCACAATAGCTCAATAGCTATGTATATATGAACACATAAGATGATGCTAAACAAAATGAACTCCAAGTTATAAAAACAAGTGGTTTATCATTGCTGTTGTTATTTTCAACATATCATGTGAAATTATGCCTTTTTCTTTGGTCTTTCTTTCCTATGGTTTTACCCCTGATGTCACTGTAACTGATTTTGGTTCTCTGGATATTGTATATATGTGTATTGGAACTAGGGAAGGGAAGGGGAATATCAAAATTGAGAGACAAAGGATAAAAATACAAACCAATGCAACAGCAATACTTATAAAACTATTTGGTGTAAACCAACTGTACAATTCATGGGGGAGGAGGGAAATGGGAAGGGCAGAAGGTGGGGGAAAATGAGGGAGGAAGTAACAAGTTGGATAAGAAATATATTCACTCCCTTACATATGAAACTGTAACCCCTCTGCATGTCACTTTGATAATAAAGAAATAAATAAATTAAAAAAAATTTAGGGCTGGGGATATGGCCTAGTGGCAAGAGTGCTTGCCTCATATACAGGAGGTCCTAGGTTCAATTCCCCAGCACCACATATACAGAAAATGGCCAGAAGTGGCGCTGTGGCTCAAGTGGCAGAATGCTAGCTTTGAGCAAAAACAAGCCAGGGACAGTGCTCAGGCCCTGAGTCCAAAGCCCAGGACTGGCCAAAAAAAAAAAAAAAAAAAAAAAAAAAAAAAAAAAAAATTTAAAAAAGCCCAAAGTGAAGCTGTGGCTCAAGTTGTAGAGTGTTAGCCTTGAGCAAAAAAGAGCTAAAGGACAATGTCCAAGCTGTGAGTTCAAGCCCCAATACGGGCACAAAAATGCAGGGAGGCACGTGCTTGAGGTCAGGATATACAGTCCGCTCTCAGTTCCTCCTAGTTAGAGAAATCCCCGCCCTTTTGAGAATACGACCTGGCTCCATGGTCTCCAAGGCTAGTGCAGGCAAACGTGCCCTTGAGCCCCACACCAGCACAACAACGAACCTTATCATAATGCATAAGGCCTTCACAGTCTGGGTCTCAGGAGGGTCAACTTGGTGAGTGGGTGTTGGGGTTTTCTGCTTCATTTGCTGGGCTTCCAGCCTGGCCCCTGCCTGGCAGGAAACCAAGTTTTTTGATGGATGTCTCTACCCTGCCCAGTTTGGGAGAACAGATGCTGTGGGTCAGGCCAGAAGCCATAAATTTCCGGGAAATAATTCTTAGTGACTGGGGAAGAAAGCCATAAACCACTCTAGGGGCTGGGATAGGAGACAATGGCAGTGGACAATGCCTGGCATTATTACTAAATGCCAAGACAACCCCATGGATCACTCTTTTGGCTTGTACCCTCCTCCCAGAGCCCATGCCAACACTGTCCCAGTGCTTTGGGAAAGGAAGGCTCCTTTTAGGGATTCTCTCTCTTACTGTACTCTGATTTGTTTGGCCAGCTGTTTCTGTGGTCCTCTTACATGGCAGGCACTACATACACTAAGGGCTGGAGACACTCAGTGACAAAATTATCATAGACTCACACTTGGTCCATATCATGCCACATGCTTACTTCACTGGATTTTCACAGCAATATCAAGAGGTAGAACACTTATCCTGAAGTCACTCTTTGAATCGTTAAGGGAAATGAGGGTATTTCTAGCTGGATGGAACAAGGCTTTCTTACCGTTGATTGCCTGCAAACTCCAGCCACGCATCACTGTGGCCAGATATGTGCAGTGTAATCAGCCCCTCTACCTTACTCCTTCCTTTCTCACTAAGAGACGTAGCCAAGATAACCCACCAATTTCTGTAGTGATAAACCCAGACTCTCCTCATGTACCCGGTGCATGAGCTATCCTCAGAGTAGTCAAGGAACGTGAATGGAGGTTAATGTCACTCCTATTCCTCATTCTCTTCCTTCTTAGACGTCTTCCAATTTCAAATGCCCAAGTGCATTGCTCCCAATTCAAGTTTGCACCTGACCCTTTTGGTCCTATCAGATTTTGCATCTCACTTTCTCCCCAACAATCTACCTGGGTGTTTCCCTGGTCCTCAGCATCCAAACTGCCTCACGGAGAAATTCTCTCATTATGACCTCCTTCCTACAACCATTGCTCTGATGCCCTGTCCAGCCTTCCCCCAAAGGAATGACTCACTCAAATCTCCCAGGTCCTCTTGCCCAATATGTGTGACCATTCAGCTTGGTGTTGGGCCTGAAGTTACAGAGATAGCCTCCCCAGCCCCCAGGTATACTGAATGGTATATATAGTATAGTTCTGAATGTACAAGATGGGTACTTACCGAAATTCTCCCCACCCCAGATGTCCATGTCTGTGTCATACTTCCCCAAGTAATCAAACCAGGCTTTGTCTATCACGAAGAGTCCACCAGCTATGATTGGAGTCCTGTGTGTTTGGAAGGAAATAGGAGATGAGTTATAGAAAGAGATGTTCTCAAACGCTTCTATCCTGGGTGTCGAAAACTCAGACCAGTTTCTCTGATCTTCTTCAGGAAGGCCAATGTACTTTCCATTAACTTAAAACAAAGATTGATCCAGAGTATGATCCTCCACTTGTAAATCTCCTGACCTTGAAGATAGACAATGGTACTGTTCCCATGAATGCTTACTGACCTCCTTAGGCCCTGCCCAGTGGGGTTCTCTGGGTATTGATAGTATAAGAAGAAGGTGCAGTGGGCCACTGACTAGGCAGAGAAGGGCTTAGATAGCATTTGTCATCAGCACATCCATCTCCTGAGCCAGGCTCCCCACCCATGTTATTTTTCTTTATCCCTCTATTAAGTGTTGAATTATATCTCCTCCACAAAGGAAAAAAAAAAGAGGTATGTTCGAGTTGTAATTCTAGGTACCTCAGAATAAGGACTTATTTGGAGACAGGATCTTTATCAAGGCAACTAAGTTAAAGTGGGGTCATTGAGATGGGCCCTAATCCAATATGACCAAAATTTGTATAAAAAGAATGCTTAAGACAAGTCAACCCAATGACCAATGTCATTTGAAGTGACAATGATGACTTTGACTGGTCTGGTGTCCCCAGACACCAGATTTCTCTAGATAGAGAAATCACACTCCAGTGGCCTCCTCTTTAGTTCTTTAAGTTCGTGTTATCCACCTGCCACCTGAGGCACTTATATTAGCTTGGAGTTTGCCATCAATCCCAAGCGAGACCTCAAGACCATCTAGTCTTGATGGTAAGACCACAGATTCAACTCTGTTATAGGCCAAACCCTCTGATGGACTCTGAAGTCCAGATGGACAGCTTGCTAGCAAGAACTGTGTATCATAATGAGGCCTGAAGAAAGTGAAGAAAGTATGTGGAGTACCACCACAGCATAGCACAAGCAGCCCAGATTTCATACTGCCATGTTTTTACATAGGGTACAGGTGTGCTGGTTAAAAATAGCAGTGACCATGGCTTAATCCTGACATCCAAGATCTGAGGGATCTTGGCTATAGGGGCCACCTTTTCCCTTACTAGGGACCCAAACAAAACCATCTCAAGCTCTTCATTGTTAGAAGGAATTATATGACTATCATGGCCCCTGGGAAGGTAGACAATGCTTGATACCCCTCCCCATAGGAGTGGTCCTCATAGGATAGGTCTCTATCCCTCTATCCCCATAGATATCCCCATGGGTCCCTATGGGTATAGGAATCACCTAAAAGATATAGCAACCTAAGAAGTAGAGATAGCCTAGCACAGGATTCTCTTATTGTCTGCCAATCATTAAGTATTTATTGTGAACCTTCCCTATACCACAGAATAACAGGAGTGACCAGTGGTATAGAGTCTACTTCTCTACTCTAATCCATTCTTCCTACTCACCTGATGGGCTCAGTGGGGTCTAGGCGTCGAGCCTTCTGCTCTGGGGAGAGCTGTTCCCATCGGAAGTGAAGACTCCAGTCAAACCCTAAAACATAGCATCAGTGTGGTTGATTTGGCTTCTCAAGGTTTCTGTAGAATCTGTTTTACTCTGTGCCTTCTCTAAAAGCTCATGGACACACTTTGGTTCCCAGGGAAGCCGCTGATTGAGAAGTTCATATTCCCCTGGCCTAATCAGCAGCAGAGATACTTCTACAGCTTACTTGGGTAGAGTTAGGGAACAAGATAGAGGAAAAGAGCTCAGGTATAGGGCCCAAGATGGACAGTTACAGTGCATGTCCATCAGATGCTGAGTGTCAAGAGATTTCCTATAAGCTTGCAGACAATTCAAATCATCTAGAAGTTGATTTTCAGTTGAGAGTGGTGTTGGACCTTAGGCACAAACCTGAGGAGAGCCTCTAAGAGAGAGCATGTCAATGCCAACTTGGCAGAACATATCAGACTTCATGCATCTGGTGGAACTCTTTATTTTGCCACACTCTTAGGCCCTGGGGTGAGCCTTGTCTTAAAACAGAGCTCAGGGTCTGGGATATCCTGTCATTCCTCTGACCCATCCTTTTGTGTTCTTGTATGTACCCTTACATACAAGATGGACTGAGTTCTGTAAGGAGATGTAGGGCTGGAAGTCCTGGACTCAACTTTAAGAGAATATTCCCTACTCTCCCCATTTGAGGCAAGGATGAGGAGAAGGAAGCCCTCACTCACCCCCTCTGAGCTCCGAGGCAGACTCGATGTAGTTGAAGGTGTCCAGGTTAATGATATCAATCACAGGGCACACCACCTTAGTGTAGTCCTGAAAAACAGAAGACTTTGTAGTCCTTTTGTGGGAAACCTGTCTGGGAGTCAGGGAGTGTGACAGGGCCTAAGGCTGGTAGGGTTGTAAAGAAAAACATGTTAGTTTCTGGGTATCAATTTCGTTATCTACTGAAATGGAGGACTCTGACCTTTCTGGTTTTAAGGCTTAATGTGCCAAAAGCCTGCTCTCAACCGCTGACCACCGAGCCCATGTGAGAACAATGGAAGCATTGCAGAAACTAGGTAGGGAATACTACACATGGAGAAAGAAGAAGGGACACTGGAAGCCCCTCACTATTTGATGGGGAGTATAATCAGCTGCCAAGGCGATTCCAGACTGAAGTTCTTAAAAGCAAAGCCTGGAACCCACAGTAGGAATTTCTCAGTTTCCAAATACTTGCTTCTTGGCCCATGAATCCTGAATCAACTGATTCCTGTACCCTGAGGACACATATCTATAATTCCAGCTCCAATGTTCCTCCTACTTTCCAGCTCAATAAGACACCCCCATGTGCATTCACTCAGCCTTCCAACAATGGCTTCATCGTCTCCCAAAACCCATGTCCTTTCCCTAAATTCCCTACTAACCTTGATATATCATCATCTGTTCCCCTCCCCAGAACTGAATTAAGAGGCTTTGACCTGTCCATTAAACTGCTCAGAGTCTGCTGGTTCTGGCTCTAAAAGGGCTCTATCAATTCACCCTGCTTCTCCTTCATCCCCTCATGCCAGGACAATGGCAATGGGCCCCTAAACCCCACCCCATCCCACTCATCCTCTTCTCTTCCTCCCATTCTACATAAGGCTGCCAAAGTGGACTTTTAGAGTTGCAAATCTGATTGCGTCACTCAGCTGCCAAAAACTTTGATCACTTCTAAGATAAGGTATAAATTCCTTAGCATGGCAACCATGGCCATGGAAACCTGCTTCCTCATGGGAGTGAGAACATGTGGCATTTATCTAAGCAGAAAAGAGGTCAACAGAGGCTAGGATGTGTAGCAGGGAGGGAGGAGAGGGAGGGGGATAACAGTTACCAAGATAGAAGGGGGGCGTAAATACTAATATTCTATAGCACAATAAAGACAATACAGCCCATGGTCACTTATCACATATTTCAAAATAGCTAGAAGAAAGACTTGTGAATGTTCCCAACACAAAGAAATGATAAATGTTTGAGGTGACAGAAATGCTAATTACTCTGATTTGATCATTACTCATCATATACATGTATCGAAATGTCAGAGAGTATCCCATGAATATGTACAATTATTCTGTCGATTGAAATAAACAGCCTCTCATCCTGCATTCCAGCCTCAGCACTTTCTACTTCCCCAGAGGCC
Organism: Perognathus longimembris pacificus; assembly: GCF_023159225.1. Lineage (NCBI taxonomy): Eukaryota > Metazoa > Chordata > Mammalia > Rodentia > Heteromyidae > Perognathus > Perognathus longimembris. The sequence goes on along the minus strand of NC_063168.1, from coordinate 57,856,744 downwards.
ACTCTGTCTATGGCCATGAAAATCATCCAGGGAGTATTTTCAAACGGTACAAGCTAAAGTCCTCAGTTCTTGGCTAGGGGACAGGGGGACACTGTACACATTTTTTTTCCAAGTTTCCCAATCCTGAGTGAGTACCCTCACAAGTGGTTTTTGTGGCAGGAAACCAGGACCACAGATAATGCAGATAGGTTGTGAGCACAGAGACTCCTAGGTAGCTCGCTGGGAACTCAGCAGCATAGTGGAGGAAACAGGACACAGGGAAATGGCAGGGTCACTTTTCAGTCTTCTGTTACCCTCCATCCTTGGGTCAACTCAGGCAGAAACTTCTGCTTTTCCTTGAAACTATTTAATTTCCTGGTTCAATCTTTTCTCCAAATAAGGTTGTCTTCTTATTTTAAGCTCCAGACCCACTGAGTGCCTGATTCTGAGTTCACAGACTTAATTTGGCCCTCAGCCTCCCACATTCAACTCACTCTGACAGTAACAAGGTGCCTCTGAAAACCAATTGGCCCAGGTGGAAAGCAATGCTCATTGCCAATGCATTGCTTCCACCACTGGGATGTCACAGATGCTTCATTCACCATCAGCGCTGCACCTGCCCAGCTGCCACCGTCCCTCTGGGGCCTACCTTGGGCCACTGTCATTGTATGTCTATTTGTGGATATACACTGCACATGCACACACACGTGTACACACGTGCACACGTGCAAATGCACACGGGCAAATGCACAAACACACATACACACACACACACATCTCAAAGATGCACTCGTCATTTGATTTCTAAAATGTCCTTAGTGGTTCAGCATAAGACTGACCAAGTCCTCATTTTGTCTTTGCTTGCTGCTGAGTCTGGGGTGCTCTGCCACTATACTAATTCCTTCTGTGATCTTTGTGAAGTAAAGACATGTCTGGCCCATACCCTGATACTAGGGGCTGCCTCTAGTGCCTGGAAATGTGTGGTCTAGCAGAGAGTCCTTGCTTACTTGGGAGCCATGGGCCATGGCTGAATCTATTCTAGCATGATTATAGCAGGACTTTGGCCCATGCAGGTACCAATATGACCTCTGCTAGGACCTGGAGACCCATAAGGGAGGTCATTAGTGTTTATGTGGCTGACCCCACACAAAAGCCTTGGCTAATAGGATGTGGATGAGCTTTCCTGTTTTGCAGAACCCCCACCCCCCCAAGGCTCCAATGCCCCAGGTGCTGCCCCATGGTTTGTCTGGGTGAAGCAAGTATTGTCTGTAATCCCCCCTCCCCCCTCCCCCCCCCCCCCCCGGAGATGATAACTGAGAGCTTGTGCCTGGAACCTTCCCTGGGCACTTCTTCCTGCCTCAAATTTTAACCTCTATCCTTGTATTGTAATCAACATGGCCATGACGGTATCCACTTGGATGATTTTTGGGGGGTCTTTCTAGCAAATTATTGGGCTCCAGAATGGTCTTATGGATTCTAAAACTAGTTTTGTTTTCATTTTAAAAAGAATCTCTCCATCATATCTGAACACCAAAATGTAAACTAAAGGGCTGACTGCTCACTCCAGCCGTAGGCTACACAGCAACCACCACGGGCGCTGCCCCAAGGCTATGACAAACATGGAGTACCCTCTCTCCAGCTCCTCTCCTCAGACTCCTGTCACAGCTCAGCTCTTACCATCTGCTTGGCTCAGAGTCATGGAGACTGGGCAGGGAAGAGGACTATGTGGAGCCATGACCTTGCAAAGAAGCTACAGGAGCTGTTATAAATGAGCCACCAAAGCCAGGACATGCCCTGGCTTTGTGACGGGGGGGGGGGGGGGCATTAGTGTCAGCTCCACTATTGTGTCCCTCAGCCATGCCTCACACACAGCCTAGTGGGCAGCAGGTGTTCAATGGCACTGGCTAAGAGATGGTGACAATGAAGTCCCTCTGAGGACATTGTGTCATAGCTGGCGGAAGGTAGGCAAGGATATTACAGCTGTGCACAGTGGCCTCTCCTGCTGGAGGCTCACAGATGGAGGGAGGGACTCTCAATACAAATACCAGACCCAGCAGAGAGAGGCCTTTGCTGTGTGACAGAAGGCTGTAACTTGAAAGCCAGGCCTACACATAGGCTCAAGCAGGCAGCTGGTAGAATCCCTGGCAGATCATTGCTACTCTACTCCGTCTTTATTCCTCCATCATGTAAATCCAAGCCACCTACCTCCTTGCCCTCTTGTCCCTTATCAGAAGCAATCCCAGAGGCTAAGTGCATCAGGCAGGGGCCATCAATCACCACTGTTGTCACTGATTCACATAATTAAATTTACATTGTGAATCAGCCATCAGCAACTTCTAGAGGCGCTCCTCTTTGCACTCACTAGCATTCCTGAGCACCTACTATGCTTTATGAGCCACAGCTGCACAAAGATGAGTGAGACTTCTCAATCTAAAACAGGTAGTAGACAATCTCAATGTGGGATGGAGTAAACACACAGTCTAGGGTCCTCCAAGCTGGTCTAGAGGGGGATACAGGGAGCAGAAGGGAGTCCTCATCAAAGAGGTGATGCTATGGGGCATAAACAGGACACTTGTATTCCCATTCTGGTTCTACCATCTAGAACCACACGTGACCTTTAGCAAATGGACATGTTCGATGAGCCTCCCCCACTTGTTTTCATCGATAAGAGTTCCCAAGAGGAGAAAAAAGAGGAAAGCATGTACAAAAGTACTGAAGACTATATAAGATATTATTTATACAAATGTACTGAAGGTTAAAAATCAAGATATCTATCTATCTGAGCACTGGTGGCTCACACCTGTAATCCTAGCTACTCAGGAGGCTGAGATCTGAGAATCACAGTTCAAAGTGAGCCAGGGCAGGAAAGTCCATAAGACTTATATTTCCAATAAACTCCTCAAAAAAGCTTTGAGTGGCACTGTGGCTCAAGTGGTAGTGTGCTAGCCTTGAGCAAAAGAAGCTCAGGAAGGGCACCAGGCTCAGAGCTCAAGGCCCAAGACCTGCAAAAAATAAAGAATAGAAAACAAAAATATCAAGACTTCTCAAAATCTTTTTCCTACTGAAGAAATATGTAGATAAGGAGGGGGAACAAAGTCTTATGTTTAAAATAACAACATCTTGGTGTATGTTTCTAGTATCATCATGTAATTGGAGGGAGGAGAAAGGAAATTGGGAAAGCTTTCAAAGTGGCAGACACCAGCTGAGGATAGCTTAGGACAGCTCAAACACAGCCTCTTTCTTATCCTGTTCTATTTTTGAAAACCCCCAACTCCAATTACAGCTTAAAACTTTCACCTTCCCTCACAAGCTGGGTGCCTGTTCTATGCTGACACAAGACACACAGAGACACATGGAAACATAGGCTGACATGAACCCACACTTCCTGCCCTCGAGGGTCACCTCAGCTGGATGGTTCCACAGCCCCCAAGGCAGCAAGGGCCCTAAGGAACCTCTGCAGCTCAGTGCAGGATACAAGCAGATCCAGCTCTGGTATCTGCCTAATTGCTTTGCAATGAAAGTTTTAGCTTTGATAGCAGTAGGAATTAAGGAGTTGTACTTGGGAGGCTGAGCTTAGCCTTGTGGCTGAATGACTCATAGAGAAGAAGCATTTGGTAAGAGATAGGCAAGCAGCACTCCTACTTGGGAGTAAGGTGAAGGTTTTGCTCACCTGGGGTGTGGCTAGCTGTAGGAGCTAAAATAACAGTGTCATTCAGAGAGGTTTTTGAGATGAGCTCAGAGCCATGTGAGCCCATTATGGCTGAACCAAGAGAGTGAGATTTTCTTAATACGTCTACATACCAAATTCTTGTGTTATCTAGTAATTCTACACCTTGGTCCTTACTCCAAGGAATTGAAAACAGGTGCTAAAAGACACAAACTTGTATATGAATATTTATAGTTAACATTATTCCTCATAACAGAAAGGTAAAAACAGCCTAATTGTCCATTTATGGATGAATGGATAAGCAAAATGAGGTTTATGCATACTCTGAAATATTACTCCATCATGAAAAGACATATGGATATGTGCTACAATGTTCACAAAGTTTAAAAGTATGTTTAATGAAAGGAGCTAGGCTCAAAAGGACACATGTCATGATTCCAATTATATGGGTACCAGGGATTAAGGAATGACTATTAACGCAAACAAAGTTTCCCTTAGATTGTGGGGTTAAGATTGTCTTATAAGCCAGTTGCTGGTGGCTCACTTCTATAATCCTAGCTACTCAGGAGGCTAAGATCTGAGGATTGTGGTTCAAAGCCAGCCCAGGCATGAAATTCCTTGTGAGACTCTTATCTCGAATTAACCACTCAAAAACAGGTACTGTGGCTCAAGTAGTAGAGGGCTAGTCTTGAGCACAATGAGGCTTAGGGACAAGGCCCAGGCCCTGAGTTCAAGCCCCACAACTGGCAAAAAAAAAAAAAAGACCTTTTTACAATTACAGTGTGAGGAGGGTTTCATAATCCTGGGAACATACTAAGGTTGTTGAATTACCTTCTATGAAATAATTTAATGGTAAATTTTGTTGTATTTTACAACACACACACACACACACACACACACACACACACACACACACACACGGACATCATTCTAAGGGCAGAGGCCAAGAGGACCAAATCCACAGCTGTGATGGCTATTCCCAAAGAGGCCTGGCCATATTCAGCCCAGCCTTGTACAGCTCTAGACTATGGCCAGCAAGCCAGGAACAAGGGAAAGAGCCAGGTGAGTGAAGCAGAGCAAAGAGGGATAACAATACTAGCCCCGACCCCTGTCCTGGTTCTCAGCCCTTCATTTCTTTTTTGGAGATGAGCTTCCAGAGCAATCTTGGTACACCACAACACATCTGCCATTCTCGTAAGCGGTAAGTTACTTTAGAGACCACATAGAAAATGCTCTGTGTAAGGAGAAAAAAAAGCAAAATACAAAACTGTATAAGTACAGCATGATTGTGACTTTGTAAAAAGACACTTTCTACAAGAGAAAATGATCCTAAAGACAGTAGACATCTTCAATGGTCAAATTAGGTTGATAGGTCTTCATTCTACAGTTCCCTGTTTTCTAAAATGTCTCTAATGCCTGTGGGTTACTTTTGCAATAGAAAATTTGCTTCCTGACCAAAAGGACTCCTCTTATACCACACTCCTTGTTTTCCCTTTGACTTTGGTTTAACTAAAGAAAACATTATCTCTTTGGTATAAAATCACTGTCTCCATTTTCTCCCTCTCTCCCTTGGTAACTACAGTGGATTCTCTAACCTTCCTTCTGTTCTACTACCTTAACCTCAGTTGCCATTTATATACTTCAGATTCTTTTCAGGTTCAGGCATGAATGGTGGCAGGGGGACATTGCTGGCCGTAGGTTCCAATCAACAACTCAGAGACAGAATGACTTCCCTAGAGATTAAAGGTCCCATCTAGGGAGCAGATATCCCACATCACCATGAGATGATCACATAGTTCTTCCTCACAAAGTACTACTTGACTACTGGAGTTTTCCAGTTGTCACTTTTCTAAAGTTCACTTCCAAACCAGTGCAGGGCCAAGACACAAAGAATCAACCAGTGTTAAATAGAAACACTGAACACCTACTCAAGTCATCTGATAGGAGAGACAGACTTCTAAGCTCAGAAGAGGAAATGATAGGCTAAGTGAGCAATTACCACGTGAAATGATCTCAGCTGTCCTTGCGGTCAGAAAAGGCTTCCTAGATGTGGGGAACTGGGAGAAAACTTGAAGCTGGAGGGATTGTGGCAATGGAGAAGGTAGTCAAGGGGAAAGGAATGGATCAGAGATAGGGCCAGGGCAATGTCGAGGGCATGCTGAGGGACGAGGAGCAGCCCAGCCATGTCAGAATGCAATGGTGGAAAGCTCTGAGGCTGAGGAGCAGAGTGCAGTGGATGGATGCATCTAGAGCACCTTTGGTGCCAGAAGAAGCTCCTCAACCGAATGGCCTCTTCACATCTTCGTGTTTTTCAATCCAGGCCTTTCCACCTATTTTATATCAAAGAGAGGACCTTTCAGAATAACTCTAGGAATATAAGTCCTTGTTACCTCAGGGAAAGCGGTCCCCAGTGAAATTGATTATCTGTCAATGCCTCTGTCAATGCATGCAGGTCATAGCTTGGGATGAACAGGCAGAGGGACTTCCCAGTTCTCTCCTGAGCAGTTACACACCCAATGTGCTCCTACTTTGACAACTAAAATATGCAGGGAGAAGTCAAACAGCTACCACAGAGAATAAGAAGAAAGCATCATGAAATCCGAGCCCAGGGAAGATGTGGCTCAGGTATCATCAAGGTCCTGGTGCTGGATGTCCTGCTAAGGAATATCGGGCCAAGACTGTTTCTTCATCTGTGAAATGGGTTTGTGACAAATGCCAGACTCCTACATCGCAGACCAAAGACTGATGAGCAGCACAAACACAAATCATTGATTCTGATATCTACAGCATGCTGTGTATTCTGTCCACTTGAGGGGGTGAGGTGGACATCTTTGCAAAAGGAGAAAGGAAAAATTTAAATCTTTTTCTTTTTTCACTTTCCACAGGTATAGCTGAGTCATGGAGAGAAGAAGCATATAGAATTACAGGGTCATTTATGGTTAGACAGAGGCAAGAACTTCCAGTCTCTTAGAATCCAGAGTGCTAGCTTGGCACAGGGCCTTTGGGTAAGGGTGAAAGGAAGACACAGGCCTCAAGACCTCGTTGACAAAGCCTAGCTATTTCTGCTGCCTCCTTCCTACAGAAGGTACTAATGTAGGTACTGTCCTTTCTTACCTAGGAAGCTGAACGTATCAAATATGACTCATTGGCAGCCCCAACTGCAAGCTTGTTATGAGTGACAGTGTGATAAGACCAACAACACATACCATGGTCTTTGCTCGACCAGTGAACGCTGTGTAACCTTAGTCAGGCCACTGTTCAGTTCCTTCATCTATAAATTAGAACTGCAGTTAGTCCCACATTGCTCTCAGTAGAATTGGGGATTTAAGAGGAAGTTGGGGCAGAGATCCATCCAGCTGGGCATCTCAATCCTACTCACCTCTTTGACCCTGTGCAGCAGGGGCTGAAGCCAATCTCTGTTCACCTCGCAGTGGCTGTCCAGGAATGTCAACGTGCTTCCTTGGGCAACATCAGCACCTCGTATCCGGGATCGGACCAGACCTGCATCAAGGACATATGACTAGGCGATAGCCATTGTCTTCTCCCTCATCTGGTAAGACCACAGAGGAGCTACCCAGCATGTCCCCTGAATATCCACACAGCCACCCCACAAACCCACCTCACTCAGTCCTGTACCCTGTCCCACACCCCAACCTACCTTGCCGTACACTGTTCCGTAAGCACTTCACTTTGGGTAGCTTCATGAGCTGTTTGCAGTCATCGGCTGCAAAGAGAAATGTTATGCTAAGCAAGGGCCCACTCTATATACAGGTGAGCCACAGCAGTGGGTAAGGCAGCCCTGTTTGCCATTGCTACCTTGACTCCACAGGGCTCCTGGGCTATGGAAGGGGTTGATAAGATCCCTCTGTCATGACAAAGTAGCCTCTGCTGGGTCTCTTCCAAGTAGGTTAATATACAGTAGCACCTGTATATTCAGTTAAAAACATTTTAGCAGTGAATTCTTTGCCTGGCCATTTGGGGACATGGCTGCCTTGATACAGACTGTTGAAAGATGAGATCAACATCCTGTTCACTTCAGAGAGTCTGGTCAAGGCTGCTGGAAAGCCAAAGTGAACAGATGGCTTTAGGCCTTGCTTTCTGGTCCCAAAGGCCCACTTTGTGAAGATATCACCTGGTGGATCATAGAGCTGGTCATAGGACATTCTCCAGCCCACACAGCTGACGAAGAAAGGACAGTCTCCAGCCTTCACGATGGGCCAGGGTGGGTGAAAGACCCCTCCTGGGCACTTGACTAGCCTTCTTTAGCTCATCAGTTTTCTGGCTCTGAACTTTCTAGCTTAGCCTCATCATATTGGTTTTACTTTGTTAACTGACCTTGGCCGCTCTGCTGGACTCTAGACTCTAAGGAGTAACAGAAGAGACTTTCTGGGCTTTCCTGAGCCAGGTCATGTTCTGAGCACTCCAAGCATCTTAATATATTTAATCCCTATGAACAATACAATGTCTGTAACATACACTGATACTCATCTCCATTTTATAGGCATGGAAGCTGACACTACAAGGTTAATGGTTTGCTTGAGGCACATGGCCAGTAAGTGAAAGTCAGGTCTAGGATCTGAGCCCAGGAAGGCTGGTTCCTGAGTCCAGGCACTGCCCAATAGGTTCTGCTGCCCAGAAGTGAATCTATCTATGTTCCTTTCTCCTGTCTCAGTGCCAGGCTCCAACCCTCTCAACAGGGCAGGTGTCCACCAATTCTATAATCTTCCTCACTAAGAAAAGGACAGAAGAACACTGATTTCTCAAAATAAGAGTCTAGCTCTTAGTATTTGGGGTTTTGTGTAAAACACACATCTGCATTATTCCCTGAGACTTATAGATGTGGGATCCCAGGGTTGGAATAGCAGTGTGAGAATGACTTCCGGTGACTTGCACTCAGCATCTATGCTAGTGGGGATGGGCTCCATTCTCCAGAGACCCGGAACTATCCCTAGAGCTCCACCAATTTCCACTGTTTTACCACCAGGTTGTGCCTGGGTACTGTGGACTGCATAGGACTGCACCCAGGCCTCTGGGATAATGTCTCCCTGAGGAGGTATCAGCACTTCCAATGCTTCTATAACTATTATCTTTCAGATTTAACACATAGATGTATGGGAACTCTGGCATGGTTTTCTTGGAAAACTTAGGTGAGGATTGGGTGGGAGCCAGGATCTTTGATAGGATGGTTAAGAGGACATGTTGGAAGGTATGAAGGCAGCTTCTCGCTATCTTGTGGTCAGGTGACAGGATATCCCACAGGGATCTCAAAGACACAGCTCACCTGGTCCTTCCAAGGAATGAAAGAGAGAGGGAGCCTCACTGTAGACTGGCAGATTAAGGCAACATAAGAATTAGGAATCTATTATTCTAAATAATCAAGAGGCCTCAATCTGGAGATTCATGGCTCAAAGACAGCCCAGGCTGAAAAGTCTGTAAGATTCCATCTCCAAAGTAATAAGTAAAAGCTGGGCTGGCAGTATTAGAGTACTCAAATAGTATAGCCTGAGCAAGCAAGCAAACTGAGCAACTATGAGGACCTGAGTTCAAATCCCAGTACTAGCAAAAGAAAAGAGAATTGGAACTCTGGTGATGAATACAGATTCTGGGCTTTGGTTCCAGTACTGATCTTCTCCTCTGCCTAGGAATGTAAGTTAGAGGATGGTGGCCCATATATATGTTCATTCTGCACCCATATACACATAAACATATGTATGTGCACATTCACATGTTACATGTAAATCCCCACACACATGTATGGGCAAACACCTACATGTTATATGCACATCTACATGTGTGCATACTCCCATCTACAAACACAGGCCCTGTGTGCTCATGTACTTGTATACCTATGTGGATGCACAATCACACAAGCCTACATACACACATCAAGGAAGGATCTACACACTTAGCTCATTGAGCCCTCATAAACTGACAACAGAGGACCCAAGAAATTGTCTGTCAAGCATCCACTCTATCTCCTTTCTGAGCCCAGGCATAGATTCAATGTTTCCATGCCTGTTACCAACCTCTCTGTCTTCCTTCATCTCTACCAAATCGACATACTCCTCTCTGTCTGGGATCAGATGTTTGAGCCTAAATTGCCAGTCAGTGACATTACTTACGGTCATTGCTGAAGTCATCCACTAATATGATTTCCTGGATCAGATGCATGGGAGTGCGGTTTAATACACTGTGGGAGGAAAAAAAAATCATGATGTCTTCCAGTGGCAAAAATGTAAGCATTTGTTTTAAACAGCCATCACTGTGTCCACAGCAGTGAGCACTCAGAACTACACAACTTGTCCAGTCACGTGGCTCATCTGTGAGCCAGTAGGAAAATGACGGCACCCCCTTCTCCATCTTTGCAGGTTTTTTTGCCACCTACTGAGCCACCCATCCAGCCCTTAGCTCCACCAAGCCTCCCTTATCTGAAACCCCACATCCAATCAGCATCCAATAAGAGAGCAAGATGGGCAGTCCTAACTGGAAGTGTCACTCAAACTACTTTTTCCCCCTATACCTACGTCCTGTTGAACCATCTTTAACTTGAAATCCACCTGCCTCTGTCTCCGGAGTGCTGGGACTCTATGGGTCTAATTTTGGTTCACCTTATTTTGACTTATTTACTGCAGCATCCTCCACATACCTGCCCAGTGAGCTTTCGGACACAAACACACACCTAATGGGTGTGACTTCCCTCACTACTGCCCACAAATCCAGTGAGGAAACCCCACAGTGCCTCCTGACTGCCTACACCTCACAACTTCCCACCAGCTGAAGCCAGCCCACATTTCCCATCGCCTCCCAGCCCAGAACTGTTATCTGAACATCTCCTGCTCATTCACAATGAAGAGGCTCTTCTCCAGCTGCTTGAAATGGTCCTACACTGCCCACAAGGACCAGTTCAAATGTCACTTCCTTGCTAACAGCTTTCCAATCTGCTTAGTGAGAATTAATTGCTTCCTCCTCTGGGATCCCTTGGCTTGTGTCCAAAGCTTTCTATGGCCTTTGATCATTTCCTGACCCAAGCAGTTGGTTTTAGGCAATCTTCCACCTACCACTCTCTCTAGAAGCCAGCATCCTTGAGCAATATTCCTTGTCAAGTTTTTCTGGTACTCTCAGTGTCTAGCCCAGAACCAATGCTTGGAGGGATATTTGGCGCATGCCTACTATGTGCTGGCCACTGGGAAGAAAAGAATGCGTGCAGGAGAATTTGTGGTTCACTCCAAGCTGTATCATCTTGGCCAAGTTGCTGCACTGCTCTGTGCAGCACCTACCCCACATGAAAAAGAGGGATAATGAGTTTAGTAGCCAATTCAGGGGGCTACTGAGAGAATTCAAGGAGAAAATGTGTCTTAGGCATTTAGCATCATGTTCAGCACTAGGTGATGATAAATGGTAGCAGTTTTACTATTTTGTGTGTCATAAATGAGTTTTTAATTGAACTGATTTCAGGTACCCCCTCCTTGCTTTGAATCTCTACTCAAGGGGCACAAGCTGGATTCAGAACTAACTCTGGATCTCAGGCCTCCCTGGGATGGCTGTACCCCACTTTTCCTGCATACCCCCAACCTCATAGTTTCTCTAAAACAGCTCTGGTGCACACCAGCCCTATGGGATACCCAGATTCCAGTAAAAGTCGGAGGAGGGGTTCAGGATGGGTATTGGGAGAGGCGTTGTGAATGTCCCTCTGCTCAGACCCATCCTGTGCCCGGTTCCCAGTGTAGACCTTTTTCTATGCAGCATGTAGACGCTCCTGGAAGGGAATTTTCCTGGAACTACCTTTGTTGATGAAGGCTTAATTCTCACCATGACAACTAGTGTTAAGGTCGGAGAGAGAAATCCCATTACAAAGCTCCGAGTTTACTGTCACTGTCTGTGGGGAAGTGGGAGACAAGGAAGGGAAGGAGGCTGCAGCCTCCACCAGGAGGTGGTGGGTGGCGGTAGCTCACTATGATTGTCCCAAAGAAAACAGTAAACCCAGCTACCAGCCTTCTAATCAGGATGGGAGGGGAGAGCCAGGCAGACCGAGGGAAAAAAAAACCCTACTTGAAGAATAACCTCTAATGAGGTTTGATTACGGCTCTAGCTTCTGCATTCGATTTCCCCAAATCCCTGCCGGCTCTTTGAAATTCAAGAGTTCTCTTCTGTGAACATCAAAAGGTAAATCGTGTGCAGCTCTGCACTGGTTGAACCGAGAGATGATTAGTGAATAAAAAAAATGTCCAGGGTTTAAAATGTAAAAAAGAAAGAAAGAAAGAAAGAAATTGTCAGCAGTAAGCGCTAATTAGACCATTTCCTGGTAACACCTGGCTTGTTTTTGCTCCTCTAATCAGAGCAATTGAAGTGATCGCAGGGTCTCCCTAAAAGTGGCTCCAGGCTGAAGTGGGCATGAGCTCTAGGGCACATGGGGCAGCTGGAAAAGGAGGTCAAGTCTAGCTCAGGGAACCTGATCTGCCCTCCCTTCTGAATACACATGTCCTCCTTCCCAAATGCAAACCTGGGCTACTACAGTCTCTTTCCCTTGTTTTCACTGTCTCAGGCTCCAGCTCCTCTCAGCATCTTGACAGCAGAGGTATTCCTTCCTTTCCTCCAGAGCCCAACCGAGAGCAGGCTGGACTTCACTTCAACCCAACCCCAATCCAGTTGCCCCTTCTCACCTGGCATTATCATGGAAGCAAGTACTCCTCATCACTGGCAAAATAGCCACACTCCCTAGGATTGTTCTGGAATAGAGTTTCCTACATGTAGCTATATAGGGGCGTCTATGCAGATACCTCACAATATTTGACACCCTGACTGTGAGAGCCACATGGAGCCCCGGGAGGTTTTTGGGGGGCTCTGCAGGGTGTGTGGGCCTCACAGCCTAGGTGGGTTCTGTCATTGACTAGCTATGTAGTCCTGCACCAGGCACTACTCTGCTCCCAGCCTCCACTCCTTCTGTAATTACCTTTCCCTTGTAAAATCAGGAGATATTAATACTTGACCTACTTCACAGGCTTTTGTGTGTGTATGAAACGAGGAAATGTACTTGAAATTGCCTCGTGAACTACACAGTGCTGTAGGCAGGCAGGTTTTATCAAACGTTCCATAAATACCAGTTGAATGAAGACCGCCCCCCACCCCAAGGCTGTTGACTGTTGACTTCAGTTGTTCTGGAGTGAGACAGATGTGGATTCAAGTACATATGTGTGCAGCTTCCATTCACCAGCAGGAGTGTTCCAGTCAGTACTGAGCTTCAAGTACCACAGTTTCCCCAATTGCATGAGGATGGCTTAACACTGGACCTGGCACCTGGAAGCTGCTCTTGCTATGTGGTCCTTGCTAAGACTATTGAAGTGACAAACAGCAGTAGGCATCACTCAGCCATGATTCAAAGTCTGATCTCTGAGCCACAGCATCACCATCATCTGAGGACTTGTTAGAAATGCAAATTGTTGGATCCCATTTCAGACTTGCTGAGAATCTCTGGGGCTGGAGCCCAAGAAACCATGTTCTACCAAGCCTTCCAGGAGATTCTGACACATGCTTGTGCTGGAGAGCCACTGTTCTGGAACACTGCTCTCTTTCAGTGCTATCTCTCAGGACCAGAGACTCACAGACACACCTGTTGCTACCTGGGCAGGCTGCCAATGTTCCAAGCACTGTTCTGTGATTTACCAATTGTGATGGTTCATCTTGATCATTAACTTGACTAGATTGAGAAAGCCCAAGAAATGAATAAAGCACTCTTCTGAGTTTGTCTGTAAGGGTGTTTCCAAAGATGATTGACACTTGGGTCATCAAACTGAAGAGAGAAGACCTATCCTGAATGTGCATAGCACTGTCCAATAGGCTGGTGGCCCAGATGGAACAAAAGGCAGAAGAGGAAATCCTTCAGTGCATGTAAGTTCAACTTTTCTGTAGTGCAGATCTCTCTCTCTCTCTCTCTCTCTCTCTCTCTCTCTCTCTCTCTCTCTCTGCTACTGCTGCTGCTGCTATAGTTGATGAATGTCAGACTCCAGCTTCTTCAGTTTTTGAATATAGGCTCACACCAGCCGCTCCCCAGGGCGTTTCTAGATCTCTAGTCTTCATCATTGATCTCTGAAAATTTCTGCTTCTTGGCTTGGAAAGTTACTGATTTCTATGGCTCTCCAGCTTTGGCCATTGTGAGACTATATCCACCAGTCCTGGATCTTGAAAATAAATCTACTAAACACACACACACACACACACACACACACACACACACACACACACACACACACACAATTGGTTTTGCTCCTCTAGAGAAGGCGAATGCATCTATCTGTACTTGGTCTTCTCCAGTCATGACAGGGAGTCACTAATTGTCTCTCATGGACAGAGAGGCTAAGCAGCTTGCTTAGGGTCACACAGTTGTCACAGGCCAAGCTGGGAAAATCTGGCCCCAGACTCGGAATGCTTAATCACCTTCACCTGAGAATGTTCCTTTCCTTACCCCAGATGGAAGGGATTACATATAAGCAACAGTGGGAAGAGTCAGGATGTAAAGTGATAGACAGTGCATGCTCCTGAGCCCCCATGGGAGGTGAAGGGCTGAAGGATGGCACAAGGGGAAGGAGACAGCCATGGTGTCACTTAGACAGAGGACTCGATGTAACACTGTCAAGACATACTATACCTCAAGTAAGAAAGTCCCCAATGTGTCAGGGCTGTGAGTCTCTTTCCTTCTATGTCTTCTACCTCATTTGGCCTCTTTCTGGGCTGTGAAACCCCAGGTGAACATTTTTAGCCCAGCTCCCTAGCTAACTAAGAGCCTAGCAAGCTAAAGGGACTGGGCAGGGAGGGTCAGAGGTCACAAGATGGCCAAGGCCAGAACTAGCATGGTGAGGAGAGAGGAAGAGAACATGTCTAAATCTTCTTCAGTTCCTCAATCATTATCCCATTAGAGACTTGTTGATAAAGCTATCCCAGAATTCTAGAAAGTTAAAGAGGAAAGAACTTCCTTTCATCAATGCCAAAAGCAACATAGAAAGTGCTTTCTAAAATTTTTTTTTACTGTTTTTAAGTAGTGTACAAAGGAATTGCCATTTAATAAGGCAGTTTATGAATACGATGCATCTTAATCAATGTCACCCCTTTCAACATTCTCACCCATCCCTCCCAACGTTTGCTATTCTTAATTTTGTAGGATATACACTAAATTATTGACTGCATATTCCTCACTTCCCCTCTTGATTCACCTGCCCTTCCCTCCTTGAGCCCATCCTACCCCTTTCAGGTATCCATTTCCTTGTGTTCATTTTGTAAACTTTGCCTTTTGAAGGAATTACATTTAGTTCTCCCTTGAATCTACCTTATTTGGTTAATACATGTATATACACTTGAGTACCACCCAATGTATTTACTTACATGTTTATAAACTAATTCTAGCTTCCACATATGAGGGGAAAACGTAGAACCTTTGTCTCTCTAGGCCTGACTTAAAATTTTTTCAGGTCTAGGAAGTACTTTTGTGTATTGTATGATCAATGGTAGAAGGGAGATATAGAGCCTAAAGACAGAAGTTTCTAGAAGTAATCTTATCTCCACCCATTAAATTCCTTTCCACCCAGTGCACTGATAATATAAGCACCTGTCTATTAAGGGCCCTGTTTAGTTCTTGTGCCTCACCCTTGGATTGAGCTGGGGCCTGACTTACATCTGCAGCTCCCAAGAGCAGAAAATGGTTCATGGTTTCCTCAGCCAAATGGTCTGGCATTGCATGGTAGCTTCTGAAAAGTCTGATGCTGTGGATATCCCTAACCCTCCTCCCAGAGTGTAAGGCCCTGGAGACAGCCCTTCACTGGGCCAGTAGATAGAGGAGCTGAGCCGCCTCCCCTGAGAAGTCAGACAGCCTGTGCTGACTCTCCAGCCCCAATGTACTCTCCAGTGTAGCACCCCCCATCACACGCACCACCTGCTTCACAGGCTCGGCATGAGCTCTGCCTGAAATGAGAGATGGGATATGCTCTGTAGACCATGAAGCTGAGGATGAGTAAACATATTAATAGTATTGCTAAGTGTCATTGTTACTGTTATAAAGAGTTGGAGGAGCAGTGGAAACAGGAGAAATGTCTTAGAACTGAAGAGGTAGAGGCAGAGGCCAGTAGCTCAAGTGCTCCTGGGAGAGGGGAAGCTGGGAGCCCCACACTATATTATAATGCTTCTATAAAAGGCCCAGGACATTTCTGAGGGAAAAGTTGATTGTAAAAAAAACTGTGACAAGAGCTGAGAATGTGGCTTAGTGGTACAGTGCTTACCTAGCATGCATGAGGTCCTGGGTTTGATTCCTCAGTACCACATAAACAAAAATAATAATAAAAACTGTGACAAGAGTTGAAAATAGACATGAGGTTATCTGCCAAGGCCACATGGTTAAGGCAGGGACTGGATCCTGGATTCTGATTTCATGTTAGGTGCACTTAAGTATCCCCCAAAGCTTCTGCTATGGAGAGCACACTAGCCACAAAGCTAAGCAGGGCAGTTCTCCTTCAGTGGAATCACCAGCATGTATGTGTGCTAAGTACAATTGTACTCCCATCTCCTTGACTAGTAAACTGAATCATGGGGAAGTTAATAAGTACTTGAATGCTGATAGGCCCTGCTGGTGGCTGGGGGGAGGCTCAAGTCCTAGAAGCAGAGGCCAGCTGAATAGGAGCCTTTCTGGGATGCTAATGGTTTCCTATGGATACCTCTGGCAGATACAGTGAAGCCATCACCAAGGAAACAGGGAAGGCACAGGCAGCCTTGGGTTTGGTTCATGTACATGACCTGGTACCCAGCAGGTAATGATGGCAGCATGGCTGAGACCTGGCTCATCTCTCTTCAGTAAGGAGAGGACACCTGGACATATCAGCCACTCTTTTACCCAGTTCTCTCTCCACCTATCTACTCAGGTTTACAAGTCAGCAAAGCACTTTATTACTCGACAGTGACACTTGACGGTGACTGGGTATATTTTCCCGTCAAGAGATGTTGGCTTGCTGGGAAATCACATTTGAATCAAGCGTCTGTGGGGAGAATTTGGGATCTGAGAGGTGGCTGGCAAAGGAGGAGAAGCAGCTAAGGACATGTGGGCAGCAGATATGGCTGCCGCCTAGCATGCCTGAGAAAGTGCCTCCCTATGTTTCCATGGGTGACAGTGACCCTGCGAGTGGGCATTTATTATTAGGTACTAAGAAGAGTGAGGCTCAGTGTATCCTTAGGGGGCAAGCCTGCTGTTGAGCTTGCTTCCTTCTACCTGGAACTTCTCCATACCATAAGACACAGGACATGGAACAAGAGAGATGCATGGCTTATCCAATGGATATAATAAAAGGTTTACTGGCCTTGACATACTCCTGACCCACATTTAATCTAATTTCTTCTCAGTGGCTCCAGGCAACCATCCCATGTGCTTTCCAGCAGAAGGGACGGGCTCTAACGGGCTGTGTGTCACAGGGACACACAGGAGGCCTCCATGAGCACTTCACTGGCTCTACCACAGGAAGTAGTGCAACACCAGTCCCTCATCTCCCTTACTGATCTGAGTGCCAGCACTGGAAGTAAGCTTGGCCCAGTCCATGATGTGGAGAAGATGAACCTTGAGTCAGTGCAAGGACTAGAATCCCTCTTTCTTAGCCACATGACTTAAAACTTAACTTGCTTGAAAAGTAGACATAGCAATGCAATCAATGGCTTGCCTACTTCCCCAGCTGAGATAGGAGTTCGGGCCTGCTGCAGATGAGCAGGGCCTTACTGAAAACCAGGACTGCCTTTCCTGCCAACTATAATGTAGATGCTTCTGGAACGCTGAAGGAAAAAGGGAACCGGGGCAGCTGACATAGAGAGGGAAGGTAAACCTAAGGAGAGAAGGAGGCCTGATGTAGGGAAAGGCAAGCTAAAAGCCCCAATGGTCATTTGAATCTGAGATAGAAAGCCAGGTCTCCTGGGGGCTCACTCTGTGTTCTGGGGACAATCCTAGCTGGAGTTGACATAGCAATTTGTGCACATGGAAAACCTATGGGGGCCACAGATCATACCTAGCAAGACAGACCCCTTAAGGCATGAACACAAAGAGATTATGCACTGAGGATAGAGGAAGAGGCCCATGGATAAATGGAGCTGGAGCTAAAGGTAGATGCCAAAAAAGCAATAATGCCAAGAAAGCTTATGCATGGCTCTTCTGATATGCACCACCATTGCCCTGGCCATGTGGCCGGCAGACTACCTAGAGGTAGGATGCAGGGATGGGTCGCCCTTAGTTGACCCAAGTCCCAATCTCAGGATAATTCTGGGAATGGGGCACACACACAGCCTTCCTGGGGCTTCATTCCTCCTTCAGTTGTGGCCAAGAAAACCCAGATATACCCAGACATGGTCTGTGAAGTTGTATGACTTCTTCAGGGAGGAGAGAAGAGTCAATTCTCAGCCCTAACACCAACATCATCTGCGGGACACCAGTTCATGTGGATGATCCAAACCAATGACCACCTCTCAAGTGGCCTAGCACAGGGTGAAGGGCAAGGGCTCAGGGAAGATTCTGCTGTTTATTCTCTCTAAACTTCTACAAGCCTCCTAATATGGGACTGCCTTTCTTCTTACAAAGAGGTCGATGGCCTCCCTTCACTGGAGTGTGAAGAGTGACAGATACAGAGTAGTGCCCAGCATAAAGTCACGAGTGTTGGTTCTCATCAAAGGTCTGGTTTCTAGTGAGCAGACAAATGCTCATTTGGTGCCAGGCCAGTGCTGGCCCTCCAACAAAAAAAGCCTGCCTTACCTGCGGATAGTTCTGAGCAGGGTGGACCGGGCCTCGTTGTGGAAGGTGATGATGATACTGGTGGGTGGAAGGTCCGTACAGTACATCAGAAGTGTGCATCTGGGAAGGAAGGGTGGAAGATTAGTAAAACCTCTGGAAACAAAGCAGATCTGAGGGGCTAGGACCCTGGGCAACAGAGTAGCCAAAGATAGGTGCTTAATGCTTGCAGTGTCTCCCCACCTGCTTAGCACTGGGTAAGGCCTTAAGCCCTCACTTGGCCATAATGAGAATAACAACTTGAATCCCTTCCACCAGGGAGTAACTTGGGTTTGGAGCCATACTGAGTTCTTAAATGTTCTATTTCATGTGTGACTGAGTTAGTGTTCAGTGGTACCCAACAGCTGCAGAGACCCAACTCCAAGGCTTGGGCTTTGCCCCTAAGCCTGTGTCTTTCTACTTTCCTTGTCTATGTTGTGACCAGAGATGAAGCTTCCCCACGCTGTGTTCTTGAACACAAGTTTCAACTGACCACAACATACTGTCCCCTGACCTTCTCTACCTCATACGCTTAAATCCATCGTGTTTAAAGAGGCAGAGCCCTGAAACACCAGTGTTAGCAATGAAACCTCACCTTGAGAAAGCATTCACTTCTAAGTGTTTGGGTTTATTTGGTATGACAATTACATCTAGGGTAATTTCAATTTAATACCTTTGCTGCAAGTGGAAATTGTAGCCTGTAGTCCGAAAATTACTATAATAGTAGAAATAAACCTACCAAGTGAGGCTAGTGCCACCAGGGCCATCAGCGGATAAACACTTCCTTCTGCTTCCCGTTATCTCAGGGTGGCCCAATTATGGGCAGGGGTGGAAGCATAAAGAAGGGAACTTAATAACAGATGTTTGAGGCATCCGACATTTGCCCTTGGTTTCTCATTTCTTCTTGGGATTTTAATTTGGGGTCCAGAGCCCCTAGAGATGGGCTGCAAGGAGAATGAACTCTCTAAAATTGTTTGTAAACCATCTGTGCAAATGTATATTTTCTTTTTTTCTGGGAAGATTGTTTAGTTTTCACTTGATTCTCAAAAAAAAGTCTGGCACCTGAAACACTCAAGATCCCCAGTCCCAGCCCAGCAGGCTGGGTATCCCCTGCAGCCTGGTGATTCTTCTAGCAGAGCAAAGCCAGGCTCACAGTGCAAGTGCAGAGAACCTACTTGCAGAAAGTGGAGCTGCTGTGCTCAGGCCGAGAAGAGATGGGAGACAGGTAAGTTGTGGTTTGCAGGCCTCTGTGTCCATCAGGAGACATTTTCTCTCCACATCCTGCTAGTCCTGCCTCCTAAGCCCCCCTCCCCCCACTCCTGTGTCCCCATGCCCCCAGCTCAGGAAGTCTTTCCTCTTCCTCAGGGCTATTATGGCAGCCTCCATTCCAGTCTTCCCGACAGTCCTGTCTTGCCCACCACATGGCTCGGCCAGACTCTCCTCTGGACTAAAGTCCTCAGTGGATCCTGATGTGTAATGCCCAGGTCCCTGTCATGACCTTCTGGACTTCTCACAATCACAGATTCATATTCTGTCACAGCTCTCTGCCATTGTTCATGTAATGTCTTCCCTTCTCTCCCTATTTGGAAAGTTCCTAGTCATGCTTCAAGTCTCAGAGAAAATGTCTCTTCTCCTGTGAAAATATTGCCATAGATCCTAATAGATAGTGACCTTCCTTTGTGCTCCTATAATTCTGTATGTATCTCCTTTCTAGCACTTCTCAGGAAGAAGCTGTCTCTCCAGTTTGATTGAGCTCCTCCAAGGTGAGACTCATGGCTTCATCCATCTCTGCATTCCTAAGAACAGGTCTAAGTGTGCCAAATATCCATTCATGGAGAAAGGGAGAAGGAAAGTCAGGAAATATATTCCCAGGTCAGCAAAAGACTCAATCTTTTATGCTTTAAAAGGGGCAGATGGCTTCCAGGATTTCCACTATCTGGTCTTCATGCCTTATGACCCACTTCCTCTTTGAATCACGGTAGGCCACATGACCAGTACATGATGGAAGTGACAGCGTATGGCTTCCACATTCAAACTATAAAAGCCTCACAGCCTCTTCCTTGGCCACATGGAGCAATGCCTGCTGCCATGCTGTGAGGAACCTCAAGCAGCCTTGCATTGTCATCCTGATGGAGAGACGCAGAGGCCACCTGCCCACCTTGACACCACTGGAGAAGTGGACCCATCCACCTTCAAGACGACAGGAGTCACAGCAGTCTTTTGACTTCAAGGTAACAAGGGATGGTAGGCCAGTGAGGCCTAGCCAAGATGCTCCCAATTCCTGCCCCACAGACATGGTGAAGACAATCCATGATTAAGCTATTCTGTCTAATCAGAGCTGATTTGTTGTGCATTAGAAACTATTATGTCCAGGAAAGCAATCTGTTTTAAAACAACCCCCAGTGAGAAGAAGCCTTGGATTTGCCTGCATTTGGACACAGCCCTAGAAGCAGTGGGGAAGGAGCAGGACAATGGGAGTTGGGCCATTGGTTGGTGAACGGTAGGGTCCTTCAGGGCCTGGAGGGGCTTGGAGAAGCCCAGGCTGTGAGTAGATCAATAAGCATGCTCAGCAGCAACAGGCCTGAGCCAGACGTCAGGGACAGGGTTGGGTAATTATCCGTCTTAGGAAAGGAATATAACAAATCAATGAGCTCGACAGAACTTCCTTGTACCCTCAGAGACAGGAAGAAGAAAGAGACTGAGCACAGAGAACTAGAAGGTTGCCACTGCTGGAACTGGGACACAGCCAGTGGCCAAGCTTGCCCTGGCTGCTGCACCCCCTGCCATGGAAGGAGATGTTCTAGAAAGCCTTGGAGGAGTCAGGCCCTGAGTATTAACTTGAGGCTGGCTCCCATCTTCCCTCTACTCCCTCACTCCCCTAACCCACCTCCCTACCCCCCACCAACCCTGCAACAGGGGCTAGTGAGACCTCAAGTCCAGCCAGATTTTATGATGTAAGTTATTCAGAACCTGACATCTCAGAGAGCTTTTGGAGGGACAAAAGTCACTTCTCTCGCTTTGGAGATGCCATCTAGGGAGGCACGTGTATCAGTGCAGTGACACAGAAGCATACACACACACAATTAGGCAGAAGTGTAACACCCTGAGTAGTAAAGAGAGATGCTTGGAGGATAAGAGCTGAATCTCATGGGGTGAAGTAGCAAGGGACAGATGGACAGACAGACAGACAAACCGACAGACAGTCAGACTAGAGATTCCTGGTCTGGGGCTCTGAATACAACCTACCCAGCATGGGGCCTGGAATAACTAGCCCATCTCTCCAGCTGCTGTGAGCTCATCTGTGAGCTTTCCCCAAGCTCTCTTGCTAAAGCTCTCACAGCATGGACAAGCAGAAGCCCTGCTGTAGCCGACAGTCAGCCATGGAGAATTTGAACAGAATGTTCAAAATACCATTTTGCCACTGAGGTTCAACTATGTCCCTGTGTCACCCATGACTTTGACTTGACTCAGCCTGAGTTTCTTCACCTAGGAATTGTAGATATTTCCTCCTAGATTATTAATATATTGTATAGTAACATGCTTGGCAAGCAGAGACTTTTAAAAAAATTTCTAACATCAGTCCAAATCTGCAGATAAGCCCTGTTTGGCAGAGCTGGATCTGGTGTGGGCCAGAAGGGCATCTGTGATAAATGGTTTTACCCAGTCCTAACAGTGAATAAGGGACTATGACAGGCAGGAGGATGAAGAGAGCTAAAAAAAAAAAAAATGCAGCATCAATTCTAGTTAAAGGGACCTTTAACTGTGCCAAGAATTAGTCGTGTGCCCTTGTCATTTACTTTCTCTGAGCCTCGATCTGTGGCCTGTACAACGAGGGGAAAACGTCCTTTTTTCCCAGGCTTGCAGTTAAGATTGCTGATAAGGCACAGAAAATACCTTGTGTTAAATAGTCGCTCAGTAAATAGAAGCCAGAATTGTTATCACAATCAGAGAGTTGAACCAGCCTCTGTGCTATGCACAGAATCACAAGTTCATGGGATAAGGGAAGGAAGGGACTTTGGAGCTGAGAGGCAGAATTGGACAAACAACAGACATCTGCTGTCTGAGCCCTCTAGCCACCTGTGCCTCCAGGAGAAGGCCCCAAGTCCTACCCAGAGGCTGGCCAGAGAGCCATGCGATACCCTAGCATGTAAGGGAAGGCGGCAGAGCCATGCTTTCCTGGTCCCAAAGCACTGGTGTTGGCAGAGCCCACTGGCCTCTGAGTCCCACACACAAGTCACCTGCAGTTCAAGGCCTCATCTGCGGCTCACTCAGGGATAAACATTAGAGGCTAGTCTCAAGGTCCCCAGGCCAAGAAAAATCCTTAGAACTTGATGCCCAAAGAGTGGGTGCAGACAGTGGGCTTTCCGTGGGAGGGGCCTGAAAGATTAATCAAACCATGAGCTCTCTCAGGGGCATGGGGGGAATGGAGAAGGCAGCCCACATGGAGGTCTGGCGCCAGCAGATGGAGGAGAAAGCATGTTGATAATTTATTAGACTCAGAGGGTTGACCAGAGAGAAGAGCCAGTGAGCAGGAAAGGCAGTGTGGGGGTGGGACACCCAGCCTATGTCCTGGAAGCAGGGCATTTACTGTAGGAGAAAACAGACTTGGGGGGAGGGGAGGCGGTGGGGAGTCCTGGTGGCCACAGCAGCTTCTGAATAGTATGTTTATCTGAGTCAATGTCTGGTGGTTTCTGCAGCTTGTTATTCTTTGCTTTTTGGAAAGATTGAGTGAAAACTCGTAACTTTCTGAGTTCAGCTGAGGCTCGAAGTACACTCCCTCAACCTTGGTGGTGTTCAGTGTCACTAACTGGCTGGAGACATTATGAGACTATAACCCTCAGGGTATAAGGAGAAGTGAACCCCTCTTGACTCTTCCCATAGTTCACTATCTTTAAAACCCTGGTATGTGACAACGTGGGTACCTCAGGAACATGCTCAGTGAACACGGCTGCCATGTTTACTGTATAGCAGTAGTATAGTGATGTACACACTGCCTTCCATTTTCTCCCACAGGCTCATAAACTACTGCAGCAACCTATAAATGGACGGATGATGATTATCACAGCCATCCCCATTTTGTCTGTCGGTGAGCAACAGGCGCTCCTGGCAGTTCTGCAGCTTGCCTACTGGGACTGGGGCTGGGATCTGAGTCTTCTAACTGAGGGACATGTGGTCTTCCTCTTGCTTCATGCTGCCTCCATAGAAGAAAAGTCTTGGTCATCAATTCTAAACATTCAGATTTTTATTCTCCAGCATAAAAAAACAGAGGAGATGATAGAGAGGCAACCCTACTAACTTTGAAGCAGAGAGGAAAGAATGTTTATTATTACTAAGATGTTGGTATAAAGGGGTACCACTGTGGCTACTCCAGAAGTAACAAGGACTCCCAGCTTTGAAGGGGACTTTGATGTCCTCGAGGGGTGATCGAGGACAGTTACTGAACAGGAAAGCTGACACAAGTACAAAAGCTTGGCTGGATAACTCTCAGGATGAACCTTGGGTGCTTGATTTCCCTGCTCTAAGCTTGAGTTCCCTGGTTTATGATGGTGATCATATCCATCTTACAATATATTTTTAAATGACCACTGATGGAGACCTTACTGTCAGGCACTGTAAGGAGCATTCAACTAATAAAGGCTTATATCAGACCAGTGTTAGGAACATTATAAAATGTCCCCCATGGGCTTATGTGTTAAATACTTGATCCCTAGCAAGAGGTACAGCTTAGGGAGGGTGGGGATTCGTGAAACTTCTAGAGGTAGAGCCTATCTGGGGGAAATAGGTCATGGGAGCATTTCTTTGAAGGTTATACTGGGTCCATTCTCTCTCTGCTTCCTGTCTACCATTATGTAAGCTTCTCTGCTTCCCTTCCTCTCTTCAAGTTGTTTCTGTCAGACACTGGGTCACAGCAACAAGAAAAGTAACTAATACAACTACTAAGGAGACGAGCTAAGTCCAACTAAGTTACTTAGTCTCTCCAACTAACTCACTCACTGCAGCTAGCAAAGGTTCAATTAGAACCCCAACCTTACTGGGTCCCTGAGTTCTTGTCACAAGCTATGTGATACAAGCTATGTGATAAGACTACTACTCAGGTCTAGTCTGTAATCCTGGGCACTGTGGTATCTATGCACTCACACTTGAATCCCCACTTGAAGCAGCAGTTTTTACTGAGCTCTAGAAACTAGAATCTGGGTTCAATGGCATGGCTCAGGTGGTGAGAGAGAACTAACCAATGAGCAAAAGCATCAGATACCAAGTCTGAGTAATAGTTTCATCCAAAAAGAAAACCAAATAGCAACCAGAAGCTGAAGTGACCTACCTTGAGGGAAAGATAGGCTGCCATCTTAAGTGGCAGCAGAAAGATGGGGGATATGCTAATAGGGGCTCCTGTATATTGCTTCACAAGGCCCTGGAAGTGATAGTTCATGGGCATCTATGTTCCTGCACAACAACTAGGATTCCCTTCCAGTTCCTGAACTTCTTGTTACACTGCAGAGGTCAGACCCAGGCTGAAGAAACGAATAAGTTGTATCTGCACACTCCGTTTCCCAAACTCCATAGCCAGAGAAGCAAAGGGAAAAAGAGGCTTCAGACATCACATAGGGTAGGACTGACTTGCTGAGAAAGAGCTGTGTATCCTCAATGGGGTAGCAGTCTATGTAGGTGGGGTAGAGAACATCCTCCCTCCCTCACTTCTGTTTGTCATTCTGTCAAATAGCCTCACTCACAACACCGTTTTCCCTTTTCCTTCCTTTCCACCAGCACCCAACCCAATGATGATATTCACAAGGAAGAGGGATGGTGAGGAAAGCTTTTGGCCCAGTGACCTTTCCTGAGTGTTACTTCTCTTGGGACAGGAGGAAGGAAGCTTGCTACTGGTTTTTCAAATCAGATTTCATTTTTAGATCTGAGACCATCTAATACACTCCCAGCTCCGTTCTGTGCAAGGAAACCTGCTCTCTGGAGGAAAAGAAGATGAACAGAAAATATAAAACACCAACTCTAAAGCTGACCTCTAGGTTCATACCCAATTCTTCAGAAGAGAAAAACGCAAACAGCATAAAAAGTATGACAAGTGTAAAATCAGAAATTCCTTTTAATCTCATTTCATGGGCAACACTGATACACTGTAAGGCATGAAATTTTTATTTCATGTCAATTTCACTGGGATTTCACATGCAGATTAATTTGTTCATCCGCATAAACATCTACCGCTCTTGCTTCTTGGCTCAATAGCCATCCTCACTCAGTGTTATAGAAATCCCATGTCTCATAAAAGATATTCAAAGTGCTGTGGAGCTTTGCTATGCAACTATAATGCCACAATTTAATTGTCTAACATGTTATTAAATTCCAGTATACTCAGAAGGGAAAAAGTAGGCCAGCACAGAGAGGTAGAATGCTTAGTAGTGTGGTTGGGCTCTGTGGTGGACACCTTTCCAACATAGCCCTCAACCCACACCTTTTATGTAATTCCCTTCCTTGAATGTGAGCTGAATTTGATGACTAACTTCCCCACTCAAGCTCTGAGATGACAACCGCCCTACCTGACTCCTTGAGAACACTGTCCGGATGAACCCTGAAGTAGAGGGCTCATCTAAGCCATCCTATGATTCCTAACTCACAGAGACTGAGATGATAACTATTTTAAGCCACTACATGTTGTACTAACGTGTTAACCTCAACAGAGTAAGAAAGAAAAGACAAGCACCTTTAGCTACCTAGGGGGAAAAAACAACAAGTCCAGCTCTCTTGGGTGGAAGGCAAATACCTTGTAATTAGAGCAAAGAGCCATAGAATTGCATCTTAGTCCCCTTCATCCCCTGCTATACTATGTTCTCTGAGCCCCCTGGGATCCTTCATCCATGCTCTGCTGGTTGTAGTCACATGATGATGCCAGGGAAAGGATGCCTTGGTTCTTACGTGTAGAGAGAAGTCACTGTTTTCTTAATTCTCTCAAGGATGGTATATAAATAGCACCCTACCACATACATAGGACAGAATTTAGTTCATTTCACACAATGCATATCCTACTACTTTGAGGCTAAATTCTGCTACAAATGCCCAGTTTAAAAAAAATTAAAAAGGGGTATTCCTTGTATTATCACAGATATTCCTACCTTTCTTGGGCACAAGGCCATTTGGCAAGGCATCTGGTGTTACAGTACTCAGGCATACTAAGACCAACATATGCATTATTTTGCAGTCAACTATTCCCGTATTGGTGGTTGTGTCTTGCTGTCCAGGCAGCTCAGGGTCAGCTGTTTATTGCTTGATCCTTGGAGGACACTTCCTTGGTTTCATAGCGGTTTCCACTAGTATCAAATTTCTCAGAAAACCTACATCTTGATACTTCTAGGGCACTTGCATTGCCTAACTAATTGCTGGCTGCAGCTCAAGATGATGATCTCAGAAATCAGCTCTTCAATTCCTCTTTCCTGGCAATGTAAGAGTATCCCATGGGGTCTGCCCTGACAAACTGGGAAGCCAACTGAGGAAAGAGGAGGCTGTATGATATAAAGCCAACTGTCCAGACTCCCTTAAAAATTCGATCTCTATTTTGAGCCACCAACATCTGGAAGGCATTTCTCTCTTTCGCTCTAAGCAAACTCCTGGGCTATAACAATACTGAACCAGAAAGGATTATGAAGATGACCTAGTTAAGTGAACTCCCTTCACTGTGAGTTTTTGGACAGTACTACCAGATGTCTATGCTATGATTAGTAAATAGACAAGGGTCAAGTAAGTTAGGCAAATGAGAAATAGTGGATAAATACTAGATTACCATTTTGCTGGTGATTCACCAATGCAGATGTCCTTGATAAAAGCTCCGAGAGTCCTGCTAATTTATCAGGCTTATACCTCCAAACCTGCCCCATCCACAGCCTGGCATTTCTTTTTTCCCTTCACATCTTTCATACATAATGGGAACTCTAATGAGAAATACACTTGGTAAAGTATACCACATATCATACCAAACAGAATTTTGTAGGACATCTGTTTAAAAAACACTAGCTCCATCTGTTTCTAATTTTAATGGATGGGGAAACTGAGGCCCAGAATAGTGAACTGATCTACCCAAGGACATCCTCTGGTAGCAGAGCTAGGCTCTCTTGCTTCTTAACAACTGAACTCACTCAGTTCCTTTAAGGAACTCAGACTTAGGGAGCCCTATCAGAAAGCACAGACAGGCCTCAGGCCCTAATCTACATAAGGTCACTGGCCATCTCTACCTTCAAGTTTCTTTTTACCATTCATTCCCTACAGAATACACCCCACCAAGGTCTCTGCTGTTTCTATGAGGCAAAATCTAAAAAACAAACAAACAAACAAACTTTGAAGCTTTTATCTTATTTGTCATTGAATGTCCTATCCCACGCTTGACTGAACTTGGTTCCTAACATTCTGGCTTGGCTTCCTTGCTCATGGCTAGTGGAGATGAGTCTCATTGAGTTTTCTGCTCAGGATTGGTTTCAAATCGCTATCTTCCGATCACAACCTCCTCAGTATCCAGGATTACAGGCATGGACACTGGCTCTGACTTTCTGTATTTTACTAAGTGCTTAATTATTTTATCTGAGCCTTAGTAATGTCACTCTGGAGTGGCTATCCTCTTCATAGGCTGTTTCTTCTCGGCATTACTATTCCTTTTTTCATCATAAATATTAAGACCTTTTCTTTATTTTCTTTATTTAATTATTTTTTGGCCAGTCCTGGGGCTTGGACTCTCCCTGGCTTCTTTTTGCTCAGGGCTAGCACTCTGCCACTTGAGTCACAGAGCCACTTCTGGCCTTTTCTATATATGTGGTGCTGAGGAATCGAACCCAGGGCTTCATGTATATGAGGCAAGCGCTCAACCACTAGGCCATATTCCCAGCCCCTAAGACTTATTAAAGACTTGCCCCTATCTGCCAGGCCATCTTCTCAATCTTCCTCCTCTCTGGAGCATCTCACTTGCCTCTAAGGTTTCTATTGCCACTTGTTTTTACCTAGCCCTCACCTGCTTCCTGATGAGAACCTCAGGATGTTCCTATGAACATTGTCTTTATCTATGCATCAACTTAGACCATCATATTTCTAAGGTCACCAACTACCATGTACTCAAGCTCAAGAGGTATTCTCTAACCCTGCCTCTCTCTCTTCTCCCCAATGCCCAATTCCATTAAACCTAGTCATGTCAATTTGTCTTTCTTATCTCCCCATCTGGCTGCTTCTCTACATTCTCATCCTGTCTTTTCTAAATGATTACATTAACTTCCTAACTAGCTTTATCCCTTTCAAATCTATCATGCATGCTGCAGCTACACTGATCTTTCTAAAACTGCATTTTGTGCACTTTTCATTGCAATCTAAGTGCTCATCATCATGGCCTACCATTTTTGGTGGCCTGTACTCTTCTATCTTCTGAGGCCTGGTATTTATTTTTCCTCTTCTAACCTTGTATTGAAAGTTACCTCTCTTATGAAGCATGTCTCCATCTCCTGAGGCTTTTCCAATGTACCTTTCTAGAACCATGTGTTCACCCCTACTCTCTGCTGCTAAAATGAAAACAGGTATTTATGGCTGTCACCTCAGTACCTAGCAGGGTAACTAAATGTCTGAAGAATGAGTGCATGGGTAAGTAAGGTAAAAGCAGGTGAAGTTTTCACAGGGCCAAAGCTGGAGCAGAAAATGTCCTTTGCCAAACTATGAATGGCAGTAGCACTAGGGAGCTATAGAGATTGAGGGACAAGGTCAAAAATGAAGCAAACTGAAGAAGAGCCCTGAAGCTGGAATATGGAGCCATAGTGAAGCAAGCAGAGAGCCCCGGCCTGAAGTTCTGAGAAAACATCTGGAATCTATAGAGAACCCTTAAGCTTTTTCTATCACCCAGGTTTCAAAGGTCAGGATGTTCCTGTTTACCTAATACCCAGAAAAGATGAACAAAATTTCCTTCAGCAAGAGTAGGGAAACTGAATCCCACTGTGGCCCAGTGGGATCTTCCAGAAGGCACCACCTAATATGGTAGCCATTGCACACATGCATCTACTGAGCATGCAAAAACATCCCTAGTCTGAAGATAGGCTGCGAATGTGAAATGCACACAATATTTCAAAGACTTTGTGTTCAAAAGGATGAAAAATATTTCAGTGGTGTGTTTTTACATTGACTGGCTATCGAAATGATAATATGTTGGAGCATATTCTTCTTTGTGTGGTTCTTGTGTTTGCTTCTTGTGTTCTTGTGTGTAGCAAGCTACGCACTTACTAGGCAGGTGCTCTTCCTAAGCCACACCTCCAGCCTTTCTGTTCTGGTTATTTTTCAAATAGGATTTTCTTTTTGCCTGGGTTAGGCTCAGTATCAGCCCTCCTAGTTATCCTCGTTACCATAACTTGGGTGATAGAGATGAAATAGAGATGAAAGAGAAGGAATCTCATCATATTTTTTTGCAGGCTGGCCTCAAACCATGATCTTCCCAATCTCAGCTTTCCAAGTAGCTAGGATTACAGACATAAACCATCACACAGAGCTTCACTCTATTCTTTTACTTTTTCTGTTTACACATGAATCCTAAAACTCTTTAAAGTACATATGTAGCTCTATTGGACGTCATTGTTCTAAGGGATTACTGAACTTGATTTTTTTTTGGCCAGTCCTGGGCCTTGGACTCAGGGCCTGAGCACTGTCCCTGGCTTCTTCCCGCTCAAGGCTAGCACTCTGCCACTAGAGCCACAGCGCCGCTTCTGGCCATTTTCTGTATATGTGGTGCTGGGGAATCGAACCTAGGGCCTCGTGTATCCGAGGCAGGCACTCTTGCCACTAGGCTATATCCCCAGCCCTGAACTTGATTTTTAAAAATTTATTCTAAAGATGATAAACAAGGGTGTTACAGTTACAAAAGTAAGGTAATGAGTACAATTCTTTTTAAATATTGTTACCCCTCCCTCATTTTCTCTCCCTTCCCACCCCCCACTTCCCTTGCCCCCAAGATGTAAAGTTCATTTCTGACATATTGTCTAGTGAGTATCTATGTTGCATTAGTTCATCCTTTGTCCTGCAGTTTCTGTGATTCCCTTTCCCTTCCACAGATCAGATAAGCTTATATAAAAGACAAAAGGTACAGAACACTAAAACAGAAAGTAGAAATAATTTGTTCTGATTACTGAACTTAAAATTTAAATCTAATCCAATTTAATATTTCATTGTAAGTATGAGACAATGATTTCCAGGTGTTGGCTCCTTTTGTATGAGTAAGATACAATAAAGATCATTATTAAGGTTTGCAGCATCTTATTTTGTAGAAAATAATATACTTTTTTAAAATCCCATCATTTCTTAAAAGAAAGAAAATTTAAATGCCAGAAAAGAATAATCTAGAATAATTAATAACCTTTTCCAATCACAAAATTCAGCTTTAAAGAAAATCTCCTTCATTGTTCCCTCTCCCCCTCAGCTCCAGTGATCAGACTTGCACTAATTTACCAATTGGTATCTGTCAAATGTTTGTTCTGCTAAATCCTGATGTGCCTTTTCTCCCCATAAGATGAGATGCCAAGGGTGAACAACATAAATATTAACATGAAAGACGAGCCAGCTCGTGCCCTTTCATCTGCAATTATTAGCCTTCACTCTGCTCTTAGTGCTGCTGATGTTCAGGCAGAAATGGTCATTCTAACCTCTGGGGTATTGGCTAAGGTTGACTAGTAATGGCATTGAAAGGTAGGCGAGAGTCCTATGGGGACAGTAATGTGTATGGATTGTTGTGAAAATGGGAAGAGGCTGCAAGCAGAGGGAATCACTGGGAAGCTATATGGCAGAGCTGGGGTTGGGCCAGATTTAGGGGCACAAAAGTAAGAGCAAAAGGAGGTGACAAAGGCAGATTTTGGAGAAGGGTTGAATCAGGAGTGGGAAGGTGTAGGAGCCTTTGCTTTCACCCCTTCTTTGGGCCTTTCCGTGAACACACATTTAAGAGTCCCTAGAGAAAGAAGTGTGTGGCTTTTGACCTTCAAGCAGACCACATCTGAGCTGCCCACTCCCTGGAATCATAGGCTCAGGCCTGGATCTAAGGTGCTTCTATGTGAGGAAGTTTCTCCCTTCAGGTAAAAGGAGGGAGTAGAGTGTCAGTCCTCTCAGCTTCTTGCTTGAAAGCTCAGCGAACATCATGAGATGATGTATTGGAACAGCAAGAGGAGAGCTCATTCTTTAGCAAGTGTGGACACAACCTGTAACTATCAAGCTTTCAAGAACTGTTGGGCATGCACCCTTCAAGGCAGGATGGGGAAAAAGGCCAGTAAAAGAAGATTTATGAGTGAGTGAATCCAGGTGGTCCTAAAGACCGCCTTGTGGTAGAGCTTGTGATGGAGCTGGTGAACTGAGTGCCAGAGCATCTGGTTTTATCCCCAGACTCTGAATGACCTCAAAATCTCCTCTATAGTGAGAGAGGAGGAATGGCAACACCTACCTCGAGAATCATTGTACGGATTTAGAGCTCGGGAAAGAATAACTAAGACAGAGTGAAGATTCAATAAGTGTTATCTATTATTACTATTGTATGCTGTGATTCAAGCCGGGCTAAAATAAGATATGAAGGAGCCCTGCTTCCAGACACTGAAGAATCTTTTTCAGGAAACATTATAAAAATAAGTCCTGGCCCACCCCCACACTTGATGGGCCCAGCGAGGTGCTGAATCTATCAAGAGGTTCTGCTTGTGCCTTTGGAGAACTGTTTACTTGCACACCCATACATGCATGTATATGTGCATGCACACACACACACACACACACACACACTCACCTGCCATTTGTGTGGTATTGGTAGCAACTGATATAGGTAGGACATGGCACCATCCTTGCAGTCTCCAGAGAACTACCAATTTTTCCCCAGAGAATAAACTGCCCTCTCTGACTTCTATCCAATCTCAGCATCCCATTCACTTTCAAGGGGGCATCAGGTCAAGTGACCAAAATTTTCTGGAAAAGCCAAGTGACCCTGGGGCACAGTGGCTTAGTTAGTGGTCATTTCCTGAGGTCTAATGTAGCCAGAGGATTCTGCATCCTCCTATGCCTGGACATTCCAAGCCCATGCTGCAGCTGTCTAAATGATCATTAAAGGTACCTGGAGAAAAACTGGAGCCATCCTCCCTTCTGCAGGGACCTGAGATCTAACTGCTGAGCTTGGTTCAGCTCAAGTCACACCTCTACGCACATCTGCTGCCTCTATCCATATGGTTGTCCATCTTCTTGGGGAGACAGCCTTCTTGTAGGCACAGCTGTGTTCCTAATTCTTCATAATCCTTTGAGCAAGTTACTCTATCTACCAGAGTCAACTTCTTCATCTCTAAACCCAGGATCACAGGCAGTCTGTGAGGCGTAACCAAGAGAACATATATAAGGTGCCTACTACATGTCAGGGGAACAGTATGATCAATAAGAGTTTGCCGATTATAGTCCTGGATTTATGGACAAACAAGAGAAGTCTTTATGGAGTAAAGGTGGCTTTAAATTTCCCATGATTTGATTCTTCCCACTCTGCTCTGAGGATTCATTCCTATGCCTCCACTGTCAGAGTGGGATGCTTTTAGAAGAGAGTTCAAGAATGTGTACACAAAGCAGACTTTGAGTCCCTACTCATGGGACTGACACTGATGAATAGAATCTGAGTGCCAGGCACTGTGTTGAGCTCTGGAAACACAAAGAGAAGTCAGTATCCTTGCCCCATGTCAAGCAATTAAACTGGGGTTTGCAGTAGATAGGTGATGAGTTTAGCAGTGAGCATATGAGTTCAGGAAGGTGTTGAACTCAGCCCAGTGGAGCAAATGTCTTCCCAGAGGGGATCTTCTATCCAAATTTCTCAAAGAAAAAGGAGTGTCTTAAGCAGAAAAGAGAGCAACAGAAAATAAAATGGCCAGGCCTTCCAACATAGGCAGTGAGCCCTGTGAACAAGTCCTGGCCTGCCTTTAGGATGCAGATTGGAGCCTTGCAGGGCTGTGAGCTGACAGCCCAGGAAAGGTGTCAGGGAAAGGCTGTCAGCTGAGAGCTACACTTGGAAATCTATCAGCCTTGGAGGTAAAAGCATGGAACAGCACAGCCCTAAGCCAAGCAAGATGAAAGTAGAGGTTGCTGCAGTTACACAGGTGAGGAACAGCTGCACGGTCTGGTACAGAGCGCAGAGCCCAAGAGATAGCTTAAGAAGCAGACTAAAAACGTGGGTGAGAGAGAAAGATGGTATAGCTCTAGGCTAGGGTCAAGGGTGAGTGGGATGGATGGGACTGGCTTGGGAGGGAGCAGAGCTCAGGAGAAGTATCTGGAGAAGTGGCCAAGGCAAGCTCAGAGAGATTCGGGCAAGGAGTAAAGGAACTGTGAATAGAATATGATGAAGCATGGAGAGATGGGAGTAGAGAGAGCAGGAGAAGTAACACAACACAGCTGCTCTGCCAGCCTCAGACTTATTGCAAGGTCAAAGTATTAAGGTGAGAACAGTGTGACTATGATAAAGCTTCAATCAACATAAGGCTTTTCTCTTGTGACCTCAAGGAAAACTGCCAGAGGCATTTATAAAATGTTGCCCCCATGCTAGTCTCAAGGGGTCCAAATGGCCCAGTGGTCCAGGGCTCCTAGCAGAGCCCTCTTCCTGATTGTGCAAAATACTTTCTTGCTGGTTTTCCAGCCTCCTATCCTAAGTCCTCACGTGGCGCTCCCTGTGCCATCCCACTGTCTGCCACCATGGTGGGATCAGGGCTCCTTTCCACAGCTTCTTCCACCCACAGCTGTCATCTCCTCTCCTGCTCTTTTCATCTCTTGTCAAACACATTTTGCTGGCCCCAGGCCCTACATCATACCTTCTGCTGGCCTTGGCTTCTCTCCCCAGCATCTTTCAAATACAAACTTCACCAGACAAAGTGTTGCAACAGCCTCATCACTTTCTTTGCTTCCCAGTTTTTAAAGGGAACATGACATTCAGGCAAAGGCAACACTCAGGCATGGAAGGATGAGGGGGAGCTGGAGCTGGCCCTGAACTCTCTGAGGACTTCCCTGATGCACACCTTCCATGCATTCACCCCTGCGTTTAGCTCAGCCCAATGTGTATGAGCCACAGCAGTCCAGTTAAGAGGTAGGGAGCCGGCCTGGGCCAGAACCTCTCCGAGCTCATGTTACCCATCATCCCTTTCTCTTGCTCCACACCTGTCCCATTTTTGCTCTACTTCCCTGAGGTGCTTTTTAGCCATCGCTGCAGAACATGGAAAGGTCACTGGGCTTATGCTAATGCTGGCCCTGATGCTAGGAAGAATTTCACTTCCCCCACACATAGCTAGCAGTCCCCAAGCACTTAAGGAGGTTAAAACGTATGTTCAGCATTTGACATGAAATTATTTCACCCTTTTCTAGGCATCATAATTATTCCCATTTTAAAGATAAAGAAATGGAGTCTTGGGGAGTTTGAGTAACTCACCTAATGGCCAGTTAGTAAGTGGTAGAGACATTTTATTTAAAGCTTACAGAACTATAGAACTAGGATTTAGAGCTAGGATATAGAGTTACTGCAGTTTATCTTTTTATTTAAGAATTGCTGCAGGTACTCTGGTCCCCATCATGAGAGGCTCAGGATTTCTTCAAGCCAATTCTTCTAGCCCTGTTTCTTCTTGGCATTAGATGCACATACCTTAAATCATGCAAGCTGATCGTAGTTCTTTGAAACACTGGGGGTGGGGGGGAGGCAATAGCACATGACAATGCTCTGGGTTTGAAAGGGGGAAAAAATCGAAGTGTTCTAACTCTTTATTCTTGACTGAAAAATGTGGGTGGTGACCACTGTGTGGCATCGAGTTATCACTCGTGATCTATGCCAGCTCCAGGAGCCAAGGGACCTGATGGGCTTTCCAGTAAGTGAAAAGACATGGGGACATAGCCAAAGCTCATGTATCAGTCTGGGAGGGGTCTGGTAACCTCCACCACATGGAATACATGACAGGTGGGGAGGGCTGGTTTGAGGAAATGGACAGGGTAGCAATTAAAAAAAAAAAAAAAGGCCTGCTAATGGTTCTGCAAGGCCCTTGAGCCCTATTAGAAAGGGGAATGTATGAAAGGAAAGATTAATCCAGGATCTTGGGGGAGGGAGATGCTGCCGATCAGAAGGGCATCATGTTTCTGGAAATAGCTTCCAACCTGATTCCACTCCTAAGCTAGTTCCCGCACATTCTTACAGTTAGAGCTGGAAATGACCCTAATAACCATCTCTGACTGACTTCTCTCATCTTACATGTATAGAAATGGACACCCAAGGAACTCAAGGAGTTGGGGGTGTTTTCTTAGAAAGGACACAGGTCGTCTTCTGATGCTTAGCCGAGTTATTTTTCTCGATTTTATTACTTTGCCTCAGATTGTTGGCAAACTGCCAAAGAAATAGATAAATAACCAAAAGAGAAAAAGGCTTCTAAGCAAAGACTTAGAATCAGGCTCTGTATTTGGTTCTTAGACAAAGGGCACAGGCAAATGGAGAAAGGGCAAAACATGTCAGTAGCTTTCCAACTGGCCAATATAGTCATGGGGAGGTGCTCATCTTCACTAATCATCAGGAACAGGCAAATGGAAAACACAATAAGATAGCACCACTCAGCCTCCAGAAAGGCTGGGAAGCAAAGACAAACACCAGCAATTGGCAGATAACAAAGACAGCACAGGTGAGCTCTACCACAATCTTCTTGTGTAACGGTATTTATAAAAAGTTCCAAGTAATACGCCGAAAGAAATTCATATGCCTGGTGGGGTGGCACAAACGTATAAACTCTGCTTCACAGAAAGCGTAGGGAGGAAGATCATAGTCCAAGGATAGTGTTGGGCATAAACACAAGCCCAAACTGAAAAATAAATAAAGCAAAAAAGAATTAAGATTTGACTTAAGTGGCAGAGTTTCTGCCTACCAACATAAGGCCCAGAGTTTAAATCTTAGTACTGAGGGAAAAGAAAAGAAATGCATATGTATGCTCACCAGAAGACAAGATAATATAAATCATAGATTGATATCATCTATTCATAAGAACCTCAAACTATAAAAACCCAAAATGAGAATTAATAATTGAATAGATATATAAATTATAATGTTTTCATACAAAAGGATACCACATGGAAATCAGAAAGAACAAATTGTACCTCCCCAAATGTGGCTGAATTACACACATATAATTTTGAGAAAAACCGAATGACTGCATAATGAGTCATTCCATTTCTATAAAGTTCAAAAACAAGCAACATTAATTTATGGTATTCAAAGCCAGGACAGTTGTAGTTATGGAAAGGGGACGTGCCCGTGGAGCAGAGACACAAGGGTGAAATCGGACAACTAATAATAATGTCTTTTCTTTAATCTAGAACAAGAAGCATGCATGTATTCTTTGGGGAAAAATTCATGACACATAGAAACATTAGGAACATGAGTGTGTTCTTTTTGGAGAAATTCTGCAAGCTTCACATGTCAACGTGTGTATATTCTGTAGGTGTATTATGCTTTAATATAAGAAAAGTAGAAGAGAGATGAGGTCTTAGAGCAAATTTGTGTCTTCAGGAAGATTTCAGAACCCAGGGAATGCCTAAAAGAAACTCAATGCAATGCAGTCCATGAAAGAGGTAAGACTGGAAGCCAAGCTCAACAATGCTGAATTTTACACACACACACACACACACACACACACACACACACACACACACACACACACACACCTCCCAGGGCACTAAAGAGAACATGTCAGAAGATAGGCTTCCAATTCTCCTCAACCAACCTCCTGCCATTTCAAAGTGCACCACCAAAACCCAATTTTTTTAAAAAAGATAATTTTGGGGAGAGTGAGGGAAGGGGTGACATTGTGCAAAAAGAAATGTACTCTTTACCTGATTTATGTAACTATAACCCCTTTGTACATCACCTTTATAATAATAAAATTTAATTTAAAAAGATAATCCAGAGTAAAAAAATATGATGCTATATTCCCCACAGGTGTTACTGAAACAAGGAATCTACCTGTTAAGAGGTGGGCTAGTTGACAGAATACCAGATGGCTTTCTTCGTTTCACTAGATGATTCAAGTATATTCTTTTTTATGTTCCCAGGCAAAGCTAAAATATAGTTATGAAATGATCTTAATTGGGAAACTCAGAAACCTTACACTTTACTTCTTCTCCTCTATCCAAAGTACAAGTTAAACACAGGTGCTCTCACTCTCTCTTGTGCTGTCCCTATCTTTCGCCCTCTTTCCTCTCTGTCTGTCTGTCTCTGCCTCTCTCTGTGTGTCTCTGTGTCTCTCTCTCTTTCAGTAAATTTGAGCCTAGAAGAGGTTTTATGCTCATGGAGAATAATATATGTATGCATACACAATATATATTATATATAGTATAATAATAATGATATGAAAACTTGATTTTGAGCCTCAGAACCAAGCACTGATAAGCAGTGTGAACTTTGACCAACCCCTTTAATCTCTTTGTCTCTTTACCTAGGTGTGTGTTTACTCTGTAGTCTTGCTTTTGTGCTCAAATCTTGGAAGCCCACACTGGTCTTAGTCTGAAATTGAGTAGTTCAAAGAAAGACCCCTTTCCCAATTCCTTCCTAGTTCTTTTCTTTCCTATACCAATGTTCAACTTCTGATCTCTTCCACCTCACTTAGGAAGAGACTCCCCAGAATGATCCTACTACCCATCCTGAGGATGCTGGCTTCCCATGCCGGCTCCCATAGCATGCTCTCTCCTGGAACTAACTAGTTCAATCAGTCTGGGCTAGGGAAGGCTCATCACTGCTCCCTGGCCTCCCTTCGCTCCATACACTTTGTCCCCCTCTCCTCCTATGAGTTCTCACGATGTGGTACTCACCAGGGAAGTGTCTTCAGGACATCTCTCAAGTTTCCATGACAATGGGGGCAAAGGCAGAATGAGAATGAGAACATTCCAGTGTTACTGCATTAGTTTTCCATATCCTAAAGTGAAGACTGGGCTAAACATGACACCAAATCAAGTTTCCCTTCTAGAAATGTTCTTGCCTATGTCTCCCCCACCATTGTCCTACTCTAAGTAAACAAGACTGATTCCTATAAAATGCTGTGATTTTTCTACCGCCTGTTACTTTCTTATGTTCCTATCCTAACATGGAGTTTCTACCACAGGGTACAATCCTAAAGTTATGTGTGTATCTCCAGATTCCAGTCCAAATGCCATTTCCTTCAAGAAGCCTCTTCTTTCCATCCAGAAGGAAATGCCTTCTGTTGCATAGGCTAACCTAATACTGGTTTGTCTTTTTCACAGAATGTTTATATCTCCCTTGATTTGCTACATGGCCAAAATAGAAATAGTCTCATTGAATCCTGGGACAGGGCAGGAGCCTCAATACAACACAAAAAGTCTGTGCATTAACTCTAAGACATAGTTCAGCTGTAAAGACACTTCCTGATGTTCTGAGGCTCCTCCCACAGCAATCTGAACTCTGAGATGTGCCCCAGTGAAGCTACTCAGAGCAACTGTCAATGGACTCACATCATGTGTTGAAAAATGGCACACAAGAGGGACCAGAAAGTAGCAGATGGGGATAGCTTGTTTGCAAAAGCTAAGTGTCTGTGATGGGTTTTCCCTCCCCTTCCCTTGGCCTTGATGTGGAATCACTAAAGCTGTGCTGAGTTGGTAGAATAGCCTTGACTCTGAGGGAATATGAACATTTTTTACGCTTAGCCGTTCCAGCCGTAAAGATTTTTATCCTATTACTGCTAAGTGACGAGCACAAGGAGAGAAATGATGATGATCTTTGGCAGCCATTCCAACCGAGTAAATATAAGGAGGGAGAAATGCGTTCAGAGGCTGGGCCACTGCCCCTTCATTTCCCAGGATGGAAAGGAGCAAAGGAAAAATGTCTTCCTGGTGAGATGTATCGAAGTGTGGAATTTTCCCTCCAGGCCAGCAATGGGCGCCCCACTGTTCGAACCATTTAGCACTGGGCTGAACTAAGGGGGGGCGGGGGAGAATATGTGGAGGGGAGCAATCAGAACCAGCCAGGCCAGGGAATGTCTGACCTAATGAAGCTTCCAAAGCGCTAACTCGGTGCAGCCCACCCTGCCACCTGCTCCTTTGCAATCCAAGTAATCCCATAATTGGCATTGCTAGGCCACAGCAGAAATATTCATTGCTCTATCAAAAATATTTCCTTCCTGTTTGAGGGGTGTGTCTTCATTTTATGGCTTCCTGTCTGCCAGATATTTTATGTGCTCCTGGAATGATAGCAAACCCAGCTCTTGTCACCAAAACATGTGACAACAGAGTAAAGGTAGGTCCACTGGAAAACAAGGACTGTTTATTGGACTAGTCATTGCTTCATGAACAGCACAGCTCTTTTAGGAAATCTAGGACTCCTTCCAGCTACACATTTCCTCTTCCTTACATTAAAGTTATATATGGTATACCACTACCTGTTACTACCTGTATGATAAAGGCTCATCTTATTCATCCTCATGACCCCACAGGACCTGGAAAGTGAACTGAAACTGATACTTTCATCAGTGTTAACAGACCTAACAGGATTTGGGGTGGGGGGGGTGGGGGGGGTGGAAGTAGGAACTGGAATGCCCTTTGTTCTGTTCTGTTGAGATGGGCAGGATATGTGTTCTTAGCTGGACCATGAAGACCAACTGAAAAAGGACACACAGATCCATAACTGCAGAAGGTCTCAGAATGATAAAGCAGTGAGGTTATGTAGAAGAGACAATGAGGCTGAGAGGTGAACCAGGATGTAATAAATCCTGCTCTTGTTCTCATACCCACTGTGTCACCTGGCCTGAGCAGAGATATGCATGTCTAAGGCTATATAGCAGGCTGTAGCCCCAAGACTGTGAAAAATCAGATGAAGTGGATGCACACCCTGGGAGAGAATCTTCACCTTGGCACAGTCTTATCTGGGATTGCTACTTGCTTCTTCAACCCTGAGCTCCAGGTGCATCTGACTACTTCTCATAATATGCCATGGGCTTCATGGGACATAGAACCAAGAGAAAAGGTTACTCTGCTTCATTTCCTACAGAGCAACGAGGTCTCTAGAGTTCTCTGAAACTTCTCTTACCGCCGAATGATAGGATATTGCCCATACATGTGGCAATCCGACCAGCACAGTGGCTGCTGGGTGAAGACTCTTACAGCCTTCCTCCCTCCACTCTGTCACGAGGCATCTTCAGATTCCTAAGCAATTCGCCTCAACACCACCTCCTTGGCAGCTCTTGCTCTAATGCTCAGCTAATAGTTCTCTTTTTCAGTCGCTGTCCAAACGCATCCTATAAATCAGAATCCAATTACTGTGGTAAGAAAATTGGAAGCAAATTTAATAAGCTCAGACCCCTCCCACGTGCTGTTTCTTCACTCTTCTCTTTTCAGTAATGAGAACTCTTTAAGGGAAAAAGCCTTTTCCTTTAACTGTCTGCTTTCTCCATTCCTCAGATTAGGTCCCTGAGGGTGGGAAGATAATGAAAACAAGAAAAGAGCTCAGCTTCTCCTTTCCTTTCTACACGTAAGGCAGGTGGATGAGAGCAGCCAATGTCATTTTCAATCTGACTCTCTCTGGTTGTTCACGTCACTGAACTTTTGTTACATACCAAACACTGTAGTAGGTGCTTAACTTGCTCTTCATCCTAGTGTGAAGCTTACATTATAACTAATAAGACCTTAGCCTCAAGGGATGATAGGAACTCAAAGTGGCCCATTGAGAGCAATGTTGGTATCCATAAGCATGGATCTCATGAAGGAGCCAGGAGCCAAGGGAAGGCAAATGGCCACAGGCAACAAAAGGGCTCTGTAGTAGAAACTTCATTGTGAAGATGATATGATTTCCAGGGAATGGTAGAACATGCACCCGTGCATGAAAGAGCCAGGAGAAGAAGGAGAGGAATAAGGGAACCAGAGGCCAATCTCACAGGGTCAGAGACAAGTTGTGTCAACAAGATAGAAGGAAAAAGGTCCAGGGCTTCCTGCTTTCTGGTGCAACTCCTAGCCTTCCTATTGAACCAATTCACTCATGGATTTCATCTGGGCTATAAGGGAAAGCCATAAAAGCAAGACGAGGCTCTGTGCTTTCCAAATAAGCAGATCTTGGCATAACCTTTGCTTACCAAGCCAGGTCACTGGTCTCCATCCCCAGAAATTTCTGGGTGAAGTCTAAGAATGTACATTTCTAGCAAGTTTCCAAGATGCTGATGCTGCTTCTCCGCTAATTGGGGGAACCAGACTTTGAGAACCATTGTTCTGAACCCTTGCTATTCAATGCGATCCATGAACCAGTGCCATTGGTATCACCTGGAAGCTTGTTAGAAAGGGAGAGTCTCAGTAGGGCTCTGGTGACTCAACTCTATAGTAGCTAGGGATCTAGCTACTCAGGCAGCTGAGCTCTTGAGACTCATGGTTTAAAGCCAGCCAGGGCTGAAAAGGTCATGAGATGCTTATCTCCAGTTTACCAAAGAAATCCAGAAGTGGAAGTATGGCTGTTAATTGAAAAATCCAAGACAGCATGAGGCCCTGAATTCAAACTCCAGTACCCGGAAAGAAGGAAGGAAGGAAGGAAGGGAGGGAGGGAGGGGGGAGGGAGAAAGGGGGGAAGGGAGGGAGGGAGGAAGGGAGAGAAGAAGGAGAAAGAAAAAGAAGGAAGGAAGGAAGGAAGGAAGGAAGGAAGGAAGGAAGGAAGGAAGGAAGGAAGGAAGAAAGGAAGGAAGGAAGGAAGGAAGGGAAGGGAAGGAAGGGAAGGGAAGGGAAGGAAAGAAAACGGAAGGAAGGAAAAGAATCTTTTTTAAAGAATCCTATCTTGATTACATCTTTTGTTTGCCTACTAAAGCTGGAGAAGCATGTACCTAGAGCTGTGGGTATCAACCCTTACCACTCACTAAAGTTATTTGGGGAGCTTAGAATGGCAACACTTCTGCTGACTGCAGTCTGGATTAGTATTTTAAGAAGACTCCCAAGTGCTTCTTTTAATAGAAGCTTGAATTGAGAACTACTAAGGCCAGTGCTCAGGAGCAACACTCCAGATTGTTTGATTCCACTCACATTCCTCTGAAACCCACTCATTCTGTCTTCCCTTCTTCCCTGCCCCCACCACCATGCCTAACATGGTAATCTGCCTTCCTCTTCCTGGTTGTTGGATAATGGTCCTTCCTTAGTTTGGGGTAGGGTTGTACCTCAGGTCTGAGTATCTCTGGTTTTCTAGAAGACCCTTCCATTCCAGGTTCTGCAGCATCTGCCTGCCCACAAACCATGTCATCAAAGCACAACTAAAAATGTTTGAATATTTCCTATGAAGCAGTTACTCAAGAATTTGTGCATGAATTTATTTGACCCTTAGAGAAACCAAACAGGATCATCACTGTTATTTTTACTTCTGTTTTTCCAAAGAGGAAACTGAGGTGTGGGGAAGCTGAGCAAGTTACTAAGTTCATTCAGTTTTCCAGACGCACAGTGAGACACAGGACAGTCCGATCTTTGAGCCTATGTTCAGACACTGGCCATCCTCTTGATGTGCTTTGTAGAGGAAGTTTGGTACATCCTACTGCTGGTGATGAGGCTGGTCATGCATATCCGTTTCTGTTTTTGAGAACTTAGGTAAAACAGCAAGGCCACATTTACAACAGTGTCCCTCACTACAGTTTTGTCCTCTAGGAGACAGAAGGCAATGTCTGGGGACGGTTTTGATTGCTGCCACTTGGTAGAGGGGGATGGGTAGGGTGTATTACTGGTATCTAGTAAGTAGATGTCAGAGATGCTGCTGAAATCTCCCTATGTACAATAAAGTATCCTTCAGCCCCAAATGTCAACAGTGTTGCTAGTAAGAATCCCTAGTCTC
This sequence comes from Perognathus longimembris pacificus, assembly GCF_023159225.1. Taxonomy (NCBI): domain Eukaryota; kingdom Metazoa; phylum Chordata; class Mammalia; order Rodentia; family Heteromyidae; genus Perognathus; species Perognathus longimembris. Next base: position 57,813,496 of record NC_063168.1, on the reverse strand, counting down.
CAGAATGTCTGGGATAGCATCCACAGCTAGTCAGAACCGAGATGAGGAGGCCCCAAAATGAATGCGAGGGCTCTATTGGTCCCTGAAGGCAAAGTGCAGGTCCCACCTCCAAATGAAGTCAAAATACATCAGGAGGAATGACAGAAGGATTAGGGGATTTAACTGGTGAGTTCAAGTTCAGAGCCATGGCTTCCCTGAGAAACTAATGAGAACTCCTCTAGCTAGAAGGGCCCTGGCCCATTGCTTCCTTGGCAGCTTCTGAAATTCCTATTAAGCATAAGGGCGACAAAAGCAGGGGGGAAGCACTTTACCAAACTCTGCCTAGGGCTGGCTGATCCAATCAGAGTCTCTTGCTGTGGTAGCTTGGGACTATGAATGTGACATGGTAGCTCACAACTGCCCATTTGACTTCTGGACCTAGGCATTTGCCCTGATTCTATCTCCTGACCTTTCATCTTCCTGATCATTCAGACTAAGAACCACAAACTTCTGAGTGGCACAATCCTAGTTCCTGCAGGGCAAGATTGCTACTGAGAAGCAGACATATGGTAGATATGCTTTCCTTTTTGGTCTTCCCAAATGATGTGCAAATTCTGTCTCAATCTTCTCAGCATTTCTATCACAACCCCTTCACAGACGGAGCCCACTGGGAATGTGCAGAGCCTGGGGGCTGACTGAGCTTGGCTCTTTAGGGACAGGCTCAATTTGTTGTCACCTACTAGCACCAGTCTACCCTCCTCAGACTTTGACTTTTGCCTCACATAGCAGAGAAGAGTGTGGAAACTAGTCCCATTCTGTATCCCCTAGTGCCTGCTAGCTCAGTGACTTCTTTTTTTTTTTTTTTTTTTTTTTTGGCCAGTCCTGGGGCTTGGACTCTGGGCCTGAGCACTGTCCCTGGCTTTTTTTTTTTTGCTCAAGGCCAGCACTCTGCCACTTGAGCCACAGCGCCACTTCTGGCCATTTTCTGTATATGTGGTGCTGGGGAATTGAACCCAGGGCCTCATGTATATGAGGCAGGCACTCTTGCCACTAGGCCATATCCCCAGCCCCATGCTCAGTGACTTCTTGGTGTCTCCTTTCTATAGATGAGACAGAGACTTCCTGGAGTCTCCTTTCTGCAAATGCCCCTGGGTGGGGGCTCTCACTTGAATATACCAGCAACTTCCTTGGGTAGGAGGTACCTCTGTGCCTTCCTGGGGGCTCAGGCATCTAGGCTCATGTCTATTCCCTCTTGCCTACTCTCCTATGTGTAGTTTCTGATATGTACATAAAATTCTCTCAGATGGCCAAGGAGTAGGATAAGGACTAGGCAATTTAAATAGGACTATTAATATAAATTTAAATAGGATTTTGACTTTAATAATCTTTCAGGTCAATAGAAAGGAGTAGGAAGGACCACATGTCCTAGTCTCTGGCATTGGGGGATGCCAGACATTGCTGCTGATGAAAGGATGTGCTACCTTTACAGCAGAGGTAAATTCATAGTCAGGGCTAGAAGCCATAATATCATCCTTCCATGCCTTTGCTATATTCATGGGGAAACCAAGATTCTAGCTCTTTAGGGAATAATGATTAATGAGAACCAGCTGAGTACTTGCACTGGATCCATACTACAATCATTCAGAGTTGTAAAGCCGAATTGGAAACTGAGTCTACATGCCTTCACATATTACCAACTTAAGAACCACTTAACATAATGACCCTCACAGGTCATGAAAATCCTTACTCCCTTGTACTAAACCCCATCCCTCTATCAGTGCCCAGTCACAGAGACCAGGCTTGTTTTGGCTTGACATGGGGCCATAGACAGAGCATTTACAAACCCATCAGACCCAAACAAATAGAGAAAGAGAAGCACAGAGGCCATAAGTGAAGGTCTGGAGTTGAGATCAATCTGTCCATCCAGGCTTCACCAGTAAGCATAAAGGCTGCTATCACTTAGGAATGACTAGTGATTAGACAAAACATCTTCACAAAGCCTCCTTTAAAAAGGAAAAAACAACAAGTGGGAAATAAAGCTCCTAACATAGTGCCAGGCCTGATCTCTGCCATCAACTGAAGAAATGGCCTGTCCAAGAGGGTGGTGGACAGGTAGACAGCAGAACCAACAGCAAGTGAAGAGGTCCCTAAGCTTCTCTTTCCACCAGCTGCCACAGGAAGTCTCCTCTACCAGAAGAGACACCAAGATGACTTTGCCAGGGTGTTCCCACCCTTCCATCACCCACTTTGAAAGCCAGGCAGGCTGTGAGAATCTGTCATCTGGAGCTAAGCACTTCCAAGTTCGCAGTAAGTGTCATCTCTGTTGGCCACAGGGTGTGGGGGGAAGCTGTTCTCTCTCAGGTGCACCTCTATCCTCTCCAGTCTCTAGAAGGCAATTGGGAACTTTGCGATGGCTTGCAGTGATAAGCAGTATCACAAATGGTAAATTACCTTATCAGTCTTTCTTTAGTATCCAACTGGTGGCAAGTAGCTAGCCTGACCCAGTTCTAGGCACTGGGCGTTACATACAATGCTCCCCCAGATCAAACCTACTATTGATCCAGCCTGACAGCAAGGAGAGGTGGAGGGTAGTAGTTTGAAAGGAGGAGAAGGAGGTACCTTTTATGGCGAGTGTCCGGAACTGCCCGGTTGCTGGAGATGCGCTCACTCTCCCTCTGGTTGAAAGCATACAGCTTGTATGGATCATCACCAACTCGCCACTTCTTGGCGTTCAGATACCTCCGCTCATCAAACTGCTCCCACAGGTCATCCCAGTCAGCATCAGAAGGCTGTGGAACACAAATGAGAAGTCTATGAGAATGGCTACCTGCCTGACACTCACTTCCATCCACCTACAGTGCCCAGAGACAGACTTATTCTGGTAATGTCAGGCTCGAAGATGAGGACAGAGACAGAACATTAACAATCCCATCAGAACAATGTCAATAATGGCCAATGACATTCATTGAGTGCTACATAGCAGGCACTGTTCGAGGACCTTAACTCCTATCACATAATTGTCACAAAATTGCTCATATTCCCACTGGACAAGTGAGAAAACAGTCTTCATAGGTAAGCTCTGTCCACATTTACAATTAGGAGGAAGCAGGACTGGGACTTGAAATGTAGTATCCTCACTCTAGAAGAAAATCTCTCCAGGGAAATTGGAGAACAGCCAGGACAATGGCAGTCACAGAGCAGACACTCCAGGACCATCACTCTTTCCTCCTTTGCCACGGGAAAGGTGTGACCCCATCAGAAACCCCAGTTCTTGCTTCCTCCAACCCAAGACTGTTACCAAGCATGCCATACTTATTCCTGTGTTCCATGCATTATGCAAGAGTCTCATGCTGCCTCATCTGAAGGGAGTAGAGCCCCCATCTCATCTCAGGGCAGGATCTATGTCCTGAGCTCATGGCATCTGAGCAGGAAGGCCCAGGGCCGGCTCAGCAGACAGCAAAGCAGGTGCTGGGGCCCCATGGCAGGTGAGATGGGCCACACCACTCGGCACGTTCATCTCAGACACCTCGTGATCTTATCTGGTAATTGATCTCTCTCTTTCCCTTTTTGTTATCTGCTTTCGAACAGCATTCTCCTGCTAATAACACAAAATGAATCTCTGGAAACCAGTGATTTTTATCCAATAATTGATTTTATTAACGTCCTGCGATACTGCCGCTACAGAACATGCTTGGGGGAACTTAGGTGGGGGTGTTTCAGAGCCTCCAATCCTGTCCTGTACAATGTCACAGCCTAGCAGCTGTCACCTCTGCTTGCAACATCACCCTGGGGTGACCCTGACATGCCATCCTGGTGGGATGGGCCATGGAACTGTCTCCCACGGGCTCATTGCCAATTTAATTCACTGCAATTCTCTAAATAAATTGTGAGTCCTGCGGTGCTCTGAGCTAGAGAGGAGGGAGGTGTAAATGATAGTCCCTGACCTGGAAGGGATCGTAATGTGGAAGACAGACCTGCTGGACACACTTATGCCATGCCATACCACAAGGTGAGCTCAGTCACATAATCTCAAAGACAATGTTGAAAGCACAGAAGAGTGAAACAGAACAGTTACTAGAGGCGGGTCCAATGAGTTAGATCTTGAAGAATGGGTAGGGACTTTGCTTTGCTTAAATGATAACTGTGGAAGAAATAGGTATGCATTAAAAGCCAGATAATGGCAGCATATTAATTAGGGCTATTTAAAGTAAGGGCGACAGAGAAAGACAGACACAGAGAGATACAGTGACTGAGAGACAGGGAGTTAATCTTAGAGAGAGATTATTTAAAAATATATGCAAAATTGGCTCACATGATTATGGAGACTGACAAAGATCTGTGGTAGCTAAGCTGGAAATCCAGAAAGAGCTAACATTTCAGTTTTAGTCCAAGGGTATGGCAAAAGCAATGTCTAGGTCAAAGGTAGTACGGCAGGAGGAGCTCCCTCCTAGTATCAACTTGTTTTCTTCCAGCTTTAGTGGACTAAATGGGTCCACCAAGAAGAGGAGGATCATCTGCCTTACTTAATCTTCCCATCCACATGATAATCTTATCCACAAATACCCTCCTCAATGACATACCACAGCAAGGATAATGCACCAAGAATAATGCTCAATGCCCAACCAAATGTCTGAGCACCCCAGGGCCAAGTCAAGTTGACATATTAAATAAACCATCATAGGGAGGCAGGGGCTATTCAAGGAACAGCACAATCTGGATGTGGGTTGAAACAAGGACCTGATAGAGGAAAGCGCGGGTCTTAGGAAGCAGATCATGGGGAAACTGTCTTTTGTCACAAATGTGAGATGGAGTAGAGCGATGAAAACTCCACAAAGAGACTAGTCGGAGAGTGACCTTGATTATCTCACCTGATTTATGAAAGTGGGTTTCTGTTGGCAAACATCTCAACTGCTGGAGAAGCAGGTAAAGGGTCAGGAACCCATAACAAAAAAAAAAAAAAAGGATTCTGTGAGGGCCTGTAACCTATCATCCCAGCCCTCTACTCTCTACTCACACCAAAACAGAGTCAGGAGTGCAAAAGGCTTGAATTTGGTCAGCCTGGTTCTTGTCACTATAAGATAGTTGAGCATCCTTGGCCTATCTGGTAGGAACTGCTTTCAGGAGGAGATACAGTGAAAACTCAGCTAGGATTCTCAACAGCCAAGCTGGCAAGAGAAGTCATACAAACTGTCAGTGGGAGGCATCTGTAGAAGTACTCTCCCACAGGGTGTCAAGTGTGCAGATCATATCTTGCTACACTGAGACCTCTTGAGGGGATACAGCCTGCATGAGGAGCTGGGTTTTGCTCCTGTGAAAACAGAATGCACTGTATAACAGTGAAGGTGTGTTTAAGATAACAACACTAACATTTTATAGTTGTGCATGAACAGAGATTGTCACAGACTCCTCCCAAACCCCTATTTGTTGGATGGATTAGCTTAGAAAGTTTTGATAGGAGGCTAACTCTAGCTCACTGGAAAGTAAATAATGGATCTGCTGGTTTAATCTTCCTGTAGAGCCTCTCACTCCCCACAGACAGGAACAACAAGGAGGCTAAGATGTGTATCGAAGGGCTAAGCTCTTCTTGTCCAACTCAAAAATGGGGTCAGCATGGGATTCAGCCAGGAAATTTCCCACTAGGAAGGCCAACTTCTACATCAAGGGTTCGTAGGCAGCTGCTCTTGTGACTTATGCTGGTGGGCATGCCTGAAGCTTGTACCATATTTTATTTTCACAGGTGATGTTATGCCAAGTCGCGAAACGACCGCCAAGAAGGCCACCGAGACTCAGACGTTCCGAAATGCAAAAGCAAGGCAAGACTTGATTCAAGCAAGCCGCGGCTCGGGGCCTTGTTCTACCCACTGACACAGCGGAGGTTAGGAGGCAGCCCCAAGCTGCGATTACACAGAGCTTATAAAGGCCAAAAACCAAAGTTACAGCAATCAGGTGTTCAAGCAAGCAAGATTACGGGTACAAATCTGATTGGCTCAGGGTTCGAGGCATTCTAGGGGCGGTTAGAGTTAAGCATTCCCAGGCAGTTAGAGTTCTTGACTGGCTGGGCCCTAATAAGCTTGCCCTGGGTTTGCTCAGACAACAAAACGGGGGCTGCCTGAAAATGGGGTTTACTTTTAACTCTTCATTCCCCCCTTCAGTGAAAGACTGTCTCTCTCCAAACCCATTGTATCTCTGTGGAGGGGTTCTACTTCCCATTAACTGGAATCATCTATCTGCTCCTAGGTATGCTAAGCAAAGACAAAATGTGAAGCTTCCCTGAGGGTAAAGGTCATTGAGAAGTTAAACTTAGACTGGAAAAGACTAACTGGAAACTGTATTAACTGTATTCATGTCTGATTCAATTAAGCCAAGAAGGGGACAAAGGGATCTAGATGGGTTTTATATTCACCTCAAGTGTAAGTCATATTTGGAGAGCAGTATCTCCAACTAACACCCTGGGATTCTCACTAAAGTTCCTCCAAAGATACAATCACAACAAAAACCTGCCAGGTATACAAGGTAACAATTCAGAATAGGCAAGAATCACTAAAAACTATAAATAAATTGAAATCCTCCTAGGAGTCAGATATGGGAGTTTTAACTAGAGATAAAACACTTTAAGTAGGGAATAAATATTAGCAAGGATGAAAGACAAAACAAATGACCAGATGGATATGATAAAGAACCAAACAGAACTTTTAGAAATGAAAAGTATGGGCTGAAAGTCAATACAACCCAGGTCAAAGAGAAAGGCTTAGAACCTGCAAAGCATTTCCACTTGAAAATGCTTTGTATTGACCATTGTCAATGTCATGACCAATGTCATTGTCATGAGCCTGATGAAATATACAGTTATAGTGCTCTCATTTCACAGATGAGAAAATTGAGGCTGGGGAAGCAAAGGAGCTTCCTCAAGGTCATAGCAAGTTCACCACTAAGACACTCTTCCAGGAGATTTGACTTTCAATTCTATATTCTTTATTACCAGATATTCCATTCCAGCCTCAGTTCTTTCTTCCTCCTGCCAGTTAGTCACAAAAGTAAGCTAGGCACTGGTGGTTCATGCCTGTAATCCTAGCTACATTGGAGGCTGAGATCTAAGGATTTCCATTCAAAAGCCAGCCAGGGAAGATAAATCCAAAATACTCTTGTCTCCAATTAACCAAAGGCCAGAAGTAGAGGTATGACTAGAGTGGAAGAGTACCAGCCTTGTGTGTGAAAAAAGCTAAGGAATAAGTACCAAGGCCCCAAGTTCCATCCCCAGTACTGGCAGAAAAAGGGAAAAAACAAAAATATCTGCATCTTCCTGTGTTTCTTTCTTATCCTGCCTGCAGGAATGACCTTAATTTTTAAGGGTAGCCAACGAAGACAAGTTCAACATTCTCCTTTTCTGATCATGGCCCTAGCACACAAGTGGAGGTGGTAGTGCAGGGATTTGCTTTGGTAAAGAAATGACTATTGGTAACACACTTCCCCCAATGGGTAACACCATTTCCAGTAAAGGAGGGGCAGGCCAGCCCTCAATCATCTGGGTTCACAACAAAAGAAAGACCTAGAAAATCCTTTTCCCTCACCAAGGGACAGCACATCAATTATGGATTATTAGATCAGATCTTCATTTTAATATTTCCTCTATGTATTATCACCTCTTCTTCTCACTGGAATTCTGTCTTGGGAGTTATTTAACTGATGTGCAGAAATCTAAATTTAATTTATTATGATCTAACTCACTTTAGAAGCCAAATTACCCTGCACTGGAGAAGGATCAAGTCAATATCCCACTTGGCTTTCTATTTATCTTCCGCAGGGTTTTCTCTCCTTCTCTTTAGTATTCATTTTATCACGGGTGCTGGTCATAAATTTAAATTTTCCTCAGAATTAGGCAATTGCTCCTTCAATGTTGTAGTTTAATGGTTAGTATTAATTATAGGAGCGTCATTCCTTACGGAGTTTGATAGATAGAATGGACATATAATGGAGGAGGAAAGGGCTATTTCTCAGACAAAATGAGAAAGCATATAACTCAACAGGGATGAGTTTATTCTTCTGTTCTACCCCCGCCTTTCCTTTGCCCATTTTCCTCATCTCCCTCCTGCCTGAATAGCTAGGTGCCAGAGCACAGATGTGCTCCTGTGTGGTATCTCTAGCTCCCAGAGGAGAGAATCTTGACACTCAGCCATCTTGGATTCCTCTCTACAACAAACTTTTTGTCCATTTGACTTTGGTCTCACTTAGGCACTGCCTAGCCTCACTTCCCCATAAATGCACTCACCGCCCACATATAAACTGCACACCACATGCAAATGCAACTTTGGGGGAAGCTTCCAGCTTTGGGAAGAAGAAAACTTCCAGTAATTATTATAATTGCCTGAAAACTCCAACTGTGAAATATAATATGATTAGCTAAATGGACAAAAGCCCAGTTTTTTGTTTCTGGAATTAAAAAAAAAAAAAAAAACTTCCACCATGTGGACCTTATATGGAGATTAATTTGCCTACTAATGAGCATGAGAGAGGAGGTGCCAGAGAAGTGGAAATCAGCATGATGAAGGGAGGAGGACCAGCTCCTGGCACGTACTGGGATGAATGAGGGCTGATGTTGATGGGTCTTTCTTCTTTCTCCCCAAGACCTATAAACCTCACCCCAAACTAAACCCTAAACTCTCTAATGTAGATAAGCATCTCCAACCATGCGTCACTTGCCTGAAGAATACATCCCAACTATTGGTGAATATAAGACTAAGGGAGTTGGCTTTACCCACACCATTTATTTCTTTGCGCATCCCTTCTCATTGTGTTCAGAGACTGGGGCAGTAAGCTGGTGGCTGGGATTTGAGAAGCCTCTGTGTCCTTTAGCTCTGGTAACCAAACGGCAAGAGATCAAGGGCAGAAGGGAGCCAGTTTTCTACATGCGGCTCAGGAGAAAAGGGGGTTGTAGAAGGCATAGTGGCACAAGAGAGTAGGTCTGCTCATATCTAAGAGATTGCTGGAGGAGACTATAGACCAAGAACAGGAACCAGCATCCAAGATGAGATATAGTGGAAGAATCAGATTTAGTTAGCTAGAGATAGACACTGAAGCACGCTGTCTCTGGGACACATAATCCACCTGGGTTGGGCACAGAGCCACCTCATTAGATTAAGGGCAGGTCTGCAAGCATAGTGTTGCAGCTACCTCCCAGGGACAGCTGGGAGGAAGGGGAGAAGAGATCTTTCCATAGTGGCCTCTAGCAGGACAGAGGTGGGACTTCATGATCAGAGCTATTCTATGGAGAACCACTTCTAGAAGGCCATGGGAGGAAGAATGAGATTTGGATTTCTCAGTGAGAAAAGAGCTCTCTCTTCAACAACCAGATCTCTCTCTCCCTCCTAAGCTTACTGTACAGGACCAAGAAATAGCTTAAAGCAGCATCCGAATGCTCTTTAGCTGCAAGAGCCAAACAATTTAGCTATGGAGCCAAACAATTTTCAAGGGGCCCTACTGAATGAAGGTATCTGGCAGGGGTCACAAGTGATCAGACCTGGGGTCACTGAGAATGGAAATGTGAGTACAAATGTCATAGGTACAGCGTAATACCTGCCTAGTGACTTTGCCTTAAACCTCCTTCTGGGCAAGGCAAAACATGCCAATAGGATAAATTTGGCCTGCAGACCACCAGATTGTGAGAGCAATGATATAATAGGAAACTGGCTTTTTTTTTAAAAAAGACAAAAAAAAAAACCCAAAAAAACAACCATACACACACACACACACACACACACACACACACACACACAAAACAAAAACCAAAATCAAACAAATAAAAAGGTGATCAGAATAAGCATTATGCTTCATGAATTCTTTTCTCTTTCAAGGGCCTCCTTGTTCATTTAAACTAGACTTCTCCAGACATAAATGCAAGAAAGAGTGCTGGGGGCAGGGTAGAGGGAAGAAATGGGAAAATAAGAGCAAGCACAGCCCAGGGATGATCTTGTCAGTCTAGAAAGCACTGAGCATGGCTGTGCTTAGTATTTTACATTTGGGGCCAAGGTTATCCTGAAAACATCTCCTTTTTCAACCTTTTACAGCCAGTTTCTCACTTCATCCCAAGGGTAAAACTAATCCTTTCCCCCAGCTGGGTTTACTGGCCCAAATCTCATCTCAGAAGTGAGATAAGATATGAAAAATTGCTTGGTAAGACATAATGCATATGTAACGTATTATTATTGTCGACATGGCTGTGGTTACTATTATTTCTTCTGGAGGCTGAATGCTAATGGAGAAAAAATGCAATTTACATTCAGCCAATTTATGTTGAGCTGCTTCTTCCTTCCCGGTGGCAGATATGGGGTCTCTGACAGCATCTGCGAGGCAACAGGATGGCTCACTTCCCTGTCCAGCTGTAGGGATCAGTCATTATCAATGCTAATGTCTCCAGGGCCTTGCAAGCTCTATGCTACCCCAAATTCTCACCTCAGCTATGTGTCTGAGCAGAGTACCATGCACATGATAAGACAAGAAACCATTTTAAGGGCCATAATACATAAGGTTATTATCCACTTAGAGAGCTAGAAATTAAGCTCTGTGCTCTCTTTTTATGTATGTGGAGATGGAGCTATGTTAGGCAATTCTGAGTTGCGATAGGGCACTATCATAGAATTTTGCACCTGCCAAAGACCCTGCACTTCCAGAAAGCTAAAGAGCCTCGACTCAAAGCTGTCTGCTCACAACCTAGCTCCTTCTCATCCTCTGGACTTGCCAACCCCAAAGGGTGCTTTGCAAGGAAGTAGCCAGGCTAGCTGTAGAATACACAAAGAACATGGCTAGTGAGGCTTGCCATTTCCTCAATATCCCTCTAAGTTCTTCTGTGGCAAAGAAAATTTCTTTCTTGGGACAAATCATGATTGGATGTTATGGAGAGCCAGGCAAAAATGAACGGTTTGAAGAAGTGACAAATTTTCACTCTGGACACAATGGTCCACAACAATGATGCTGACTATTGTAGCAAATACTCCTTGTGTAGCACTTACTATATACCAGTTTCTATCCAGAAATACCACACCTTCAATACCACAAGTAAGCCTTAGCGAGGGGCTATTACATCACTATTTACTCAGTTTAGTGCAAACAAGTTGAGCTAATGTGATCTAGCCAAGGTCATACAGAAAGTAAGTGGAGATGCTGGGATTAAACACAAACCAATAGATGTACATCACTGATCAGGACCTGACAGAGCCATGGAGAAGTTTCTAACCCCTTGTCTGCCTTGGGACATGCCAAGGAAAGTGGAAAATGGAGGTACTGGCCAGCAGCTGGGTTCTATACTTCAGCCAAATACCTCTCCAGAGCACAGGCTAAAATTGATCAAGGGTACAACCTGAATTCAGCTAGAAAGAGAGTTTTAGAGTTAAATGTTCCCTTGTCACTCATTTCCCAAAAATGACAATGGCAAAAATCCTCCAGCTCTGGGCAGAACAGAATGTGTTCCCCTCTCTCTTGTACCTTGGAGGTGGAAGATAGATCTCTCTAGATACTGTGTGCAGCAAGGGCCAAGCTTAGCACATTTTCTATTTGCTCCATAAATAAGGTGACATCCACATGCCCTCTGGCTCCCTCAAAACTAGGTCAGCCATTGAATATGTAGGTGTGGGGTGAGAGCGAATGACTTTGAAATGACTTTATCTCATGGGACTCCAGGAGGGCTGCCGGCTGGCTTTTCATAAAAGGGGCTCTTTTTATATCAGAAGCAGACCTGCACTTTTCAGATACACGCTTGCTGAGGGGTGGGGGGGAGGATGGGGTGCCAGCCTCTGCCAAGGGCAAATGTAAGTGTTGCAGATGACATGGCAAGTGATAATGGCAGTAGGCTAAACACTAGGGAGGAATTCTTTAGGAGCCTGTCCCAAACACTGTCCCACAACACAGTGAAAACCTCTTGTATGACATCTCATATGAACTGTCAAAAGGAGATTTATGATCCTCTTGCTTATACTGACACCATACACAGGGACATGACCCTCACCTTGCGAAGCACCAACAATTGCTCTGCATACAACATGCTCATCATCACTAGTCTTTGTCCAGAGCCACTGAGGCAGGATCTCTTTTGCACGTCCCTCCTGACGCCACAAGGATGTTATTGCTAGGGGAACATTAGAAATGTCCCCAAACTCTGATTCAATTTCTTTTCCTCTACCACAGGTACCTCTTCCCTTTTCAGAATGAGGCACACCCTTACTTTAATCCAAACAGGTATTGTATGTGGTCTAGATTTGCTACTCAGATACATTGGCAAGCAATTAATCACTTCGCCTGAGCTGTTCTAGTTTATGTCTTACTTTATAAAAAGTACTCACTACAAGATTCCTTTAAGTAATCTGTTTCTGTCATGCATTAAAATTAGATTCTGAAGACATAGCTGAACAGCATTTCCAGAGCAATATTCAGAAACATGAGTTTAAAAGTCTCAAAATCCTCATCGTCCTCTTACCTTTCTGCCTACCTCCATCCTCACCTAGAATTCACAGCAGAAGTCTTACAAAGTTCTCTGGTCTACAACCTGTGAGCAGGGCATTGCCATTCTGATATTTTGCTGTTTAGTAAGTGTGATCACTATGACTCAGGTCCCATTTCATCCTCCCAAGGTAAGGAAGTCTAGATCCTCAAATGAATTTGACCCTCCCATGTTTTCAATCCATCAACTCTCTTCAATTTCCCCAGGACCAACTCCGATCCAAGGACCTTTCTTCCAGTACCTCCAATCTGCTTAGATGTGGCACTAGCTGGTCTCCTACTCTCAGCCACCCAATACTGGGCTCCCACTGTCCTGGCTTCATTCCAGAACCTTTCACAGTGCACTAACCATTAAGGCTCTTCAGGCAGAAAAGCAGACTGCAGCTTCTTGCCTGCCTTGGAAATCAAAGCTGGGGAAAGAGGCAGCAGAATGGAGGTGGCGGGAGGGCACGGTATGTAGAGAAAGTAGGTCATTAGTGGTAAAGACTACAATTTTCAGGCAGTTGTTAATGCTCTGTTTATATGGATTTCTTCAAATGTGACATTTTAATGGCATCATAATTGTGTGATTACAGTGCACTCGACATGGTTTGGGGAGGGAAGACGACAGGGATTCCCACGACCTGCTGGGGGGAGGCGGCTCTTACAGGGTAGCCAGAAAGACCATTCAGCATTGCTCAGTCCAGGGTGTCTGACTAGCATGAGAATTGGCTCCCCAAGGACCCTGCTAGACAAGACCCATCAGTTCTTAGGAGGCTTGTATGTAGCCTAGCTTAGGATAAAACCAATGCCCTGGGCTGTAAGTACCTCAACTCAAAGGCTCACCAGTAATTGCTGCACTGGAATTCACTCATTCATTCACTCTGCAACCATACCCAAACACCTTAACTGTTGTAGCATGTTATAATCAGCCCAACTTGACTCAACACTTCCACTCTAGGTCTCTGCAATCCATTTTCCAAAGTCACCTTCTCAAAAATGTCATCTGATTCTGTCACTTTAATTCTGACTTCCTGTGTACTCAGGATGACATACTCCCTCTTCTCCCTGCCCTCCCCCAACCAGACCCTACATGATTTGGGCCATCAAACTCTCCAGTCTCATCCCTCTCCCTCCTTCTTAATTCATTATGCCCCAGATGCATTGGCCTTGCTGCCATTTGTAAAGTAAGATCAGCTCTCCCATCTCAGGTCTCATTGTCTGTTGGGCACTCTGCCTGGAATATTCTTTGTATGACTAATTCCTATTCATCCATCAAATCTGAAAGAAAAGCTCTACCTTTCAGAAGACTTTTCATGAATCTTCAAGGCTGAACACGCCCTTCCTATTCGCTTCTAGAATCTTGCCAATGTCTTCCATAGGACAAGGCAGTCAAGACCTACACTGGGAGCTCTACTTGCCACCCTCCCTAATGAGGCTATGGCCTTAAAAGCAGAAACACCTGAATCTTGTTCATCACTGGTTCACCGTACTTCCTCAAATATCTGGTGACGATAATGCCCATTATGTCCTCCTAAAAGCCCCAGTATTTGAATATAATTATTAACCCCTTGTCACACATAGCAAAGAGGCTAGGAAAGAATAAATAAGTACCCAAGAGTGGCCAGCAAGAAAGCAGCAGCATGAGGACCATGTGTACCGACCTACAAAGATTTTGCAATGGTCCTGTGTTCAGAAAGGGAAGACCAGGGGCTGGGGATATAGCCTAGTGGCAAGAGTGCCTGCCTCGGATACACGAGGCCCTAGGTTCGATTCCCCAGCACCACATATACAGAAAACGGCCAGAAGCGGCGCTGTGGCTCAAGTGGCAGAGTGCTAGCCTTGAGCGGCAAGAAGCCAGGGACAGTGCTCAGGCCCTGAGTCCAAGGCCCAGGACTGGCCAAAAAAAAAAAAAGAAAGAAAGGGAAGACCAGAAAGGACAGGGGTCCATCCAAAGAAGCTCAAGCCAGGTGACAGGGGCTCATGCTTGTAATCCTGGCTACTCAGGAGGCTGAGATCTGAAGACTGTGGTTCAAACTAGCCCAGGCAGGAAAGTCTGTGAGACCCTTATTTCCAATTAACCAGCAAAAGGCCAGAAATGGAGCTATGGTCAAAGTGGTAGAGTGCTAGTCTTCAGAATAAAAGCTCAGGGACAGTGGCCAGGACCTGAGTTCATGCCCCAGGACCAGCACAGAAAGAAAGAAAGAATGAAAGGAAGGAAGGAAAGAAGAGGGAAGGAATGAAAGAAGGAAAGAAGGAAGGAAAGAAGGAAGGAAGGAAGGAAGGAAAGAAGGAAGGAAGGAAGGAAGGAAGGAAGGAAGGAAGGAAGGAAGGAAGCAAGGAAGGAAGGAAGGAAGCAAGGAAGGAAGGAAGGAAGGAAGGAATTGGACCAAGGAGATGATTCTTGGCCCAGGCCTCAAAGCTGAACTAGACTGATACAAAAGAACACACAAGGGGAGAGTGACAGACAGAAGACAAAGTGGATCTTCAAAAAAACTAGCCTACATCTCTTGTCCAGTGACTGTCTGAATCTGAGCGAATGACTTCCCTTCTCTCCCATCCAAGAGAGTCTCATCTACCTATTCCACAACATTGTGATACAAGTTCACAAATCTAATGGATTGGATTGGTAAGTCAAACACTGCACTGTGCTGCTCCATGCATGCTTTCAGCATTCAAAAAAAATTAGGCTGCAACTTAACTTGCTAGCAAAGCAAAGAGCATACTGTGTATCCACAGGATAGGAGGGTGAGCTCACTGGCAAGGCAGCGAGGAGTCCCAGAAGGCGCCAGGACCTTTCTTTTAGATTGAGCTGTCACTACCTCATGTCAAAGGGTGAATCTGCCTACTTGGTCTCCAGTCAGTTTCTCTACCTATCAGGCATTTTTAACTGTTTTGAGGATTATCTATCCCCCTCTCAATACAATGAAAGCCATAGTCCTCCTTCTCAGAGGAATGTACTTCAAGTCCCAGCTACACAACTCTACTTATAGTACCAAGAATCCAGTGCCATCCTGAAGCCACAGGAGCCCATAAGAGATGGATTGTCAAGTCCAGGACAGACTGGAGCGTGTCTCTCTGAAAAGATAAGCTTACACGGGGATGTCCAGCTTATAGCAAAGAAATCAATCATGGTCTCTCTGCTCCCCTCCAGGCTAACCCTTAGGGGGCCAAAGCTGGTTCTCCAGCACTGCCAGCTTCTGCCCTCACCATGCTGAGCACATTAACAAGGCCTGCTGTGCATAGAGACCCTTATAATTGGTCTCTTCTCTGTGCTTGAAAAAAAAAAAAAAAAACAGCAACTTTGAGAGTGATCCCCTATACCTGGCATTTCAACCCGGGCTGACAGCTAGATTCTAGAACACATTCCTAGAAGGGGCTATTGTCAAAAATATGGATGTGTTTGAGGTGGGTCAGGGGTAAAGAAGTATAGGGATGTCAATTTGTTTAGGAACTTCTCCATTCCTTGGTGGGTTAGGCCCCACTACAAAGTATCGCTCTGTCCTCTTTGCAGAGCTGACCAACATATAAATTGTGGGGCTTTATAATCTTTAGACTTAAATTAATTTTTCATAACACATTGCGGCCAAACTGATTTGTTTAAGCTATATCAGGATCACATCTCTGGAAGAAAGGCCGCCAAGTACTTTACCATGGTTTGAAAGCTCTTCCCCAGACTTTGGGTCTTATCTGGCTTAATCCTGCTGCCCCACATACTGGTATCTTTACACAATACTGTTACCATCATTATTTCAACATGGGAGAAGTTGGCCAAGCAACTCTAGACTCCGTAGCCCTCTTCTTAGGTTGTGACACATAAGGAATTGACTATTGACTGGGCCTCTTCCTCCAAACTTATATGCCTTGGTGGCCATTGTGGGATCTTCTCTCTGGATCACAAGTACCCAGTAGAGAGGCTGAACAGTTTAATGGGGACTACCCACGCTTTCAGGGCGGCTCTTCTCTTCTCCCCACCTTAGTTAAGAAAAGTGGACAACTACAGAACTGCCAGTTCTCCAGGTCCTTCACAGGGAAAATAAACAAGCTCAGATATGGTGGGAAAAGAGTCAAGAATGGATTCATCCCAAACCAGGATCATTAAGTGAGGAAAAGTGAAAACAGATTGTATGATGATGATAATGTAAACATGCCGTGAAAGATAGGGCCCCAAAAGCTAATAAGCAAACAAGGAATGCAGTAAGTATAGTGTGAATAAATTAAAATAAAATAGCCACCACACAAAAAACAAAACCCCCAGTTTGGAAGTGAGAAAATGACCCAAACATATTTCATGTTATATAACAATTTAAGAACATGGATGTAATAAAATAAGAACAAAAACATTAGATGATAACACAAAGCAACGAAATAAAGAATTAAAAAACAGAGAACCACAAGACAGTTTTAGAAAACCAATAAATAAGTGTAAAAGCTGCAAGACACAGTGCAGACACAGCAGGAAATCTAATTACTGGTACCAACTAAAAGGTCCCAATCCTGCTCTGCCACACACGGGCAATGGAACCTTGTATAAGTCACTGAAGAGGAGAAAGACTTAGGTGATTAAAGCAAGGGAAAAAAATACAGCAAAATAGTAAACATGTTCTAACACTGGAAAGATGATGAACCTCAAGCAGAGAAATGGATGACACACAAAATGGTATTATTTTATTTGCTTTTTAAAGCTTGTAAAGAATTGAATGTGTGCATTAATAGAACAAGCCACCTCCCATGAAAAACTGATATGAAGCAATAGACATAAAAGACATTTCCTAGTTTGGGGTACTGAACCTTGAAATTCCATAAAGAAATCATGATGCATCTAGGCGGAACTAACAAATCACCTGCAAAAGAGGAAAAGTTTGTCTGACTTCAAACTTTCTGACTATGAGACCCAGAAAACAACAAACAACATCTATAAGGGCAGACCCTACATGTGGCTCTGGTGCATTTTAACCTGCAGAGATGATGCTCAAGTGTGGAAGGTGAGAGACACTTACCTTTTAAGGAGCACCTGTTTCAGTCAGATTTCCTCACTGTATCAAAAATCTGAGAGCCTCAACTTACAAGGAGGAAAATTTTAATTGGGCCCATAGTTTCAGACATTCCAGGCAAGGAGTACAAGGTAGAGGAAAGCTGCTCACCTCATAGTGGCTAGCAAGGAAAAGGAAGAGAAACAGGGAGCTATGGTCTTACTCATGCCACAGGTATATGCCCAATGACTCAACTTCCTTCCACCAACTCTTATCTCTTGCAGATTTTCACCACCTCTCTCTCAACAGTGCTGTGGGCTGAGATTAAGCCTTTGAATTAACACTTAAAATCCAAGCTATAGCAGCATCTCTGAGAACATTCAGAAGAATCTGTTAGATGATATCACCTAGTCAATTAAAATATCATTCAGGGCAAAAACAAACAAACAAACAAACAAACAAAACCAGGAATGAAGTAGAGAACCCAACAGAGTGGGGGTATGGCTCAGATGGTAGAGTGCCTGCCTAGGAAGTGCAAGGTCCTGAGTTTAAACTCCAGTATCGAAGAAGGGTGGATGAATGCAGTCATAATACTCAATGTATATATGTAAAAATGAAACATGGTTAATTAAAGGGATGGGTGGGGTCAGGAGATGTGGGGGAGAATGATGAAAGGGGTGGCATTAATCAAGATGCATGGTATGCATAAAACTGAAATGTTGACTAGAAATCTCTTTATACACCTACTTAAGGATACATTTTAAATTATGCATAAAAATTCTCTCTCTCTCTCTCACACACACACACACACACACACACACACACACAAAGTCAAAAGCTGAGCACTAGTAGCATGTGCCTGTAATCCTACTCAGAAGGCTGTCCCCTAGGTGAGTTTTTGCTGTCATAATTAAATTAACAAGCAAACCAGATAAAAAAAAGGAAACATGGAAAATGACAAGAGGCTGACCTGCAAATCAGCAGGTGAGGAAACGCAAATGAGGCAAGCAAGGACTAAAGCTTGTTGGCTATGACAGAATTCAACCATTCATTGTCAATTGTCAGTGAGAGCTGAGAGTGAGCAGCCCCCTCTCCATCCCCCCCCCCGACCCTGTGAAATCTATGCACAGAAAGGGAGCTGCAGAGAGAAGGCAACACCGCCTTCTAAAAGAGTCCCAGAAAAGGTTACATCCATCACCCTCAAATTAGCAGGCTAAAGCCTACAAAGACTCAGGATACTTGCCTAGTCCCTAAGTACATCCCCCAAGATATTTATTAATTGCAAAGTGGGAAATTAGTAATTTTACAGTTGAAGACACTTGAAAGACACTACCTCAGTCCAGCGTTCAAGGTTAACTTCGCCTGTAATAAGACATTTCGATATCATGTATCCATAAAATGATGTACTGAGAAGGGCACAACTTCAATCCAGTATTTTTTTTTTTTACCAAAAATACAACTGCATTGTTTAGTAAGAGGAAACAGCAGACAACGCAAATAGAGAGACAATCTACAAAATAACACCTTCAGAATGCTAAGGTCATGAAAGACAAGGAAAGAGGAAGAAGGGGTCACAGATGCGAAGAAACAAAGGAGACATAATAATTCAATGCAACAAGAGAGTCTAAAGTGAGAACGAAGGCCTCAGAAATCCCTCCACCAGGCAATCTGCTCAGCCCAGACAGTGGCATAGGGAAAGAGGGAAAACCTAGGTTGAGATGGTGAGAATCCACTACCACCTCAGAACATCTTCAGAGCAAGACCAAGAATGTTCTATTGCCCTCCTGTATCGGCATCCTAGAGAGGCCGTCACAAAATCCCACCAGACATGAGGACTTAGAAAACAGAAACTTATTGTCTCACAATTCTGTAGGCTAAAAGATCAGAATATGGGCAGGAGTGGCTTTACTGGAGGCCACTCTCCTTGGCTCACATCTGTGACTCTTCTCCCTGTGTCTTTACTTGATCTCATCTCTGTTATGTACACATCCCTGACATATCTCTCAATTCTTTCTGATCGCTTCCTGCAAAAATGCCAGTCAGACTAGATTATAGCAATTATCCACCATCTTACAGGTCATAGTCCCTAATATAGTCACAATAGAGGTTAGGGCTCCAACAGCATTTTTTTTTAATGGTTGTGTGGCTTGAACTCTGGGCCTGGGAGCTGTCCCTGAGCTCTTCAGCTCGAGGACAGTGCTCTACCACTTTGAGCCACAGTGCCACTTTCGTTTTTCTGGTGGTTAATTGGAGTCTCACAAACTTTCCTGCCTGGGCTGGCTTTGAACTGAGATCCTTAGATCTCGGCCTCAGTAGCTAGGATTACAGGCATGAGATACCAGCACCCAGCCTCCAACAGCAATTTTAAGGAGATAAAAAAATGAATCTGTAATACCTCACTCTCCTAGAAACCATGACTAACCAGAATCCAAGAGAAGCTGGTTGGACAATGGATTATTCTGAATGAAGGAGTAAACTGCAGTGGGCATTGCTGTGGCCTAACACAGATCCCTTCCATAGACCCTGCATAATCATCCCAGCTGCTGG
The DNA here is from genome assembly GCF_023159225.1 of Perognathus longimembris pacificus. Taxonomy (NCBI): domain Eukaryota; kingdom Metazoa; phylum Chordata; class Mammalia; order Rodentia; family Heteromyidae; genus Perognathus; species Perognathus longimembris. Next base: position 57,793,532 of record NC_063168.1, on the reverse strand, counting down.
GAGTGCCCACAGCTAACTGTCCACATTTGCCCCCTTCTAAAGAGACCCGCCCTCTACTGACCAAGATCTGCTTCTCTTGGGAAGTTACATTCCAATTCTGGGAATGAGCAGGTCCAAATGCCAGTAAATTTTTGCTCCAGGGATGTCCTTAGGAGCAGGCCAAAGCTTATCTTCAGCCAAATCCACATCTTTGCATAGCATCTGCCCTGTCTTGCTCACCTCATTACCTTATTCCTGGGAGAATTCATGTTAATTCACCCTCAGATGTTATGGACTCTGACTTGAAATTCAAAGGGCCACTTAGAGTTTGCCACATAGTAACTGCCGCTAGGTATTAATGATCATAACTACTCTATGCCAGGCTCATTGCTATGTGCAGTACCCTTATAATTCACTGAATCTTCAGAGCAACCCTATAAGGTAATTAGCGTGAAGACCATGTCATGGGTGAGCCAATAAAGCCAGCTTCAGCAGCCTTCTCATTTGAACCATGGGTTGGTTGGTCCCATGCTCTATCTGTGAATACCACTTGGATTTCACAAATCAATTCTGCCCCTGCTATTTTACAAAGGTTCCTATGACTCTGATCTCCCTCCATCCTATGGTCTTCATGAGACATGAACTGTGCCTGGCCCACTGCAGGCTAGACCACATCCCCCTTTGGACGCCCAGCATTCACCTGCCATCTTCCGTCCCTCTGCATACTACAGGCATTGCTAACAAGCACTGGCAATATGAATTTTCCAAACTCTAGTAGAACCATTTGAAGTCACTGTAAATAATGCATATACTCTACTGCCCCATTTTCATAAATAATTTAAATTTCCTACTGAAAACATAGGATTTTTATTTTTACCTACAGTGGACCCGGATTCTCGGAATGGTGAAGTGAAGTGTTTAAGATTAGACTCCTCTGCTCCAGTTACGGAAGATGAAGGAAGGGGAAGGGGAAGAAAAATCAGTCCCCTTCCACTCTGCAAGGAGAGGATCCTCGCAAGCCTCTGCCCTCGATCTTACTGCCTGTAGATACCTCTCTGCAAGACTCAGGAAGCCTACTGTCCATCATCTGGGCTGGACCTGAACTGCACAGGGCACTGTGAACAGCTGAGAAAGAGGGCACTTGATAGAATTAAAAGGCAACCAATTTAAAAGCGATTAAGCAGGGAAAAGGGATTTAATGATCAGCTTTTGCCACTATGAACTAGCTGAACTCCCTGGCATGGAGACTAATGGTTTAATATGTTGTTAAACAAGGGTGAGACATGCGTGTGAGTAATAAGGGCATCTGTAGTTATAGCGACAAGGGTAAAATTACTCTCGCCACAGGCCCTTGGCCTTGAGGGCTGTACAGCACTCATTTCCTCACTGAGGTCAAGGCCAACCATTCAGCATTTCCCAGCCCCAGGAGAGGTGATCTTCAAGAGAAGAAAAGGGTGTAGAAGGAAAAAATCCTTGGGGAGCAAGTAGCCAGACACTAAGAAGCCAGACATGGCAGATTTGATGTCAGGTACAAGGAAGAGATGGCTCTGGAAGCCCTGAGAGGTATAGCTACCATCTATTACTCTCTCCTACTAAGGGGCCAAGAAGAGGTGGATACATTTTTATTGTTTTCTTGTTTTGTTTTAGGATATTTGACAAATGACACCCACTAAAGTGAAGGTGACTGAATGGGCAGGAGTGAGGCAGGAGTAAATAAGGTTCTTTCATGGGGGCAAGAAGAAAGCACAGCTAATTTTACTTGGCACGTAGGCCTCCAGACTGTTGAGTAGTCAGGTGCTGAATCCCTACCACCTCCCACCTTAGCTCAGCCCTGCAGGCACAAAGACATGTCCACTAAGTGGCCATGCAAGGAAGAGAATGACTGGGTGACCCCAGCCCCCCACAAGGGTGGCAGACAGGAGATGGTACCTCCATCAGGTACTGTGCTTAACGCTTTATTGGATATCATCTCATATAATCCCCAGAATAACTCCATGAGGGAGGAAAGATTAAGTATGTCCCCAAGGCCGCAGGCTGGTACAAGGCAGTCAGGCTTCAAATGTAGGTGTCCTAAATCACCACCCTGATGTCTCAGTGATGCGGGCAGGCGCCCGAGGACAGGAAGCTCCCAAGAAGGCAGAACTGCCCAGCCGCTGAGCAGTACCACATGAAATGCCATCATGTTCATTTAGACCCCATGTGGGGTGAGAAGGTGTTGATTGCAGAGTTGTTTTTTTCCCAAGTAGGATTTAATTAATGTTCACTTATAAAGCACTCTTCTTTCTGGAACTGCAGAGCTTAGTGTCTGACACTTAACTCACCATCCCTGTCACATTGTCATCATGGGGGGATTGGAGATCGCTCATCATGCATACTGATTCTATGAGGTTTTTGTTGTTGTTTGTTCTAAATGAAGTCTTTGCTATATCACCCAGACTAGCTTCACAAAGGAGATCCTCTTGCCTCATCCTCCTAAATGCCACCACACCCAGCCAGTTATTCTCTCACTGAACGGCCACTCACTGAAGCTCTCTATACCCTGTAGAGGCTGGGCTAGTCAAGACCTGGGTCCACCATAACTGCACAATCCAGTCTTGCTCTCAAGGAGCCTGCAGTGGATAATGGCTTGCCCTGAAAGTCACCATGGTGCAGCCCCTCCCCCCTCCCCTTCAAGGGCTTCTAACAGAGGTTAAGTGGCCATTGCTCTCTGCCCAGAGGCATTCAGTCTGTGGCTTCCTTCTGAAGCCTGCAACCTCCTGAGAACAATGGCTTCTAGCCTCATCTTTCTTTGTGACCCCAAAAAGGCCTGCCAGGAGCCTCAGCTTGTCCCTCTGATAAAAGGGAATAACGACATCCGAGCTGCAGGAATGTAAGAATGTAGTCACAGTAGGAATGAAGAAAAGGGGTGCCTGTCACAGGCCTTGAGATCTACCAGCTGTCTATAAATACAAAGGCTTGCTGTTGTTGCCAGAAGTAAAGTAGGGTGGGACACAAGTGACTCCATCCACTCTATGGGCACATCTTTGCTGAAAAGACCAGCACCAGTCATCCGCGACTTGGGGACAGACATGTCATATAGATGCGTGCTGCAAAGAGTATCATCAGCCACAACCCAGAAACAGATTCCATCTCTAAAACCTTATGCTTTAATCGTGTTCATTAAAAGGCAGTGAAACCTTACACCAACTTAAAGTGGAAGCTACTGTTTCTGTAAGTGTTTCATCAAAAACATGGCTACAGTTTTCACATGGGTCAGTGTCCCCCCCCCACCCCCCTGCCGCCGGGAACAGAGAGAAAGAAGTTGGGACATCAAGCATAGCCTAGAGTTTGACACCTGACTCCCCATACTAACTCAGCACGCTGTCATTGTGGGAAACCTGTGCTCACTCACTCATTTTCTTATTAATGTTTTCATTTTTCAGAAGGAGACTTGGTATATAACCCAGGCTAGCCTATAACTCACATTTTCCTGCCCCAGCCTCTACAGGCAGGAAGCCACTATACCTGGGGCTGGGAATATGGCCTAGTGGCAAGAGTGCTAGCCTCGTATACATGAAGCCCTGGGTTCGATTCCTCAGCACCACATATATAGAAAATAGCCAGAAGTGGCGCTGTGGCTCAAGTGTCAAAGTGTTAGCCTTGAGCAAAAAGAAGCCAGGGACAGTGCTCAGGCCCTGAGTTCAAGGCCCAGGACTGGCAAAAAAAAAAAAAAGCAAGCCACTATACCTAATCAAGCCACTATACCCAATACAGCACCCTTTGGGTGCACAGAGCTGGGGATAGGCAGTGGCCACCTATACCACAAGTTCAAGGTGGCCTCTGAGATGATACAAGGATGGACTTATCTATAGTTCCAAAGCATGGAAACCATCTAATGTTCTTTTCCTTATCTTTCTTAGTGGGCCTACCAATTGCTTCCACAAACCATCCTTCTGCCCCTCAGGGAAGGCAGTATGCTACTGATGGTATCCACCTATCTCCTGCCTTGTCCAACCTCACAGCTATTAGAGTTCATTTAGAACAAGCTAGTCACTAATGCAGATCTACCCAGCCCACCTAGCTCTTGGTGAGCCAGCCTAGGCTGCTCTGACGAAATTAGGGTGAGCAAGAGAAATAGGCTTTGTAGCGGCTTGCACATTTCTGAAAAGCCAATTACATGCTTATTACTCCTCTCTAGGAACGAAACCCGCATCCCAACGTGGCCAGCCCCCGTCCCCAGCACAGGCTGGCTTATCTCAGCTGTGCGGGCCCTTCTGCCAGCCACTGCTGTCAGAAATATATAGCTGGGCTCTTAATCACCTGACAATGGGCTTGAAGCACAAATGCACATCCGGGATCCAAGAGAGACTCAGATAAGAGATGGAAAAACTAGCAGGCACTGTACAGACAGGCATTTTGAAGGAGTGGAAGGGTGATCCCACGGCCTTGTGCAACTGTGGTTGAAAAAGCGCAGCAAGTTTTGAAGAAGGTCTGAGTCTCCTCCCCACTCACCTGCTATGCAACAATAGAAGAGCGTGCTTACAAACACTCTGCTGACCATCTAGCAAAGCCTCAAGTAGTAGTCCTATGTAGTCCTTTAAGGAGTAAGTTTACTGATCCTGTTGGAGTAGAAGGAGCACTAGACCCAGAACTGAAGTAGAGAGGCTTGAAATTAAATGTCTGTGGGGTTTCTTCCAGGCTGTGTAGCCTTGGGAGGGCTCTTACACTTTTCCAGAGATCACTACTCCTCATCACTAAGCTAAGGCTATAAATCTACTGTACAGGGATATCTGGGCTAATACAACAAGACAAGTTGGCTAGGCAGTGGAGACCCTGCAGAGAGAAGTATCAGAAATAGCTGGACTAACAAGAAGAGTCATCCTTTCCTGTGGTTGTGGAATGTTCCTTAGCATCTCAGTTATCCATTCATTTTGGACTGAAATATTTTCATGTGAATGGGTAGGAGGTATGGGTCAGGAAAGGGAGGGAAAGAGGGAAGAAGAGAGCTCCTCTTTAGCACCAACTTGCTTTATTTGGTAGAAATAATGACAGGTAGGCAAATAAAAAAAAACTGATTTCTATTTTTCTAGTAGACACTGCAACACCCCCTCCCCCCAATAATGGTCTTGACACCCCTACGCCCTCAGGGGGATGGTGAGATGCTGAGTTCCATCTCTGTACCTGGCTTGGGTGTCAGCTTCCCTTTATGTTGATTACAACAGATTTTGGCCCAGTTCTCAGGCCTGCAATCTCTCCTCCCAGTTCTGGAATAACAGCAGTTTTAATCAGCAGGTACTGACCCCAGAATTACAACATCATCCCTCACAGAGTCACCATGGTTTAAGTCCATGTAAAAATTATGACAATTTTACTTTATTTAACTTTGATTTTAATGGTTTAGGTAATACTTTTGTAAATCTATGTCTTTCTATGTATGGAGATACTTCCAAGGCTCTCGGCCTGATAGGAAAGAGGGGAGTAATGTCTGGTGAAGGAAGCAGGATCTTTCAGGGTAGTAATCATGGTATCCCTCCCATCTTCTAAGTAAAAGCAATATGAAAACACAAGAGTTATGAGGCTAGTGAGATGAAGAGAGGTTCTTTAGCTTTTCTTTCTTTTTTCTTTTCTTCTTCATTGTCAAAGTGAAGTACAGAGGGGCTACAGTTTCATATGTAAGGCAGTGAGTATATTTCTTATTCAACTTGTTGCCTCCTCTCTCATTTTCCCCCCACCTTCCCCCTTCCCATTTGCCTCTCCCCCCATGAGTTGTACAGTTGGTTTACACCAAATGGTTTTGTAAGTATTGCTTTTGCAATGGTTTGTCTTTTTATCCTTTGTCTCTTGATTTTGGTATTCCCTTTCCCTACCCTAGTTCCAATACACATATATACAGTATCCAGGGTACTAAGATCAGATACGGTGATAACAGGGGTAAAACTTCAAGAAAGGAATACAAGAGGAAAAAAAAAAAGACAGGGTATGGTTTCACATGGCATGTTGAAAATAATTACAACAATGATATACCACTTGTTTCCATAACTTGAAGTTCATTTCACTTAGCATCATCTTATGTGTTCATACAGGTATAGCTATTGGGCTATTGTGATCTTTGCGTCTATACAATGGAATTCTATGCCTCTATCCGAAAGAATGGCACTGCCCCATTCATAAGGAAATTGAGGGGGGAGGTGGGGAGATGAGGGAGGAGGTAACAAATTGTACAAGAAATGTACCCACTGCCTTACGTATGAAACTGTAACCCCTCTGTACTTCACTTTGACAATAAATAAGTAATTATTTAAAAAACCCATATTTAAGCCTGTATAGATGATCTAAGATGGGACTAGCAAACTTTATCTGTAAAAATAATAAATGTATTATGTTTCAGGGGCTATGGGATCTCTTCAGCAACTACTCGGCACAGTTGTGTGCTGCAAAAGTAGCTGTAGACTACATGTAAACAATGATTGTGGCTGTATTCCAATAAAACTTTATTTGCACACACACACAAAATAAGAAAATGAAAGGACTTGGAAAAAATTCATATTAAGTGAAGTGAGCCAGACCCAATGAAACATGGACTCTATGGTCTCCCTCATAGGGAATAATTAGTACATATCAAGGATAGTCATAGCAGAAGATCACAGTAGCCCAGTAGTTCATTAGCTTTACTAATGTCAAAATTCCAGAAAAGTTCATGGGTTACCGAATCCTTTCTCATATTCCATGTCCACTGGCAGTTCTGCTGTGCTGCCGTTACAGGCAAGCACTCTGCCTGCAGATTGAAGAGCTTATCACTCAGGGTTAAGTGCAGCCACTAGGCACCACCATCAAGAGAGACCACTTTTAGGAGAGCTGTCCAGGGACACATCATGCAGCATGCCCTTGAGGCAGCCTGAAAGAGTAGCTCACCTTTCCTCTGACTGAGATGTGGGAGAAATGTTCTCTAGCTTAGCTAAAACGGTCTGGCCCAGTAAAGCTATATAGGTGGAAAGATGAAGTACGTATAAGGAATGCTACTTTAATTTTACCTGGAGGAAAGTTCAGGTAAATGAAAACTAATATTAGTGGGGTAGGTTAAGGTCAGAGGAAATGGCCTTAACTATCAATTGTATTATTTTGAGCCTTCTCCTCTTATCTCCTCTACCAATTCTTTCCTATAATTATGCTCACTTTCTCTTACATCCTCAAACTTACCTTCTCTGCCAGTCATCCCCATTAGTGTACACATTCATTTGTCTTTCCTCTCCTTAATACTCCCTCCCTGCGCCACTATAGCCCTCTCCAAAAGCTACCCCTTTCTCAACTTCCCTTCAGAGAAAGAGAATATTGTTTTCACTTTCTCAACCCTTCCTTTCTGGCACTCTGACCCACTGAAATGGCCACTAGAGGAGTCATCCATGAGTTTGGCATGCTCACATTTGATCAAAGCATCTCAATTCCCATCAAGTGTGGTCCAGCAGTAGCATCTACACAGTAACTCCAACCCTCCCAGTCCTCCATCCTCCTTCATCGCTGGGAAACTACTGTCACTTGATTTCCCTCCTACTGCTCTGGTTGTCCCTTCTCAGTGGCCTCCTGGAGAAGTCTAGTCCTCTACTGTGTCCACCACGCTCTGTATCCATGGGCCTTGTCTAATCACGTGGATTTAGACATGGAGGTGATTCAAGATTTACAGCTTTGCTTTCAATCTCTCATTGAGATTGCTCTCCCTGTGTCTCTATGCTAAGATCTAAAAAGTACCCTGAGCTTGAGTATGGAAGTCGAAGGCTACCCTCTCACTTGATCCTCCCAAGCTTTCCTATGTGAATAAGAGCCTTAAACATGGGTGCATATGTGGACTCCTCTCTCTGACTCATTCTCTACATCTCTTCTGTTAGTAAACCCTGTGGATTCTTCCTTGAAATATATCCCAAGTGACATAACTGTCACCTGAGCCCAATCCAACATCTCTGACCTGAACTCTACCAGGTCTCTACCAGAGACAGAAAGAAAGACACTGAGACTTATCTTAAGCTCATGCTATCACATGGGCTGGGTAAAAACTTGGATAGGGGCTGGGGATATGGCCTAGTGGCAAGAGTGCCTGCCTCATATACATGAGGCCCTGGGTTCGATTCCCCAGCACCACATATACAGAAAATGGCCAGAAGTGGCGCTGTGGCTCAAGTGGCAGAGTGCTAGCCTTGAGCAAAAAAAAGAAGCCAGGGACAGTGCTCAGGCCCTGAGTCCAAGCCCCAGGACTGGCCAAAAAAAACAAAAAACAAAAAACAAACTTGGATAGGAAGTGACTTTGCAAATCACGAGTCTGAAGGCTGGTGATAAAGGTGTGGTTTCTGGGTTACAGTCTTGAAGAGAGCTCTCTCTTTAGGGAACCTCAGTCTGGTGTTCAAAAGACCACAACCCAATATAGAGGGTAATCTGCAACTGATTCAAGTGTAAATCTTTATTCAAGGTCTTCTGATTGAACTATTATACTCATGAAAATCTGCACAGCTAATTGGTGTTTGAGCAAAGACTGGGCGCCCCTGTCTAATGGAGATGACACGTGACAGAGACCACGGCAGTGAGTTTGTCTTTGGAAGCACAGAGCATTCTAGGCAGGCTGGAGACCCCAGCGGAATCACAGACCTTTTCAGGAGGACATTTCTTACAGGAAGAGGCACTGGCTTTTTCAAAGGTCAGAATGTCCATCATGCATCCTCTTTTACTTCTTATTACTTTCCAGGTCTCCCAGGTCTTGTAGAAGTCTTTTCCTCCCTCTATTATAGCTGTTGTATTATCCTTGCTAATCTTGGCATGAGGATGCCTTGGCTGGATTCCAAGGAGAATTACTTTCTGGCTTCCTTACACCTCCTGTTGCTTCCAGTTGGATGCAGAGTAACTTGTCTCCTCTCCCCAGACAGACAGTGGTGCATAGCCTATAGTAGGTGAAGTGGCTGCCTGCTTGGCCCTGGCTTAGAGATACCTGAGTCCCAGAGTGGGTGACACAGGGTCATCCTGATACCTTGTGAAGACAACAACTTGAAAGGAAGTTCCTGAGTCTCAGGTGCCCATTCCTTACCAGAAGGGAGACTGACATCTCCCCCGACCTCCCACTCCATCACAGTGGGGTCTAGTCCTGCCTCTGTCTCTAATGTACCAAGGGCTCTGGGACAGCCTTTTCTAATCTCTGCCCTTCAATCCCTCACCTAGCTAATCCCCAAGCCTAGCTAATCAACAAGTTTCCCCCACCTCTAACATTCTCCATGCCACCCACCAAAGCAGGTCATTTCTATCATACCCATATGCAAACAAGGGTACTTTGTCTGCACCTAGCACATGAATAAGGGCTGAAGGACATAAGCACAATAGCTGGGATTCAAACCAGGACTCTACACCAAGCTCCAAGTACTTTCTGCCTTTGTCTCCCTAGTGCTGTGCACTGTTTTGAGTGCAACCTAGACTAAGAAATACATTCTGCCTTGTAATCACACAAGTACATACTTCTACAAACACACTGGAGACCAACATTTTATGAGCAAAACTTTCTTTTGACTTGTAGTGCTTTCTCCTGTCTCAAGCCTTTCAAAATACAATACACTGGTGCATCATAATCCATAAATACACACACACACACACACACACACACACACACACACACACTGTCATTCACGCATGCTGAAAAATCAGGATACCTGTGCTACTCTCATCTAGTCATTATAAACAGGCATTAATACCTGTATACGAGGCAAGCTCTCTCACCACTAGGCCATATCCCCAGCCAGGCATTAATACCTGTCCTCAGCCTCTTACTGCTCTGGGAAGCCAAAGGGGACCCAGCCAGGGACCAAACCTTTACCTGGCAGGGCCTTGGCACCAGCAAAAGCTGTCATATGTGAGGTCAGCATCCTCGGCAAGTAGAGGAAAATAATCTGGTACACGGAGAGCAGTGGGCCACATTAGTATGGCCCACACATTCCTATTAGGACTGGCACGTTGTATTCGTTGGGCATTATTTGTGTTTCTGCTTATTACAGTTTCACGTCTCCACCCTATATGATGGAATAGGAATCTCAATTTGGCTCACATCTGCAGCAGTGCACTTGTGTGGGTTACACAATGTGTTTGCCTCCGGAAGGCTTTGGGCAACAACTGCTACTTAGGGGATATGACAGGCAAAGGGGGTCAAGGTGTGCTCTCTGTGGCATGCACACAAATGGTTGTGCATGTGCAGGCATGTGCACATGTGCATGGCGAGGGTGAAAAGGCTGCATTGGAGTACCTCAGCAGGTAGAAGAGGGTTTCTTTGTCCACTGCTAATGAACACACGTGGTGAGGTATATAATGCATGTATGCTTATAACCCTAACCTCATTTTAATCTTAAATGTCCTTAATAATTCTCATCCTTCTTGTTCTAGAGAAGACTTTAGCTTCTCTTCCCCTGATCCTAAAAACAGGAAGATTAATCGCCTCACTCTTGAACTTGCACCGATTGGCAGGTACAGAGAGTTTCCCACCTATTCCCTCCACTCCCTTTCTGTAGGATGGCTGGTGATGATACTCTAGCCCTAGGATGATACCCGCCCCCATTTCCTCCTCTGCTGCCCACCAAGCCTGGGCACCAGCAAAGAGCTCCCCAGGCAATCAGACAAGCTCTGTCCTGACAAGACAGAGCCACTGACCTGGTCCCAGTGGAGGACCACACCACCATTCTGGACTTGTAGCCACATGCCTTCACTGGGGCACAGTCAGTGGGCTCGCTCTGTTCTAACAGAGCCACCATGGCTGCCCTTCTCCACCACGCGCTCCCACACATAATAGTCAATGTCAGAAATACGGCTCCTTTATTATAAATATGCAAAGCTCGGAAGGCAGCAGGCGAGGGGGGATAAAACACCCAGGATTATTTATGAGCCTCTGACTCCCACACTGGGGCTTTATTTGCTTAATGAATGGCTGGGGCCAGCCATCAACCCAGGGATTTATTTGTCACTGGGAGCAGAAGACACTAGGATGTGGAGATGTAAAAATGACAAATTTCCCAACTCAGCCAAGGTGGTATTTCATTGCCACTCTATCTGGTGGGGAAGAGAAGGTGAGGAGAACGAAAGGACGGCTCACATGCTAAATAGCAGCCACTGAGAATGGCTTCATGTTCAAAACCAAGGAAATGTGAATATAATACAGCTTTCCAGGACCTAAGGCTAAGGGTGAGAAGCAAGGATATTTAGTAAGCACCCTAACCTCTCTCAAAGTCACCATCATCAAATTGCACAATCAACAAAACCACCAAGTGTCCAAAGGGTAGAGAATGGCCCAGAGGAGAGGCTGGGTTCCTATCTCCATTCAAGAACTCAACAGTGGTGTCAACCCAAGTCAGAACCTTCCTTGCACTCTCTGGATCTATTCGATCATTTGCAAAAGAGGGGTGGGGGGCAGACAGAGAGAGACAGGCTCTATGACTTTATGACTTTCATTTAAAGCTAACAAATTCAAAAGCCCAAGTCAGGAATAGCTAGACTGCCTGTTCACATAGACCCTGTTCTTCCTCCTCCATAAGTATTATCAAAAAGGCAACTTCTCTGCATTTCATGGCATCTCCATGGCCTCTGCCACCATCATTTTCCCATGGACTGGCCTCCCCACCAGCACCAGATGCCTGGACTCTCAGAGCCCATCCCCCATGGAGAGGTAGTAGCTCCCTTCTCAGAGGGAGACCAATGATCACTTCATCAAGTTTTTTTCCACTTCAGCTTTTTGGCAGTGGTAACCCTTGAGTTTGAACTTGGCATGACTGCCCAGCTCATGACTGTTTCTTTACCTTCACACACAGGGAACACATGGAAGTTATTTGTATGACACACAGGTCACAATCTTTAAAATAGTCGTGGTTGTCTTTCCCCTTCATATAGGCCAGGACATGGATGTGATGCTTAGTGGTCAGCCTTACCCATGTACACAAGAAGAACATATAAGGCTTAGAGGAGGAACAAGCCCCGAATTGTCCACATGGCCTCATGTTGCAAAGTGCTACTCACCCTGGGCCACCTGAAAGCTGTTTAGAGAGAAGCAGAAACTCTCATCTTGGTTTAGCAACTATACTATTTTGTGTCTTCATTATAGCAGCTTCACGTGTATCCTAAAATACATTTTGTACTACTCTGGGTGGAACATCACAGGAAATTATCTGGTGATTTCTTTTGTGACTTCAGGAATGTGAAAGGAACCAGTGATTCACATCTTTCAACCTAGCTACTTGGAGCCTGAAATTGTGAGGATCACAGTTCAAGGCCAGCCCATGCAAAAATAAAGGTTCAAGAGAGCACTTCTCAACTCACAGCTGGGTACAGGGTTGCATGTCTGTCACCGCACACTACATGGGAGGCTAAGATTGGAGTATTATGATTCTAGGCCAGCCCAGACAGAAAAAATCTATAGGACTCCCATATTCAAGGAAGAAAGCTGATACTTGGTGCTTGTCTGTGATCCTAAGTGACAGGCTGCCTAAAGCAGGTAGATCAGAGCTCACAGAGCAGGCACACATCTGGGCAGGAAATAAGCCCCTATCTTGAAAATAACCAATAAAATTGGGTGTGATGATGCTCAACTATACTTCTAGCTATTCAAAAGGCTGAGTTTGAATACAATCCAGGCAGAAATGTCCACAACACTCTCTCTCCAAAATAACCAGCACAAAGCAGGACTGGTGGCACAAGTGGCAGAGAACCAGCCAAGCAAGCAAGCTGAGCAAATTCAAACCTCAGTACCAGCAAAAGGAAAAACAAATGATAGCAACCAGCAAAAATGATGACAGAAGCATGGCTCAAATGGTAGAGCAGCAATCTAGTAAGCACAAGGTCCTAAGTTTGATCCTCAATAATTACTACAAAAAAAAATTACTATGCGGAGTTGGGGAAGGGCTTGTATCTTCTTGATTTTTATATCTCAAGGGCCTAAAAGACATTTACCATGTAAATAAAAATTATGCTCACAAAGTTCAATGAATGGATAATTTCCTTAGGAGACAAGTCCAGGACATCTCAAGAGTCCTCATTATGGTAGAAACTGGATCAGAAATAATTAATTATGGAAGAGTCAGGCCATTTTGAGTTTTCAGAAAAGCAAAGAGGAAGCAGTGGGGTTTCTAGTACCTAAATGGTGTGCTAGGAAGAAAGCCAACAAGAAGTGCAGGGACTGTTGCCATTCCTAATTACTAGTGTAAGACATTCAGGCTGACATGGCAATATCTATCCACTTATCTCCTGGAAACCAGGCATCAGGTTGAGCAGAAAAGAAAATCAAATCATTTGAATCAGAAACCACTCCAGGTATGTTAATCAGGCACTTAGAGGCTTATGCAATTGTTCAAAATAGCCATACACGGTGACACACACCTGTAATCTCGGCATTCGAGAGATAGGGACAGAAGGATGGTGAGTTCAAGGTTGGTCAGGGATCCATAGACAGAATAGAAAGACCCTGACTCAACACACACACACACACACACACACACACACACACACACATCAAATGAAAAAGGGAATGGAAAAGAAATTGTTCAAAAGGCTAATGAAACAAAAGCCAATATTCAGGAAAAAGGAAATACAAATTTTGCCAGAAACTATTATTACCAACGGTCTCTTCTACCTATGGCATAGTAGAAGTGGCATTTCTGTCACCTTCACAAGAGGACACTTAGGTCATCTCTAAGTGACTATAATTTCTCCAAATTGTAGACATCCTAATTTTTGGTCTGACACCATGAGACCAGCTAAGACACGAGTCTTGACAGTCTCAGATGCCTAGTCAGTATGCCCTGTGGTACAGGTAGCCCCAAGTCTTTTTAGTCACTGTTCTAACCTGGCCTCAAATGGGTGGCCATGATGAAACTTGATCAAAGGGCACATGTGACTTGGAACAAATTTTTTGCCCTTAGGAGGATACTAGGCTACTGTTTTCAAAGAACCACTACTGGGTATGATTTTCACATCCTGCCTAACTGTATTGATTTTATTCCTTAGCTACTTAGAAAGCATCTGGATTACTACCACCAGATAATCCTTTAGAATACTTATTCTCTTCTGTTGCTCTTCCAGGAGCTAAACAAATAGAATGCAGCCTAGTACCAGAGCCCTTCAAGAATGGCTCCATTCACGGTCCTTCGAGCTCTACCTGATGGGTCCTCCCCAGCTACTGGTGGTTATTCCAGGAACCAACTTTTTTTTTTTCAAATTTTTATTATCAAACTGATGTACAGAAAGGTTACAGTTTCATACGTTAGGCATTGGATACATTTCTTGTACTGTTTGTTACCTTGTCCCTCATCCCCCCCTTCCCTCCTCCCCCTTTCCCTTCCCCCCCCCCCCCGCCCAGGTGTTCAGTTCACTTACACCAAACAGTTTTGCAAGTATTGCTTTTGTAGTTGTTTGTCTTTTTTTACCCTGTGTCTCTCAATTTTGGTATTCCCTTTCAATTTCCTACTTCTAATACCAGTATACACGGTTTCCAATATACTCAGATAAGATTACAGAGATAGTGTAGGTACAACCACAGGAAGGAGATACAAGAACATCATCAATAATAGAAGCTACAGATACAGATGGGACGTTGAAAGTAGTTACAACTGTGATATAACAATCGTTTCCATAACATGAAGTTCATTTCACTTAGCATCATCTTATGTGATCATAAGGGTATAGCTATTGGGCTCTTGTGATGCTCTGCTATGAATTGCCTAAACCTGTACTAATTATTCCCAATAAGGGAGACCACAGAGTCCATGTTTCTTTGGGTCTGGCTCACTTCACTTAGTATAATTTTTTCCAAGTCCTTCCATTTCCTTACAAATGGGGCAATGTCATTGTTTCTGATAGAGGCATAAAATTCCATTGTGTATATGTACCACATTTTCCTGATCCATTCGTCTACTGAGGGGCATCTGGGTTGGTTCCAGATTCTAGCTATGACAAATTGTGCTGCCATGAACATTGTTGTGCTGGTGGCATTACTGTGATTTTGTTTGTGGTCTTTGGATAGATACCCAAAAGTGGGGCTGCTGGGTCATAGGGGAGGAACCAACTTTCAATGTATGAGTATTTTCTAATTTCTCTAGTGATTTCTTCTCTTGCCCATTAGTTTTGTAAGAAGGTTGCTGAATTCCTACATATTTGTGAATCTTTCAAATTTTACTGAACTCAGGTCTAATTCCATTTTTGTTGAGATGTCTATTTTATATGATTTCAATCCTTTGGAATTCATTTTGGTTATCATATACCTTAACAAGTATCATATTGTAACACACATTGCCTACTCTTGTTGAAAAGAATATTTTACAGATGTCTGTTAGGCCTTCTTAATCTATAGTGTTCTTCAATTCTTCTGATTTCTCATTGATCTTCTGTCTACTTTTTCTACCCATTATTGAAATTCACGTATTAAAGACTTTATTATTAGTGAATTGTTTATATTTCTCTTCAATTCTACCACTTTTAATGTATTTGGGGGGCTATACCGTTCAATACATGAATTTTTCTATTTGTAATATCTTCTAGATAGACTGACCCTCTTAGCACTATATAATATTCTTTGCCTTCAATTTTTCTATTTGTAATATCTTCTAGATAGACTGACCCTCTTAGCACTATATAATATTCTTTGCCTTCAGTAAAATTTTGTCTTAAAGACTATTTTGTCTGGTATTAGTATAGTTCTCCTTTAGTTATGGTGTACTTGTTATATACTAAACCATCCTTTTACTTTCAATCTTTTGTATTTTTAATCTAAAGTGTGTCTTTTAAAGCAGAATATAGTTTTGATTTATTTTTATATTCATTTACAAGCCCTGCTTTTTCACTGGGGGTGTATAATCCATTTATATTTAATGCATTTAGTGATGAAGAAAGATTTATGTCTGCCATTGTATTGTTTTATATGTGTCTTGCATTTTTGTTCCTTTGTTTCTCTATCATGGCCTTCTTTTGTGTTAAGTAGGTATTTTTATTGTGCCATTTTTATTTCTCTGTTGTTATATTTTTTATTAATTTTCTCATTATTTTAATTAGATATTAAAACAAAAATATTAATTTATAACAATCTAATTTGGACTACTGCCAGCTTAATTTCAATAGTATATAAAAAATCTTCCTTCCATATAGTTCTGTTTCCTCCTCCAACTTTGAGAAGGGAAATGTCATAAAAATTATAACTTATGCATTATAAGCTTATCATTATTACCTTATGTAGTTGTCTTTTCTGTCAGGTAAGACAAAGAAAAGTCATAGAAATGCATTTATATTATCTTTTATATTTCTCTATATAGTTTACTTTCCTACTGTTCTTTATTTCTCCATGTGGATTTGAGTTACTGCCTAGTGTTTTTTCATTTGAATCTAAAAAATTCTCTTTAGTATTTTATACAGGGAAATTCTTCTGCAACATTCTTTCCAGTCTTTAATTTCTCCTTTGTTTTTGAACGAGAGCTCTTACTGCATATAAAATTCTCAGATGAGGTTTTTTTTTTCCTTTAGTAGTTTGAATATGTGATAACACTGTTTTCTATCCTCTGATGATTCTGATGGGAGTTCAACTGTTAGTTTTCTTGGGAGTCCTTTGTATGTGACAAGTCTCTTTTCTCTTGTTGCCTTTAATTTAAGATTACCTCTCTGACTTTAGACAGTTTGACTATGCTAAATCTAATTGTGGATTTCTCCATTTCTCCTATCTGGAGCCCTCTAAGCTTCTTGGATGTGTAAGTTAACGTTTTTCATAAATTTTGGAAACGAGTGGATATTATTTCTTTACATATTTTTCCTTCCTTTCTTTCTCTCTTTTCTCCTTCTGGTCTTCCCATGATGTACAGGTTGCTATGCTAGATAAGATCCCATGGTCCTCTGGTACTTCACCCATTTTTAGATAGCTTCATTTTATACCATGCTTCGAATCAGATCATCTCATTTGATCTATTTTCAAATTCATTAATTTTAGCCAGTTGAAAACTTCGGTGAAATTTTCATTTCTGTTATTGTATTTTTCAACTCATGAATATTCAATTAAAAAAAATTTGTATGTCTGTATTAGGATTCTCTAATTAGTAAGACAACATTTTCTCTTCTCTTCTCTCTCTCTCTCTCTCTCTCTCTCTCTCTCTCTCTCTCTCTCTCTCTCTCTCTCTTTCTGCTAGTCTTGGGGCTTGTATTCCGAGCTTGGGCACTGTCCCTGAGCTTTACTTTGCTCAAGGCTAGAGCTCTACCAGTTGAGCCATAGTGCCGCTTCTGGCTTTTTCTGTTTATGTAGTACTGAGGAATCGAATTCAGGGCTTTGTGCATGCTAGGGAAACACTCTACCACTAAGCCACATTCCTAACCCTAAGACAACATTCTCATACTCTCTTTTTTAATTTTCTAGACATTTTATCCTCTGTTTCTTTGAACATTTTTTCTTGTGTGTTGCCAGGGATAGAATCCAGAGCCTTGCATATTCTAGGTACATACTCTACCACTGAACTAGGAACCAGGTTCTAATACTTTGAACATCTCTATAAAAGAATATTGAAAGATTTTATATAGTAAACCAGATTCTGGCTTTCTTCATGGGACTGTACCTATGAACTCCTTGCCCCATTTATAAATCAAGTTTTCCTTGGCGTTTCTCATAGTATTGTTAGCAGAAAATTGAGTACTTTAAATAATACAGTGTAATGGTTCCCTCCCAAGAGTTTGTTGATGCTGCTGTTTGTTTATAACCTCCTTACACTAATTGTATAAAAGTGTGTATTCATGCAGCCACTGAAGTCCTGACTCTGTCTTCGCTGCAAGGCTTGGTCTAGGTGTTACTGCATGCCTTCAACACTCGACCTGTTTATAGCTCTACCTTATTTTTTTCTTCTGTTCACGCAGAGCCTCAAATTTGCCAGAGTTGAGAAATATGGGCCTTCTCAGATTTTGCCTGGGGATTACAGCCTCTCACAGGTGTGCATAGCTCTCTATATGCTCAGGAATATGCCAGCGTTCTTCAGGCTCTCTATGGACCTAATTATTCAGATTTTCCTCTTAAGTATTTTGGCCTGCCTCTTATTTGACCCAACTAGTATCACTAAATCAAAGAACAATTATGTTAGGTACTTATCACTTGTTGTTCTTTTGACAAATGTCAGGATAAGAAAGCTGTTTGGGGGCTGGGGATATAGCCTAGCGGCAAGAGTGCCTGCCTCGGATACACGAGGCCCTAGGTTAGATTCCCCAGCACCACATATACAGAAAACGGCCAGAAGCGGCGCTGTGGCTCAAGTGGCAGAGTGCTAGCCTTGAGCAGGAAGAAGCCAGGGACAGTGCTCAGGCCCTGAGTCCAAGGCCCAGGACTGGCAAAAAAAAAAAGAAAAAAAAAAAAAAAGAAAAGAAAGCTGTTTGGTACTCAATAAGCTATGAGTTTGGTCAAACAAAAACAAACTCAGAATGGAGAATTTCCAGAGAGTAACCAAGACAAATCACAGTGTTAACTCTATAGAGATAAAGCTTTGGTAGGAACTCCAACCCCATCTGCCCCCCTTTGGTGGTTGCTAAAATGCTGATTTTTCACAAATACTATAATTATTGCCTTTTAAGAATACTACAGAGCTGATCACTGGTGGCAGGAGCCTGTAATTCTAGCTACTTAGGATCTGGAGATTTGGAGGATTATGGTTTGAAGCCAACTTCTTACCTTAGCCATTTTTCTTGAACAAATGCTCCTCAGAATGTTTAAAGTCTTTGATTAATTTCTAGAGTCCTACAAAAGTTGAGTTGACAATTTTAGTCCTGTTCTTATTACTTTTATGGAGCACTGCTTTTTGTGTGTGATAACTATATTTTCTAAGTGTTCTACTCACTGGGGCTTGATATATTTTTTTCTTTTTGATCACTAAGAGTTCTTCCATGCAGTTTCCCCTACTGAAAGGCTTGCCCCTTGCTACTATGACTAGCAACAATAATGATAATAAAACACAATTCCTTAAGCAATTCTAAGATGGCAGAGATACTTTTTATTTCAAATAAAAACCAATAAGATAGACAACATTTTCCTCATTTTGCAGATGAATGAACTAAACAACTTAATGACTCATACCCAGTAAAGGCACATGGTGAGACTTGAAATGAACCTCTTGCTTATGAATCTCACATGTACTCCTTATAACACACACCCTCTTATTCTATCTCCAGCATGCAACTAGCTTTCATAGCCCTCACTAAGAGTGTCATATGCTCTTCTTCCAATGTCCTCCAAGCCATTGATGGAAACTCAGGCCTAGATTCCTGGTCCTACTATCATGGAGGGAAGAGAAGAACTCTCCTCGTTTGGCTTCATATCATTTCTGAAACACAGGAGGGTTTTAGAATCATGTTACAGAGAAAAAATAAAAGGGGGAAAACAGGCTTGTTAATTCAACAATGGCTACTTTAACATCTGAAAAATACAAGGCACTGTGCTTGGCACTGGTGATTCAGTAAAGGATATGGAAGCCCAAGTCCTGTGCACAATGAGACTTCAGTAGGAGAAAGGATGGCCAAAGACATCCAGAAGCAAAGGTACCATCAGATCAGAACTTACTCACCCAGTCTGGCCATGTGCTTCTTTCCCTTAGCTTATGACCATTAGTCAACATTTATACCTCTGTATTCTATGTAGACAGTGGTACAGGAATGATATCAGCAATATCTACCCATCTTCAGGAGTTTGAAAATGAGAAAAGATCATAAAACCAGTTTGTGGTCAGTGATCTTATGTGTGGCCCTCCTAAGTGGATATCAAGAGATGCAAGCTATAAGAAGTAGATATCTGCATTCAACACTCTAAGAATGTGGTAGCAGATTTTATTTTTTGCTTTCATTCACTTTAAGAGAACTACTAACTCACAGTTTATCAAAATGAATAATAGGAAGCGGAAACGTGTTGTTCAGTGGGGGATCTAGGAGTGGGGTCCAGATGAATGAAGAGAGGAAATGTGGTGATACAGTCATAATATTCAATGTACACATGTGAAAATGGAATCAGGAAACTTGAGGGGATGAGTGGTATTGGGAGAAATGGGAAGAATGATGGAAATGGTAATGCTGATCAAGATGCATTATACTCAAGAATTGATATGTTGAATTAAATGTCTTGAGGATAAATTTAAAAAAATTCTAAAGAAGCCTCACAGGAGCAGCTAATGGGGGAAAGCTTCCCTTCCCTTGAGAAATGGATTGTTTCTCCCTTTCTGAAAGCTTCTAAGGGAGTTTTAAAATCCTATTTCCCATTTCATTTTGGCTATCAGGAAGCTTAGAGCCAACGAGAATTATACCTATAATACTTATAGTTAATAGAATTGTGGGTCCTTCCTTCCTGGTCATGACTATCTACATTTTTTCTGGTCTAAATTATTTATTTTCAATGTTATATTATCACAAGTTTATGACAGGTGTACTCGGGATAAATCACTTTCTTGAGATGCACATGAGTAAATTTAGACAGCAATGTTTTGAGGGGGCTATGTATTTATTGGGGTGGAGGCAGAGGACACTGAAAGAGAATAAAATGAACAAGAGATATTATTTCCCTTTCTCATCTAGAGAATTGTCTTCTTGTGTCTGAGACAGTATAAGTTTGTGTGGCTAAAGCTGCTGGACACTAAGTAAACAGTCTTGCCTCATCCTCAAAGGCCAACAGATATTCAGAGATGAAGGAAATTTTGAGATTGTTCCCCATGGCTACGGCAGGGTCTGGTTTCTGCAGGCACTTCAAGAAGCAAAAGCCATGTTCTTCTCCCAGTGCTGTGGGATTACAGGGATGTCTCAGGGGGCAGCTGATGCTAACAATCTCAGCTCTATTCTCTCAACATGGAAGCAAGTGAATCATTGGCCTTACCACTGAACTAGGACATGACCAATGTGAACTGCAAAATAGCCCTTTCCCAGCTCTTCAGGGCTGATGAGAATGTTTGAGGCTTTTGTATAATTCTCCAGTGGGGAGAGGGAAGGGCTCTCCAAAGACAGATTGAATTCCCTGCCAGCTCAGCAGGTAGGAGCTTGGCAACATTTAAATTTGATTTAGAGAAATAAAGAAATGTGACATTTTTTGCACTCTACTGTTGTGGCCTGAAATTCATATCCACCACATGGGATATAAATAAGTGAATAAATAAACACACCTGAGGCCAGAGTATCTGGGATGCATTCCCAATTTTCTGTGTATCCACCATCAGGGCCTTGCAACCTTGAATACAAAAGGGCTAATAGGGGATTCAGAATTCACACAAAACACAGCAATGCAGGAAATATGCGGGAAGGGTTGGTAATTTAAAAAAAAAAAGGGGGGGGTGGCAGAAAGTTCCAAATTTTTGCAAACCTTACCATTTATTGTAGCCTGGGTCAGCAATAAAACATTAACTGAGCAAAACAGCAGTTGTACGGTTGTCCAGCTTATTTACATTAAGCACTTACGACACACAGTGCCAGGCAAAAGATAAAAATAAGAATCCACTGGGTAGGAAACATACAAGTTGATGAGGAAGCTATGAGAAGGAATAATAAGACATAGCCTACACAAATTATTTGTATTCAGTGCTATAGAAGGAGAGGCAATCCTGCCTGGAATAAAAGAAGGGTTCTAAATTATGGAGCACTCAGCTTGGGGTTTGAAAGATGGAAAGGATTTGGACAGAATGAGGTAAAGAGACTTGTAGTCCAGGACTGGTGAAGGGATGGGCTTTCTCCTGCTCAGACTCGGGGCTGTAGGGTACAGTGAATCTTTCATCAGGGATGGTCTCCATGGTACATGAGAATGAATGGACAAATTGTAAGCTGCAAGCAATGGTCCCAGACAGGGTGACCATTCTCCGTGGTATAGATTGTGAGTTAGGTG
Organism: Perognathus longimembris pacificus; assembly: GCF_023159225.1. Taxonomy (NCBI): domain Eukaryota; kingdom Metazoa; phylum Chordata; class Mammalia; order Rodentia; family Heteromyidae; genus Perognathus; species Perognathus longimembris. Next base: position 57,771,718 of record NC_063168.1, on the reverse strand, counting down.
ATGAGTTCCAGACCTTTCAGCAGAGAAGAGTCATGAATAGAACCATACTCTGGGGAACGGACTTGAATCAATGAATGATGCACTAGCAAAACAGGTAAGGTCATTCCAAGGAAGAGAGTTATGAAGTCCATTGCTATGTTCTGAGTACCCAAATAATTCACAGAGAGAATGAGGCAGATGAGGGTATACAAGTGTGAAGAAATAAGGAGGTAGAGAAAGAATGAAGAAGGAAAATCTCCAGAGGTGAATCTGAAGTTTCAGCCCTAAGTGATCAAGTGCAAAAGAAAGCAGATTTTGGAGAAAAGTGATGAGTTCAAGTGAACGCACGCTGAGCCTGAGGTCCCAGCAGGCCACTCCAGTGAGACGTGCAGTAGATCCCCACGTACAGGTACATGTGACATAAGATTATACTGTCTTATACATTTATAACCTGATCTTTCAAAATAGATAAATTAATGGAGACCATGGTGATCTAACCAAAGGATTCTTCACCTCGCAAAAGAGTTCATAATGAGATACTTGAAATAGTTAGCTCCCCTGGTGAATATAAAATAGGCTCTAATATTTTTTAAAAGATGACTTACACCTCTCTCTTCAAAAATTCATCTATTGTGTTAAGTAAAGCATATCTGTGCATGAATACGGAATGAACTAGGAGGCTTAAGCTCAGTAAAATTAATCAAGGTAGATATCATGAAGAATCTGATGGGTCTTAAAGGCAATACTGAAAGGAGAGTGTTTGAATTGTTGAAAAAAAAATCAAAGGATCAAAAGAGTAGGGCTCTAGTGTCCTCACACAGCCCCGCACTTCTCTTCCTGGGATGGAGTTGGGGAAGCAGTTGTGCAGTGGGGGATCCCGCGCAACTCACGGTCTGTTCCACCCCCCTCCCTCCATCTGTCAAGATGAAAAACCTTTGAGTCTCTCTCCCTCCCTTCCTCTGCTTTCCACTTCTTGCACAATCCATCATAAGTGTCACTAGCTTTCAACTCCAAACAGATCCAGCATCCACCCTTCTCAGCACCTCCACAGCTCCTGCTACCTACTCCAAGCTCCCATCATCTTTGGCCTATTAAATGCCTCTGCTTCTACATTTGCCCTCCTAAATTCTCCTTGTAACACAGCAGTAAGAATGGCCCTTGTTAGAACAGCCAGATGAGATCACTCCTTTCCTTAAAATCCACTAGTGGGACCAGGCATGGTGGCATACCAGCTAGGTAGGAGAATAATTGGTTGAAGCTAGCACAGGTGAAAAGTACAATACCCTATATTAAAAATAACTAAAGCAAAACAAAAAGGAGTGAGGGAGCATGAATGTAACGGTAGAGCATCTACCTAGCAAGGGTAAGACCCTTGAACCAGAATCTCTCTCTCTCTCTCTCTCTCTCTCTCTCACACACACACACACACACACACACACACACACACACACACACACACACACACACAGCACAGCAATGAATTAATTAAAAAATAAATCCATGAGTTTCTGTCTTTCTGAATCCAAGCCAATGCCCTTTACGTGGCTTAGAAAGCCTACTTGATGCAACTACTACCATCTGACTCACTTCATCCCCTACATTGCCTTCTACCTCATCCTAGCCCATTCCATTCGACTACACCTTTCTGTTCTCCAGGTACTCCAATCACATGCCTACTTTGGAGCCTTTGCTTTAATAATTCTTCTTCCTTCCTGGGATACACTTTCCCAGAGATATTCAAGTTTCCCTCATCTCAATGTCTTTGCTCAAATCTCATTTTTCCCCTCTCATCCAGTGCACTGCTGCACTGCTACCTGCCCCTCTGTAATAGTTCCCAATCTGGCTCTCATTTTTCTTTTTAACATAACATTTATTTCCTTCTGACTTACTTTATTGATTTTGGTGATTATTTATTAGTCATCTTACCTGCTAAAATAAAAGCTGTTAGGGTTTTTTATTTGTTTTATACCTGGCCCATAATAGCTGTTCAATAAATAATGTAGGAATGAGTCAATGAATAAGAACAAAACACATAGACAGCAAGATGGTGGAACTGGAACTCAACGACTCCAGTCAAGAAAATGGCATCCAGCCAGGTGCTGGTGGCTCATACCAGTAATTATAGCTACTCAGAAGGCTGAGATCTGAGGATCCCAGTTAAAATCAGCTTGGGAAGACAAATCCAAGGTACATTTATCTCCAATTAACCAGCAAAAAGCCAGAAGTAGAGGTGTGGCAAAAGTGGTACAGCATGACCCTTGACCAAAAAAAGAAAAGGGGGGCTGGGGATATAGCCTAGTGGCAAGAGTGCCTGCCTCGGATACACGAGGCCCTAGGTTTGATTCCCCAGTACCACATATACAGAAAACGGCCAGAAGCGGCGCTGTGGCTCAAGTGGCAGAGTGCTAGCCTTGAGCTGGAAGAAGCCAGGGACAGTGCTCAGGCCCTGAGTCCAAGGCCCAGGACTGGCCAACAAAAAAAAAAAAAAAAAAAGAAAAAAAAAAAGAAAAGGAAAAGAAAGGGATAACTAGAAAATGGCTTTGTAAGGTTCCAGGTGGCTCTCTGTATCCAGAAACCAACACAAGAAAGACCCACACCATATGCCATTATGCTATTGTCAAGTTCTTCACCACCAACCTCATGTACTCAATTTCATAACAACATGGCAAAGAACTAGCAGCTTACGTTATTAAGGCCCTTTAGTCACCCAAAGACCAATATGTTTCATGCAATTATTTCTGCAAGCTCCCATTAGCAAGCCTTTTTTAATGTTTCAAGTTGTAGTGACAACAGACCTTTTGTCTTGACCCATTAACCTTACTAGAAATATTTGGAAAGACTAAACTCTGAAATAACACACCACTCAATTCATCTGGCCATTGAATCGTGCTTGCAAACTCAACATACCATCATTCTCTTAAAACACACATATTGACTAGCAACCCACCCCCTCCCAGAATCCAAGGCTCACATTCATAGTAAGCAATGTTTTCTTCTTGTATTCCCATTCATTATCATGTGTTGACATCGCCATCCCCTCCATCAAGACATTAATTTATTAAATGTCCTTTTGTATCTAGAATGTAACTTAGAGCAGGGTAAAAAGGTGTGTACTGTCTCCACTCTAGGAACTAATACTTCACATTCTAAATTAAGAGTACACAAACCAGAAAAGATTCTTCTAGGATGCCCCCAAGTTTATTTGATAATTGGACATATGGGGTAACAGATACATCAGGCATCAGAAATTAAAACATCCAGAAATGTGTCAAGATGAAACAAGGCACACAAATGGCCAGCAGGAGCCATGGGCACACTGGGAAGAAACAAATGATCAGATGACTCAAAGGCAAGGGCCAGGTACAAGGTGCAGGCCAGGATGGGACTACTGAAGTATATGTGATCTGGGACGTTCAGGATGATAAAGATAGTCTTTTCTAATTTCTTTCCTTGGATGAAAGATAAAGACAGACCCAGGTAGAACTTCCATGATTCTTCACAGGTTTGATGAGAAGTTTATAATCAGCCAATTTTCCCTGCTCCCTGGGGTGGTAAGAAAGCCCAAAGCTTTTGCAACAGGAACCATTTGAGACATTTGGGGACCTTTTTGTTTCCTTTAAAATTCTCTTCTTTATCTATACCTTTAATTGGATACTGATACTACTATTCTGATATTATTTTTGCATTGATCCCTCCACAGAATGAAGCAGAAACTAATAATAATAATAAACGTAAGTTTTAAGGTTAATCACTCTGCATGGATTATCTCATTTAATCCTTACAGGATTCCAGTAAGGTAAGTGTTATCATGATCCACATTGTACACAAGAATAAGAAGAAAAGAACTAAGATACAAGAATAGGCTTTGACTCTGGGCAGGCTGACCTGAGCCCATTCTCTAAGGAGACCCTACACATACAACCAGAACAAAATATTTCTCTGGGCATTGTTTAGCACATTGTTGTCTTACAGTTTATAGTATGGAAAGTTATGATAACTATCTGGCTTTTGAACAATACCTTTTGATTGTTGGCCCACAGGCCAAATTTTATCTGTAAGCATGAGTTATTTGAACCTCTGGTATTTATTTTTATCTAATGAAATCTAAGTCTCAATTTCCTGCAGCTCCTACCATTCTTCACTACCCAGCTCGCTCATTTCAAGACATGCAGCTTGCTTCAGAATTTTCAAGACAATCTCACATCTGTCGGCTCATTTCCCCTTTGAAATGTTTTGATGAGGGAAGCAAGACAGAAATCACAATCCTCTTTGCAAATGGAGAAACTAAGGCTCTGAGAAGCTGATCCACTCGCCAAAGTTTAGATGCCATGAAGAGGCTTGTTTGAAATGCTATCCCATCAAGTCATTCTGTATCCTTGCAAGGGACTGGATCTCATGCCATTAGTCACTTCTCTGCAGAATCTGCACAGCACCAGCGATCAGCTGGAGAGTGAACATTCCCAGGAGGAGAGGTGGATGATGAAAGGAACACACAGCAGGGCCTGACCTCAGAAGGCTGGAGCCAGAGAAACTCACCTTGTTGCAGCATCTTCCCTAGCCACACCCCAACAAAACAAGGAGGAAAAGTAGGAACAGAATACCGGAGGTGGTCTTTTCACACTACCATGTGATCAGGTTGGGGAAATTGGTCACCCTGCCAGAAAAATCCTGATTCATTCCAGAATCTTTCCCCTTCTTTTCCTTGCTGCTCTCCACCTCCTTACTTCCTAGGAAAGTAGGAAAATAAAGTGTCCGAGTGCCCAGGATTCCCTTTTCAGGGCACTCACTGGACTGTAAGTATTTAGCTTCAGAACCAGATCTTCATATGGATGCAGCCCTCTGAGATCTAAAGCACACTACATGTCTATGCCAACATGTCTGTGTAATCAAAACCATGGGAGACGGAAGGCCCCATATTGTTCCTAGCCCCCCCCCCCCATAGTTTCTGAACTCATGAGAGCCTGGTTTTTATAAGAGGTGATGCTTTGGGCAAGGTTTCCCAAACTGGTTGTATGTTAGGACCATCCAGGAGAACGTTAGCAAAATAGTAGGTACCTGGCCCAAACCCTAGACATAACTGTATGAAAAACTGTAAGCAGGCCCTAGGCTCTGCATTTCTATCATCTCTGCATGTGAGTCTCGTCCTCAAAAGGGGTCAAAGCTGTGACAGGACCATCTTCTTCCCCATCAACTAGGAAGGGGAGGATCACACAGTCAGGGCCTTGCTGTGAGCACTGCTCATCCACATCCATCTCTAGACTGATTTTCAGTGCCAGTAACCAACCCATTCTGGGAAGCATTGGCCCACAGCCAAGCGCCAGCCCCATGGGGCTCCAGCTTAGGGGTCATAACAGGCAGATTTAGAACATCTTAATTGTAAGCTGCTGAGCATGTAAGATGCCTCCCAACACCCAAGAGCCAGCTCCTAACAGTCTAGGAAAAACAACCCAACATGTAAGGACCATGAGATCATCTGCCCAGACCAAGAGGGAGACACACAGGGTCAGGGATAACTTCATCCCCGTGAGAGAGGGTGAAGGAAGAAAGAAATCCCATGCTATTCCTTTTGTATTTTCTGCTAGAACAGAAACCATAGACTTGAGACCCTGGTGGCCCATGGCTTTGGGCTAGGGAACATAGAGGACAAAATGGGGAGTGGGTTCTTTGTTCACTAACAATCCTAATAGCAGTTAGATTATAAGACAAGGTAGACCTCTTCCCAGAGGCTCCAACCATGAAGGGAAAGATATTTAAGAGCAATATAGAGTTGCAGACATGCCAGGTCCTGAGACAGCCTCCCCACTCCCACATCTGCCTTGTCTGTCTTCTCAACATTTGTATCCATCCATGGAATTGGCCATTGCTTCTCCAGGCTAAGAAAACCACAAAGAGCATAGGCTATCCTTTCTTCCCTGTCCACATTATCTGCCAAGATCTCTGCATGGACTCCTTCACTCTATGGCATCGGTTATCACTCTCTTGATTTCAGACTAGGTCAACTGCTTGTCCAAACCTCAGAGAGCTCATGGTCTGATCTGCTCATTCTCATCAGAAGCTCTGCTTTGGCCAATGCTCCCACAGCCCACTGTGTGCGTGTGTGTGTGTGTGTGTGTGTGTGTGTGTGTGTGTGTGTGTGTGTGTGTGTGTTGGTATTAGGGACTTAAACATAGGGCCTCATGCTCTCAATGGGTTTCTTGCTCACATCTCTACCACTTAAGCCATGCATCTAGCCCAACTGTTTGCTGATTACTGGGAGATAGAGTCTCGAAGACTTTTCTGCCTGGGCTGGCTTCAAACCATGATCCTTCAGGTCTCCGCTAAGTAGCTAAACACAGGTCTTCCTTCCTTCCTTTTCTTCGTCCTCCCATCCTGTTCAGCTTGCCTTTCCTCATGAAGAGAAGACATTAGGCCATGAGAAATATCCCTTTCTATCCTCAAATCCTTAAAACAAGCATTTTATCCAGTTGATTTTCATGGAGTAACACATTTTTTTTCACATACTTTCTTTGCAAGTCCTCCTTTGCAGACCTTGTCCACTCTACTCTGGGTGTGGAAATCATCTGTCTTGAATTCCCCCTTCTCAGAAGCTCATCTTAAGTTCATTTTAATGTGCAGGCGTCACATGCAAACATGCACTGTCTAAATGCTTAAAACAGGAACTAATATCGCTCAGTCAACCAAGAAGGGTGGCACCAAGATTCATATCAATCCCTAAGGTCCAATCAAGGGCTCCTGAAGCTCCAGGTCACAGAAGCTGGCTCAGCTGCTGGATGTCCAGGGGCATAGCTGCTCGCCCAGGGCCTCGTGGTACCACACTAGCCAGAATTTGTAGAGAGTCTCAGAACTCATAAGGTGAGGAAAGATGCATACAGATATGTATAAAGATGTGAGGCACTCAGGCTGAGAAGACAAAGAGTAAACCCCCAGGACTCCAGGAAGTAGAAGGGTCAAAGCAGACCAAGTCCTGGAGTGGCAGCAAACAGCCACGGCTAGAAGGAAGGACCAAACTCACACAGCCATGTGGCTGCCTGTTGGGCTGGCTTCCGGTTCCTTCTGCCCTGCCTCCCCCACTTCTTCCATACTTTGTCCCCAAGAGTTTCATTTTGCGGAAGAGTGAAATAAAAATGTTGATTATTTAAACCAAGGAATATAAAGCCTGTCGTAAATGGTTTTGATGCCGTTTACAAGCTGCGCATTGTAGTAAAATTTAATGTGAAGTCAGAAGGGAATCCGAAAACAAGAGGTCTGAGTAGAATCCCAAATGAAGGGGAACTGAGTTTATGGACACACAGGTTTGAAGTTCGCTCCCTTTCCAGCCCACACTAGGCAGGCTGTCTTACCATCTCTGGGCTGAGTATGGAACACCGCCCTTCCTGTCACAGACCACAAGCCATAGCCCTAAGAGATCAGGGGCCCTGTTAATAAGCACAGTTCACAGGATTCCACAGGGAGCAGACTCAAAATGTGTCCAGGCAGAACAGGAAGAGGCAAAGGAGAGAAATCTTGGAGCATGAAATTTGCCTTGGGGATATTACAGTGACAGTGAATTTGATTCCTCTGTCCTGGTCCCTCAGGCCTTTAGTGGCCAGAATCCTATCCCGAAGAAAACCCAGAAGAAAACCTCTCCTGAGAGGCTCAAGATGTAGCCAGAATCCCAGCTCCTTAAGTGGAAATCATTCAAGCTCCCAGGCCTCTCACTAAACCTGAAGCATCAGCAACCAGCCAGCTTGTTACTTTCCTTAACTAATGCCTTTCTATTTCCTGCAGAGTAAACAACTTGATTCCATTAGGTGCTGTAAAATATTTACCAAACAGCTGAGGGGCCTGCTTTCTTCCCAGCATGCATGTGGGAACCGAACCTCCAGTTTGGTCCCTGCACAAAGATCAACAGCTCTTACCAGGAACTCCCAGTCAGTAATTGGTCAGCCAGTGCTGGGAAGGGCAGAAGGGAGAACTGAGAAGGGAGGCGTGAGAGGGAGCAGGAGCTAGGCACATAAGGACTGTCTGAAATGCTCAGGATGGCTAAATGCAGCACGGGATCCTGCATCCAATCCTAAGCAGCAACCTGACATGAGCAGGAAACAGTAAAACCCATCTGGACTGGGTCTGACAGCGAGAAGCTCCTGGTGTTTATTTTACTTTTCTCAAATTCACAATAATTTAAGATAATAACTTAGGGGAACCTGGTTGAGTGTTTTTGAAAACCCTACTTTCTTTTTCTCTATAGGCCTAAAATTATTCTGAGCTTAATAGTGAATGTGCTGTAGTACCAACTACTTAGGAGGTAGAAATAGGAAGATCAAAATTCATAGCCAACTTGCACAAAGGTTAGCCAGACTGTATCTGAAAAAATAAGCCAGCTGTGGTAGTTAGTACTTGCTGTAATCCTCTCTACTCAAGAGGTAGAGATAGGATCCGAGTTTGAGACCAGAATAAGAAAAAAACACAAGACTCTATCTGAAGAAAGAAAGAAAGAAAGAAAGAAAGAAAGAAAGAAAGAAAGAAAGAAAGAAAGAAAGAAAGAAAGAAAGAAAGAAAGGAAGGAAGGAAGAAAGGAAGGAAGGAAGGAAGGAAGGAAGGAAGGAAGGAAGGAAGGAAGGAAGGAAGGAAGAAAGAAGTAAAGAAAGAAAGAAAGAAAGAAAGAGAGAGGGAGGAGGGGGGAGGGACACTGCCTTGTGGGTGATATCTGTCAAGCCTGGTGGAGTCTGAATAAGCCCAATACCCAAAGGGACCTTCCTTATATCAACCTCAGCCCAGAGAGAGGCTACCATCCAGACAGATATTAACTAAAAGAAAACACAGCAATTAGAAGCAGAGCAGGAAAGTCATTCCCACAGACTGAAGCTGAGGTATGGGACCAGGGATGCTGTAGCCGCTCAATGAAGCCAGCTTCTTCCTAAGAAGTCCACTGGATGGAAGGAATGCAATGAAGTACGTAGAAAACCCTTGGCCAGGCGCCAGTGGCTCACATCTCTAATCCTAGTTATTTTAGGAGGCTGAGGTCTGAGGATCATGGTTTAAAGTCAGCCTGGGCAGGAAATTCTGTGAGACTCAACTCCAGTAAATCACCACAACACTAGAAGTGGTGCTGTAGCTCAAAGTCATAGAGCACTAGCTTTAAGTGAAAAAGCTCAGGGGCAGGGCCCAGGTGCTGAGTTGAAGCCCTAAGACAAACAAACAATAAAAGAAAAGGAAAGAAAGGAAAAGAAAAGAAAAGGGAAGAAAAGAAAAGAAAAGAAAAGGAAGGAAGGAAGGAAGGAAGGAAGGAAGGAAGGAAGGAAGGAAGGAAGGAAGGAAGGAAGGGAGGGAGGGAGGGAGGGAGGGAGAAAGAAAAAGAAGAAAGAGAAAGAGAAAGGAGGGAGAGGAGGAGGGGAAAAATACATGAGAACTAAAGCCCTCCTCATAAAGACTAATACTATGGTGATTTTGTTTTGGTCATTTTGTTTGTCTAACTCATTCTGGGAAAATAAAACTATGCTCACTCTCAAAAAAAGAAAAAGAAAAGAAACCCCCTAGCCTGCTCCTACCCAGCACAGGGATATGGGCAGCCATGCCCTCCTTGACTGTGTTCTCAGTCAAGGCAGGCATGTTGTCCAGACTGTCAGGGAGGAATGGGACAGCAGATAAAGATGAAACCCAAGAAAGTATGATGGTGAAGTTTATGTACAACTGGGCAGCGCTTGAGTCAAACAGATTACTCTTCATAATACAGGTGGGCTTCCTCCATCCGCTAAAGACCCTAAGAGTAAAGACTGGGTGTTGCCCCAACAGAAAATCTACCTCACCCCTGAAACATAGAACACAGAATTCTGCCTGGGTCTCCAGCCTGCTGCCTGCCCTGGATTTCAGACCTGCTGGCCCTCCCAAGTATATGAATCTATGCCCCAAAATAAACCATTATCCCTGTCCTATCCTGGTCCTGTTTCTCCCAAGAATCTGAACTAATATAAAAGAAGCAAAAGCCCAGAAAATCATAGTTAGAGATCCAGGGGCTCTCCTTTATCTGTTGCCCTGTTGACATCACCTGTGTGGTTCAGAGACTGTGACACCTGCCTCCGGCGAGGCCATCTCTTCATCACAGAGTCACGGGAATAAAGACTTCATATCGATTGTCTTAACGGGATGTCTTCTCCTGCACTCACAAGTGACAGTAAGTGACAAAGATTTCAAAAACAGCTTAGTGGACATTCTCCTCACCATCTTTCATTTTCAACTCAAAAAAATAACAACACATCACTCAACTTCCCATCTCTCATCCCCAGATGTGTAGGCCCCAGGCTGACAGTTTGCTCAACGATGAGGACAAATGTGCCGCCTGCCAAGGAAACATCCTTGGCGTGTGTTGGGCGATCCAGCAGTGTACAACAGAAGTGTCTCACTGGCACAGCAAGAATGACAGAGACATTAGTGACCCTTCTAGATAGGTGGGTGGCATGCAAAGGTCACATCTGGGAGTCACCAGATCCAATCCCAGAGGTCAAACAACAGAGGGGGAAGCTGGGTTGATACCACCCATACTTTGGGTGTCATTTTAGGGACAGAGAGCAAAAAACAGTAGCTGGCTCCCTGGAAAAGCCTAGTCTTACCTACAGCTTCACCTCTCCCGCTCTACCTCACAGTTGCTGGCCCAGAACAGCTGCACATGCTCAGGCCGGCCAAAGAGAAGCACCAGCCAAAGCCAGCCTTGACTGCAGAGGGCAGACAGGAGACAGATGTTTTTGAAGTCTGGGGCCTCTCTCGGAGCTTCCGTCTTTTGACTTCAAATTAAGGTTGCCAGATTGAGCAAATAAAAATACAAGACACTCAATTAAATTTGAATTTCAGATCAACTACAAAAACATCTCATACAATAGTTGAACATGGAATTAAAAAAAAATTCATTGTTTCTCTGACACTCAAATAGAACTGGATCTTATATGTTCACACTTCCCTACTTCCAGGGGAAGGGAGTAGTGGACATAATTACATCGGGCCCTGATTGAGGACATCCTGGTACCTCAAGGTGGAAGCCACTTACTCAGCCTAGTCCCAACCCCCAAACTGAGTCAAGAGTTCACCCAGCACCAGAGCACCATCGAGGCATAGCTCTGGTGTTCCTAACTGGTCCCCGCTTGACCCCAGCCTGTGTTCCTATTTTATATACAGGCATGCTTATCTTTGAGACACAGGAACCTGACCCACCTGATAGTATCAGGTAATCTGCCTGCCCTCAGGTCCAATGCCTATACCCCAGCATGGCCAGGGATGGGCCTGGCAGCTGGGCAGGGGACCACTTCATCCCAGTGGATCAAAGACAAACCTTGCACTTGCTGAGGGGCCCATTCACATCTGCAGTTGGGGGAGCTCTCCGCTCAGGTGAGTGGGACTCTCCTTGAGCCCTGGTCTTTCCCATCAATTCTAACCTGTCCTCCTAGCTTGCTCAGCTGTACTTCAGGTCTTACCTAAGACAACTCGTCAAAATAAGGCCTACACGTTGAATAAAATGGCTCAAATCTGTAATCCTAGCCATTCAGGAGACTGGGATCTGAGAACCATGGTTCAAAGTCAGCCTGAATAAGAAAGTCTGTGAGACTCATAACTCTACCTATCCACCAAAAAAAAAGCCAGAAGTGGAGCTATGGCTCAAGTGGTAGAGCATCAGCCTTGAGCAAAACAAACCTAAGAGACAACATCCAGGCCCTGGTACCTACACAAAAGTAAAAGGCTTCCAAAAGTATAACTGGGGACCATGGCACACCAGGAGGCCCATCATTCCCCTGAGGCTTCTGCTCCATTTATGGCCTGAATCCCAGGATGGTCCCAGAACCACAAGAAACCAGTCATTACCAGCCATGCCATGAGGCACTGCTGTTTCTTATTAGTTCAGTCCAAAAGACACGACACTTCAGATTGGGCTGGCTTCTTAGCTATCCCGGGATCCCTGCTCTCTAGCAAGTATATTATGGCATTAATATTATACTAAGACTGTTTTTTCTCATGTTACTCTTTAGACCATAGTATTTAAGGGACTAACAGATCCAATCATGTCTACCAGGAGTCCTCTTGGCTTTTCCTACCTGTTCTTATTCTCCTCTGAGTCCCCGTTCTTGTTTGGTAGGAACCTTACAATGGAGTTGTGCAAAAAGCCTAGGGAAAATGAAAATCCACCCCATTCATTCAGTCTTCCACCCAGTGAATTTTCTGCATGCTTCCTCTATGCTAAGCATGGCTCAGTGAGGCCCAGTATATGCCTGTTATGGCACTAGACTCTGTGGCTTTGAAAAGAGCAAGTCAGAATCCCTGCCATCAAGGAGGTCACTTATTTATGAAGAGAGACAAGCCAATGCCCACAGCAAGGAAAAGTGAAGAATATTTTGATTCCCACCCCGGGGGTGAGCTCACTGGCTGATTATTTTCTTACAAATGGTTTGATATATAAGACTGAAGTCACATGAACATATATATAGCCTTATTCTGACCATTCTGTTAAAATGACCAAAGATAATTTTGATGTGGCTACCTCCTTCTTGTCATTCCACTCTCATGTGAAATGTCCCCTCCTCAGAGAAGCTTTCCCTCCATGCCTGATCTAACATAGCCCTGTCACTTCCCATCCCATCATCCTGTCTTATTGTTATTATGGCATTTAGCAGTGTCTGGCCTTTTCTTGTTTCTTCCTCTGTCCTCTGCTTAGAGCAAATTCTTATCTGTCTCTGTCATCCCTACCCTGCCCCCAGCAGCCAGAGCACCGTGTTCATTCCACCCAAGTATGCTGTATAAAATGACTGAACAGAATGGCTCCCAACCTCCAGGGACCCTTGAACGTCACAACACTGCATTTGGAGCTAGGTTCAAAATATTCCAGAGCCTGACAGGCTTCATTTGTTTATTTACCCTTGATAGGGCCCCATAGGAAAGATAAAATGTCACATCTCTTTGCTTTGGACTGGAATGATATCAGCACAGTATTACTAGTTCCCATGCTACTCAGAAACTCTAATTAGTAAACAGATTTGGGTTATTAAAAGTAGAAAAATAATAGCAGCCACGACATCAGAGCCATTTATTTAATTGATAAAATCTTGCAAGGAGGAGGTCATGGAGTTAAATGTAAAGCATGAAAAGAGTCCTCCTGGAGAAAGTAAGCCTCAGGAATCTTTTCTGGGTAGTCACACTGAGAGAAGTTCAAGGACAGATGGACCAGAATAGGAAACCCATACAATACAAGTATGCAGGGCTGGGGATATGGCCTAGTGGCAAGAGTGCCTGCCTTGTATACATGAAGCCCTGGGTTCAATTCCCCAGCACCACATATATAGAAACGGCTAGAAGGGGCGCTGTGGCTCAGTGGCAGAGTGCTAACCTTGAGCAAAAAGAAGCCAGGGACAGTGCTCAGGCCCTGAGTCCAAGGCCCAGGACTGGCCAAAAACAACAACAACAACAAAAAAACAATACAAGTATGCAGTCTACTGAACTGCCTGAGCAAAAGAGAGTAAGACTGAGCAAAACAGGATAAGACTGGACCATGAAATTATGGCTCATGAAAGATATCATGTCCTGGAAAAGGAATAATTTCAATGAAAGCTGAAATTATTATTCACAGCACAGATACTGTATACCTTCAGGCTCACTACTACCAAATGGATGATCTTTCTAACACTGACGATCTTTAGAAGAGCTAATGAAAATTGGGCAAGTGTTAAACCCATCAATGAGGCACCAGAATACTGCTTTTCATTTATTCTAAAATGTAAAATAGATAAATAAAGCCATAAATGACATAAGCACTTATCTCTTTGGAAGCTCTGACCTTTGGACAGCACTTTAAATGTCTGAATTAAAGGTGCCATAGAAGACCCCAGCCTGGTCATTTCACTTGATCAAATGACTGGCCTTTGGAATGCTGAGTTTCAGGGTCAAAAACAGAACAGCCCAGGTCGGCGGAGACTCCAGCTGCCAAGGTCAAAAGGGCTCTTATGCCCATTATTAGCTGATCTCTGAGTTCTGGCATGGCCCTGACACAGTGTGTGTGTCAGTGATCCAAGCAGGGCAGGGCACTGGGGCCTCCTGTAATGATGAGAATACTTTGAGCAGGCTCGGCACAAAGGAAACAGGCTCTGTGCTGGCAGTCGGTGGCATGGGCTTCTGGAATGGCCACCAAGAGGACTGAACAGTGGCTGTCAGGTCCCTGCCTTCCAGTGAGGGGAAGACCTTCACACATTGACCAGCTGCTTTAGTTCTTTTGTGAAAAGTGGCCCCTTCATGAGAGAGCAGCAAGAGCCACAGCCTGACGGGGACCCCTATTTATGGAGACAGGCGTGTGAAGAGACCTGGATGTCAGGACTCTGCCAGGACTCTCCTTTCAATCTAACCAGAGTGTAGCTTGGTTTAGAAATCAGATGTACTACTGAAAAGTCAATTAAAATTTTAAACTTAAGGTTCAAATTACAAGTCTCAGGGAACACTGGCCCTCTAAACAGTCATTCTGGCTGTTAAACCTCAGCCTATTCCAATCACCCAAGAAGCCTGTGTGGCATGCAGATTCCCAGGCCCTGGTCCTTGAATTCTGATCACACCGGTGTGTGGGTGAGGTTGTGGGAGTCTGCATCTCAGTAACCTTCCCAGGTGACTATGGAGGAGGCAGGTGACAAGGGCTCACAAAATATAAGGACACAGAGAATAAAAGGTACTAGTCTTCTGGTTTACCCGTGTGTACTAGGTTTTTTTTATTCAATCATAAGAAAGGATTGGTATCCAGGTACATTAAGTCAGGAGCAGAGGGAAACAAGACTATCCTTGGGAGACTCCCAGAGCTTGGGAAGGGACATTGACCTCAGAGTTGGGGGCTACTGACCACGCTCTATGAGCCAAACCCTTGCAGTATCTCCATCAAAAGCCAGCACCTGTGAGGGTGGGTCAGCATTCCTGTATAGTCCTAGGTAATCCAGCCCAGGTTCTGAGCCTTTGGTGTATGTGTGCATGCATATGTAACATGTAGAAGCCTATGCTACCTTTGTTGGAATAACAATCATAAATGCACAAAACAAAATGCATAGTACTACAAAGAAAACACAATATCGAGATATAGCTTTTCCAAATAATTTAAAAACTTGTGCCCAGGTAGGAAAGACTGTGAAACTCTTATATCCAATTAACCTGGAAGTGGCACAAGGGCTCAAGTGGTAGAGTGATAGCCTTGAGCAAAAGAGCTCAGAGACAGTGCCTAGGCCCGGAGTTCAAGCCCCACAATGGGCAAAAAAATATATATATATATTGTGATATAGTAATATAAAGTATTTCTTTATTAAGGCACTAAACAAGATGTCGTGGCAGGTCTAATAACTGCTATAACATTGAATTAGTAACAGGATAGGAAAAAAAAACATGAAAATACTTACAAGAATGTGCTGGGCATGGTAGTTCATGGCTGCTTCTGCTCTGAGCAGGTCTGATGTTCTATATACCTATCTGAAAATGTTGCTTGTCCTGAGTAAATACTATTAGAAATGCAATTTAACACATGACTGACTGATAACACTTGCTGTGGTCTAAATGTCTATACCCTCCCATATTTCAATGCTGAAACCCTAACCCCTGAGGTAATGGTACTAGGAGGTGTGACTCCAGGGTAATTAGATCATAAGGGCAGAACACTCATGAATATTAGTGCCTTTATAATACAGACTCCACACAGACCCCCTTGCCCCATTCACCCTGTAAAGATACAGGAATTAGATGCCATGCATAAGTCAGAATGTGGGCTCTTCCCAGACCCCTGCTTGCCTTGATCTTAAACTTCCCACCCTCCAGAACTGTAAGAAATAAGTTTCTGTTATTTAGACAATTCCATTTATAGGATTATATCAGCTTTGAAAAGACTAAGGCAATGGCAGATCACAATGCCCCTACAATAGCTTCCAGTGGGAATTTCTGACTATCTTTAAATGCTTATTACAGACAACATCCCTAACCCCCGCCTCCCAGCCCTTTAAATGCTTCATGTTCATTAATTCCTACAATGCCCCAAAGAAGAAGACAGATGTGATGAGCTGCATTTCACAGGTAAGGAGATCAGAGGCAGGAAGGTTAAAAGGCTTTTCCAGGGATGGAAAGGAGGCCAGAGTTCCAGCCAGGATACAACTAAGGCAGTTCTACATCAGGGCTCTTCTACCATGCGATGCAGAATTTCTCAAGGCAACTCAGCCTTTTCCAGGCCTACCCATCAGAAGCCAGTCAGTCCTATCACCACTGTGCCAAGAATGCACTTAGACCCCAGATAGGCACAGAGCCCTCTACCAAAAGCTTCCTTCCGAACAAGCCCTATTTACTTAAATAAGACCAGTGTGACACAGGCCCCACTCTTAGTAGAGAGAAAGCCCTTCAATGGAGGGAAGGAGCCGATTATACACTTCTAAGCTTAACAGGGGAAAGCAAATCCATTCTGAATAAATTGAATCAGCCTTCACAGAGCACGAGGAACCTGTTCATAAAACATTTGCTAACCATTAACTACAGTCCTGCTATTAAATGCTGTTAATAGCAGCTCCTCTGAACTGTGCCTCACCAGTCTAGCTGCACCTTTAATGGGCCAGCTGCTGTCAACGTGACACTTAGGGCCCAGTCACCGCACAGCTGGGGTGATGTGTTTAAGCTAAACAGCTCTCTCAATTAGTTCCAGTGCTTGCGGCCCAGCAGGTCATCTCTCTCCAAGGGAAGCCGGTGTGAGCCCTGGAGACAGCTGCTTCTGCAAAGCACCTGGCTGTGTCTTGGGGTCCTGTGTCCTTCCTGCTCTCCATTCAGCCCCAACTTTCTAAGGAGAGTCTGGGGTGTGATTGGGTGATCCCTCCTATTGCCACAGGACTGCTGGAGGGTGCTGGGGGAATCCATAGGCTTTCTTCAAGAAGCCTCGAATGCCTATTTCTGCATTCCTTCTGATCATTCTTTCTCTTTCCTTTTGAACATTTTTCTTCTAGCATTCAAGCCATCTCCATCCACACGCAGGCAGGCAGTGAATATTCACGGACCAGGTCTCTGACCTGAGCTCAACTCCCTCTCAGATGTCCCAGCTGGGTGATTCAGGGAGCCCTAGAGCCAACACATCTGCAGTCTTACCCCCACCTTCCTTGCCCAAGGCGCTCTTTCTCACTTAACCGCACATTCAATGGTACATGCCTTGGTCATCCAGTTTCCCAAACCAGAAATATTTCTCTTTTTCAACCATTACAAGCAACTGTGGACTTACTGACTCTATTTCCAAATTCCTCTGGCACCCACTCTCTTCCTCTCTCCCATGTTAAACAACACTATCTTAGTCTGGACTCCTGTCATTTCCAAGGACCACTGAGTCTTCCTTTATCCTCATTGTAATATGCATGGAGCCTGGTGACATGGTGCATAACTGTAATTCCAGCACTTAAGAAAGCTGGGGTGGCAGAATATCCTGGAGGCTTTGCCCAAAAGTAAGTAAATAAACAAGCAAATCAGTAAATAACAATTACCATCAGGGAGATTTCCTAACCCTGGGCAGCCACCATAGATTTCCCCTCCTGGAAAGATAACTGTTTGTCCTATAGCTCATGGACTTTTTTCCACATGTGCCCCAAACTCTCAGCTCCATCTCACCACCAACTTCTTTACCCAAAAAAACCAACACTCCAAGTACTCTAGACTGTTGTGCAGCTTTCAGTATGAAAACAGGCAGCTCCAGAACACCTGTACATGTTAGCTCCTTCTATTCCTTTGTAGAATGGCCTTTCCTTTACTTTCTCTTTCTTCTTTTTTGGTGGTACTGATGCTTCAGCTCAGTGCTGCACACTAAGCAAGGTACTACCACTTGAGCCATGCCTCAGGCCTTTTAGCTACAGTTATTTTTCACATTCAGCCTTGCACTTTTGTCCGAGGCCTGCCTGGATAGTAATCCTCTTATTTATACCTACCATGTAGCTAACTTACTAGTTCAGATGGACTCTTACTATCTCTTGAATAGAGAGAATAGCTGGGATTACAAGTATATGTCACTATGCCCAGACAACTTTCCTTTATTTTTATCCCTGAATCCCAATTCCCTGCCACTTCAGTATAAAGTCATCACAACTCACTCTCCACTGTGCTTACCTCTTTTCTAAGAACCAACCCCAAACCTTAAAACTCTGTTACCTGTCCCCAAATGTCAAGTGTCACCAACCACACTGCACAGTCTACAAATATGCAAAAAGTTTACATTTACTCAGAGCCCAGCATTGACTACAGTGTCTAAAATAAAATGGCTCTCTCTAGTAGAAAGGCCTTTCCCAAATGAAGATTCCATTCTGATATCATCCCTGGTAGAGAAAGAGTCTCTTTTACCAGAGGGCAATGGAGGAGAAATATCAAGGGTCATCACCTCTGGCTCTATTACAACTCAGAACAGATGTCACTTCTAGACAGGTGGGCAGTGGTGCTCTCTCCCCCAGACAGATGGCCATAAACAGAGTTGGTAGGAGCAGAGCCTGAAAATCAACAGTGTACAAATCTGTTGCTGTCTTCTTACTGTACGTGGTATGTTCCTACTTTGTGTGAAGATACATTGTGAATCATAAACAATAACTCTACCTAAACAGTTCTCCCTAGCTCCCTGAGGGAGCCTATTCATAGCACAAAATAGAGAGGACCAGGATAAGATGGCAAATTTTAAGAACATTATACTCTAGACACAGCCTCTGGGATCAACTATCCTGTGTTTTCCAGACCGGGCTGAGTCTTAGATTCTATGGTGGTTCCGAGGACAGAATAAAGCATAGTGCTGTCCCCAGCTATGTCCCAAATCAGAAGAGCTCCACTTGTAGCTCATTCATATCTAGGAACCAAACTGAACTCAAGAATTCCAAGGGAGAGACATCTGAAAATGAGTCGTTATTCAAATCTCTCAAGTTGTTCAAGCAGTTTACAGAACAACCAAGCCTGGGTGTATACATGTGAAAATCTAAGCACAAAGGCCCCTCGTCACTATCAGACTGGCATTGGATCTCACCAGCCAAGACTAACCCAGGAGATCTCCAACCAGGACCTGGCAGCCGGAGCTCCTCCATCTAATACCTCAGACACTAATGCTTCTCAGAAATGTCTCTGCACTGAATAAATGAGATGAGGGAAGGCAGGGGACCAACGGAAGAAGGACTCAGTGTACTTTAAAAAAAAAAACAGAACTGCTTAGCCAGGTTCTCTCCTAGGAATAACTTTTCCTTCCTCTCTATCGATCTCCAGAATAAACAAGGGTGAGAAAGGAGAGGGTGAGGAACTGTTAGCACATTCAAAGTGATTTGCCTCCTCCTCCACTGCAGGCAGATTAAGTGTTCACACTTTCAGACTGGCTGGTCTGCTCAGAAGACAGAAGGTGGGGGAAATAAGAGTGGTTGGAAGCCAGGCTCCCAGGAACTTGGATCAGCCCAGAAGCCTCTCTACCTTCTGAGGCACACAGACGGTGAAGACTAGATACCCACCCTAGCCTGACATCATCCATTCTTTGCTTTTATTGTTCTAACTACAAGGAGATGCCTTATTAAGTCCCCAAGGCCTGGAGGTCAGAGATATCTGATGCTTTGTTCTCTTTCCCCAGCCTCTCCTTCCCTCTCACCACCCTCTTACAGCTGATCTAAACAACTCCCCTCCAAGTCACTGCAATTAATTTAGGTCAGTCACTGACAGTCTCCATAGGAAGCACACTTTTCAGGGGAGGGGTAAGAATTAAGATAGATCAAGGCAATAAGTAAAACACACAGCGCCAGGCCTGGCATGCACAGACAAGCAAGATAGTGCTACGCAGGGCAGGGTGGGTGAGGACCAGGAAGAGGCTGTGAGAAAGACCAGAGTGGGCAAAGCGGCGGCACCCCTGCCAGTACAGCCAGCTTAACAAGGGTCCTGCAAGTCTCAGATTCATCCTGAGTTAGTCCCCCCCACACATCTTACTGAATAAATTACATGTGAATTGAGTGCAGCACCATGGATAGCATCACATTGAAATTATTCTAGGGAGCTTCAAGCCTCAAACAAGACTGCAAGAAACACCGTTACAAATCCCCCCAGGGTGGCCATGAAATCCTAGATGGCCAACGCAGCCTCCCTGGGTGTCTAGGAAATGAAAAGCTAGGGGATAGATAGGCAGATTCCAGTTTTGACCTGCCAGAGCTTTGGAACTTACCTAACATCCCCACAAATGCCCTGAGAACTCAGCCCATGAGGAGGCAGCAGATTCCCGTGACCAGTGATCAGGTTTTCAGGATTTGAACCCCTGTTCTACCTTTTTCCTGGTTGTGTGACCTAGGACGAGTGACCAGAGTCCTCAGAAACCCACTCACTAGGAGAGATAAGGTAACAGTAGATGCCTCCCCACCCCCAGGTCCCTTCCCAAGATCCTGCTTGCCATTCTTGCCACGTGAAAGTCCTGTTCTGCACAGGCCCACTGCTCCATACCTCCTGTCAGCTTTCTGCTGAGCTGCTCTAGGCCCTGCAGGAGCCAGGGCAGCAGCACCATGGGGAGAGGCTCAGGAAGAATTCAGAGCATCTCCCTACCTATAGACTCCTAGAGCCTGTCAGAAGCCAGAGATACAGAGCTAGGCTTTGACAGCCAGCCATTCCTCACTAGCTCTGCCTCAGGACCCCCTGCAGTTGCAAGAAGAGGTGGGGAGGCAGCTTTCTGCCACCTTGAAGGTCTCAGATTGCTTGTGAAAGAGAAACAAGGGGCTTATTTATGTCACTGGGGCTGAGCAAGCAGGGAGGGGGCCACCCAGGGAAGCCTCTAATGAGAGCTCTTTCCCCTAGAAATGCTGACAGGCACTAGACAAGAAGCATGCCTGGGCCCAAACATCATCATCCCCCAGAACCCCAGTGGAGGCATAAAGCCAGCTGCAAATATTGGTTTCTGTACAGAGCAGCTAGAATACCAGGCTGCTGGTATACAGGGCAGTGACAGCCAGGCTGGACCTCTAAAGGATTTGGTACCCTAAGGCATCAGCCTCCTTCCTGGTAGGGCTACCCTCAAAGAATAGAAAGGAGAATGAGAAGCCACTCCCCTGCTGTGGAAAAACCCATCCCCAATCCTGGCCAGGTCCACCTGAACTAGGAGTATGAACACTAGCCCTGTTTCCTTTCCTCTGCCCCCCTAATCCTCACCTCATCACCCCTCAGGGACCATATTATCTGTTGACTGACACCTCTGCTAGCCCAGCCCCCACCCAGTCACCAGGCCTCCTTGGCTTTGAGACCTTGGTGTATCACATTGGAGAGGTAGAGGTCGGGGTGGTACACATGAAGAAATTCCCTTTGGATCCACCAGTCTATGCTAAGGTGTGTGTGTGGTGGGGGGAGGGGGGCTGAGGCAGGAAAAGGATGACTGACTTCCTGCCTTCAAACCTCACAGCCTTTCTAGAAATGAACACCAGTTTCTCAGTGAGACAACAAAGAGGTAACCCAAAGAAGACCCTGAGAGGCCTGGAATATCATGGTGGGTATGGAAGACTTGCCATCACCAGAGACAGACCTGCTAAATGGCACGCCAGCACTCCCCTGCTGTTTTCCCCTTAGGCTATACTCAGGTGATTCTGTCATGAAGCTGGTCAGCATCCCTGGTTTTGACCCTGTCGGTTCTATTACCAAGACTGCTTTCTATGCTTCAGTTTACCCATGGACAGGAGGGCCTGTCCTTATGGCAAAGGAAAACAAAGGTGTCAGAGCTGGTTGGGTCACAGAAGATGGCCCCTCCTATAGATCCGGGTTCTACATTTGCTACCATCAGCTCACTGGTTCTCAGTGTGCTGAGATGGGCCTGCCCTGTCCCATTTTGCAGACAGGGACTAAGGCTTAGAAGTGCACAGGGACCTGCTTAATGTTACCCAGTGGCTGAGGCCAACCAGGAAGTCTGGACACATATGCAAAATGTTGCTGCTCCTGTGACCTGTGACCAGGGTGGAGGCACAACCCCAGGATTCCTGAATCTACTACCCTTCTGTGGGCATTGAGCTCCTTCCTGCACCCAACACAAAGCTCAGGGGCCTTCGCTTCCCCTGTTTCTGTGATCTTCATCCTGACCTCAAGCCTGGCCACCCAGAGCACTCCACGTTCACTCCCCAAAGTGGAAGCTCTGGCCAGGACACGGGCACCATGTTCTGGATGCTTTTGAGAAGAGATGAAGACTATATACCAAGAGATGTCTGTCACCAAATTGTCCTGAACAATAACAACAGGTAGAGAACTACCCTGTTCTAACTCCTAAATTCTAAGGGACCCAAAACACCATTCCTGAACACAGCAGCTCATCACAGGCCCCAGCAGACAAGGGCAACAGAGAATAATGGCACTGCATGCTCACCACAAAGTGGAAACAACCCCAGAGGCTCATCCTCTGGTGAACAGCTGCATAGACATACAATGGAATATTATTTTCCAATGAAAACAAGTGCAGTACGGATTGAGTCTACAACATGGAGAAAGGGACAAATTCATGGAGACAGGAAATAGATTCGTAGCTGCCTGGAGCTGGTGGGGAAACTAGAGAAGTGCTAATGGCTGTGGAGTTCCATCCACAGGGATCAACATGGTGTACAATCAGATCATAGTCATGGCTGCAGGACCCCATGAACACACTCAAACCACCTCTCTGTCCATTTCACATGGGTGGAGTTTACAGTACATTACTTATATATCAATAAAGCAATTTTTAAACAACACAATACAGTAAGCACTGTCTTTATCTTCCTTCCTGGAGAGGGACAGGAAAAGGTCAATATCTCAGAAATAACATTAAACATTCTCATTGTTATTTACAAGGCCACACATGGAAGGTGATAAGAGTTGTTTTATTAGGAAATATTTGTCTCCAGTCCAAATCGTTCTTCTCATCTTCAGGTTTCTCATTTATCGCATCCTAGTTCTGTACCAAATGCTTTCCTTCCTCCCCCTTACTTATTCTTGACAGAAAATGTCCTTAGTATGAAATGTCCTTTCTAGCCAAGCTCCTGGTAGCTCATGCCCGTAATTCTAGCTACTCAGGAAGCTGAGATCTACGAACTGTGGCCAGCTTGAGCAGACAAATTGGTGAGGCTCTCATCTCCAGTTAGCCAACAAAAAACAGGAAGTGGAGGTGTGGCTCATATGAGGAATGTCAGGCATAAGGGGAAAAGCCAAGTAAGAGCTTGACACCCTGAGTTCAAGGCCCAGTACAAGCTCCCCCAAAATAAGCAGATAGCACAGCACTCAATGCCTGGCCATGGAGTTAAGATCTGGACACAAGCAATCTGTCCTCCTCTCACCGCTGACCTTGGAAATGCTGTCCTGAGGCCATCTATGAAGGTGTCCCTGAACATAGCACGCTCATCCCCAGAGACTCACGCCTAGCAGGGAAAGCTAAACTCGTCCTAGGAAGATGTCTTTTTCTCCTGGAGAAGCTCTGGCAGCGATGAGATGGATTTCCTCTTAAATGACTGTCCACTGCTGGGTGCAATTGCTCTTTGGTTTTATCTAATCCTGTTCGGTATATGTTACAGCTGTCATTTGTCTCTCCTGGCCCCATGTAGTGATGGAATTTCTGGCTCCGTGAGAAGTGGGCACAGTGACAGGGAGGAAAGAAATGTACCCAGGCTGGCCCAAACCCAGGTGAAGGAAAGGAGAACAACTTAATCTACCAGCAGCGATGCCGCCGTTAGCCCATGCATCCCTCCCTCCTGGTCCCACAAAGCAAGCTCCGAGAGGAAAGCTGTAGGTCGGTCACCTGAGTGAAGTCCAAGAGAACTTTGCTTCCCCATGGGAGGACAAACAATTAAAGCTCAGTGGCCAAAGCATTCCTGGGGTTCTCTGAGGTGTCTGCCATCACTTACTCCTTAAGTATCTGTTACAAAGTCAGCAAGGGCCCCTATGAGCAGAGAGCTACCTGAGACTCCTTGAACTTGGGGAAAAAAATGAAAGCAGAACCAGGGTCAAGCTGCTCCCAGTTATAACAGACATCATAAGTCCAGTCCTCAGCTGCTCCCAGTACCTCCTTCTCTGTGTCTCCTTTTACCCACCAGTCTTCCTGAAAAGAACCCATAAACACACCTCTGAGGGTAGTTTTGGTGTCATGAAAGGGACCATTGTGGTCCCAATGTGCCTCTGCAAGGAAGCTAGAAATGGCACCCAACCCCCTGGGGGAGCCCTTGATGAAGAAGTCCACCTTCTTCCCCCTGCCTATTTTACCTTGAACTCAAACAAGCCTGCAATGAGGCTCCAAAAATCCTGTGACTCATCCATTTTCTACCAGTCTGAGAAACAGCTCTGCAGCAGCAATTCATCAGTGTGCCAGAGAAGAGGCAGCTGACAGCCACGAGCCAGAGCAGTCCAAACAAACCGGGGCAGTCTGTGAACCACACTTCTAATTTTAATTCAAAAGCCTACATCCCAAAGTCTGAGTTTTGGTTGCTTTTTGTTTTTTGTTTTTCAGTTCACTCCATCCAGTATTGGTAAATGCCCAAATCATGGAGTTGGTGGGGCAATCCGAAAGATCCTCTGTGCAGTTGGAAAAGGCACAAATTTGTAAGGTGAGTAACTTATGTGTGTACAGGATGGACACAGAGAGACACAGGCATTAAAGTGCTTGTAGAAACAGCAAGGGCCACTCATCATTATCAGCAGACAGCTACCAAGTCTTCCTTGAACTTGGAAAACTGAAAATAGAACCAGGGTCAACCAGAGATGTAGCTATCATTAGTCTGTGTTCTCCTGGGACTTTTCCAGCTAACTTTTGAATGAGGTCCAGAGAATACCAGAGGATAATGAAGAGTCAGTGACTTCAAGGAGAGCAATTTGGAATTGATCTCAATGGTGGTATTCAGAAACTAGTGTCAGGCAATATCACCTCCTTCACTATAGCTGGTCTAGCACCTTCCCTGGCCACCCAAAAGAGAGGGACCACACAGCTAGACCCCAAGTGGTCCAGGCTCCATAGATTCTGGCACCCTGTCCACACTGGCCTCTGCCTCACCTGATTACCTGGCTCCTCTCTACCACAGGTTTCCAAACGGCTCAGAAGCACCCTCTCCTTACCTGAGCCTCCCTTCCTCTTGCTCTCTCTATCTTCCTCTGATTGTTCTCTATCCCTTCAGACCCTGCTGTGGGTTTGTGGATTCTAATTATAGAATTGATGCTTCCCAGTGTAAAAGAAAAATGCAGGCCACTTGTTCAAAATTCACTAAGCACTTCAAGACGACAAGCGCTCGGCATGATCAAAGAGCCCAGTGCCACACAGCCAGGACAGTGCCCTAGGACCGAACATGCTGACTTAGGCACTGTTGAGGATGGCATCTAGTGGACAGAAG
This sequence comes from Perognathus longimembris pacificus, assembly GCF_023159225.1. Taxonomy (NCBI): domain Eukaryota; kingdom Metazoa; phylum Chordata; class Mammalia; order Rodentia; family Heteromyidae; genus Perognathus; species Perognathus longimembris. The sequence goes on along the minus strand of NC_063168.1, from coordinate 57,746,441 downwards.
GCCATAGTGCCATCCTAAGTAAGACTAGCCACTCATATACTGGAGTGAAGGGAAAGAGGGGTGAGCAAGGAGCAGAAGGAGAAGTGATATGGTAATATGGGAGGTAAGATAGGGAAACAAGAGAATCCAGGAGAGAATGGCTTGCTAATTGCCTATCTGTGCTTCCTCCAAGCCCTATGTCCTCCACACATAATGATAAATGGATGTTTGCTCTTAAACAGCTAAGCCCTGGTACCTGGGTGAAGATCCAAGTAAGAAAACAACCAAGTTGAGGGGAGATGCTAGGAACTGCGAGGAACAGGCAGTCTTTGCAAGGAGAGTGACAACAGCAAGTGGTCATCCAGAAAGAGTGTTTGAGTACTTATCTGCAACCCAACAGCCCCAGCTCCAACCCTAGCCAGCTGTGTGACCCTGAGCAAGGATCCTCATCTGCAAAATCAAGAATATTAATAGAGTTTTCGATAATGTAAAGAATTCTACCTGCTCAAAACATTTATAAATACTTGCTACATGTCATCTACAGTGAAGTGATCATTTTAGGATTCAATGTAAAGAAAGGGGAAATGTTAGGAAGATAGGGATAAAAGGAGGAGGACCTAAGACATGGCAGATAACATGTAGTCAACTACTGTGCTTCTGGTTCCCAAGTACTTTGAAATCCTGCTCAAATGCTTCTTCCCATAATGCCTTGGGTAGCTGTATAACCAATGAAAAGAGCCACAGGGGTGGTGCATGCACAAGCCATCAAGCAATCAGAGCAAAGCTCAGGGGAGGAGATATGGGAGGCACCCCATACTACACCTTTGGGGAGACTCCATTGGACTCCTCTTTGGGGCCCCTCTCCAAATGGAGAGACTCCCTGCTTTCAGTTCACAGCTTTCCTTTCACTTCTAAATAAACTTACTCTGTTTACCTTAATCACTTTCCTGCCTTTTAATTCTTTAATGGACTTTAAAATAATTCATATTCCTAGACAGCATTAAAGAGAAGGCACCGCTGAATAAGGTGAAGTGAGGTCCAAGATTTGCTACACCCTGGAAAGACAACAGCAAATACCTTCAGACAGGCTGGGCTCAAGGACCAGCCCGCAGCCAATGGGCAAAAGCAGAGGGAATGAAGGAAAGACCAGGAAAAGATGAAATCAGGGAGAGATGTAAGGCCCAGCTCAGGCTTGGCCTTGGAAGCCTAGTGAGGATTATGCATCCTATCCTAATGTGACAACCACTGGAGGGTTATGAGCTGAGGTTGACCTGATCCACATTTCAGAACATCATTGGCCTCTGTGAGCAAAAAGCAGAAGAAACATCAGTGAGACTGCTGGAGGAGGTCAGGGAAGAAGGAAGAGGGGTTTTTAGTAAGCTTTTTCATTGCCATCCATGCCTTCTGCTTTAGCATTGGCTGACTACTCACAAGTCACCTGACTTCTACACCTCCCTTAACTTCCTCATCTGGAAAACAGAACTCATAAGGACAGTACAGGGAACAGACCATTCCTGATCCGCACACTGTAGAGCTAGGCCCACAGCAGGGATTCTTCCCATACCTTGTTTTCCACATGCAAATGTGTCTCCTGCATCCTGAAGCTTCCACCCACTTAAAATCCACTCCGGAGAGGTTTGTTGATTGATCTGGAAACAATCAGAAAACTCTCTGGGTCCCAGAGTGTAGGGCTTTGAAAAGTGTATCTCAGTGGATGCAGAATGCCTGTCACAGCTGGAAATCACAGCACTTCTGAGAAACCTAGAGGAGTCAGCGCTTCTGCTGGCCCTTGCCCAGCCCTGAGAGTGACAGCGTGTTTACAAGAGCTATTAGGGGCTGTTGCTCCTCATATGCTTTCGGGATGATTTACTCCACCAGGACTGGCAGGCGCTCCTTTTCCTTTCAATGTTGAATTGATTACTGAAACACAAATATTCCATTTGAATAACATGATTTCACCTCAAGGCACACAGACATTCACAGCCCATAGAAGAAGGCCCTTCCTCCATGCTGGGCTCCGCACCCTGGCAAGCATATGCTTGAGAAAGATTTTTTTTTTTCCAGGACTTGAACTCAGGTTTTTGCCCTCTTGTTTGGCTTTTTCACTCAAGGCTAGCACACTACTTCCAAACTTGCTGGTTAAATGGAGATAAGTCTCTCAGATTTGTCTGCTTGGGCTAGTTTCGAACCATGATCCTCAGATCTGTTTCCTGAACAGCTAGGACTGAAGGCATGAGCCACCAGTGCTTAGGAGAAAGATCTTTTAGAAGCTTCCTAAGAACAACTCCCACAACTTTAAGACTGGCAAGCCAGGCATGGATCTAATTGTTCAGCAGAGAATTCCACTGTGCCTGACTCTCACTTCAATAAACACTTCTTGAATGAATGACCCCAACAATCCTCATCCCTGATCAGGAGCTGTCTCGACTCCAGAAGACCCAGATACCAATAGCCCTGGAATCCACTATGTGCAAAGAACTGCTGGAAGAGCTGGAGAAGAGAACTGGGAGGCAAGGAGCAAGTACGTAAGAGTATCCATACAAATTTAGAGCTGCCCAACACTCAACATTTCTCCCATTATTGAGCCTTATTATGGATACCTGTGTCTTTGCAAGGCTGGGGAAACTTTCCTTCTATTCTTTGAGGGCTCTATGATTGAATATATGAAATAAGCTGCCTGTAGACAGGTTAACAGGAGAAAAAGTACACAAATGTCTCTTGTGCACAGGGTGGTCATGATCAGAAGGAAAAAATAAAGATCCCCCCAAAGCCAATGAAATCTAAATTCTTCAAAGGGAGAGGAAGAAGTAGACAATTTAGATGACAGTTAATGAGTTTGGAACAATGTGTGGGTCCTTACAACAGGTGAAAGCCTGTGACAACATCTGACTAGGCCTGGTGTGAACCTGTGATGTGTTCCATGACACCGGTGACCTGCCCAGGTGGAGGACATTTCCTGAAAGGCCTGCTTGATCTGTGAGTTCCTTTTGGAGACTCAATCTTCAAGAAGATTCAAGGTAAGGCTCTCTCAGCACATGCTGCTGCACCTCAAATGTAATCACTACGCACAAACATGGTGTTTTTGAGATGATGTTGTCTGAACTTCTTCAGCACAATGCAATCCTTCTAACCAGGTATCTCAGAAAAACAGAAGTCAGAGGAGTTCAGTGATTGGCCCAGAGATATGTGGCTAAAGGAGACAGACAAAAAATGCACCTGTAGGTTCCATTCACAGCTCCATACCACAGAACCAACTCTGTTCCTCTGAACTCCCTGTCTCCACTCGTCCTCTCAGCCTACCATGCCCAGGAGATCCCCTTCCTGTGAAAGGTCCATTCACCTACAAACAGTGGCAGGAGACAGGTCCTAAAAAGATGACCACTCTAGAAAGTTGCCACCAACATCTCTATGATGAGCACTATTGAAGCACTGTTGCAAAATGAGTGTCAGATGGAGCTGTGTGTGCGTGCGCACGCACACACACACACACACACAAACAAACAAACAAAAAACACAGTGGCTCAAAAAGCTTATAAGCTATATGAGAACATTGGAAACCAAATAATGTGACTTACTGATCTAATGTATCTTACTGATTTAAACACTGGGACCACAGGTAGGGAGCTATATGATTTATCATCCAAACAGAAGTGTTTTTAAAAAATGAAAAGTGGTCTTGGCTCTGGGACAACAGGTCAAGTTGAAATTGGCTAAGAAGACCCAGGAGGCAAGGCCTCTGCAGATAGATGGTCACAAATCCCAGCTAATGTTATGCACAATCAGCTTTCACATATCCCAAGCACAATACCACTTCATCTCCTATGGCAGCAGCACAAACTGTAGAAATTTTAGAGTAATCCTATTTTTGCCAGTATCAGGGCTAGAACTCAAAGCCTCCTATTTGCTAGACTGGCACTCTACCACTTGAGCTAGCTTCTAGCCCTGTTTCTTGTTAGTGATTTTTGAGATAGGATTTTTTTTTTTTTTTTTTTTTGTCAGTAACAGGGCCTGAACTCTGGACCTGGGCACTGTCCCTGAGAGCTCTTTAGCTCACTTGAGCCACAGCGCCACTTCCAGTTTGCTGGTGGTTAATTGGAGATAAGAGTCTCACAGACTTTTCCTGCCCAGGCTGCTTTTGAACCGTGATCCTCAGATCTCAGCTTCCTGTGTATCTAGGATTACAGGCATGAATCACCCGTGCCCGGCTGAGATAGGATTGCCCACGCTGGTCTTGAACTGCAGTCCTGCTCTCAGTCTCCTGGATAGCTAGGATTACAGGCAGGCACAACCAGCACCTACCTAGCAGCAACCTTTATAACAATCCTTCTAAAGAGTTCAGCTTCTGGGGCTGGGGATATGGCCTAGTGGCAAGAGTGCTTGCCTCGTATACACAAAGCCCTGGGTTCGATTCCCCAGCACCACATATATAGAAAATGGCCGAAAGTGGGGCTGTGGCTCAAGTGGCAGAGTGCTAGCCTTGAGCAAAAGGAAGCCAGGGACAGTGCTCAGGCCTTGAGTCCAAGGCCCTGGACTGACCAAAAAAAAAAAAAAAGAGTTCGGCTTCTGTTTATTGAATACTGTGAAAAGGTGCTAAGTCTTTACAAACATTCTCTCACTTGATCCTCACAATGATAAGCAGTATAAACCCATTCTTACAGATGAGTCCAAAGTCGTGAAAGTGAGCATTCAAACCCGGGATGACCTGACTTTAAATGACCTCATTTTAATTATAAGTTGCAGGTCTTCCCAATTTTTCTTCTCACCTCTATTCCTCCAGAGGTTATGAAATATAACATATACCTAACACATTCCCCCACTGTTGGCCATTCCCACTCAACTCCTACCATCAGGTGCTCTCTCTTTCTCTCTCTCTCTCTCTCCCACTCTCACTTGCTCTCTCTCGCTCTCTCTGCTTTACCATCTGTCTTCCTCTTTAACCTCAAGAAAATATTTTCTCCTCTTTCTAAATATTTTCCCTCTTCCATTCCTGTTACCAGACTCCCAAGTCTAAGAAATCCTTTATCAAATGAAAGCTTACATGGTAAAAATCAAATTTAAAATAATAATAAAAACAGTTGCATTATCCCAAAATGGCATTGTGAATGCCCAGAAGTCTCAGCAATTCCAGAAATCTTCATTTACCTCCTGACTCATCTCTAATTAAACATCCTTTTCCCATGGCACCAGAAAAACATACACATTTCTCACTCAATTCCATCACCTTTGGGTTTCCTCCCATAATTAGTAGGTTATACACATCCTTTCCTATTTCCATGGCACACAGGTAGCTTTTCTGTTACAGTCAAGGTTAGCCGGCTATTATGAGCACACAGAGGCACCAGATCAAGATTTCTCACAGTGTCTAGGGGCAAATGGGAACTGGGTTGCAAATGAAGCAGTAGTGCCCAATGCTACAGGAGAAAACACTGAAGGCAGGTGTGGGGATGCGGCTCTGAGCCAGAGGTGCAAATGCTCAGAAAAGCGAGAGGGCATGGTGATCTTGAGAAAGGACTAGCTTCGGTGGAGCCAGTGCTGGCTCTGAAATGAAGAAGCTGGAAAAAAGCCCAGGACCAATTACGTTCATTAGTCAATAGGGACAACAGCCGAGAAGTCTCGGGCTTAAGCTCTGGCAGGGAAAGTTCAGGCTCATTAGAAAGAGAAAATGGCAATAAGAATGATCCTCTTGGACAACTTTCAGAGTTCTAAGCAAGGCTTAGAAAATGTTAATTAGCTTAGATAATTTTAGACAATCCAAAATCCGTCTGCTTAGGCCCCACCCCAACCTTAACAAGCCTTTCCCCTTATTAAAGAAACACAAATTCATAAGAAAACCCCATTGTTTTAAAGGTTAGCAGAAATTTTTGTCCAGCATTAAAGCTAGCAAAGTGGCCTCAGAATAAAGAGTGGAAGTCTGAATTCTGCATGAAAGCAGTCCTGGGTAGATTTGACCCACCTAATGCTTCTCCTCCCAACCTGTTGGACCTAACCAATCAGTTCTGCCAGCCAGGTGCTGAGTGGTTGGAAGGAGTTTTGGGGACCAGCTCTGTGGGATGCTCTGGCCCTAGAGACTCATCATCTAATCACAGTAGAATCTGACAGTCAGAAGCCAGACCACCTGGTGAGATCCAGGCTGGACAGCAGTCAGCATCAGCAACAGTCCAGGCTCCAAAGACAGAGGCAAGATGAGACCTGAGCCAGCAGAAGCCAGCCTTAGACATTAGAGCAAAGCAGGGCTCCTAGATAGCAGGAGCCCAGGAATGCAAACTCAGGCCCCTCAGAGAACTTGCTGGATGATCTTATGTCAGTACACTGCTGCTCCAAGCCTTGACAAGAGAATAGGAAAGTCACTGAGGGTGCTAGAATTGGGTTCAAAATGGAATGGGAGAAGTCCACAGATCAGCCTCAGACTGTCATCAATTCTAGAAAATAAAATGTAGAGATAGGTCCAATGACTTATACCTGTAATCCCAGCTACGCAAGAGGTGAACACTGGAGGTTAGAGGTCAGCCCAGCAAAAACTTTGTGAGATGCTCATCTCAACAAACAAACCAGGTATTGTGGTACACGCTTGTGGTCCTAGCTGTGTGGGAGGCACAGGCAGAACTGTGGTCTGGGGCTGGCCTCTAGCAAAATGTATAACACCCTAGCTGAAAACTAAGAGTAGGGGAACAGAACGAGGGAGAGAAAGGGAAAGAGAGGAGGACTAAGGGGGGAGGGAAAGTAAGAAAGAGGGAGGGAGAGAGCTAAGATCATGACTTTAGTGGTAGAGTGCTTGTTTAGCAAGCACAAGGCCCTAAATTCAAACCTGGGCACTGCCCCTCCCAAAAAAAGGAAGGAAGAAAGAAAAGAAGAGAGAGAAGGGAGGGAGGGAAGGGAAGGGAAGGGAAGGGAAGGGAAGGGAAGGGAAGGGAAGGGAAGGGAAGGGAAGGAAATGGAGAAAAGAATGAAAAAAGAAAGAGAGGAAGGAAGGAAGGAAGGAAGGAAAGAAGGAAGGAAGGAAGGAAGGAAGGAAGGAAGGAAGGAAACATGTAAGTGAATACTATCAGACCTGCAGTTTCAAAGCAGTGCTTTGGAATGCAAGCTCATTTGAGCCAAGTGTGATTGCTGAGGCTCCATATCCAAAATGAAGACAAATGGGCAGTAAGCACGTCTCTTTCAGATAGAAAGCTGTGCCTCAAGGGACAGGAGCATCTGGGTAGACTCCATCCTCCCATCCACCTGCAAAGCTCACCTCTATGCCCACAGCACCTGCAGCTCTCCTGTTCTGGTCAATATGAGGTTGATGTCACCCCTCAATTGCAGCTGCTCCCTCTGGTGGTCACCCCCTAAATGTCAGGCCATTTGGAGTCCACCAAAGACAATCAGGGCTGGGCACTGCTCCTGCCTCCAGCGGTCCCCTAGGGCCTGGTGCATTATGGCGTTGGCTTAGGCAGGCAGGAGACCTGCAAGCTCCTGACCTCCCACATCCAAAGCAATGCAGCCACCAGCATGAATGAGAACAGGGCACAGGGCAAAACCAAGAGGATTAAGAGGAACATTTTGCAATGAAACAGGACATAGACAAGTACAAAATGCCATGAAAATATTTGCTCAGGTGAGGACAACCCCTTAAAAAGTGGAATGTGCCAAGTGGGAAACCAAAGAAAACACAGAAGCCTGAACAATAGAGCGAGCGGGGCTGTCAGATAAAACACACAGCACTTTAGCAGAGTTTGAATTCAGATAAACAATTAAGACATTTCCAATATAGCACAAGATACACGTAAACAAAGAGTATTCATTGTCTCAAACTCAAATCCGGCCGGGTGCCGGCAGTGTTCATTCGCTGTATCTGGCATCACAGTTGGAAAACGATGGCATGGCCTTTGTCGAGGCTCTGAGCCGGCCAAGGCCAGCTGTAAATGAACACCAGCAATACATTTGTAGACAGAGAAATAGTGTTCTGAAGAAGTAAGAATTACTTGGCAAAGAGAAGAAAGAAACTGCCCTAGTCCAAGAATGCTTTCTTGCAAGGAGTATCTTATTCTGAGAGTCCTTATCAGTGCTTTGTCATTAGTATGCATCACTTCATTTTTACATTAAAGAATTACTTTGAAAGCCCCCTGTGTTCTTTCCAACCCTCACATTTGGATTCGGATTATGGAGAAGCCCATGAAGTAATGGGAAACAGCCATTAATGTTATAAGTTCTAGGAGATAATGCCAGGGACACCTGTTTCTGCTTGAAAGACGCAGGTCCTTAACTCCCCAGCCAATAGGAACAGACATGGCCATGTTCCAACAGAGCAAGCTATATAGGATTGAAGCACTGAAACAGGTTCAGACACAATAGAGGTGAATCCATAAACTCATATATGTCCTTTCAACCTCTCAGGGCATAAAGAATCCCTCCCCATCTCCTACAGCTACTATCACGGGAAATCTCTTACCCTTCTAAGACAATACCCTGATGGCAAATGTTTGGCTTTTGCAAAAATAACTTTTGTTTTTAAAATGCAACTGATCCCAGGGAAGAAAATGTGTTTCAAAAATTATATGGCTCAGTTCTTCACACAGCATGTTGACAGGGGCTCTGGAAGGTCATACCAGTAGCTGGTATGAAGTCAGTCACTTGGATTCGCAACAATGATTAAAAAGAACGTCAGGTTTATAATTATAGCTATTTCTTCTCCACATGGAACAGGAGTGTTTTCCAAAGGAGATTGCTATAATTCAGTCTATACTTGCAAATGGTTTGGGAAGCCACAAGTGGAAAGCTTCCTTTCTTTTCTCATGTGGAAATATAAGCAGCATGAGATGGGAACGACTGGGTTAACTCCAAAATACACTGTTACAAGAGTCTTGCGTTGGATCTGGCGGAAACAGTCTAATTTATCTCAGCCCAAACACATTTTTACATTTACAGCAAAAAATAGTTAAACATTCGAGAGTGCACATGCTTATTTTGTTGGGAAAATTATACACATTTGTTTGATTAGCTTTGGTAAATAAAATAACCAAGTCATCACTCAAGACTCAGACGTGGCTGCAAAATTGATTCAACGAAATGTCAAAATAAATCACAGCTTAAAAATGCATGGTATGTAACTTCTAAAAATGAAAACCACATCTATCTCTGTCAGAGTTCTGAAGTCTGTGCGTTAAAATTATATCAAAAACGAATGTATTTTTGAAGGGAAAGTATTGATTTAATCGACTCTCCCTGACTAGCGATTCAAATCATGATTTGAATCAATTTGATTTTAATCGAGTCCACCCTATCTAAAAGTCATTTATACATGCCTTGGGAATACAAGATGTTCTTCTCAGTGGCCCAGCGGTATTCCTATATATTGGATGCTAAAACTAGTAGGAAAAAGGTTGTGTTCCCACATTGCATCCACAGGGCAGGGAGCAAAGGCTTCACTACAAATGTAGGCAAAGTGAAAGGCTAGCCAAGTACCAACCATAATTAACAAGAGTCTGGCCAATGTCCCCAAAGATGTCAAGACCTGAAATCAGGCAAGACCCTGGGCAGTCAAGAGACTACAGACGGTCCCAGAGCAGGGAAGAGTGATAATGGAGACTGTACCAAAGAAGGGAAAGCAGGCAACACACAGGGGTCATTGCAGCCTTGGGGGATTAGGGAGCTGGTGTAAAGCCCAAGCATCAGTGATAGGAGTTCAATCCGGGCTCTTATGAAATTGTGGAGTGAAAATGTCAGGCTGGCCTCAGTCACCAGGAACTCTAACAACCAATGAGTCTCAGTCATAGAAGAGGCTGAGGGGTTGGGGATTTATCTCAGTGTAAGAGAACTTGACTGGCAAGTGGAAGGCCCTGAGTTTGGTCTTCATCTCTGCAAAAGAAGCAAGAAGGAGGAGGAAGGAAGGAAGAAAGGGAGGGAGAGAGGGAGGGAGGGAGGGAGGGAGGGAGGGAGGGAGGGAGGGAGGGAGGGAGGGAGGGGAGGAAAAGAGGCTAAAAACCAGAGATTCAGACAAAGCAGAGGCTGAAGAAAACCAGTTTCTAGAACAAGGGGAAGAGGGACATCCTGTAGTAGGCTGACCTTAGACATGCATGAAATGTTAAGGAAAAAGAATCACACACCGGTAACCAAGTGAATTAACGATAATCTCTCTGTCTTGGTTTCCGTAAGGCTATTACCTGCCCCATAAAGATTTAAATATGTGGCAAAGATCTTTGCCTATAAAATGGCAATGAGGAAGAGAAGAAAGAGAATGTACAGGAAGAAGGACAGGAAGGAAGAGGAGGAGGAAAAACAGGAGAAGGAAGAGAAGCAACAATAAGAAAACCATAGAGAGGGAGAAGAAAAGGGAAAAGTAGAAGAAGAAACCATGATGGTGTTCCTACTGGAACAAACAATGATCCAGTATGTCCAGGATCAAAGGGTTTCACAGGAAGCAAAGATTTCAGAGTTAAACCTAGAAACAGCTGGGCGGCTCAAGATGGCTGCCTGCTCCTTTGCCTGTGCCCAGCTCTACCATGTCACAGTGTGGAACAGAACATGCAAGTGGATCTGAGTGCCTTCAGCAGTGGGGATTAGAGGCCCAAAGAGGCAGGCTCAGGTACCACCTCCCTGGAGAGATAAAGCCAAGCATTCTCCTACCAAGATCATGGACTGGCTTTTCTCTTCAAGGCACATGATGACAGGAAGGAAGTGAATCGATAATCCTTAACAAGCTGCCCAATCTAATCATTCACTGCCATCAGTTCCAGTTACAGAAAACAGACAGGGGACAAGAGGATGGAAAGGAAACAGGTCTGCTGAGCCTGGGGTCAGGAAGCCTCAGCTGATCTCCTCCCCTTTGCTCAGTTCTAACCCATCCCAGTGATGCACTGAAAGCCAGGCACAGGGTAGGCATGCTGTCCACATAGCATCCAAGTTTACTGAGCAGCAAGCAGGGATGTGATGGGCTTTGCTGCCTCCATGGGCGTGCCTGGCTAAGAATTCTTGTCCCAGTGCATCCCTGCTGGGCAGACTCTGCTCCTCAGGCCACCCTTCCCCAAGAGGCATCTGAGAACAGAGCAGCCACAGGACCTTGTGCTCACTCCAGCGTGCTGCTGGGAAAGCTTACCACAGTGAAACTCTTGGTACAACCCCAGCTGGTCAAAAAACAAATAAACAAACAAAAAAACAGTAGCCACACAGCCCCTCAGGAATTCAGGATGGACTATGGGATGTGATTTCCAGAGGCCAATCCCATAGAGCTGAGTAGAAGAGAACGTGCTGGATTAGGAGGCAGAATTAGACATTTTTCCCAGCTCAGCCTGGGTAACACCTACTGAAGGAACACTGGGACCATCCTCTGGGTGAGGTGCTTTTTCAGATCTGGTTCTCATTCGATATGCAACACAAACCATGAAGTACACGTTGTTAGCACCCATCTTACTGAAGAAGAAACAGAGTTAGAGCTGAGCCTGAGAAAGGTATGCCACTGAAGAAAGATAACCACCTATGAGATCACTTGGTTGTCAATGAGCCCAAATATGAAACTCTGGAACTTTGGAAATGAGTCAGGACATGGAATAGGAGCATGCACTGATTCTAGAAGATTCTAGAAACTCTCAGGACTGAAAGAGGAATCTGCCATTCAGGGCATGTTATCATGGGAGCATGGTTAAAACCAGTATCTGCTTACCTTCTGGAACTGTAAGCCACACATAGGCTAACCCACTCCCCTCCCCATCTGTTATAGGGAGTACAGCTGATGCCATCTTGATTAGGGAAACATGGTAGGAAATGTGAGGGGAAGTAGATTTGGTCAACCTGACCCCAAAATTCTGCTTCTGTAAATGACTTGCTTAACTTATTTGTTGCTTGCTCTACCCCCTGTATCAACCCCCTACATCTGTGCTATACTTTTACCTTTATAAACCCCAACTTGAGGACTGCTCAGGGGTCACGGTGGGAGCTCCTGAGTCTGCACTATGTCCCTGGCTGGTCAGCCTGCTTTTCACTGTCGCAGTTTCAGCTACCAAGTCTGTGCTGCATCCCTGACCTGTCAGTTCCCTTTTTGCTTCTTCAATAAACCCATCTTTTTGCTTGAGACTGTCTCTGAGTGGTGGACTCTTGGAGGGATGGGGAAATCCCCTCCCTCGAACCCCGTAACACCATCCATGACACCTAATCATGCCAGACTAATCTGCCTAACTAGGAACTGGACGCAAAGTGTCCATTCCCCACTCCCTTATCTTCCAGGCAGTTGGAAAGACAAGCCAGGACCTACTTTCCCAGTGCTGTGAACACCAGGGACTTTAGGCACCCCCAGGCCAGCTTCAGAACAGTGGGAGAGATCTCCAGAGAGAGAGAAAATTTCAAGAGAACACCAACAACAAAAAGATTACTTGTGATAGATAACTGGAAGAAGGAAAAAAAAACAAGGAAAAATGACAAATGCCAATATAAAAAATGAGGCTGAATGAGTTGTAGCCTTTTTTAGATTAAATGATAAGGGAGGCTTCTCTTAGGTGGTAATGCTTAATCATGTGACCTGAGAGATGTTAGAGGAAGAGGATGGGGTAAGGAGAAGGCAAATAACCTTTAAGGCAGAAAAAAACAAAGGCTCCGAGGCAATGCCAATGGCCTGTTTAAGGACCTTTATGGTTAGAGACAGGGACATAAAGAAGACAAATTGTATTTGGAAAAACAGCAATCCCACTGGGATGTCTCAAGTGTAAGGAACATGTGTGACAACCAGGTGGAAATGCTGAGATAGCTGAATGAGAGAAGACTGAAATTCAGAGATAACTATGCTAAGAAAATGTACTTTAGAGTTATCAACATAGAGAAGAGATTTCCAACTCAATGAAAAGTGGGAGAATCTAGAATAAGAAGTGAAAAGAAAGGGATCTCTGAGAAACATTGCAACTGAGCTGGGAAAGAGGAAGAGAAACCAGAAAGTCAATAGGGAACAACAGCTGAGGAAGGAGAAGGAAAACTAGGGCTTGGTAGAGTCATAAAACCCAAAAGTGAAAGGAATTCAAGGAGAAAGGAAGGGCTGGTCAAGTGCAATGCTAATAAGTAGTGGAGAAAGTAAGATGAGAATAGCCAGATGTGCACTGGATTTGATAATACAGATAATGCACCATACTGAATACTTGAGTCCTCCAAATTCCTTTGTTAAAACCCAATCCTCAGTAGATGATATCTGGAGATGGGGCTTTGTGGAGGCAATTGGATGATAAGAGTAGAACCCTCATGAACGCCATCAGTGCTCTGTTAAAAGAGAGCCAGTGACTTATGCTTATAATCCTTAGCTACTCAGGAGCCTGAGATCTGAGGATCATAGTTTGAAGTCACACTGGGCAAGAAAGTCCATGAGACTCTTATCTCTGATTAACCATCAATAAAAGCCACCCTTGGAGCTGTTCAAGTGGTAGAGTACTAACTTTGAGCATAGAAGCTCAGGGTCAGAGCCCAGGCACTGAGTTCAAACCTCAAGACTGGCAGAGAGAGAGAGAGAGAGAGAGAGAGAGAGAGAGAGAGAGAGAGAGAGAGAGAGCAAGGAAAAGAGAGCCCAGAAAGGTCTCCTGCCCTCTGGCATGTGAGGTTGTACTGAGAAGGCAGCTATCTAGGTCCACTACGAAGTGGATCTCACCAGATACCAAATCGCCTGGTACCTTAATCATGGACTTCCCCGTCTCTAGTATGGTGTTGGTTATAAGCCACTTGCTCCAGGCACCTTGTCCATAATAAGAGAAAAAGGAGAGAACTAGATGTTGTATTTGGGACTAAAACCACTGGAGAGGCATGAAGAGACATTGGAAAAAGGTATCATATGAAGGCCATGCATTCAAAGAAGTAAAACAGAATAAAAAGGGGGAGAGGATCAAAAAGGAAGAACACAGGAGATTATTACTCAGCAAGTACTCTATCTTCTAGCTCCTCAGGAGTGAGTTTCCCACTCAGACCAGGCGACTCCATCTGGCCAATGGGATATATAAGTAGGATTTAAACAGGAGTTGAGATTGCTTGCCTGACTGAGCTTCCCCTCCTGTGTCATGCCTTTTGCCATGGATGAACAAGGGTGAGTAATATTCACAACCCACAATTGGGTGCCCATGTAGATATGCAGAATCTCAGTTAACCCATATACCACAGCCAAAAAAAAATTACTTGTTGTATGCTACTGAGAAACAGTGACTATTATTTATGCAGCCTTATTGTGGCTATAGCTGACCAACAGGGGGAAACATGTACTCAGATAAGATTATTTCTGAGATGAGTGTATTTGAAAACTAAGGGGAATGCCATAATGAATGAAAGAGGATAATGATGTCTGGAGGGGGCAAGGTGGCCAGGAAGAACAATACCCCTTAGTGAACAAAAGAGTGAAATTATGAGGATGAAGGAAGGGCTTAGTTTTAGTTAAGAGAATGGGTACACCCTCCATCGTAAGTGGCAGGTGGAGTCAGCACAGATGCCAGAAGATTAAAGGTTTGCTGAAAAAAGGATAAATAGCTCAGACTAGATGGACTCAATTTTCTCAATGAACAAGGAAGACAACGAAGCAACATCCTCCATGGAGACTGTCTTTTAACTGTGGTAAGGGGTGTCTGGTTACCTGATATTTGCTTTTTCCTTAAATGTCTTACCAATTTCTCCACTGATCTAAATTCTAAGCCCTCCATCTCCTAAGCCTCTCCTCATTCTTCCAATCTACCAGGCTGTCTACCTTTTCCTATCACCTCCCAATCCAGGGTTTGATCAGCACTTCTCATGGTTTGATGAAGGATGAAGCATCCTTACCTTCCTGATGGCCCTGAGAGATACGGGCCTTGCCATGTGCTTCTTTGGAGTGTCGCACAGTACCAGTGACGTCATGATGGAGATACTAGGGAAGCCTAGTGATTACTTGTTTACTAGAAGAAAAAATACTGTCCATCCCTCTTTCCTTCTAGAATAGCCAACTTGGACCAAAACAAATCAGGCAAGACCAGCTGTTAAGAGTGAGCCACCAAAACTATTGTTTCAGGAGACAGACATATTTTCTAGTTTGGGGTTATTTTTGTCTCACTTCTTATGCCAACTTCACTGAAGCCTGATCCATTTTCTTTTCCTGACTGCTTCAAACACATTCTTTCATGCATTCTACCTTGGACATACTGACATCTTCCCTGGAAAAGCAGAAGGGTTATTTTCCAGATGTTTTTTAATGCCATTGCTCAAAGGGCTTTTCTGTTTTATTTTTAATGAAATGAAAAGCACTCCATCTGACAGGTGATGCTAGGCAGCCTGCATTTCATGCAAGGGGTCCCAGAAATAACAAGCATTGTGTGCACTCTCTCCATTCCCACTCTGTGGGCATTATGTATGCCTGAGAGAGCACAGAGGGGCTTGCTCTCAAGGGGCCTGCCAGCCTGGGTCAGGGTGACGAGTGAACCTTGGGGACCGAGCTGATTGTTTCAGAAGATCTTGTACTGCACACCAAAGTTGTAGATGGAGAAACCAGGACTGGTCCAGAGAACACTATTACCTGGCAACAGGGCCACCTAGGCAGACAAATAAAGCCGGTGAAGATGCCTATTCCTGCATCCACTCAAGCTCCCATCATTTCCAGACATTAGAATTGTCAAATCTCCAGACATTAGAATTGTCAAATCTGTATTTCCACCTCTGAGTACCCCTCAAGAGGCTTGAAAGTCTATGGCCAGGCTAAATGAAGGATCTCCTCTGAGCCACCAGAAGTACTCTTCCTCTTCCAGCCAAACACAGACAACAACAACCTTAGCTATTTCTCCTACAGTGTTCTGAGCTTGCTGAACCTCGAGTTTTGTGATCTTATTCACTGGATTTCTTCTCCAGCAGCAGTTCAAGCAATGTGTACCTCTAATAGATGATTGTACACTCAAACAGCATAGGCTGGCAGAGCATTTGACACTTCTGGAAGACTCCAGGAGGGGTCCAAACTGTGGGTCCTTAGGTATTACCCTTTCAAGAACACCAAAGTATCTCTCTCACACAGGTGCTGTGGAGGATGAAATCTAAACACTCGCTTTTTCATAAGCTGGCAAGTGTTTTACAAAGGTAAGTCAGTGCTAATTCAAATATAAGTTTCAAAGGCTGCATTATCTCTCCCCAAAGTACCATTCACATTTTAAACAGAGCTTCTGACCTCTCCCTTCCCTCCTCTGTGGAGGGCAATGTTTTCCACCTTCAGCAGTGGAAATGGGTCAGGCACGGTGAAAGGAACTGCATTCATTTGGGCTGGGACAGGTGTTCAGTGCCCTTAATTATAGAAGACAGACTAGGGAGGTCAGCAAACCATGGCCTACAGCCCAAATCCCATCCACCACCTGTTTTTTGTATGACAGGTGAGCCAAGAATGGTTTTAACATTTTTTAAATGGTTGAAAAAAATCAAAAGAAGAATATTTTGACACACAAAAATAATTATATGAAATTCAAATTGCAGCCTCCATAAATGAAGCTCTATTGGAATGCTGCCATGCTCACCTGTTTACATATTGTATATGCGGCTTTGGTGTCTGCAGAGCCTAGGAAGTACACCGGGGGACCATATGAACTAGAAAGCCAAAACCACTTACTACTGTTTCGTTAATGAAAAATAATAATGGTGGCCCCTGATAGAAGCCATCTCTCTTCTTGCCCCAAGGTCTTTCCTAGGCAGGGATGTAGAATATATCAGATTTCATCCTCTGAATCCCTCTTTAAGAGATGTATCTTATACTAGACATCTGTTAGACTAGAGTACATAAATAAGGGAATGGGGGAGGGAGGCTGGCAAAGAACAGAAACCAATTTCTCACAACTCTAGAGGCTATGAAGTCTAAGATCAGTGTACCAACAGATTCTCTGTGTGGTGAGGGCTCCTTCCTCGGCTCAGAGAGAGCCCTCTTTCTAGTATAAACCCACATGGAAGAATGGTGAGAGAGCTCCGTGCAACCTCTTTTATAAGGAAACTAATCCATTCCTAAGGGCCCCATGCTCCAAATACACCCAAATGCCCCACCTCCAAGTCCCACTACATTGGGGGTTAGGATTTCTATGTATGAATTTAGCAAGAAGGGAGAGAACATTCTGTCTATAGCAAAGGAGGTCTGGATGGCAATATGTTGGGATGAATATGTTAAAGAAAGCAAACCAGAACATGCTAGACTCGGAGATGTATCACAGGAAGAAGGGAAGGAGAGACAACCCGAAGGCAGAGGTCTCCTGTGAGAGGCTGAGCCCAATGAGATCCCTTACCTGAGACCTTGAGGGAAGCTCTGGAGGAGAATGAGGGAGAAGACTAAGGTGCCCTGCATGGCTGGGAGTATAACATTTCTGCCCCCCAGGTAAAGGAACAGAACAGACTTAAGAGAAGACATGCAAGGAGGATAAGGATGAGATAGGGAAGGTTCTTCTGGGACTCCCAAGAGCCTTGTAGTTCCCAGCCACAAACTCCTCCCGGGCTTGGGTTCTTTGATGATGTTTGGAGATGATGACAAAACAGTCCCAGTTTATAGAATCTAGCTTGAGGTGGGATTCTCCTGCTTATGGCTCAAAGAACCTTAAATGAGTCATTATGGCAGAAGTAGCCTCCAATCTTCCTAGCTTAGACAGTGGCATCAGTCTCTAAGTCCAAGATCCTATTAGCCAACATATAGAGGAAGTGTAGCCCCCTCCACAAGCAGTGCCTGGGGAGTCTGGGACTATAGCTCCTGAGCATGAAAGGATCACAGCCATGGCTTGTCAGTGAGTGCCGCACCATGCTTCTATCTCTCCTCTTTAGGAAGAGGATAACACGAATCTATCATGCCTCGCTGTAGTGAAGAGTAATGAATAGCTCGGTTAAACAAATGACAAGTGCTACATTTCTTATTATTATCTATCATGTATACATCACTTTATTTCTGTAGCACCTAGCTGGTGTAGAATGCAAATGACCTGAGAAACACGTTTGCAGACTCACAGCCTCCTATTGAAAAAAAAAAACAACATTTGTGATCATCAACACTATGGCTGTCAAGTTCTCCTGAGTTAGGGATGAACTAGCCTCAGCAGGACTTGAGACAGCCCTCTCGAGTATGGGATTGGCTGGCAGCCATTGAATCAAGGTCATTGGGGGTGGGGGGTGATGTAAGATCTACCCCAGCTTCAAGATTTAACATGGTCACCTCTGGAAGTCTCAGCTCTCTATGTGATCAGAGCCATCGAAACTGAAGATGGAAAATATATGGCCAGATGTTCTCCTTCAGTCCCTTTGCTCCAACAGGAAATGGCCTTGGGCCACTCTTGATGTAGTTGATTCTGCAGGCCAGACTGCACCATTCACCAGATGCCTCTCAGCTGTTCTACTTTCTCCTTTTTGCCCATGGAAAATGAAAGCCCATCATTAAGTTTTCCCAAATAATGTGAGGCTGGTCTTGAGATCAGAAAGCACAGATTGCCTCTGTCCAAGTAATATAACTCTTGCAGAGACTCACTGCAGGGGCAAGGCCAGAGGGAGGATGAGGAAGGAGATAAAGCAGATGCAACTGGTCTCTGTCCTCATTGCCTCCTCAAGGACACAGGAATCCATGCAGATCTCTACTGCCATCTACCTCAGCATAGTGACTCCTCTAACCAGACTGCCCAGATGCCAGGTCAGAGCCACATGGAAGATTACTCACATCAATATCAGGATGAGGCTAGCAACTGATCACTAAGATCCACCAAGAAAAGGTCACATTTGGAGTAGAATCTGTAAACACATAGCATTCTAGGTGTGTCACTAACAGGGCATAGCAACTGATCACTAAGATCCACCAAGAAAAGGTCACATTTGGAGTAGAATCTGTAAACACATAGCATTCTAGGTGTGTCACTAACAGGGCAACTAATGCACTGAGCTAAAGAGGTACCAAATGCACAACCAAAGGCAAAAAATGAGAGCAGAAAAAGCAAGAAACATGGCAAAAATCCAAAGAGAACAACAGAGATGAGTTGGTCTTCATAGAGATTTGTCACAGGATAGTGGGATTCCAGCCAGCTCTCAGAGTGTATGAATTTCAACCTTGTTCCAGCTAGGCTAACAAATATGTCTCAGCCCTGACAAGAGAACAACTACAAACTGAGTGTCTGACACACCACGCAGTGTGCACTGAGCCCTTCCTTGCAGAGCTAATGCTAGCAGGGACACAGGAAATCATCCCCCGAAAAGGCACATGCCAAAGGCTCCATTTCCATGTATACAACAGTGATCTCCACCTTGACTTGCCCCATGATGTTTCCAGGTCCTAAAAAAACCCACCTATTCACCAGATCCGGTAAAAGCAATTTTAAAGCCTTTGGCCCTCGTTAGGGGAGAGGGTAGAAGTAACTAAAAAGATTTTATTTCTAAGACCAGTTCTTTAATATGCTAATCTTTCTCAGGATATGTTCTAAGGAACAGTTATTGAACACATACATTATATCACTTCCCTTCCCCCAGAAAAAGTTCCCAAAGTTGCTGTGAAATATATGACTTAAGAAGAGTCTATCATCTGTGCCTAGTTTTTTTCTTCTGTGAAATGAAGAAAATGGTACCTGTATCCGTTTCCAACCACTGCTACAAGTCTGATAGCGTAAAACAACACAAATTTAGTATCAGAGGTTAAAAGTGCAGCATGAGTCTCACTAAGCTAAAATCAAGAACTGGAGGTTTTACATGAGTACCTTGTTGCTTCCCTCTCCCATCTTCTAGAAGGTTGCCTTCATTCCTTGGATTCTGGCCCCTTTCTTCCACCTCCAAAGCTAGCAACAAATGGGCCAAGTCCTTCTCTCATCAAATTCTTCCAACCTCCTCTTAGTTCCCCTTTTTTTCCCACTTTAGGACTCTTGTGACTATAATAGACTCACTTGGGTAACCCAGGATAATCCTCTTGTTTTAAGATCAGCTGGTTAGCAACCAATTCCATCAGCTGGTTAGCAACCTTACTTTCCCTTCATCATATGGTCTCAGCTACAGTTTCTGGGAATTAGAACATGCATATAATTATTGTGGGAGGTTTTTTTTTTTTGAGGCAGGGGATGGGGGGAGGAATGGCATTATTCTATTCTGCCCATCATAGCATCCATCTCAGAATGGCAAGAGAAAAATTTCCTCTAATCGCTAAACAGATGGCCCTGGTCAAGTCCCCTGCCCTCTAGTTTCCTCTCCTGACATTGAGGAATTTTGTCTAGGGAGATCTTTAAGATCTATAACTTTATGGGGATATAAAACGGAATCATTAAAGGATCAGCTTCTGTCCAGCGCATTATAGTCTTCAAAGCTATTGTCCATGCTTCATGTCATTTGATCCTCACATCAATACTAAGAAGATACAGGAAAGACACGACCATTACCGCCACTTTGTAGAAGCCTAATGTGACAAATAAGAGCCTAAATGATTGGTCTAAGATCATACAGTTAACATGTAACCATCCTGGTTTCTAATTAATGTCTTCTGATAAACATGCCTGGTGACAAGCACCTTTTCTGAAGGCCATAGAAATAAATATCCAAACAGAGAAAATGTGTCTACCAACAGACCACTGCTACCACTACCACCAATCAGCCAAATCACAATCTAGCCTGAGTAGAGAGGCATGGAAAGAGTGGATGCTGGTTTCTGAAAATAACCCAGCACTCCTAGAGCCAGCATTCTGGCTGTGCTTCATTGGAAGGATCATCAAAATCTGTACCCTTCCCTCCCTGCTGAGAGACTCCCCACCATCATATAGTCCTGAATGTACACAGAGGAAAGTCAAGGCATGAGTCTCCAGCTGGGAGAGCGAAAGCCTCTCTACAGAACCAGCTGCTCTTCAGCCTCCTGCTTGGGTGAGATGAGGTACACTAATCACAGTTATGGAAGCTCCTTGCTGTCCTCCTGAGTCAAATCCAACGGAAGGGGATATAGGACACAGAAGATGTTTTCTTCTTAGAGAACAAAGGAGAGATCTAAAGTAGATTGCCTCCAAAGTCTTGGTGGTACACTGGACAACAGTTCTATTTTGGCTTCAAGAGTCCATTGTCATTCTCCCACGTCGGGGAACACATCCTCTTGCTACTCCCGCCCCCACCCCCACCAAGCTAAGTACCTCTTCTATCCTCTACCCCTCTACTCCCAGCATGGAGGAGTAATTTCTTCCAGAGATATTTATAGTACATGCTCCAGGCATGGAAGAATACCTAGAAAAGCTAGGTCTCTGATATCATAGACCTAGCAAATGAATGAGCCAAGACATTGAATGACATACTTCTTGAGAATATTATGGGCTAGGGGAAAATAAAATTGGGTTTATGTTGCAGAGAGCAAGCAAGCAAGGGCATTACCTGGACCTTGTAATGACATTAGCTAAATCATCTTTTGTTTTAAGGCCTTGGGGTCAAACTTCCTGTGATTTGCAGTCTCAACACAGTTGGAACTTCACCCCCACCCAGTGTGGAGCCTCTCTTAAAGTCATCTTGTCCATAGAGTAGTAGAGCATTGACCTAGTCAAGATATGTTTATCTAGAGAAATGGGCAAGATAGAAAAGAACTCAGAATCGGAAAAACCCAGCTTGTAGTTTGAGCTCAGAAAGAGCTAGGTGAGTTCCTGCAAGGTCTTCCTTGCTGGGAAAATGAGAAAGGTTCACAAATTGATCAAAGGGATCCCACCCCTAACATTTTATGTCTTATACTTTCTCTGATCAGAGCTTCTCTGGATTAAGCTTTCATTGGAAACTGAGTATTCTCAAGCTAGTACCAATCAAATTGTATGTTTCTATTTTAAAAACCTGCAAAACAAGCATCTTATGCTTGATCCAGATCCATAGGTATCATCAGGGGAGATGCGAACAGCACACTCAGCAAATGCACTGCCATTCTGCAAACAAACACTCCAGTGCCTAATAAAAGTTAGTGACGCAAGATGATGCTGATCTTACCTGAAAAACTCACAGTGGACTCCTTAGACTCCCTCTGTCCTTTGTGGCTCATCAGGGGTAGGAAAGGTTTGGGTCAAATTACATGTGGTTGGAGTAGAAGCATTTAAATCATTTTCTATAGGTGGAAACAAGGGGTACCTATACAGATGCATATAATGTACCTTGACCTAAATATATCTGTAAATAAATCACAATTCTATTTTTATAATAGTTTATTTTTAAAACAAATAAATCACATGGTTTTTAATAAGGATGTACAATGAAAAGACTCTCATCTACTATTTCTCATCCCCAATTTACAACACCATTACTATATCCTTGAATTGCTTAAATATTTATTCTAATTTTGCAACCCCCACACCCTGCCTATTTTTTTGAACAAAGGATGCTTAGTATATACAATGTTTTGTATTTTATTTTTATTCTTTTCATTGTACAACCTGATAAAATCTGTAAATAAGTATTATTTCTATATAGTTTTAATTTGATTTTATAAGGATGATTGAACATATCCTTTAACATATTTAGATACATTCATATTTCTTTTCCATTCCATATTTCTCATTCACATTTTCCTAGTAATACTGTCTTATTTCTACTGGGTATATTATTTTACTTATTGGCTCTTTGGACCTCTTTACTTATTAATTGGTCTTTTGTCATTTGTCTTTCCATTTTATTTTCTTTAATTTATTTAGAAGATGTAGTACTAGGGACTGAACCTAGAGCCTTGTGCTTGCTAGCAACTACTCTACCATTCGAGTATACCCATCATTTTTCTTTTTAGTTTATTTAGCTTACTTTTCACTATTTAAGGCTAATAGGTATTGAGGAAAACCTAGAGAAAGAAGTTAATGGAATAGGCAACCTATTTAACAGAATACTAGCGGAGAACTTCCCAAATATCCAGAAAGATAGGCCTATACAGATACAAGAAGCATTTAGAACCCCAAACCGACCAGATCAGAATAGGACATCCCACCGACACATTGTGATCAAAACAGGATCAATAGAGTCCAAGGAAAGAATCCTTAAAGCTGTTAGGGAGAAGTAAATAATCACATATAAAGGAAAAACAATCAGAATTACCCCAGACTTCTCAGCAGAGACCATGAAAGCAAGGAGAGCCTGGAAGGAGGTATACCAAACCCTAAATAAAAATAACTACCAACCAAGAATACTGTACCCAGCTAAACTCTCATTCATAGCTGAAGGTCAAATAAAAGTCTTCCACAGTAAGGGAAAACCAAAATAATGTATCTCCACCAAACCAGCTTTACAGAAAATCCTCAAAGATGTGCTATACAGGGAAAATAATCAAGATCACAATACAGACAGAGAAATGAACCCTAAATAGAAAACTAGAATATTGGATCAAGAATTGGGAAGACACAGCTTTTTAACAAGATAGCTATAATGAAAGGAACAAATCAGCAGCTCTCAATCCTCTCAACATTAATGGACCTAATTTTCTCAACATGTATCTGGTCAAATAAAGTTTCTGGATTTAAGTCTTGGTTAGAAAGGTCTCTGTGTTGTTCTTTTCCTGAAATTTCCACAGGAAGGGTTTCTTGGGGGGAGGGGGGTTGGTTTGGTTTGGAGTTTTGGATTTATTTGCTTGTTGGTTTCTCTTCCTTTCTACTAGCATAGATTAACTGTACAAAAGGGTTAACTGTACAAAGGGGTTTATAATTTTATAAATAAATATAATGTACTTTGATAAAATTCACCTCTTCTATGTTACTCTTTATATAATTTAGTTTTAACACTTAAAAGTTTATTTTCATCTTGAATTCAATCCCACAGTGTGCATCTTATCCTCTGGTGCATTGAGATGTTGCCTTTATCAAGTGCTAAGTGATCATATGCATATGCATTTGCATCATTATTTAATTGTTTGCTCTGTTCCTTTTTGCTATCTGTGCATCTGCCTGTAGCAGTTTCAATAAATGAGACATTATCCTAAGTTCTGGTATCTAGTGGGACCATTTCAGAATTACCTAATTACTCATTTTTTTTATTCAAGTTTTAAAATAAGCTTTGTCTAGTTTTTAAAAGTTCACTGGCACTATTTTAAATTAAACTGAATTAACATAGAACCATAGCATTGTTTTTCTACGAATATTGCATACCTTTCCATTTCCTCTAGGTTCCTTTAATATTCCTTGGTAGTATTTTTTAATCCTCATATACAGCCTATGTTTTATGCTTTTTATTATTAGCTATTTTACAATTGTTGTGTCATTGTAACGGGGGGGGGGCTTCTTCCTCTCCTTGTATATTTGATGTGTGTAGATAAGAAATATACTGATTTTACTTTTACATATTGCTACTTTATGGGATTATTGCATTATATGAAGTAATTTTAAATGAATTTTCTAACATTTCCCAGCCATGAAACCTCATCATGTACACAGAGCAACAATGACCTCTTCATCCTTTCCCCTTGCTCATTGTTTTGCCTTACCTAATTGCATTGGCAAATATCACTAGTAGTATGTTGAATAATAGACAAATAGTGCAGGTCCTTGTTCTTTAGTAAGAATTCCTTTAGTATTCTGATTAAGCATGATAAACTTATGTAAATATATAAAATAGCAAAATATCTTAACTATATAATCTTAACTATTCCTGTTTCCTTGAGTATATTTTTAATTTTAAAAAGTGGTTGCTGCACTTTCTCAAAAAAACTTTTCAGCATCTATGAAACTACTGTTTCTTTCTCCTGACACTAATGTCCAACCACATCTGCTTTACACAAATAACTCTTGAACTTGACAGATTAGTCTTCAAATGTACTACCAAAATTGTTCTCATTTTTAAACAATTTTTGAAGAGGCAATTACAGTTGGGGTTTTTCTTTGGTTTTCTGTTTGTGCTTACTTGGTTAGGTTTTTGTAATGGTTGTGCTTGCTTTCCTTCTTTCTCTGTGTTCTAAACAATACTAAAATTTCCTATTCAAAGTGTCACAGGATTTTCCCCATAGTACCCTTTGGACTGTTACTTTTTTCTTTGGAGCAAAGTGCAATGGTTTGAATTTTCTGCTTTTAAGTTTCTGCCTTGTTTATTTTAGATTCTCTAGTAGTTTTTATTTAGGCAAATTTCATTTTCTTGGACAACAGTCCAGTTCCCACGGTTTTCAAATATAGTTTCATGGAGATAAGCAAAGTAATCTTTAATTCCTTTAATTCCTTGATGATATCATTCCCC
This sequence comes from Perognathus longimembris pacificus, assembly GCF_023159225.1. Taxonomy (NCBI): domain Eukaryota; kingdom Metazoa; phylum Chordata; class Mammalia; order Rodentia; family Heteromyidae; genus Perognathus; species Perognathus longimembris. Next base: position 57,721,385 of record NC_063168.1, on the reverse strand, counting down.
ACAATTCTTTTTATTATCTGCCCATGCTCTCACTTTTTTCTTGATTACATTAACTCATAGTTTATCCATTGCTTTCCCTGCCCCCAGTAAAAACAGCTCCAAAACTTATTTCAACTGTTTGATTTCCCAACCCATTGATTTCTATTTTTATCTACCTCTTGTTTCTGCTTTCTGTTTTATTCTGTTAGAACTCCTTGACTTAGATAATTAATTCATGTTTTATCATTCCTTCATGTAAATATTTAACACCATCAGTTTCCCTCTGAGAATTGCTTCAGTTATATCACATCTGTTCAGACACTTAATGTTTTCACTAATTGTCATTTTCCAGAAAGTCTTTGGTTTCAGTTTTCATTTTCCCCTTTGAGCCAAGCATTGGGTGTTTTGGCTTTGTTTTGCTTTGACTTCACATTCAATTCAGTATTCTTCTGATTTTCTGATTTCATATTAATGTCTAGTTCAACGACACTGTCATCAGAGAATACTCTCTGTATTTTCCCTGCCTTCTGGGAGTTATTGAGGTTTTCATTGTTGCCTAATAGATGGTCTAATAGATGGTCAATATTTGTCTATGCTTCGTGGGACCTTGAAAGATATATTTGCTTCATTTAATCTATAGGCGTTGATATTTATCCATCAGATCTCTTTTTATTACTTATGTTAATTAGGTCTTCAATATTTATTTTTCTTTTGTCCAGTTATCTGGAGACTGAGACAGGTAAATGAAAGTGCTCTGTTACTGGTGTCCTTTTATTTCTTTGCCACCTCCTGAAATTTTGCCTTTTTAATATTGCTGCTATGAATTCTTATTTGTCTGTTTTTGTTTTCATTGTGAAATGTACCTTGTGGCATTATGAAGTTCCTTTATCTTACTTAATGCCTTTTAAGCTGGATTCCACTTTGTCTGATGCAAGCTCATGACTCCTTTTAATGTCTACATTTATTTTTTATTAACCTGATAAGCGTTTGCCTGAAGTTCTTTTACTCTTCCTTTTATCTTCAACCTTCCTATACAGCTTTCCTTTAGGGAGATCTCTATAAACAACACCGAATTGGGTATTGATTTGTGATACAAATCTGTAAACCCTTTTAAAAGGCAAGTTAAATTCACTTATATTTAGCAATAAGGCAAACAAGCTGTTCCTAGCTCTCATTTTACAGGATTTATGGGGGTTATGGCATTATTTTTATTTTCTGTGATTGTTCCCCTGCATGATTCTTCTAGGAAGCTTTGTAATTGTATTCTAGTGTTTATATTTATAACTACACATTATATAGTATTCTTTAGCTGCCTTTAGACCTAACATCAAGTCTATAGTATAAGCAAACATAAAATTAGAATATTTTCTCTTCTTTCTCTCTATTTTTCTTTTTGCAAAGATATTGTGAAGGCATGTTTCAGATGTGGCAAGAAAGAGGCATGTCTCTGGGAGCCAGTTTTGAAAGTTCACAGAACGTGGGTTCCATTGTGTAATGGTGAGCACTCTGGACTCTGAAAGTTCACAGAGCTGTTCATGCAATGGCACTCACATGTAAGAAGAAAAAGAATGACATCATATAGTCCCTGGAGACCACTGCTGTGACTATGCTGTCTCTCTTCCACAACCTTATTTTAGAGAGTAAGATTATCTTTCTCAGGCCAGGTATGATGGCTTACAACTATAATTCCAGATATGAGATGTAGTGATTGGAAAATCGGAAGTTCAAGGCCAGCTGGGACAAAAGGTTAGGGAGACCAAATCTCAAAATAACAAAGTGAGGTGTGGTGGTAGTTCACAACTATAATCTCAGGTGTGCAGGAGGTATAAATATGAGGACTGTGGTCTAAGTTGGCCCAATGCAAAAACAAAAAAAAAACCTCACAAACCAAAAAATTAAGAAAAAGAGGCTCAAATGACAGGGCACCTGTCTAGCATGTATAAAGTCCTGAGTTCAAATGACAGTACCACCAAAAGCAGGGGTTATCTTTCAACATATTCACCATTTATTGTTAAATATAATTGTGCTTATATTAAATTAAGTCAGCTCTCAATTACATCCTTGACATCCTGTTCTTATACAATGAAGTATGTAAGAACTACCTCCTTTCCCCAATACCATTTGCATTGTTCATTACTAATGTCATTTTTGTAGCACCAGGGCACAGAGCACTGGTATTCTCCTCTGTTGTTCTAATCCTCCTATTTGTCTTCCTGTTGCTTGATCTTACCATTGAAAATATTCTGTGCTCATCCTCTATCTTCAACTGTTGGCTCAAGTTCATTCTCTGCTAGTTTTCTCAGGAAGGGCTCAGGAGAACAATATTCCCTGAGTTACTGCATGCCCAAAATTGTCTTTATAGTTTGGAAAAGGCTACAGTAGACATAACTCATGGTTTCACACTCTCCTTCCCCTCTTGTCTTGCACATACTGTTTCACTCTCATCTGGGTATTGACTATTGCTGCAGAGGAAGCCTGACCAGCAAGATATTTTTCTCATCCTAAGTGATTTCATCTGTTTTCCTTGGTTCCCAATGGATTCTTCCTTTTTATTTATTGTGCTTTCCAGTAGCTTCTTATTAATTCTGAAGTTCAAACTTAGATAAAAGTTGCAAGGAAAGTATAAACTCTATTCTCTCTGCACACAAATTCCCTAGGTGGTGATATTTTACTGTGTGTTCTCCATTTTGACAGAAAAGAGACATACACAAATAGATACATACATACATATATATATATATATATATATATATATATATATGCACAATGCCCAGGTCTCTATACATTTCCAGTGCATGCCTCCCAAGGATAAGGACCAGGACCCTTCTCCTTTATAATCACCAGACATCCCAGTCAAAAACTCAATGCTGACACAGCACAGATACAATGTACAGACACTGTTCGATTTTTTTCAACTGTTCTGTCATAAGTCTTTCCCCTGCCGTCCAGAATCCTGTGCACAAGCACCTGTTACATTTAACTCTCAAGTGCCATCCGTCTCTCTAATCTAGAATAGCACCTTGGCCTTCCCCTGCTTCTCAAATCCTTAGAGGTCTCAAAGAAAAAGTCACTTCATTCTGTAAGCCTTATGTCCACTGGATGATTTTTCGGAACCAGACACAAGCCATGCATTCTTGGCAGGAATGCAACAGAAATGCTATCATTCTGTTGTTGTACAGGACATCTTTGGGTCTGCTCGCTCAGTCCTTCCTACCACTAATGATCTCCACCTTGGTCATTTGGTCAAGGTGGTGACTGCCAGGCTTGGCCATTGACAGTTCACCATGTCTTTACTTAATTTACTTACCATTTTGTGAGAAGCTGTTTGAATATTGTGTGCTAATATTGAATATTGTTCCTTACAAAACCTCTAACCCATACAACACATCCACTGAGACCTCCTTCCAGTAGTAGTTTCCACTACCATGGACAATCCATCATCATGACTTCTGCATTTATCAGCTGTAATTCTATTGTTAAGGAAATTTCCCCATTGGGCTCACTTACTTATCTCTTTATCTGTGCATTTATTCATTTGCTTACAAGAGTATGGGCTCAAGAGTTCCTCTCCTGTTCAATGGTTTCTAATGTGATGCCCTGATTTCCTCTGTGTTTGTCTTATCTCTATTGGGCCAGAAGAAATTCCTCCAGGCTAGCACCTAAATATTTTTGACAGATCTCTAACTTTTCTTGAGCACCAGCTGACTCTGTCATATGAAGGTGTTTCAGGTTCCTTTCACATTTCCTATGCCATATCCCTAAAAAAATAATCATCATCATTTCTCCGAGGGCCCCTGATAAATTCTGGTGCAGGGGAGTATTTAGAAACCAAGATCTAACTTCGAAAGATGTACTCTTCCTTTTGATGCCTCCAGGCTACCTTAGCAGAAGAGCTAATACATAGTTGGATGCATACCAATACTTAGAATTCTAATCTATCATTCTAAGTTCCATCTTTCCACATTTATGAGTCATTGTTAAAATACTAAAAACATGTTCCTACACTTACTTACTAGTTGTATACATAGACTTATTTGCCCCCTATAACTAGTCTCCTAGCCATTCTAGCCACATTCTCCACACTCACACTTCCAGTCTGCTTATATGAGGATGGCAGAATGGGAATGGAGGGGGTTCTTCTCTTTTGAAGGTTATCTTGGTACTAACTGCTTGGGGTAATTTTTCTGAATGTTCCCACCCAAGTTGTGTTCTTTCAATTATTAGATTTAAGTCATTTTCTTTTCATGAAAGCTCTCCAAATTAATATTTTAAATTTTCCTTTAGTGTGTACCCTCAAAGACTTAAATTATGCTTATGTTAGATCCTCACTTCCTGTCTTTTATGTCTTTTTTCTCTCTAATTTCTATGAATTCTTCCTTACTTTGATGACATTCATTTGCCTTTCTCACCTATATTGACTATATTCCACATTCTACTTTCCACAATGTCTACTTTCCCTTTCAATCATTCCAACTTTATATTCATGTCTCAGGTGTTTCTGTTTTGTGGTCTTTCTGCACAAAGATGTCTGCTTTGTTGAGTTCTTTAAACTCATTAGATTCTTGATTATAATTTTCATCTGTTCCTTAAGAATATTTCCTCAGGGCTGGGAATATGGCCTAGTGGCAAGAGTGCTTGCCTCCTACACATGAAGCTCTCAGTTCAATTCCCCAGCACCACATATATGGAAAACGGCCAGAAGGGGCGCTGTGGCTCAGGTGGCAGAGTGCTAGCCTTGAGCGGGAAGAAGCCAGGGATGGTGCTCAGGCCCTGAGTTCCAAGGCCCAGGACTGGCCAAAAAGAAAAAAAGAATATTTCCTCAGTAATGTTCTTTATTTGGTGGCAATTTTCATGGCTCTTTATGACATTTTATCCCATATTATTATTATTATTTCTATTCTACTAGTAGTCATAATTGTTACTGTTTATGGTATAAAGTGGGTTTTCTTGGACTATCTCTTTGTAGGAAGGTCTTATGATGGAAGGGAGGACCAGGCAGAGTTTCATTATTCAAGAAAAACTTACTTTATGGTGAAAGCTAATACCCAGAGGCTCAAGAAAAGCTAGGCACAATGGCCTTCACTTACAATATTAGCCTTCAGGAACCAGAGGCAGGAAGATTACAAGTTCAAGACCAGCCTGGGCTATATAGCAAACCCTATCTCATTTAAAAACAAGAAACAACGAGCCCAAAGAGGTGCTTTCCTTCAGCTCTGTCAACCCTCATCCCTGCCCACTGTTTGCAGATAAGGAATAAGAAAGTAGATCCTTGGAATGTCACCTCTTCCCTTCACCTCCAGGATGTACATTCTACTAGCACTCACTGATACCAGCTCAGGGGCCCACCAGTCACTATCTCATATCCCTTGCTTTCCCCTTGTGTTCTCTGGGCAACCTTGACACTTGTTTCAGATTCCACAGATTATATTTACCCACTAATTCCACTGCACATGACATTTAGAGGATTTCTCTGTTGTTCTCTTTGTCACTTTTGTAACAAAATCCAAAACGAGAAAGCAAATAAGGATGTTTTATGCCAACAGTCTCAGTATTCTGGGGGGCTTGTTTGCCTGGTCTACTGAGTCACCACATCTCAAGCCAGTCACCATTGAGTCTCAGTCTCGTCATTACATTATGGGCAGAAGAAGTGATGTTTTTGCTAGCTCTTTCTACAGATCAGAGAAGCAGAGACAAGGGGCCAAGCCTCTTAGCTCTCTGGCTTGCCTAAGCTTCCTAAGCTTCCCAATCTCAAGTGCTGTCTGTGGTGCTGATCATGCTACAACCACCCTGTCTCTCATTCTATTTCTCCAGTTTCCCCAAGGGCTGGGGATTTAGACCTCCATGTACCACCAGCCAAGCACAGCTGGTTCATCAGGACTAGAATCTTACTACACACCTCAGACCCACTGCTTCCCCAGCCACACACATACACACACACCAGATTCTTCAAAACACCAATTTGCTAGTGGCCCTGTCTTATTCCCCTTACAATCTGACTGCAAAAGTAGTAGTAGGAACTTGCCACTACTTGGCACCATCTGCCAGGCTGTGAGCAAACACAGGCTCCCTCAGCCAAGCTCTGTGATTCAGGAAACACCATGCCCAAACTCCTGCCTCTGACCCTCTGTGAACTTTAAAATTTCAGGCTACATAGATGGTCAATAGCAAGTCAAGAAGATCCTAGGACTCCACCATCACTAGACCAGCTTCAAATGTTACCCTCACTAATAGCAGCAGCAGATGGGTACAAAAACTCTTCAAGAGCAATTTGCTTGCCAGGACTGGGGAACATATGAGTGAAGTGTGAACAGTAAGTTTTTCCAAGTTTGAAAGGCTGGACACATTACCAGATCAGCTACACAAACAGCCTCAAGTAGACCTAACCCAGTTTCCCGTCAAGCCAAAAAGCATTTCTGCCTGACTTACAGGCAAACACACAGGTTTGTTGTCTCATCACTATGCTACTCCTTCAAAGAGGACCCAGAACTACAAAAGCAAAACATAAGGAAGGCAACAGTAGTAGAAGCATCAGGCATTCTGTTTTTCTAAAAGAATGAGGATCAAAACCAATCTTTTGATAAAAGAATCCTTTGAAACTGAATGCCCTCTTACAGAAGCCTCTGCAGCCAGGAAATAGTGCCCTTGGGGGAATGAGGACTATAGGAGCATTAATCATTTGCATGCTGGGTGGTGGCTGTCAAGGCTGGAGAGTCCAACCAGCTTCCTGCATCCCTGTGGGCAGCTCCTGTTCCTTCCTGCATTTTTTTGAGGCAAAAGCAGCACAGCTTGCATTTGTATAGAGCTTGGACAAAGAACCAAGAAATGAGGTTCTAGATAAGTTCTGCCAATAACCAGCCCAGTACTCCTAAGGCAATAACTTCCCCTCCCTTATATCAGTGCAACCATGGACAAAGCAAATGAATTGGATCGATTCTAAAGCTCCCAAGTGCACCAAGTGAGGATAGTGGTTATCCCCTGCTCCACCCTCCTGGGAACTTGGCTCTTATGCCAGTCCCAGATTTCATTCCACTAACACCATAACAAAAGGTCTTGTGCTTCTTCAGACAGCAGCTGTGTCACCCAGGCCTGGAATGCAGCTATTATTTGTGACCAAATGCAGTCATTACTTCAAAACAGCAGCAATGACAAATGGCAGAACAAATAAAACACAGAAAAGTCTCAGTACAAAACCAAACCCGCAGATAAAAGAGTAGAAGGAACTGACTGCCTACGTAACATTTCTCTAAATTGCCCACCTTTTACCTCTCCCCAAGAAACAGATAACAGAAGGAAGCCACCCATTGAGCTGGAAAATGTATCAAGCCTTGTTCTCAGATGAATTCAGGCTGCTAATAGTGCTGATACTTTTAGAAAATGGAAGACAAGGAGTTCTCTGGCTTAAAGGGGGAATGTCAGGATGTGAAGCAATGCTCTTGCTCCTTTCTTAGAAGTGTAAACTGGTTTGGCTTGAGTTATATCTAATTAAGACACAGTGGGAATGAAATATACAGGAACACATGGGTACAGAAAAGCTCACACAGGAACTGGCCCCTCCGTCCTATGGCAGTGAGGACAGATTGTAATGGACGTAATGTGGTACAATCATTAAACATCTCTCCAGCTTATTTGCGTGCTGTGTGTCTCAATAATGTGTTATGAGGTGTGTTTGTAATTGGCTACTGCTGATAGTGGTCCTTGAAAGGGAAATGGAGTGTGTCTAAATGCAGACGAAGCTACTTAGTGCACGAGGGCAAGAATGAGATGTTCTTCACAAGATCCAAATGGGATACTCAGGGCATCTTCCACCCATGGCTTGGGAGAGAGAAAAAAAGAATAATCTATCTCAATTTTCTTAGCTCCAGAAACAATATTTATAAAATAGGTGATTTCAGGCTCATTTATTTTCCTGGTTCACGGTCTCCACTCTCTGCTGACATCATTTTCTAACCAATTTTATTTTCAACAATCGTACGAACAGTCTCAATTCTACTTGAAATCGTTAAAAGCAAATCCATTCTTTCCTTGTCTTTGAGCCCCATCTTTCAAAAACTGGTTTAATTTCTGTACTCTTTTTCTTTTTGGAAATGATATTCTAGGCTTCTAAATAGCCACACCAACTCTTTCCTTCTCCTCTTCCTACCTCTTAAACCTGTTCCCTCTAAATGCTGACATAGAGATCCCTGCCAGCCACTATTTCTAGGCACTGTTCGCTAGTAACCAACTCAAAGTTTGCCCTTCTTATAGATAGAAAGGGTCTCCAAGGAAAGTATCTTACAAACAACAGGCATCTTGAGAATTAAATAGTCCAAGGATTTAAAAAATCACAGAAAGGAAGAAAGAAAGAAAGACCTTTCTTACCCAGAAGGCAACCTCGAAGGAGTAAAACCAAAGCTCAGCAGGAAATGCAAGCATAGTGTCAGCTTGCATGAACACTGGACATGTCCTGGCACAGTGGGTAACTGGAGAGTGGGGAAGAGAGTAGCAGGTGTGACAGCCCCTCAGCCCTCACTATGCCCTTCACTTGACCTCCCAGAAGAGCAGCCATGGGAAAGAACTGAGGTGTGTGTGTGGCATACTTGGTGCTTACTGCAGTCCTTGCTAACCCTGTGGTAATTACCACAGTTTGTCTTTTTCTCAGAGTGCTTGAGAAACCATCTGTTCTAAAAATTAGAGGAATTAATGTTACACTGATTGGCCTTTTTTTTGCTAAGCAGGAAAAAACTGACTCCAAAAGACTTCTATCAACTCCCATCTAGGTATTGGATTCATGCAAGAACTCCTGGCAGCCAGTGGCTCAGGCCTGTAATCCCAGCTACTCAGCAGAATCTAAAGATCATGGTTCAAAGCCAGCCTGAGGAAAACATTCTGTGAGTGTCTCATCTCCAGCAAAAAGCTCCAACGGCAGTGTGACTCAAGTGGTAGAATGCCAACCTTGAGTGAAAAAGCTAAGGGAGAGTAAGAGGCCCTGAGTTCAATTCCCAGAACAAGTACGAGAGAGGAGAGAGAGGAGAGAGAGGAGAGAGAGGATAGAGAGAGAGAGAGAGAGAGAGAGAGAGAGAGAGAGAGAGAGAGAGAATTCTTAAAGGTCAGATTTACAAATATAGGATTCATTCTGCCCCCCAGTGTTAAGGAAAAAGGTGGAAGCTTGAACCACAGCCCCAAATCTCAGCATGACCCTGGGACCAATCATGTTTTTAATCTTCCCATTTTGCAAGACAGAGTTAGGCAAACTGCTGCTATTCCCATAGGTTTCCACGGGCGAAAGGGTTTTAAACAGTGGAACTCTAGTCCCAAACACAGGAAGTTGGCTCTGTTTCCATAGCAAAGCCCAAGGGACCACCCAAGATGTGGGTAGGGGCACCCACATGTTGATCCTTACAACATACAGGATACAAAACCTGTGTAATCCAGGACGAAGCTCCAGGAATTCGACACTAGCAAACCCAAGGACACCAGGACAGGGACCTCCCAGGGTAAGCCTCCCAGCAAGAATGCATTTATCTCCAGGGCAAAGGGTATGGCTTACACTTTTATTTCCCCAATTCCAGGCACAGGGTTATTCACTAAACATTTGTGAAATTTCGTTTAATCATTATCAACAGCAAGAAAGCCACAGGGCAAGGAGGACTGAATATTTGTTCATTAGGCTGGGTGAAGTAAGGATACCTTGCCTTGACTCTTAGGTTGGACTGTAAACTACAACCCATCAAGGCAAAACTAAATGACAGCAAACTAGCTCAAACTGTACAAAAGCGCATCCTTGAACCAGTCCCTCTGGGAATCCTGGCTTCATCACCCGTGACCATCTAAAGTGCACTGTAAAGACTTTTTCCCTTTTAAAATGAAATGAGACGAAACAAGTAAAGAGATACTTGCTTAAAACGTGCCCTACCTCCACCCCCCAGAGGACAAAGGTCCTTATCAGGTACTACTCTTTTTTAAGTGTTTATGGTGAACTTCAGTTTGATCATATCCTCCATGAGCAAATAGGGGAAATTTATTCTGCTTTTTCTCATTGTTTTAGTTGCCTTTTTCTTTTTTAAAAAAAAAAAGGTCATAAGATGCATTATGATCCACAGGACAGTTATACAAAGAGCTATGGCTGTCTGTGATGGTGCTGGGTCCTCCAATCACTCTTGGTAGTTGCTTTACTGATTTGGAACCCACTTGTTCCATAGGAACTTCTACTATCAGGAAAGGAAGATCTCTCTCAGTCCAATTCTACAAAAAAATGGCCTGTGGGGGAGGCCAGCCATTACGCTCCCAGCTTCTTGCTCCTGCCCAGGCAGCAGAAGTCCTCCAAAATGCTCCTCCAGGATAGCCATGAGCCCAGCACCCCCAAAACGAAAGAGCAAGCCAACTACAGCTGCTTTCCCAAGCAATGCATCTCCCTCCCACCCCCTCCCCTCCCCCCCCCCCCCCCCCCCCGCCCCAGCCCCAGCCACACCTAGATGGAATCTGTGCTTTCCAACTACCCAGCCACATCTACATCAAACTACCTGATGGCCGCACATTAAGTTCCTCAGTTTTATTTAATGACACGTGACCGACCTAAAACAAACCCTTTAAGCTGTGGAAAAACTGCTACCTGATGATGTTGGAGGAAGATCTCAGGAGATGAATAAGACAGCAGCAGGCACTGTTAGCATGAAACAGGTCCTTACATTTCAGAAAATGAGGATGTCCAGAATTTTTCTTTCATGAGCTGGTCGTTGTTACAGATCACTGTCATAGGTCATGATATTCAAAGAGAAAGGTCAACATTTATGACCCAGATGTGTTCCAGTTCTTCTCACCTCACAGGACATCAGACATCTCAGCTAACAAATTCCCCAGTGAATGTGAGTGCATGGGCACTCTGTGAGTGGCTGGCCTTCCTTTCCTCTGTGAAATAAAGTCCTGTGCCATCCTCACTGGCTCACAACATTCCGTCTGTCCCCGATTTTACTTCAAATCTTCTTAACATCCCAACATGCTTCCCTTTAATCCTTAAGCTTGATCAGAATCCTGTTTTGTTTTTTCCAGTTCATTATCAAGTGCTTCTGGAACTCTTATTCTGTGATAGATGAAACATGGAAGTTCCCATATGACACTACAGAGTATAATCTGAGCCTAACAATTCCAGAAGTACTTTTCTATGAATTAAAATCCTTCCAACATGAAAACTAAAACCCCCTCTGTTAGCATGTAGCAGGATCCAAAATAAATGGAAAAGGATTCTGCCTTCTCATTTTCTTTCCAGACCTTAATCATTTTACAAAGAAAACTGAACATTCACAAAGAAAACTGAGTATTTATATGGATACTTCTGAAAATTCCATGGAAATTTTGGAAATCACTGAAGCATTCATTTCTAAGCAATGTGCCCTTGGGGTTCTCTGATGCAGTTGGCTCCTGCTCTGTTGAGCCTGGCAGCTGTGGAGGCCAGCAGGCAGGCATGGTGTGGAATCTAAGAGGGGACCCAGGTTCTATAGTTCTGTAGGGTTGGATGGAAAAGTCCACATCAGGACTGAGTGAGGGGCATGCAGAACCACCACAGATAACAGACACAGAAACAACTTCAGGTATGCCTGAATCTGGAGGATGAGAATGGCTTGTTCCAGAATGGATGGCCCCCTGGGAGGACCTGCAGGGGAGTGGAACCTTCTAGAGGACATCCTGCCTGTGTGCGCAGGGAAGGCCAAGGCAAGCCACATTGTTCTAAGTCCTCTCAAGCTTAGAACTCAGGGGGTCTTGGGGAACAGACAATCAGTGATGCCAGTCCTCCATGAAGCTGAGCTGACAACCCCATCGTCACTCTCTGTTGTTCTCACCTAAAGGCAGCTGACAGCTGGTCCTAAGCTCCACGGTGTTGACAAAGGAAATCCTTACAAAGGAGACTAGAAGCCAGAGAGATGAATGGGTAAAAACACTTAGAAGGGGAAGCTGTTGATGAAACAAGAGCTGCTAGAGGAGAGACAGAGGGCAACTCAAACAAAAAATAATAACAGCATTTAATGATATTCAATTATAGCACAAAAAAGCCTTTCTGCAACTAAAAAGCATGATTTTCAAACTAAAAAGCTCAGCAGATGAGTTGATAAAAAGAATGGTTGCTGTAGAGACCCAAATTAGTAGTTTAGAAGATCAAGTGGAATAAAAATATCACAAGAACAAACATACAAAGAAATAAAGATCAGGGGCAAAATAAAGAATATTTGGAGAACAAATTCTGGAGACTTAACTGGTGAATAACAATAATCCTAGAAAGAAAAAGAGGAACAAACAAAAAAAAATAGGTGAAATTAGGCAAGTGGAAGTAGCAAGTTTCCATGGCTTCAAGAAAGAGTTAAGATTGTAAGAGGAACTGAGCTCTATTCAAGAGTGATGGGAAAGGACATCATCCAGCAGTGTGAGCCAGGTATCAAGGATGGGAAAAGGCTTACACCCACACACACAGAGAACAGACAACCTCCCACAGAAAAGCAATTAGACTCCAAGAGTACCAAACATCCACAAAATTGGGATCCAGGAGACAATGGCAAATCACCTATGGACAGCCAGGTAGCCCAAGCCTGGTGGCATCCACCTTGCTATTTGTAGAACATTTGTAGCAACACAAGAAGAGTTCATAGAAAAATATAACTCACACAACACCATCTGACCAAAATAAATGAATGAGTTCAAACAGAAATCCATGGATAGATGAGATGAAAACAGGAAACTGAATTACCAACCTTGCAGTTAAAACTAGTTGGGTAGCAACAAAGTAACTGGAAACAAGAAATACAAGTTAATAGAAACACTTGAAAAAGAGAAATTTAACATTCAGTTCTGCAAGTGTCAAAGGATTTCAGCAAAGCATAGAAATCAGGGATGAGAAAGTAGGATGAGCTAAAGATTTCTAAAAGCCCATCTTCTTTCATTGTAAGAAAACGTAAGTAGCATTAGTCTTCCTAAAATGTGATAATAAATGAGTAAGTAAAATATCAGGGTTAGGGGTTCATCCTTGATATCACAATGCACCTGAACATCCCAAAAAAGAATGTTAACAATTGACATAAACTAATATGATAAGATGTCCAAATTTCCAAACACAGACAGAGAAGTTAAAATCATGTTTTTGTCAACACAATGTAAGTAATAAAATGGAGCATGGTAAAAAAATAAATAAATCCACAGAACAAATGCAAATATTTGATCAATGTTGTTCCTAATTATCACAAGTTGGATGTTCCTATTAAAATTCAAACATTATCAGATTGGACTGAAAAGTGAACATTGGTATTTGGTTGATAGAGATTTATTGATAAGATATTTATTTAAAAACAAAAAAAAGTTATAAAGAAGAATGCAGTAGCTCAAGTCTGTAATCCGGATCTAGGACTGAGGCACCATCTCAACCAACTGCTGGACATAGGAGCACACAAGTATCATCCCAAGTCAAGGGGGAAGAACAACAGCTGAGCAGGGTAACCTGTCAGCAACACAGAGAAACACAAATAGGAAGGTCAACGTCCAGGCCAGCCAGGGCACAAAGCAAGACACTAACTCAAAAATAACCAACTTGGCGGGGCGCCAGTGGCTCACACCTGTATCCTAGCTACTCAGGAGGCTGAGATCTGAGGATCACTATTCAAAGCCAGTATGAACAGGAAAGTCCGTGAAATTCTTATCTCCAATAAACCACTCAAAAAAGCTGAAAGTAGCATCGTGGCTCAAATGGAAGAGCACTAGCCTTGAGCAAAAAGAAGCTCAGGGATGCACCCAGGCCCAGAGTTCTGGCCCCAGGACCGGCAATAACAACAACAACAACAACAATAATAACAACAATAACCAACTTGAAAGAGGCTAATGGACTGTCACAAGTGGTTGATGCCTGCCTAGCAACAAGGACTCCAGTATAATTGTGTGTGTGTGTATACACACACATATATACACATGCATATATATTAAAGAAGATTTAAATAGACCAATACAAATGTAAATAAAGCAGGACAGACCATATTACTATCATATCAGATAAGGTAAAAATTAAAATGCAATTTATCAAAGTATAAATCACTAACTTCTAAGCACCAAACAAACTGGCACTAAAGTACTATAAATCTACAAAATAAGACAACGAAATAGCAAGATAACATTCAAAAAGTTAAGATAAATTTAACTCATTTTGATAGTAATATGATTTTTCTTGTGTGTGTAGGTCATGGGGCTTGAACTCTGGGCCTGGACACTATCCTTTTTTTTTTTTTTGCTCAAGGCTAGCTAGCTCTCTGACACTTGAGCCACAGCTCTAATCCCAGCTGGTCTGGTGCTTAATTAGAGGTGAAGAGTCTTCTGGAAGCCTTCCTCGGCTGGCCACAACTCGCAATCCTCAGATCTCAGTCTCCTGAGTAAGTAGGATTACAGGCATGAACTACTGGCATCCAGTAGTTTTTTTTTTTTTTAGAAGGTTGGGGATGGAACCCATGGCCTTTTGCATAGTAGGTAAGTATTCTATCATGGAACTACACAGCCCAATTATTGGTTTTATACCTAGGAAATCCAATTAAGAAAATAGAACCCTTGATATAAAAAGAAAACTGATAGAAAGCATGCTTATCACTATGGTAAGAGACAAGTAGGTGGGGAGAAAAAAATGAAATTCCCTTAACTAGAGCCTAATTTTACAGGAAATAAATACATGGCAAAGAACATTGTTGTAGTTAGTGGGAAAATGATGGTTTGTGGAATTAATGATGTTGATCCAAATGTGTCTTTAAAAGAAAAAAGAATTGAATCTCTTAACTTAAACTTGACATAAAAATAAATGAAGGGACTACAACACAATTTTTAAAATATTAAGTAGGAGAGGAAATTTCCAATGTTTTCTATATAACTTAAGAGGGAAGAATTTTTTTTCTTTGTTTTTTTTCTGTTGGTCAGGGGGCTTGAACTCAGGGCTTAGGTGCTCTCTCTGAGCTCTTTTGCTCAAGGGCTCTACCACTTTGAGCCACAGTACCACTTCTACTTTTCTGGTGATTAGTTGAAGATAACAGTCTCATGAACTTTCCTGCCTGGGCTGGCTTTGAACCATGATTCTCAAATCTTAGCCTCCTGGGTAGCTAGGATTACAGACATGAGCCACCAGTGCCTAGATAGGAAGATCTTTTAAATCGCAATAGAACATTTGGGGCTGGGGATATGGCCTAGTGGCAAGAGTGCTTGACTCATATACATGAAGCCATGGGTTCGATTCACCAGCACCACATATATAGAAAATGGCCAGAAGTGGCGCTGTGGCTCAAGTGGCAGAGTGCTAGCCTTGAGCAAAAAAGAAGCCAGGGACAGTGCTCAGGCCCTGAGTCCAAGGCCCAGGACTGGCCAAAAAAAAAAAAAAAAGAAAGAAAAAGAAAAAGAAAAAAGAAAAGAAAAGAACATTCATTATCTACATTTTTAGAGATATATAGTTAGCAGGGCCCCAGTGGCTCAAGAGGCTGAGATCTGGAAAATAATGATTCAAAGCCAGCTCAGACAGAAAAGTCTGTGAGAGTCTATCTCCAAAAGAACCAGCAAAAATCTTGGCAGGAGGTGTGGCTCAAGTGATAGGGCCAGCTAAGCCAACAAGTTGAACAAGCCAGCTAAGCAAACAGGCTGAGTATAAACCCTGGTGAAGGAAGGAAGGAAGGAAAGGAAGTAGGAAGGAAGGGAGGGAGGGAAGGAAGGAGGGAAGAAGGTTGGCTCAAACCCAGGTAGTAGAAAGGAGGCATGGTTCAAGTGGGTAGAGTACCAGCTGAGAATAAGCACAAGACCTTGAGTTAAAACCCCAGTACTGATTTTAAAAAATAAAGTAATTATATGAATAGACACTTCATGGAGAAGCAGATACTTGAGAGCAATAAATATCTTTAAACATACTCAGGTAGTAATAGGATTTGAATTCCAGATAGACTACCAAAATAAAAGTGACAAAATTTACAGCAAAGAGGATACTGTGGATAGAGTTCTCTCAAAGTTTTCCAATAGATATGTTATTATACACTTTTATTATACACTTTTATAAAGCAATTGTAAAATTATTATACACTTTTATAAAGCAATCTTAAAATACCCATTAATATAACATTTTCAAACCCTTTTATTCAATAGGCCCACTTCTCAAAATCTATCTACCTATCTCAAAATCTAACTAGAAGTAAAAGCACTAATAGATAAGTACGTGTGTACACTGATATTTCTTGTAGCACTGTCTGTAGTGATAAGAAATAAACTCTAAAGTAGATATCCACAAAAATGAAGTGATTGGATAAAAGTAAGTCACTTCCATACTGTGGAATATTATTTTGTTATTAAAAATAGCATGCTCACTAACAAGCTTTTTTTTTTTTTGTCAGTTGTGTGGGGCTTGAACTCTGGGCCTGGGTGCTGTCCCTGAGCTCTTCAGCTCAAGAGTGCTAGTGATCTACCACTTGAGCCACAGTGCCACTTCTGGTTTTCTGGTGGTTAATTGGAGATAAGAGTCTCACGGATCATCTTGCCTGGGGTGTCTTTGAACTACAATTTCACCAGATCTCAGCCTTCTGAGTAGCTAGGATTACAGGCATGAGCTACCAGTACCTGGCACTAACAAGATTTTTATATGTATAGTTAAATGAAAAGAATAACGTAAAGAAACATGACATGATACATGATCAGATTCTCACTTTTTTTTAAAAGATAATCAAAACAGACCTGTAAATATTTATAAATTCTTACATAGTGATCACACAGTGCACAGAGAACAGTGCAGAAGCATATATGGACAGAGTGATACATAGCTTACCCAGAAGAGAATGAAGGAAACACTCAAGGAGAGTATAAATAGTGCAGATGTACGTATAGAAGTCACCCACTCGGATGTCTTCATTTAAAACAAAAAAGTGCATCCTACTCTTTATACGCCTTTGAACCCTATGAGTAGATTTCCATGTCTGCTACATCAAATCCTTTGCCCGTCCCACCTCCCAAGACAACAATTTGGAGAGGGGCCACCATGGGATCTACCCACACATACCATGTAACACCAGCACATCCTCCAGCCCTCAGGCTACCTGATGTACATGAGAAGAAGGAATTTTCCAGGCCCTAAAAATACCAGCTAAGATGTTCACATATCTCATTTCCTCCAACTAATGTGCACATATGCAGACATTTTCAACTCCCATACTCCCTCCCAGAACAGACTGTGCTAAGATCCTCTGTCCATGGCTCTGCCAAGGTCTCATCTACAGGGAATGAAGACAAGCAAGATAACTTCCCACAGGACATTTCTCTAAGAACAGGTACATGAATGAAAGATGAAAACAGATAATCCAGAAAAGCCAGTCAACTTTGTTGAGAAATACAAAACTTTCACAGTGATTCCCTTGTAGGCCAGGAGGTTAAGAACAAAGGGAATGGCAAGTGCAAATTTCACTGAATTACTCTTTTAAAAGTAACTGGCATAGTCTGAGCAGTTAAAAATCCTTCCACCCAGTGAGTGGAGAATAATGCTTCCAACTGAGGAAATCTGTTTACTTTCCCACTCTCATTATAGAACAAACATAAGCAAATGTCTTTATTTCCACACTGGCACAATCTGGCTCATTCCTGGTTTCCGCCATCTCTGGTTATACTGGCTGAGTCCCTCCACCTCCAGAGGACCTCCCTGGGCCCTGCCTGTACCCACACAATCTCCCACTCTCCAGATTCTACAGAACTGACCTCCTACCTGCAGGAAGAACTCCTAAAGGAGGTTCTGTCCCAGACTGCATTGGTCACACAACTCTTAAACTGCATCCAACATGGCAGATGAGCGGTAGTACAAGGGGGATATCTGTCTGTATTTGTTCTCACTGTACCCCGTCCACCACTCCTCCCTGCCCTGCCTGGACCCCCAACCTCAGCAGATAAGCCCAAATGCCCTGGCTCCCAGAGAAGTGATATTCCAAAGCAGACAGCAGAGATGCCAGGAAGTCCCCCAACTATCATTTTTGGGATAGCCTGTGTTTACAGAAAGAAACTAGGGCCCAGAGAGAGAGGGAAAATGCAGTTGATGGCCTTTGAGAATGAAAGAGGGAATTTCTTAGAGTGGAAAGAGAGGGGGAGTTAGCCAGTCCAGAGAGTGGTAGGTGGCCCTGGGGGTAGCAGGGCCTAAGGAAAGTGGCTGGTGGTATCCCTTAGTCAGCCTCTAAACCAGGAGATGCCTAGCATCACTAGGAGCAACCCAAGAACAGCAGACTGCTAAGGGACCTGGTCAATGATGTTACAGCTATGACTATGATGCTTGGGAAATGAAAGCTTCTTTCTATATTTCCTAGCATGGAGAAAGCTCTGAATCCTTGTGAGGCTGTAAGGAGAAAAAGGAATCTCTACACCAAAGGGAGAACAGGAGCTTAGAGTCCATTTAATGCAAAGAAAAAATTAAAAACTGGCCACTATTTCAAGGCCTCATTTTGTGAAATAGCATTCTCTTCTTACAGATAAGCTTGTCACTTAATAGAGGGCTTATCAAAATTTCACTGCACACAGGTCCACTGAGGAATCATGTTAAAAGGAGATTTTGAATCAGTGGGTCTTCAGTGGCCTGAGATTCTGCATTTCTAACAGATTTACATGTGACACCAATACCCCTGAGCCAATGAGCCACTTTTGGAAAAAAAAATAGGGCTAAATTTGGTCCATAGACTGATCCCTGTTTTAGAGTATCCAAAACAGTATAGAACCTATAATGGTATCCTTAATTGATTAAATGAAAGTGGGTTGCTCACTTTCCTATTTCCCCTCCGGACTCTGGTTTCTCTTCCTTTTATCCTTGCACTAACTCTATGTTTCTGAAACAGCAGCCACTTTGGGGACAAGTGGATCCTGGTAAATGCTTCTTCAAAAATCTCTAAAATGACTATAAAAGACCGTCCTAAATCCTTCTTCTCCTAATAAGTGGCCCTGTGGAATAACAGGTTCCTATTTTCGTGAAACAGCTTTAAGAATGAGATTAAACTTCAACCACAGTTTTGCGAGCTAACAGAAAAGTGACGTGATTGGGGAAAGAAAGCCAACCTTGCAGAACAACTCCAAGTAAATTCAAAAGCAATTGTCTCCAACTTTTATCCCCATGAAGCCACAGAGAAGATTCTCTCCATCCCCTAAGCCTCAGATTCCACTGTGACTCAAAAGAAAGAAAAGACTTTTATCTGACCTGTGTATCGCTTCTACCATTACATAGCTGTCTCTAGGACTCAGGTCCCTCTTTCTAGCAATAGAGTGGTACAGGTTATGTGCAAGAGGGAGACAGAGTTCTAGAGACAAACCTGGCCAGGGCCCAGTAAAAAGCTCTACACTTCCTAGGAATTTGCCCTGGGCAAGAATAGCAGAACACTGCTCAGCATCTTCAGACCCAGCCAACACTGGGCTTCACACACAGCAAAGATTTGCTGGATGAATGGACACATGTAACCCTTTGGCCTCTTGAAAGTAGATTTTCCTACTCCATCTCCCCACATTGTCAAGGAGCTCACTCATCTTTATTTGCCAAATGCCCCAATGGCACCCCAACCTGGGCTCCAGCATCATATGACAACTCCACCACTTACAAGGTATGTAAAGGAGGAAAGTTACTGGACCTTTTGGAATGTCAAGTCACTTTTCAGTAAACTAAGGACAACTAACACATTCTCTAGAGATAATATTCAAAGGAGAAAAGTTAACCATGGATATAACTCAGGCTCTATTGGATCCTGAAAGAATCAGCCTTAAGCAACTGCTATGACTATCCTGCCACTAAATTTCAGTCTGCCCACTTGATGGAGTGTTTTAAAGAATGAATGACTTAACACTGAAAAATTCCTTAGCACTTCTAGAAGGCAGTTATACTCTTTTCTCTACTGGGAACCTTCTCCTCCTGTATAGATTACAAGTATATAATAAAGCCACCCATAAATTCCATTTGTCACATTTTATGCAGGATGTCTGACAGTTACTTGTACCATATATGGAAGGCAGGGTCAGAAATCCTCTAGCACTCCCAAGAGCCCCTTCCGATTACCCTACCTCCAGTACTCAAAGCTACCATGGGATGGAAGCAGTTGGCATCTTGTACTGCTGGGGACCTGAAGTCAACCTACTTGTAGGAAGATGCCCTATTTGGTAGAATAGGTGGGGGAATGAAGGCATCTGTCAGGCCCAAATGCTGACTCCTTCCTCCCTATGTCCAGATAACAAGGGCCCAACCTCAAATGTTACCAGAAAAAGAAACTAGGTCATTTTTTAGTAGTTTCACAGAACATGGGTTTTATAGGCAAACTCCAATGATCACTCACTCTTCAAAAAGACTCCAAGCCCTTGGCAAAGGCTGAATTGGCCCCAGAGTAAACCAATTCCTCTCTAAAGAAGACATACTACATTCCATCAAGGGCCAATATACCACACTCAACATATTCCAGCTCTCTTGACTTCCTTCTATGAATGAAAACAATTTAATGGCAGCTTAATAAATAATCAGATTCCATACGATAGGGAAATGAGGAGTCATGGCACAGAAAGAAAACAGCACACTTATTAAAAGGAACAAGTTTAAAAAGTAGACAATATCATAAATGCAGCCTTTATGGTTAATAGCAGGTATTTGTTTTGAGTGTTAATAATCTAATTAGCAGGCAAACCAATGCATTCTCTATTATCAGCTGATCTATAATTACTGCTCCATGCTGAGTATTTTACCAGCACATGATAGCTTTCAACTCCTCAGCACAAACAACCAAATAATTGGTGTTATTAAGCTAGATTCAGGAAGATTCGTCTCTAAGGGGTGATGTTGGGGAGGTTTTAGTCATCCATTATGGCCTTTGTATTTTGAGCATCTGTTGACTAATTCCTTACTTTCCTGTTTGTAATCAGTCTTCGGGCATTTTTGAAACACCTTAACGCTCCGAGGAATATGATACTTTAGAGACTTCCTTTTTGAACGTTGAAGTCTAGGAGCAGAAACATTCCCAGCCTTCTACAACAGAGGCATGTTCATAAGGACATGCCAGATAGCAATAAACACATATTTCTCTCTAAAAACATTGTGAAGTGTTTTTTTTCCCCTTGAATATGGCTATAAATGACTCATCCTGGAAGAGATGGGTTCTGATACAAAACTATTCCACTCAGCAGTTTCTGATCCAAACAACATGTATATAATTCTGGGAAGCAGAACAAATGTAGGCTCTAGAGGTTGGTTGCTAGGGGAAAAAAAAAAAAAAAACCACTCAAGTCTTCACTTTCAAGAGACCAGATTTGGTGTGACTGTAGAGAGAAAGAAGGAAGCTTGGGGTGAGCAAGGTGATGCAGAAAAGAGGGTAAAATGTAAAGAAGAGGGGAGCTCTGAGGCCAGTCAGATCTGGTTTAGAATCTACCTCCTCTGCTTGCTTGTGAGCAGCCAGACCTTGAGAAAGTCACCGAATATTCTGAAGCCTTGGTGCTCTTTTGAAAGACAAAGATTGGATGCCTTCCGCACAGGACTGTCATGAAGAATAGATGACTAACGCAGAAAGGACCTAGTGATTGATTGTTAGGGGCTCAGTATTGCTTCTCTATCATTTCACCCTAGATGCAAAAATGATAAATCTGTTTTTTCTACAATTCTGAAGTTTATACCATGTGGTTGCATTCTCTGCAGTTAAGCCTCTACCTTTTACGTATAAGAGGCATAGATTTCAGATCAGTTACAGTATGGGGCACTCATGTCAGCCAATGTCCTACTCAATTTCTAGGGTCCTGAATGCCTGTCCAGTGTCCCATCTCACTCCTCGATACTTCATTTTTGACCCAGAAATAAAAGACTGAATCCTCAACATGAGTTTTGATTGGAAGTACCATGTCAGTAACATACCAGTAGCACAACTAATTGTTAAATATCTTCTTGTCTATAAAAAAGGACCAAGACTTTGGAAACAGCGAAGTCTGCAGGCTGAATGTGGCCTGCCATCTGACTTAGTGCATCCCACATGCAAAGAATAGGTTTTGCATTTCTAAATATTTGATGGTAATACAAATAGAAGAATAATATCTCACAAAATGCAAAAAGAAGTTAGTTCAAATTTCAGTTTGAAATTCAATAAAGTATTACTGAACACAGTCATACTCCCTCATTTACATATTGTCTTTCACACAGCAGCTATAGAATTGAGTAGTTGCATAGCTGCAATACAAACCACCAAACCTTAAAAAAGTAAAAATACATATTCTCCTCTGATCATATAAAATGATATTTACTGAAATCAATTCCAGGAAATTGAAATAAGAGGTTTTTGCACTGTTTATATTTTCTTTTTGTCTATTTGTTCATGTATCTGTCTTTGGGAAGGTAAGAGAGACACAGAAATGCAGGGGAAAAGGGTGAGCAAATGTAGCAGTGGTATTCACTAGACACTATGTTGAAAATGAACTACACAATTTGTGGGTGGGGCCTAGAGGGAAAAACTGGGAGAGAGCAAGGGAAGGGGTGATATTGTCTAAAAAGTAAAATAATCATTACCTGACTTCTGTAACTGTAACCTGTCTGTATATCACCTTTAGAACAATAATAAAACATTAAAAAATTAAAATATATATTATCTTGCCCCTAACAGTTTGGCAGCTCCAATTTGAGGGGTATACACTTGCATGCACATAAGTGATCGATTATGCATTTCTATGGGTTTTTTGTCCAGGAGTGACATTTCAAGATTACAGGTATAATTGCATATTCAGCTATAACAGACACAACAAACAGTACAGCAGTTTAATGTAGTCAGCCTACCAGGCTAATCCTCAAAGCAGGCACAAGAAGGGCCTTCTACAGCCAAGCAGGTAAGAGCTAAAGGGATGCTGGGTGCCTCTCTAAGCCATTTTCCTGGAGTCATTCCCCTTGCACCCCCTTGAATTTCAAATGGGGGGCATAGATTATTACAAATGACCCTTTTCCTCTTAGAAAGGAAATGCTTCTGATTGTTTAGGGACGACAATTATCAGAAAAGGAATCAAACTCATAGTTCCTGTGTTCATTCCACAGCTCGGTTGAGTTCTGAATGGAAGCACCTTTATGAATGATAGATAGCAGAACCTCATTTCCTATGGTCAACCTCACAGGCTGGGATGGAGGTAGCTGGGGTGTACAGGCTCCCAACATAACAGGATCGGAGGCGGAGGAGTACACAGTGTGACAGCCCACTCTCCACCTCTCACACAAGGATTGCATTTTCATCCCCAGCATCTTCCCATACCAGAGGAAACCAGGGGTATGTTGAATTTGGCCTCTTTTAGAAGAAAACCCAAAGTCTTTTTGGCACTCCATACCTCTCTAGAGACCAGCTCTGCATTTCCCTTTATCCTTTCCTCAGTTCCATTCTATGGATAGAAAAGCAATGCTGGCGTTCTCTCAAAGGTAGAGCATTATCTCTCCGCAAGAACACTAGCATTTTGTCCATGTGCAGATATTCATATAACACACACATACAGTATCTATTTCATTTGCTCCAGGGGGAAAAAATTCTAATAAGAAGTTGAGTGTGGCCATAATAAAATGAACATGTTTTATAGTCAAACGAGTGAGCTTCAGCCTATAGGCTGGCTAGAGGAGCTTACCAAAGTCCTCTCCTAAAACCTCTGATTCCTTACACTTGAGAAGATGAGAAGAATTGTAACATCCCCCTCACAGAGGTACAGTAAGAATCAAATGAAGCATCTATGAATAGAAATGCATTGTGAACTGTAAAGCATCACAGGAAAGGGAAAGGGAAAAAAGCTACCTCTTATCTGCCTTTTCCTGATTCGTCCTTTTAATTAGTCATGTCTTTCAGCCAGTTTCTCTGCTGATGAAGACCACCTGCCCACCATAGGACATTAGTCAATTCGGCACCCAGCTGGCAGTCATCAATTGCCCATCTATTAATAGCCAATTATCTGGGTAGCTTAATTAATCTGTGCACCATGTGATCTGATCTCCCCGAGATTCTGGAAAACAATGGTCCTGAAATACAGGCACCCGCTAATTTTTCAATGGTCATCAAGGGATTTGGCATCCATTATGCCTGCGTGTTGCAGCTGCAAGTGATGGGCATATAAATATTGATTGGACCAGTCTAGGGAGGGAGGGGGTGTGCATGACTGTCTAGAGTGTTCTCAGAGGAGTAGGAAAAGTGACACAAACCTTCAGGCCAAACAATCAGGAGGGGGAAAAACCCTCATGTCCAAGGCTCTGTGAGAACAGAAATGAGATAAACCTCTTTGGAGAGAGGCTGGCAGGATGGGTGGAATCCCACCAGCTCTATACATGTTTCTGGCTCTCTCCCAGCCTGAAATGAGACACAGAATGGGTGTGAATAGCAGGGTTCTTTGGAAGAATGCAGCTAGGGTGGCAGCTCTCTTCATCCAGGCCTTTAAACATGTGGGCAGGTTGTGCCCTTCTATGTTTTCCTGAAAGATCTCTGTACTACATACAGTTAACCCAGGTGACATGAGGAGAATTTAATTATTTTTTAAGTGTCTAATCGAGTCTTCCTGAAATGGTATGCAGAAGAGGTTTTGTACTTGAAATCAGCATTGTCCAGGAGACAGAGGATCAGATGCCTGTTTATTTCCAGTGATAAGGAGTCATGCTGATAAAAAGCTGAATGACTCAGAGTGGCCCAAAGCAGCATCTTACTGCAGACACAACTCTCTTTGTGTCCCGTGCAGTCCCCATCTCCAGTAACCAAAGTGGCTGGCTGTTCCTGACCTTAGAACTTACTAAGAAACAGGGAACCACCACTATGTCCCCAGTCTTTTTCCTGAGCCACACAGCCCAGTACCTGGAACTCTGGGATCTATAGGCTCACTCCCTTTGCAGAAGATATAAGGAAGAATTAAAAAAGGAAGAATGTGCCCATGTGAGAAGAGAAGGGGCAGATAGAAAGGTAGGAGGAGAAGGATGCTCTGGGTGGCACCGATATTCCTCACACCACTGCCATCTCCTCTGTCCCCAGCAGCTTCTGAGCACTCATTAGGTCCTGTGATGGTGGCGATGGCTGCCAAATGCAAAGATGCTGCCCCAGAAGGTCATTTCAGGCCATGTATTCTGAAATACCAAAGCCAGCAAATTTCAGGAGCTTCTGCAAACCTCCCCAGGGTATGTCCTGTGTGTGTGTGTGTGTGTGTGTGTGTGTGTGTGTGAGAGAGAGAGAGAGAGAGAGAGAGAGAGAGAGAGAGAGAGAGAGAGAGGATTCTTCAGTATCCCAAAGGGATTCTTTCTTAATCAGCTCAACATCTGAGGACTCAGACTGATTTACTTTTTGGTTAATCTAGCAATTCTAGTAAAATAATTAAAAGATAAGTAACAAAGTATCTGTGGTATAATTATTTATAGTCCTAAGTCCTCTCCCTTCAGAGTTATTCACCACTAACCTGAACTGGCTCAGACTAAAGGCGGAAGGACAGTAGCTTCAGTGCTATAGTGTGCCACTCCCATTTCACAGTCAAGAAGAAGAGGCTTGAGTTACTGCTGGCACTGCCAAGGGAAGAAAGAGATGCCCCCAGCCACCAGGTCTATGAGATAAACCAAAGAGGAAAGCCATACTTGATTTCAATGTTAAGAGAGCTACAGGGAAGGTCAGCGTCAGCCTCTTGGCTCTGGTGAGCAGAAAATGCCGGAGGGCCATAGTGAGAGGAAGCTTAGCACCCAGCATGGGATAACTTAGGCTGGAGAGAGCCAGCAGCCAGCTGCGGAGGACATAGGCACATCCAGGCTCACCTCCCCAAGCAGATGGCGAGGCTGTCAATTCTAGGTCCCTGGGGTGAGATGTACAAAAGCCATGGTAGGGTTCACATTCTCCCACTAAAAGCAGAGCCCGAGATCTGTCCCTGCTTTCTAATTCAGATTGTCTCCCAAAAGTACATTGGGGATTTTGAGATACTTTGAAAGAATGACAAAACTGTAAACACTAGAAATCAAACAAAGGCACAAGCAACACATTTCTTCAAAATTGGTTTCTAGGACCCCGATAAGGGACAGAACTCTTCGAAATCCAGGATGGAGAAGTGTGGCAAAGCAGACAACCATATGGCGTTTAAATGAGGCTATGTAGAATTTCCAGGCTTCTGACATCAGCCAATGCTGTCCCTGCTCCACTTATAAATGACTTTTGATGAGTGAAGAATAGCACTCTTACGCACTACAGACTGACAGCCCTGACAGTTACTCTGTGGACTGTAATAAGTGAAACAGAGATTCCTAGTCTTGGTTTTTACAAGTGCCAGCCCATGCTATAAAACAAGAGTTAGTGAGAGCAGGGGCTCTCTACAGAGTCAAAGAGATTCCCCTAGAACAGAGATACCTTGGTCACCAAAACAGGATCCAGATGCGGGGAGAAAGAGTAGGTAAAGAAAGTGAATATATCCCCAGGGATATGGGTAGAGATTCAGCATGGAGGATGAGATGAGTGGATGCTACAGGAGCCCCTGGGCCTTGGGATAACCCAACATGGACCAAAAAAAGACCCAGGGCAATATCCCACCAGCCTGAAAATGAAAATTGCTATTTCCTAAATACCTAAGGTTCTAACCTATTGGCTGCAGGAGCAGCAGTGTTCTAGGCTATGAGGCAAAAACACCTGTGAGGCCTGCCCTAGGGATCCACCTTGAGAAGGGAAAGCAGCTCAGTTCTCTGCACAGGGCAAATGATAGGACAAACACACATCTGGTAATGAGCTGCTTCTGGTGATGCCAGAGTCAACATCTCCTGGACAGAGGCCAATATGCATGCACTGTACCGAGCAAGGCTGGATTCATAAGATCTCTCTCTCTAAAATCCATAACTTTTTAAATGGGAGAAATTATCTGCTAAATGGGAAACAAAATAACAGTGTCATAGACTTAAGGCATTGGTTTTATGCAAGTGTACAGAAAGACAAGCTATTTTCTAATAGCATTTGCTTTATTTCTAGTACAGAATGCATCTATGCACATGGGCCCCAGGCACTTTACTGGAAGCCTTTACATTTCTAATACCTTCCTCAAAAATTACCCTCGGGCCTAAAACTCTTTTGCTTTTACTAAGCCCTAAGCCTTGGACTAAATTTAGATTCTTAGAAATAAGAGACAAATTTGCCGCTTTAGAAAGAAATTCTGTCAGTTATTGTATAATTTTCTAAATGGCAAACAAATGACAGGAGAGAAAAGAAAGGGGAAAAAAAACCCTTTTTCAGACCCTTCTAAGTGATAGGGTATTTAATCACTAAAATACAGTTTGAATTAAAACTTCAAACTTGTTACATGATTTCAATTAGAAGTTTGAGCCCTGCTGAATAATTTGGGGATGGGAAACCAGTATTAAAATCGAATTCACATTAAAAAGTCAAGTTTAAAGAAATCTTTACTTGTTCTATTAATAGAACCAGCCCTTCTTGAAACTAAGGGGGAAAAAATCCAATTAATTTTCTTAAACCAGTAGGGCAGCAGTACGCCCGGGCCTTGTCCACTTGGCTGAAATTGTGACAGATGGGGCATAGGTTACACTGGGCCCACTGTGGAAACATCATCACTAGGCAAATGGAGACTTTTTCTAGCAAGGTGAGGCCTGAGCGCCTAGGAACAGCCCTGTATTAGACCCCTGTGGACATGGTTTGCTTCACAGAACCTAAATATTGGGCAGCCCAAATGCCACGTCATTCCCAGCTTCTCAGAAGATCTTACAGGTAAAATGTGGGGTGCACGGGGTTAGAAGGGATGAACTGATCAAGATAACTTTGTACTCACACATGGACATTTGGATTGAATGAATGAATGAATGAATGAGACTTGAAGAAAGTCTTCCTCTCTTGTTGTTGGAAATAAACTGACCCTTTCTACCATTCTGATATCTAGGACAGCCACCAGTGGATCAGGCCTATAATCCTAGCCACTCAGGAAGCTGAGATAGAAGGATCATGGTTTATAGTCAGTGAGGGCAGCAAAGTCCATGAGACTCTTATCTCCAATTGACCACTAAAAAGCCAGAAGTAGAGTGACTCAAGTGGTAGAGGAGCCTTGACCAAAAAAAAAAAAAAAAAAGATCTCAGGGACAGCATCCATGACTTGAATTTAAACCCTAGGATTAACACTTTTTAAAATAATAACAACAAATAAAAACCTCAGAAGCAAAGTCTGTGTACGAACTTTTCCTGCCCTGTCATTTTTCCCACTAAGGCATAGAAGCTAGAATTTCTCTTTCCTATGGTAGGTTTCAGAAACTAGAATTCCTTTTACCCTAAAACAAATCATAAAGCCCTAAGCCATTACTCAAATCATCATCCCCACCTCTTACCCTGTGCTCTAATGTGTCTTACAGCTGACCCTGAAGTAATTCTCTGACCTACCTTATCTCATAGGAGATCATATGACCTTCATTCCCAGAAAAGATCCTATTCTATATCAGGAAGGAAAACAAATGCAGCACAGAGAGAGGCTAAAATAAATACCTTAGCAGGCCCAGCCAGTTTTTCCACTCTGTTTATCAGCCTTAGATCACACCCTTATGTCCATGAGACTACTACACAGCTGGCCATCCTCAACCAAATCTTAGCATATAAACAGATAGTTCATTCTGGATCTTTCAGTGTTCAATCTGATGGCTCTCCGGTCATGTAAAACTATAATCAAAAGAATTGGTTTCGCCTTTCTCTTGATAATCTCTTTTGTTATACAGGTGTGTCAGCAAGACCCTTTATGATAAACTAGAAAGACATCACCCAGTTTCACTACCACATGAGGTTTAAACCCTCAACAGGAGGAACACTTCATGGAGACTTCAGCATATCCAGGGCTTTCCCTGTGACGCTGCAAGGCCACTTCCTAGGAAAACCTAGCATACTGAACTCACTGGAAGCCCCACTTTTCCCTACCATCAGCAAGTGTCCCATCTGAGTGCCCACTTGTTATGGAAACAATCTCTTATTGGCAAATGAATTTCTCAAACAATGCTGCTGTAACCATTGAACGTGTGGCCACTTCGCCACTAGGCTTCTCCACCACAGTGCTACATCCTGCCAGAGGATCCTCCCCTGGCCCCAGTGAAGGCCTCCCAGGACAGAGCAGGAGTTCCTTCTGACACAAAGCCTGTCTCCTTGCCTTCACAATTATGCCCACCCCTTTGGAGCTTGGTGAGCACAAAGGTGAGGAAGCCCCAGAAATCCACTGGGGAGCCCATGCTGCACCACCACAAAAGGGCCTAGGCAGTTGGAGTTTAGCAACCCAGACTACCATGGGGTGGGGGGTTCCCAGAAAGATCTCATTTCATTCTTGTCCTGACACTACCATTTGAAAAGCCTTGTTATCTTGGACCAAATGTTTTAATTATTCTGTCTCATCTATACATAAGTAGCGTCTCCCTCATGTGACTGTTGTGAAGACTGCGTGAGCTAATATATGTGAAGTGGAGTCTGAATTTGTAAAACCCTAACCACACGCTAGTGATTGGTACTTAACAGGAGTGCAAACTTAGGTCCACAGCACACTCAAGAATGTCATCTGCAGGAGAACGGATGGAACTGGAGATCATCATGTTAAGCAAAATGAGACAGACTCAAAAAAACAAATAATTCATTTTTCTGTCATAGAATCTAGACCTAAAAAAAATAACATAAATGTAAATGGGGGACTTTGTAAGGAGACCTACTAGGAAGGGAATGAGTAAAAGGCAAGAGTGATGGGGTGATGAATCTGATTGCAGTATATCATCTGGATGCATGAAAATAGCATAATGAAACCCATTAAAATTATGAGAGGAAGGAGGAGGAGATAAGAGTAATAGAGGGAGAATATGACCAAAGTATATTATATGCATGTAAGGCAAGATGGAAATATAATGAAACCCATTTGTATAGTTAACATATTTTAATTTTAAAGATTTGAAAATGAAAAAAAGAAAACATTCATTTGGCCATGTTTACATGGAGCCAACCAAACCACAAACCACCAGCAGACTTGGCATTCTTTGCTTAGCACCCAAGTGATATGCAGCAACAGGCTGCTTCAGAATCACACAGAGCACTTGAAAAACACTAATTTTAGGGCCTTCTCCCAAACCGGCAGAACCAACTGTAATCTACAACATCCCCCAAATCTTTATATTAATCAAGCTCCCCAGATGATTCTGACATGCAGTCACCTCGGTAAAAGCTGTGTTTCTTTGGATATGTCAGAGAACCTGTTCACACAAGTCATGGAAAATAAAACTGTACTGGAGTTATGAAGAGATCTCTCTTTGTCTCTTTCTCCTCAGGTACACACACACATACACACACACACACACACACATACACACACTGAGGTACATGTGGGAATGCACCTTCCAGATGCAGAATACATCCATGAATACACACAATACATGCATGTTTACATAAAGGCTATGTATACAGGTAAAAAAAAAACAAAAAACAGGGGCTGGGGATATGGCCTAGTGGCAAGAGTGCTTGCCTCGTATACATGAGGCCCTGGGTTCGATTCCCCAGCACCACATATACACAAAATGGCCAGAAGGGGCGCTGTGGCTCAAGTGGCAGAGTGCTAGCCTTGAGCAAGAAGAAGCCAGGGACAGTGCTCAGGCCCTGAGTCCAAGCCCCAGGACTGGCAAAAAAAAAAAAAAAAAAAAAAAAAAACACAAAGCAAAAGAAGGCCAGCTAATAATAAAAGAGATGTCAAGATTTCAAACTTCTTTAGAATTCATGATTATATAAAAATATACAAATGGGAGGGTATAAGATGTTAAGACAAAGAGTAAAAGGTCTTCTGCGGCTACACAGCTCTGTTATAGACTCCTAATATGAGATCACATATTTGTTTATAATTCTGGCTCAGCCAGGAACTTACAAGAACCTCCTACACTTACACACACACACACACACACACACACACACACACACCACAGCCAAGACACGGGGCCACAGCACCCCCAAATCTAGCACAAAACCTAGCAATTACTTGCCGTCAATCAATGTGTGTTGAGCACAAGCCAGGATGAAAGGAGATGGGAAAGGAGGCAGGACAAAGTACACACAGAAGGAAACAGAGCCCTTGTCCCAAATCCCTGGGGTAAACTAAGAATAAGTAAGCTTAAGCTAATGAGGTTCAATGCAAAACAAGAAAGTTCATATCCCTGCAGGCATCATTAACTGCATCACAAGAAGCAGAAACACCTAGGGAAATGGAGAGAAAGAAAAAAAAAAAAAAACTCTTCAGATCCATGGTCAGGGTGGGGCCCAGGGCTATAAGGGCCCAGGGCTATAAATGCCATTTGAAGTCACCAATCTGGCCTCCTAGATTCTCTGTTCAGCCCCTCCACCAACGCCACACTATCTCTACCCTCATCCCCCCCGCCCCATCCCTCTGGCTCTGAAAGTCTTGTTCTGGAATCACACCAAACTCTCACAACTACCTTGTGCACTGTGGATCCTCTGGATCTGCAGTTCACCACTATCTGGCCGACCTCGGACTGGTGAACCTGGCCATGCAGAACTCAGCTCTGCTAAGTCTTTCTACCTGACTGCTGATGAGCCAATCTTCACACCCATGGAACAGCTAGCACTGATTACCCAGCACAGTGCTTGGCACACACACACACACACACACACACACACACACACACACAGGCCCAATAAACCTTGTTAAGATCAGCTGAGCCGGGCTGGGGATATAGCCTAGTGGCAAGAGTGCCTGCCTCGGATACACGAGGCCCTAGGTTCGATTCCCCAGCACCACATATGCAGAAAACGGCCAGAAGCGGCGCTGTGGCTCAGGTGGCAGAGTGCTAGCCTTGAGCGGGAAGAAGCCAGGGACAGTGCTCAGGCCCTGAGTCCAAGGCCCAGGACTGGCCAAAAAAAAAAAAAAAAAAAAAAGATCAGCTGAGCCATAGCAAGATTCCAAAGCACGAGTGACAAAGAGAATCCATGAAGGCAACCTGATAAGGGTGAGAAAACCTGCATAGGTGTTCAAACTAGCAGAGTGGACCTAAGACTACTTATAAACTTTCAACCTGCTTTAGGGATAATCACCACCCTAGTCACACTAGTGCCTATGAAAAAAACACCCACTATGCACCTGACACACAGTAGGCCCTCTTGTCTGTACTAAGGAGACACACCACGCTCCTCCCCCCCCCCCAATCCCAGACACACACTCATATTTCTGTCTCCCCTTTCCAACCACTCTGCTTCATGCTCCTCCGAGGCTTTCAGCCTTTCCCTACAAGACTGCTCTGGATCTACTTCATAATATTGCCCGTCTGCCTGCGAATCCCCCGGAGGTGTCCCTCCGAGTCCGGTAGCCAGGTGTGTGGAGGGGAACAGGGGCTCCGAATCTGAAGAGTGAACGTGAATGAGAAGCTTCCTGATCTGTTTGGATGCACTGCCAGGGCAGGAGTTGGAAAAGCCACTTCGATTGCCATTTCCCCAACTCCCCACCAATACCAAGGCGTCAGGCTCCTCGGTGGTGTGTTGGGGCACACTCAACTTCCTATGCAGCGCAGGGGTTGGGGAACAGCTTATAAAGCCAGTGGCAACAGGCCAGGATGGTAGGGGGGCGAGGAGGCATCTGCCTGGCCCCCTGAGGATGGAGACCCGAGAGCACCGCACGCGCTAGCGTGGCAGGCGGGCGCCCTGCAGCCTCCCGGGCTCTGGCTGGCAGCTGCGGGGAGGACGTCAGCACAGACCGCTCGCGGATTGCCCCCGACACCCGCCCCCCACCCCAGCCCGTCCGCTAAGTCCCGGGAGGCTGGTGCGCAGCGCCCCTCGGCTGCGGGACCCCGGCGCGGCGCTGAAGTTGGGAGCCGCGCTCCGCCCGCGAGCGCTGGTGCCCACCGCCCACACCCCACTGCCGCTCCCACGCCCCGCGGGTGCGGAGACGCCGCGGCCGGTGACATTCCAGAAGCACCTCGAGGTGGCTGCAGCCGGAGCGGGGCACCTGCTCGATCGCAGCACCCAGACCCCACCCCACCCCCTCTTTTCCTGTCTTCCCGGGAGCCCACACGCACCCCGGCATGCGGGATGCGCTCCCGCCCTCTTTCCGTCCCTCCCACTAAGCCACTGCCCCGCGCCCCGCGCCCAGCGCCCCGCCCGGCCGCGTACCTTGGGGGTCTGCACTTCAGGTCCCAGCGGCACCTCCAACTTCCTCTTGGTGACCCAAAAGAACAGCAGCACGGTGATCCAGAACACCCCGAAGATCGGCAGCACCAGGCGGCGAGTCAGGCGCCTCATGGTCCCCCCCTTTGCCGCCTCCGGGCGGAGCGGCGTCCCTGGGGCACCCCCCGGTGGTCAGGGCTGGCGGGGCAGGAGTCGCCCGCAGCACCTTCCCGGGAGGAGCGCTAGTCCCGGAATCGGGAGTGCGTCCAGGGTAGCCGGATCCTCCGGCCAGGCGCCCCCGCCCGCTTCGTGGAGAAGCGAGCGAGCCGGGGGTCGGAAGCTCGGGGCGCCCGAAATGCGGCGGGAAAGAGGCGCCCAAGGGGCAGCCAAGCACGGAGCCCTCTCCAGCCAGAAGACCGCGGTGGCCGCTGAGATGCTCCCCACGCCGCCGCCGCCGCCGCCGCCGCCACCGAGAGGCAACCTGACTGGAGCGGTGAGCCGAGGAGAGGGCGCGATCGCGATCGGAGGCAGAGCCTGGCACCCCCAGAGGAGCACGAAGGGGAGGGAGCACGGGGGAGGGCGGGACCGACAGACAGACTGACTCCAGGGAAACCGGGCAGGAGCGATCGGCCACCGGGCGCTACCAACGCCCGCCCACCCACCCAGGCGCCCTGTGCCGTAACGGGGCCGCTCGCCCCCAGCCTGGGGCGCAGCTCCCGGGCCGCTCTGGGTTGGAGCTGGGCGGGAACCGCACGCCAGGAAGCCCACCACTCCAGTTGCGAGCTGGGGCCGAAGGCTCTGCTTCAGCCAGGCGGGGCACTGTCTGGGAGGAGTTCCCGCTCCTTGCAGGGGGCTGCACGTGGCGCTCACACCGGGGTCAGCCCTCCTGGAGCCTTTGCTGGCCTGGCAGGGCTAGCAGAACAGCTAGGTTTACTTGTCTGGCCACTCCGGTCCAAGGTCAAGTTCAGCCTACTCCCCAGGGGTATTTCTAGGCTGTGGTGCAGGTGCCTAACAACTTTTTTTTTTCTGCTTAATGGAACGCTGAGCTAGTCTAAATTTAACTTTAAAGATGTCCTTTTAAAAATTAAGGCACAATTATCTCCCTGAAGGGTTTTTCTTGTGCTTATAAGCATCAGGGATTTGTGCCTACCAGAAAGGGGATTCAAAGTTGAATTGAACAACTAGGGTTACTTGGCAGGGGGGAGGCATGTCCGGTAGATTATCTTTCAGATGCCCCTTTCCCAACTACTTTGGGAAGTGTGTCCTCTTCCTACTTGCAGATTTTAAGCCCTTGGAGCTAGAGATAGAAAATTGTGAAATGCCATCCCCAGATAGGCCTCAGTAGACCTGAATAAAGACACCCTATAGGTGAGAATATGGCCTAGTGGCAAGAGTGCTTACCTTATATACATGAAACCCTGGGTTCGATTTCTCAGCACCACATATATAGAAAATGGCCAGAAGTGGCGCTGTGGCTCAAGTGGCAGAGTGCTAGCCATGACCAAAAAGAAGCCAGAGACAGTGCTCAGGCCTTGAGTTCAAGGCCCAGGACTGGCAACAAAAAAAAAAGAGAGAGAGAGAGAGAGAGACCTTATCACTAGGTAACTAACCAGTTCAGCCAAACTCAAAGTGCAAATCATAGGTAAGCCCTTGAAGGTCCTCATCTGTAACATGGATAGGACCATAACAGCTGTGAACACTGAAATGTTACAAGGTCCCAGTCTTAGTTACAAACTCAGAAGAAACAAAAACCTTGCTCTTGGGCTGGGCATATAGCCTAGTGGCAAGAGTGCCTGCCTCGGATACACGAGGCCCTAGGTTCGATTCCCCAGCACCACATATACAGAAAACGGCCAGAAGCTCAAGTGGCAGAGTGCTAGCCTTGAGCAGGAAGAAGCCAGGGACAGTGCTCAGGCCCTGAGTCCAAGGCCCAGGACTGGCAAAAAAAAAAAAAACAAACAAAAAAAAACCCTTGCTCTTCCTGGGGGAACAGGAGCAGTAACAGCCCTGTAATTTTTCATTGGAGGACCTGAGAATGATGCATGGACTACTCCAGCCACCGACACCACCCTCTTTGTTTACAGAGCTCAGTATAAAGGAAGAGCCCACACCTGCCTGCAGGTAGAAAGGTGTAAGTCAGAGCTTCAGAATTCCTCCTCCAGTAAGATGGAGCCCCTACCACATGTACTCAGAAACAGAGAAACCAAACAAAGCCCACCAGTACTTGCTGCCTTGTTTTTGTTTTTTAGCCACAGGGCAATCCTGTCGCATAGCCCTGAGGAGTCCTTGAACAGACAGTAGCTGGGAAGATTTTGGTCAAGAACATCTATGGAAATCAAGCAGCCAGGAAAAGCTTGCCAACCCAGTTGGGGATTCAGAATGGCTTGTAGACCACCACACAGAACCCTGGGAAAGGTGGTACTCTTGCCTTTATTAGAACACTACCCACTGTAAGGTTGGGTAGGCTACCCAGCTACCACAACGGCCACACAAAGGCCCAGGGAGATAACTGTCAAGGGGTGAGGTGGGTAGCCGCAAGAGTGTCCACGGCTGCAGCCTGCTGAGTTCCCTGGATCTCTTCCCAGAGACTCCTCCTGTAACTGCAGGCCTGGGCCTACCAAGTGTTCTGCAGCAGGCTCTGCAGGGGACCCTAGGCAGGCCACAGAGCTGCTGTCAGCTCCAGGCAGGAGCTGCAGCACCGGAGTCCGTTGCTCAGCGCTTTGTGATGCTGCTTCTGAGTAACAGATGGCAGACAGTTACACAACACCACCGCCAAGCTTTTGAGATGGTGCAGCCCCACACTGCCTGCTGCTGCCGAGGTTCCTCATTCGATTTACCATATGGGGAAACTGAGGCCCGGGGGGGTAAAGCAGCTCCATGTGAAGCCCACAGTGCCTGGGAGAGCATACATTTCCTTCCAAGGTGCTTGCTTGAATCATGATTTGGTCCTCCATTCAGGTGGGGAAGAGTTCCCTGGGTCTATGAAAGCCGTTAAGGGAATCCAATTTTGTTAAGTGTCATTACCTGATCCAGCCAAAGGGCATATTAGTCTGGGTTGTCAAAGCAGTAAGTGTCACTAGGATTGAAA
This sequence comes from Perognathus longimembris pacificus, assembly GCF_023159225.1. Lineage (NCBI taxonomy): Eukaryota > Metazoa > Chordata > Mammalia > Rodentia > Heteromyidae > Perognathus > Perognathus longimembris. Next base: position 57,685,250 of record NC_063168.1, on the reverse strand, counting down.
TAGATTTCAGGTGAGTTTTTAGCCATCTGGAAGCCAGGTGAGTCTCTGTGCAGGGCCCAGCCCTCTGGGCCTCTCCTGGAATACAGAGGTCACCACGCTCAGAAGGTATTTCAAAATCATCAATAACCAGCTTAAACAACATAGCACACTGTAGATCCCGGTGGGCGATTAGCTATCTGTGACCGTTAATCCAAGTTACTTTTTTTCCTCATCGCAGCCAATAGGGGAAGGAAAAGCACCTAGTAAAAGATTTTTAACATGGCAGGAATGAGAAAAATATAGGTGTCCTGAATTAGAACCCTCCTGGAACCTGAAAATGGATCTCTCTCTCTCTCTCTCTCTCTCTCTCTCTCTCTCTCTCTCTCTCTCTCTCTCTCTCTCTCTCTCTCTCTCTCCCTCCTTGATTTTCTTGAGCAAGTTCCTTATTTCTCTGGATCTGTTTTCCCAGAGGCAACATCATATTCTCAGGGAGACCCTCCCACATCTTACATGTTGGGGAGGGGACTCCCCTTCCTTGTCCCTGGATGAGGACTCTACACCACCCCTGTCATTGGCAAATTGTGTGTAAGCTGTTCTCTCCTCACAGCCGAGGATATTAGAGAGCAAATTGGGTACTGGAGCAGATGTGAGTCATTCCTGTTAGTATAAAAACTATGGAATAAAACCCATTATGGCCCCGGAAAGCTGTGTAAAGCAGCATATGGAGCAAATGTAAGCTGGGAAGAGGAGGAAGCTGTGAAGTCCCATGCATATGCTCTCTGGCGGCCGCCTGTGCTGTGGGTTTTCACACTTCGCTTTGCATTTCCTTTAGCTGTCCCCCTGTCACTCTCACTCAGCTCACTGCAGAGGCTGCAGCCTTTGTTCCTTTTCCATCAGATTCCCCAAGTCCCTCCTCTCTGCCATGTCTGTGTGTGTGCACACGCATATGTGCATGTGTGTGTTCACACATATGTGCACGGCTACATGTGTATCCTACCATCTGCCCACCATCAGACCTGTCACCACCTGTGAGATGCCCTTGGCGCCAGCCTCCAGAGCCCAGGCAGTTTTCTGTGGAGGTGTTGGGCCACCTGGAAAGGTGGCCAGGCAGATGGCAGCACAGTGAGATGAGATGCACACAACACTGGCCCAGCCCCGGCAGGGTTTCCCAACAGCCAAAAAAAAAAAGAGCAGCAGTGATAATTCAAAGCTGTCTGTCTTTGGGCATCCCCTGCAGTGGGCTCTGTTCAGGTTCTTTGACTATAAATAATATATGAGCTCCCCTGTCCCCCATGATCCTCTCTCTTTTCTTGCCACTGTAGATCCTGTCAAAGCCACATGTCCCAGATCTCCTGCAAGGACTTCTTTACACAGTGAGCGATAGAATCATTGAGGCTAAGTAGCAAATCAGGATCTGCGATTACCAAACCCATAGCTCCTCTGTCTGCCATATGGGTGCACCTTTGTCAAAAGAATAAAGCCAGGCCACTTTTCCTCTCATCTTTGTTGAGTAGAGAGGTGGCTTTATCTAAGGCATAAAGGATGTGAAAGTCACCTTTCTGTATCTTTATCCATTAAACAGCTCCTTCCACCCTCCTCCTATCCTCAGTGCTTCTCACCACCTTTTTTTTCTTGTGTACCATGGTATAATTTGCTTCCTTGAAAGGGATTTTCATCTTTGCATTTCAAAAGCCTGCTTTTACATTATTTTGAAATGCTCCCAAACTTTGTTTCTCATCCAAATGTCAAGTGTAAAAACTTACTACTGCAAGGATGATAGGCCTTTGCTGGTTGTTGAAATTGGTTTCATCTTCACGGATGGTGATCTGAGACTTGGGTCCCTCCCTCCCTCCTACCCCCCCCCCAACTTCCCATAAAAAATGCAAAGTTCTAATTATAGTGACCCAATTAGCTTAGCAAAAAGTCAAAGAAAATTCTTTAACCTGAAGTATCTGGAGGGGGTGGGGCACTGAAAGAGGAGAACACAAACAGAAAAATGGAGATACCTGATGACAGATATTGCACCCAAGGTCCCACATGTCAGACATCTAAGCCCAACATCCCCCTGCAGCCCCTCTAACAGCTAAAGACAGTCCTTCCTTGTAGCTCCGTCATGACCGTATGAGCAAAAGATCAAAGCAGGCCTACAAGGAAACAGAATCTCCAATCTTCCCAGAAACTTAACATAGACACCAAGCATGCCCCAACAGTGGACAACCACAAACCAAGACAACTTCTAGAAGCCAATGACACATTTTATATTCACTCACTAGTGAATATTGCAGACTGAGCAAGGTAATTCCTTGCCTTAGCTTTCTTTAGACAATCCTGGTTACTGCTGATGTTTCTATCATAATTAATAAAAATATCCCCTTCACTTCCAAGAACTTCCTATTTTCAACAGTATATTAGATGGCCACTAACAGGAGGATTAAATTTTTAGAAGGAAGATTGCTTCTCTCAGATGAATAAAAATATGAGTCTTTACCGTTTATTATGTGTGCGCTGAGGTTTGAAATACCCTAAATGTTCAAACAGTACTGTTATTTACTGTTCTGAGTAAACCATATATGCAAGACATTTATCCAAAGAAGCAATATGAACAAATTAAGCTAGCTTTATGAAAGGGAGTAACTGTGCCCCATCCCTCAGTCAGTGATGTTCTGATCCTATCCAGTCACCAGAAAAATGTTCTATCCATATAGCAACTCAAATATCCCACAAAAGTAGGTTCCTTCAGAGGGCAAGAAGTTCCTGACCTCCATCGCTAATCATCCTTCCAACCACCTCTTTGGGCCCACATGCGTAAAAGGGCCAAAAACTAGCATGCATGAATGAGATGCAGAAAGTGTAGGCTCATCAACAACATACGTGATCTTCAGGCATCATGTCGAGGCCACAGTAGGGAGCAGCAGGTAGGAAGTAGTCTGAGGAGCACTAGCAAGGAACCAGCTTCAATGATCATGGCCAACAGAGGTGGAGTGCTGCCAGAACTTTCCAAATTCTCCACAGAAGTAGGAATGCAGATGATCATGTGAAAACTCCCGGATTGTTAACTAATTCAATCATCATTCCCTCTGCCAAACAAAAATTAGGTGGGCTAAACTAAACAGGTCTTCAATCTGGTTCTAACCAGGTTGCAAATAGTATGCAACCAACAGTGGTCTAATAAAGCATCTCCTATCTTGAGGACAGATATGCGCACCTAAGGCAAACAAAGTTTGGTCCATTTTCCTAGTTCAATGCTCCTCATTTTGTATTTTCAGAAACTGTATGGCCTGCCTACAGCAAGATAACATGATCAAGCCAGGTACCAGTGGTTCATACCTGTAATTCTAGCTACTCAGAAGGCTGATAGCTGAAGACCCAGGTTCAAAGCTAGCCCAGGCAAGAAAGTCTGTGAGATGCTTATCTCCAGTTAATCCAGAAGGAGGAGAAGGGAGAGGAGGAGGAGGGAGAGGAGGAGGAGGGAGAGGAGGAGGAGGAGGAGGAGGAGGCCGCCAAAGCAGTAGCTGTGCTGCTGCCACCAGCAGAGCTATGGGGTCAAGTGGTAAAGCACTAACCTTGAATGAAAATACTAAAGGACAATGGGTAGAGCACTGCCTTGAACAAAAACACTAAAGGACAATTTCCAGGCTTTCTTGAATTCAAGACCAAGAACTTACACACACACACACACACACACACACACACACACACGCACGCACACACACACACACACGCATGCACATGCTCATGGTAAAACTTGGGTTATACCATGTTTATGCTATGCCTACCATGCACACCTACCACATGCATACCACTTTCCAAAGTGACTTCTTCCCAGGCTTCATAGGTAGCTGAGATACTTCTCAAGATAGGAGTTTGAGGAACTACTAAACCCAGAAGTTTCTAGTTAATTGGCCAAACAATCGACAAAGACATTGTGAGCTCAGACACTGAGCAATTTACTATGAGAAATACAAACAAATAGAATGCCTCTCCCCAGTTATCCTAGAAAGTATAAGCTGGTAATCAGAACAAAAAGACTCAAGTGTCAAAAGGCCTAGTTCTTCAATCTTGTGTGTTTTTTTCACGACTCCTTAGTTGAGCCCTTCAGTCCACCTGAGAAATGGCTACATTAGAGCAGCAAAGGCATTGCTAGAGCCATCTTCTGCACCTGCCTTCCATCTCCCTCCCTAAGTGCAGCACAAATATTAATTAAACATAGATTATTTGAAAAGTGCTTTTAGCATTTGAACTCAACTGGGCTGCATCAGAGAATGATATTAATGTCATCCCCCTGTTGGCAAACTGCTGTTTTAAAAATAAATAAAAATAAAAAGACTTTTTCTCTTCTTCAGTGTTCTCCATGCAGACAATTTATTTTGCTCATCCTCTGGCTATCTCACCTTTTGTGTCATCATTTTCATGAGACAAGTGAAAATAATATTTCTGTTGTGCTCTGGAGAGCCAAATCCCTTTTTCTGGCTTGATCAAAAAAAGAAGAAAAAAGAAAAAGAAAAAAAGGACTGGTCTGAGCAGTAATAGAAAGAAGCTTGATGTACAGTCCCAGCCCAAATCCTCAGGGAGAAATAATGCATCTCTTTGGGTAAAAGAAATCGCTTATACTTATGAGGTAGGAGATTTTCAATTTATAAAGGTTTCCTATTTCTTTTGATTGGCCGGATAACTGCATTCCAGAAAGGTTAGGCTTTTATTGCATAAGACAGAACTGCCTCTTGGATCTGGGATTGAAAAAAAGAATTTCAAAAAGGGATGAGTGACAAGCATCCATCTCCATACCTTGGACCACTGCCCCCGGGGACAACGAAGGCAGTACAGATCACAGGGTTAAAATCCATTTAGCTACAGAGATGGGAAACTTCCTCTGAGCGATTTCTTCTCCCATCACCGCTCTCAGGCCTGAATTCCAAATTGATTTCCTTAATAACTATTAAAGATCTTTTTAATTAAACCAGGCATCCTCTTCCCTGGCAAACTTTTCTTGATGACATCTCTGGTTAATTAAAGGTTTAAGCTGCAAAGACGTATTACATAAGAACAGGGGGAGCTGCTTTATGGCATGCCAGGGAGACGTCCTGCTGATTTCTACTGCAGCAACCCGGCTCTGCCTGAAAGCTTGTTCTGGTCTTCTTTTATGGCACACACAAGGCCCCAGAAAGGGTTAATAATAAAGATGGTTGAGGGGAGGGGATTTCTATGTTTCCTGAGGTCCCGTTTCTGTTTCTCCTTTCATGCTTGTCTGGTAAGTGTGCATCAAGTATTTCTCATTAAAAACATCACTCATTTTGATCACAATTCACTGATGCTGACAAAACATTTTTACCTTTTCATCCCAAATTCCTGAGCTTGTTGATACATTTATAATCAGAAAGGAGTAAAAGTCTTGTTTTTAATGTGCCTATCAAAAACGCAGCCACCTCTACAAGAGAATGTGCCAGTTTCTCACAAGAAATAAAGTATTTTATAGGTAAAAATGAATGGAGATATATATATATATATATATATATGTATGATTGCTCTGACTCATTAGTAAATGCTTCTGATACATTCAGTCTCCTATGGACGTGTTCATTTTTTACCAGGCCCCCTATTTTGAAATGACACGCAAGGCAAGGTATTCAGAATATCACTTCAAAATAAAGCTCTTCCTTTTTTTTCTGTATGCAAAGTTGAGTAGATCTTACATTGGGAATCAGACCTCATCTCTGTTGTCAGCATGGTCCAAAACACTAAATCTCAGACCTAGATGCACATAGGAATTAACTCTGTTGTTGGAAGTCAAAGGCCTCCATCTCACCTCTGCCTGCTGAAATGTTATGAGTACTGTATCCAGGTACTCAGGTTTGAGAACCACTGGTCAATTCAATGCCTATAAGTGAAGTCAGTGGGGAAAATGCCCACTGTCTCTGAAATTTGATCAGACAAACAACCCACACAGGTAAAACAAGACAGAGGGAAGTAAGATGTTACCAACACTGCTGAGGAAAGGGGCTCCTATTCTGATGAGTTATCAAGGTGGAAAAAAAGTCCCTTGGGCGAGATTCCTCAGAATTTTGTTTGATTCAGTTGGGTGATGATCATGCTTCAAGAAGCATTGCTACAGATAACTAGGAATACTTGATTTTCCAATTTTAACATTTTTTTACACTTGAAAATTTCCTGGAAATTTGCATGATATCTGACATCCATTATTTCATCTGATTCTCTTAGCAGTGCTGCCTTCATATAGACAGAAGTGATAAGTTAACTAGCCTCCTGCCTAGGTCCTTTATGCATCTCACAGTGGCAACTTAGATCCCAGCTGTGGTATAATGGAAAATGTAACTGGGCTGGGTGTTTTCCCTTTTCTGCCTGTGTGATTTGTGGCATGAGACTAAACTTCTCTGGAGTGTGATGTCTTCATCTGTAAAGTGGAAAACTAAATCGATGGTCTCGACAATCCTTTCCATCTCGATCTTTCATGCAATGCATTTCTGACTCCTTTTCTAAAACTCTTTATCCATCTCCATTTGGCTCTAAAGCAAATATATACAGGGGCTCATTGAGTCATCAGGGGAAATACTCACTATTAGAAGGTTGTTGAGGGAGAGATGAGTTTGACAAAAATCCTCCCACTTGCAATGGCCAGATACCATCAGAATGGCGAATACCTGCCTTCATGACTGAAGGTGGCATGGTGTAGAGAGAGGCGTAAGGCTCCAGAAAGGGGCTGAGCCATGCTCCTCTCCCTCACGCTTTTAGGAGAACACAGCAAGTTCTTTGAGCACATTTCTGACATAGTCAACAACTTTCAAACAGAAAGAATATGCTCTTGTAAAGGCTCCCAAGCAAACCCAATTCCCCCCATTATCTGAGTGCTCTGTGATTCCATAACCTCTCACATTTTCACTCCTTTCCCCAGAACAGGTTCATGGCAGAGCTGGGGGTTGATGAGTGAGGACCAGAGCTATTTAAAATTCCTCACCTGGGGACACTTTCATTTGGTATGTATTGTGCGAGTTTTTTTTACTACCAGAGCATTTTCATGCGTTGCTTGTGTAATTAAAAATAAATAATTAAAATCCTTGACGGTTGATGGGTTTTTCTTTCTGGGCTCTCAAAGACAAAGCAGTCTCCAGGGTGTAACAAATGGCTCTGAACTTTTTACTGGTGTGTGTTGTGTGTGTATGTGTAAGAGACACAGTGTGTGTGAGGGACATACTGTGGGGGTGAGACTCTGTGTGTGTGTGTGTGTGTGTGTGTGTGTGTGTGTGTGTGTGTTAGAGACAGGCATGGGATCTCTTCTATAAGAACTGATGGAAATGGACATTGATACTAATACAATAATAATAATGTTTAAACTTAGATGTGAACTATGTGCACATTAGGACCGATATAAACTCTAAAGCTAGATTAGTCTAGCAGATCATGGGCCAGTGGAGCAAGCTAGGAGAGAACAAGAATAAAAGACCAATTCTACTCACTGACTCATAGTTATTCTCTCTCTCCTCATGGTTACTCATGTTCTGTGTGCGTGTATGTGTCTGTCTTCCACTCCATCTCTTTTCCCATCTCCCATCTCATAGCCACTCAAAACCTCTCTCAGAATACTGTCTTTCCTGCTAAACATTTTCAGCTGGAAGTCATCCCCCATGACCCTCTTGACAGTCCCACTAGAATGACATTAACAGTGCTCATTGAGCAGTCCTTCCTCTAATTACCACTGGAAAACTCTCTTTGTCCTTCAGGGAAAAAACTAGCCAGCATTCAGTGCACTGGTCTGCGGATATAAGACCCAAAAGCCTCTCAGAACGGAGTTAAAATGCAGAGCACCACACACACCCCCCAATGATGGGCATATCATGGAGAGTCAGAATTTTGAGGTCAGCTGGCTGAGGCCCTGATTCTCTCTAGCCTGCCCACGATTGGGGGGGGGGGAGTGTCTCTGAGTGTTCTGGCCTTCATGACACCATTCTATTCAGAATCAGCTGAAGTGATCAGTGTGGCTCAAAAAGGAGCTAAAAGAGACAAGTTAAAGAACCCTAGGATCAAATAAATGGCATATAAAACAACAAAAGCAAGAAGAGCCAGCAAGCATTGGTCAAGGCAGGTGATAGGACCACACTAAGTGAGGGGTCAGTGGAGGACTTCATAGGGGACCAAGTCAGAGACTGGCATCCAGTGCCAGCCCCACTATCAGTTTTAGGTTTCTCAAGCTACTGGGTCCTCATTTCCCCAGTTTGGAATGACAGTTGTTACAAGATGGACCTCAGGCTTCTACCTCGCATTTGCTACTTATTGACTGTGACTTGGAGACAGGCAGCCATTCACCATCTGGACCAAAAGTGGCACTGGGGACTCATCTTCACTGGGTTGTAGACAAGAAGACATTGCATACAAAGCCGGTAGCACAGAGGTCATCGTAAGCCAGCTCACACTGTTGTTCAGGTTGTGAGAACTGAGCTATCACCTCAGAAGTTAAAAACGGGCTTTTTATACTCTTAAGTCCCCACTACTTAATGGCATGGTACGTGTGATGAAAATACTTGACTCCTTTTAAATGAGTGTCTCCTTGTACATAAATAACCCTATGAGAGGAAATATGAAGAGAACAACCACTAGCTAACCCCTCTGGACAAGTCCATGTTTACAACTCTGGAGGGCATGTGAATTTTCTTACATCTGAACCACTTTCTATCCCTGAAATTCTCCCCTTGCTGAGAGGTAACGCAGCCTCCAATCAAGGGGGAGAAAGTTAGCTACTTCCTGCCCAGCCGCCCTTACAGCTAGAGCCCAGGATTTCACTCTGCTAATCACAGAAGCTCTTCAGTGTGGTGCCAGGATCACCTCTAGAAGCTTAACCCTGCTTTTCCATGAGCTCCCGCGATTCTTTTTATATTGTTTCCACTTCATTAGCCAAGTTCATCTTCAGTAGCTTGGAACCCTCAATTCTTTGGGGAGTACACAACCTCTCTGATTCAGTTTCCTCATCTTCAGAATGGAGTTTAGTTCTAGGAAATAATAAATGTCAAATGTCCGGCACCAGGGACTCAAAAAATGTTATCCCTCAAAGTCAAGTCCAGCAGCAGTCATACATACTCTCAAGCTATCATGTTTCTTATAGTTCTTGTTGATGTTTGAGAGATTTGTGCCTCAGGCATCCTTACAAATCCTAGAAAGATCCCATTTTATTGGTTTGTTTCTTAGCTAGAGTGAGACAGGAGGGCAGGAATAAATCATCTTCCAGGATTACATAGAGAATCATTAGAATCAGCAAAGAAAGAGCTGTATAAACAGAAGCCAAGATGGAACCAATTCTGGCTCTTGATTTATGAAACCACAGCTCCATTGTCCAAAGAAAAAGGAAACAAAATTAAAAGAGAAGGGAAGGAGAAGGGAAAGAAAAGGGAAGGAAGGGAAGGAAGGAAAGGGAAAGGATGAAGAGAAGGGACTGGAAGAGGAAATAAGTGAAGGGAAGGGCAAGGATGGGAAGGGGAGGGGCCTAAAACCTTTAAACTAGCTTAAGCAAAGAAGAACAATTGATGACATGGATAGCAGAGGTATCTCACAACACCCCAGGGCAGTTATTACATAAACTTCCACACACATATCAACAATTATATAAAACAAATATGCATGCATCTTCTTTCACAAATTTTCTACATGGATCTTCTCAGGAGTCCTCATTAGCATTTCCATGAGCTGGAGCTTTGCCCTTGATAGACTTTTAATGCAGTGCTTTCATTCTCTCCCAAGAACAATCCAACGAGCTGCTAGCCTCTGCTTGGTTATGAGATTGAACTGTTTTCATCCAGAACTCCCCCTCACACACAGTCACATACACATATTTTTCCTGTTTCTTTCTAGTAGCTATAAAATAGTATATAACCCCTTCAAATGTGTTTCTCTTTGACCCATACTCCATCAAAATTATTCCAGCCAGTTTCCTCTTCTGTTTAGGGAGGGTTGGGTATGGTTACGGCATCATTAATTAATTACTAGACTCCTGGTCTGGTTACCCTGGCAATGCCCACCAAAGCATTCAAAAGAACCCTTCCAACAGAACAGCACGTGGAGTAGTCCATTAGCTGTTTGCTTCACACAAGTAAGCCAAAGACAGAGAACACCTGCTACAGAAATGAGCAACCCAGAGATGCTCAGGAAATATTCACTGACCAGCTGACAACATGCAGGTAGGTGAAGAGAGTGCTGAGGCTGTGCTCTTGAACCTCTGAGGGCACATGGCTGGCGGCTGGGACTCTATCCAGAGAACCATAGCCAGTGTGATTTCACAAGGGCCTTGGTAAGGGACTGACTTCTTTAAAAGCAATCTAGACGAGTAGAGTAGAGGAGAAATCTATGAGGCTTTTGTTTGACCAGGTTGCTCTTCTTGGGATGAGGGCAATGCTGGGCCAGCCGGTTCCCTGCTGATCACTTCTTCCACCGTCTCCCAAGGTGACAGAGAAGATTCTGCACGTCAGTCTTGGGAAGGCTGGCACAGCACCAGCTTCACTGAAGGTAACCAGCCTGGAGCAGCTCCCTCCCTCGCAGGTGACTAAGATGCCAAGGTACACATAACTACAAGAGCTTAATTACAGGTGAGTAGATATCTCATCTCATTTCTTCTCTCCTTATTTTTTCATCTTTTTCATATATATATATATATATATATATATATATATATATCAGGTTTTTGAGCAGGGCCTCACACTTGAGCAAGCATTCTACCACTTGAGCCAAGCAACCAGTGCCTCTTTTTTTGTGTGCCTTAGATAAGGGCTCATAGTTTCTGTTTCTTCCATTGGCTTTGGACCACTATCTTCCTACCTATGCCTATTATATACCTGGGATTGCAGATTTGAACCACTGCACCCCACTTGTTCATTGATTTTAGGGTGGGGGTCTGGGTTACATTCTCCTATTTCTACCACCCAAGTAGCCAGAATTAACCAATATGAGTCATTGTGCCCAGCCTCTACTTCATCTCTTCTAAGACTATGTTCTTGGCTCTTTCCTCTAGCAAAGTTGCCCTTCCAAATATATCCCAAATTTAGGTTGAAACTACTTTCCTTGTTGCCTGTTCAATCACTGATTGCCTTTTGAATTTCTTTTGACTATAAAAGACACAGAGAGAGACCCACTTAAGCTATTGAAAAAATAGAGAACGCACTGTTACTTGACTCAGCCAGGTCTCCCAGAAGCAGAATGTAAGGGACTGGAAAGCACAGGGCCCAAGCAGCTAGCAGCTATTCTGCTTCTTGGCCTCCCACTGGTGGTGTGTCTCCTCTCTGCAGACCTTCTCACTCCTGGTTTCTACTCCTATGATTTCAGCTCCTATGACTCTGGCTTGGGCTTGAGTTCTGACAAATTAACTCTCCCTCAATATTCCAAGTCTGAGTTTCAAGAAAGGGACTCAGTTTACCCACCTGGGCACAGGAACCTCCCCTAGACCAGGTAATTGACTGAGACGTTAGGACTGCGTTGGACAATCTCTTCACTCTAAGATTTAGACAAATGTCTGAGAAGAGGCTCTGGAGGTCCAGGACAGGCACCCCTACTTCCATGATCAGAATCTTACAAGACATATTTCCTGCAGTATCTGTGCACTGCTGGCCTTCAATACGCATACTGCCTTGTCCTCCCACATTTTTCTCTACCTTCAAGCACCCTTGCTCTAAATATGTCCTTTATATCCCCTTTATTGCCTACCACAGCCATATCTCTGGTTGGGTGGGAGGTATGTGATCTCTATCCAGAGCCTCCTGGATTTCATCCCACCTGTGCACCACCCCAACACACACACACACACACACACACACACACACACACACACACACTTTTTCTTTTTTCTTTTGCCAGCCTGACCACTATCCCTGGCTTCTTTTTGCTCAAAGCTAGCACTCTGCCACTTGAACCACAGCACCTCTTCTGGCCTTTTCTATATATGTGGTGCTGAGGAATCGAACCCAGGGCTTCATGTATATGAGGCAAGCACTCTTGCCACTAGGTCATATTCCCAGCCCGCACACACATACTTCTTTTACCTTCACACAGCCACCACTTTCTTGTTCACTGAAAACCATTTGTCTTCCTACTTCTGTTCTATGAGACATTTAATCAGCCAAACCTACTTTCTCACAGAATTCCAAGGACTTCAACTTAATGAAGATTTTCCTATCACAACTAATCAGAGTGGTCCATCAGTCTAAGTTAAGTTATATATTAGTTTCCACACACAAAAGTAAAATTCCATTCTGACACATGAACTAGAGATCAACTGCCTAACTTCAATTCCCAAGGCTTAATGACTCCAAGGGCTTTCTGGATGGGTTCACAGGCCTCAACTCCAAGTAAACACCACACACCCCTCTCCATGCTTTCATTCCTTCATTCCTTCCCCATATATGTGCACCTACCTGGTGCATGTCAAGTCTTCCCGGATAAGGTGAATGACACACAGAGTGAGCAAAAGCAGACAAGTCCTTGCTCTCCTGGAAACTAACACTAGTCAAGTACCTGTATAGCTGATTATATATAATATATAATAATATATGTCACATATTAATGTATATATATATATATATATATGTACATACATACACAGTAAGAAAAGGTCAATGAGAGAAATACAAAGCTTGGAGACCATGTAACAAAGAAATGTGATGGAGACTTGAGGGCCCAAGGGAGATTTTGCTAAAGAAATGAGATTTTTACACAATGTGGAAAACAAAGTTGGCTAGGACAATGAAACTTATGTAAAGGTCCAGTGGCCAGGAAAGGTACTTTCATTGAACTATGACTAGAGATATAAGGGGAAGAGCAGACCCAGCAGGGCTTTGGCGGTCATGTTAAAGACTCTGGGTTTAACCCCACCAGCACAGGGAAGCTGGGCCTAGAAGGGCTTTAAAGGACAGTGTGATGAGGAGAGGTCACAGGAGATGATGCTTGCACACTCCTAGGTTCAAAGGCCCTCTTTAGCTATGCAAAGATGAAAGCAATTTTCTGAAAAGAATGGTCTTTGAAAGATCAAAAAAAAATGGAATCTAGTGAAGGAAATACAAGCAAGATGACAGAGCTGGGACTGGAATGTTTGTAGCTGAAATGGGAGAAGAAAGCATATATGAGTCAAATGAGAGGAAGACCATCAAGAGCTGCCAAGTTGCTGAAAGAGTGAATGTATGTACGTAAGAAATTAAGTAAGCCGGGTGCTAGTGGCTCATGTCTGTAATCATAGTTACTCTAGAGGCTGGATCTAACGATCCAGGTTCAAAGTCAGTCCAGGCAAGAAGTCTCTTATCTCCAATTAATCACCAGAAAACTGGAAGTGGTACTGTGGCTCAAAATTGGTAGCACATTAGTTTTGAGCAAAAGACCTGGGGAGAGTGCATAGGCCCTGAGTATATGCCCCATGACCAATGAACGAAAGAGAGGGGGAAGAAAGAAAAAGAGAAAGAAGAAAGGGGGGATGATGATTAAGTGAAGCTGGTTGGAGAAATGAGCATGCTGGCTCAAACTGGAGAAAGTTTCTTCCAGAAAGTGGCATTTGGACTGGACTCACAGAGATATGGTTCTGTTGGATGGGGAATGGGAACATTAGATGTCCCTTAGGAAGATGCTCAGATGATGGGCAGGTGACTGTACTGGTATATTTTATACATAGTCTTCAACCAGGGAATGCTGAAAGTACACAGAGGTACTCATTCAACAAAGCCAAGGTGTACTGGGTATCACCTATGTAACCATTGTGTGTACACACTGGTTTGACACCACTGCCTTGATTTCACACCATCAAATCCATTTTGAACTCCCAGCCTACAGAACTTCAGGAGAAAACAGTTGTATTCTCTTAAGCCCTCCAATACATTTTGTTACAGCAGCAATATGAAATTAATTCATGTTCTGAAATGCTGTGGTCCAAGCTCACCTTATAGAAGAATCTCATAAGAATTCAACCTGATAACCGTTGGCATCAATGGCACCCAGACGGCTTGCTAAAAATATGGACTGTAGGCTTCTCTCCAGACCAAATGATGCTAACTCCCTGGCTGGTGGAAGTTGCAATGTCTTCCTTTACAGGAAACATACCGGGGAGTGTATACGTCCTCTCAAGTGTGAAAATGGGAGTGAGAGGTTGGGGAAAGAAGAAATATTTTTAGTGAGCAGTGACAAGCATTTTACGAATGAATTCATGGAGTCTCTCACTGATACCATCACATTTGCGTTACAAATTCCACTGTGCTGATAAGGAACCTTACCACAGAGAGGTATCTAACAATGCAGCTCGTGTGTTAAGTGCAGTTTCCAAAGAAACAATTTCTTCTCCCACAAAGGAAATTTTCTTTTAAAGTCCAAACTAGCAGTAGGAAAGCGGAGGACAAACCTTTCAGTTGACATGAGTCCGTGTGAGGGAAGAGCCCATGAAGATCTACCTTCATTTTCCCTCTTGGCAGGAGAGGGGCAGAGATCAGAGAGGAATGGAAGTTCCAGGCTGGTAAATGGAGCCATGTGGGAATTGAGTCACCAGAAGGGGTGTTTGGGAAATTCATGTGCTTTCATAGGCAGAGTCATTGATTTGCTGGTATTCTGCCACTCTCTGAGACACTGCTAGAATTAAGTGGGCACAAACTTGACAAAAACCACATCTAACATGGAAAAATAGCTAGTAAAAGTGTGGACACTCTTTCTTTCCCCAACACTGCCATTTCTATATCACCTCCTGGGCTAGACAGTTCCTGATTCTTTCCTGGATTGCAGGTAGAAGCCCAGAAAACCCAATCTGCAATCACTGGGAGTTACAAGGAGAAAATTGCCAGGTTGAACAAATAGGCACTAGGACTGAAGCGGATAAAAGTGGAGGTTTAACTCCATTGTACAGGGGAGATTGGCAAGTAGGTTTCAACTTGAGCAGATAATTGCAATGGAGGTGAGATATCTCATAGGATATCTTCAGAGGGATATATTATATATATATATACCATGACATTATATAATATATAAATTATCTTTTTAATAACAAGCCAGGTACAAGTATGTGGGTAATTGATGCATATGCATGAGAACATAATTAAGAACTAGAAGACCTGGAAGATTTTCAAGCTCTATGGCAATTATAAACCATGAAAAAAGTATCCTTCCTTGGGGCGTAAGGCTATTATTTCAAGCATCTCTCCTCATTAGGGATCTGGAACTTACTGTGCAGAAAAAGAATACACAAGAGATGAGCCGGCATAAACTAATCATGATTGCTGGCTTTGTGCTTTTCCAAAGTCTTCCCACATGTTACCGTATTTGTTCCCAACATGTATTACTTTCATATTGCTGCTGTAACAAAACGCATTTAGAGGCTTAAGATAATACAACTGTTTTCTCCCGCAGTTCTGCAGGCTAAATATTCAAAATGAGTTTTATGGAGCTAAATCAAGGTGCCATTAAGGATGGGTCCTTTGGAAGACTTCAGAGGAAGATCCATTTCCTGCTTGTCCCAACTTAATGCCCCTTCATCGAAGGCTCCTTCCTTCACTTTCAAAGTTTACTGTCGAACACCTTCAAGTGTCAGCTTTGCTCATCGTACATTTGTCCCTCTGATCATCTGCCATTCTCTAATGAGGAAACTTGTGACCTACATCTGATCCTCTCAGATAAACCTCTCAAAGACTTTTCCCACCTCTAACTCCTTTGCTTAATCATGCCTGCAAAGTCCCTTTCACCATATAAAAGGTCTGAGGGATCAGTAAATAAAGAAGTAGATACATAAATCCCACTTGAAGACACTGAGATTCAGAGAGTTTCTAACTTTGCTTGTTTGTGTAATTTTACTCATGCATCCCACCAGTATGAATTCAGTGCTCTCTGTGTGTCAGACACAGAGTAAAGCCTACTTTGATGAGTTTATAAACTAGTAGAGAAAGTAAACGGTTATTTAAAAATTCATGTAGAAGCTGGATGCTGGTGGGTCACATATATAATCCTAGCTACTCAAGTGGTTGAGATCTTTGGATCTCTGTTCAAAACCAGACTGGACAGGAAAGTCTCTGAGACTCTTACCTCCACTAAAAAAAGAAGACAAAACCAAACAAAACAAAAACAAAAAAAAAGCCATAAAAGCCAAAAGAATCCGGTAGTAGAGTTGTGGCTCAAGTGGTAGGATACCACCCTTGAGCAAAATAAGTTTAAGCCCCAGACTGGCACCAAAAGAAATGAAAGAAAGAAAGAGGGCTGGGAATACGGCCTAGTGGCAAAAAATGCTTGCCTTGTATACATGAAGCCATGGGTTCGATTCCTCAGCACCACATATATAGAAAAAGCTAGAAGTGGCACTGTGGCTCAAGTGGCAGAGTGCTAGCCTTGAGCAAAAAGAAACCAGGGACAGTGCTCAAGCCCTGAGTTCAAGTTCCAGGACTGGCAAAAAAATAATAATAATAAAAGAAAGAAAAGAAATTTCACATATATATAAATAGATATATATTTATATAAAGAAATGAGGTATAAATAACAGAGCAATCATCACTTGGATTTGGGGGAGGAGGATCAGGAGATGACCCTTTGAGAAAGCATTCTCTATATAAACCAAGCCCTGACCAAGAACAGGAGTAGACAGCCAAAAGGAGCAAGAACATTTGTTCCTGAAGAACTAGCAAGTGCAAATATCCTCAGAAAGAAATGTGTAATTGCCAGAAACCCGTGTGACTTTCACAGTGAGTGAACGTCACCTCCTCTGAGAAGGCTTCCCGACTCTTGACAATGAACCCTTCTTAGATTTGCAAACCTTGCCAGAGAAATTCACTGACTTTAGCTCCAGAAATTCCTGGCTTTCCTTGACTAGACTGTGAATCATGGAGAGCAAGGACTATGTCAGCTCATCTCTGAGTCCTCAGATTTGCATGCCTTGGCCTGCAAATCACTGCTCAATAAATACTCAATAAATGTATGTATGAACAATTGACAAGTCTCTACTTGCATAACACTGCATGAGGCTTAAGTATGATTGGGTCACGATGTTATTGACATTACAAGTCTACCATGCAGAGAAAACAGTATAGCTTTACTTCCTGTTATTTACCTATTTTCTTCTTGCCCTCCACTTCCTCCACAGACCCAGAAAGGACTGGCATTCCATTCAAATTGTAGTTGATCTCTTAGTAGCCTCTTTGTGTGATATAATATTCCTTGGGTTCCTCAGGCTTTCAAACTTCTGGTCATTTCCACTGAAGTGGTGGCCAAGAGAATGAAGAAGACTGGTCAGCTGATAATCTAGTAGTTTCCCCATAGCCTTACCTGAGAAATACCTCTGAATTATTTCGTGTTGGAACAGAAGGCATTCGGAGACAAAGTCATATTGTAACCAGACTCTAAGAACAGTACCGAAAGCAAGGCATTAATCTCCTATGTCTACTTTTCTACACAAGTATTATTACAATGACTAAATGACATGACAGACCACCTCCTGAGAGCCCCCTATAACTCAAAAAATTGGCTGGTGACATACTGTTCCTTGGTCTTGTTTTCCTCATCTGTAAAATAAAGAGAACAAAATCTGTCCTGCCCTATGGGGTCATATTTTTAGAGGGTCCAATTTCAATGTGAAAACTATATGTTGTGAAGGGAAGAAGAAAATGAGGCAGAAAATAACACATGGTCATGTTCCCCCCAACCCACATCTCTAACCTGGTTCATCCTCTCAACACATAGATCAAGAGCCTAGAGTCAGGTGTCAATTACAGCCATCTTTCAGTATCCATGGGGATTGTTCCAGGACCCCCCCCCCCCCACACACACACAGATAGCAAAGGATGATTAAGTCCCTTGCATAAAATTGCATCATTTTGCACAGAACCTACACATTCCCTCCTATATACTTTGTCATTGCTAGATGACTTAGAATACCTAATTTGATATAAATAGGTGCTGTGATATAAATACTTGTTAGGCTACACTGTTTTTGGAATAATGACCAGAAAAATAGTCTATCCATGTTCAGTACAGGTGAAAACTTTTTAAGATTTTAAGTCCCCAACTTGTTGAATCTGCAGACACAGTACAGGACCCACAACAGCTAAGGGCGGGGGGGCACGGTACTCACCCAGATTTCTACAGATTCCACTGTCTTCTGATTCTGAAGCCATTTCCAATGTTGTCTCTCAGCCTTCCTGGCCTTCTTAAGCAATCTCCTTGCCTCTGTTTTCTCTACCTCCCTCTCTACTGTGGGGACAGAGGCTGCTATTCAATACCCAGACAGGCTTTGTGATGCTAACTCCTTCCTCTGGCTTCTGTTCTAGGCCTTTCCATCTGAAGCTCTCTAGGAATGTGTCCCATCTTCATAAAGCCATGACAAGCTCCTCTACAAGAAGGCATTTCCGAATCCTTTAGGCCACACTTAAATCTTCCAGGCTGAATATTCCCAGCAACATTTTTAAGAAGAACTACACCTTGGAGGACTTAATTATCTTCCATTTGTTCCACGTGACTTGCTTCCTCAACTAACTATAAAACCCTTCAGGACTAAGTCCTAGATACCTTTGTGTGGAGAAGCACTCACTGGGTTATCTAATTCCCACTCATTGACTGAAGTTACTGTATGCCCCCTTGTTCCCGGGCCCCTCAGCTCAGACCACAGACTCATCAAGTCAGAGCTCACCATCTCACCCAGACACTGGGGCAACAGCAGCAGGTGGAGGCCTCTGGCAAACGCAGAAGGCGGTAAGAAAGCTGATTTGCCCATAAGTAAATAACTGTTGTAATTATGGAAGATTATTCTCAACAGACCAGCAGACAGAAACCAATTTGCATAACAGACGCAGTTATTCACTGAAATGTTTGTGATTTGTCTACCAAAACAGATGAAGACCCGAAAATTAATATATGTTCGCAAGCACCAAATGCTCATTACTTCACTCTCTTCTCCCTGAGACATACGTGTGGCCCTGGTCAGACGTAGCCTTTGCATATCTATTTCCATGGGTGGGAAACTGGGTGCGGGCCTGAGAGAGCAGACTGGCAGGAAGGATGAGGAATATAAAACTGATTTGGGGGTGAACAAATGCAGCAGTGGTACTCACTAGACACCATGTTGAAAATAAGCTATACAACTTGTAGGGGGCGGGGTGGGGGGGAGGAAAAAACTGGAAGAGATCAAAGGAAGGGGTGACAATGCCCAAAAAGAAATGTAGTCATTACCTGATTTATGTAACTATAACCTCTCTGTACATCACTTTTATAATAACAATAAAAAATAAAAATTCAAACAAAGAAATGATGTGGCTTGTCAATTGTCTAAGAGGTGACGATTACCAGGGCCCATCTGATGGAGGCCTTAGAGATGGCTGGCATGCCCTCAACACCTGTTACTGAGGCCTATCCTGGAGGGTGGTGGAAGAAGCAAGAATTGACCAAGAAAAGTTGTCTGGTAAGTTTTGAAACATGATTCTTTGCATAGAGCAAAGAAGAAGCTTTTTGTGACTTAAGTTACCTCATTGGCAAATCCAAGGCACCAGTCATCCCAAAACAAATCCAACACCAAATCATCAGTAAATCTGAGAAATGTGACATGCTATGAAAGTAAAATGTGTCCAAATGAAGAAGACGATGGGTGGGAACCAGGAAGCTGTATTTAAAACCCCCTTAAGTGATTCTGATTTAGAACACTGCTAGTAACACACACACACATACACACGCACACACACACACACAGAGAGAGAACAGAGACAGAGACAGAGACAGAGACAGAAAGAGAGATTCTGGAGTCTCATAATATGTAAATACCCCAACCCTTTTGAGCAAACTCTTGTAAACCAAGTCAAGAATTAAGTTAGGAGCCTCTAGTTTTTGTTTTTGCGTTTTTAAGCACACAGACTCCATCAAAAGGCAACTTGTTTAATGAAGGGGCTTTTATAGTGAAAACGCTTACAAACAATTCAGATACCAAGCCAGCCAGAAGGAACAAACAGATATTCCCCAAAGGAAACTGCTCGAATATGAAAGGTTAAGTGGGGAATTCAGACTAGAAGATATATACCTAGGGTTTATTACTAAGGTATTGTTTCTTCTAAAGATTAGCTGTTAAATGCCTATTAGCAACCTTTAATTGTCTGCTTGCCTATATTTTAAAAGAAAGTGTTTATAGCGAGTGGGTTTCAATTTCAAAATGCCAAACTCTTAAATTCAAAGGAATGACTGTACTTAAAACCCCTGCAGACAATCTGGTGTTTTGGTTTAAAGGATATTTATATGAGCTCCATGGATTATATAGTCAAGACAGGCAGTATAAATTAAGAGAAATCAAGTGTGGCATTTTAAGGGAAGGACAGTTGTGAGAAGCTCTTTGATCAGGCCTACTGGGATTAGGATTAACTGTCTGAAAGAAAATCTCTGCAGGAATAAATTGTGCTGTGGGGGATGACCAGGAGACAGCCACTGAGAAGTAACCACTCGAAAATCCAACCAGTAAAGCAAGCATGTATGGTGCAAGCCTGTAATTCCAGTTACTCAGGAGACAGAGATAGGAGAGTTATGGTTCGAGGCTAAGGGTGTGATAGTACATGACTATGACTCCAGCCTCTTGGGAGGTGAGGATAGGAGAATCATGGTTTGAAACTAACATGGAAAATGTTGATGGGGGATCCTATCTGAAAGACAAACTAAAAGCAAAAGGACTAGGGGTATGACACAAGTAGTAGAGTACTTGCCTAGCAAGTGTTAAGACCTTGAATTCAATTTTTAGTACCAAACAAGCAAAAAATAGATGCAATAAACATGAAATGATCTGCAAACTGTGATAATGTGGCCCATTTTGAGAGTGCCATTGCTAAGAGGTGATGTCAGGACACACACAGACAGATGGATGATAGTAACTGAGAGCTGACAGCTTCTGTGAAGTCTTAGAAAGCAGAGCTTGCTGCTGCTTTCGAAGAGCCATCCAGGGGACAAGGCCAGGGCACATCTGGCAACACAAATATTGAATCACTAGAAAAGATTGTTCTGTGACAGATCTGACTTATCCCACTCCTGATGCTGTACGGCTGCTTAGCCATCAAATGATTTGTTTACTTCTCCAGGTACCACATGTGTTCTTTCTTAGGAGGCAGATACTAGATGATCATTCTAATTCCCATGACATATGAGCAGGACTGGTGGGGACTAAGTTTCCCAGAGATTGGTCTTTTCCAAGACCTGATGAGCCTAGAGCTGTGAGGTCCCGCTCCCAATGTGGCCCTTTGGAGACCTGCAGTTCTCCCCCGGACTTCCCACTGTCTTTTGGTAAGGATGGAGTATTTACAGGAGTCAGTGTGCTTGAGCTGTCTAAACAAGCATGTGATTACTTTTCACTGATGGCGGAGGATGTTGCAAAGGGAAGATAAAGGATGCAGAAGATATCTAAGAAATGATAGGAAATTGTCTACAGAGACTATTTTGGCAGGGTACAATGGGGATCTTGGGTAAAGTAGAGGGAAAGCATTTCCAATATGGAAAGAGAGGGCCTGAAGCATCAGAAATTCTGGTTCTAAGACTGAATTTTCAACAGTGTTTGCTGAAAAAAAAAATCGGAAAAACCTGACTTGGAAATAACTAGCCATGCTCAGCACTGGTTACCTGCTGGGGTAAGCAGCAATAGCAGGCCCCAGTTCTGCTAGGTCTCTCTGGGGAAGTGCCCCTCCTACCCACCTCCAGCCACTTGGCAGACCAGTGCTCTGCGCATGGCTGACTAGACTTAACATCAAGCTCATAAACTCAGCTGGTTAGCAGACCTAATGCTACACCTCCCAACGGGATCTCTACCAGAAACAAAAATGGCATTTGGACTCTCAACTTACCAAGAACTCAGATAAGGAAGTAGTATGCATTGTATTGGTGACTGTGACAGATATATATATATATATACATATACATATATATATATATCCCAAAATATGTGGCTAGCAGGGCAATGTCTGAATTCTTATTCTATTACTTCCTAGTGTAGGAGTTTGGACACATCATATTTAACTCAGTAGTCCTCTTAGGGTAGTAAGTGAACTCCTAGGGTTTTCAAGATACTTTCCAGGGGACCGTGGGCACAAAATTATCTTAGATGCTTTTAACCTTGCTTGCTGTGTTGACATTCATGCTGATGGTACAAAGGCCACAGTGAATGAAGTTGTGTGGGTGCCTTAACAGAAACCAAGACAGTGGCACCAGACCCAGTGATGAGCCACCGTGTCCCTTACTGTCATATGCCTGCAGCAAAAAAAAAAAGAAGAAAAAAGTCAATTTCATCTAAGAATGTCTTCGATGAAGCAGTAAAAATGATTAATTTTATTAAATCTCAGCCCCTGAATATATGTCTTTTCAATATTTTCTGTGAGGAAATTGCACTTTTTACAGTGGGCCATTTCATTAGTGAGCCCTGCTCAGACATCTTCCTATGAATGGCTTCCTTTGGTGCCAGAGGGAAGGGAGAAAAGATTCCAGTAAGTTCCAGCAAGTTCTATGGTATGTACCACATTGACTTCTCTGCCATTCAGTGGGCCATAGCAGTGCCCCCGCCCCAATAAGGTGTGGATTCACTGAGGGTGAGGGGACTGGAGGGGTCTTCCTGGGTCTATCTCAGCAGGAAGAGGAGCGATCCTCTTATTTCTACTATCACATTGACTAGTTCTCTCCCTATAACTGTCCCAGCTCCAAGGCCCTGTTGTAGTTTCAAAGCCTTTCCATTCAGTTTCCTGTATGATATCTCTTTCCTGACTGGGCATCATTTTAATGCCTACCAACACAATGATTTCTTCTACAAGAAACATCCAGGTTGCCCTTCCCCCAGCCCCCATGTGCATTAAGATGCCACAATAGCAAATACCTGTCCAGAGGGCCTAGGCTTGCCTCTGATGAGTCTGGGTAAAAGCATCTAGTCTTTACTGAATGTTCTGTTGGCTTATTTGGTTAAGTCTGTTGTGGTGTTTTCTTATTTCTTCTTTCAAAGTGGATGGAACAAGACTGTCTTTCCAGCTGTGTGAGAGGCAGCTAGAGCTGAAGAGCACCTTTGAAATCAGCTGGTAGATCTCTTCCTCCTTCTTCTCCTTGCTCCCACAGGCTATTCCTGATTATGAATCACCAGGGTAGGACAGCTGGGGTCAAGGAGGCCATCTTTGTGCCCACATGTCCTCAGGCTGCCCCTTTCCCATCAAGCTCTCAGCCTGGGTTTTCTCTGAGTCTTTGAGGGTGTTCTGGGAAGGGTAGTGCACTGAAAGTGGCCTTGGCTGTAAAGGTACCTGTGAGGACCCTTCAAGTTCTAAGAAACACCTGAGAGAAGGTTCCAGAGTGAGTTATGAGAACGTGCCACTTCCTATAACAAGTCATTTATATTACTCCAACTTTTCTCCACTTCTCTCCCTGCCAACATTTCCTCTGCTAAGCTACCAGAGTGATTTCTTCCCCACATTCTGGATCCTGTTACAACCACGCTCACTCTCCTGATGAATGCTGCTGTGGAAGGCTCTGGCACTTCCCCGTGCTGCCTTCCATCTCAAGCATCCTTTCTTCCCTACCTCTGCTTTCAGTTTTCAAACCAAGTACCATGTCCTCCCGGATGTCTTCCAAGGCTCTCCAGGCAGATCTGTGGACCTCACCTGTGTTCCGTACTCAGGGCTGGGCTGGTTTGCTGGTATATTTCCCCACAAGGCTGCTATCTCCTTAAAAATAGAAACTGTACAGAAATGGGGCGGGGGGACAAAGGGTGAACAAATGCAGCAGTGGTACTCACTAGACACTATGTGGAAAATGAACTATACAACCTGTAGGTGGAGATGGGAGGGAAAAACCGGGAGAGAGTGAGGGAAGGAGTGACATTGTTCAAAAAGAAATGTACTCATTACCTGTCTTGTGTAAATGTAACCCCTCTGCACATCACCTTTATAATAACAATAATAAAATTTTTTGAAAATAACAGAAACAAGATTCTCATCTCTGTATGGTAGAAACTTTCCCAGTGCCTGTATGCCTATATTTTAAAAGCCAAAAGCTATATGATAAAAGGAGAGGAAATGAGAAGAAAAAAATAGAAGCTAAGAGGAAAGGAAGCCAAGAGGAAGGGAAAGGGAGGGAAGGAGACAGGAGGGAAGAAATGGAACGGGAGGGGAGGCTGTTAGGGAGTGGAGGGAGAAGAAAAGGAAGGAGGGGAAGAGAGAGGGAGGGAAAGAGGAAGGGGAAGGTCTCATCTATACTTGGCACTATACAACAAATGTCTTTGCTATTATGGCGCCTAAGACACGAAGTGTCTTAGCTAGAAGGAGCACTCATTCCTCACAGATGACTTTGCAGGGCCGCAGGAAGGTGAGCGTGCTCTTAGAATGTGGATCAGGCTGTGAGGAAATGTACAAGAGCTTGCTGGTGGCTGCTGAGCTCACCTCCCCTGTGTCTTTGGAAGTATGGGAGGAAGCTGCTGTGCCCCTATCAAACCATGGCATGTGGTTTGAGGAACCACTCGGTCTTCTCTCTCAAAGCTGGGCTTTGACACAGGGCAGCAAGGAGTAGGGCTGAGGGGGCCTCACTAGAGGAACAGCATGATGGTGCTCCCCCTTCAGCTCCCACAAACACAACAACCACAGCTCAGGAGCCACTCCAAAGCCAGTACATAATTCTCCTGTTCCTGCATGACTCCATTCGACTCCAAGGGTCCTGGGGAAAATGGTCTTGATGGAATGGTATCCCCCCAAGTCCACTCCCAGCAAGCTGTCCCAGTTGCCCTACAGAAGGGCTCATGGACCTAGGTAAATGGCTCAGATTGGCATGGCTAATAGAATTCACTCAAAACACAGAAGCAAGAGGAAAGAGACAGCATGGAGGACACACCATATTATGAGAGAGATAGAAGGACCAACTCCAAGTCCTAGGTCCTACGATGCCACTGGCTCTGCCACATTAGCCCTGCTGCTGGTGTGTAGTTGGCACCAAGCCCTGGGCTGGGGTTTGTCAAGGAGCTCAAATGATGGAAAGTGTTGGGGGCCCAAACACCCATGTGCTCCATTGAAGACATAAGACAGGCAAATGTGTCAACAGATAAGCTCACCAGACTGAAGGCCAGGAGTGTTGATCTGTATTTCTAGGGGCTGGGATGGAATCACCATGGCATTGCCATAGAATGACTTATTAAATATTGAGTGCCTCCTGGATCTCCTGTATGGCTGATGCATCCTGAATACTTGGGGCTTCTTGCACCTCATGTATATTTAGTGTGACTCATGAATATTCAGTGCCGACTCAGCTCCTTCCTCCTGTGCTATCTTTGTTCGCACACACTTGCTTCACTTTCTTTATCAAGGTCTCACACGTCTCACAAGCCATCTGCTTCTACACCCACTTTTTAGCCACCCCCCATTTGTGTGTCTCAGTTACTACAAAGAAACCAGCATTATACTTGGCCTGTCCAGCAGAACAGTTAACTCCCAAGGCTGAACCCCACTTACAACTCTCAAAGGTCTTCCACACACCTCATTTACAGCCTCTTTGCCCCCATCCTGTGTGGCAAGAGTTAACATCCCAGATGTTAATCCAAAACTCTGGGGCTAGGTAGCTTTCCTAAGGCCACAGGCACCTCAGTGATGTCAAAGGAGACACAGCCTGAGTCCTCATGGATGCCTCATGTCACATGAATTCTTTATGAAGCATATGCATATAGGTCATGGACCAACGACTTGCTTCCGTGAATAGGCCCAAGCCATAATCTCAAGGGCCATTTCCAGGCCAGGCTACAAGCTGCCTTCCTGGTCTTTAGTCTGCAATACAGTAGGAGTTAGCATGAGGTCCCAGCACTCAGCCACACCAGGAGCTCCTCAGCTCCAGCAGTGGGTGGTGGCAGGGTGAGTGGAGAAGGAAGAGGAACACCTGCCTCCTGACAATAATGTGGTCCTCTTAGCATGAAACCTAGGACAGGGCACACTCCTCACTACCCAGAAACCAGAGTCCAAGAAAGTTCTGTCATCCATCCAAGCGATTCAGAGAACCAACAACCACACAGAAGAAGCCATGTGGGTGCGCAAGCCAGGCCTATGGTGAGGTCTAATCCAGGCCCACTATTCCAGTTGTGTGTAATGCCAAGTGAACAACTGAGGGGAGAGGGGTCTCCTGGGGTCCTCCAGTTCATCACATGTCTGCAGGACATGCTGTTGTGGGCCATGCCACTGATGAACACCTGGGTCCCCATAGGTAAGTGAGGGGGCAAGGGCACAGTAATGAGTCTTTACCCTAAAGTAGGCCTGGCACAGAACCATCTACCTTCTACTAGACCAGAACATCCACTTTGACTTGCAACATGAAAGCAGAAGGCTCTAGAACCTGACCTAACTTGAGAATCCCCCTAGGAGGAATTGTGATACCCAAGGATCTACAGTGATGCCCAAGAATGTCAACAGGTAGAGTGAGGTACAGGTAAAGGCTTTGCACTGCTCCCTTGGCCAGAACTCGGTGCCTGGCATGGAATTGACACCTGACTCATTCAACATCAGAGGGATTCTTTCAAGTGACATCATGGGTTCCTTAAACAAATCTTATATATTGCTATTTGGAGTTTGCAACCTAAACAGAGACTGGCTTTTCAAACGAAAGGATTCACTTGAATTCACTTTAAAATCTTCCCTTCCTTAAATTAGTAAATATTCATCTACTAACCAACTAGACTCTAGGAGAGACAGGAGAATGAATGAATGGGTACTGCTGTGTTCCTCAAGAAAATGCATTCAAAAGGTGTGCTTAAATAAATGCTTTTTCCCCCCAGAAACAAACACAGGGTGCAAAGTACAGTATATCCACTAAGAAACTGAGAGGAAAAAAAAGGAGTCGAGGCAAGGAGAGAGACTCACTATGGTGCTGAAGCTGGCCTTTTGGGGGCTAAATTAGGGAATTAAATTAGCCAGCATTTCCCAAGCTGCCTGCAGACATTGAAGCTGACATCCAATGTTCTGAAGGCTTTGGACAGGGACAGTGTGCCATCTAGTGTTTGCATCAGCCTTTGCACATGCCACAACCATGTGTGTGTGTGTGTGTGTGTGTGTGTGTGTGTGTGTGTGTAGCCTTCCTCTCAAGGAACCAGCAGAGCTCAGTTGCTAAATGTCCAAGTCAAATGTCATCATTTTCCCTATGTTATCTTAACTACGCTTTGCAAGAGCCACATGCGGTCAGCCTTGTCACCATTTTGCTGGTGATGCTGAGAGATTCAGAAAAATTAAGTCATTTGACCAGAAGTCCCTGCAGGGCAAGGCAGGATTTGCTTCACCTCACCCCTGCTGGCTCTGCAGGTACTGAGGAAAGGCACTAGCTTCTCCTGGCCAGACTCAGAGTTCTTGGATGATGTACAGTCCCTGAGGTTAGGGCCTGTAGGGGTTAGGGCTTGGCTGCCCAAGCATCTGAACCCACATTGCTCTTTCTTATGAGAATGTTAATCCCAGCTGCTCTGAGCCATTTGTATTCCAACCACCAGTGTACTATTGGCTTCAGGATCTCTTTTACCATAGGTAGCACTCTTGGCCTAGGACATCTTTGCCTCTTTATTTTTCTACTATTGAATTTTAATCTTTAGCAATACAGGAAGTTGAACTCAGGGCCTCATGCTTGCTAGGCAAGAGTTCTGTTTCCTTGCACTTATTTTTACTTATCTATTTTGTAGTACTGAGGTTTAAACTCAAAGTCTCATGCTTGTTAAGCAGGCAGTCTACAACTTGAACCATGCCCCCCTTCCCTTCTCTCTTCAGATGGCTTAGTGCATCTTCCAAGAAGCCACTCTGATTCTCCCGTGATAGCTTAAATGATTGTCCTCTGTGTTCATGCGGTGCTTTGTGTGTCCCCATGGGAGACTACCTGTCAATCATCGGTTGCCTTGGACAGTGAGCTCAGTAAACCAGTGCCTAGCATGGCATTTGACCCACTATAGGAGTTTGATTTTCAATGGATGGATAAGCATTTGCATGGCTGGATTGATGGACCAATGGATAAGATAGATGCATGCTCACTTCCCGAGTAGCCTCACTACTCTAGGGTTCATCAACTCTAGGGGATAACCAGTATCCCATCAGGATAGAGCAGAAGTCCACAGGGAGTAACTGTGTTCCAGACTGCACATCTTGCCATGCCTTCTCACCAGGAGTATCAGGCCAGTTCAATCCATCTTCAAGAAAGTGGTACAATATGTTCAGGGAAGGGATATGGAGGAAGAAGAAGAAATATATATACATATCCTTGAATGTTCCAGAAGAGAGGTCACTCTCAAAGACAAAAAGTAAAAATAAATAATAGTAATCATTAACAACCACAGGAGAGCCTCATTTCCTGGTGCCTGCAGTGCACTAACATTATTTAATCTCCATAATGACCCTGTGATGTTGGGGCTGTCAGTGCTCTTTTACAAATGAACAAACTGAAGTCTAATTTCATACTGCTGGAATATTCCTTCCCAGCCACTCCTAACTTTTATTAACTTTTATTCCTGTTGGGTGTTGAAGATCTCTAACCTCAGGACACTGAAGCAGATATGCTAACCCAGGACCCGAGGGCAGAGATCTCCTGCGAGCAGGATGCACAGCCCACTTCTCTGTGGAATCAGGCCAAGCTGGCTCACTTCTACCTATATGCAGCTCATGCTGCTCACTCCCTCCTTTTCCCTATTATAAATATATATATTTCATTGGGAGAAACATCAGATTGAAAATCCTGGAGGCTAAAGTCATTTCTCCAACCCAGCATGGTGACAGCAGGCAAAGCAGTGCTATTTACAGTTAGCTATTGACTTGCCATGCTCAGAGCACCATCTGAAATCTGGAAGTTCCTTTTGGGTGACTGAATATGTATTTTTGTAAACATGAAATAAGCAAAGAAGAAAAATGGATTAAAAATAATAGAGGATTTAATCCCCTCTCCTATTGTCTTGTTTGGTTGATTGGTTTGGGCTTTTTTTTTTTTTTTTGGTCAATTGTGGGGCTTGAACTCAGGGCCTGCTGCACTGTCCCTAAGCTTTTTCACTCAAGGCTAGTGCTCTACCACTTTGAGCCACAGCACTACTTCCGGTCTTCTGGGGGTTAATTGCAGATAAAATTCTCATAGATTTTCCTTCCCTGGTTGGCTTCAAACTGTGATCCTCAGATCTCAGCCTCCTGAGTAGCTAGGATTACAGGCATGAGCCACTGGCACCCAGCTTGCCATTTTCTTTTATAATGGTTATTTTTCCCTCCATAGAGTTTGCCCATTAAGAAGTGATTGGTCTGCTTGGGATGGACTTGTGAACAGCCTGACCTTCTGAATGCCCTGTCCTGCCTCAACACCCCAGGACTGACATTTTGTCCCTTTGATTGTGCACTTCCTACTATTGCATGATCATAGGAAGCTTTTGGCTTTTCTTAACTGCTGATGTCTCTTTTCCTCTCTGCCCCTGCCTTTCACCCTTATCCAGTCTATTCTGTCCCAGACCTCTTTGCCTCTTCCAGGAGTGACAGAAGATAGGAAGGAGAGAAAAGGGAAGGGACATGAAAGAGGGGAGATGAAGGAGGGGAGATAAGGGAGTGGAGATGAGGGAGAGCAGAGGAGAGAAGGGAGATGAGGAAGGGGAGATGGATCTCTGGTGCTCACCTTTGCAGGTAATTAGTGGATGTCAGCAAAGCACAGATGACCTTTGAGTTACCCCAGTGGTGCACAGTCTTGAAGAGGGAAAGCCGCACATGGCAGGCATTGGAGAGCAGTGCCGACCCTGGAAAGCCAGATGGGGCTCTCTCAGGCTTCCTTAACTTGGAAATTGATCCATCTGCACCAAACATAACCAGCACGTTGTCATGGAAGTGTCAGAGGGGATCTCACCTTCCTATAAGTCTGTTAGTCATGGACTACTAAGTCAAGGACTATTTTATTAAAACAAATACAATGGAGGAACATAAAGACACTAATAAATGAATGGATAAAAATTGCGTAAAAACTGCAAATAGCTAAGTGTGGTGGCTGACTCTTCTAATGTAGAACTCAGAAGGCTGAGGCAAAAGCATAGTAAGTTTGAAATCTACTTGAGCTACATGTTGAGAGCCTGTCTCAGAGATGACAACAACTTAAAAAAAATACCTATAACTACATCATTTATAAAATCAGCAATTCCTCATGTATCTGGCACTTTATGTCAAACCATTTAACATCACATCGTTTAGAATAAATGAAGAGTATTTTTCGAAGTAAAATCCTTTTCTACCTCCACGAAAATACTTCGACAGTGATCCATTCTTCGGTGCAGGGCCCATCTGTCAGGCTGTCAGATCTCCTTAGCTCTGTTGCCAGTGGACAGTCTCGTTCCCTTGTTCAGCTGCTTCCTTTAATCTGCTATGGACTTGGAGAATAAATAGCCACATTTGGTAGAATTGTTTGTAAATTAAACGGAAGAGTGAGTCTGGCACAGTGGTACATGCCATAATCCTAGTGACTTGGGTGGTAGAGGCAGGAGAATCACAAGTTGAAAGCTACCCTGGGATGCAAAGCAAGACTCTGTCTCAAAGATAATAATCATAATAGTAGTAGTAATAATAATTCAGATAAGTACAACAGCTCTGATGTGGTAACCTCTGAGGAAAATGGCTGGATTTGGGACAATGGCCTTTGATGTGGTTTTGAACCTGGGTTCTGAGTTGGTGGAAATGTCACACACAGATGGTACTAGTTCAAACACACCAGGCATTCCAAGCATCCACTGACTAACTGTACCATTTAGCATGGGTATTTTTATTCTTGTAGGAGGTTCACATAAAACTCCTGCCCTTATCTGAAATGAAGCTAATGGTTCACAGGTCAACTAAACAGATTAACACTTGCCATAAGCAAGAAGGTCTCAGAGACACAGGCATTTTAAATTTCTTGGTGTGCCAAATCCAATCATCTGGAGATAGTCAGCAGAAGACCACAGTAGCCTCTGATGACAAAATCAGTGCTTTTCAGCTGGATCCTGCCAATGCACTTCCATTCTATTTTCTTGAAAGCTCATTAACTACACCTTAACCCCATCCCCAGACAATTGAAACTTAGCCTCACCTCCAATAATTTATAGCTAGGGCATTCTCTCTGTAGACTGTGGAACATAGACCATTATTCTGGGTGTGATGACATGTGGCATATGAGAGGTCATTTAAGTTAGACAGCCAAGGAAATGTGGCATGGGGACAGAACACCAGCTCTAGAGTCATATTGTTAAGGATATGTTGAGAACCATCTCTGCAGATGACAAGGATATGGACTCATGGAAGGACAACCAAACGTAATAAACCCATAGTAATTATTACTACCACCAAAAACAGATGGCTACAAAAGAAAAAACTTTCCCATCTCCAAAAGTGATGGCTTGCTGGATGCTGGTAGTTCATGCCTACAACCTTAGATACTCAGGAGGCCAGAAGTA
The DNA here is from genome assembly GCF_023159225.1 of Perognathus longimembris pacificus. Classification (NCBI taxonomy): domain Eukaryota; kingdom Metazoa; phylum Chordata; class Mammalia; order Rodentia; family Heteromyidae; genus Perognathus; species Perognathus longimembris. The sequence continues at coordinate 57,653,911 of NC_063168.1, read as the reverse complement.
GAAGTGGTAGAGCTTCAGGCTTGAGCAAAAAAAAAAATGCTAAGGAACAGTGCCCAGGCCCTGAGTTTATACTCATGTACTGGCACACACACACACACACAGAGAGAGAGAGAGAGAGAGAGAGAGAGAGAGAGAGAGAGAGAGAGAGATGGCTAGTGCATGGTCCTGAAGAATAGTAAGAATAGTAATTTCTCTCAGCCAAAGGCTGGCCTTGGGTCACAGGCATCCTCCTCAATGAGGGCAGACAGAGTTCCAGTCCTCTAAGGAGGAGAAAGAATCAGCCACTGGACACGAGATGAAAGCAAATGATGATCAGTTCAGACTCAGCTGACTCCTCCTTGCACTCCTGGGAAGCTGTGGAGATAGGACATTAATGGATGGTTTAGCCAGAGGGACCACACCACCTGGTAGTAAGTATAAATCAACTTGAAATATAATCAACCTCGACTTCTCACGGTGCCTATGAGTGATGACGGCCAAGATACTGGTTGATTCTTTATTGGATTTTCAATGAAATCCCCCCCCCCCCGAACTCAATTTAGCATGCTCATGCCAGCCCTGTGCAGGTGTGCAAACGGACTGGGTAGCAGGAATTCATTAGAGTATATTCCACATGTTTACATTTATAGGCCCATTGATCTGATAGCATGAGGTGGGATGATAAACACTACCTCTAACTCACATTGAGGGGACCTCAAGGAAAACAACACCAATACACTCAAATAATGATACTGATGAAGAAGATATTGCTGAAATGACACAGTAGTGTCAGAGAAAGCTCCCAAGTGAAATCTAACTAAGATGGTGGACATTCCCTTCAGAATTTCGGTTGGCCTTCATGGTCTCCTCCTGATTGAGCTAGAGATGATCAGAACTGGAGGGGGTCATAGTGACCACCTAGCCCAGACAAGCCCACTCATTTACCACATGGGGCAACAGAGGACCCAAGCTTTGAAGGCAAGCACTCTTGCCACTAGACCATATTCCCAGCCCGTATAAGACTAATTAAGGTTTCTGTTTTTATAAGGCTTTTTGGGTGGAGGCCTCTTCTTCTTTTTTTTTTTTTTTTTTTTTTTGGCCAGTCCTGGGCCTTGGACTCAGGGCCTGAGCACTGTCCCTGGCTTATTTTTGCTCAAGGCTAGTACTCTGCCACTTGAGCCACAGCACCACTTCTGGCCATTTTCTGTATATGTGGTGCTGGGGAATTGAACCCAGGGCTTCATGTATACAAGGCAAGCACTCTTGCCACTAGGCCATATTCCCAGTCAGGACCCAAGCTTTGATGTGACTTACCTAAGGTACCACAGCTCCTTCAGTGCTGTGGCTTCCACTTAGATCTCCAGTTCAGTTCTCCTTCTGTGCTGGCACATTGATATGCTGGAGGCTGCTCAGGCTGAGGATGTTCCTCTATGACAGGACAACCAAGCCTGCCTACCTTAGAGCTTGCCAGTACAGGACTGCCTCGGAGCTGCAGATCATGCTTGCACCATTGGGTATGAGGCTAAGCAACTCAGTATTGACTCAAAAGGTTCCAGCCATTGTTTCTTCAATAGAACTCTACTTTCACCTTCATGTGGAATATTGAGGCTCCTGAGGGGATACACATTCCTTGGAAATCCATTTCATTTGATATTAAGAAAGACATTTACAGTTTTTTCACTAGGGTCTTGAAACTTAGGAAATATGGCAGATGAAGAGCAGGTGACTCAACTCCAGACTCCAGCATCCTTGCAGTTACAGGAACGAGCCCCACATGGGGCACAGAGGTCAATAACCTATGCAGTTGGAACAGTCAGACGGCAACTGGCATCATGCACATAGTTGCCTTCTCTAAACTGTAGTGCTTCAGTTAATGAGTTCACAAATATTTGTCAAGCACCTACTAGGCACAAAGCAGTTCATGAGAGTCAGGAAAAGGTCCCAGACAAGAGGGAAGATAACATTCACACAGGGGAAAAGGCTAGGCCAGCCCTTTAATGAGATATGCTTCTGGTCTGTCAGTCCTGCCCGATCTGACCCTGAGCTTGATACTATTTTTAGCCAGTTTCCTCTCTTTCTCTGGGTTCTTCCAGGACTGTACATACTATTCCATCTAGCTGAGGCCTTTCCTACACTCTACTCTTCCTGCCTGGCTCCTTCTTATCTTTGAAATTTCAGCCTTGATGCCACTTCCTGCGGTGACCAGGACTGTGTAATGTGCTCCATAGACAAGCTCTCCTGGTACTGCCTGTGCTACAGTTCACTGCTGGACCCAGGTCCAGCCAAGTGATCAGAAAGAGGAGAAGGCTATCCTCAATCTGGGTTGTATTGAACAAGAAGAGTATGAGGCTCAGAGAGCTTATGGACTTAGGTTCCCATGTGTTCTTGCTGTTGTTCTGAGAAGCGAGTGCTAGGTCAGTTTCCTCAATTAAAGTACCCTAGTGAAATCCCAGCCAACCCACCGATGCATGAGCAAGCCAGCCAAGACCCACTGACTCCCAGCCATGTGGTCTGGGAGCTAAATACACTCATGTTGTATGTTTCTGGGGTATGTGGATTTGTCACATGACATTACTATGATCAGAGCTGTGAAATCAGTCTCCTGCCCCTTCATATGTTCCAGGCATGAAACAAGTGCTCAGCAAATATTTGATGAATGAATAAGTGAATAAATGCATTGAATGCAGCGTTAAATTTCAAACTCAGTAAAATGAAGAGTTCCCAGAAGTAGTCTCTTTTGTAAGAGCCTAGTCCTGCAATGGCTGCCTCTACCTAAAGATGATGAGAGTCAACTCCTGGGGAAAGTCTTATCTCTGGCTTCTGAAGGTATATCCCTTTTCCATTTTAAATTTGGAAGACATCTTTAAAAATATAACAGAAAGGAAGTGTGTGTGTGTGTGTGTGTGTGTGTGTGTGTGTGTGCGCGCGCGCGTCTGTGTGTGTTTGTATGCTGGAAACATAAACTAGCTCCTCCCATGTATCCTCTTCCTTAACCACATCCATTCTGAAAGCACACAAAAGAAACCAATTTCCACCTGTGAGGAATCATAGAGCTCCACTTGTTAAACGTGAGCTATGTCAAATCTTTGTCTTTGGAGCAAGGCAGACTATGAATTAGTATGAACAGACCCAGCTAAGTTACACAGGCACATAGCCAGACCTCCTCAGAGTTTCCCCAGGACTACTGTTTCTGGACTAGTAGCTCCCCTCAAGCTTGAACCAGGGACAGGTAAGCAGCCATGGCGTATACAAAGGAAGCTCCTCCTCTCCTTATACCTTCTTATTCTCTGCTCACACCATCAAAGGGACAGAGCTGATGAAGTCAGTCCAGAGAGCCAGGCTGCCTGAGCAGAGTAGATATCACCCCAGTCACAATTCTATCACGGAAGACAGGCTTCTGCCCTGGTGCTTGGTTTTTGTACCTACATCCCCAATCATCTGAGACCGAGACCCCCTTCTCTCTACTTCAGTGACCTGAATCCTGATAGCATGTGCAATAGGGCTCATTTAAAGTCATCTGATTTTTCCCTCTTCCTCCACCTCATACCCACAGACTACCAGCCTGAAGATCTCTTTACCAAGTAAGTTACTGGCCTCTAAGGCAGGAGGCAATCTACTTAATAGCCAAAAAGATCTGCTTTAATGCCTGTTAGTCCTGGATTTAAACCACTAGCAAATTTCTTAATTTGTTGGAGCATCAATTTCTTCCTCTACAGAGTGGGGATTATAACAGGGTGTTATTGAAGATTACATAAGAGCCTAGATGTACCAGCCCTCAACAAATGTTTGTTATGATCACAGAGATTACTAATCAATGTTTCAATGCCCTTTTCTTCAGGCCTCTGCACTTGGGGAGTGACACTGTATTAAGATCAGTTCAGAGCCCCAGACCTCCTACGCCCCTCTGCCTTGAGAAGTGGGCACACCTGTCCAGTCAGGCCCAGAAGCATCAGCTCCTCCATGCTTACCTGTCGTTCTTACCTGAAATGAGTGCAGTTGGCCATCCTGCCTACTACCACTTTGCTTGTGGAAAGCCTCCTGCAAAGACCCACGAGTAAGTGCTAAGGAAGCCAGGCATGCCCAATCACCATCTGAGAGCCCAGGACCCAACACACACAGTACCAACACTTGGGGATGGGGGATTACTTGTGATAATAAGAATCAGACAGGGAGTCTGAGGTAGAATCATCTTATCTCACATTTCCTATGGCTTCTGAAAACAGGGAGAAATTTTCTTTCCTGGGGCATAGACAGTGTGGGAGGAGGTAACCGGAAGTAGCTATCTCCACATTTTGAAGTGGTTCTACAGGTAGGACTGACATGGAGTTGCATGTGGATAACGCAGGCCATGTTGCGGGCAGAGCTCCATCTCACAAGTGATCAATGGTAGCCACGGATAATATTAATCTTGTGTCATTGAGGATGAGGCAGTACTCATGGGTGGTAATCCTTTCATTTAGTGACAGGATGATGGCTGCCTCATTTAGAGACCAGAAAAGAAAAGAGTCTGGGCAGTTCATGACATGCTAGAAACTAAGCTTTTCTGGCTCTCAACCCTGTGGCTTTCTGGCAAGCTGTCTGCCTTCCTACTTGGATTATCTGATCAAAGTTTGATTATCTCTGCTATCCAGAGAGCCATATAAATGTGGCACAAAGACTGAATGCATTCCTTGAGATACAAGTAGGTTAAACAGGGTATATACCTGATCTATTGCTTCCAGTTTTCAGGCAACATTTCCCAAATTATGTTCCAAGAAGGATGTTCTGCAGGAGCTTTGTGATCAGATAAATGTAAAACACTCGGTGTATCTATGGCCCCTTTTCTCCATTTGCCAAACTCCTCAGCCAGCATTGTAATTTCATATAACATGAAATTTCCCAAGTACCATTAACCCTAGAACCAAATCCCTTTTATTTTATGGGATAATTACTGAAAGCTCTTGGCTTCCCAAGTTTCCTGGAACATCATTTCACAGACACAAATCTAAATGCTTCCATAAATGCAGCCTGAATTTGAATCCATTTATTTAGCAACAACTTGAAACTATTAGTTCATATTAAGCTGGAGGGCAACTAAATTAACCAGATATCTTTCATATAAAGAGCCACCCAAATGAGATTTTTCTGTTAGGAACTTGTATAGCCCATTAATAGCAATGACAATGACAACACAATGGCAGTGGTTTATCATGATCTGGACTGCATATCATCTTTTTGGTTTGGGCACAGCTTGTTGAGAACATTCTGGATTTCAACTCTGCTATCTATTATATTAATGAATTCTCCCAACTTTGCACCATCTGCAGACCCAGTAAAGCTATATTCCACATCTTCTTCCAAGCCATTAATAAAAATTAGGGAAGTATAAGACACCAAATGTACAATCTAGAGATCCTCATGGAAACGTTTAAACACATACATAGACTTTCACTGGTATCATGGAATCATCCTCTAATTTTGTATTTGTATGACTTCAGGATACATTTTGTATTTTTTTCCAACCCATATTTTATTATTTTTATTGGGGACTTTACTAAACATTTTGCCAAAGTCTATAGCAGTTCTCTTAGCTAAGTGAGGGCAATCTATCCACATATTCTTTGGAGAACTGCTTTGCATACTTGTGATGAAGGTATTTAAAAAATCAGGAGGATTGTGGTTGGAGACCAACCTTTAGGAAAAAATTCAGAAGACCCCAATTTCAACCACTAGGCTGGGCTGGGCACAGTAACATGTACCTGCCATCTTAGCTGCGTAAGAGGCTGATATCAGATGGAATGAGATTCCAGGTCAACTGGATAAAAAGGAAGATCCTATCTAAAAAATAATCAGAGTTTTTTTTGTTATTTGTTTTCATGTCAGTACTGGCAATTGAACTCAGTACCTCATACTCATACTTAGCTTTTTCTGAGAGATAAGTCTCTCAGACTTTTCTTCCCCAGCTGGCTTTGAACTAGAATCCCCCTAATTTATCCTTCTGAGTAGCTAGAACTACAGCCCTGAACCACTGGCACCTGGCCAATATGTATCTTTTAGTGAGGTATTTTTTCTATTATCAGACAATGAGATCTAGGTCCTTATGCAGGTACCTTCTTTGCTTTGACTGCTAGGAATCTCAGGATTAAGCTTGATAACAAGCTATAGTAACTATCCTTAGTTTTCCTTATAGAGTCAATTGCTTGCCTTGATCTGAGGACTTTTTTCACCTGTATACTTTTATGGCAGATTTTTTCTCTTCTTTGCTTTCTACTTTTTGTTGTATATCATCCAAAATTCTATTTCAAAGTAAGTGTAATGTATATAACATTTTCTTTCTAAATTAATAGGCAAGAATGTTGGCAGCAATCAGTGTTCATGCAAAAGGGAAAAATCAACCAACCAACAAACAAAAACAGGGCACAATAGAAAATGCTTTCTTTATAAAAATCCATTTCCTTGATCTAATCAAACCTGAAGAAATTGTGCTGTTCATTCTTGTTTTCTGAAGAACAGCTTCCACCTCCCCAAACTGGCTTTCTTCCTTGATGCCTCCTGGCTGCCTTCAGGGGGGCTAAAGCAGGGTTTTTAATCCCTTTATCCATTCCTGCACCATTTTCCCAAACCCTACCCCTTGTCCCCAAGGAGGGAAGCTGTGTGGTTCCTTGATGTCTCATATGTTATAGGTCTATTTTACTATAGATTTCATAACTCAGGCAAGGCTGTGATTTATCACCCTCCCTATGCTGTGACAGCCTTCAATATTAGCCTTCTGTAGTTATGAAGGGATTTAATGAATTCCAAAATTTATTGGTTCTATGCTAGACTCAGTGACTTCCTTATAGAAATAAAGAATTTCTTGAGGCTCTTAAATTTTTAAAAATGATAGCATATGCTCTCTTTTTCCCTCTATGTCTGTCTCTGTCTCTGTCTCTCTTTCTGTCTATCTGTCTGTCTGTCTCTCTCTCACACAGAGAGAGAGAGAGAGAGAGAGAGGCACTTGCCAGTAAAGTCAGACATTAACACAGTTTCTTATACAAGGCTGTTATAATGAAAGCATTTCTATTGTGGCCTGCTCCTATTGGTATCAGTCCAAACTAGGGCGTCTAGTCAAGTGTGGAGCTCATCATACTCACCTCAAATACAAAAAGAGAGATCAGTTTAGAGCCACAGTGACCCCATCCCACAAAAGTGAGTCTAAGAGCACAAAGATAGAGAATATATATAAAGTCAATTCTTCCCCAGAAAATCCAGGATATAGATTATGTCCATTGTGTTTCTCATTCTTTTTTTTTTTTTTTTTTTGGCCAGTCCTGGGCTTGGACTCAGGGCCTGAGCACCGTCCCTGAGGGGCTTCTTCCCGCTCAAGGCTAGCACTCTGCCACCTGAGCCACAGCGCCCCTTCTGGCCGTTTTCCATATATGTGGTGCTGGGGAATCGAACTGAGAGCTTCATGTGTAGGAGGCAAGCACTCTTGCCACTAGGCCATATTCCCAGCCCGTGTTTCTCATTCTTTCTTACAGTTCATGTAAGTCAGAGTCCTGGAGAACTTTATAGATTCGGACAACTAGCACTTGTACCAAAAAATGCCATTTTTTGGAGTTTCTATTAAAAATAAAAGCACTTTTCATGAGGCACGGGGGGGGGGGGGGCGGATTTTCAGTTTTCCTAACCATCTTGTTCTCTTTCCTCTCTCCTCTCCCCCTCCTTTGCATTTGCAGCCCCTAAAATAGTGGCCCCTTGAGATATTTGTGCTGAGTCATGGGCTGGGTGTGGATGGGAAGAAGGAGGAGGTCTCAGATCCAGGGTAATCAGTACATCTCTGTGTCTAGGCATGGACACTGTTCTCCCAAGGGACATGTTGTGATGGAGTCTCTTAGTAGTTCCTAAGATATCCTAGGGGGAGAAAGAATCTCAGCTATCATCTAGTTTAGAAGGGCCCCTGAGAAATGTCACCCCAAGTAGGTATTTGGTAACTCTGGGGCTGCAGGCTGTGCCGGTGCAGGCTGAGTAGGTGAATGGAAAAGAGAAGAACCCCCAGCACAGGTTGCCTGTTGCCTTCACTGGGCTTCCTAGCCACCTTCCTGAAAGCTCCTGGGTGACATCTGGGAGAGATGGATTGCATTCGAAGTAGGATGTTGCCTTTTAAAGGAACTGTTGATGCAACTCACAAAGTGAAGAGTACTTGTGGAAAGTGATTAATAGCTTCTTAATTGGCATTCCTCATGAACTTGATTTGGGGGAGGCCCTTGAAGATCTGTGAAAACTCTCAGGCAGATGGGATGGGCTGTGACTCACGCTGCCCTGTCACTGAGAGGAAGCCACACAGGATCTTGGTATATTTTTGGTTACACCTGAATGTCCCTGGGTAGGATTTCAGGGGCCACTCTCAGACTTACCCTAGGTCTCCATCTGGAAAATGGAAACCTGGAGACTCCCTATTCCCTTCTTATGAGCATTAGCCACAGGGAGTTTATGACCTGTTGTGATATTGTTTGATCTTCCTCTTAGAACCCTCCAAGACAACTAAGACCAATAGATAGCTTTAGGAAGATGGCCAGTCATTGGGAAGACCAAGGCATGATTATTGACTTGAGATTTTCAGCCTCAATTTCAACCTATGGTGGTAAAGAAAGGCTGAGTAAGCCACCATTAACCACCTCCCCAATGTCCCACCCCCCCCCCCCACACACACAGGAGGGTAGTGTGGCTGGTGAGGACAGGGAAGTCCCCCATTCCTTCTCACCTGACTCCTCCTTATCTCCTCCATGTCTACAATCATTTCTATCCTTTGTAATATCTCTGTACTAAGCAGAAGCAAACATTTCCCTGAATTCTGTGAATCTTTCTGACAAATTAACTCAAAGAAGAATCCAAGGAAGAGTTCATGGAGACCTTGATTTAGAGTCCATGGGTCAGAAACACAGGCCTGGAACTTGGTTTTGGAACCTAAGGTTGGGAGCAGTCTTCTGGGTATGAGCCCCAGCTTGAGCGAGGTGATGCTATCTGCAGGCAGACAGTGTCAGAGTATAGGGAGTAGAGAACAGGAAAATGGTTTGTTGATTTTTTCCTATGTATATTAAATCTGATATCGAAAAGGCCTGAGCCCCAAGCAGTACCACATGACAGGGAGTTTTTCACAGCCCCCTGCCAGAGCCTTATCAGGGCCTCATTCAGCACAGGACACCAAGGGGCCAGCTGACAATGGAGTCCATGTCCTGGGAGCTACTATCTCTGAACAGACACTTAGTGAAAGCCAGTCAATACAAAATAAAATTTAGGTGATATACAAAATCAAGCCTCTTCTTTTAAAAAAAAGTCTCAGATTCAACTGGATTAAAATTTTGTGGACAATTTCTATAAAAGTTTCTAAAAACATACCCTGTTTTGTACAAGCACAGCATGTACTGTTAGTGACCAGCCACACAATGGGGCTGTCTTCAGACCTACCCTGGGTTCTTCTTTGAGTGATTCCAATAGCCTGATTCTTACTTTTCTTGAGAGGGAGGAAAGGAGGGAGAGAGAGAGAGGACTTGGCTGGTTCTTAAACATTACCAGTACACCACTGGTTTGAGATAGCACAGCTTGGCTGTCCTGAGTGTTTGCAAACTGAAAGTTTCCAAACTGTTTTCCATGAATTTAGTCTACGACCTCTGATGAGACTCCTGGGAAGATTTACTGATGGTAGTGTTTCAACACATTTGGAAAATGGGTTGGTCTCTGACCAACTAGACAGTGATAAATACATTGCTACAATTAAAAGTTTAGTTAGATTACAGGTCTTTATGTATTTATCTGAATGACTATAAAAACAGGAGAATGACTTGTCATGTAGTTATGAGTTGGGTGTGTTTCTCTAAGTGGCAAATATTATTGTATGAATATTGGGAAGAAAAGAAAAAAAGAAAAATATTCCTATTTCTGCTCCATGGAGATAACTATAGCTAACACATGTAACTATTTGCAAATAGAATAATATTATACGTTATATTTTTACTTCTTTGAACTTGATCATATCTGATAAACACTTTCTTATGTCAATAAATTTAATATACAAGAGCATATTGAACTATTGCAAAGTGTTGTCATACCATAAGTCAAACCAACACTTACTTTTAAAACCAACTATTTCTGGATTTTCATGTTTCTCAACATGCCAGAGTTACTACTTTAACTATGTCTTTGACTACATTTCTAATTACTTTCCTATGGCTAAATTAGAAATATAATTTAATTTCTTTAACCTAAAAATGTTCTTACTAACATTTTCTTAAATGTTCTTACTAACATAGGGCAATACTTTCTGAGGAAAGATTAAAAAATATTTTTTAAAGAGAAGATAGGAACACCAGTTATTACCATCCTTATTTACAATTGTGAATCTTAGCCAACCCAATAAGACAAAATAAGTAAATAAGCATAAAATCAGAAAGCAAAAAAAAATGACTATTACATATTACACATGTAGAATCTACTACCTAGGAAGGTGGAATTAAAAACTATAAGAAATAGGGCTGGGGATATGGCCTAGTGGCAAGAGTGCTTGCTTCGTATACATGAGGCCCTGGGTTCAATTCCCCAGCACCACATATACAGAAAACCGCCAGAAGTGGCGCTGTGGCTCAAGTGGCAGAGTGCTAGCCTTGAGCAAAAAGAAGCCAGGGACAGTGCTCAGGCCCTGAGTCCAAGCCCCAGGACTGGCCAAAAAAAAAAAAAAAAAAACCTATAAGAAATAACTGAATTTAAGAAGGTTAATGAGAATACAAGGTAAATTTGCTATACAAAAACCCAGTAGTATTCTTTTATAACAAAAACAACTAGAAAACATAATGGTGAAAAAGATCTAGACTTAATAGTAACCCAAGATTTTGTTACTGAGAACTGTGTCTTTATTCAAGACCTAAGAATCAATCAGAGATTCTGTGAGCAAATGATGGGTTCAGACATATAAACAATTCCCATGGAAGCAGTGGCTAGATTGTAATCCTGTCACTACACGAGGGAGGGGTTAGGAAGGGTCAGAAGAACGAGAGACAGAGACAGAGAGGCAGGGAGGAAAATAATACATTTAAACAATATTGACTATTTATGGATAATGTGATTTCCTAAGATTTTGTCTTTCTTTGTTAATGATTTTCTATATTTTCTGTACCTTGCAGTTATAACGTATGTATTACTTTCATCATGAAGGAAAATGTGTTTAATAAAAGACAATACAGAAAAAGCAGGTCAGTGATGACCTGAGGCCAGAATGGAGAATTGACTGGCAGAGTACAAGGAAACTTCCAGGGTAATGGAGTGCTCCATATTGGTGGTGGTGGTGGTTACACAGTGTCAAAGCTCGATAAACCATGCATACTGTACTTAAGAACATAGTTAAGTGTACTGCACCATGCATAATGTATGCAAAATATACTTTATTATAGGCAACCATACTCAATAAAGTTGATTCAAATTGAATGTTTTCGTTAGTATAGAGAAATCGAATGATGGGTCTCACCCCCATTTCACTGGCATCACAGGCTATGTCTTCATTTGAAATGATGACATCTGCCCAACTATTGGCTTCCATTTGTGTTAGTTGCTTTCTCAACCACGGCTCATCTTGTCAGAGTTGCAGGCTACATTTTAAGGTCAGAAAAAGTAAGATCCTAAACCCTAATAGAAACAAATTGTCTATGTCTCTCCACAGCACACAACAGAGAGACTAGTCAATTCCATGTCTTGAGTGCTTCCTTGAAGCTCAGAAATTTAGTGAATATCTTTCCTGAGCTAGATACTGTGCTAGGGCTGGACACATAGACTAGCTTGACTCCCCTTCAAGGGTAGAGCAAGAAAAGAAATACAATGTATATTTTTCCTCCTCAATACTCTGAACCCATAGAATCCAATGGACTTTCAGGGGAGTCTGGCATCTTGCTACAACATGCTGTTTTCTGAAGTGAAACTGGAGTGGAAACCCAGGCTTCATCCACAATGGCTCTGTCTGCATGATCAAAAACCTCTCAATTGATAAAAGCAATCAATTCGTCCTTTCAGTCAGAAAAACAAACAAACAAAAAAAACTACCCATAGGGCCTTGCCTGGCTGTGCTTCTTTTATGTAATAAGCAGTGCACAGTGGTCATAGCATGCTAGAAAACCTAGGAGGTGACTACCACCTCTTGCTCTGACCCACTCAGATCTGGTTCCCCCCCCCCCAATATTAAGGAACGAAGCCTACTGTACCTGTTCTCAGAAGTTAAAGATACAATCAGGCCAAGGGACTTGAAAAGACTTTAAGGTAAGGGTTGACAAACTGCAGTACGTGGGTCAATTCTGGCCCACCAATGGTTGTTGTAAGTAAAATTATGTTGAAACATGACTACATATACTCATTTAATGTTGTCTGTGGCTGTGTTTATATTACCAAAGCAGTGATACACCCTGCCAAAAAGATCTTATGGACCACAAGTTTCAAGTATTTCCTATTCTGCCTTTTGCAAAGTTTATTGAGCCCTCTTCTAAAGCAGTGTTCACCATGGGCAAATTGCTGTGGCATAGTACTAGCCACAGAGGTGATTTCCAGGCAAGAATGCACAGGATAAACAACCACAAAAATTCAGTGAATTTCATCACTAGGGATTTATAGAATTCTCTTATACATTCCTTGACTTTTTATAGATTTTACTTTTTTTTTTTGCCAGTCCTGGGCCTTGGACTCAGGGCCTGAGCACTGTCCCCGAGCCACAGCACCACTTCTGGCCATTTTCTATATATGTGGTGCTGGGGAATCGAACCCAGGGCTTCATGTATGTGAGGCGAGCACTCTTGCCACTGGGCCATATTCCCAGCCCCCTTTTTATAGATTTTAAACATTCATAAAACACTTGAAGATACAGCCTGCTATTTCTCTTAGTGAAGGTTTGGTTTCAGCTGGGATGACATAGCTCACTCATGGGCAGTCTTCAGGTAGCTCTGTGGTTACTTGTTATGAACTGGAAAAATCCACATTTCTATGTGCATGTCAAGACCTGGTAATACCCTGGGAAACGACAGTATAAAAATCAATTATTTGAAAGCCCTTAATTATTTTTCCTATTTAGACATCTGTATTGCCTTTAGATTGAGCTTCTAACAGAAGACCCCCAACTCAGTTTTTCATTGATTAGAGCAGACACTTGCCTTTCAGGAACTGACAAATGTGGCTTGATCTGAGCTCTTGAAAAAAAAAACAGTATCATTTTTTTTCTGAGTACATGGGAACCAGCATGGGCAAGCTGGATAAATGAATGTTGACCAGCTGACTGATTAAATTCCTGGATGTTTCCTCATGTATATAATTTAAAAAGAAATAAAACCTACCTCCTCCTTTCCCTCCTACTGTGAAGCTGAAGTAAGATGAAGGCATTGAAATGGTTTGGTGAACTGTTCATCACATTGCCTGCCTTCCTGGTGTTCTGACCACATCTCTGAGAACTGATGGCAAGTGAGAGCCTCCTTCACCCTCTAGGCTTGGCCTGGGGTTGTTTGGGGGAAATAAGGAGTCCAGGGAAAAGAACCCAAGGAAGTAAAACCACCTTCAGTCTTAAAGAAGTCTCCAAAGGGAACATGCATGTTACCAGCTGATAAAGCCCAGAGGAGGCAGGAAAGCATTTTACTGGTGATGGAGTTGGAAGTGAGTACCTAGGGGCATACTGCCTGCCTCAGGAGAGATTTAAGAATTCCACGCTTGAACTTCCTGCCACCTTCCAGTGCCCCATCGATCCTCTGATTTACAGGTACTACACAAAGCCAAATCATACTTCCAGACACTCGGAGTGTAGTGTGCACCTTGAAGTATCAGGTTATAGAATCAGCTCTCAGAACATAGTAGCACCTATTCAGCCTGTGTGGAAGCTAGACTCTGACATCATTTGTTGCAGGACAAAATAACAGGCTAGAAAGAAATGATGACCACTCACCACACTGTGGCCCACCCCAGAGAAAAGACTCCTCCCCTCCCTCCAACTTCCTTCCAGTAGATCTCTGCTTCCTCTGCCCACCTAGGGTGAGGCCCTAGGTATCTCTTCAGTAGGTGTCTATTTTCTGCCAGCCTGCTCATGTCTGACACTTTTCTCTCTTGAGATAACAGCATAGAGTTCACAGTCCTTAATTGCTCTTGATCCTCTATCACCTCCCTAACCATAAGTGGCAACCCTTTGTTTTCCACCTTTTTGAATAATTTGAAAGCACATTTGGATAGAAAAAAAATTAAATACAGATGTCAATTTGTTTCTCCTATGTCTTTGTAGGAGTATGTACACCTTAGATGAGTCACAGTATTTGAGCTTCATTAAGTGCTCAGACACACGTCACTTTTCTTCCCACCCTAACCAGATTCATCATCCTAATCCATCATCTTTCACCTGACTGGCCTTTTACATCATTGTCCTCAGAACCACAGCAGTTCATGGCCTATAGTCCATTTAGCCAGGCCATTGGTGTAAACAGCTTAAACATACCCATCCCTTCTGCTTTGCCAAAACATTTAGACAGAAAACACATTTAAGCAAGAAAGAATTTACTCTCTGCCTTGCATCACACTTATCCTTCAAGGCTCAGCACAATTTCCCATCTCCTCAAAATCTCCTCTGATCACTCATCTTCTCTTCACAGTAGAGTCACCCCACTACCACTCAGCAAAGATACTGAAGGGATTTGTGAGTTCCTGTGATGCCTGGGGGCCTGATGTAAAAGGAGCCACCATGAAGAAAACATCCTGAATCTGACATACCCTCAGCTTAAGCTTGTGAAGTGCAAAAAGGAGTTCTCTCTCTCTCTCTCTCTCTCTCTCTCTCTCTCTCTCTCTCTCTCTCTCTGTCTCTCTTTCTCTCTCTCTGAAACTCAGTTATGGGCTAACACCATGCCTTTCATCCTAGCCTGGAATTCTGTTTCTCCAAATTTCTAGAAATGCAGCTAGAAATCTGAAAACTAGAAAACTTACATCAACCAGAAATATGTCTTAGGAAAAGAGATTGCTAACAAATACTAAATTTAATCATATACATAACACCCTGTGACACAATAATTCCATTCCTGAGTATTGCCTGACAAATGTTTAGATTTTTGCACAAAAAGACATGTAGAATACTCATAACTAGTCCAAATAGATCCCAACTGAAAGCCACTCCAATGCCCATGATTGTGGGTAAATAATATTGAGATACACCACATAATAGAATAACAACATATATCACTGAGAATGAACAAACAAGAACTACAGGCTGAGGGCCAGTGGGAGTCACAAACACAATACTAAGTGACAAAATCTGGACACAGAAACCATTATTACATTTACACAACTTTCAAAAATGACAAAACCAATCTATGTGTTAGAAATCAGCTTAGTGGTTACTGCAGAGGTGAAGCGATTTATCACCAAACCAATTATTCCACTAATAGTTAAATCAATTGTATTCTTTTCCTATTGATTGTTTTGATGGTCAGGAGAGAGATTTACAAGGGAATTTGAAAAGTGGTAGATTAAATTTGTTTAAACAAGACGTTATTGAGTGGCTTCCCTGGCCAGGTATTGCTGTAGATGGAAGGGATACAGGAAGAATAAGACAGAACTTCTACCCTTCAGAAGACACATTCCAGTAGTTGGGCTCACACACTTAGAGGACTTCACTCTTTACTATGGAGTGAAGAGCAGGGGGCCCCTCTAAGAGTTCAATGTCTGAAACATCACACTATGTTCAATGGCTGGTACTCAAGCTGTCCACTAATTCTAGAAAGTCAAAAATACCCTTACCCAGTTAGGCCTATAGATGACACTAGATGTAATGGCATCTATGCTTCTGTTTGGAATCACCCTTAAACAGGCATTCAAAGGAGGTGAAATCTGTTTGTGGTGCCCTCTAACCTCTGATTTCCTGTGCCTGGTCCTCTACTCTAAGAAGCTTGTAGTGTCCTGAATAAGCTGCCTTCCACCAACAAAAGTATGTGCTCCAAAGTATTTCCTTCCTGCTCCTCCTGTTCAAAACCACATCCTTTTGTGGCACTGGGAAGCAATCTGATGAACCAGTTCTCAAGAATGTGTGAAAAGTTCACACGTCCTAATCCTTAGCACAAATTTGCTTTAAACACACACACGCGCGCGCGCGCACACACACACACACACACACACACACACACACACACACACACAAACCTCCTTATCCAAGTCAAAGCACTATTGTTGGAATTTCAAACAGTGAAGTGACATTTTTTTAAAAGGTCTAGTTGAAGAATGAACAAAGGAATTCAGGTGTAGAAAAGAATAACTGCTCAAAAGTACTCATTCTTGCTCACACCAGTCACTTATTAAACTGGTATGCAAAAATCAAGAAAAATTGTATTTTTCCAATATAACTATAAGTGGGAAAAACTACTGACACACTTTTGGGTAAGTACAAACATCCATTCTCTCTCTCTCTCTCTCTCTCTCTCTCTCTCTCTCTCTCACACACACACACACACACACACACACTTTTTGCAGTAATAAGAGTAAAATGAGAAAATTGCTCAGGAAGGGTTGTTGCACAGGACTTAAGGCTGATGAACTGCACTGTACCCACACATCAGACAATCAACCGGCAGTATGTATAGCTCCTTGGTGTTTTTTTTTCCCTCTTGATTTGGGTTCACTTGCTTATAACTTCTCAAATCCCAAATCCAACAAGGAAAAGAAAAGGGCTTTGATTTATGGGTGGGAAGAAGGATAATAATAAATTCAGAAGAATGAAAAGAAAAATAGATGGTTTCTTATATACCTTTCAAGCATTAGGAATCTATCTAAAAACCAAGATAATAAAAAGAGGCTTTGTGGGCTATCTTATAAATTAAAAGTCATCGCTAAGGTTCCAAAGTTATTAATTCCAACATAGTCAAATATTTTCAAAATGTCATAGGAAAATATGCTTTTAGAAATTATTTGTGAGGTTTGGAAATAAAAACAAATGAGCTCTTTTCTCAATGGGACTAGGGGAAGGGAATAAACATTGTTCCTAAATTATCAGGGAGCTAATTAGAATTTCTAGGATATTGATAACCAGAGTGATCTTAAACTGAGTCAGTATGCCCCACTCAGGAAACATGTCCTGGGCAGCATTGAGAGTGCTGAAGGAGGAAAGGCAGGCAACAGGTGAAAAACACCAGCATCTGAGCATCTGAGGAAGATGAGGGCAAGAAGATGCAGAAATACACCAAGGCTAAGGTTGGGGTAGACAGGAAGACAACATCAGATAGGGACCAAATCAGCTATGGTGGCCTGGACGCAGAGCACGGCTGGGTTCCTAGAGAGATGAGAGAGGTAAGCCTGGCCTTTGTCTTGTAGCAAACTCAGTACTAGACAAATAGCCCTGAGTGGAGTGCTATTCTCCACATCATCCTAGGAAATCAGAGAACGAAGTTATCAGAACAAACTCTCAATGTCCTACAGAATATAAGTTGGACTTTATCTACTTACACAGTCATGAACTAGATTGGTTTCTAAATCTTGGATGGACAGTGGTTAAATAGCAGCAGAGGCACCCCATTTGGGTTATTACCTCCTCTCCTCTCCCTTCTCTCATCGGATGTGATCCAGGGGAGCAGGTTTCTATAGCCCCTGGGGTCATACCAGGAAAGTGTCTGGGACACACTTATAGATAAGGGACACTTAACAGTTCAGTTAGGTAGATAGCTAGTGCATCCAGCACTAGGGCCCTTTCTAACATGCTATCTCCCATGACTATAGGAAAGTAATTGATCATTCAATTCATGAAAAAGACACTCATAACTAATAATAGTTTGGTTTTAAAGGCCCAATGATTTAATTAAGAAATAAAATTAGCACTAAGGCTCATGCCTGTAATACCAGCTACATGAGAGATAGAGAAAGGAATATTGGGGTTTAAGGCTAGCATATAAGACTTTTCTGAAAAATAAACTCAATAAAAAAAGGTGTGGCTTAAGTGGTAGAGCACTTCACCAGCAAGTATAAGGTCCTGAGTTACACACACACACACTTACACACACACACTTACACACACAAACACTTCCTTATGGAGCAATCAGTGACCCAGAGAGTTCCCTTCAGAACAATAAGCCTGGAAATCACACAATTATAAGGCATTACTCCCAAGAAAGGCTGTCAGGAGAGAAAACAGAAAAGGCCTTGCAGTGGTATCTTTTGTTTTTGTTTTCAATTCCTTTGTAGCTTCTAGTCTGATTCCAAGATTAAAAGATTTTTTTTCTCTGAAGTCTCATCCCTTATTTTTTATCTCTATTCTTAATTGTAAAGTTGGCATTGTCAAATCCAAATCAATGCACTCCTAAAGAACTCATGTCTAGCTAGTGTTCTTCCTATTCCTGAGATCTTGTGCACACACATCCCCCAGAATCTCACAGTTTTGCCTCTGTTTTCCTGTCTTCTTTAGTTCATTTATTATTTCTTATTTTCTTTTTGACTTATGGCTGGGCCTATCTTTCCCAGCAGTAAGTTTATTTGTCATTACGGTGCCTATGGCAGGGAAGATTGACTGCAATGGAGAGAGGCCAAGTTTGTTTTGCCTTGGTGAGGTGGAGGCAGGATTTGCTTCCTGCCAGTGGAGGTTCAGTTAGGAAAGAAGCCCCATTCCTAAATGACTCATGAGGAATTCCAAGGGTGCAGGATTGAGTGGACATAGAAGAGCCTGATGTCCAGAAGAGTCAAGGATTGAGGTTCAGGGAATTCTGACATCCACAGCCTTCTGGCCACCATGATGAGTTCAACCAAGATGCCAGGATTACCACACATAGCCTGGGTCTACCAGGCAAAGAAAGTCTTCACCTGAGTACCCATATCAAGTGGCTACCTAAAAGCTTGCCTTTGAATACAAAGGGTTCCTCTATATCCAGAAAATAGTCCGATGTTTTGAGGTCATTTTGTTTTGTTGTTGTTGTTGTTTTGCCAGTCCTGGAGCTTGGACTCAGGGCCTGAGCACTGTCCCTGGCTTCTTTGTGCTCAAGGCTAGTACTCTACCACTTGAGCCACAGCGCCCCTTCTGGCCATTTTCTGTATATGTGGTGCCGGGGAATTGAACCCAGGGTTTCATGTATATGAGGCAAGCACTCTTGCCACTAGGCCATATCCCCAGCCCCAGTCCAATGTTTTGAAACCACTGTGTAAACTCAGATTTTCAACAGGAACATAACAGCAATTTAAGTTGAGATGTCTTCTTTCTGAACTTCTGTGGAAAAGATTGCCTGTGCCTCTTAAAGCATAAAAGATCAAACATCCCTTTAACTCAAAAATTATATTGTCTGACAAGTGCTTAAGTCTGGGAGCTTTCAGGAATGAGGGAAGCAAGTTTGAAAACGTTACTTGTTCAAGTTACTGTCAGCACATGGTGCTTCACCTTGAAACCTGTCCTCTCTGTGACACCTCAGTGAAAGCTTACTACTAGGAAACCTAGACATGAACCCCCTACATTGTTTCTTGTTGACTGGATAGCCTCATGCCATAACCTTACCTCTGACGGCCCCAGTGTTACCATTTACAAAATGGGAACAAAAGACACTTGGTATGATTTGTGGAATAAATTTAGTCCCTCATTTTATAATAAGTATCAAATATCTCACTCAGAGGCTAGTCTGTAATAAACACTCCACACATTTTGTTAAAATAATACGATTATTCCTTAGTGATGGATTTGGTGCTTACTGATAGTTTGGAGAAAGGAATTTTAACTCCTGGGAAATAACAGTGGTATGATTTTTCCAACAAGACAAGTGAGGCCTTTGGGAGATGAACAGATGGCGAAAGTGGAGGAAGCCCTTAGAAATGGACTGGTGTCCCGGCAACTTTCTACCATAGGAGGCTAGATGTTGTCAGTGTGCAACCCAAAAGAGGGCCCTTACCCAAACCTACCTCACTGGTGCCCACCTCTCCAGCCTCTGGGGCTGTGAAAGATCAACTTCTGCTTATGATACTCCCAGTCCATGTTACTTTGTTACAGAATCCCAGGTTGATGAAGATAACAGGAAGCATAGGCCTCATTTTGGCAACTACATCTCAGTGCTGATGCTCACTGAATTTGCAGCCAGTAAATCTCATCTTTGTTTTTTAAGGTACTGAGGTTTGAACCCAAGAACTTGCACTTGCTAGGCAGGGACTCTACCAGGACATGCCTTCCGCTCCTTTTGTCTCAATCATTTTTCAAGTAGAAAGATTAAGTGTTAAAGATGTCACTACTGCAGTTCATTTATAGTTCTAATGAGATTCCGATTTAAACATTCTAATGATCTTGTTTTGAGGGGGAGAGAAGAGACAAAGAGAAAATAATTGGCAAAATTTATTTATAATTAACTTAGATTAGATGCAGAATGATTAATAGCAGTACTGTAAAAATAAAAGGCTCTTCAAGACAGTAAGGTAAACAGTAAATATGTTTAGAAAAATAGGTAAGAAGAAGATAATGAGAGAAATCCATAATGATTAGTAGACAAATGCATATTATAAATTTCCCACATTGGTGAGTATTTTAAATGAGCTTTCTGATTATGAAGTTTAATATTTTTATGAAATTCAAGTATTTAAAACATATATGCACATATATGTATACACACATACATATTTACATATTTATTATTTATGTGTAAAAATTTTTTTAATAGTACTGGGGATCAAACTTAGGGCCTTGAGCATAGTAAGCAAGCTCTCTAACACTAAACACCAGCCCTTGAGTTTTTGAGATTGGCTCTTATTTTGTTACTCAGGCTTGTCCAAAACCTTTGATCCTCCTGCTCCACTTCCTATGTTCTGGGATTAAATGTTTTTACCTCTGTGCCCAGCTAAAAATAACTTTTAACTATAACAGTGTTGGCAAGGGACATCCTAGAAACTCTGATGTGATTGTGGTAAGGCTATAAATTGATACACTTACATGGAAAGTAATTTGGTAGCATCAAAAGTACAAATAAGGTTCCCAGTAATTTCATTTATAAAATATATACTAGCAAGTAAAACCTTGTATGAAAGTTTATGTACAAAAATGTTCATCTTCCAATGGTAAGCCTAGGGACTGAATATGTAACTCTTTAAAGGAGAGGTTTTTAAAAAATTATTCTCGGGAATAATTTTAAAAGTTATTTTTATGTGTATCATTTCATACGTTCATTAAGTCAAGGAAATTCCATAGTTGAATATTAGTATTCATTCCAAATTAATTGTTTGAATATTTTTCCAGGATATGTGAAAATCTTCATTGCATGATGTCAATTGGGAGAAAAGAACAGATGGTAAGTAGACATATGTGCATAGAAAACAGAATGAAGCAAAATTACTGCAAATTTTCATAATTACTTTTTAATTAGAAAAGTGAAAAACTGAGATAGAGAGAAGAATAAATAGGAAGACAATAACAGGAAGAAAGTGAGACTGAGAAAAACTGTAAATATATCAATTAAAAAGAGTGGTTTGTAATACAGTTGCAGTATTATAAAGTAATTTAAATAATGTGTTACTAATATTAGAAAAGAACTCACTGAAATGAAAGAGAAAACTCTGAAGTAGACAACTCTAAAGAGACAACTCTTATGTGATAATTTATAATATGTTATCTTTAAGAAGATTTGACAAATCAAGAGAAACTGGATAAAGAATACAGAAGTTGGATTCTATAGCCCCATGCCTTTTTCTCAGCTACTCAAGAGGCAGAGCCTGGAGGATTTCAAGTTTGAGGCAAGCCTGAGACTCCATCTCAAAAACAAAATAAAAGCAAAGGGCCACGGATGTGGCCCAAGTAGTAAAGTGCCATGAGCTCAATCCATGGTGCTGAAAATAATTCTAGAAATATTTTTTAAAAGATTGTTACCTTACAACTTCATACAAAAATACATTGACCAAAAAGCCAAAGCTAAAAGTTCTTAAATCACAAATAAATTTTAGAAAAAACTAAGAGAAAATAACTTCTTAAAATTCTGACTAGGGAAATTAAGTTTGATGTAACAATATGAGGAATCATAAACAATAAAATCAAGCTGGGCACAGGTGGCTCACACTTGTAATCCTAGCTACTCAGGAGACTGGGATCTGAGAATTGTGGTTCAGAGATGAGCTCAGCAGTCAAAGCCAAGAGACCTTTGCCTCCAATTAACCAGCAAGAAATCCAGAAGTAAAGGCATAGCTTAAGTGATAAGAGTACTACCCTTGAGCAAAAAAGCTAAGGAACAGCACCCAGGTCCAGAGTTAAAGTCCCCTTACCAGTGCACGCGTGCATGCACACACACACACACACACACACACACACACACACACACACCCTACAAATGAAACAAAATAATACTAAACACAACTTTGACTCAGAAAAAGCAAAAGTGGCTGCTGAGTAAATACATGAAGGCCTTTATAGGGTTGGATTGCAAGTCCCACCTTGTCTCCTTTGTAAATAACCCATCCTCTTATCTTCTGCCTTGATCAGATTCTCTGTTCTCAGAGATATTTTTATGACAGTCATAGCATTATTATTGTAATCATTGGCTAACTATAGGCAATTCACATTTCCATCCTTCTTGTTTGCTTAACAAGAGCCCCATTAGTTTTTTGTTTTTTGTTTTTTTTTAAATTTTTATTGTCAAACTGATGTACAGAGAGGTTACAGTTTCATACGTTAGGCATTGGATACATTTCTTGTACTGTTACCTCCTCCCTCATTCCCCCCTCCCCCTCCCCCTTTCCCTCTCTCCCCATGAGTTGTTCAGTTGATTTACACCAAACAGTTTTGCAAGTATTGCTTTTGTAGTCATTTGTCTTTTTATCCTGTGTCTCTCGATTTGGTATTCCCTTTCACTTTCCTAGTTCTAATACCAGTATACACAGTTTCCAATGTACTCAGATAAGATACAGCGATAGTGCAGGTACAACCACAGGAAGGGGATACAAGAGGATCATCAACAATAGAAGCTACGGTTTCACACGGCATGTTGAAAGTAATTACAACAGTGATATAACAGTCATTTCCATAACATGGAGTTCATTTCACTTAGCATCGCCTTACGTGTAAGAGCCCCATTAGTAATGAATCAAATTTGGGTGGCTGCATTGGCTAGGTGCCCAGCTTTTGAAGTTTTCCACTCCTAGGATCTCCTGCTAGCTCCCTCTAGTGGGGGACAGACACATGTAATGACCATCCAACAAGAAGGCTTAGAAATTTGATACTGGCTTCTGGTCCTTCTGCTTCAGCTATTTGTGCTTTTGATGCTTCTCTCACAATCAAAATCCAGTTGATAAACTTAGTCTGGGAACGAATGGGAATGGAAAGCTTGTTTTGCCTTGATCAAGAAGACTTGTGCTCAGAGCCACACAAGATGCTAGGGAGGACTCAGTGGTCATCTCCCCCTGACATTGTCCTGCACTGACCACCTGTTCATTCCTCTCACAGCTGCTGCTTCAAGGGTTCATTTCTTTTTTAGAATGCCATAGCTTTTGGCAAACTGCTCATGCCTTTTACGGCTTGCAGGGGAATGCAGGCAGGATGATAGATTGTTCAATAAAGGATGCTGTATGGGTAACACCTTCAGGTTCTTGGGACTTGAGATTTCCCCAGGGAAACATCCTTTCCTTCTCCTGTCAGATTGCTGTGAGGACCTGTGCTGAAATGACAATGCCACCCTCTAGAAATGCACGTGCTACAAAAGCAGAGATTAACAATGGAGGTGATGGTAGGGCGTTTCTCTAAAGTTCACGTAACAAATGTCCTGCCTTTGGGAGGTGAAGCTCTTAGGAAATCTGAGTTCACCATGCAAGCATTTTAAAGACAGACACACACCATGGTTTTGCATGGGTGGACTTTCCTCCTTAACCTGTGGCTTCGCAGGTGAGTTCTACTCTGCTGCTGTAGCTAGGGATGACACTGTCTCTCTGCCTATGAGAGCTGCTACACAGGAGATCCAGGAGATGTGGTACTTATAATGTGACTGGAGAATGCCAGACAACTGGAGATGAGGACTCAACTTGACCCATATACATTTCCTGGGCATAAATTCCCCCATCACCTTGTGTTTATTCTCAACTTCCCTTCTCTTGTGCACATTCATTTGATGGGGAAGCAAATCACCATTTATTAAGGACTTACCATAGATATGTGAAAATGCATTTGGCTCTTGATCTAACATGTGTAGTCTCATAAAAAGGTTTAAATAAGGTCTGTAGCTTAAATATGTCCTCCAAAAGTGTGTTGGCAGCTGGATGTTCCACGCAAAAGTGTCAGGAGGTGGGTGCAGAGTAGTGCATGTTTCAGTTCCTGAGAGCTCCATCTTATAATGAATGGAGATTGAGGTTGATTATAAAAGAGCTGGAGGCTAGGCATTTCATCTCTTGCTATCGGCTTCTATTTGCCCTTCTGCCATGGCACGAAGTAGCAAGAAGACCCTTGCCACATGGCTGCCTCTTGATCTTGGACTTGCCAGTCTCCTGAACTGTGAGCCAATGAATTTCTGTTCATTATAAATTTCCCTGTCAAAGGTATTCTGTTATAGCAGTACAAAGCAGATTAATCAATCACTGCCTAATTCCCGACAGTAGGAACTGGCTGATCCCTTTTGCCTCCAACTGAAGTCAACAAAAATGAATAAAATGTGGTGCCAGGCAGAAGACATGCACTATCGACTTGGGAGGCAGCTAGTTAAAGCGTATAATTACAATAAAGTGGGGTAAATGACATCATAGAGGTTCATGAGAGGTCGCTCTGAGGTGGCAAGAAGGGAGTGGCTTACTCCTATATTGAGCTGCTAGCTCTTCAGAATGGAAGCCATAGAGTGGAGGTGAGCCTGAAGAAATGAGTGGGTGCCTGGCAGAGTGGGGACCGGGGGAGGGAAGGCAGCAGCATGGAGGACAGGTCTGCCCAGGAGCCCAGAGTCAGAGGAGAAGGATCGTCTGCTAGAGTTGCAGGGGTGTGAGAGAGGCTTACTGGGTTGCAGTGGCAGGTGGGGGCCAAGCGGAGAGGCCTGAAACGGTCCTGGCTGTGGAAGGTTGGGCCTGTTTTAACAGTACTTCCTGCTTCCTCTAACCTCCCCTTCAGACTCGAGCTTTAATTCCAAGTCATCATTGCAGTTTCGATCTTCTCCCTTTACCTCTGCCCTGGCCTTTGTGATCCTCACGAGACAGAGATGAGAAAGCGGAAGAAGATAGAAAGGCCCTCTTTCGTGGTGATACCCCAAAGAGCTGTGATGAACGCCACAGATCCCCCTGTTGGTAACTCTGCTCCTTTGGGCCAATGAGCCATCCTCAACTAGGAAACAAATGAACCAAATGATGCTACTCAGTAGCTTATTAGGTGCAGGCAGCCTACTAAATAGCTTATTAAATATTAAAGTTATTACGTATTAGCTTTATTCAGTGGCCTATTAAATAGCTTATTAACTAAGAACCATGGCAGCAGCATGTAATGAATACAAGTGATCGTGATTATAATATGAAGAGTTGATTAAATTTCCCACTGAGCACTCTTAGTGGACCAGGCACTGCGTTATGCTTGCTGTATATGTTGTCTCTCATCCTGAAAACATGCTGTCACCAACTCCTTAGCAGAGACTAGGGAGCTGAGGCTTGAGTACAGAGGCATGTTAGGAACCAGGACTCTAACAAAGATGGACTGGGAACTCTGCACAGTTTCAGGGGCCAGAGCACAGGGGCCATGTGCTGGGTTGGGAAGGGCATCTGCCAGGAGAGAGGACTAGAGAAGCCAAGAGATGCTTAGACATATATGCTAATGGCAAAATGCACTGACTTAAGCACAGTCGAGTTCCAGGGAACATAAAGCAATGTGCCTTTTATAAAATCTCAAAACAGAAACTGCAACAAGATGTTCTTCAGATTTTATCATATACATATATATACATATACCTATATATACACATATGTCACATATGTATATGTGTATATATACGTATATGTATATATAGCATATATCACATATATCCTACGTATGATATTATGTTAATATAGAATAAAGCTAATTTGAAAGTAAGGCAGTAATATGTACTAAATTCAGGATGAGACCCCTCTCCAGGAGTGGAGAAAGGGCAGGGAACTGGATAAGAAACACAATAATTACATATGATTAAGTATATGTAATCATTACAAAATAATTGCACATAATGAATTGACAAATATATGTGTAAATTATTATTTACATCATTCACATGTAAAGTGTACATTTACTTGCCCTTGGATTGGATGATGAGTTTACCAGAGATTCATTATGTGACTGCAAAATATGTTAGGAAAAGAACACATACACACACACACACAGAAATAGTGTGCTTTGGTCTACAATTGTGAAAACAATAAAATGGCCAATTTTGAGCAATTGTCAGTGTGGAAGAAGAGGAGGAAGAGGAGGAGGAGGAGGAGGAGGAGGAGGAGGAGGAGGAGGAGGAGGAGGAGGAGGAGGAGGAGAAATTTTAATAAGAAAGAAAACACTGTAAATATAGTTGAAATTGTCTGCCTGCCTCCCTAATTCTGCTGACCTGCTTTGTCCCCCCAAAGAGCAACATATTGATGCTAAGGTAAACACCAAGTGTTTAGTATGAATCTGTGGTTTCTAAGTTCAAGCTTCAGAGAGCTCAGGAAGATGTGATCAGCTTTGGGGTTCAAAGATGGAAGGAATGTGGTGAGCTGAGCTGTAACTAAGGAGACTGCACTTGGCACTTACCTCTGGTGACCCCAGGGAGATCCCCAAGGCTTCAGCTGATCCCTCCACCTGAAGTTCCCACAGGCCCATCAAGTACAACACACTGAACAGGTCTGCCAGCTGAACCAGCTCTTTTCCTGACTGCCCCCACTAATAGAGGAATTTCTCTAACTTCTTCAGCAGGGGAACATTTGTAAGCTCCCTTTTCCAGACCTCATCCTAAGTTCCTCTTTTATTGCTTACCAAGATACATTCGTTCTGTGTCTCAAAAACCTCTGGAACCCAACCTCCTCTCTACTCCCATTGCTCTATCCTCTGATACTCCTGGGAGTTCCCTAGCCTGTCTCTTGGCCTCCAGCCTCTTGCTCCTGCAGTTCCTCCTTGCCTGGTTCCAAGCATCATCAGTCCCTCCCCATCCATTAGCTGGCCTCCTCTCCGCTGAAAGGAGAGCACAAGGAACTCTCTGCGTTGGCAGAAAGGAGTGACTTATCACTACACTTTTTAGAATGGTGCTAATAACTGAGTTAGCTTATCATTGCATCTGAATTCTCTATGAGCAATGAACCCCCTTTTGCCTAAACCTACCCAGTGTGCCACCCACTCTCCTTCATGGAGATGATATGATCTGCCCCACATGGTTGCTATGAGGTTATGACAGAACAGTTTGCAGAGATCCCAGTCAGCCATCTGCCTGTGGTGAGCATTTTGCTAACATGATAATTGTCATTAATAATACTGCATTGGTTTCCAACTCCTTGTTTGGACCCTGTCTTTCTTCTTGGCTTTGCAGGTACGCCAATGTGTTTATTCTGCCGTGGACATCCCCAAGGTCTTCCACATCTCCAGGCAAAGGTCCTTGCCTTGGCCTGGCTTTCTTTCTTCTCAGTGAGTTCATCACTGAAGATTCCATTCACAGCAACGCTTATGTCCGCCTTCCTCAATCTTCCAGGAAGATTTCCCGACTTTCTGCTCTTGCTTCCTCTCTAAAGCCTCTGGAAGGGAGAGTTCAAATACTGTTCACCTCTGGATTCAGTCACCCATTCTTACAGTAATATGGACTTTAATACTAGCAGGGGTTGGGACTCGAGTTTAAACTCAGGGCCTGACACTACCGCTAAACCACACGTTCAGCCCTATCGTTCACTGTTGTTGTTTTGTTTATGGTGTTCATTTGCTTTTGTTTTTGTTTTAATAGCATCCCCCTTCTTTCCCCAGGCATGTGCCGGGACCAGGATCTTCCTCTTTTAGGCAGGCCACCACACCCAGCATCCCCCATGCTGAACTCTCCCAGACTTTTCTGCCAAGTTATCCTGCAACTGTGATCCTCCCAACCGAGGCCTCCCTCCCTCCCAAGTATCAGGGACTACGGAAGAGGGCAGCTGGGAGCTCAGGGATGTTTTGTGTAATTGGAATGAATGGGAACGGTGTTCGGGTCACCCCGTGGCTAACAAGTAAGTTCAGCTAGTAACATTTTAGGTTCTTTCATAACCTGGTATGGAACTTTTCTTTCCAGGCCCCACAGGGAAATATACATTTTTTTCCAATACAACCGTACCTGTGTTCCTAGGGAATGGATCTCAGTAGCTGGTAGGTCAACGCTGTCATCTCAGCCACGGCAGAGAGGACGCTGTCCCCACAGCAAATCCCCAGGGGACTGAAATGCCACCGCTTTCCCACGGGACTCGGCCAGCATCCCTTCCCAGGGGCGCCCACAGAGCACCTGCCCATAAACATGGCGGCGCCCTTCTCGGCTTCTTGCCGCCGGGTCCGCGGGGGGCGGCCAGGCCTTGCCAGTACTCGAGGACTTCCGGCCCGCGCCGGCTTCCGGTACGGCTGGCATTTAAACGTGCGCGTGAGGCTGGCTGCTGCTGGTGGCATCTGCCGGTGCGGAGCCTCGCGCTGGGGCCGGGGCCGGGACCGGGGAGCCTAAGCATCCTTTCGCCACGCCCGGGGGGAGATCGGGGACCCCCCAAAACCCTCTCTCCAGACCTGGCGTCTGGTCCGTTTCGTTGCAGGTTCAGCTGTTGCCCCCTGCAGTCCCGATCACCTTCCTCCCGCGCGCGGCCCGGCTGCCCGATGAAGCCGGGGCTGGGCTCGGTCCAGCCGCAGGGAGGGCGCGCGCCCGGGCCATGGTGCGGCTGAGCCCCGCGCTCGGGTGAAGACGGGCGCGCCCCGGAGGGTGCCTTCCCCAGGAGCCGCGATGTTCAGCTGGCTGGGAAGCGACGATCGCCGGAGGAAGGACCCCGAGGTCTTCCAGACGGTCAGCGAGGGGCTGAAGAAACTCTACAAGAGCAAGCTGCTGCCCCTGGAAGAGCACTACCGCTTCCACGAGTTCCACTCGCCCGCCCTGGAGGATGCCGATTTCGACAACAAGCCCATGGTGCTGCTGGTGGGCCAGTACTCGACGGGGAAAACCACCTTCATCAGGTGAGCCCACCCCGCCGCGGGCGGGCACCTCACCTGGGCATGCTCCAGCCAAGGGACCGGGGAGAAGCTTAAAGCTAGGGGCTCGGGAGAAAACCATAGGTGTGGCCTCTAAAGATGATTACCACCCCCGCCTCCAGTATCATTCCCAGTCCCCTCCCGGATCTACAGGGTGATGCTGTTCCTCTCCGTAGTACTTAGCCCCAGGCTCAGGTGGGCACTTTGAAACATTCGCATTCAGAATCAACTCAGTTCTCCCATTTTCTGGATGATGGAACCGACTTTCAGAAGGCGCAAGTGGGAAGACTTATGGTCTCTGGCACACCTTAGGCTGGTGGGGGTGTCTTAACCACCGCACATTTCAGGGCCCTGTCCCTCATAGCCGGGACCACTTCCCTTTACTTCTGATAGCGCTCAGCACTTAGATGTCGGGGCAGGGAGTGGGGGTTTACGGTTGCAGCTGAGTTGTTGGATGGTTGTTGGCTTGGAAATGGGAGTGAGCTGGAGACCCTGGTCACCACCTCCACCCATGCTTGATAATGTCATTTTCCTTCTTCCTGGCAGAGCTCTTAAGGGTATCTCCTGTAGACTTGGCAGATGAAGAGTCCAGAAACAAATTCCTTGTGATTTTTTTAAAAAATCTTCTTTCATCTATAATGGTTCAATAGTACTACCAAAAGACTTAGATATAGAAGGAATACTGGCATTGCTTCATCCAGCGCCTTGACTTTCTAGGTGAGATAACTGGAGGCCAGAGAGAAATTAAATGAGTGGTCCAAAGCCATATGGCCAAAGACCTGGGATTGATGGACTAGACGCATGTGAGGAGGTGGTTGGCTAAAAGCCTGTAACTTTGAGGGTGAGTCAGCCATTCCTTTGAATGACAGGAGCCTGGAGCTAGAAAGATCCTCAGGAAGCCAGCCTGCATTCAGACAAGTCCACTAGAATGAAGAGCCCTCTTCCTATTTTCAAAGACCAGGCCCTCTCCAATCCTCAGGGCACACAGCTTTGCAAGGACAGGCATCTATTCCCTGGCCTCATTTAGAGGCATTCTAAACTATTGAGGGTGCCTGTGACACCCTCCTCTTCCCCTCCCCTTTGAGACTCATGCTCCTATTAGTCTAGGAGAGAGATTTGGTTCCCACAAAGGGTTTCAAAGCCATGGTCCTTTGGTTCTATTGATTGGATGTTGGGGCATCTGCAACCTGCAAAGCCATGTTTAGTGAGGAGAGCAGAAAAATTAACAGTCTGGTTACTCATTTTCTAGGTACTAATTTTCTCTAATGCTAAGGCTTGGAACAGAAGCTTCTAGAAGCAAGATGTGCTCCATGCTAACCTTTCATATCTGGACATAGCTCCAGGTCAAGTTAGTCTTTGTGGAGTGGATAATCTTGGGCTCTAAGGCTTTGAGAGATCAAATGATTTCTAAAGTTAGTGTCATGGCTTTGTGGACGCTTGTGTTTTATGTTTTGAGATGTAGTCCATTGCTTTTTACCTTTTCTAAAGTTTAGCACCTCCTTTGAAAAATCTAATACTAATTGACCTATCTTTAGAAAAATGTACATACAGTCCAAATTTACATATCATGTTGGCGATCCAAGTTGGACATTACTGGACAAATCCAATCCCAGTCTCTCATTTTATTAAAGTTTGCATTACTGCCAAAGGTACTTAAGCACTACCTGGGTTCTCTACATGGTTTCCTTTGTGATCACTGTCCTTCCCCATGTGAGTTTATGCCCCACAGGAAACATGGACTCTTTGCAGATTGTTCCTGCCCTGCACAACCCTCCCTGGCTCTCTGGACACACTTGGATGTAATCTTAGGACTTTACATTTTTGGAGCATCTTCATTCCAGGGCATGAGTACTTGTAAGCCAGCATCTGTGCTAGTCTCAGCTACCAGAGGTTCCCAATGGACACCTTGCAGAATGGGAAGGAAGATGAGTGAACGACCTAAAGGGCAGAGTCCTCTGGCAGCAAACAGGTTTAAAAGCCTTTGGTCTGAGACACCCTCCAGGCTTTGCCTGAGTCATCACTGGCTGATACTGAGTAAGAAAGTGGCAGACCGAGTCCCCCTGTAATATTCCTTATCTGAGGGAGACAGAAGGCCAGGAGAGGCACATCCCTCTTCTTACTTACCCTACAAGTCCAAGAGTTCCCCCTCCCTACTCATGCCAGTAACTGAATATAGCTCCTGCAGCTTCCCCTCCTTGGAGACTCAGCCCACAGGGTAAGGAGGGATGGTAGTACAGGAACCTTCCAAACCACATTATGCATTTGTTTCCCTTATCACTGAAGCTAGCTAAGTTATCTCTCTCTCTTGCTCTCTCATTCTTGCTCACTTGCTCGCTTTTTTTGTATTGGAAAGTGCATAAAAGAATAAATATAAAGAAGACATAATTGTTCAAAATCCCATCTCACAGGAGAAATTATTTGAGATAACATACATACATATATATACACCATACCATATATATATATATTTATCTTTCCAGTATTTTAGATGTTTTCTACCTTCACTCAGATCATGCCATTTGTATAATTCTGTATACTACAATTTGTTTTTACTTGAGCATTTCCCATATAATCATCATTTTTATCCACCATGTAATACTTTTCCTAATGTAGATATAATTATCCACTTGACTAGCTGCTTCCTTTGAGTGTTTCATGTTTGTTTCTAATTTGTCTGCCATGAGAGAACCACCCAGACAACTCTGCCTATAGCATTTCCCCACAAAATGGACTTCTTTTTCCCCTAGAAGGGAAATTACTAGACCAAACCTGCAGCATTTTTGTTTTTAATAATTTTTGGATTTTTTTTAAAATTAAGAGCCATATTTTTCAGTTGCTTCCTAACAGATTGAGCATAGCATCCCTTCCCCCGAGTGAATAATATGTTTCATGCCTGGCTCTCAGCATCCCCCTTTCCCCTCTATGCTTTTTTGCCTGATTCTCATCTCCTATCCCATGCCTGAATCTGTGAGACCCTTCCCTCAAAAACAAAGACTTGCCTATTGGTTCACTCCAATCCTTGGCTTTTTGCCTCCTTGAGAAACCATCACTTTCAGTTCTGTATGTTTGCCACGGGGCCTATT
The DNA here is from genome assembly GCF_023159225.1 of Perognathus longimembris pacificus. NCBI lineage: Eukaryota > Metazoa > Chordata > Mammalia > Rodentia > Heteromyidae > Perognathus > Perognathus longimembris. The sequence continues at coordinate 57,621,775 of NC_063168.1, read as the reverse complement.
TCTTGTCTCAGGAAGACTACACAGAAAGGACATTCTTCTAATAACTAATTGATGTGCTATGATCTCTGCCTGAAATAACTTCCCTGGCCTAAGGCCCAGCCCCTAGAGTAATAAAATAAACAATAAATTGGCCTGCCCACTGCTTTCTCCAACACAAGCTGCCTCTTTGCAAGACAGTAGCTCTGTGTCCCTCAGGCCCTGGCAGCCTATCTTCTTGCCTCTGCTATTTTCCTCCCTTCACTGTTTCCAGATCTGGCTGGCATGGAAACTTGGATCTACCCTCCTCTGCTGTCCCCCTGGTTACCCCTACTCACTGTGGTTCTTCTCTCTGTGTAGGTGGTAGAGGTGAAGAGCCAGCAGCTCCAGGAGCTGAGGAAGGCCCAGGTATTCCTGTGTCCTTCCTTCACCACAGTTGGCCTGCAATGTAGGCTCTTGGAGTTGAGGAGGGGCCTGGGGCTGTACAACTAAGCTGCCTGAGACCCCACAGGGGAGAGCTAGGCTGGTCTGGAGGCTGGTATGGTGCTTCTGCAGTACGGCCCAGACTCTGAACTATGCTGTGGTAGGGAAGGTTCCACTGTGAAACAAACTCAGCTGGCCATCTCAGCCTCCCACACTTCTTCAGGGACTCTGCATAGCCCTGGGAGGTGAAAACCTCAGCATCTGTTTGTGGGAGTTATTACCCCCAGGCTTTACAGTCTCACCACTCTGAGAAAGATGGTTATCTGAAAAGCCAAAAGGACCCCATCCCCAGGATATCCACTGACTTCTACAGAGCCCATCCTGTCAGCAGCAGATCCTGCACCATTTTAGTTCCTTGCTATCCTCTGTGATCAGTGGATGTCCTTCTATTGTCAGGGCTCAGATTTGCTGGTCTCAAAGTAGGACTGGATGAAAATCCATCGGCTTCTTCCAAGATCAGACCTTATTCAATATCTACCTTGAAAGTCAGATGTATAGAGTGCATCAGAAAAAGCCTGGACTAGAGGAGATATATCAGTGGAGAAAGGTCTACCTCTTGCTCCCATTGGCCATGGGGCATAGGCTCTGCACCAGGCTGGATCATCAGAACCCAGACTCCACTATTTCATAATGGAGAGACCAAGTTAGAAAGGCTACCCTAGGTCAAGCCACCAAGCCTTTCTGACCCTGTTTCCTTATTTATACCCTGTGAAGAATAATAGCCACTTCTCCGAGTCACTAGGAAGAGGACAGAACAAATTTACCACTCTTACATTTGGGGTGCATCATTCACTTTCTTCTTTCTAGACAGATTCTCTAACATAAGACTTAGAGGCTGGTCTCCAGAAGAAGAAAGGCAGCTCCTCTATGGAACTGCCATAGTTAAGGTAAAGTGAAGATGATTCTGCACCCATCCAAGGGCTGGAGGAGGAGCATGATGCTCAGAGGCAGTAGTACCCTGGGCAGGATGTTCTGTCTCAGCTGGGGCCAACAAGGGGAGACCAGCAGGAGGCTGGACAGTCTGGGTACTACATTCTCCCTCATGCTAGAATCACTTCTTCCCACCCATGGCTGAAGGTACTGTGTACCAGGAACAATGGTGGGTACTCTCAGAAACATAAAGCCAGCTCATCTCAACTCAGCCATCAAAAGTCTCCCATCTATACCTCATTTTGTATCTGCAGGTTCAGAACTGTTACCCTAAACTACTTGAGGCTAATAGGGAAAATATTACCCAGATCCCATTTTAAAACTGAAGCACTTGTGCCTTAGTGACCCAAAGATACAGAAGTATAACACAAAGACCTGCCATACGGGCAGATAGTGGGCTCGACTTTCAGAGGACACCTGAACCATGTCACATAAGAGCTGTGAAATGTTTAGGGAAGAGTAAGTCTGGATTGGTGGGGGGGTGGGGGTGCAGTGGGAAAAGAATCAGTTAAGACTCCTTGAGGGGACATTTGAACTGGGGCTGGAGATTATGTAGTAATGTGCCGCATACCTACAGATCACACTAAGGTGCTTATTTTCTCCAATTATTGTCTGTGCTGTTGTGGACAAATGTGTGGTGTAACCCTTGCTTTTCCAAAACTATTATATAGTGCCTCAAACTTTTTCACTTTTCTAACTGAGGTAATTAGAAACCACATATTATCTCATTTTATAAAGACCATGGCTGTTGGCCTTTCAGGCAACTTGTCCATGAACTAACCTCCCAAGAGGTATTCTTCAGTGAATAAGCAGAGGTACCTAATCCAACCTAAATCCTTCAGCAGCAGGATTTGCAGACCCCAGGTTTTCTATTCCCCTCTTCTGGGTGGAATTCAAGCAGCAGCCCAAGGCCTGCCCCATCATGGAGCTAGATGCTTGGAAAGACAGGCTGGGTTAAGATTCTTGGCTCTATGCCTTACCCTGGGTACTTAGGTCACCAGTAAAGCAGGCCACATACTTAGATTGCAGCCAAGCAGGGCACCAAAAAATGAGGAAAATGTTATGAAATAACTTTTACTTAAGAAGCATGTGAAGAAAAGTAGTCCTCATGGGGAAAATAAGAACTGCCTTGGACTTGCCACACATACTTTATGGTTTCGCCATCATTTATTTTGCATCACATGGCAAAGGAGAGGAACACCAAAGTCTATTCAGCATTTCAGACCTCCAAATATGCTCAATTGGCCCTGAATTTGGGCACTCTAGGCCTCAGTTTACTCAACTGCAAAGATGACAAAAGTGCTGTTATGTCTCAGAGAAAATGGGGCTGATTAAGTAGACTGAGACAGGTAAAGGATCTAGAACAGCACCAGACACATGACAGAGGCTCCGCCCATCCCATCCCTCATTCCTCTGTGCAGCCCCCTCTCAGCTGGTCCCACCCAGGCTTCAACCCACTTTGCTTTTTTTACACATCTGTGGGAATGTTTTCACCCAGCAACAGAAGCGATATTGTCTTGCCTCCCATTAAAAGAAAGAAGGAAAAGCAGTGAATGAGATCCCCAGAAGATTTTCCTTTTCAGACACAGTGGTGGCTTTGTTAGAGGAACACCCATTGCTACAAGCCATACCCAAATACTCAAATATCCTTGAGAATTTATCCAGCCTCATGCTCACTGCCTGGCCAAACTGTGCCCCTAGACTTGCTAGTGGCCTCTTTAGAGTCTGTGATTTCCCCAGATACATATACAGTCAGCAAGTTTGGAGTTACATCAGCTTAGCAGGACCACGGACCTACCAAGAGGCCCTTGTCCTAGCTACAGGCAGCAGCGGCGGCTCTGGACTGTGCAGGAAGCCAGTGTGCTAGGCTGGACAGCATTGCACTTTGTTCATTTGCTGAGCACAGCCTGTCCCCCCAGGGGTGGAATCTGAGATGGCCCTGTGAACAAGATACTACATCACTGCTGTTTGGCCCCGCTCATTCGGGACATTTTTGAGGCTGCCTCAGAATAGTTCTTTCCACTCTTCTCTATTTCTGCTGTCCCTGGAATTTTTGACGCTTCCCACCCCAAACCACCCTTGCCACATTCTCTACATGGGCCTGCCTGCATAGGACTTCTCAGCCAAGCACTCGTTCTCCCAAATCACAGCATTGATTCCCACAGGGCCCACTCTGGTCACCTGATAGCATTAGCTTGTGTGTGTCACTCTGCAGTCATTGAGGCTGAGCCGTGCACCCAGGGGATGAGTGGATCCCTGGGCTTCTGAACCACAAAGCCTCACTTTTCCTCCAAGGCCTGGCCAGCATTTTGCTAAGCCCTGGAGGTTTTTTTGTGTGACCTTTCCTGTGCCATTCATCAGTCCGAGTTCCACATGGGTCTTAATCCTTTGGGTCTGTCTGGACATGGTTACAATTCCTGTCCAAAAACAGGAAAAAGATAGATCATTATTAGTTATCTATTATTCAATAACTAATAATTAAAAGAATGAGTTTTTATTTATTTCTACTTTTTAACTAGAATTGCTTTTAGTTCTTATTCTAGTTAACGTTACAAAGTATACATTTCTCAAATATTAATGCATTATCCCTCACTTTTCTATATTCAATTCATTTCATCTTCAATTTATTGCTAGACTATTTCATAAACACCTAATTTTCCATGCACTATTGTAAGTATGTCTTTATTACTTTGAAACTCCAATCTTTAATCCCACCAATACATTCTGTACACACTAGGCATTGCATATATTCTATCCAATAGGCAAAAAATAAATTCATATTACTAATGTAGATTATGTACTTGTTTGTTATTCTGCTTAAAATGGAACATGCTGTATACATCCATAAGGAACACGCACTTACAGAGGAGACAAAATTGTAAACAATTCTTAGACAACTATAAGCTGACCTAAGTACCCCGAGAAAATAAAAGGAATATTCATTCTCAGAACCATTTACTGAAGAACTAGAAAGAATGAAGTTTTAAATCCAAGGGCTATGTTCAGATCCTACCCTACCATGATTGATGCATAACTTCACATTCGTTAAAACAGGAGGCTTTTTTAGATGCCAAGGACTGGGCTGTAACTAACGTTATCCTCAGAACACCCATGAGGTGGGCTTTCTTATTAGGCCCATTTGACAAGGAGGATCATAGCACTCAAATCACAGGGTAAAGATAAAGTAAGATCGTCCACTGAGTTTTTAGAACAATGCTTGGCTCATTGCAGGTGCACAGATAGTCTAAACCATGATCATGACTTCTCTGTGTTGCAGAGGTAGGCACTGAGGTTTGTAGCTGCTCAGTTCTTTCTGAAGGCCTCACCTGTTATGGTTAGCGAACTCAGGGTGTGGCCTCAGGTTGTTGTGCTTCCCTGGCTCTCTCTGGACCCCTGTAGAAGGCACACTGAGAAAGCAGGAAGCCAGGTACAAGGGTACAACCATTGTTTTTATTCTTTCTCATTATAGCCCCAGTGCCAGCTCTTGACATGACTCTCTGGACGGAGGAAATCCTACCTTCACACCCTGGTTGTTGGGCTGGGATCCTGGAGGCATGAGGGGCTTCCTAAAGCAATCCAGACCTCCCACACTGTTCCTGGTGGGCCTAGCTTCTGTGCTACAGTGATTCAGGCTCTGACTGAAGCAGATTAACAGCTTCTTTTGCTTAGTTAGCACTAAGCTACCACAGCTCCCAGTCAAGGCTCCTTAGGGACAGAGTACATAGCAACCCAATTTAAACTGCCATGCCTCCATGGAGTAAAGTACATCCTGAAGGCACAGGTAGCAAGCCAAGGACTCAGGAAACCCAGGAGACCTCTGAGGCTCTTGTCCATCTGGGAGGGAAAGCGTGGCAGGGAACTCAGGCTTGGGCCAGACTTGGCTCTCTGCAGTGTCTTCCTCAGAGTAGAAGAGAAAGCCCAGTATTTGGTTACAGATGTTTGGTTTCCAGCTATAGGACATGCTGTTTTAACTCCAGAAAGCCACATAATGCCTCTATGCCTTGGTTTCCTCAGTAACCACCTGGAGGACTTCTTTCTGAACCATTTGGCAATGTTGTCAACCCCTTTAGAATTATGTGGAAGAGTCTATTATGAGGAAGATGAAAGCTTGGTATAGAGCAGGTGATCAACCTTGACCGCATGCTCAACTCAGCTGAAGGCCTTAAAAATAAAGTAGCAAGTGCTTGGGCCTCGCTCCCGCCTAAACAGATCACAGCCTCCGGTAGAGGCTCTGGCACCATCTGGTAATGGTCCATGGGCCTAGAGTATGCAGCCAGGGCTCAGAGCTTTTGTTAAGACCTCCGTGTTTCCTTTCCAGTGTCACAGTCTCCCTCTGAGCATGAACACAGGCTCTTGGATTATAACGAAAGGGAAGATTTTCAGTGTTCCTGAGTGTTTCCCTGCCCCTGCCCCCATGGGTCTGTGTTTCTTGGGCAATGTCCCTTAGCTCCTATTCTGTCCATCAGGGCCTTGGAAGGTACTCAGACTCACCACTGGCCACTCCCACCCCAGAGCAGTTCACACTCCTTCCTGCAGTCTAGTTTCCTGCTCTGTCTTTAGCATTGTTCCTGGCCATTGCTCTTGGCCTCTGGAAGGGACTGTGGAGAAAAGCAAGTAGCCTTGGCTTCTCACTTACTGCCCAGGCCTAGAGAAGAGTGGAAAGGTGCCTGCTACCTTAAGCCTCAACCAGAAGTTCAGAAGCAGTCATCGCTCTTTGTTTCCTGCTCCCTTGGAGCACCTGTCAGCAATGGACAGGAGCAGGTTGGGGTACATGACTGGAGATGACACCATTCTCACACTGTGGCTCAGGGAACAGAGAGGACCCTGGAGGTCACATCAACCAGTCTAAGGAAAAAAGATGAAGGTCTGCTTTTTTTAAAATATTGGTTATAGGGCTTGAACTGGGGCCGGGGTGCTGTTTCTGAGCTTTGTTCATTCAAGGCTAGTGCTCTACTACTTTGAGCCACCACTCCACTTCCAGTTTTCTAGTGGTTAATTGGAGATGAGAGTCTCACAGACTTCCTGCCCAGGCTGGCTTCAAACCCTATCCTCAGACCTCAGCCTTCTGAGTAGCTAGGATTATAGGCATGAGCTACCAATGCCTGGCTAAGGATCTGCTTTTATAGGCCTCTCCCACCATTACTTGGGGTGCAGGAAGAAAACATGGGAAAATCATCACATAAAAACACTTCTTTGCCTCTCTGGTTGAGGTAGTATGTAACCTCCCTTACCACTATTATTTTTTTCATCTAGGCCATGAAAATTAAAAGTTACCAGTAAGCTGAGTGCCAGTGGCTCATATCTGTAATCCTAGCTACTCAGGAGCTGAGACCTGAGGATTACAGTTCAAAGCCAGCCTGGGAAGGGAAGTCCCTGCGACTCTTTATCTCCAATTAATCATCAAAAAAGCCAGGGCCTGGAAATGTGGCTTAGTGGTAGAGTGCTTGCTTAGCATGCATGAAGCCCTGGGTTCAATTCCTCAGTACCACATAAACAGAAAAAGCTGGAAGTGGTGCTGTGGCGCCAGTGGTAGAGTGCTAGCCTTGAACACAGAGAGGCTCAGGGACAGAGCCCAGGCCCTGAGTTCAAGCCCCAGGACCAGCAAAAAATAAATAAATAAACAAACAAACAAATAAATAAATAAAAAGCCAAAAGCTGTGGCTTAAGTGGTAGAGCCTTGAGCAAAAAAAAAAGCTCAGGTCCTGAGATCAAGCCCCAGAACCAGCACAATTAAAAAAAAAGAAGTCACCAGTAAATTTTCACTCAAAAGGGTTTGAATAATCCAAGCCCAAGGTCTGGATAATGCATTTTAAATATATTCTCATCCTGGAATGCTTGGGCCAAATAGATAATGATAGAAAAGTAACAAGTATATGCAAACTGCTTCTATGCTTAAAAAATGCATTTCTCTTTAAGTATGTATGAGCCCACAATACATAGTACATGCCTGCAGAGGACATTTCTAGAAGGATACAGGGTTCAGAGTACAGATCTTACAAGTCTAGGCTGGCTCAGAGATTTTTTTTTTATAGTTTTCTCCACAGTTTTTCCTTTGTATCCTATGCAAGTTGTTTGATATGTAATTATCAAGCATATTCTACATACACATAAGTACTGATCTATGAAGACCAGCATAGTCTATGGACAGCCTTATTCTATGCTTTTGTATAGGAATCTCAGCTGGTTATCTTCAGCTATAAGAATCATTTTCAATACAAGCTTTATTTACAAATAAAATCCCAACTTTGATTTCCTCTACCCCATTTCTGATTTGGGGAGGAGGATAAAGAACAAGACCAAAGCAGACAAGTCTGAAGTTCCACCTCCTCCCCAGAGTTCCTGGGATTCATGAGCTCTCTCTGCTGTGGACCTTTCCTTCTCCTGTGACTCATATGTTGTCAGCAGTTGCATGCAGCAGTGATCGCCCAGCAGAATCCATTAGCACTGTGCTCCTTTCTACCAGGTACCTGCTGGAACAGGATTTCCCAGGCATGAGGATTGGGCCTGAGCCAACCACCGACTCCTTCATCGCAGTGATGCAAGGGGATGTGGAGGGGATCATACCTGGGAATGCCCTGGTAGTGGATCCCAAGAAACCCTTCAGGAAACTCAACGCCTTTGGCAATGCCTTCTTGAACAGGTGAGTGGATGGGGTAACACATGTCATTTTCTCCTCCCTTCATGGTATAGGAAAGGAGCGGGGCGATGGTGATGTGGTCTTGGGAGACCCCATGCTTTTTCCATAGTGGAGTCTCCGGATCCTCCACCACTTGTTAGGAATGTAGCTAAGTCAGTCTTCATAATGGGAGGCAGGAGGTACAAATGCTAGGTGGATTCCTCATGCGCAAGCAATGAGGAAGGGTGTGACAATGACTCTGGAACACAAGGCGTCTACCTGCCCCTTCCTGCAGGAATGGTGGAGAAGGATGCTGTATGTTTCCCAGTATTTGCCTATACCATGTCTGGGTTTTGCACTCAACTGGAAGGGAATGGAAGGTTCTTTCCTCTTCCTCTCCTTGTTCCTATTTGGTGGAAAGAACTCTGGATTTAAGGGGGAAGCCATGGGTTTGAGCATTGACTCTTCCTACTAAACTCCCTTTGTGACCTTGAGCAGGTAACCTTCCTGTCCTGCTGGGACAAGATCAGATTTGCAGATAACCAAGGTCATGAGAATTAGAGTGGACACAACTCTAAAGAGTGCTTAGCAAGCTAATTTGAAATGTTCTTATTCTGCACAACTAGGATGCAGGCTAATCCCTGATGATACTAACTGTACTTATAAATCCAACTTTTCCATGTATATTGCACTTAATAATTTAAATTTTTTCTAATTGGAAGTATTTGGAGTACAGGTAAAGAATATGGGCTTTTGATTCAAATAGATATGGGCTCAAATGATGCCTTCTCCTGTGGATCTTGGACAAGTTACCAAATGTCCTTGTATCTGGCTGTCCCATATTACAGTAGGATAGGAGTAATGACTATTCTCAAGGAAATGTAAATGGGATACTAAACAGAAAGCACTTAGTATCTAGCATGGACTGAACAGTAGGAAATGATAGGTTCTGATAGCATTATGAAGATGTGCCTCTGCCATTGTCATTTTGCAGTTGTAGAAGTTGAAGCTTATTGCTCAAAGGGTGCTCAACTTCTCTTCTTATTCCTCTCAGGAAGGGGGAGATCTTTTCAACAGTGACATGTAGTCAGATGCACTGGGGCAGGCTTGGGCTGGGGTCCATGTGAACTGTGGAACTGTGAGCTGGCAGAATGTGTTTCCAGAGCCGGAATTGGAGGAAGGGTCATGTTTTGAGGAAGGACTCATGGAGAGTTGGCTTGGCCCGGAAGGGTTGGGGAAAGGGAGGGAAGGATGCTGAATCAACATAAGCAGAGGGAGGGAATGGTGGTATGCAGATGCACTGTGACAAGGGTCCTGAAGTCTTGCAGCATCTGTAGTACTGGGGCTGAGAGAGGAAGTACTGGCCCGTGGTGAATGGAGTTAATAGTACCCAGGATGCTGAAACACAGAACTGAGATGAGCGGAATGACCCTGCTAGAAAAAAATGAGTCAGCACAGTACCTGGAGCAGAGGCAACTGGGGAGGGGCAATGACATATTGGACATGTCCAGTTGGCATTGAGTAACCAGGAGCCAGCTAAGGTAGGCATCTCTGAGGCAGAGAGGAGGAGCTGGCCCCAGGAGAGAGGAGAGAAAAGCCTGGGGTCAAGTGTGGGACAGTATGGCATCATTGGAAAGGAGGATTGCTGGCTTAGTGGTTAACTCACTGTGCGTATGATGATAATGACAGATGGTATTATACCAGGAGCAGATGGCCTATTACAACCACAGGATGTGTGTGGCTGCCATCATAGCTAGTGCAATTCTGAGATCAGAGAGTTGTGTTGTTCTCCAAACCCAGCAGGTCTCAGTTTCTGCATAGTTAGAGGTTTTGAAACCAAGATGTGTCTATAAGGTGGGGAGGATGGTTTATCCTGAGTAAAGACAACTAACCTCTGTGCATATTAATATCATCATCTATAAAGTGCTGGAATGCAAACTGCAAGTTCTCTGTACCCTAATCTCTTCCTGTAAATATAGCACAAAGGAAATCTGAGAGCCAGGTAAGTTGGCTTATATTGATAATCTCGCTACTTGGGGAGTCAGAAGTTAGGAGGAGGATTTCAGTTCAAGGCTACCTCTAGGGAAAATTATCTCAGGGCTCCATCTCAACAAAGAAGCTGGCTGTGGTGATTCGTGTGTATTAGTCCAAGCTGTTTGGACAGCATAGGAAGATGGCTCCTCCCCCAGGAAAAAATTTGAGAAACTTGGGGATCATGAATGGTTCACCATTGCCTTGATCTCCATGCAGGTTTGTGTGTGCCCAGCTGCCCAACGCTGTGCTGGAGAGCATCAGTGTCATTGACACGCCTGGAATCCTCTCTGGGGAGAAGCAGAGGATCAGTCGAGGTAAGCAACATCACCTGGGGGATGAGGGGGTAATGGCTCAGTCACCATGCTTCATTTTGATAGGAGCTGGGATCATTTGTTCCTTTGTGTCAGAAGAGATGCATCTAGGGCCTTGTGTCCCATGCTAAGCTGATTCTCCTGTACTGGGTGGGGCCATTTTATGGGGGTTGTTTCTAGGCTGGGACCAACAAAGGAACTCAAGACCCTTGGAGACTGGGTTCAATCTGGTCTTCTATAAAGTGGGACATTGAAATCTGCCTTACTCACAAAGTTTACTCAGCCTCCAAGAGGTCCATAGCCTGGCTTCTTAAGTTCCTGCCATCCACAGCTGGAACCTGCAGTTCTGCAGGGAAGGCAAATGCATAAAGAAACAATGTGCTTGGGTCATATAGCAAGGGAACCAAGCATCTAAGGGCACACTGAAAAATGGTTCACTCCAAAGAAAGTCAGGAAAATTGCTCACTGGCTTGGCCATTGGGAGGCAGAACTCTGGAGCCAACTGACAGATTCTAGACCTATCTCTGCCCTTTCCTGAAAGAAAACTCCCTGGAGAGTTTTCTTATGGATGAGTAGAATTCTATTGTGTGTGTGTGTATGTGTGTGTGTGTGTGTGTGTGTGTGTGTGTATCCACATTTTCTTAATCAATGCATTCATCCACTGAGGCAGACTCCTGGGCAGATTCCATGTCTTAGCTATGGTAAATAGTACTGCAGTGAACATGGTTGTGGTGGTAGCTTTGGCATGGCCTGGTTTGTAGTCTATCGGATGAATGCCCAGGAGTGAAATTTCTGAGTCATAGGGAAGTTCTATGTTTAGTCTTTTGGGGAACCTCCATACTGCTTTCCAGAGTGGCTGAACAAGTTTACATTCCCACCAATGATGTAACAGAGTTCCCTGTTGGCCACATCCACACTAGCATTTGTTAATCTTAGTTTTCTTGATAATGGCCATTCTAACTAGAGTGAGGTGGAATCTTAATGGTGTTTTGATTTGCATTTCTTTTATGGCCAGAGACATTGAACATTTCTTCATGTATCTACTGGCCATTCTTACTTCTTCTTCATTAAGCAAAGTAAGCCAGACCCAGAGAAACACAAGTTGTGTGGTTTTCCTCATTTGTAGTAGCTAGAATGTGCCTATAAATCCACAAGTAAACACACTGGATGGTAAAACAAAGAAAAAATTTCCTGGGACTTGATAAATTATGCAGGTTTTTAGGCATTCATACACTGTGAGATCAAAGGAGGATATTATTGTAAGACGAATACAAAGATACAGTACCTATGTGCATCTGATCATATAAAATAAAAATGTTTATCAAAATAAACTCTAGAAAATTGAAACAAGAGGTTTTTCCTTTGTTACTGTTTTGGCTTTCCTTTCCTGTCTTGTTTGTACATTTATCTGTCTTCCTCGGGAGGGTAAGGAGTATATACAGAAATGGAGAGACAAAGGGTGAGCCATGTTGAAAATGAAGTACACAACTTGTGGATGGAGAAAGGAGGGAAAAACTGGAAGAGAGCAAGGGAAGGGGTGGACATTGTTCAGAAAGAAATGTACTCATAACTTGACTTATATAACTGTAACCCTTCTGTACATCCTCTTTATAATAGTAAAAATACATGAAGAAAAAAACATAACATAGGTCAAAACATATTCTGTTAGTCAAATAGCAAATGTGCAAGGAATATGAGGTGTCACAGATCATCATTGCTATCACCAGCACCGCCCATCATCACCATCACCACCCTCAGCCCCCTCAGGATCATCGTGCCCCATCATCACCACCAGCACCATCATCACTACCATCATCAACAATGACACCATCATCGCCACAACCACCATCATCACTGTCATCATCACCATTATTTGTTTTTGTTTTGTTCTTTTTTAGTTTTTTAAGATGCTAGGCTAGGCTGATGCTGTAGAAAGCTAGAAGCAATTGCTCCAGGATCCCCACCTCTTGCCTCTCCTGCCATAGTTTCCTTGTGCCCTGGGTGGCTCCCCACCCTTTTTTGTGCCATGTGTTATATCTGACAAGAAATCAGATGAGCCACACCCACCTCAATCCTAGAGCTGAGAGCTGAGAGCTGGGCCCAGAGCCAAATCAGCACTTGGAAGTCAGCCTCCGGGAAGGGGCGGCTTTGGACTGGCAGCTTTCTCTGGGACTGTCTCCGGAGCTGACCTCGGGTTACATCTGTCTCTCTGTGACATGTGCTTCTATTCTATGTGCTCCATGGCTTCAGGTGGGGCAGACTCAGGTCTGTCCTGTCCATATCTGAGCTATTATAGTGGAGGCTGAGGAATCCCTTCCTCCAAGGGCATAGCCTGCCCAGTCCAGCACCCCGTCATCCCCAGAGGGATACCACATGATGGTAGACAAGTTGTCTCCTGGCTATGGATAATTGAGTCTCAGCAACGAAGGCCCTCAGCCCGGGTGAGGCCTTCAGAACCAGAGCTAGACTTGGATCTTGTATCGTGGGAGCTGTCCTGGCTTTCTGGAGGAAGCACCTCTCCCAACCAATGGCAGGTATAGGGCTGCAGGCTCAGATTGGCTCTCTGGGGGAGAGCCATCAGGTAGCAAAAAACCTGCTTAAGGCCCGCTGACCCTAGGCAATCCTTCTTGGGGCTGCTGGGGTCCTTCCTGAGCAGGAACTTCTCCTCCTCCCAGGAGGTGAAACCTGAGAAGCAGAGAGGAAGGAAGCAGCTGAGTCAGGAGGGGACTTGGGAAATTGCTCATGGTTTTTTATAATTGACTCCTAGGAGAAGTCTAGGGAGCCTGAGCCCACCAGCCCCCTAAGTCGAAGCTATAGTAAAGGTAAAGGGGAGCCAATTAGAAGCTGTAGAATCCTGGACCTAGGAATAAAGGTGTTTTATTCTGGCCTCCTCTTGCCTCTAAGCACCAGGCTTCCTACTCTAATTCCTATGGAGGGCAGATTTGGGTCCTGGTTCTTGCTTCCATTTCCCTACACGCTACCTCTCTCCTTACTGCTGCCACCCAAAGTGGTTTATCTGAGCAATCCTCAGTTAGGGGATTAGGATCCCCTAAGGGGATTAGGATCTCACAGAAAGGGCTGAGAGAGCCAGAACCTCTCAAGCTGGCAGAGGGGAAGTGTGCACTTATGCCCCTGCCAGCCCAATGCCACCTGACAGTGGCATCCAGAAAGGACTGCAGCCTCCGAGATTTCTAAAGGCAGAGGATTTCAGAGTCCTGGGCTGAACAGGACGCATTTTACCTGAGCCTCAGTGTCCCCGTGTGTAATGTAATATGTGATTTAGCCTTCTGGTGAGGTCCACAGAACACTATGGGAATTCAGACTTTAAAGCTGGGTCTGGATGATGGTGAGCTCCCTTTCTCCCTCCTTATCTGCATCTAGGGCTGCATATTATAAGACCTCAGAGTAACTGATGTGTGTAGTCTTCCTTGAAGTTGTACAGTACTCAGCCTGTGCCGCTATATGTGGCAGTTCTGTCCCCAGAGACTCCTGCCCTATTCAGTTTCGCCATTCCATTCTTTTCCTGGTTCTCTCCTTCCTCTCATGCCTTGGGCTTTGGTCCTCGTGGCTGCCTGGCACATTTCAGGTATTGGTGTTTTTTCCTGCTCTTCCTGCCACTTCCTCCCCACGCTGACCAAGCCCCAGGCCCTGCCTCCCTCTGAGCAAGGTGATGGCCCTGTGTGTTCTCTGCCCTTCCGACTCCAGACTGATGCAGTTGCTGGCAGAGCTGACTGTGATGATACAAACAAGGATCTGGGAACTGGGTGACTGCAGTGCTAGCCCGGGGTGGTGCTGACCTCAGTACCATGAGAACAGGAGAGTCTGGACATCAGACACTGTCAGGGGGACCCCAAAGGAGAAATGCAGGCTCTCCTATCCCTCCTCACATGGCCTCAGACCTAGAGTTCCAGTTAAAACATACACACATGCACCTTACCACCTCCTACCTGGCCACACATTCTCCACACAGATGCCCACATCCCAGTTCATCACACACACACACACACACACACACACACACACACACACACACACACACACACACACACTTCAGGTACTACACTCAGCCTACATTCCACTCCCTGAGCCTCAGGCCTGGTGCAGGACTGTTTTCTCACCAGAGAAGTCTCCACAGAGGCACCATGCTGCCATGCTAGCTTGCCCCTTATGCAAAGTGAGCTGTTGCCAAGAGCCCCCCAGGGCCTGAGACTTTATGGGGTGAAGTACTCTGATCCCATGCTAGAGCCCAGCAAAGTAAGGTCCCTCTTCAAGATGGCATGCTGCCTGGGGCTTTGTGTGGGGAGGCCATGGGCATGGGGAAGTTGAGACTAGGAGGTCCCAGGCCAGCACCTGTCTCTGGATGATGGTGCATAGGGTGCACAGGAGAGGCAGGCAGGGAGGCAGTTCCTGGAAGAGGCAGGATGTACCAGGGTGGCTGAGTGCTGGGAAAGAGCAAGGTTGCAGCCATGGGAGGCTCCGGAAAGACTGACTCCTTTCACTTGGGAAGCACATTTCCTGGCTGCTTGTCAGCTAGAAATCCCCACCAGCCCCACCCTGGGGCTTTGTGCCTGCTTCCCAAATTGCATAGCTGGCAAAACCTACACAGGTGCGCCACAGGCTCAGAGTAGGTAACAGACATGTCCAGGTCTGGAGTAGGGGCCTTGGTCTCCCAATTTCCCATCTAGCAACTGTTCAATCCAGTATCATCACCTGCCCAGGAAAACACAATGGCTAAGCCTGAGAGCAGACCTCTCGAACTTGGTACCTGATACTTTGCTCATTGGCTGGAACACTACCAAATTAGTCAAGCCTCTGACCCCTAGAGAGAGCAGACCTGCTCTGGAAGCTTTGGGACTCAGACCTTGGAGGGTTTTGCTGATCCTCACAGCCTTTCATCCTTGGTCTGCCCCTAGCACATTCACTGCAACTAGGCTGTCATGTAGGAGCCCCAGCCTATGTGGTGATCAGCAGATGCCCGTATGGGCAGTCAAATATCTGGGCAGAGCAGCCATGCCCTGACATCCTTCTGTAGGCCTCGCTGGCAACTCTGTGGTTGACTGGAAGCCAGTGATGAGGCTGCAGGCCACTATGGCACCCTGTGTGCCATTTGTTTCCCATTGTTAGCCAAACCTTTCTCTTCAGCTAAAATGCCTTGAAATCTTCACAGAGATTTAGGGGGGAGGGGTGGTTGGTGCTTGATCTGTGAACTCAGTACCTGAATTCCAGGCTCACACAGGACAGTGAATTAAGGGGGAAATTTTGGACCTGGGTTCCAGGCCCAATTTGTGACCACGGAACAGTATGAGCTTGGGTGAACCTCTTCCCTTCTCTGTGCCCCTGCTTGTTCCCTGTAAGGTGTGTGCCCTGCTCTGCTTCTGGCTCCTGGGGCATTATGGGAGAGGATCAGATGAGGTTGGTCATGAGGCTTCTGTCATCAGTGCCCTGCACCACATTTAGACTGAAGGAAGCTGCTGGATTATTAAGGAGTGGCTTTGCTTATTGAATTTGTCTTATTGATTTCCTCCTGTGCGGCATTGCTTAGAAATGCTGTCTTCCTGCCCCCTGGAGCAGGGATGGGAGCCACAGGCCACAGGCCACCCCATCCCTGGCCCAGAGCCTACCACCTGACCCATTGGAGCCAGCAGATGTGCTGGGAGGGATTCCAGGAAGGGCAGCTAATGCGCTCAGTCTATGCTCCCACTGCTCCTTGATTTAGGAATTTGGGCCTGCTACCCAGCCAGGTGCCTTAGAGCGCTTGTTTCCTGTCTTCAGAGTCTTTCCCAGGACCAAGGAAGGGAAGAGGCCCTGTTACCCAGCAGCCATTAATCCAGGATATTGGGGCAGTGTCTACACTTAGAATCCTCTCATCTGAACTGTCTGATGTTTCCATGGCTCCACCATACAAACCTCTCATTCGCAGACCTTTTTTTTTCAGCTATGAAAATTGACCTGTGCAGAATTTGTCATAGCGAGAATCTGGAACCAACCCAGATGCCCCTCAGTAGACGAATGGATCAGGAAAATGTGGTACATATACACAATGGAATTTTATGCCTCTATCAGAAAGAATGACATTACCCCATTCATAAGGAAATGGAAGGACTTGGAAAAAATTATACTAAGTGAAGTGAGCAAGACCCAAAGAAACAGGAATTCTATGGTCTCCCTTATTGGGAATAATTAGTACAGGTTTAGGCAAGTCATAGCAGAGCATCACAAGGCCCAATAGCTATACCCTTATGAACACATAAGATGATGCTAAGTGAAATGAACTCCATGTTATGGAAACAATTGTTATATCACAGTTGTAACTACTTTCAGCGTCCTATGTGTATCTGTAGCTTCTATTATTGATGATGTTCTTGTATCACCTTCCTGTGGTTGTACCTACACTATCTCTGTAATCTTATCTGAGTATATTGGAAACTGTGTATACTGGTATTGGAAGTAGGAAATTGAAAGGGAATACCAAATTTGAGAGACACAGGGTAAAAAAAGACAAAACTACAAAAGCAATACTTGCAAAACTGTTTGGTGTAAGTGAACTGAACACCTCCCGGGGGGGGGGGGGGCGGGGAAGGACAAGGTAACCAACAGTACAAGAAATGTATCCAATGCCTAACGTATGAAACTGTAACCTCTCTGTACATCAGTTTGATAATAAAAATTTGAAAAAAAAAAAGAAAGAAAATTGACCTGTGCAGGCCACAGAAGCAAACTTAATGTCCATCTTAGAGGCTCCATAGGCCCTGGCCCAGGGACATGGGCATCAGAGGAACCCACACAACTGTTCTATTCTCAGGGCCTTCCCAGCCACCTAGGGAGAAGGCTTCCGGCAAGCTAGCCCGTCATTTGATAGCAGTTTCCCAAAGCTTGCTGAATTTGCAAAAGGGCCTCTGTGCTTATGAGATTATAGAAAAGGTTTCTGGAACTCATCCGTCTGTCTGCAGACAGGAGCAGACTTCACCTACACATGTCCAAGGCACCTAAGAATGCAGTCTCCAGTCTTCCTTCCTCACGGGGCTGAAGAAGCATCCTCCTGTCTTATCTCCATCCATATCCACCTTGCTCCATACGTTCTGTCTTAGGAGCATATTTGTGGAGCAAGAAAGGAAGCTCAGAGAGGCAGCCCGGGCCTGTGGCTTGGCAAGCCAAGAGATGAAGGCTCAGAGAGGAGAGGCTACTTGTCCAAGGACACACAGCAAGTCATTGGCTGACAAGGAAAACTAGAGAGGGACTCCCCTGGGGCCAGTGCTTCTTCTAGAACTGCTTTAGAGAATGGTCCATCTCATGGAAACTACTGCAGAGAAGAACTTTACAAAGCCATTGGGGCAATGGAAGCAGCCAGGTCGCAGCTGAGCCACTTCACCTCCATCCTTCCCTTGGGTTTGATCTTTGCAACAACCCTGTGTCCCGTGTATGGATGGGTTCTAATTTGAGAGAACAAAGATGACGCCTTTGCTATTTCCCAGCTGCACTGTGAAGAACAGGATTCCTGTTTCACTTCTCTTCAACCAATACTCAAACTTACAGGGCCAGACAGCAGAGCTCAAGCATCTTCTTCACACTACTGCATGGCCTGGACCTGCTTCTTGATCCTCTGTAACCTCCCATTTCCTTGACAGTCTGGCCACCCTGGCTGTATATGTGCTGCTGAGCCTGAGTATGCCCAGCTGGCATTGTACAGTGGGTTGAAGTTTGCTGCCTGGGTGGGAGGGAACAGCATGCACTTCCCAGCTCCCAGCCCCACCCCACCCCATGGCTTGTATCACCATTGTGATCCACCAGCTATGGGGGAAAACCTTTCTGCTGCAGCCATTAGAGCAGTAAAACTGTGACCTGTTTTCCAGGATGGGGCAGAGAGCTGAGGCTGTCCTGATTTTTGGAGCCCTTCTGACCTCTTTCTAGCCACAGTGCTCAGGGACTGCCTTTGGGAGCAGCCTTGCTTTGGGGCCACACAGAAGAGAAGATAGAATGGGCTGGAGCTGTCCCTGAAGTGGGGAGGAGAGAGGAGGGTGGGGCAGACGGCAGCCTGCCTGGAGCAGGAATGCTTGGCTTCCTGGACACCACATGCTGGGAGGGAAGTGCCCGCAGGGTGGACCACAGGTACACTGAGGCTGCCTCATGAGTCTCTATGGGCGGGGCACATAGGCCCCAGTGCAGCCCAGCTGCTACTTGCCTGCTGTTTAACCCCCAACTCTCAGAGTCTCATCCGTCTCCTGTAGAACCGAGCATGCTGCCTCTCCTGCTGCCTACCTCTGAGGATATGGCAGGGGTGAAATGAGGTTGTAGAGGGCACTTGCCCACACTTATCTTGCTGGGATGGTGTCCCATGCAGGACAGTCTTGACTGACCATCTCTGAGTGGGACTGATAATGGGCTACATACTCTCTCTAAGATCTCTTCGCCTCAGGGGTCTGCCCCACTTGAGTAGTAGAGAAAAGGCCTGGGTTCGTTGAACAGCCAACAGAACAAGGTGGAAGTCATTGGGGATAATGTCCAGAAGCCCTTCAACCACAGAAGGGTAACACAGAAGGGCTGGTAGGTTTCTTTGTTGGTTAGGGTTCTGTTTGGTGCTAAGAAGCACTAAAAGATCCCTTGGGAAGCTCCGTGGCAGAAAGCTGCCCTGTCCATGCTAAGCCCATCCCCTGCCCTGAAGATGCTGCTCTGGGTACTGAGAAGATGGCCATCTCTCTTGCTCACCCCGTCTGTCCTCATTCCCCACCCTGTCTCTCACCTGGAACCCTCCAAAAGCCAGGCCCAGTGGCAGCTAATCCTTCTGGGTTCTTAACCCCAGCTCTGCCACCTACCAACCAGTCCTACCACTCACCGCTTTACCTCCTGAGTCTCTGGTTACAAAAGGCAACTAATACGGGATTCTACTTCACAAAGTCATTGTGAGGATTAAGGAATTTGTGATTATAACAATGACTTGCTAATCTAATCCAATTAGTTATTAGAGGGTTTCTGGGCACCTCGTGGATGCTTCTAATGCTGGTCATTAGCCCTTATTATTATGTGGGTCTAGTGGTCCTCAGTGTGGTCTAAGGAGCAGCAGCTGTAGCATCTCCTGGGAGCTTGTTAGAAATTCCCACCCCATTCCCCCTAGATCAGAAAGTTGGGGAGTAGGCTCCAGCTACCTGGCTTTGAACAAGCCCTGTAGGAGATTCAGAGCAGGCTGCCTCTGAGATCCCCATGAGAGACAGAGCTTCCTACAGCTCACTCGGCCACAAAGCAGTTAGCAAATGACCTTGCCTGATCTCTAGCTTCAATCTGTGGGGCAGGGCTTTTCCCTGAAGGCTGATAGTAGCAATAGCTTTGGGTGTCCAGGGTGTATCACCTGTGTTTGGTGGGGAGCCAAGGTTGTTGGTCATGCCAGAGTCCAAGAAACACTCTCACTTTGGTGCCAGAAGTGTACCACAGGGAAGTGGCAGAAAGAGGATTCTAGGAGTTCTGCTCAGATTCAGGCTGGGAAGGCCTGAAACCTCTGTTCTCATTGAGGATTGTAGGCCCTTGAATGAGTCGTGTCATCTCTCTGAGCTCACTGCTTCTTAGTGTTCCTTGTTTTGTGGTAGAGGACACTGAGGCATGCAAAGCTAAGGCCACTACCAGCTCTAAGCCTTGGTGAACCTATGCATTTTGGGGACCCCTCCCCTCCAACCTTTCCACCATTTCTTAGGGTTCAACAGAGCAGGGGGCTCCAGAGCCCACCAGACCTGAAGCATCTCAGTCCTACATAAACAAAATGTGGCCACCCAAGGTTCAGTCACATCCTAAGGACCCCCTTGTGGATTAAGAGTTGGGGATTCTGGGCTGCAGTAGGAAGGAAAGAAAGAAGAGAGGGAGGGAGGAAGGAAAGGAGGAAGGGAGGAAGGGAGGGAGAAGGAAAAGAGAAGAAAGAAAGGAAGAAGCGTGAATGTGAACAGGTAGTTTGCATTTGTAGCAAGAATTCAGATTTCTTCTAGACCATGGGGTAAGTAAGCATAGTCTAAAGCCTTCGTCAGTAACTTACATTTTCTGTTCTGATGTTTGTGGATCTTGTAAAGAATTTCTGAGCATTAAATTAGGTACCCAGCGTTTAAGGTGGCTGGTTGCTAACTTTATAATAAGCAAGAGGAAAAGAGCGACATAGTGGCTGTGCTTTATGGGAATAGGATGTTTATAATAAAATCTAGAATTTAGGGAGTACCAAAGTGCTGGGTTCTAGGTGATTTAGTCCTAGTCCTTCAGCTAATTAGACACTACACAATGCCAGTTTTTTAGATGGGAAAAAAGAACCCACTCAAGAGAGCTGGGATGTCACTCTGTGGCAGTGCCTTTGCCCAGCATGCATCATATCCTGGGTTTGATCCCTAATGCTTAAAAAAATATCTTTTTCTACCTCACTTGGCTCCTCTTCTCCCAAACCCCACACCCCAAAGACCCCCTCCCACTGACTGTCCTTCTACCTTCAGGGTATGACTTTGCAGCCGTCCTAGAGTGGTTCGCTGAGCGAGTGGACCGCATTATCCTACTTTTCGACGCCCACAAGCTGGACATCTCTGACGAGTTTTCAGAGGTCATCAAGGCCCTCAAGAACCACGAGGACAAGATGCGGGTGGTGCTGAACAAGGCCGACCAGATTGAAACACAGCAGCTGATGCGTGTGTATGGGGCCCTCATGTGGTCCCTGGGGAAGATCGTGAACACCCCAGAAGTAATCCGGGTCTACATCGGCTCCTTCTGGTCCCACCCCCTCCTCATCCCTGACAACCGGAAGCTCTTTGAGGCTGAGGAACAGGACCTGTTCAGAGATATCCAGAGTCTGCCCCGAAATGCCGCCCTGCGCAAGCTCAATGACCTCATCAAGAGAGCCAGGCTGGCCAAGGTAAAGTTGCAGAGAGGGCCGGGCCACAAGTTTCAGGGTCAAGCCGCAAAAGCTGAGGGTAATTCACTTTCAGCAACAGGCTGGTGCCTACTTGAGTGAGCATCCTATAGCCACTGTATCACGAGCATCAACCTTGCCATCAGCCCCAGGGGGCAAGAGAACATGGTAACTGTAGTTGCAGGCTCTGGGTCAGATGGCCTAAGCCAACAGTTTACTGTCTGAGTGACGCCAGCCCCTGCCGTGCCTTTGGTGTCCTAGTGCCTTTTTCCACATCTCTATAATGAAATGACTGTTGGAGGAGGGTGTGCTGCCTCGGGGATTCAGCAGATGCCGCTGCTATCTGTAAGAAGCAGCAGGACTGCCATTCCCAAGACCATTTGGCCTTCCTTCCCCACATTCGCACCTTGCCAGTAGGTAGAAAGAGGAATGGGTTTGGGGGGGGGGAGGGGGCAGCAGGGGCTCCTGGGAGGAAGAGGGGCGAGAGTAATCGCTACAAAGGGGCAAGTCCAGAGTCTTGATTCCCAAGGTTGTCCTCTGGCCCATTTGTCAGGTCCATGCCTACATCATCAGCTCTCTGAAGAAGGAAATGCCCTCGGTGTTCGGGAAAGACAACAAGAAGAAGGAGCTGGTGAACAACCTGGCTGATATCTATGGCCGGATCGAGCGGGAACACCAGATCTCACCCGGGGACTTCCCCAACCTGAAGCGGATGCAGGTGATGAGGGTCAGGGCTCTAGGATCAGGGACAGGGACACCCATACTGGCAACGAGAGAATGGGGGGAAGCGGGAGGGGGAGGGGGAGGAAACAGTCTAGAATTAGAAGGCAAGGAGGTGACTCCAAACCTATCCTTCCTGCTGGACCGTCACTGTTCAATCATATCTGAGCCTAAGGACACATACAGAGCCAGTGTGTCCAAGGGGTGCATGTGTATAAGTGTTTGAGGGGCTGACATTTCAAATTTAAGGTCTTCAACTGTTAAAGTCCCCACAGACTTGACATCCTCACCCTTACCTGTGTCATGGGACAAGTCACCTGACCAAGCTTCTCCAGGTCCCTGAGTGCCTCAGTTTATCTCTGAGCCCTCCCTTAGGAGCAGATGAGGACATACTTCACAGACAGGCAGGGGGCTGGTACCTTGAAGGCACACGCTGTAGGTCCCTCTCCTGGGCCAGAAGCCATCAGTTGCTATCTACCATGTTTTTCCCCAAGGTAGTCCTCCCAGAAAGGCATTTTAATCTGCCCTTAATAGAAGAGAAAACCAAGGGTTCAGTGTTTTCCCAGCTGTAGCATTTATATATATTACAAGTAGAAAGGCCAGGAACTGTCCCCAAGGGCCAAGCAAGAAGCCACAATGCCACACTAACTGGATCCTCTCTGAGCCTCCATCTCTTCCTCTGGAAGCAGGGACCACAGGAGTGCCTTGTAGCCAGGCACTGGTGGCTCACGCCTATAATCCTAGCTACTCAGGAGGCTGAGATCTCAGAAAAAGCCAGAAGTGGTGCTGTGGCTCAAGTGGTAGAGTGCTAGCTTTGAGCTAAAAAGAAGCTCAGGGACAGAGCCCAGGCCCAGAGTTTACGCCCCAGGACTGGAAAAAAAAATGCCTTGTATATAAATCCTGGGAGTTTGGTGTCCAGTCTACATGGGGCATAGAGCTGTTACACAATGGCAAGCCTGGCTGGTGAGCCCAACGGACTGAATGATTCTGGAAACTTCTTGAAATTCTATACTTTTTCAAAAATAAAGCAGTTTTAAATCGGGAATTCGAAAGCAAAATAAGAGCTGTAGGAGTATTTGCATTCATTGTTATTGTTGCTCTTATTTTTATCTTTAGCGTGGGAACAGTTTCCCAGTTTAGGATTCTAGAACATCATTGGAGTCTAGTTTCCTATCTGGTAAAAAGAAAAAGACATTCCCAGCATGCATTCTTCCATGGACCCATTCATTCATGACCCTGGCAAGTATTTCAGATGGCTTCATTGTAAAGTGGCTTTGTAAAGTGGCACTGTCATGGCTCAGAACGTTTCAGCTCCATTACCTATTCTGTTGGGAATTCATCTGTCTGTAAGCAATCATTTGGGAAGGTAGCATTTGAAAGGGACCCCTATTTTAATGTGGGAAATCCTTTTTTAAAAAAATTTATGTGAGGGGCTGGGGATATAGCCTAGTGGCAAGAGTACCTGCCTCGGATACACGAGGCCCTAGGTTCGATTCCCCAGCACCACATATACAGAAAACGGCCAGAAGCGGCGCTGTGGCTCAAGTGGCAGAGTGCTAGCCTTGAGCGGGAAGAAGCCAGGGACAGTGCTCAGGCCCTGAGTCCAAGGCCCAGGACTGGCAAAAAAAAAAAAAAAAAAAATTATGTGAGGTCCCCTTCTTTATTTACCAGTCTCATCATCTGTTCTGTTGTTAAGTATCAGTTAAGTAACAGCAGTTCTATGGGAATGGAGAGTTGCCCAATGTCCCTCCACCCCCACCTCGCCAGAAGACACTAAGACCCTCATGTGGAAGCTCACCAGAGGTGAACAGACTGAGAAACAGGAGACATTACAGTGGGAGAGATCTAGGAGGGTTTACTCTAAGGTTCATTGTCAGCTATGTCCCTGACCCAGCCCTAAAAGGGAGGCGAGAAGTATCCAGCTAAAATGCTTGCCCTTGAAATGTAGCTATACATGTCTTCTGATTTATTTCTGCAGTGAACTTAATGTGCTTGTCCTTGTGCATTGGCCTCTTCCCACAATGCTGAGACTGCTATGGCCAGACCAGTTTAGCAACGACAGCTCTTCCCTGTCACTCTTTAAGAGCACAAAGAGGGGCTAGGAATATGGCCTAGTGGCAAGAGTGCTTGCCTTGTATACACGAAGCCCTGGGTTCGATTCCTCAGCACCACATATATGGAAAAGGCCAGAAGTGGCGCTGTGGCAAAACAAAGGAGCCAGGGACAGTGCTCAGGCCCTGAGGCCAAGCCCGAGGACTGGCAAAAAAAAAAAAAAAAAAAAGAGCCCAAAGAAAGATTTAATGTTCTAAAATCTCAAAGACAGGCAAAGTAGGGCATCGCTCATGGTATGTATTGAGTGGCCATTTGAAGGCAATCCACAAGCCTGCCTATGCCGGGTATATCATCCTTTCCCCCACCCCCACCCCAGGGTGGAGGGGCAGAGGGTCGATCTTTGGAAAACTCTCTAAGCATTGCCAATGAATGAACATTACTGATGAACCACAGATTTGGAATTGACTGTTAGCTTTTATTAGGATTTAGTTTTAGTTGTCATGATTTTTTTCTTCACAAACTGTGGGTAGAATATAACTTCCCTACCTCAGAGAGAATGGGGTGGGGGAATAAGGAGGTAAACAAGGAAAGCAGGTAGCAAAAAAAAAAACAAGTTCTATGTTTTTCAAGGCTACAGAGACCCACAGGACTCAGCCTCAGAGGGGCCTAGCCTAATTAATTAGGCACCACTCAATAGCCAAACTGCTCTCTGGAATAACATTAAAAGGAATCTAAATAAATAGATGAAACCAATAGTTATTAAAATTCTTTCTTCCCCAATCCCTGTACCTGTTCTGTTCTTGTCTGAAAAACTCTGTCTTCCTCCCCTCCCATATCTTTGAAGGTCTTGTGAATGTAGATCAACTTAGCCTCTAGGTCATACTCCTTCAACTGGGAAGGAGCTGATCTGTGATCATTTCTAGGATCCAGCATTAACAGAAGCTCTCCCTCCATGTATTCTCTTCCTACCTTCTTGTCTCTCTCTTTCCAGGACCAGCTTCAAGCCCAGGACTTTAGCAAATTTCAGCCACTGAAGAGCAAACTACTAGAGGTGGTAGATGACATGCTGGCTCATGACATCGCCCAACTCATGGTGCTGGTGCGCCAGGAGGAGACCCAGCGGCCAGTCCAGATGGTGAAGGGTGGAGCATTCGAGGGCACCTTGCACGGCCCTTTTGGGCATGGCTATGGAGAGGGGGCTGGTGAGGGCATCGACGACGCTGAATGGGTGGTAGCCCGGGACAAGCCCATGTATGACGAGATCTTCTACACCCTGTCCCCGGTGGATGGCAAGATCACAGGCGCTAATGCCAAGAAGGAGATGGTGCGCTCTAAACTGCCCAACAGTGTTCTGGGCAAGATCTGGAAGCTGGCCGACATCGACAAGGATGGTATGTTGGATGATGAAGAATTCGCCCTGGCCAACCACCTCATCAAGGTCAAGCTGGAGGGGCATGAACTGCCCAACGAGTTGCCCGCCCACCTCCTGCCTCCATCCAAGAGGAAAGTGGCTGAGTGACAGGGCTTGCAGACAGGCAGTGTTAGAGGAGGAGACTGGCATGGTCCACACACACACACACACACACACACACACACACACACACACACACACATTAACAGTTGCACGGTAGCTGAGGATGGATGGTGACCTCCATATTTCCAGGCTGTACTTAGTTTGGACAACTCTCTGAGTGCTCAGGATTGGTGGGACAACAGCAGTACCCCCAGATCCCAAGCTGTCAGCTCATGTCTTCCCATCCTGTTCTGTCTGTCTCCTACTCCCCAGAGACCTGAGGCCATTCACTGGCTGATAAGTGATCCACCCATTCCCCCAGTACCTCCACACCTGAGCTCGGAGCACATGGGCTTTTCATTTCATAGGCAATGTACTTTCTTTACTGTGCTTTTATTTTTCCCTCTTGGGCTTCCTAATAAGAAATCTACTCAGGGGCTGGTCAATATGAGGGAAGGGCAGCTATAGGGAGGAGGCATGAGCTGAGGAGCATCTTCCAGGGCACTGTGTCCCAGACCTGAGGAGCCATTGGCAGTGTTCTGTGTTCTTTCCAAACCTAAGGCTGTGTCTTCCTCAGTATGCCTGGCTTTGAACTCTGCCTGCATTTCGTTTTAAAGAATCCCAGAGGGGAAAGAGAAGAGAAAAACTTGACTGGAAAAAGCAAGGAAGCCACACTGTGGCCTTCTGGAAACTTGGTGATTTCCAGTCTATGCATTTTGTCAGGTTCATGTTCTTTCCTCCTGGGCTGTGATGTTTGGAGGGTTATACTTGACTCACATGTACCCAGCCCCTCCTGTCTGCCAGGAGCTGTATTAGGTACTTTACAGACATTAGCCTTCAAAAAAGCTCCAGGCTTTGCCCACCCATCTTCTAGCATATGAGGAACCTGAGATGCAGAAGAGTTGGGGTGGTCTTCCAAATGCACACAGAATGCACAAGAGAGCATTGGAAGCCAGGCCCTGGTACCTGCAGACTTCCTCCATACTGTGATGTGAGCCGGACCCCAGCATTGCTTCCCATTGATGAGCCACAGAGAACAAGCTGAGCACACAGGCCCCTTCTCAGAGCATGCAGGCGAAGGATAAGGAAGGGCCTACTAACATTTGGTGGGCCATCAGTTTGCCCATCTGTCACCTCTAAGAAGCAAACTGTGCCTTCTGGCTCTGCAGCTCATGTTGTCAACATCACAGGAGTCCAGTGTGCCAGCAGGAGAGTGGGCTAGCCTGCTGGGTGCTGTTTGTGCCAATCCCTTGTCAGCCTCCCACTCATTAGCTTGAACCAACCAAGCTCAAACACAGCAACTGGCTTTCATCAAATAGGACCTGTGATCATTCTCAGAAGACTAACTTGAGAGGTTTGGGTTCTTAGTCCCTCTAGGGTCTTGGGGACTCTGCTGTGTCCTCGGTGAAATCCCCATCATACTCAGTGCCCTATACCCTCCTTCGTGGCCTTTCCCCTGGCTTGCTTCGTGACCACTGATAGAGTGACTTTGTCTGCTATGCACCTACCATGATGGAAAACAAGACAAATATAACTTATTTTATATCTATGTTCAGATTATATAGAAAATATTCTATGTATCTATGATGTGCTTACTACTGCAGTGCGTTTGTCATTAGTATCCATGGTAATAAAGCACATTTATCCTTTGGTATACCCATTTGGTTACAGTGTTATCATTCCATGGGCTGGGCTCTTCCTTGGGAATGTCAGGTGATGGCTTTGGAAGGAAATGCTCACTGTGGTTATTCAAAGGCCAGCATTTACAGTGGTGCCTTGGCCCTAGGTTTCTTCCTTGTTTGGTGACCTGCCTAATCCAAACTAATGGGGTCTCCACTCCCAGCCCCTCTAGGGTGGAAACGGTCTCTAAACCTCTAGGTTTCCTTCTACAAATACATTTCTCTTTCATGTGAAATGAAGGAAGGCCAAGGTAAAAAGGTCATTACCTTTTCTCTGAACAAAGCCCCAAAGTGCCCACCTCAGCAGAAGTAACAATTTTCCTATAAAATAGGAAATAGCAGAGGAAGGTGAAGATGAGAAGTGGGATCAGAGGATTGCAGTTTAAGATGAACCCAGGCATGGGACTCCATCATAACCTATGTCTGGGTATAGTGGCATGTCCCTATCAACCAAGCTACAGTGGGAGGCACAAACACTGGGTGCCGTGGTACACACCTGTCATCCCAGCAACAAAGAGAAGCACAAATAGGACAATCACAGTCCAGGTATAAAGTAAGACCATATTGTGGCAGTAACCAACACAGAACAAGGGCTGGTGAAATGGCTCAAACAGTGGTAGAGTTCCTGTTCAGTAGGCACAAAGCTCATGAGTTCAAACACCAGTACTGACAAAAAGGAGGAGGAGGAATGTGAGTTCCTCTTCCCAGCTCTTCCTTGGACACACCACATAAATGATCTTAAACATTTCCCTTTCCCTCCCCCTCCATCTTTAAGACTCCAGGAAGGATCTGTGGCACAATGGGATTCCATGTTTATTCTGTTTCCCTCTCCCTGGAAAGAGAGGCTGATGGTTGAGACTCTAGTGAGATAGAGAAATATGGGTCCCCGCTAGAGCACTGCCCTCTAGCTCCAGCTGCCTTGACCTAGTGAGCCCTTCCTGGCTCTGAGAGCTGGGGAGATCTCAGCCTGGAAATGTGGAGCCGTGTCACAGCTGTCCCATAGACACGAACCTCATTCTGTTCCTCTTGTGCCCATGCTATCAACCTGGACCAGGAAATTGATTAATGAAGCAGAACTCTCCACACTACTAACTCAGGCAAGCCTGCCCTTTCACAGAGTTAAATTATAATCAAAGAACAGTAAGGTATATGGGTATGTGGCACTGCGTGGTCTAACAGGACATGGGCCTTTGTTTGCCACGTCGTGAGGGGTTACCTTGAGTCATCCCCTACCTGTTTGGTTTCCTCTGTTCCAAAAGCCTTCAACTATAAGTTAGCTCAGCAGAACTATCCTTAGTGTCAGTCAAATGACACTAAGTACACATAGAAAAGACTCTTAGGGAAAAAGCAGATATTCATTCCTTAAGTCACCCAAGAACATTTAATAAAAATCTACTTGTGTGCTATGGACAGTATTAGATGCATCAAATCAACCTCCTACAAGATCAGAGAGCTCAAATGCTAGTGGGAAGATGAGGTATTTACACAAAGATGGATAATACAAGGAAAGATGTGGCAAGAAAGGGCACAGGCAACACGGGCACTCATGAGAGTGACAAATGGCTTCAAACTAGAGGGATGATGAACAGAGGAAGCTAGAACTGAAACACAAGAATTTTCAAGGGACAACTTGTTGGACACAACTTCTTTCCTCCATCATTGAAGGAAGATAGGGGGAAAATTATACAAAACTAAATACAGCATTCCTAACCTACCAAGTCATGGCCAACCAAGAACCACTGATATATTTAAGGAAAAGAATGCTTAGAATTTTGCCTTTGGGAACTTTGCTAGTTTTTTACCGACCATTTTCAAGTGAAATTTTTTATCAGCATCTTCAAAGTTGAAAATTTCAGTGCCCAGAGAAAAAATAGAAATAGTGATAGAAGAATGTCAGCTATCCCAACAATGAGGGAGCAGGACCTACCCTTTGGTGGAGAGCTATGGTCCTCCTAACTAGGGCTGTTCATCAAGTTCTGGCTTTTCAGTCCTCTGCCACCCAGGGGGAATGTAGTACCTCTCCACATTTCAAGTTATATGGGCTGTGTGACTTGCTTTGACCAGTGAGACAGGATGTAAGCCAATGTTCCTTGTCTTATGGAAGCAAGAATGCCTCTTGCTCTGTTTTGGTTTTCCTGCCTCACCAGTAATGTCCATGGGAGCAAAAGTGAAGATGTGGCCTGGGTCAACTTGAGTTCTCTATCTCTCTAACAGAAACTGGTGGCATGAATATGATACAAGCTCTAGTCATTTTAATTTTAAGCCATTGATGGTCATGGGCTGTTAATTTCCAATCATAACCTGTACCATCATGAGCAGGAGACCTGGTAAGCAATTCCTTAGAACACAGGATACACCAAGACCCTGCCTCCTTAAGCATTAATGCCACCTGAAGCTGAAGGGATGGATGGTTCATGTAAGGTCTTCCAGTACCTGAGCCATATTCTGCCATGTCCCAGAACCTGACTCTTCATCATCACTTTTTGTGCTAGAGAAAATTACATTTACAGTGTCAAACACTGATAGGCTTTTTCTCACTCTGTAGGAATCTAGGCAGTAGGATATGAGCATTTGTCTGCCTACAACTAACTACCAAGGGACAGGTATATAGGTTGGAGTACATAAAACTACAATTCCCAAACATCCTTGCAGCCAGGTACAGGATGTGATTTGAGTTCTGGCCTATCAGACACACTTATAGGAGACTGTACATAGCACTAGAAATGACTATCTACCATTTGTGCTTGCCCAGGGGGACAGTATTGTTAAAATACACAGTGGGACCCTGGGTCCACAGAAAGGATTACTAGATTGTGGAGGGTTGGGGACTGGGTCAGGTAGAGGGGTTACACTGAAATGATGCTGGGTGGAAAAAGCATGTTTCTCTTTTCAGAAAGAGAAGATGATGCTGGGAAATTTCAAAGCAATAATCACTTTCTAAGAATCCACAAGAACAATGAGTATACTTAGGACCCTCAAGGGTATAAAATGAGAACATGTTAGAAGTAGCAATTCTATCTACATTCCTCATGTAGAGGGGCCCCAGACAGTATCACTGACACATCAGGGTGGCAGCCATGGCCTGGGGACAGCTTGTCACATAAGCACAAAAGTATACACAAAGGAGTAGGCACTGGGATAGCAGGTGACCTGAGTTACAGCATTGAGACAAATCATGTGGTGGCTCTGTGCCTTCATATATTCATTCCCTATAACTATGAGGGAAATTGAGGTCACTTTTGTGTTTTGGAGCTATTGTGAGAACACAGGAGATAACAGGTAGAGGAGCTCACCACTGACATCAACACTCTACACAGGTACATTTTTCTGTTGGAAGATGCTAGAAGAGGCAGGTGTCAGGCAAGAGGTGAGAATCCTGTCTACAGCAAAGAAGGAAAGACACAGAGGAAGAGGAGAGTCAGATAGGAGATGGGTGAGGAGGTCTGGAAAGAGCCATGCCTCAGGGTTAATATCTGAAAGGTGCTTATGATCATTAGATCTGTGGTCCTAGACTACTTAAGGCCCACTTTTGCCCAAGTAAATGGAGTTCCTGCCTGAGCTCACGGCCTCCTTGATCTATTGCTGACAGAAGCTTTTGAAAATCTGGATGACTCACTGGGGTGGGTTTGAGTAGTGGTTGATATGACATCCTGGCTCTAATGGAGACCACATAGGAATGAGAGAGGTGATGAAAGCTGATCCCCCAAAATAGTGAATATATGACCCCAAAGGGAAATATTTATCTTCATAAAAAGTGTCTGGCTCACACTGTTTCATGAGGACAAGTCTCCTTCTTCCCAACCAGTGGTTTTACCATAGCGTTTCCTAAACTTCAAGTGCTCACTGTGGAGAGGCAACCTTCATTGCCTCCTAATCCCATCATAGGTTGGGAGTGGGGTTTGCTTCACCACTGAAAGAACCACAAGCTTGTGAGTGTCACAATGACATGAGTGAAAATGGACTCCAGTCCGGGTGTCCTTCTCACAAGCTATTCCCTCTCCTTTTCTGTCTCCTCCTCCTTTCCTGCTCACCCCATCCCAGGAATGCATCACCCTTCCTCCCCTGACTGGGTTTCCTGTCTTTGGTAGCCCCCCCATGCATGTGTGCACACACGAGCGCACACACACACACACACAACTACTCCACTCACCACCCTCCACATTACTGCATACCCAGAGCAGAGTCTTACTATGGAGCATTAGCTGATTGGAAGAACAAAGAGACTAAATGTGCCACCATGGGTTCAGATGCTGCCACCCTGGCTCTGAGCACTCAGGTCTGAGCCTAACAGAAAGCCTGGTTAGCAAGGAGGAGAGGCTCCTGTCAATCTGGCAGAGAGGTTGAAAGATCCATGGTTGGACAGGCATCTGGTCACACCACTATGTGAGCAGCTACTTGTATGCAGAATTCCTACCTCATATGCTTGATAAATGCCTCCACAGATTTCCTGGCCATAGGGGGCAATTCTCCTCATCCCAGAAAAATCTGTAGTGAAGTGAAGAGATACAACTCACTGCAAGGAAACCAGTGGGCACTTCTTGCCCTGAGCTGAGTAACCATCTCAGTCTCAAAGCAGCAGCAGCTTGTCCTCTAGATACCCCAGGGTGTCCAGAACCACAGGAACCAAGGCCTGAGATAATGATGGCCCTGACCTCTTCAGCAATATTTCCTGGAACTTCTTGAGATGAAGAGAAAACAAGCAAACTTAACACAGAGCCGTAGCACTTGGCCAGATGTCATGTCTCGGCCATAGGGACAGGCTCAATGCCTTGCCTGTCATCCTGATCTGGCCATCCGTGCAAAAGAAGCCCTGCTGTACCCACCAAGGAAAACAGCAAGTCTTCAAGCCAGGCTTTTCCAAGACCCAAGGCAAATATTCCCCCAAGTGTGATGCTCCAATGCTGACCACCCACCCTTGCCTATAAAGCCCTTGGGCTCTGTGGGCGCTACCTGCTAGATGACACCTCGTACATTTTCATTTCCATACTTGTTGAGTTCTACCCATCCAAAAATGAAGTTCCTATGTGTTTCACTCAAAGCAATGGATAATATTTCGCCAGTGCTGCCAGCTACCAGACCTCAGCTTCACACTGTCTCTAGAAATTTCCCTCAGCTACAGAGATGTTTTCTCTGGTCCATGCTACACACTTTCCTGGGAGCCGCAGCATATAGGAGGCCTGGACTCCTTGCCTCAATATGGAAAGACCAGCCCAGCCTCAGAACTTCCCATGGAGTCAGCTGAGCCCTGTGACCATACTGAAGTCCAGTTGTCTCTCTGCTCAAGCTTATTTCCTGCTCAAGTTCCTGTGGGTAAAACTGTATCTCACAGTCTGCCCTTGCCAGGTGGTGACTCAACCTGCTCCGTGTGTCTGGCAAATAAGAACTGCTCAATAAATACTTGCTTGCATAATTGAGTAGTCAATTGCTCAGTAAGAATCCAATCTAAGGATGACCTCGTGAGGATAGTTAGCTGACCATGAAAATAGGTGCAGTGGCCTTAGCAGAAAATAAGTGCCACACATGGCATCAGATTCGGTGTGGCAGATTGCTATGAATTACTGGGAGAAGCCAGAGCTGTGAAACCTGCAGAAGGTGAATATGGCCCCAGAGTTGCAACGTGAGCAGCTCCAGTCAAAGGTTGTTATGAGTGAATGATGATATTTTCATCTCTCCTTAGAAAATCAAGTCCTTCCTGTTCTAGGACATGTTCAGATGAGAGAGAGACAGAAGTCAATAAGTAAAATAAAGCAGGCCTCCTTTCCTGGGGTGTAGCTCTAGCCCCCACTTATCCAAAAATAAAAGCTAAATAAAATAAAAAAAAACATAAGAGCAAAGGATATTTTCTTGGGAATAAAATGAATGATAATGCCATAATTAAGCAGCTGTATAAAATAACCGCATAGAGAGGTTGAGACTTTTTGATGTTTGAAACAAATCCCCACGATCATGATGAGATTTTTCTTAATGACGTCTCATAGGATTGAAAGATCACTAAGTGACAGAGAACTGGGCAGCAAAAGAAGCTCTTGTTGGTTTCAAAGTGCAAGTGACGGGGCTGGGGATATGGCCTAGTGGCAAGAGTGCCTGCCTCGGATACACGAGGCCCTAGGTTCAATTCCCCAGCACCACATATACAGAAAACGGCCAGAAGCGGCGCTGTGGCTCAAGTGGCAGAGTGCTAGCCTTGAGCGGGAAGAAGCCAGGGACAGTGCTCAGGCCCTGAGTCCAAGGCCCAGGCCTGGCCAAAAAAACAAACAAACAAAAAAAAAAAAAAAACAAAGTGCAAGTGACCACAGGTGGCTAGCAGCTGCCTGTATCACTGCTTGGGGAGAGTCTGAAACCCAGCTTGGCTTCCAAGATCAGGCTGACTCTCCTAGTTCTGAATAAGGGAGCTGTGGCATAGACATCTTAGAATAAAGTTTTGCCACTTTGTCCATAAAGAGAAATTACACTTAATGCCAAAACCATATTGTAAGTCAGCCATAGTTTATTATATGAATAATGGTGTGCTATCTCTAGTTATTAGCTGGGTGACCCATGCAACTCTTACGGTCTCAATCATTTTGCTATCTTTGGAAAGCTCAAAGAACAAGTCTTCTTCAGCTATTTTAAAAAAAATAGCAACCTGGGTGTAAATCTTGATTGATCTTTGTGATGAAGTCACAAGAGAGGTAAAGTAGATAGAAATATTTGCCTTGGGTCCTTCTAGAACATACCTTGGAAGGTCTGTTTCTGAATATGTCCTAGATTACAGAACCTTAATACCTTGGAAATTAGCACATCAACCCAGCCTCAGACACCCATCAATGTAGTTCCTCAGTCACCCACAGCCCACACCAACTTCTTGGGAGCTTCCAGCAGTGTCTATCTGATTAACAGAATACTTGACTTTGTGATGTGTGAATTGAGCTGCCCTTGAGAAGAATTAGAATCTAGAATGGTTGACCTTTGTCAAAGCCCACTGAATGCAATTCCAAGTGAGCCCTGGCGTAAACAATGAGTTTCTGGTGATAATGATGTGTCAGTGTAGGTTTATCAACAATAATACATGTCCTTGGACTGCCAGATGTGGATCGTGGAAGTTGTGGGAACATGAGGAGAAGGTTACATGGAAACTCTGCACTTTCCACTCAACTTTACTGTCTTAAACTGGGAAGGAAGGAAGGAAGGGAGGGAGGGAGGGAGGGAGGGAGGGAGGGAGGGAGGGAGGGAGGGAGGGAGGGAGGAAGGAAGGGAGGGAGGAAGGAAGGAAGGAAGGAAGGAAGGAAGGAAGGAAGGAAGGAAGGAAGGAAGGAAGGAAGGAAGGAAGGAAGGAAAAGAGAGTAAGAAAGAGAAAAAAGAAAGAGAGGATGGGGGAGAGACAGAAAGGGAGGGAGGGAGGGAGGGAACAAAGGGAGGGAGGAGGAGAATGAAGGGAATGCCCCGGGGTCAATGGAGATGGATCCTCTGGTGCCTTCTTCCCCAACTCATTTTGATATAATATCAACCTATAAATCACTGTCAGGTTGTCTGTGCTGGGAGTTGGGCTTGTGGCCTGATCATTTAATTATCTGCAATTTATTCACTTTTACAACTGTAACTTATGTGGGGTACACTGGGTTTCCTTGTCCACCAGTCTGCTCTGCACCCCAATTCAGTTCTTTTGCTGAGAGCCTGGCCAAGCCCCAAGATCATCACGTCCTCTCATCTCCTATTGCTGTTGATCTCATTCCATCCCTGCATGGGGGGGAAAAAAAAACCCAGGATAACTTATTGTTGAAAGAAAAGGAGATAAGTCACGAGAAGGAAAAGATACTTTTTTTTTTCTTTGCAGCTCAGGAAATGCAACTCCCTAGACAAGTTTTTTTTCTTTGAAAATGAACTCTTTATTTTTCTTCCAGTGCAAAAAATGAATTTCCTCCTAAACTAAATCTACCCTTCATGTGTTCCAAACCAGGGTCATTTTTCTCTAGATAAAAATGGCAGATTGGTTACCCTGTGTGCATTAATTAAATAAGGATAAAGGGTGAAATAACCCTTCCAGTGTCCTTCCTCTGACTTCCCACTGTAATGGTTCATACAGAGCTCTTTCAGCTATGGTCATTTCTGGCTTTAAGTCAACTCTTTTCTCTCCGAGTATAAGGAGCTCTGCAATGTGCTAAGGAGTTCAGCATCTGTGTGTGTGTGTGCGCGCGCGCGTGTGTGTGTGTGTATAACAGAGAGATATTGTGCATCTGTATGTATGCTTTCTGCATGTCTATATCTGTGTATACAGGGGTGTGTGCTTGTGTGCGTGTGTGTATATGTGTGGGATGCCCCCTTGTCCTCTTTCATTAGTAGTGTGAAAGTTTTGGGAAACACCAGAAAATAACTTTGAAAACACATCATCAGAATCTTTCCATCCTGCTACTAGTAAGCAACTCCAGCTCTCAAAGAAGGACATTGAAAAGTACCTCTAGTTCAGCAATTTGAAAAGTCAAGATTGTGTTTACATATTATTGAACCACCCTCTCTCAAAGTTCTCAAGCCCATTATCAGTACCTCTGCAACCTATCACCTGGGCAGGTGATTGTAGTCCAGATGAGCACGCATGTCTATGCTGAGCCTAGCACAGACGAGGTGTTCAGTAAGTAGCCCTTTCCTGCCCTTCTCTGCCTTCTTTGTGGTGTTCAGGTAAAGGCTGGGTTGAATCCTTCTTCCTCCTCAAGCACTCAATAAACTCACAGAGAAGACAGGTAGTCAACAAGCCCACTCTGGCTGTCTCCATTTCACACTCCTTCAGTCTACAAAGACCGCTCCCTTTGTGGTATTTAGTCACACTCACACATGACATACAACAAAGTTGCCAGAAAGGGTTCCAAGTGTTTTTATTTTGTCTAAAAGGCAAGTGTAAGGCAGCAGAAGGCCAGCTTGTGTTTCCCATTCCTGTTCTTTCTTCTCATCTGCCTGAATCTGTGACCTGCAGGTGTTTGGCGCTGCACAGGTGTCCACAGGCCCAGTGAAAGAAGTCACTGACTGAGAAAAAAAAAAGTTCACCAATTGGAAAAAAAAGAGAAAGAAGTCACTGAAGGTTCAGCAACTAGAAGCCACCAGCCTTGCAGGACTATATGATCACATGCCAGTGCTGGTGAGACTTGGCCTTGCACCTAGAAGAGGGGCCTCCAGCCTTCCCATTCCCAAGTTTCCACCTGTTTGTCCTCTGAAGTTGAGGCGGCAAGTGAAATTGGGCAGGAGTGTGCCTCTGGTCCACAGTCCACATTCAAGTTCCTTTCCCACCATGGGCTCCCAACACCAAGAGACTCCAGACACCCCATATAACTTCACCTTCTGTATCTATCACTTACCTGCAGACCATAGTGCACCACCTCCCCAAGGGCTGAAGCCTTCTATTTTGCTTTCTAGAAGCTCTTGTATCCACTGGGGCAAGGCAGAGGCAGCCAGCCAAAAATATTTACACCATGAAGTTGGCAAGGCCAAGTTGGAAGCATAAATCTTCCATGTAGTAATGACTAGACACCTGTAAAATAAAGGTGATATCATGGAATTTCTGTGACCATGAAGGTTATGAATAATGCTTAAAGTTTGTTAACAGCATAATGCATACTACGGGTAGGTTCCTTTTGTGCTTTCTATTTGAACCTGGCAATGATCCTCTAAGGCAAACATTGTGACTACACCCCTTATTTTACAGATGGAAAACTTGAAAAAAGGCTTGGGTGAGACAGGAGGAATAAAGTCACTTCCTCAAAGTTGCCATCTATTAAGTTGAAGATCTAGGGTCTTATTAGAGTTATGGTTCTATTGTATATTTTGCCTTTCAGTGTCTAATGAAGATGTTCTACGTTAGAGACACATTTCTTGCCTTTATATCCCACTTACAGCCTTTAAAACAAACACACATTCTTGGTGCTCATGATTCAGGCCTATAATCCTAACTACTCAGGAAGCTGAGTTTCTGAGGATCACAGTTCAAA
This sequence comes from Perognathus longimembris pacificus, assembly GCF_023159225.1. Classification (NCBI taxonomy): domain Eukaryota; kingdom Metazoa; phylum Chordata; class Mammalia; order Rodentia; family Heteromyidae; genus Perognathus; species Perognathus longimembris. The sequence goes on along the minus strand of NC_063168.1, from coordinate 57,584,644 downwards.
GCCAGCCCAGGCAGGAAAGTTTGTGAGACTCCTCTCCAGGACCAGGAAACCAGAAGTGGAGCCATAGATCAAAGTGGTAGAGTGCTAGCCTTGAGCAAAAATTGTTCAGGGACAGTGCCCAGGCCCTGAGTTGATGCCCCATGACCAACACAAACACAGACACACACACAGACACAGACACACACACACACACACACACACACACACAATATGTAAGGAAAGATAGGAGAATTGTTTTTGCCAGTCTGGGGACTTGAACTAGGTATTGTCCCTAAGCTTCTTTTGCTCAAGGCTAGCACTCTACCACTTGAGCCACAGAGCCACTAACGGCGTTTTCTGTTTATGTGGTACTGAGGAATCAAGCCCAAGGTTTCATGCATGCTAGGCAAGAACTCTATCACTAAGCCACAGTCCCAGCCCCAATAGGAGGAATTTTTTTTTTAAAGAACAAAGAATTTTTTAAAGAACAAAGAAAAAAGTAATAGAATTATAATATGGAGAACATGACATTATTTACATATATAAAGTCAAAAGAACAAATTAGATTTTGACGTCTTTTCTAGACTTGTGATACAGAATGCTAAAAATACCTTATCTATTCAAGCCATTGACCTTGCTCGTGTACGAAATGACTTGTTATCTACCTGTTCACTAGTTGCTTATCATCATAAGCCTGCTATATTGCCTCTGCCCTTTAATTGCAATGGAAAAAAAAGAATGAATTTTTGATGAGTGAAATGACTTCTATCAGCTAGTAAGGATTTCCCCATATACACGTCAACAATACGTTCAAGGTCTTGACTAACTGGTCCTCACCTGTTCCCAATAAGCTCATGACTGTCCTAAGATGACTTATGGGAGAGGAATTTGCTGATCACTTACTAGGGATGGGTATGGTGCCAAGACAGATGTGGGGGAAGTACCTTCTCAGCCCAATGTGAGGCCAAGAACTCTTCTCCTAAATATCAGGTATTTCCAGAAGCTCTGAGAACTAGATTCTTGCTTAAGACACATCTTAATTCACTAGTGTTCCTTTGGGTGTGAATACGCCATACCCAGATATTGACGTCTTACAAACTTACTTAATATTGCAGTTGAATCTCAAAACTTGTATGCCCAAATAAGAGTGGGCAGCTTCAGAGTGAATACCTCCTAGACGCATCTCTGCCTAATAGGTGGCATTTGTCCATCTGACTCTGATGAGCCGGGAGGGCTGCCCCAAGTAAAGACTGTGAGAAGGAGGGCTTGCTCCTCAAACCTGAGACAGAGCACCAACAGCAGTAACAGCAGCAACTTCAGAGCCAAGAAAAGAAAATGTGATCCCAGAACTCCATGTGCTGTGATAAAACCATTACCAAATGCCCGGGCTGGAAAACGGTCATGGGGAAAGGGTCTGGAGTCATCTGGAAGGTGAGAGGACACAGTGAAACTATGACTTATCTATGTCCAGAAGTTTAGTGATCCAAGGATGAAAAACAATAGGGAAGGAAATCAAGGGAAGCAAAATTGTTAACAAGGAACCGGCAAGGACTTGATCACAGATTAAGAAGAAGTAAAAGACCTTCGGGATGACCTCTGTCCTTGTTTGTTCATAACTTAGAGGTTTCCTTGGACACAGGACTTTCAGTGCTAAAACCAGTGAAGTCCCAAGCCAACCCAAAGTTGGATCATCCTACAAAACACAAAGAGGACAGGGCAAGGATACAGCAAGATGATTGCTACATCCTGAAGGAGACAGAAAGGTTAACCTGGGAAAGGAAGACAGATATTTTTTACACATCAATTTTTATTACCCTGAGAAGTATCTTGGCACAAAAAGTACAGATTTATAAATTATAGAAGCATGCTGTCAGTTGCTCCCTAAGCTTGACCCAGGGCTAAAATCCTGGTCTCTCTCTATTCTTCCTTATCATGCTGATGGTCAGCTCACTCTTGCTATCTAGAGCCTTCTGGTCACTGACCTTCAAGCTGTGTATCCTCCAGCCCAAGGTCAAGCTATTACTCTGCTCATCCTCATCCCTGCCAAAAAAGAAAGAAAGAAAGAAAGAAAAATAAAATCCATGGGGCTGGGGATATAGCCTAGTGGCAAGAGTGCCTGCCTCGGATACACAAGGCCCTAGGTTCGATTCCCCAGCACCACATATACAGAAAACGGCCAGAAGCGGCGCTGTGGCTCAAGTGGCAGAGTGCTAGCCTTGAGCGGGAAGAAGCCAGGGACAGTGCTCAGGCCCTGAGTCCAAGGCCCAGGACTGGCCAATAAATAAATAAATAAATAAATAAATAAATAAATAAATAAAATCCTAAATCCAAGGCTTCTAGCTGAACCTGCTTTGGATCAGACTATTCTCTCCTGTGAGAAGAAAGTTCCATAAACCTAATCCTTTTATCTGGTAATGGGTGCATATAGCCATGGCTTCCAGCTCAGTTATGTCCTCCCATGGATCTTTACTAAAAACCTCAAGTCCACAGCAGTCCACAGTCCCTCAAGGAGGTGCACACCAGGCATTGATTATATAGCGTATGCACCAGCCTGTAGCATCCCCATCCTTCCCCTCCTTCCATCCAGCCACATCCCTGTGGAAGCCACATTCTCAGCCCCCTTTTATGCTTCCTCTCCCCCCATCCTCTTCCATCCTGGTCCTACTTCCTCTACCAGGGATGCTTCAGGACTCAAAGACTAAGGCACACAATTCCTTCTGAGGGCATCTCTTCTCCAACTGTAGAAATTCTCCAGAGTGCCAAACCGTGAACCAGGAAACAGACTTTCACTAGGCACTGACTATGCCAATGCCTTGATCTTAGATTTCTAGTCTCCAGAACTGTGAGAAATAAATCTGTTGTCTGCACACCACCCCACGGGCAGTATTTTGTTCTAGCAACTTGAACTGTCCAAGCCTGCTGCCAAATGTTAGCCTAAGAATGAAATCCAGAGGAATAAACAAACATTTGCAAATCCTCGTATGTATACGAGCAAGATAGGAATGCCAAAGGAATAAATGAGTTAAGACGGCATCATACTCAGGGATAGTGGTACATGCCTGTAATCCCAACACACAGGAGGTAGAAGCAGGAGGATCAAGAGTTTGAGACCAGGGGCTGGGAATATGGCCTAGTGGCAAGAGTGCTTGCCTCGTATACATGAGGCCCTGGGTTCGATTCCTCAGCACCACATATACAGAAAATGGACAGAAGTGGTGCTGTGGCTCAAGTGGCAGAGTGCTAGCCTTGAGCAAGAAGAAGCCAGGGACAGTGCTCAGGCCCTGAGTCCAAGGCCTAGGACTGGCCAAAAAAAAAAAAAAAAAAGAAAAGTTTGAGACCAGCCTGGGCTACAAAGCAAGGACCCTATCTCAAACCAAACAAACAGAGACATAGAAAACTACGTACTCAATGCCTAACATATGAAACTGTAACCTCTCTGTACATCACTTTGACACTAAATAAAAATAAATAAAGATTTAAAAATTTACATAAAAATTTTAAAAAATAAATAAAATCAAAGACAAACTTTAAAAAAAGAAAACTACATATCTAATATACTACTTATTGGATGAATGGAAAAAAATGAATGAAGAAGTGAATGAATGAATATGGGATTGCTTGGTTCAGTCAGACCTAAGCCAGTCAATAACTAAGCCAGTGATAAAAAAAAAAAAATAGGGTCAGAAGGCCCAGGTTTGGGATTTTTAAGCATTTTAAGCATGAACGTAGGCAAGGTGTTAGGACAACAGGTACAGATCGCCACAATGGAAGGTCTTGTCATGGGGAGCACTCCCACTGCTACTGAGAAACCTAAATCAGAGCCAGCTCCAACCAGCTGTCCTCGAGCCACACAATCAGAGTCATGCTGCTGGGGCCTGGGAATGTGGCTCAGTGGTAGAGTGCTTGCCTAGCGTGCATGAGCCCTGGGTTCAATTCCTCAGCACTACACACACAGAAACAGCTGGAATGTTGCTGTGGCTCAAGTGGTAGAATGCTAGCGTTGAGCAAAAAGAAGCTCAGGGAAAGTGCTCAGGCCATGAATTCAAGCCCCAGGACTGGCACAACAACAACAACAACAACAACAACAACAACAAAATCCTCCAGAGTGATTCTGCTATGCAGGCCTTCGCTCTACCTCCCATCCGCGTGGGGGTCCTGGGCATCTCTGCCTCTTCCATGTGTGGTCCTCTGCAGCTCTCAACGCAGCCCCTGGCCAGTGAGGATTAACTGTGGGAGCAGAGGCCACGGGTAGCCTTGGCAGCGAGATGTCCTGCCCCCTCCCCATTCCCAAGGAAGACATGGGCTCGTGGACTTGTTGGACAACCCTCAAGGGGTATTCTGGTTTAATAAGGGAGGGGATAACAGTCTTCTTCTTTTTTTTTTTTTTTGCCAGTCCTGGCACTTGGACTCAGGGCCTGAACACTGTCCTTGGCTTCTTTTTGCTCAAGGCTAGCACTCTACCACTTGAGCCACAGCGCCACTTCTGGTCATTTCCTATATATGTGGTGCTGGGGAATTGAACCCAGGGCTTGATGTATATGAGGCAAGCACTCTTGCCACTAGGCCATATTCCCAGCCCGGGGATAACAGTCTTATACCAGCAGAGGCACGAAGGAGAGGGGCTAACTGGGTATTAACGATTGGCTAATGGATTATCAATCATGGTGATATCACAGAACTTTCTCTATGGGCGGAGACCACAGCCCCCCAAGGACCAGGCCTCTGGGGTCTCCAGCCGCCATGGTGGCACACGTGCCTGCCCCCAGGGGCGGGGGCTTCTCTTCCGGTTGAAGTTGGAAGGAGGGAGGGACGGGCTAACTGGGCCATCCCCTCTTAAAAGCACAGCCATCCCGGACACTGCTAGAAGAAGCCATAGGAGCCACCTTTGTCTGAAGACTCAACCTCAGCTGTAAACAGAAAGCCAACAGCTGTGAGCCAGTCCAGAGGGCTGGACTTGGGTTGAACTGGAGATCACATTCCCTTTCAGATAAAGACATTTAAAAGTCAGTTAACAACAAATTCTTTTGCTAGCCTAACAAAATACAGATGAAGAAACTGGATCAGAGGGGAAGGGACTGCATGTTAGTGCAGCCCTATTACTGGATTCTACATCTTCCAACTCCTAAGAAGCACGTCTCCTCAGGAGGATGGGAAAGAGAGGAAGGTATGTGAACAAGGAAGATTCAAACCCAGATCCTCAGCTCAGTATGGGCTACATCTTTCATTCAAACAATATTTCTCAACCAGGCACTGGTGGCTCATATCTGTATCCTAGCTATTTAGGAGGCTAAGATCTGAGGACTATGGTTCAAAACTACACCAGGCAGGAAAGTCTATAAGATTCTCTTCTCAAATTAGCCACCAAAAAAAAAACAAAACAAAACAAAGTGGAACAGTGGCTCAAGTGGTAGAGCCACTGTTCCACTTTGTTTTTGTTTGTTTAACCTTAAGCTAAAAAACTCAGGGACAATGCTGAGTCCTAGGGCTGGCACAAATACAACAGCACAAACAACACACACACACACACACACACACACACACACACACACACACACACACACACATACCCCTCAAGTAGCTATTGTAGCCCAGACAGTCACCAAGTCCAGAGGACATAGCAAAGAGCAAACCCATGTAACCATGGCCCTCAGATCACATTGTCTACTGGAAATGTACTTCTTCTGGTTTTACCCTTCACTGCCCAGGTGACTCTGAGCAGTTTACATAAGCCCAATCAGCTTCAGTTTCCACATTTGTGACATGGGAAAAATAATACCAGTAATGACAGAAATAGTGAGATACAAATATAGTCCTAGTCTAAGGAAGACATATATCCTTCATGAGATTAATCTCTCCCTTAAGTCTTATTTTCTACAATTTTACATCAAATAATACATACTAAAGAATAAAGCTTTTCAAATCTGAGATGGAACATCTTTATTTCACCTTAATTTGGTATTTCCCATGACACAGGACACAAAACAGGCCCATAACTTATGGTGGAGACAATGAATATGTTATCAACAGAAATGTACATTCCTAGATAATGCAGCTCCTGCTTCACAATGCTGATATCCCACCCTTTTCTACACCAGTGGATTGAGGAAGGACTGGCGCCATCTTGGACTATAAATCACTTCCAAACAGTTCCTGCAAGGCACAACCCCCTCCCCCCACACCCCACACACAGCAGGGGCAGGACCTGCCACGCAGCTGAAGAATTTCCTGCCCAAATGGATAAGAATTTCCTGTTTTGCTTTTCATTATTACTTTAAATAATCATATTCAGAGTCTTGAAGGAGAATTGCAAGCAGCAGGGGCTGAGAGGGCATGTCAACATCTTTTCTAGATTAATTTTGAATGATAGATGCAGCTTTAGAAATGGTCAAAATGCGCACAGTCACAAATGGAGACTTGTGTCCTAGCCAGAGGAATGTTTCAATGTCAGTGCAAGCTACAGGCTCTGAGGACCTGGAGGCTGGAGATCTCCATCTTTTCCCAAATGGAAACAGATGTTCCTTCAACCACCCGTGGAGGATACTAGTGGGGTAAGCTCCTCACTAGTTCTAGGCTCGTCATCACCACTTCTTGTCTCTGAGAAGCACTAAGTCTCAGATGCAGAGCAGATGCTTCTTAGAGAGATGGATTACGGTCCTCCACTACCTCCCTGATTTGGCACTAGATATTGCCGGTGCATTTGGCTATGTGTGCTGGTTGAACAGATTGCCCTAACTCTCCCCCAGCCAGCTTCTCACAGTGGGATTCAGAATGGAGCTGCCACATCACATTGGACCACAAGAAGGACCAAGCGACCCTCTTTCCTTCCCAAGAAGGTACCTGAATTACATATCTGTCAAGGTATTTCTAACCTGATACAAAACAAAATATACTGCCCTTTTGGGACACCAAGACCACTGGGTAAGTCTGTTCAGGCTCAGACAGCTCAAAGGCAGACTCATAGCCTTTGTGAAGGTTTGGATAGCCATTGGTTTGAAATTTCACATCCAGAAGGACTTCTTCAGCCCAAATTCCAGAAGCCCAGCCTCCTCGCCTCCACACACTGGGACCAGGAAAACCTTGGGCTCCTTCCTACATTCATCTCTCCAAACCGACACCATCCCTTGACCCCTTTCAATAGATGGCACCCCCTGCTTCCAGTCATTGGCACTTACTGCTTCCTGTTTATCCTATCCATCCTCCCTCATCTTTCATCAGGCAATGCCAACCATTGTCACCAACCACAAGCCATTCATCTAAGGCGCTAAGACTTTTCAAACAAAAGCTCTCTTGCATATGTCCCATTTGCCCTGCTGTCACTCAAGAGGAGAGGAGAGGAAAGAAGAGAAGAAAAGGGAGGAGAATGGAGGAGAGGGGAAAGGGAAAGAGCGAGAAAAGGGGAGGAGAAGGGAAAGGGGAGGAGAGGAGAAAGAGGAAGAAAGGGAGGAGAGGGGGAAGGAAGGAGAAGGGAAAAGAGGAGAAGTAGGGGAGGGAAGGGACCAGAAAGGAGAGAAGGAAAAAAGAAACCACTCAGCAAATAAGGTATCCCAGACAAAGGCCAAAAGATATATTACAAAGGTTAAAACAAGGTATCATGTGACTGGCAAGTTCAAGCAAGCTGAGCATCTCTTGCTGTTAAAGTCCAGCAAACGCGGGGCTGGGGATATGGCCTAGTAGCAAGAGTGCTTGCCTCGTGCTTGCCTTGTATACATGAGGCCCTGGGTTCAATTCCCCAGCACCACATATACAGAAAATGGCCAGAAGTGGCGCTGTGGCTCAAGTGGCAGAGTGCTAGCCTTGAGCAAAAAGAAGCCAGGGACAGTGCTCAGGCCCTGAGTCCAAGCCCCAGGACTGGCCAAAAAAAAAGTCCAGCAAACGCAGTTGCCCTTAGAAGCACAGACATTCTCTCTTCAGGAGAAAGGGTTCCTGGAAGGCAACCCATCATCCAATTGGGTGGGAGTAGCCACACTAGTCACTGCTGGACCATTAGCTTTGTTTCTGACCTGAGGAGGATGGTGAACAAAATACTGGTGGTTACAAGGAAGAACATGAGGTCTACAATCAAGTTGACCTGGAATCCAGACTCTCTCAACTTCTGCACTCTTCTTTGTTAACTAGGGACGATGCTGCAGAGTTGATGATATTGTCCATTGGTGGCTTCTAGAAAGATACTGGTCCACTCCAATGTCCCTCAATGGACAATTGGACCTAGGAAATGTAATATATATACACATGGAATTTTACTCATCTATTAGAAAGAATGATATCGTGCCATTCATATGGAAATGGAAAGGCTTGGAAAAAACTGTATTAAGTGAAGTAAGCCAGACGCGGAGAAACAAAAGTTGCTTGGCTTTCTTCATTTGTGGTGGACAGAGTGTACCTATAAATCTGTAAGCAAAGACATTAGGTTGGGTGGTATGCAAACAGTTACAAGTAAATTCATGGAAGTATAATAGACTCTATGGAGAGCTCAAATAGCATAATCTTTTAGAAAGACTAGGCCAAAGCCCAATAAAAATCAATGCTAGGAAGTATGTACATGCAAAAGGAGGACTAAGGTCCAAGGGACCAAGGATAGACAAATGAAGGGTGGGAGAAATGTAGTCAACAATTCATTATGAAGGGGAAAGGAGTAGAGTGCAGGCAAGAATGCATTGTATATACCAGAGAATTGAGAAAAATGAAGAGGTGTGTCAAAGGCAGGAGTGGTGATGTTGAAGGGCTGACACAGATCAAGATGCATTGTATACATAAATCACTTCATTAAATGGCAAAAAAAACCATCAATGCATAACCTATAAATTAAGAAAAGTGAGGGAAGGGGTGAGGTGGGAGAGGTGGATGAGGATATTAAACGTGGTGACATTGATCAAGAGGCTCTGCATTCATAAATTGCTCTGTTGAATGGTAACTTACACTACTTAAGGAAACTAAAATTATTCAAATAGGATAAATGATAAGATTCAAAAGAATAAATTGTATATACCACAAAATTAAGAAAACTAAGGAAAAGGGTGAGTCAAAGGGGAACAAGAATGTTGAAGGGGATGACACTGATCAAAATGCCTTGTATTCATCAACTGCTTTGTTATATAGCACCTCTTTTGTACAATCTCTTAAAGATTTTTTTTTAATTTTTAAAAAAAGAAAGATAGTAGTCTGGCCCAGTCTAGTCAGTAGTCAGGCCTCCATAAACTTTGGCATTACTTCCGATCACCTAGTTTAGGGGCCATGTTTTTTTCTAAGCACCACCACAGCTCAACACGAAACATCCCCCAGTCCCATTCCCCTGCATGCTTCTCAGCAGCGCTGCCACATAGGGTTAGGAAGAAACTAGGCTAGAGGGTCCATGTTCTCTGTCTCCCCTGCTGTCAAGAGCCAGTCTTAGAGATCCCTGGGAGTAAGAGTTAAGGAGCAGAGCTCTTCAGCTGAGGGATGAACTCAGTGCATGACTTAGATATGGAAGAGGTTTTTCTCTGTGTGTGATATTTTTAATTTGAACATCATGTAAAAATAGAATTTCCTGTTGGTCTGATAAGAGATTCCTGTTTTTTTCCAGGGAGCAGGGCAATCTCTAGTGAGGGGCATAGATGGGGGAGGGGGGTTGCATTACCAACTATTTCCGAGATGAAGAATTGAAGAAAGGAGGGGTTGTGTGGGCCTTGGTTCACATTTATTTATTTTTAAAGTGTAAAGACAGCTCATCCACAGGGTGTGATGAATAATTTCCTACATACATTGGAGACCTTGAGTAGCTTTAGAAATGCTCTCTCTCCCTCGGGCCTGGGTATTTTTAGTTGCTGGATGCAATTTGGTTCAGGCTTCTGAGGCCTGGGCTATTGGACATAACGTGAATGGCATAGACAGACACATAGTGCCAGCTCTTGCACTTCACCCACCATCCTAGCTACCCCATCTGGTACGCTGCTCCATGAATAGTCCCAGGCTTTGGATTCAGAGTAGCAGCTTATGCTTGCTGCTGCAGAAGGGGTCCAAAAGCCCATTTCCACTGGGCAGCTGAGGCTTGAGGAGGTCTCCTTCCCCCTCACTTCTGGAAACAGCTCCCTGATTCTAATTTGAAGAGTCATCTCTTCCCCAGTATGCAACCTAGCAGAATGGTCAATCAAGAATTCTCACCATCTCCTCATCAAAGCCAACACATCAGTAAGCCACTCTCCTAGTCTCTTGAACTTTGAGTGGAAGGCCATAAAGTCAGAAGAAGAAGAAAAAAAAAAAAAACACCATTGTTAATTCACCGTTTGTCAACTCCTGCTCCCGGTCCCTAGACCTTGTCTGGTTCTTGCTCCTTTGAGCCCAAGTATTCATTTCTCTCTCCTTCCTCAGAAGCCTTTCTGGTCATTCTCTGTTTTCTAACACTTGCAAGTAATTGCAGCTAACACAAAACTCTCTTGACGGTGAGTCAGAAGTGTTACTTGGTGTGTATGTGTGTCTAACTGGAATAATAATTGTTGCACAACATGTGATCTGGGCCTTGGACTCTTCATAGCTCTGTGAGGAAGGCAAGCAGCCAACATGGCCCCTTTAGAGGACAGGTTCAAACACCTGCTCTGCAGCCTGAGAACAACTGAACCATCACTTCGGCTCATCTCTGTCTTCTGACTCCCACCTAGGGTGTTGCACTATCAGATCACACTGCCTGTCACACCACTGCTGCTGTCAGGTCTGTTTCCCAGAGCTGGGGTAGGGGAGGGTCAACCAGACATTAGCCTCTGTTGCCCATGAAGGCTCATGGCTCACCACTAACTAAAGTTGGGGTCTTGACTTCTTTAATATGTTTTAGAAAGTCTGGCTTGCCACAATATCTAAGAGAACACATGAAAACATTCATATTCATCTTTAAAATATCACCAAGATGCCATATTAACTAAGCATATTTTTTTCTTTCTCTCTCTCTCTCTCTTTTCTGACCAATCCTAGGGCTTAAACTCTGGGCCTGGGCTCTGTCCCTGGCTTCTTTTGTTCAAGGCTAGCACTCTACCACTTCAGCCACAATGCCACTTCTGGCATTTTCTGAGTAGTTTATTGGAGATAAGAGTCTCAGAGGCTTTCCTGCCCTGCTGGCTTTGAAGTGCCATCCTTGGATCTCGGCCTCCTGAGTAGCTAGGATTACACACGTGAGCCACTGGTGCCCAGCTTCAAGAACAATTTTGAACAAAGCAACACAGATGCTTAAGCCTTTGAAGAGAAAGAAAGCAAGAGAGAAAGAAAGAAAGGAAGGAAGAAAGAAAGAAAGAAAGAAAGAAAGAAAGAAAGAAAGAAAGAAAGAAAGAAAGAAAGAAAGAAAGGAAGGAAGGAAGGAAGGAAGGAAGGAAGGAAGGAAGGAAGGAAGGAAGGAAGGAAGGAAGGAAGGAAGGAAGGAAGGAAGGAAGGAAGGGTATTAAGACAGCATACCTACAGTCATACTATTTGCAATAGCCAAAAAGGTGAAAATAGTCTACACATCCAGATAGCTGAATTAGCAGTACGAGCAGAAGTTTGGTAGGCATCACAGATAAATGAACAAAATGTGGTATATCCACACAGTAGAGTAGTATTCGGACATGAATGAAGTACTGATGTGTGTCACAGTATGGATGAGCCTTGACAACATCATGTGATGCAAAAGACTCCAGACACAAAATGTCAGATATGGTATGATTTCACTTATATGCACTATCCAGAATAAAACCATAACAACAGAAGATAAATCGCTGATTCCCAGAGGATGGAGGGAGGTATGACTGGGGAGAAAAAGCTTAATGGGTGGAAGATTAATTGTATGATAGAACTAAATAGAGGTGGCCGTTGTTCAATACTGTGAACATATTAAGTCCTATTGTACTGAGCTTTTGAAAATGAAATGTGGAATCTGCTGTGAAAATTTTACCTCCAGTCATAAGTTGATAAATAAAAATAAATCAAAGCAACGCAAAGATGCCATTGAAAGCCACCTCTTCAATTTTATTCCTATGAGTCTCCCTGACTCCTTTCCCTTCCTCATTTAAATAAGTGCTCATAATCACCTATCACCTAGAGCTCCCTTCCTACCATTTGTCAGCAGGATGGTTTGTTCCAGTCAGGGCTGCTCAGCGGCAAAGCACTTGCCCTAGCAAGTTGGGATGTCCTGGATTCAATTCCCAGTACCAAAAAAGAAAAGACAGAAAACAAAAAAGAAACACCCAGTAGTAGCAGAGAACTGCAGATTTGGACTTCGTCTAGTATTCACATTTTCTCAACTCTACATCTGGACAGCCAAGCAGAGTACCTTTTGGGGCCAGGCTGCTCTCTGGGGCTGGAGTAGAGGAGCTCTTCCTGAGCCCAGGTTTTGCATCCTCATGAGCCAATATCCTCTTTAGAGGTGAATGATGATGATGTTAGTGGTGGTGGTGGTGGTGCTGCTGATTGATTGATTGATTGATTGATTGCTACTACGCTACTACTACTACTACTACTACTACTACTACTACTACTACTACTAGGGTCTACTCATCAAAAATGTTATTGGTCCCAGCTCTATTGAGTGTTTTAAATTGGGGTGGGAATGTTTCCCATGAGAACTGAGATGGCATCCCTGAACGCCGCTTGTGGGAAGACCCTAGTGTTAAATTCTCCCTGCTGACTATTTCTTCCACTTTTCCTTCTGCATTAGATCTGGCATTCCCTTCTCTCACCCTGTGTGTCCAGCAGTGATAATCTCTGCTCTCTTTTGTTTTACATTTCCCTTCACCTCTCCCCTAGTACATACATAGGATTTATGTGGGTTTGGCATCTGAGTGACCTGCTGAGGTTGGACAATGCCATCAGATCCTAGATACTGAGACAATCACTGTCCACAGGAACCCACTCAGGCGTGGTGTTATATGTTATAAAAGCCAAGATGTCCTGAGAAAAGATAAAATGAACAAACATCTCTGGCTTGAGGACAAAAGGTCTCACACTGGCTCCCCCCTCTTCAGTATTAGATGGAGGATTTGACTTCTGGAGTAATGGGAGAGGCAGAATGGGAAAGAGCTATCCACCATTGCTATGTGGGAAGGGATTCTTGGAGCTTTTGGCTGCTTACATGGTTGTTTATTCTCTTCTTGGTTTTCACACTAGTAAGTTCAGGTACAGCTTGGAGCCATTCTATAAGTTGCCAAACCATGGCTGAGAGGTGTCAGTGAAAGATAAGATCCAGAGAACTAAATTATCAGGACTATGGCTACCAAACCAGAGAAAGAATGCCTAATAAATATTTTATATATTCTATTTATTCAATACTTACAATAATCACATCTAGAGAGATAGATAACTATCTTCATGACACAGACAAGGAAATAGTAGATGTTCAGAAGAGTTAGTTACAGCCTCTGAACTTCATAGCAAATAAATGTGGAATTTGGATTGAATTCCAAAGTTCCTTTGACTCCATCCATAGTGCCCACTTTCTCTCCTCCTCCATTCATTCTTAGGATCTCTTCTTACAATTACTGGCATTAATGCTGGAAGTCATTTTCTGAATTCCTTGGGTGCTACTGACAGGTAGCACCTTGACATGAATGATGGAGATACAAAAGTATTCTAAGATGGAGAACCCTTGATTCAGTGTTTATGTGCCAAGAGCCCCGTTTCTTTCCTCCTCCTTCTCCTCCTCTTCCTCCTCCTCCTCCTCCTCCTCCTCCTCCTCCTCCTCCTCCTCCTCCACTTCCTCTTCCTTCTTCCCTCTCTATCTCCCACCCTGAATTAATTGAATGACAAGCCCAAGGATCAGCCTGTATCTACCCTGTGACTGAAATAAGTGTGACCAGTACCCACCTTGCCTCAAGAATGTTGGCATGGTGCACCTGTTAAGAGTAGTGGTCTGAGCTCAGTCAATAAGTAACAAATCCTGTAACCAGTGAGAGAACATTGGAAAAACAAACTTCCTTGCCAAGTTTCAATCCCTCTTCCTCAGACTAAGGCTTCAAGTTACTTCTTTGTCAGATAATTTTAAAGACAAAGGGCAACAACTTATGCAAGGCCAAACACAGAGTGACCCCTCTGTGTTAACTTGCAGTGATATCATGAAAGAAAGCAACATAGTAAACTGAGGAGATCAAAGAAGAGCAGAAGTGGTGATCCAATCCTTCAGGGTTCACCTGTCCTGTCTGAATGCATTTGTTGCCACATGCACCTTGGGTTTGCAGTTCTCCTTGCTCAGCCTTACTAGACTGATGGTTTTAGAAGATGCACTGTGAGGAGGCACTGCCAGGAGTGCAGGCAATCTGGTATGACCAGAGCAGGCCATGATAAAGGTGTGGCTGCTTTATGTTGGCTACATGGGGTGGAAAGAGAGTGTCCTAATCTATGTTCCATTGCTATCACAGAGTGTTTGAGGCTGGAAGATTTATAAAGAAAAGAGGTTAATTTCAGCTTACTGTTTTAACAAGAACATAACACCTGCTTATTTTCTGGTGAGAGCATCATGCTACTGCAATTCCTGGTAGGAAGGGGAAGGCTAATCAAGTGTGGACCAAAGAGAAGGCACAGGGAGCTGCCTCATTTTTTTTTTTAATCAACTTGTCCACTCCTGAAAAAGAACTCCCAAGAGAAAAGCACTGATGATGTAATCACCTCATAAAGGCACCCCCTCCCAATACTGCCGCATGCCCATCAACTTTCAACATCCATTTTGGAGGGGACCAACTAAACTGGAAGATCCACACAGGCTGAAGAATGGGGGTCTAGGTCAGACCTTGAATTCGATCCTCAGTCTCCAAGCAGATGGAGAGGTCACTATTCTTATTGGGTTTGTTCTTACTCAAACTCCCTGGGAAATAACTTTAGTTACCTGAGATGTTTTCCTCTCATACTCCTGAGACTATCTAAAATAACTATCTGATAAACAGTCTTCCCTTTCCTTTCTTCTTCTTTCCTTTCCTTTCTTTCTGTTTCCTTCCTTTTCCTTCCCTTCCTTCCCAACCTTTCCCTGTGCTTCCTTTCTACTCCCCTCCTGTCGCATCAGAAAAGGCCATCTAGGGCATCCAAGATATGCCAAGAGAACACTGGCAGTATCATCTGTCTTCACTGGGACATACAGAAACACCACTGGGGCTACCCCTGGCCCAGGTGTAAACTTTACTTGTTCAAGAAATCACTGTGGCTGAAAAGCTTACATAAAGGGCAATGGAAACAGGAAATTTGACTGATTTGCCATTGTGTCTTCAGAGAGAACAGTGTCTGGCAAATAAGCCATCCTTCACAAATGTCTGTTTGGTGAATCCATGAAAAAGAACCTACCTTTTGGATATTGCTATGCCTCCACTTCCTCTGAGAGGTATCCTGCTTTGTCCTACCACATCCTGGCTTTCAAGTTTCTCCTGGCCAGCTGAAGATCTCCCCTGAGAACCATACCCCACTCTGGAAGCAGGAGAGAAAAGAGAGCCTGAGCTCAAGCATCTCAACTCTGACTATGTGGCTACTGTCAGCCTTGGTCTGTCAACTGGCTATTTAAAGCCCACAGTGTCTCTTCTTGTTTCTCAGGCAGATCTGCCATTCGGAATGCCGCCACAGACCCAACCCAGCTGCTCTGGAGAGCAGTAATTAAGTTAGCCGCTATGGTGTGTGCTATCAGCACTTTTTACACCTGTCTGCCAACAGCAGGATTGCTGGGAAAGAGAAGATTTTTGCGCCTAGACTGGAAAGCACCATACAAAAACATCTAGAAGCCTGAGGACAGCTAGAAGGGAGATGATGGCCAGTCATATGACCAGCCTCCAGGACAGTCAGTCATGTGACCAGTTCCAGGACTCTACAGCAGCTCAGTGACATGGTTTTGGGCTGCCACGTGGTCTAGGAGAACTGAAGATGGGGAGATATTTTGCTGAAGGTAGGCTGGAGTGAAAAGAAGAAAATACACAGTGGGAAAAAGGTTACAGATGGATGTCAGGCTTGGAAAGCCATCTACTTAGAACCCATCAGAGGGTTTTGTATAGCAAAGACCAGACCGTCGTCCTTTAGTCCTTTCAGGAGGCCAGACTCCAGCAGTTTCACCAGGCAGAGTAAAGCACAGCTGTGCCTGCAGGAGACACAGATTCTGGAGACACAGGTCAAAAGAAGCACTCATGACAGACTCTGCTGCAGAGCTCCACTCTTCCTCACACAGCTCAGTGACCTATCTTGGACCATGTCCATACTTGGAGCCACAGGCTGGGAGAAGTAGAAAAGAGACATCTCTTCCCCTGTATGCATAGAGCTCATCAGAATGGAGGTCAGCATGTCACTTTCCTCTCTGTAGACCCCCTGCAGCCTTCCGTAAACAGACACAGCCTGAAATTCCTGCCCTACTGATTGTCCAGGAAAGGAGAAAAATAGCCACAGGGCCTCTGCCACCCAGCTCTATTTCAGGTCCCATAAACATGGGTGAATAAAAACCACTTAAAAACACTCAGAGGGGGCTGGGGATATAGCCTAGTGGCAAGAGTGCCTGCCTCAGATACACGAGGCCCTAGGTTCGATTCCCCAGCACCACATATACAGAAATCGGCCAGAAGCGGCGCTGTGGCTCAAGTGGCAGAGTGCTAGCCTTGAGCGGGAAGAAGCCAGGGACAGTGCTCAGGCCCTGAGTCCAAGGCCCAGGACTGGCCAAAAAAAACACTCAGAGCTCTTGCAAGGGCTCCTCACTCACCAGAGCCCCTTCCCCTCCCAGAGAAAACTGAGACAGTGGTCAGCCCCAGCAGTGGCCTGGATGCCTTTGCTCCACAGAGTTTTGGCAAGAAATCTGGAAGCAGAGGTCACCTCAGAACTTGGAAGGCCTTGAAAGAAAACCATGTAAGAGGCCTGTTGTTTTGTACTTAGAATGAAACCCAACCTTGGGTGATTGTATTTTTCCTCATAGTTGAGACCTCAAACAACATTAAAACTAGGGGAAAGCCCCTCACTATCCCCAAGTGGGAAAGCCATTGCATTTCCTTCCCTAGTGTCTCTCCTCTAACTCCACCTGCAGCCCCCGCCCCCCCTGCCTTTCAGGTGGCTTGTGCTTGCTTAGGGTAGAGAATTCCCAGGAGAGGAGCTAGGAAACAAAGGGAAGTTTCAACTCTGATCTAAGCCCTACTCACTGCTGATGTATTAGGGGGAGGGGAGGCAGGGGGCCAGAAAAGATTTAGGACAAGGACAAGGACATCTAAATGTCCCCTGATAGAGGAGAATGCACAGCTACTTTCCTGAGTACAAGTTAACTTCTGAATTCTACTTAGGACAGCCATTTGTACCCCCAGAGGAGGCTCAAAATATTGAGGGAAACATGGCATGACCTGGTTGACACTATGGACTTGAATGGTGTTCACAGTGTCATACCTGTTTATCTCAGATCCCCTTTAGAGAGCTGAACCTTCCAATGCAAAAGTTTAGAAAGCAAGCAGAAAAGCTCCACTTACGGTGATTCTTGGGCCTTGGAAAGCTCTTCCCCGCCCCCCCCCCTGAAGTTCTAGACACTGTGGAGAATTTCTATTGGGAATCACAGAAGAAGTTTCATTGAACTGAGCTCAACTATCCGCTGGGCACCTGGGATTCTTGTAATGAAGAGCATGAAACAAGTGAACTCACCTGCTAGCAGAGGTGGGAAGGTCCTGATCAACAGGAGGTAACACAGGAGTGGAGGCTGAGAGAGATGATCTTTGACACCTGCTAATTGGGTACCTCTTAGTACTCTTGCCTTGTTTTGACAGTAATTGGAAAAGAAGCTAGTCATGGAAAGGGGCTGCTTCCAGAACCTATAAGAAGTATAAAAGGGGATCTGAACAGCAACAAAGATATGTCATCAGTGTACATGATCTCTTGTGACTTCTTGACCTCTTCTAGCTCCATTTTAGACACTTTCCAGTGATATCAGCACTATCCAGAAGTTTCTGCAATGATGGGATTGTGCCTAATAACAACTGCTAGCTAGCTTCCTATGGCCTTTGAACATATGAAATGTGACAAGGACAGCTGAGCAACACTGTAAAATTCCATTTCATTTTAATCAATGTAAAGCTAAGTTGTCACAGGGGCCAGTGGCTACCATATTCGACAACACAGGTCTAGGCTATTGGATCCTTCTTCCTAAAATGTACATTTGGAAAGAGGGAGAAGATGGAGGAATAGTGACAAGGAACCATCTTAGCTCTCTGACCAAATGGAGATTTATGGCCCTAGTATTAACTTCATCTCACAAGATCCAACCATTTATTGTCTCCAAGAAACTCATCTCACAGTCTAAGGAATAGAAATTTCAAGTGAAAAGATCTTTCAAATAAATATATCTTGTGAGAAGGCAGGAGTAGTCATACTGCTATCTGATAAAATAGACTTCTCATTAAAATCAGTACAAAGAGACAAGGGAGGTCATTGCATATTAATTAAGATGACTTCAGGAAATGGAAAGACCTTAAATGTTCATGGATAGATAGAATTAATGTTGTGATATTAATATTACAATATTCATATCAGTTGGCCATACTACCAGATTATCTACAAATTAATGCAATCTCCATCAAATTCCCAACGACGTTCTTTACTGAGACAGAAAATAATCCAAACATTCATGTGGAACAATAAAAGACCTCAAATACCCAAAAGAATTCTAGGCAAAAAAAAAAAAAAGCAATGCTAGAAGTATCACAATCCCAAATCTCAACCTCTACTACAGAGCTAAAAGGAAAAAAACAGTTTGGTATTGGCACAAAAATAGAGCCAAAGATCAATAGAACAGACAAGAAGACCCAGAACTAAAACCATATACTTACAGTTATCTGATATTTGATAAGGGAGCCAAAGATACACAATGGAAAAAAGATAGCCTCTTTAATAACCAGTGTTGGGAAAACTGGGCATCCATATGCAGAAAACTAAAAGTGAATGTGAAACAAAGCACTAATACCAATTCAAAGTGGATCAAAGACCTCAACATCAGACCTGAAGCATTGAAAATACTGAAAGAGGAAGTAGGAGAAACACTAGAACTTATTGACATAGGCAGAATCTTTTTGAAAAGAGTCCCAGGGGCACAGCAGAGAGAGGAGAGACTTGCCAAATAGGATAACATTAGAATAAAAAGTTCTGCACAGCTACAGACATAGTTATTAAACTAGAAAAACAGCCAACAGACTGGAAGACGTTCTTTACCAGCAATACACCAGGCAAAGTCCTAATATCCCAAATATATAAGTAGCTCAAGGAATTAACCCCTCCCAAAATCAATAAACTGATCACTAAATGGGCAAAGGATCTAAAGACAGAGTTCTCAGAAATGCTCAATAATGAGGATGCTCAATACCCTGGCCATAAAGGAAATGAAAACAACACTGAGATTCAATCTCACCCCAGATGATTGGACAACAGCAAATGCTAGAATGTGGGGGAAAAGAAACCCTATTGCACTGCTGATGGGAATGTAATTAGTACAACTCTGGATGGCAGTCTGGAGGTTCCTCAAAAAATTAAACACAGATATTCCCTACAACTCAGCCATAACACCCCCCCCACATCTACCCAGAACACCAAAATCCAGGATACCATAAAGAAATTTCACACCCATGTACACTGTTGCACTATTCATAATAACCAAATTATAGAAACAGCCCAGATGCCCTAAAGTATATGAGTGGATCAAAAAGTATGTGGTACCTAAACACAATGGAATTTTACACAGCCGTTAGAAAGAAATATTGTCATTTGCAAAGAAATGGATGGATCTTGAACAAATCATGTTGTGAGGTAAGCCAAGCACAAAGGCAAATAGTGTTTGTTTTCTCTCATATGTGGAAGCTAGATCTAAAATATATGATTAAATCATACAGGACTCTAGGCATTCACCTACAGTGAGACCAAAGGAGGATACCCTTAGGAGAGGAACACAAAGGCACAATGCCTCTGTGCCTGTGATCATATAAAGTAGTATTTATCAAAATGAACTACAGGAAATGGAAACAAGAGGTTTCATCTTTTCTTTTTTGCTTTGTTCATTTCTCTGTCTTTTATGTGTAAGGGGAGTGGGCAAAGGGGCACAGAAATGGAGGGACCTAGGGTGAAGAAATGTGCTATTGTACTCAGTGGAAACTATGTTGAAAATGAACTGTACAACTTGTATGTGAGGACAGGTCAAGGAAAAATTGTGAGAGAACAAAGGAAGGAGTGGCATTGTCCAAAGAGAAATGTACTCATTACCTGATTTATGAAGCTGTAACCCCTCTGTACATCCGCTTTATAATAACAATAGAAAATGTACATTCTGTTGATTCTACCTGAAACTTATATTACTACATATCCATCCATGTGACTTTAATGTGTCTGATTTCCATCCTGGGCTGAGTTGCATACTGCTCTAGCCTAGGAAATGACGGAAATTTCTCTCCTTTAATTATAACCCATTAGGATTTTTTAGTGCAGTAAAGAATGACCTTTAAAAAAGTTGGCTAAGTTATTCCTCTTCTTATCCTCCCTTTTAAATTTCTAAATTACCATACATTTACAATATGAGGGAGTTTCACTATGCTATTTCTGTACATGCACATAGTACATTTTGAACAAATTCGCCCCCCTACCATATTCCCACCGCTCATCACTCCTCTCCCTCCTCCCCCATGAATGTAAACGAGGGTCTGTCTAGGAGATTAGTGAAGAGGAAAGGATTGCAGAGATGAAGAGGATCTATAGACCAGAGAGAGAGAGAGAGAGAGAGAGAGAGAGAGAGAGAAATAGAGAGAGAGAGAGGTTACATCATATATAAGTGAGTATGATGGATATAAATATGCCACAATAAAATCCATCAAACACTCTTCTTAAAGCTCTTTAGGAACATGCCTATTGCTGCAAAATCGAAAAGCTCTCAAACCTATGGATGCCCGCATCCTCTGCCTAGCTCTCTTGATTGGTCTGCTCAGTCTGAGTCCTACTCCCTTGATTGCCAAACACTCAATCCTGTTCCCCCAAGTGTCTTCTTGCTCAGCCCTGCTCCTGAGAACATGTGTACAGTTTGAGCCTGGCTCCCTGAGCCCTTGCTTTCCCTCTTTCTCTCATCCCCCCCCCCGCCCCCACCATAGTTTAGCTTTCTGAAAGCTACTAACCCCTTTTTGGCTCATACCTTTTGTTTAAGCTTTACGTTTGTTCTACAGCTGTGCTTCTGTGCTCTCTAGTACAATGAGCTGGTAAGCACATGTGTTTTTAAGATATATAGTTATATATATATATATAGTCATATATATATATAGTTAAATTAGTTAAAATTAAATAAAATTTGAAACCCAGCTTCTCAGTCTCATTAGACACAGCCCTTGAAAGCAAGGCTCAATCATCATGTGTGGCTAGGGGTTGTCCCATTAGATAGCACAACATTTGTTGAACAGGATAGTTCTGGAACATTTCCCCCTTAACTCCTACCCCTTCCAGTCTCAGCTTAAATATCATATGCTCCACAAGGGCCTTTCCTGGCCCTCCAGTCTAAGTTGAAGATTCCTTGCTTACTTTCTCATAACACTTTCTTAGCTCTTACAAAGGCGATGGTTCTGTGTGCATATGGCATCCACTAAGGTCTAGCGGACAGTGTGTTTTTCTTTAACTATCAATCCCCAGTTTCTGTGTAAGCATGTGGCACTTAGTAGGTGCTCATCCAGAATGGCCCTGATGGGTGAGTAGCTGCACAACACTTTATTGCCTTCCAGTAAAAAAAAAAAACAACAACAAAAAGCAAGTTCTTAGGAGCCACATGGCCTTGGCATGAAATCTTGATTCCCATGGTGACTTCTGGCCTCTGTTAACCTGTGGGAGCCCCCACCTCCAGCTGTGGAGAGAGGCAGTACTCTTCCCAACCCCAGTGGGCTCTGGAGAGCAGTATGGAGGATGAGGTACCTACAGCCCTTGGCATCAATGACACAGACACATGCATTTCTTTCCCTTTATATCACCTCTCTTCCATCTTTTTATCCTTCTCCATGGTCTACTTCTGCCCCTTCCCTCTGCTCCTTTGGCTCTGACTGTTAAGTCACTGATCTTCTTTTCATTTTTTGTTTTTTGTTTTGTTTGTTTGTTTTGTTTTTTGCCACTCCTGCAGCTTGAACTCAGGGCCTGAGCACTGTCCCTGGCTTCTTTTTGCTCCCAGGGCTTAACTAGGCAAGCACTCTGGCCTCTAGGCCATATTCCCAGCCCCCTCTTTTCATTTTTAAATTGAAAGATCGTTTACTAAGTATCTGTCTTCTGAGTTATCAAGTGGTAATTGTGAGTATTTGGAATTCATTATCTGGCATGCTATAGTTGGTATCTTCACCATCCCCCAAAGGCTTATACACTAAAGACTTGGTCCTCCACCTGCAGCATTCATTACAGACAGGTAGTAGAATTTGAAGAGGTGGGGCATAGCTAAGGAGAAGTTAAGTCATTAGTGCCTTACCTTGAAAGGACCATTGAAACCTCACACTATTATTCCTCTCTCTCTTTCCCTTCCTAGCCTCCATGAAGAAAGTAAACCTCCTCCAACACTCACTCCCATGATTTAATGGCACCCAGAGGCCAACAGAGACAGATCCAAACAAGCACTCCGGCACTTCCTCCTCCCAGGAGCCTCCTCTAATGCTACAACATCTCCACCCACACCTGTTCTTCACAGGTCAAAGGGTCTCGCCTGGCACCCTCAGGTGCAGCTGAATCAAGTTAATGACAAATAATACACAGTGGTTCTTCCAAGCACCACCACCCCCATTAAGAAACTAAGCAAGGGGCTGTTCACCATCCCCTCCCAAGCTCCTCTCCACATTCCTGCTGAGGGTCTGATGACATCCTGTTTAACATATCCCTAAAAAACAATCCTGTTATGTTCATCTCAGCCTTGTTGATGAGCGTAGAACAACTTGGAAACCAGCCAAATGTCAACACTGGGAGAATTCACTAAATAAACTGTGGCACCCACCATCCATCCATACAATGGAAAATCTCAAATCCACGAAAAACAACATTGAGGAAGAATATTAATAGACACAGAAAGCTGGGTGGATATGCTGACATGTTTTAAAGGAATCTCACAAAACACCCAAGTGTTAACAGGTTCTCTCTCAGGGCCAGGATTCTGAGTCATTATTACATTCTTCTGATAGGTCAGGACTTTGTGCTACAAATGTGTACTATTAAGAGTTCCTTCTTAAAGGTGTCTGGCTTTCTATTGTTACACCTTGAAGACCCAAGAACACACAGGCAATGTTGACAGGTACAGATTGTCTTCTATGTCCCTCAGAAGGTCTTACTGTACCCACCAACTTGCACTTGTCTTTCAGGGTTTAGAGGAACCACGAATTGGCACCCGAAGAAAGACTGGCTGTTTTCACTGATCCCCGCAGGACAGTTCCTGCCTCCATAGTTTTCTTCGCTCCACTCCCTCTGCCTGAAGAGCCCTTGGGGCCTGACTTAGCAGAAGTAAATTCTACCAAATTCTAGGCCAGAGGAGGGTAGCTGGGAGAAGTCCACCCCCTCATCACTCAAGCAGGTGCACAGGTTGGGTTGCATTGCTTAGCAAAACAAAAGAGACTTTGTAGAGGTGATTAGGGTGAAAGACCCCGAAGTAGGACGAGGACCCTGGGTTATCCCGGTACAACTGTCTATTCGCATAAGCCGCCAAAGACACAGCCCTTTCTCCAGCTTGAGTCAGGTAAGACATGGCTGTCGTGGTCAGAGAGATTAGAAGCTCATGGCAGGGACTTGTCTGCCATTACTGGAGGGGCGTAAGGGATGCGGGGGGTAGGGGGGGCAGTGGGCAGCTGACAGGAAAGGAGGTGGCAGCCTTACTAACTCCTGCAATCACAGAGACCTGAATCTAGCCAGCACAGAATGTGCAGGAGCACCGCATCCCCAGAGCCACCAGGAGGCACTGCAGCCATGGTAATACCTTGACTCCGACCCCATGCAACTCTGAGCGGAGGACCCAGCGTGCCACACCAAACCCACACCTCTGACCCACAGCACTGTGGGATAATAAGCCCGTGTATCTGTTACAGTTGTGGTAGCTTTTTATGACAGCAACAGAAAATGAATACACAGTACAAGTTAGCTGTGGGTCCCTCAAAGGTCAAGAGTCTCCAAAATGACACTGTAGCAACGTGTCCACCAATCATCTACCTCCTCAACCTCCTCCTCTTATCCCCCCTCTTCTTCCTCCCTCTCCCATATATCCTCCCCCACTCCACCTTCCAGGTCAAAATGTGATTACTTGCTCCCACACTCTCATTGGCTATCCTCTCCAGAGGCCCAAGCCAATGGAACTGTCCAGTCTTGAACTTGAAAACCCAAACCTTGAGTCAAACAAGCCATTTCTCCTTATGAACTTCGCTGTCTCCGCTACCTCACTGTAGCGACATGAAGCTGACTGACAGATGCACGGTACTTCAGTAGCAGTGCAAATGCTGCCTGGGTGACTCCTCCCTCTGTTTAGGTGAGTGCTCCTCCTCCTGGGTCTTCCAGTGGCCGTGTTCCTGAGCCCTTTGCAGCCATTGCCAGGGTCCTTCTGGCCTTGGAGTTATTTCTGTGATGTCACATCTCTTCTGCCAGATAGTGTACAATTCTGGGCAGTAGATGAGGCTGGTTCATCTTCATTTTCCTTTCAGAGCATCCCACTACATCTCATGGATAGTCAGTGTTCAATTTATGTTGGAAGGTGGACTCACCACCTGGATGGAGGGCTCTTGTTGAAGACAATGAATTGTTCTGATTGCTAGGAATTGAAATACAGAATCTAGGAATGTTTTCAAATGTAGGGAGGAATCGCTGGCTGATGATGAATAATGACAGCATTTTTTAAAAAATTCAGTATGTGCAGAAGGAGAATATTTGAATATTTTTTGGTGCTTGCGATTTGACAGTGCTTAGGCAGCTGGCTCTACAATGTAAATTGATATATAGAAGAGAACAATGGCAAGTTGGGATAAAGACCGGTGAAGTGGGCTGAGAGAGTTGATAGACTCTTGTCCCATCCCAACCCCCACTCTCATCTGGGCCCCTCAGCTGTGAGGAGTTGAGTGCTGGCCCTTCTTCCCAGCCAGTGTGTCAAGAATATCAAACTAGTGTAAGCTGCTGATATGCGGTCAGCAGCACCATGTGTCATTTGTGTGGTGTTGCCTGATTAGACCACAGTTCCCCCAGGTGCTGCCGGGTTCCCACCACCCCATACTTCATTATGGTCCCAAGTTTGGCTCATCCCTGCATCTTCCCTCCCACCCAAGTTTCCAAAAGCCTCCTTCTGGTTTCCTGATGCTCTTCCCTTTTAAGACAGAGTCTTAAGGTCTACAAGCAACAGCTCTGTGTTGTTTTACTCTCCTTCTCTCTCAGTCTTCGTAATTGTCCAATGAGACCTTGGACCATGGAGACCTATTTTACAGATGAAAAGTCTGAGGTTCCAGGAGCTGAGAGAAGAGGAAAGAAGTGGAGAAGCAGAAGGACCTGGACAAGCTACATGGACTGTGCTCATGTCCTCACAGCCAAGCTTGGCCTGTGCCATGAATCACTGCCTCGGGGCCAAATGCTCAGTCTAGCTAGGTAGCAAGGAAACAAAGGTTGTGCCCAAGGACATCCACAGCCAGGAGACCCTCTAGAAACTCACCACCCCATGGAGGGAGAAACTACACACACACACACACACACACACACACACACACACACACACACACGCTAGTCAACATACCAATTCTCTGACCTAAAGGCTCATCTGACTAGAGGATGCATGGTTCCAGTTAACAGGCCTGAACCAAGAGCTAAAAGGCCTTCATTTTTATTTTATTTTGTTTTGTTTTATTTTCGTTGTTCAGGGGGCTTGAACTCTGGGCCTAGGTGTTGTCCTTGAGCTCTTCAGCTCAAGGCTAGCACTCTACCACTTGAGCCACAGTGCCACTTCTGGTTTTCTGGTGGTTAATTGGAGATAAGAGTCTCATGGACTTTCCTGCTCAGGCTGGCTTTGAACCACAATCCTCAGATCTCAGCCTCCTGAGTAGCTAGGATTACAGGGGTGAGCCACCGGCATCAGGCTCAAAGGCCTTCTTGAAAGTCTGGCTCAGTCACTAAAGGACTGTGGAACTCTAGACAAATCTGTGGAACTGTAGACAATCTATGGGATTGGGTATTTCATTTCTGAAGCAAAAGAATTGATCTTAGTAGTTCCCAAGGCCCTTCCACCTCCAAGATGTTGAGTTGGTCTGGGGGATTACACATGGCCAAGGCCAGGGCAGCTCAAGGGCAGAAATGATGCCAGCATCCCTTTGGGCAGAGCCTTGGTCTTTCTACTTCCATCAATGGATGACTTTGTTTCAGGTGACAAGATTGTCATCAGAAGAGTCTCCTGCCTTGGTGACATGTCCTCTCCTACTTCAGGATAGAAACAAAAGGGCAAGCTGGGGGTGGGGGGGCAGGGTGAGGTGGGCACCAGGGCAGTGTCAGGCCTCCTCAGCTGAAGGAAGCTGCATGTCATGAATAGCCTTGTTCCAGGATCCAAAATAGGGAGTGCATTGATAGGTTTCTAAGCTCCTGCTCAGCTAAAGATAAAAATACTATGGGCTGAGGGATGTTCCCAGTCATAAATCAGTCAGCCAGGACTATTTCTGTTTTTATCCTTCACCCTGGGTTCCTCCTACAACTTCCATCCTGTCCTCCCCACCCTGGCTTCCCAACCACCTTAGCCCTGTCCACTGCCCTGGCAACAGGTCAGCAGTGTGGCTATGCCGGTATGGGAATCCCAGCATTGCCTACAAGCAAAAAGTAGACATCTGTTGCCTCCAAGACCCTACGGAGCGGAGTCCACTCAGACAGGCAGATCAACTCCCAACATATGCCAGATCTCCTGATCGGCCAGCTCAAGGACTGTCTATGAGTAATGGTGGGTTTCTAGGAATAAACAACCTAGAATTAAGCCCCTCAGCATGGTGAGAGGGAAGACTTCCCTTCACAGGTTACTCCAATTAAGTATTCCAATCACTGGCCACTGAGAGGATTAAATGAGACCCTGGAGGTAATGCATTCAATTTGGCACCTGGCACATTGCAGATGCTCAAAGAAGTAATCTCCTTCCATCCTCCCTCCCACCCACCTCCGCTGCTAGCCTTCCATCTGGAGCTCAGGTTCTTACTGCTGGCCCACATCTTTAACGAGCTCCTTTGAGGAGGTTTTTGTCAGCCTCTCAGCTTCAAACCCAGCTCTTGGAGAAGCCCTTGAGGACATTTGATCTACTCTGAGATGCTCAGTCAGTATCCTAGCCATAACCAGCTGCCTGACTAGTGGGAGAATGGTCTCCTTCATGATCTTCTACTGCCCTCTGCAGGCTCCAGTGCCACACTGCATGCAATGTTAATGGTCTATCCTGAGTAATTCCAAAAGCATCCTACCTTTTAGACTTGAGGCACAATACAGAAAAACGATACAGCAAGGGAAAGTGTCTGAGAAGGATGCCTCAGAGCAACAGGATTTATAGTTACAAAAGCAGTTGCTTGTTTGATTTTCATGACTAACCAGCTCTGGCCTCAGGATCTATTTACTCCAGGGAAATTTGACTTGATCATTGTTCAGCTCAGAAAGCCTCACAAACAATAAGTAACAAATCTTAGATCTTATCTCAGAATGTTCCAGAAATTATTCAAACAGATATGCATAAATTTCTGTAAATACTAGCTTGATTTTTAAAGTTCTTCCCATTTTGACCATGCTATAAAAGAGACAGTGTATTGAAAACACACCAAAGGAGCCAGGCACGGATGGGTCACATCTGTAATCCTAACTACTTAGGAGGCTGAGATCTGAGGTTCACAGTTCAAAGCCAGCCCAGACAGAAATGTCTGTGAGATACTTATCTCCAATTAACCACCAAAAAACCAGAAGTGGAGCTGTGACTCAAGTGGTAGAGTACCAGCTTTGAGCAAAAAAAGCTATGATACAGTACCTAGACCCTAAGTTCAAGGTACACACCCACACCCACACCCACACCCACCCCCCCCCACACTACACAAAAGAAAGGAATTTTGTATGCATGTGCATGCACCGATGTGCATGTGTGTATTTGGTGTATGCCTTTAAGAAATGAAGGCTAGCTACATTATGTAAGATTGCTAGTATTTGATGTGACTTTAATGATTAATAAGCATTTCTCGTATGCCAGCCAACTGACAGTTGCATTTATTGTGACTTCATGCATCAACTAAACAACATCCTTTCCCCTGTCTCTAGGGCCAGGACTGTGGACCGTGTGGTAGGCTGGGTGTTTTAGCCAATGAAAGTACATGACAATGTCAAACTGTCTACCTACTACTATGCTTTGATAGAATCAGGTTTGAGCAATGAGCCCATCTTGCTCCTGTTTTCTTTCTCAACTACAAGAATCTGAGCAGTTATTAGGTCTAGACATTGCAGAATAGTATAGGGAGCCAAGTGTTTGATAGCTGCAGCTCCCTTACATAACTGAAGTTTTGGGGTCATTTATTTATAGAAGCAGGAGAAGATCCTAGAGATTATTCCAACACATTTATTTTGCAGTAAAATGAAACAGATTAGGAAAATGACAGCTGAAGGTTACACAGAGAGACAGAAATGAGCTAAGAACCAAGCTCTTTTTGACTCATCCCTCTGGATGATATTGATTTCAACAGCATCGTTCCTAGGTGAAAATTATACTGGCTTTAAAATAAAGAAGGTACTTCAATTTTTTAAAAAGACAAAAGGCAAAGAAATCTAACACATTGAAAGTTCTCAGTAAGTGAATTGGTGGGAGTTTTGCATGACAGAGTGATTTTTACTTTAAGTAGTTTCAGAAAACTAGATCAAATTAACCTTGAATTTGTTTCATTCTTTATTCTCTTCAATGATCCAAAGGTGGTGAGAGGTTTTAATCTTGCCTCATTGGGAAAGGTGAGTATAGATCTGAGTCTAGAATATGGTGTTCATTGGTTTGAAGGAAAGGTTTGCTGGGGAAGATTCACGGTTTAGCGTGACCTTCCTTTTCAGCTCTTGCAGTTTGTGGGATCCTCTTTAAAGGCTAGTACTTGGGGTTACACAGGCTTTGCACTGGGTGGGGGACAGCACCAACTCTTCCTAAACCTACCTCAAAGACATGATTAAAAAGAGACTTGAAATGACCACCCTGATTGCTTCTTAACCATACAGGCCAAACAATTCTGAATTTGCTCATCCTTATGTTTGTAAATCATATTTGTTGATCAAAATCTTGCAATGCATCCCATTTTCCTCTGTCATCCAGCTGAATCACAGCTTTGCCGTCTTCCTTACACGGATCTGGGCTTGGTGACGCGTGCTTCCTGATGCTGGATGTGACATTGCGGCCCACAAATACACAGCAGCTTTCTCCTCAGACCCGCAGCGACCAGGGTTTGCACTTTTCTGGTGTTTCCGTGACACACTGGAAAGGAGCAGTAGAATTCTCACTGTCAGGATCCTCTGATGGTGCCCCTCCTGCCCTGCCTGACACACCCGCCTTCCATATTGCCAGCCACCATTCCAAGTCCAAATCCTACTACATTGTCTCAGCCATTGGGAATGGGCAGGACCCCTTCGCTTCCTAGTCATTCATTTATGTTCACTGAACACTTTCCATGTAGCAGCCATTCTAGTCGGCTCTAGTCGGAGAGCTGATGATGAACAGTTTAGGAGTGGTCCTTTGTCACTTAGCACAGTGCTTGCAAAACACAGCAGACTCAGTCTTATCTGCTCAGGCAAACCCATGGGGCCTGTAGGGATTTAGGTCACAGGTATGTAGCTATACTAAAAAGAATCGTTTGAGGTTGCAGGCTCTGAAGGGTTCTTTCCATGACTGAGCCCTGCATCACACCATTGGCGAGCTCGCCTTCCATTCGGTGTGAACCAATACCACTACTGTAGAAGAGGTGGGGTTTGAGTAACTGGCAGCCATAGTAGGTTCTGGGTCAGAGGAAAATGGCTTCACTGCTGTGGGAACTACATAGCCTAGGAGATCCTAAAGGACTCTGCCTTATTTTCGCCTCATAGCGAAAGCTCGTGAAAGACTTTAGGTGGTCTGATTGGGGATCCACGCCTCTCCTTCATCCTCAGTGCTGAAGTATAGGATGACAGATTTGCTGCCCTGGGGGCTCCCACCTCCTCCCAATAAGGGAAACCCTTTGTGTCCACAAGCATGAGAAGACCTACCAAATTCCAAAAGGAGGAAACTCATCTAAAGTATCACGAAGAGTCCAGTCCTGCCAACCCAACAGAGGTGAGTACCAAGACTGCTCCAGCGTGCCTCCCCAGTGGGGCTGCTTCTGGGAGTCCAACAGGAGAAGCAGCAGGCCGGCTGTCTCCTGCCACACATTGATCCCTAAAAGTGTCATGTGTGGGCTTCTCAAGGGGATCCTAATGACCATGGACTACAGAGACTCCTACATGGAAAGACCTATCTTCCATATAAAGCAGATATCTGGGTCTCCAAGGGGTTGCACCACCCTCAGGGCCACTTCTGTGTCTCTAATATCAACGTGGCACATAGTCACATGAGGCAATAGGATCTGACCGTATCAGTCTCCTCCCATCATCTCCAGAGTGATTTTAACAAAAAAAAGATCCCCAAAATGATAGCAATTGATACCTAATATTAGGCTCTTCCAGAGGTTTACCAATCCCTTGCACCCTGACAAAAAGCAGGGAATGCTCCAGTCCCCCATTGCTAGGCAGGCCTAGCTGCAAAGCTGCAGCTATAAAGGGCTTTCCCATTACCCTCTTGCAAGTCCAAGTGACTGCTCCATACCACTTGGTGAACGCTGCCCAGGCAAGGAAGAGCCTGACATCTCTCCTCTCTGCAGAAGCTTCCCCTGCACTTTGCCAGCCTAGCCCCGGTGGCCTGGGTATTTGAGAGGTATCCTACCAGAGTGGTAAACTGGTCCACACAGGCATTGCGAATCTTCTCTGGGGTGGCAGGGCTGTCGAGCTGGAAAAGTTGCTTCACATTGTAATCTGTGCGCTGGGCCCGAGCTGCTCGGATGGCATCCTTGATAGCAAAGAAGATGGAGGAGGCCAGGAACAGGGGCGGCTCCCCGATAGCCTAGACAGACAGAGCACAGGTCAGGTGATCAGTCAGAGCACCCCAGCCTCCATGTGCATGCACAGATCCAGGAGACCATGCAGTGAGCCAGGCACCAGGAAGGCTGCCGATGCTTGCAAGACCCCTCTGGCACTATAACAGTAGGAAAGGGCAGTGAAAATTAATCAAGTGCTGATTTATTCATCTCCCGGATGACTGGATCGCATGGGAAACTTCTTGTACCATTTGCTATATAATTTCCTCTGACAAAACCATGTATATACAAGGTTCCATCCAAAGGTTATCAATGCTAAATAATTATATTTTATGCATCAACAAAATCGGACATGAGTTTTCACCTCACAGTTACTAGCCTGGAGGAAATAAATGACCTGTAACTCTGACACCAACACTGGCAGCCCCCATAACTACACTCAGGAGCTGTTGGAATTATGGGCATAAGGGCAAACAATAATTAAAATATTTCCTTTCAGAGCTTGGCTTTTCTCCACCAAAAGCATAAAGAAGGGGCCATCTGTATCAGAATCATTAAGGATGTTTATTAAGATGAATGTTTCAAGAAACTCCAGAATTACTAAATCAAAAATTCCTGGTGGGTGACCCTTAGGGGCACAATTTTAGCATGAGCCCTGGTGATTTCCATATAAGATGAAGCATGAGAGCCACCCACACTGCCACAGGAAGCTGCAAGGTGAGCAAATGAACATTTCATTGGTTACAAGAGATTATCTAGCTTCCTTCACCCATCCAGGACTGAGCTGCTGGGGACATGGCCCATTGGTAGAGTGCTTAGCTAGCATACCAAGGTCCTGAGTTCAGTCCCTAATGCCACAATACAATGAACAAAATTACATGAAAAAGTGACCTCTAAGACTATATCAATCAGCGAATGAACTGATTTTTGAAATTTGCCTCATACTTATTGGGGACATTGCAGAAATAGAGGATCGCTGTTCTCAGTCCTCCGGCGTGCTGGTCAAGGTTGGGTCACAGAAGGGGAGGACAGCATGAGTAAGAAGGCAGTGTCCTCATCTGCAGTGAATGTGCTGATTCTCACAGGACCATGGGAATGCTATTCTGTAAAATCATGAACCAAGCACCAGGGACGCATGTCTGAGATATGCAGGTCAGGAATTTACCTGCAGGATTTCATTAAGGAATTCCTTTGAGATTACCCAAAACCTCTGGACTAAAGTGGTGTCCTTAGCCCAATCCCACTGGTCCTTGGGCAGTACTGCCTAGTCCTCTGCTGCCCTCAGTGAGTATCAACCTTCTTCCTTCTTCTAGAAGACTCGTTTGCAGACCCACCAAGAGGCTGATCAAAGCCCTTCATTACCACGCACAATACAGGTCAGAAGATAACTCTGACCCTGTTGTCCATACCTTGGAAGCATAGATGGCCTTTTTGTTGGGGCAGTCCCGAAGCAGAGACACCCTGAATTCTATGGGGATGCTGCCAAATGCAGGGATCTTGTAGGTGCTGGGGCCTCGAGTGTGCAGGCTCCCCTCTGGGGAATAGTGCAGCTCCTCCAAGGTGAAGAGGCCCAGGCCTTGGACAAATCCCCCTTCCACCTGCAGAACAACAGAGACTGTGGCTATCATCTGTCCCCTCCCTTAGTACAGATGCCACTAGTCACATGGATGAACACAAAGCCCCACCTGTAGTACAGTCTTGGAATGGAACTAATGCAGATCTCAGCTGCTAGCCTGGATCTGGCCCCAGGATATCCGAGCTGAGCTTTCACCAGGCAGAAAGAACAAAGGTTTTCCTTCTGGAGCTCAGTTCAAAACTTGGCAATAATTCTAAGGTCACACAGAACCTGCCACCATGCAGATGGGAGATGCTCCTTCCATTTTGCCACTGGAGAAAGGGTGGCCCAAAGCTGAGAAGCAAGCTTGTGGGAGGAATTGCTTAGATGATAGACCATTTGAGATTTACGTGTAGTCTACTGGACTCCACTGCCCCCCCTCCCCCCTCCCCCCACCTGTCCTCTGGGAGAAGGGTCCCTGCTATCTGTGGCTTACGGATCTCTTCTAGGACATCAGCCACTCTGTGCTGGCCCCCAGATCTGTTCTCCCATTTCCCTGCACAGAAATGGATATGTGGTACCACTGTAGCTGAACAAGCACAGTGGGAGAGGCTGCTGTCAATCATTGTTGCATCCGCAGTACCCACCCCCAGTGAGGGCTCTCCAAATGGTGTTTCCGTAAATTAGTGAAATGACTGACTAATGGCTAGATTGTACATTCTCAATAATTGTTCAATTTGGAGAAATGTAATGTATATCTTCTACCAGATGTTCATAACGTCAACTCTTGATTCTTCTCTCTCTCCTCCTGACTCATCTATTCTGGCCGATAATCTCAT
This sequence comes from Perognathus longimembris pacificus, assembly GCF_023159225.1. NCBI lineage: Eukaryota > Metazoa > Chordata > Mammalia > Rodentia > Heteromyidae > Perognathus > Perognathus longimembris. Next base: position 57,551,279 of record NC_063168.1, on the reverse strand, counting down.
AATTTCTAATAGTGATTTTCTCTGGGTAATCCATTTACCCCTCCTCACTGATCCTGTATTTTTGCCTTTGGGCCCCTCCACTGTCCCAAGCTTGGTACCATTTACTTACCAGAAAATAAAAAGCAATGAGCAGGGTTCATTCTGACTTCTGATCTCCTTACCTGAGTGTTGATCCGAAACTCAACCCTTCCCTATTGTGTTCATTAATAAACTTAGGGTATGCACATGCATGTCATTCATCATCTTGGTTTTGGGGGGGATGTGAATGCCCTTGTCCAGTTAATTTGTGTTCATTTGACTTCAGTGTCAAGAATTAGCGAGCTATCATCAGTCTAAATCCCACTCTGGGAGAGAATTCCTAAGTATCATGTTCTGGCCTCCATAAAAAATAACATTAGACTTCTGGAGGAGGGTCGTACTGGTAGGCTATACTCTCACCATCATGGTCCCCCATGAGCCTCACCTGTCCAATATCAATGGCAGGGTTCAAACTGGAGCCAACGTCCATGACAATATCTGTTCGGAGGTTCTAGAGGGTGGTAACATAGGAGTTTGAGAAGAAAGGAATATTCAGGGCAATCTAGATGCATCTCGGTACACACAGACTATAAGACCCAATCCAACCAGCATGTCCACAGAAATGCTCAGCCCCCTGCCACATCCTGACTGCCATTGTCATTGCTGAAATTTGAGGTCAGAGATTCCAACGGCAATGACCTCTTGGCAATCAGGAAAAACTGCACATGTGTGAAGGTAGGAACTGGTTCTAGAGACCCAGGGCTCTGAACCTGGAGTTGGAGAGATCGTATAAGCAAGGGGGTCACAAAATAAACCACATTCCGTGGGCTGAGTGCAGTGCATCTTGTTAATGTAAGGTCTACAGGCTAATAGCCACATGATTAAATGATGAAAAAACCAAAAGGAGACTATTTTATGACAAGGAAAGGTTATCTGAAATTCAAACTTCAGTGTCCACAAGTAAAACATAGTCATGTTCATCACATTCCCACGTGGAGGGACTTTCACACTACAGTGGTAGTATTGAATGGTTGAGGCTGAACTGTGAAATCCACAGCAGCTAAAATATGTACTCTCTGGCCCTTTATTGGGTATTAACCCATCCTTAATATGAGGCATTGTGTTCCCAGCCAGAAATCCAGTCTCCATCCATTCTTAGGATTACCATTCCATGGTTTCTCCTCTCTTCCCCCTTAGGACTAAAATTTTACAAACTTCTTACCTTATGATCCCCTGTTAAGCAGTCAATTTCTACTTCAGAGCAAGCCACTCCATATGTGAAGTAGTGGAAGGGCTTCCCAGAGTGTGTCTCAAAGCTGTAGCCAACGTTAGGTGTCCTGGGAGAGAAAAGAAGATGCTGGGTATGTGTTAAGATAAACTCACACCCTTCCCAAACACTACACACACACACACACACACACACACACACACACACACACACACACACAGAGCCTATACTCCAAAATCCTTAAACCTCAATGGTTTTATTTTTTTTAATTCAACTAAGTCTTCAAAAAGAAGCCCATGTGCTTTAAAAATTCTGCACTTTGGGGGATACTGAAGTTTGATATTAGCTGTTCACTCCTCCACTTGCAACACAGACCTAGCCCTGTTCTGGATCTTAAATGAGACTTGGGTATTCCTAGGCATTTTGTGTGTGTACCCATGTCTCAAGGCCTGTGCTGTAATCATTAAGAACAGTCTAATGGTGTTTCCTATCATTGTACCAACCCCTGTAAGGTTAGAAAGATGAGGGATATATCTGGCCCCCCAAAAAATAATGGCAGTTAAGAAGCAACCAACTGAACTAGAACACAAGTTGTTAGCCCTACAGCCCTGCCTGGGATGTTCACACGAGGTCCCCTGCTCACCTTCCTCAAGGTAAAAGGTATCAGAGCAGGATGCTGGGCCAGCCTGGTGCATCTAAACAGCCACTCCTGAATTCCCGACTCTCCATACTTCCACAAGTCACATGATAAAAATGTTACTAACAGAAGCCGAAGTTCCTTCATACACTTGGGTTGTATTTTTCCATTTTCAGAACTGTATACAGTTCCGAGTTTGAATGAATCATACATGTGTGCGATTGTGTGTTTCCTGTGTGTGTTTTCACACACTCACAGCTTATAGCACACCGTTCCTTTGTTATTTCATATATTATACAGAAATAATGTGAACTGATAGGGCTAGAATCCACACCAAAATAAAATCAACATGAGGCAGAGGGACAGGACTTCTGCCAAGGGCTCCTCTACCTCCCACTTCACTGTGTTCGTCTACTACAACTTGGTAAAATCTTAGCTGAACTCCAAAACTATAAGAGGAACTTAAGGAACAAAATTGACCTAAGTTTATATTTGTATAAGTTAAATATGATATAACCTAGAGAACATGGGAAAATATTTCATATGTATATTTATGTAATAACTGTGTTCAGATCTTCATAATGGTCACACATTCATGCAAGATATTTTAAAATAAATGTTGAACTAATTTCCTATGTAGTTATCTGTAAAAGAAAAGTTCCTCAGTAAATTTCTCAGGGATAAGTAAATCAATAGACCCACAGTAAATATGAGTGTAGATTTTATACCTCCTAAGCCAGACAAGCAGGGTCCCTATCTATTCAACTGCTACTGAATTTTAAAGCTGCAACTCACTGTATTCATAAAATCCTGCTGTATGTTGGAATGAGACTACAACTCTAAGTCTGCCTCTTGTTCTCCTAAAGAAGAAAATAAAAGGATAGAAAGGAGAAGAAACTGGGTACTGGTAGCTCACACCTGTAATCCTAGCTACTCAGGTAGCTGAGATCTGAGGATTGCAGTTTGAAGTCAGCCAGGAAAAGGAAGTCCATAAGACTCTTAACACCAATTAACCACCAGAAAACAGGAAGTAGAGTTACGAGTTAGAGCCCTAGCCTTGAGCTAGAAAGACTAAAAAGACTTAAATCTCCTCTAGTGATGTAACAGAGTTTGGAAAGAACTGCGGTTTGGGGTTTTTGCCTTTGTTTTTGTTTTGACCACAAGCTAACAACCTGGGCTGGGGATATGGCCTAGTGGTAGAGTGCTCACCTCGTATACATGAAGCCCTGGGTTCAATTCCCCAGCACCACATATATAGATAAAAGCCAGAAGTGGTGCTGTGGCTCAAGTGGCAGAGTGCTAGCCTTGAGCAAAAAGGAGCCAGGGACAGTGCTCAGGCCCTGAGTTCAAGCCCCAGGACTGGCAACAAAAACAAAACAAATAAACAAGCTAACAGCCTGTGGAACTGAAGGTGACTTTGGAGCTCAGGATGACAATAGATAGAGATGGGGAGCCAGCCCAGACTTACTTATAAAACCCAGTAGCAGACAGGCTCACTCTGTCCATGTAGGCAGCTGAGATCTGAAGAGAGGAAATAATCATCAGGAAGGGGCAAGGATGGTTTCTAGAATGCCTAGCCCACTACTAAGCTTTCCTGAGCTGACCCTCTGCATCTGGAAGCCAATAGGCTCATTTTACTAGAGACATCATCTCCATAACTATTACTTTGTATATTTACTGCTACCACCAGCACCAAGTCTGCATGATCCGGAGGCTGGAGTACAGCAGTAGCCTCTAATTGGCCTTCCTGCCTCCAGTCATCTCCCAGCCCTGCCAGAATTGTCATTACACCACGAAGCTGAGGCCTCCTCCCCTACTCTAGAGCTGTGAATGACGCCCTTTGCCTATGGAGCAAAAGTCTGATGTTTAGAATCACAGTTTGCTCTCTGGCCTTTGGACAACCCATCCAAACTCAAGCATGATCCCTCTCCTAACCCTCCAGTGACCTTACAGCTATGTGGTTCTTCTGCTATTTTCTCCTCCAACTGTTAGCATAGATTTGCCACTTTTTAATCACCTCTCTCTGGTGATTTCACCCTACTCAGGCCATTATAGAAGCAAGTCTCTGTAGTGATCATTTGTTTTAACATATTAACCTTGTATGTGGACTTTCCTGCTAATAAAGATAACCATCCATACTTTCTTTACCTATTTAGTAGATTTTTCAGCACTAGCACAACACTAACATTTAAGCTGTGTTTTATATAATTTTTATTATCAAGCTCTCTACTAGGCACCAGATGACAATTAACACTTTGCATAGGTTATTTAATATTCATTAAAACCTTGTATGGTCTAAATTATTAGTATTCTTATTCTGTAGATGGAGAAAGCTAAAGCTCAGAGAAAAAGATTTTGGCCTAGGATCTACACTAGGCTAATATATATATTGTGTGCGTTGGTAATTATGACTTCCTTATTGGGGTTATCTGCTCACAAGTAACATTAAACTATGTGGCTGGTAGTGAGGTCAAAGTTCAAATCACCATGTTGGAGAAAGAAACTTGTCAAGGCTGTGTGAAAACAATAAAATTGTCTGGACAAATCCATGCTAAAAAGCAATCTACCAGAATCAAGCTACATCCCAATGATATCAGTGTTCCCTAGGAAGGTGGGAAGGGAAGTTGAGGTTAAGTGACATATGGGAAGGTTAATAGCTGTAATAGAGTAGCTTGTTTTCTTTGAATCTGTGGAGGAGGATTTGTACTATCAGCTGGTTCATATATAGTCCAATGTCACGGCTACATGCAGCTCTTCCATTCCAACAATAGAGGGAGACACAACAGAGCCACCATTGAGATTTCTGCCTGTTGGTTGGAGTTGCAGGCTTACACTCAAGATAGGCTGCTTGCAGGTTTCTAATGTGCAGGCATCGGGTCTAGCACTCAGAGAACTGGGCTCATTTTTGTTTTGTTTTGCTTTGTTTTTTTGCCAGACCTGGAGCTTGAACTCAGGGCCTGAGCACTGTCCCTGGCTTCCTTTTGCTCAAGGCTAGCACTCTACCACTTAAGCCACAGCAACACTTCTGGCCATTTTCTATATATGTGGTGCTGAGGAATCGAACCCAGGGCTTCATGTATACAAGGTGAGCACTTTACCACTAGGCCATATTCCCAGCCCCTGGGCTCATTTTTATTAGGAGTTTTGTTCTGTCATCCCTAAAATCACAGGAGTGATAAAAGCGCTTGAGGGACATTTTCTCCAGATTCTCTCATGGATGGCATCTCAATGGCCTCAGATTCAAGAGTTGGGTGACAGGACAAACTGCCAGAGGTAGCCATTAGGGAGACGCAGTTTGGAAAAAGACACCATTCACAGAGGCTGCTAGACACATGTGGTATGAGACCTGGCCCAAGTGAGTCGATATTACAAGGATGTCTGCTCCAGGGAAGCCAACAGACAATTCCCACAACACTGTCAAGATGTATAGGTCAAAAACTTTCCTGAGGTGACTTCCCTTAACCCTGGAAGCCTTAGAGAAAGTGGCCCTGCAGAATGGACCTGTATGAAGAGTTGAAGTCTATATGCAATCATACAGACTGCCTCAGTTTCTTTTTGCTTGTGTGAAGGTCATCATCTCCTACACTTGTTTGGGTTAGAGGCTCTGCTACTGTAAACACCCCTCTCATTTTCAAAGTAGCTTAGATGAGCTCAGACTTACCCATTCTTCCCAGGAGCCATTGGGATTCTTTTTCTTGAAGGGTTCCAGCCTTTCCAGGATGGTCTGACAAGCTGCCTAAAGAACCCCACCACCACACACCAGACATGTCAGTCCTCTGTTTCCGCAGCCCAGATGATACCAAGGCCATGTGTAAAACCCTGAGAGCCTGGGAAAGGCCACCGCTAGCCAACACTGTGCCCAGGGTGCCACTCAGACAGCTCCGATACTCTCCAGGAATGACTGGGGTCCAGAGGGAAGCCAAGGAACCCAGCCGGTGGCCTACCACTGGTCCTTGTTTGTTTTGGGGTTTTTTTTTTGGCCAATCCTGGGGCTTGGACTCAGGGCCTAACCACTGTCCCTGGCTTCTTCTTGCTCAAGGCTAGCACTCTGCCACTTGAGCCACAGCGCCACTTCTGGCCATTTTCTGTATATGTGGTGCTGGGGAATCGAACCCAGGGCCTCATGTATACGAGGCAAGCACTCTTGCCACTAGGCCATATCCCCAGCCCCACCGGTCCTTGTTTGAAGAGCCTTCCTGACCCAGATCCTAAGATGTCAGAGAGACTTGAGAGAGACTCTCAGGCAGTTACCTTGTTTCATCAAGCTGGTTGTCTGAGAGACAACAAAGAGCTCTAACTGGCTGATCTCAGAATCACATTTTAATTTAAGACCATGATCATGAGGCCATTCTCAACACAAGGAAGTACACCTTTGCAAAAGCTCCTCGATTTCCATGCAGCCCCCCACCCCCTCCTCCTCGGGGCTCTGCCTTTCAGTCTTTGATGAATGGTGATTACAGTCACAACTCTCTTTTAGCTTGGTGTTTGGAAGGACAGAATCCTCCTGGATGGCAGAGACAAAGCCCTGCTCAGACCCTGCGCTGGTCCCCAGCTGTGCCCGTTCCGTTCCTACCATCTCCTTACATAAACAGCCTGACCGTTGATGTCGGCGCTGGCTGATGCAGCCGTGGGAGAGGTGTTGGGCACAGTGTTAGTGCTTGTCTCACTGATATAAATCTTGGAGATGGGGATTTTGAGAGCTCGGCTGGCCACCTGTGAAAAGAGACATCATCACCCTTTAGGGAAGAGGTTATCATGAGGTTTGGCTGCCTTCTTCCCAAGATAAGGTTTAGGTTCCCCATTAAAGGCAAGAAAACGATTTTGTCAGCTCTAATCCTATGGATTCTGAGATGTTCTCACATCTGGCTGCATTTGAAGAAACTTTTAATCTTGTGCTTTGGTTGGATAAAACATTTGTAAACCCCTGGTGACTGAAAGTGCCTTTTTAAGAAGCAATTGCTGGCCTTTAGTAGAGTCCAATCTCTCCACTTCTCAGGAGCCAAGCAGAAATGCCATTTCCAATCCAGCGCCTTTATCCTAGTTCCCTCATCAGGGGCCTCACAGTATGGGGAAATGGCTGCCTTACCATGTATCCACCTTATACCCAGAACCCTGGAGCCTGAGAACACTGGTGATGGAAGCAACTCAGCAACCTTCCTGACCAATCTCCTTGCACAGAGAGGACACTGAGGCTGAGAGGGGTGAAGAGTTATCCAAGACCACATGGGAAGCATGTCCCAGGCCTGCTGCTTCTTCTGACACATACCACTGCTCAACTTCTCAGAGCATGCTCCCTCCCAATAGACAGCACTGGGCTGAAGAGCCATCTCCGGTCTCCAAGCAGCTCACCTGGACCATCTTGGTGTGCAAGCCTTGGCCCATTTCAGTGCCCCCATGGGTCAGTAGCACAGAGCCATCTGTGTACACATGAATCAGGGCTCCTCCCTAAGAAATGAGAAATAGATCAAGAACAACACTTGGTAAATCGTAACTTAGCTTAAGCCTTGGAACCAAATGTATGGAGCCTAGGGGAGGATAAAAAAAAAGAAAGCCGTCATTAACATTTTAGATACATGTCCCAAATAAAAATTATATTGTATAAATTTCATTGATTCCATAGCCTTGCAATAGTTTGCCAAGTGCTTTCTTTCCTGTCTTTCTCTCTGTAGGTCAACCACAGAGACAGGCCCCAGGTTGTTATCCTACTATACATGAAGAAACAGAATAAGAAAGCAGAGTAGATATCCACACTCCTGGAGTCCAAAAGGGTAAAATCCAGAACGTTAGCTCAGATATCTTGAGTGGAAGGCAAGAGATGGGAGCCCAACAACATTCTATAAAGAAATTACCTGGTTCAGAAAGGGAACAGTAAAGCTGATTCCAAACTTGGTGGGGATTATACATAGTCCTCTCTTTTTCCAGCAGTTCTCCCTGGAAGGGGAGAGGGTAGGTAGAAGAATGTTCTTGTAATGTTTTCTCTATATGTTTTTGTCTGGTTGGATATGTTTTTAGTCAACATCTCAGTATCAAAATAGAACAGAACAGGGCTGGGAATATGGCCTAGTGGCAAGAGTGCTTGCCTCGTATACATGAAACCCTGGGTTCAATTCCCCAGCACCACATATATAGAAAATGGCCAGAAGTGGCGCTGTGGCTCAAGTGGCAGAGTGCTAGCCTTGAGCAAAAAGAAGCCAGGGACAGTGCTCAGGCCCTGAGTTCAAGGCCCAGGACTGGCAAAAAAAAAAAAAGAACAGAACACAAGCTATACCCATATAGCTAATTGTCATAACTGAGCAGTGTTCAAGAGTGGAAACAAAAGTTAAGAGGTGGGAATTTGGATTCTGGGATTTGCAATGCAAGTGGTATAGTGATCACCTAGGAATCTTGTCTTCAAAGAACACTCACTTTTCCTCCCTGAGCAGAATTACCATGGGGTCAGTGCACCCTAGTAGTCTTGGACTGACCTTGATGTAGACAGGAAGGTAATGGCGCCTTCTCTGTGCTTGACACTTGCTTATCTGCCTAACTCTGTAAAGAACACAGAGCCAGGATAATTACCCCTATTCTGCAGATGATGAAACTGAAGTGTACTCCAGAGATAGGATGACTGCCAACATCAAGTTCATAGATGAGTGTCAGAGGCAAGCATGTAACTTCAGTGTCCTCAGTCCTGGACCAATGCCCTCAATAAGGCAATGTCCTCAGAAAGCACACAAGGTGTAAAGATAAACCACAAGTGATGCCCACGGATGCTGAGTGTAGGTTTGAGCCCCCTGCCTCATTACAAGATCTAAAGAAAGGGAACTATCAATAAATTACCCATTAAATTATAAGCTGCATAGCTGGGGTGCAGCAGAGACACTCTAAAATAGAAAACCCAAGAGTGCACCAGATCATGAGCTCCTTCAAGCTTGTCACTTACTTGTTGAACTTGTCCACCTCTCTCCTCCGAACATGGTACTGAGAGCTCGCCAAACATTCGTCCCAACACCTGGGCAAGGTAAATCCCTCAAGCTTCTGGTTGTAGTGTGTCAGGTCCCCTTCTTTGTACATATTTTTTCTCCGCACCTTCCCAAGGAGAGAGACATTTAGCCATGTTAGTAGCAAGGGACTGGTGGTGTAGGTGTGATGGATGGCGGTTGGGAAGGTTCACCAAAGATGAGTTTCCAGCATTCTTAACAGTGCCTGCTCATCCTCTAGGACCATGGAGGATACCCAAGGTGCAAATTCATTCTTCCCCCAAAGTAGGCTAACCTACGCTGACATATGCCAACTAATTCCCCTGCTCACTTCCTCCGCAGGCAGCCCACAGGTCACTGCGACTTCGCTCATCCAATATTCAGCAATGAGCATCCCTTGCGGTCCCCCGAAACCTCTGAAAGCCGTGTTAGAGGGCAGGTTGGTCTTGCACATCCGCCCAGTGCCTCGGATGTTGGGGATGTTGTAGGTGTTGTCCATGTGCAGTAGGGTTCGTTCCATTATCTGAAGCAGAGGAAACCAGAATGGAGAGAACATGGTGTATGGATTCCATTGGCTTCTCAAACTAGAAACTCCAAGGGCCTGCCACCTCCCAACCCCACTGCTCACTTCTGTTCTCTGGGCCCAAATTAGACCTGCCCCAAGGCATGGCAATAGCCGTCCCTAGCATTCCTATGAAGCTTCTCATCTAGATCCTCTGGTGGATCCCTTCCCAAATGGCTAGTTAGAACTGGCACTTGATTCTTATAAAAAAATGATAGTTGATTTTTATTTTTCCACTGTTGATTCAGTTTTATTTCCATTGAAGATGTGCTACAAGTAGTTTAGAGTCCAATACCCCTGTCGGTCATGTGAGGAAAACAAACAACCTTCATTCTCATAGCCTACTCCTTTATCAGCTGCACCCTTAAATGTTTTAACATTGCTGTGTCTTTTTCAGTTTCAGAATTTCCTATTGTCTTTCCTCTGTTGGAAAGGGGAATTCAATCCCTGCCTGCTTCCCCTTTCTCAAATACATACCAGCTACCTCTCTCCTGATATAATTGTATTTTAATCCAATCAATAGACATCTGGGTTCTTGTGCTTGCTAGGCAACTGCTTTACCACTTAAGCAATGCCCATAGTCCCTTTCTCTTTCTTGACATAACATGCTCACCTTACGGTAATCATTGACTTTAGTCTTTCATTTGTAACATTTTTATGCACTTATTACTAGGCCCACTTAAAGTTTTCCTGATTCTGAAAAAACTGCTGTCCTTTATAGTACCTGGATTATTAAATTGACTACACTTAGCCTGAGGACCTCTCTGTATTTGAGTCTTTAGGTAGCAGGTTGCAATCCAACTTACTGAAAGTCTCATAGAGGTTTGGGGACAAATAGTTGAGTCTCAGCCAAACACAGTACTCAAGCTTCAGTCACTCACAGATGGCCAACGGATGGGACCATGTTGAAATGAAGCAAGTGCCAAGCGTTAACCAATCAAACTATTTCTACACCTCACTTCTGTCTTCTGCCCACAAATGCCACCACCCACATGGTGAAGCTGAACTCCCTGAACCTCTTCTGAGTCTAAGGGTTGCCTGATTCCTTTGTTCTACTAAATTGAATTGGTCTAAAGTTTGTATTTTAACTATTCTACATAGTTGACATAATCAATACTACATTCATCCTTACATACACATACACAAAAAAATTTTAACTAGTATTTGCTACTTAAATTTTGCTAGGCAAAATATATTAAACAAGAAAGATGGTTTTGTAATCAGAGAAGTCATACAACAATCCTTGTGATTTACAGATTAGCCTAGGATGAGAAACTGAAGGTAAGATCCAGTTAGGAGACTCTTGCAACAGTAGGCAAGAATTAGGGAGAAACAGACAGTGGAACATGTACCTGACTTCCAGCTACCTCTCCCCCCCCATACACACACATACAGACGTACACATAAACAGCATTGCAGGGGTGGGTCCTACTTACACCTTGAGAAAGATCCTGGGTGTTCCCTGCATTGCTAAAGTGATCCACTTCCAAAGCCACAATCTTCCCATTCTTCATAAAGCCAACCTGATGTGAGTGAGTGAGAGAGAGAGAGAGAGAGAGAGAGAGAGATTGCTTAACACCACCCTCACTCTGTGACCCTCCCTTCCCACTTATGCTGCCTGCTGGAAAGAGCAAGATCAGGACATCAGGCCATGAAACAAAGGTGACCTTGAGAGATCACCAGGTTGTAGCAGGTAGATAGGCCCCTCAAAGCTTTTGGCCCATAGATAATAAAAAGTTCTACTCCCAAACAGCCTATGTCTACCTATCCATCCTTGACCATATTTTAGTAAAAACTCCTTAAAGACTATTTTATACATGTAGATACAAAGACCCTAAAAGATCAAACCACTTCCTTTAGACTCACAGATTTTAGGAATCAAAGAAATGAAAACCCCTTCAGGAAGTTCAATCATGACCCAAAGTAAGAATAGGTGAAGAGAATTGTCAAGGCCAATTGGTGAGGAAAGATGACTCCTGGTTTACAGAACAAGGCTGAGCCCTGTAAGTAAAGTGGTATTAATTCATAGAGAGAAAGCATGTGCTGGTCAGAACAGGAAATGGTCATCCACAGAAACCTAGAGAAGGAATTGTTCCAGAGAGAGGTTTGGATAGCTGCTGAACGTGCTCTGACAGACTGGATACTCAACCTAACAGCCTGTGCCTACATAGAACCCTGGGAAGTGTTATTTAAACTGCTAAGGGGTCATTGTGACTCCTGTGAACCTGCCCATATCAGTGCCCTGGACAATGGGATTACCAGGGCTCTGTTGAGTGGCCACAGATCAGATTAGACAACAGCAGGCCCATGGAAGTCGTGAGCATCACCTTGACATCTCTGGGGAGTTGGCCTGCTAGCCATCTCTAGTACACCTTTCTATATCACTCATGGCCTACTTGAGTTTCTCATATTGCTATTTCTTTGTGACCTTCCACAGAAAGTTATGCAACAAGTAAGAGCAACACCAAGGTTCTTTGGACCCTTATCCCCAGTGTCCTTACAAGAGGACATTGCCCACCCTGACACTTCCTGTCTACAACCTTGTATCTGGCCAGGAAGGGATGTCTGCCTCCAGTTATCAGCATGTCCTCATCACGGTCCAGCATACAACGCACAGGGCGGCCTGTCCTAAGAGAAGAATCAAGAAGGTTAGAAACCTGTGAGCCCTCAGTAATCCTAAACTCTGTGAGGCTCAGTGATGTGAATGGCCCTAAAGCCTTCATTTTCTACCTGGCTCACCAAGTAGACCAATGCTGAGCTGCTTTACTCTGCAGACACTGAGGGACAAAACAAAGAGCATCAGGCTGGGAGGCCAGTCCTTGCAGGACCCTCACTGCCACGTAGGGGAGCGAGATGCAGGCCCATAGGTCAGAATACAAAGAAGGGGGTGCATGTGACCCTAGCCCTTTTCCCAAGGGATCTAAAAATAGAAATCTGTGAGAATTCTAAGAAGGGAAAAATGATTTCCAAAAGGAGAAATTCTGACAAATGTTGACCTTCTTCCTCTTCGCAGAGCCCACTAGAAGTTTTGGAACTCACTTGTATGCGGCCAACGCCGTGGCTGTGGTCACCACAGTGCTCCGGGTCTCCTTTCCTCCAAAGCCTCCTCCCATTCTCTTCACTCGGACTACAATCCGGTTGCTGGGAACACCCAACATTTTTGCAACAAAGCTCTATGGGAAGACAAAAACTTGCGCTGATGGATATCTTCTGGCCTTTTTCTCGGGGCTGCCCAGCATGCATGGGCCTAATTACTGCTGTGAATTTTGGGTATCTGGGGTGTAATTCCCTCCCCTTCCAGAGCTGAGTGGTCCTGGAGTCCAGCACCTATTCATCACTACAGACTGAACACACGCTATCTAACTCTTGTCAGTAACCAGAGAGGCAAGATGGTTGCACACTTCCAGAGCCAAACTCATGGCATATTAGATGAGTTTCTCATATTGAAACTCATCTAAGTGATATAAAACCCTACCAGACTTCATTTAACAGATAAGGAAACTGAGGCAGTAAAACATTATATAACAAGTTCAATAATATCTCTCTGGTGACAGAGTCTGGCACCGTGTCCAATATATTCAAGTCCCTTCCATGACCCACCCAGACTTCCATCTTCTCATTTACTCTCAGCTCTCCTGGTCTTCTTGGAGGCCTCTAGTCACAGCCTCAGTACTCTTGAGTTAGCCCAAGGTCACCAACCTGGGTCTTCATGGTGTTCTGTGTGCTCACATAAAGCTCCATCTCCCCTGCCTCGCCTTTTGGGATTGCGATGGTACAGTTAGTCTCCAGGTAGAAGTGCTCTTGGCCACCAATGTACAACTCTCCTAGGGAAGCAATGAGAGCCCTACTGTGAGCCAATGAGCTACCTGCCTCTTGGTTCCCTGATTGTGGCACAAAGGGGCCCAAGTTAGAACTATCTGGAAGTCCTATATCGTCTCCCATCCTTCCCTTGACAAAGAAACCGGAATGGCACTGAACCCACAGATACCAAGTCTTCTTGGTAATGGAAATAATGGCTTTCTAAAACGATCATAAAACTTTAGAAAAGGAAAGGAAGAAACCAACCAATGTGATTAAAAAGCTTAAAAATAAGATCATTTTCCAAGACCAAAGCTATCAGACTCTGTGGAGTTAGTTGGCTTGCTAGTGACTTCAGCAATGCCAAAGAAACAGTGTCACAGAGGAGCTAATCAGCAGCCTTGTCCAGGGCCAAGAGCAGTGGACCCATTTTCTCAGCCAGAGACAGACCAGAGGAGAGTGGGGAGGATAGACAGGAAAGAAAGCCAATAGAGGGCTGGGGATATGGCCTAGTGGCAAGAGAGCTTGCCTCTTATACATGAGGCCCTGGGTTTGATTCCCCAGCACCACATATACAGAAAACAGCCAGAAGTGGCGCTGTGGCTCAAGTGGCAGAGTGTTAGCCTTGAGCAAAAGGAAGCCAGGGACAGTGCTCAGGCCCGAGTCCAAGGCCCAGGACTGGCCAAAAAAAACAGAAAAAAACAAAACAAAAGAAAGCCAATAGAAGATGGGCTAGAAGCAACATCAGCCAGCAGGGAAAGACAAGGAGTCTGTGTGGTTGAAGGCCTAGAAGTCCTCCAATCGGCCACAGTTCAGTCATTTTCTCCCCTTCTTTCCCAAATCAGAAAACAGCGCACGTGATCTTTCTAGGATTGTGTAGTCCCATTGAGCCTATGGACAGAAGGGTGGAGATAAAAGTGAGAGTGGCTCCAACCCAGCCACCCAGCCACTGTTTTGCTACAAATGTCAGCAGAATCCTCTATTGGCAAATGCTTGGCAATTACTTCTCTGCCCCCAAGACTCCACATATGTCTTTTGAATTTAACTGACCCACAGGGGTCACCCCATTCCTGCCATGACATGGCACAGATCTACCTGAGACAACATTATCTGCTTCTGAAAACCCTTTCTTGAGGTCTCCTTTCTCGATCTTCAGCTCAGGTTTATAAAATGAGTTGTTCTTTATAGCATCCTGAGGGGGAAAAGGAAACCAATGATGTTGTTTTCAGAGAGAGGAAGATAGGGATGCAAGAAGTAATTGGGAATTAAACTGTTGCCTCCCTTCTCATACATGACTCTGTAGGAGTTTCATGATTTGAAGCAAGCTCCCTGTTATAACCCAGAGAATCATACCTCCCATTTCTTCATTTGTGGATGAACCATTGGGAAATGTTCAGGGGGGAAAAAAAAGTGGATCTCAGAAGGAACTAACTGAAGCCAAAATTTATGTGGGTAGGGGGATGCTCAGTTTAGCTGTTTATGAATCTAACTCTACTTACAGATTCTCCTTACTTGTGCTGGATTACATCCTTGTAAATCTGTCCTATGTCGCAAATACCATGAGTTAAAATGTATTTAACATGCCCAACCTGCTGGACATAATAGCTTAGCCTAATCTAACGCAAGCATACTCAGAACACTTCCATTAGTCCACAGATGGGCAAAAACATCGAACACAAGCCCTCCACTAAAACAAAGGATGGAATGCCTTGTGTGACTTACTGAATAGCATACTGAAAGTGAGCAAAACTTACTGTTGGGTAGGCTTTTGCACCACTGCAAATTTGAAAAATCAAAATTCCATTTAAGTAGAATCAGAGTAAATTGGGGACCATCTGTAGTCAAATCTCCACTTGCTGCTCACATCTGTTGTGGAGGATGCTAATAAATATGTCTTCAGAGCTCACTCCTTTATGCAAGAGGCTGCTCCTACATACCTCGATGGTGATAATGGCTGGCAGGTCTTCATAGGTGATTTTCACCCCTTGAGCAGCTCTCTGTGCATGTTCTGGGGTGTCAGTGACCACAGCACCAATGACATGTCCAACACAAGTAACCTAGGAGCAGAGACAGGCTGTTAAAGAACATAACGGAGCTCTTCAATAAGCAATTACTATGGATAGTTGGCAAGAGCCAAGGAAGTTCCTGCCCCTACAATCAATCAGAGCACATTTTAGGAATGTCCTGGGTCTTTTCATTTCTCTATCCTACTGACTGAAATTATATGGCTCTTAATAAATGCTTAGAAAAAGGGAGTGAGGTGGGAATAAATAGAGGATATAGAGATGACTGTTCTCAGTGATTTCATCTCATATGACCAGGTCTGGCACTTCAGTTGTGGTAGATAAGGAGCTACACAGGAGGAATGTAGACATTGGTTACACATATCTGCCATAAGCAAAATGGGAGCTGTGGAAACAGAAAGTGTATTTGTCAATTCTGTTCTATTCTAACACTGCTTGTCTTCGTATGAAGGAAGAGCTGGAGACTGGGCAGGCCAGGCTCTAAGGCCTGATTACAGATCCTTTAGGCCTTGACTCTGTTTTAGCATCTTTCTACCACACCACTCTCTTTTATGTGCTCTTTCCTCAAGTTATACCAAAAGATCCTTGAAAGCCACAATCATGTCTCATACTTTCATATAGGTACCCCCAAAGAAGTCATTTACAAATGTTGGTCCTGATGATATCTATATGTATATTTAATTTATAGAATAGTAATTGTTGTTTTTATAATCCAGTTACATAAAAACTTAATGATCCCATCCATGGATGCTTTTAATCCTATAACCTCAATATATAAACAAAAAAAATGTATCACTTTGGGATACAAGGTTTAATTATATCAACCAATGCTTAGCATATAAGTCTGATAATTATCTCTTAAGACCCAAATGAATTATTGACTTAAGTTGGCTAATTCCGTATTGACTTGCTTCAGTCTAGCTGACTCTCACTAACCAAAATGCTAGCAACACTCCTGGGAGCTCTTGAAGTTTAAAAACTATTTGATTTTCTATAAGATTCATTCCTTATATAGTCATTGTATTTCTTATTTGTAGCTTTCTCTCAGCTTCACAAAAATCAAATGAACTTGCTCCATAGCAGCACCTACTCATGTCTAATTTGCAACAATTGATCTATATAAGGATTGTACAATGACCCTTTAGGAACTATCTTACCAGGAAAATATAAAGATTTTATAGCAACTATCTTAAAGGCTGGAAACTGTTTGCAGAATTTCATATAATTCAAATCAATAGATGAACTTCCATACAAGTAGGTTATGGATGCACATTCATAACAGTATTTTATCTCTTTTCTGGTTAGTTTAATACTTATTTTCTCTCAATAAAGGAGCTTAATGTTACACTCCAGGAATTCAGTTGCTAACTCCAATACATTCACTAGCCTTGTTTTCCTGTCATTTTTGCATTGAATTGTCCTACTTTGTACTAATAGCAATCTTTGATTAAATAAACAAGTAACATTCTGTCCCTTTATGGATCATCCTGCATATTGGCCAATTGGATGATAGCCACAACATTTGCAAATGTATAATCTTTCAAGATTAGGGATTTGGAACAATGAGCACTAATTAAGAACTTCAGTATCTATTTCATTTAGTTTGTATAACAAATCCATTTACCTTATCTTCTGCAAAGATGGTCTCATCATTACAAACTCCAGTTACGTTGCTGCCAGGAATATCAGCAGCTGAGATAAAGCACACAAACCCAGGCACCTTCTTAGCTTCTGAAGTGTCTATGGACCTGCAAGAATGAGATGTGTGAGAGCCCAGGTAGGAAAATCTGAAGCAGGAGACCCAGATGGATCAGGTGGATTGGATGACCTGTCCTTATTAAACTGAGCTTTCCTTCACCCTTATCCTTCTCTACCTTCTTTCCTATTAGGTCTTAATTCACTTCTGTTCTATTCTGCCTATGTTGACTAAATGCCTATCAGGTGTCAGCCACTGCACCATAATATAGGGCTCTGAAAATGAATAAGCTAGCACTGCCTCCATAGATCTTATGCAAAATGCTATTTGGTCTACACAAGCAAAGAAGCCAGATCCTAGGGGTACCATTTTCTTTGGAGAACTCTGAATAAACTCCACCTCACCAGTGATTTCCCACTCTGAATCCGCACACAAGGGTCTTTGCTATGTTGTTGATCCAATGGCACTGAGCATCTACACACAGCTAGCTTTCTCTCTCTTTATTAACAGTGTTATCCCAGTGTAGCTGGGCATCCTAGACAAAATCTGGTGATGCAGGCCTCAAAAGGAGAATGTCTGGAGAGGTTATCCATCATAACAGCATAAATTGTGAACGGAGTCCCTGTACCCCCTATATTTCCTATGGGAGCCCCTTCATCTTAGGGAAAGATCCAGAAATTGGCCTCCAAGAAACCATTTTTTACTTAATCCTCACCCCCGCCAAAAGAAAAGCCAATTGTCTCCATTTTACATGTGGGAAAACTCTAGCCCAAAGGGAGTTAGGTAGCTTGTCCAAAGTCACTCAGCCAGAAAGCAACACAGCTGGAATTAGAGTAGAGTTGAGGTTAAGTTGTGAAGATGCCAGAGACAGTTCGGCTTCTGCCCAACCATGCACCTTTCCATGCGTGATCAGACTATGGAAACTTCAAGTGTCTGCCCACACGTGGCTAGGGTGGAGGGTGTTGGTGTGTAGCTGTTGACATGGACTCAAGGCAAGGACAAAAAGAAAAGAATGTGCCCCATAGCTGGCAAACAAACAGAAACACTTTTTCATGGTCCTGGAAAACTGTTGAATATCTGATTGATTTTATCCATGTCTCACTTGCCATTCCCAGAGTCTGAAGTCAGACCTTCCTCAGAAGTGAAAAAAGAAGGCTGGGAATGTGGCTTAGTGTAGAGTACCTAGCATGCATGAAGCCCTGGGCTCGATTCCTCAGTACCACATAAACAGAAAAAGCCAGAAGTGGCACTATGGCTCAAGTGGTAGAATGCTAGTCTTGAGCAAAAGAAGCTCAGGGACAGTACCCAAGACCTGAGTTCAAGCCCCAGGACTGGGAAAAAAATTAATAAGAAGTAACAGGGCCTAAGGGAGTGTTTTTCCTGATTGCTTTTCTCCCCTGAGGCTCTGTGTCTAATACCCTCCAGCTTTGAAACTCATAGTCTAGCTTGAACATCCAGAGGCCAGCGGGACTTAGCTTTAAACTTGGACTCTACCACTTACCAGCCTGTGGCATGTGACTTAGTTTCCTCAGCTGGAATGGAGACCTAATAATAGGAACTGTCTCTGGGGGTTGTTGTCAGGAATAAATGAGGTACTGAAAGACAGCCCGGAACACTGGCCTAGAACTCCATTTGGTCCCTCTCTGCCTCTTTAACCTTGATATTTCCCTAAGGCTCTCCATTACCAACAGTCACTTTGGGACTCATGGAAGGACAGGATTAACAAAGGTGATGGCTTCTTTGTGCTGTGACCAGATGCCACCTGCCATCAGATATTCCAATGTAATGACATCCAAACACCCTGAGATCTTTCACTTTGCAGCCATCTCAGAATCTAAGAAGAACCTGACCACCTTTCCATAGCCCCCTCTGGCCCACCCTCAGACAATGAGCTGCTAGACCACCTGTGGCTGCAGTCTGCCATCTATGACCACAGGTCCCTTGTGACTGGAACTCTTTAACTCTGCGGGGCTCTCCTCCCCTTCCCCTAATTCCTCCCATACTTCAGCCTAAAGTTCCTATCAGTACCCCAATAGGATCACCAAACCCTTTTGTACTCCCAATGTGGCTGTGTTCAATTGAATCCCCTCCCTCTTCCATTAACCAGCACTTGGCTCTTAAATTGACAGGTAGGGACAGGTGGCTGAGCCTGGTCCTAAGTCTCTGATTGAGACTTAAACTAGCTGAGACTTTCTGCCTCAAACTTGAATCCGCTACCATGTGTAAAATGCTTGGAACTAGCTTGTGAGAAACACTAAACACCACATCTCCCTCATGGCACCCAACCATAAGCCAACAATTTGAAGATGCCATGGAGTCCTAACTTCCTGCTTCTCTCCCATGGTGGTTTGGGATGATTTCCTGTCTTACTCTCTAGGCTGGTAGGAAGTCCTGGAGGAACCTTGTTATCTTCGTATCTCTAGCACCTAGCAGGGTGTGTGTGTGAGCTCATGCTGGACCACCATCGGCTCCCCCCAGGGGGGCTACACTCACAAAATCTTGGCATGGGCCCGGGTGCTGGTGACCAGACGGACACACAGCTCATTTTCATAGCGAGGGATGTCGTCACAGTACACAGCCTCTCCGGAGGCCTGCATGTTGGCAGCCAGGTGGGGCAGGGGCCTGCCCACCATGTCCTCCTCGGACTGATCCTTGGGCACCTCCTGGAACAACATGGTATCTTACCAGTTAAGCTACAACCATTAAAACAGACTCGTGAAGAATTTTAATAAAAAGACAAGAATGTTCACACTAGACAGTCAAGAAAATCAACATAAAACATTCTGTATTTGTGTGTTCAATGATTCTAATTCTGTATAAAAATAAGTATCTAATATGCAAGAAAATATATGCATATGAAAAATAGAAGTAAACAAAAATATAATGATTTTCCTGTGGATCTGGGATTTGGGCTGATTTTAATTTTATTCTTTATGCTTTCTGTATTTCCTAAATATTTTAAGATATGTTTTATAATGAAGTTATTTTCCATTTGTTTCTCAAAGTAATAGGATGTCTAATATTTATTGAGCATTCGCTATATTCTTAGAACTATATAACCACTTCGTACCTGTGTGTGGGTGATGCTAGAACTTGAACTCAGAGCGTTAGACAAGCACCCAACCACGTAAGCACCATCCTCAATCCTTTATTTTTGGTTTATTTTTCAGATAGGGTCTCTAACTTCCCCCAGACCAATTTCAGACTGCGATCTTCCTACTCCTGCTGTTTGGCCAGCCCCAAATAATGCACAGATTTTCAACCATCCTATGAAACAGGTCTCATTCATTATGAACTTACCCATGAGGCACAGATAATGTATGATGAAACTTGTCCAAGGTTACACAGCTGCAAAAATTACCAGGTTTGGATTCAAATCCAGGATGTCATGTCCCAGAGTTCAAACAGGAGCCGACCAATTGTGGCCTTTAGGCCAAATCTGGGCCATTACTTCATTTTTTGGTTTTTGCTTATTTACTTTTTTGTTTTGGTGCTGGTCCTGGGACTTGAACTCAGGACCTAGGTACTGTCCCTGAGCTTTTTTGCTCAAGGCTAGCACTCTACCACTTGAGTCACAGTGCCACCTTTGGAGATTTTTTTTTGGTGGGGGAGGATGCTTAATTGGAGAAAATCTCATGGAGTTTCCTACCCAGGCTGGCTTCAAACCTCAATCCTCAGATCTCAGCCTCCTGAGTAACCAGGATTACAGATGTGACCATTGGCAGCAGCCACTGCTTGGTTATGTAAATGAAGTTACTAGAATACAACATACTCCATTCATATATTCATATATTGCCTTCACTTGTTTTGGCTACAATGATAGAATTGAAGTGTTGTAATGGAGACTGGCCCACAAAACAGTTTTATTGCAGAAAAATAGGTTGTTGACCCTTTACCTAGTTCTTGTCCAGAAGTTACAGTTGATAGAAGGGTGTGTGTGTGTGTGTGTGTGTGTGTGTGTGTGTGTGTGTATGCATATGGGTGTGTATCTGAGTATTTGCACATTAGTCCCACAGAGGGATAAGGAATCATTAAATGGAAAGAATATTTTCTTTCTACAGATAAGATTATAACTCTAAAAGAGATATTTAGGCTAACAAGGGAGAAATAGTCACACTGATATTAAAATGTTCCTCATATCTGTCATTAGATATTTATGCACAGAATAAAGAGCTTCTATGTACATCTATGCACAAGTTAGTCACCCATCAATGATCAGCCACAAATAATCTGTTGTGTCTGTAAAGGCTCTAATGGTAGCCCACACCTGTGTACTCACTTGGAAGAGTTGGACATTGGCTGGAGGGTCTTTCTGAAAGAGCAGAGTGGCACTGGCGAAGGTGGGGTCCAGTGTGCCACACTTCTGCAGAGGCAAGACAACAGAGATGGCCATGACTACATTGCACCATTGAATCCTCCTGTGGTATCCCCAAGTGATAAAAGTGACAAGAAAGATTTATTCCCTTGTGCCCTCACTTTATTGCCTTTTGAACATTGGCTGAGTCTCTCAATATCTCAACATACGCTTGGAGAGCTTTGTATTTAGTAACTGTACATCTCATCTCCATCTCCAGACCCTGCATGTGCACTGAATGGTTCACACTCTTCCCTGCATTTTATGTGTGCTGCTTGCTCGCTCTTGCTCTCTCCCTCTCCCCCATCTCTCCCCTACCTCTCCCCTCCCCCCACCTTCCTCTGATGGACATTTCCTTCTCCTAGCCTTCCTGGAAAAGTTTTTCTTGCCTTTCTCAGTTCTCTAGAAAGTATTAGATGATATGAAAGACACAAGAAAACCTCAGCTAAAGTAAGAGGAACATAAAATTCTATGTAGCACCATTCCCAAATCTGTTTAGAAAATGATATACCCAGACCAAAAGATAGCAAAATGATAGGCATATTGATGGATGGATGGAAGGACAGACAGACTCAGAAAGATGGGGCAGACAAACCCTATGACTGACAGCTGGATGGAAAAATGTAGGGAAAAAGCAGAGGGGTACATGAAAACATTAGCAGTGGGATTGAAGAGTAGGCATAACTTGAGACTTGTTTTCTTTTCAGATGCGATACTGCATTTTGTAAGCTTTCCATAACGCGAGTGCACCTCGCCACCCTGCACTCACGTCTGTGGGATGCTCCTTGCCCAGCTTCTGGAGCACCGTCAGGTAGAACTTGAAGAAGAAACTGAGGGTGAGGGTGCGCCGGAACTCCACCATGCCGCCGGGGGCGTCCGGCGCCAAGTGCAGCTCCTCCGCCAGGCCCGCGCACACGTCCTGCAGCAGCTCCTCATTCCAGAACCTACCAGACAGGAGACAGTGGGCTGTGCGGCCCGCTCCCTCCTACCCAGCCAGCAGGTGCAAGGCCTCAGGCTCAAGCAAACTTCCTTTCCAAAATGGCATCTCAGAGCCAGATTACTTGATGCAAGTTGCTTCACTTCCTTGAGCCTCAGGTTCCTTATTTTTATGAGTACAGGCAATTTTTTAAATGGCAAAAATAGTCATATTTAAACCCATGGAGTCCTTACAATGTGTGAGGCAATGTCCTAAGTGCTTTACATGACTCATGATTTCTACTGAATTGAAAACGTACCCATTCTTATCACTGAGAAAACTGAGGCACAAAGAGATTAAGTAACTTGTAGTATGGGAACCAGGGAGCCAAAATGCAAGTAAGCAATCTTCATCTTATATGGGTTTTGTTGAGTTTCACAGAGTAATGCCAGTGACACACTTGGCACAACTGCCATCATATAATAGCTATGGTAATCATAGCAGCAAGGTTAGTACTACAAGTAGTGATAGCTATATAGTACTACTAGCAGTAGTAATAGTGCCAGTATAATACTGGTAGTAAGAGTAACAGGAGCCATGGTACTAAAAGCAGCAATATCCACCCTACTAGTAATAGTAGGGATAGGAATAAGCCTGATGGCAGAAGAAGCAGGAGTAACAGTAATAACACAAGAAGCAACAGTATTAGGGGAACCAAGACTAATAACACTACTAGCAATAGTAGAGTCAGGAAACACTGCAAATATACTAGAAATACTAGTAGTAGTATCAAGAGCAGCAAGAGTAGCAGCAGCATAGTAGCATTAACTAGAAATACTAGAAAGTAGCAACAGTAATAACATGGGTGGTAGGGATACTACTACCAGTAGTCATAGCAACTGCTACCAGTAGTCATAGCAACAGGTTCACTCATAGCAACATAGGCAGTGGTATCAACAATGGAAGCGAGCATACTAGCAGCAGTAATGCTATTACTATAAACCCAGAAGAAGTAATAGAAGTATCCATAATAGTCATAGTTATCATAGATGAGAGAGAAGTAGTCATAGTCTTAATGATAACATGCTATCAAGCTCCAATAATAATAGCAGTCATGTAATAGCGTTAGGAGGAATAACAGTGGTGAAAGCAATCAAACCAGTTATAATACTAGCAGAACAATTGTGCTACTAGCATGCAGGAGTTTAGTAACTCTAGAATCAATAAGAGTAACAGTTGTGGTAGAAGATTGCTGGGGTAACAGAAATAGCATGAACACCACAATCATGATGATAACAGTAGTAGAAGCACACCAGCAGTGAGCAGGATGGCACAGAAGTAATCAGTGTAGAAGAATGAACAGCAGCAGCAGCAGCAGGAATGGCAAAGCAACAGTGGTTGTAGGTTCAACAGCAGTGGTAGTAGCAATAGCATGGAACCAGCAGCAGCATTAGCAATGATGACACTTGTACAGTAGCAGCAACACCGCAGCATGGGACACGACAACAGGGACTTGCTCTGAGAGGTGTGCCATCAGATGACCTAGCCAGATGCCACAGCTACTCCCTGGGCCATGTGGTGCATGGTGGGTGTGGCTTAGTACACATAGGCTACAAACCTGGGCAGCAGGTCACTGGACTGAATACCAGAGCGATTGTAACCCAATGATAAATATCTGTACATCTAAACATACCTAAGTATAGAAAAGGCAGAACTGAAACACCAGGTGGTTAGGAGTGCTCATCTCTGTTGTAATCTGTGGGACGCCATCACCTTCCACAAGGTCATCTGTCCCTGTATCACTGCACCAGTAGTAATGACCTCCCCTTCTGTTTCTCCCCTCCCACTAGTACCACTCACAATAGTGAAGCAGCCTAAGGCTAAGAGCAGCAGCAACAGCAACAACAGCATTAGCAGCACAGTATTATTCTAGTAGCCATTGTGGCGCTGACAATGGTGGCTTCATTTTGTGTCATCTCTTACTTGGACACCTGCTTTGGCGTGGTCTTGAGGGCTGAGATGGTTCTGTTGGACATCCCCCCATAGCAGAGGGACAGCTCCTGCACTTTTGTGGTCCCTGGCTTGAAGAGGACTCTCATGCCACTGGTCACCTTGGCAATGTCATCTTCCCTCCGGGAGGCCTGCTTGAATGCAGAGAAAAACTCACCCTGGAAAAGAACAGGGAGATGCTGTTCCTCGCCTTGTCTCACAAATGCTGTCAATGGAGAGACAGCCTGAAATAACAGGACTGTGGGGGAAAGAGAAGGGAGGGGAGGAAAGGGGAAGTGAGATGAGTGAAAATGAAGATGAGATTAGGTGAAGAAATATGAAGGAGGGAGGGGAGGGGAGAGGAGAAGAAGGGGAGGAAAGGTAAAGTGAGATGAAGTAAAGATGAAATAAGATGAAGGAATAGGAGGAGGAGTGGAGAGGGAAGGAAGGGGAAGGAGGAAATGGGAGGGGAGAGGGAGGAAGGGAAAAGGCAGCAAGGAGTGGAGGGGAAGGAAGATGAAGAGAGGAAAAATGAGGAAAGGAAGGTGATAAAAACATAGTGAATCAGCTGGGTGATAGTTTGGAATGAAAGACAAGACATAACTGCCTACGCACTTGGGAGGTCCCAGCTTGCATCTTCAGAAGGAAGAAAGGGTCAGGATTTCTCTCCTAGGAAAGCTGAATGGGGGGCAGCTGGTCTCCACAGAGCAAGCATCAGGAAGAAGGAAGGATACCTCCAGGAGGGGGCCCACAGGATCAGAGCCCGCTCAGCCTTTCCAGAGCTCCCAGAGAGACCTCCCTTGGCCGAGCGGCCTGTCCAGCAGTGACAGGGAGATGGAGCACAGGGTGAAGCCTCCCCCCTTGAGCCTCCCCAGGTGGCCTCCAGCTTGTCCCTCCCACTTGACCCTCGGTGACTTTGAGAAAGCCTGCTTCCTGAGAGTCAGTCCACTGTGGGATGACAACCATGCTTGTGCTTTGGGCCTATGTCTCCCCTGGGCCTGAGCCTGAGCCTGTCTCTGGGGAGAGGACAGCGGGAATCACATGCCAGGGTCAACCACTGACTGCCCTTCTGGGCCAGGTTGTTCCTGAGTTCTGTACTCACGCTGGGCCTGGACATTGTGAGGGTTACCACAGTCTCTTGCTCTGACAGAGACAGGAAGCCTTCCCCTGCTGACTAAGCTAGCTAAGGTTCCTGGTGACATCATGGCCCCAGGACACTGAGGCCAGCACTTGAACTTGGCTCTGGGGCACAGGTTCCAAATGCTCACTCTCAAGGCCAAACCCATCCTCATGACATTTCCACTGGTGCCACCAGCTGACAGTACCCGGGTGATAACATCCTTTCTTGAGAAAGCTTTGCAAGTAGGGGCCCTAAAATCGCCTTTCTTTTATGACATGATGGCTTTGTTAATACCCATCCCTAGAAAAAGTAAAACTGAGTGTACTAAACTTGTTTCCTCCCACACTTCCCTATTTGTAATTTAAAAGAAATCAGTGATCTGTGAAATTCAAAACCCTGGGAATCGCTGCTTAAAACCATCTACAAAGACAAGTTCAGAAACCATTAAGAAGCCACCTCAGGGACTTAATTGCTGTAATTGAATTAACATTCTCAGGACGGAGGGTCAAAATCACCAAGGGCACAGGCACCTCACACTCCCAGAAGCGAAGCACAGTGGAGTCGGCCCCTTGCCCCCCCCCCCCCCCGAGGAAGCAGCTGCTGTCAGCCTCTTCCAGAGCACTTTTCTAAAAGGCTCATGGTGGACCTGTCCTGAGCAGTGGCTGCTGAGGACAGAAAGAACCCCATCAGGTCAAGCCAGTCCAGCTCCTAAGGAATAAGAGCCAGGCAGACAGAGGTGCCCAGATGTCCCCAATGAGACCAGAATAGCTGCCCATGAAATAGAAATCTGACATTGCCAGCCCAGAGCAAGGCCAGTGAAGCAACATCCCATCAAGGTCAGGGTCAGCATGTGAGTCCAACTCAAAGGCAATGAGGCAGGACCTATACTCTTCACCGAGGAAAAGAACAGAATTCTTGACCCTGAAACAGCTGGATGTGTTCTTGGGGGTGTGCCCTTAGCTACTAGCTAGCAAAGCCTGGACCGGCTCCTGCTGCCTCACCTCCCTGCTATAGGGGATCTCTATGGACAGAAGTATCTCCTCCGGACTGAGCAAGGTCCTTCTGTAGCCAGGAAAGAAGGTGTGGTCCATCCGAACAGTTCTCTTTGTGCCTGTAGGGAGACAGGATGAAGAAGGCCGCATAAGGGAGGGGCCACATCAGAAGCAAGGTCATCCCACCAGTAGGACTGGTTCTCCACAGACAGACAAATGGAGCAGCTAACAAATTAGAGCTAAATCCTCCATCTGAGGTCCATAAAGAGTGGTGTATTGGTGAATGTCTGACACCCGGCTCTTTGAGGTGAAATGGGCCATCCGGGAGATATACCTACTCCCTGTAGTCAATTTTAAGCAGCCAATGTGACATCACTGAATGTGCAGTTGGGACAAGGACAGCCCTGACTATTGCCCCCTGAGGACAACTCACAAGGATGATCCATTGGATGGTATCTAGGAACATGGATTTCAGAAAGTTCCCATCATAGAGTAAGAAGAATGGCCCACTGTGCATAGACTGTTGCTGTGAATACCTGCTGTCCTTCTGGGGGTGGGCATGTCCACTAGAGCCAGCCCCCAAGAAGCCCTGGGCACTGGGTCCAGGTAGAGGAGGCTTCATATACATTGTGACAATGCATGCTGGAAGAATTCAGCCTGTGTGGGCCCCCAGGGAGAAGGATCTGATGTTCACAGCCATGAGAACTACCACATGTCAAATCCTCCTTGCAAATTAATAGACCCAGAAATGGTTTTGGGAGCCCTGCAACCAGGCAGTGAGGCACAGGGGCACAGCATCAAAGAGTACTGCCACTAGGCAGAAACAAATGGTAGGAATAAATTCAAGATCATGGATCATAGTCACATGTAGTAAAATAGTTAAGAGGAAATGAATTTGGAATATGTGTTACCTTTGTCTTAAAAGTGATTTATGTAATCGTGTGTTTATATAATTTAATTTTTTTAGTTAAGGACATTATTTAACAAATGGTCCCAGATCCCTTATAAGCCAACAATCGCTGTGTTAAGCAGGTGCATTCTGGCTCTAATCTACTCCCAGGTGAGGCATCAAGGCACTAGTCCTGCTTTGAATCATCTAAGGCTTAGAATCAGGTGCAGTGACTCACACCTGTAATTCTACTTCAAAGCTACCTGACTGAGATCAGAAGGATCGTGGCTTGAGGCCAGTCTAGGCAAGAAGTGTGTGAAATTCCCCATTTCAGCCAATAGAAAGCAGGACATGGTGACATGTGTCTGTCATCTCAGCTGTGTGGGAGGTTGTAAGTAGGAGGATAACAACTTATGCAGCCTAGGGAGAAACTAAGACCCTACTTAAAAAAAAAAAAAAAAACAAGATAACAAGTGCAAAGGACTGGGAGTGTGGCTGAAGTGGTAGAGTGTTAGCCTGTCATGAGCTTGGACCCTAATACCACCAAGGAGACAGAGGGAAGAGGAAAGGAGTAAAGTGGGAAGGAAATGACAAAAGGAGCAGGGAGGGGAGGTGAAAGTAGATGAAAAGAGGAAAGGAGAAGGAAGTATAGTGATTTTTTTTTTAAACATAGTAAATCAGCTGGGTGCTGGTTTGGAATCAAAGATAAGACTTTTCTGACAACTGCATTTGGGAAGTATTTGAGGGGAGGGGAGAAGGGAAAGGGGAGAGGGAACAGAACAGAGGGGAGATGAGAGGGGAGTTCAAGTATCCCACCTAGCAGCTTCCATGAATTCACATCTGACTCACTCAATTTTGGACTCTGTTTCTCTGGCAAATGACCTGTCTAGTGAGACTTTTCTCCCCCAGCTCATCTTTCTAGGTCTCTGCTTCGGGTCACTCACCTCTGGACACAAGGGTCAGTTTGGCTCCACTGGCCATGAACACGGGGTTGAGATCTGAGATGGGGCTGGCGGTAATGATGTTCCCTCCGATGGACTAGGACAAGCAGAGGGAGTTAGAGCCTGCCCAGGACTCAGGCAAGGGGCACCATCTGCTTCAGGGGGTGCCTGAGGACCTGCACCCCTGCCCCTGCCAGAGAGACACACAGCAGCACAGTGAGAATCTGGGTCTTTGGGGGAAATGTGTGAAGTTGAAATCAGGACACTCAAGACAGAGTCCCAGCTCCGAAATGGACAAGTCAGGACACTTACTGAAATGGACAAGTCAGTAAACTGAAGCAATCTCTTTCACATTGCCCTCACCTACCCTTTTTCCAGAAAGACTGAGGTGATTTATTACAGAAGCTGTGTGCAGTAAAATGAAATGGAAGATAAAAATCAAGGAAAAGGAGTGGGAAGACTGAAGGGTGAATAGTTTGTTCAATTTGGATCTGAACTTCCTGGTAACTTGGGGGGGGGGCGGAAACAACAAACCAAATAACAAAAAAAAAAATAGAAGAAGAATCAGACAGCGAGTTCTCTGTACTGGAAACAAGGAAGACAAGCAGTGTGAAAGGCCAACAAAATCCTTCCTGGAAGTGTATTGAGCAGAACTGGGAGAATGAGTGGAGAGTACTTAGCTTCTGTTTCCTGGCCTATAACCAGACTCAGCAGGTGCAGGGGGGCGGGGGTGTCACAGGGGAGCTGGTTTGTTTTGCTCCACTCTGCTTTAATTTTAAAAATAATTTTTAATGGAGCAAAAGGGATAGCTTTCCTCCCAATACCATCAACTGTTGTCAACCCCAAATGGACTAGAGTATGTGAACATGACTATTTGCAAACTAGGAATTTCGGGCTTACTCAAAGGCCCACTGAGCAGCTAATAGGTGAAATTCCTCCCTCCTCTCAGGGAGTGGGAGGGGGAATTCTGCCCCTTGTTCCCCCACCACCACCCCCAAACCCTGAAAGGATCCTGCCTGATTCAGTTTTGGCTTCTTTCTAATGCAGTTCTCATTTACCTGCTGGTAGCCTCGACCAAGGGTATAGATGGTACTTCTTAGGGTGTCCTGTAGACACCACCCCCACTTCATCAGAAGCACCCAAATCTTCTTCTTGTTAAAAACCTGATCTCTGGCTACCACCCCAGAACACACTAGGTCAGAATTGCTGTGGGTGGGGCTCAGGAGCTGCCTTTTAACAAGCACCTCGGGACCTACTAGACTAAAGCAAATGAGAGCCTATAGCTGACAGCTCCTGCCTTCTTACAGATGGTCCCCACCTGTCCTGTGGGCCTTGCCTGCCACTGACCAGCAACTTACCGCCACAGACTTGACCTGCTTGCCAGCAAACCAGCGCAGCTGCTCCAGGACCCCTCTAAACACCTCAGTTTTGTAAGTCGGAAGCTGAGCAACTGCATCAAGCAGGACCTTTTCCATAGAGCTCAGGGGGCAAGCGGCTCCAAAGGTAATACCTAGAAACACATCCTTGAAGTAGCAACCACCCCTCTTACGCAGCTCTGGTGAGGGCCAAGCAAGACTGGGCTTATACCCTTACAGGAAATCAGTGCCCAGAGAGGTGAAGTGACCTAACTAATGCCACATACTTAATAAACAAGGCCTGGAGCCCATGTCTCTGGACACTAGAACCAATACTTGGTGCTTTAAACTAGTGATTCTCCACTCAAAACCCAGAATCTCTGGTGGCAAAATCTTCCCATTTTATTAAAAACACCCAGGCAACACTACACACCTCTCATCTCTACAGCTCGGCCCCTGTGAGCAATTCTAATACATTGTCAAGTGGGAAGACAACTATGGAGAACAGCCTTTCACCTGCTAGCACCCCACCACACATGCCTGGTAGAGGGAAAACAATGAGGACCATCCCTTAATTGCCCCACCCACCCCCATGTCAGGCTGGCTCTAAGGGAAGTAGGAGGCAGCCAGAGCCATAGGAGAAGCTACCTAGCACCCCTCTACACACACACTCACACACACACACACACACACACACTCACACACACACACACACACACACACACACTGGGACCTGCCCCAGCATCATGGCCCACTGTGGTCTCAGGTGAACCCCTTACCCTCAGGGCCATGCTCCACTAAATTCAGCTCAGGGATCCAGGCTGGACAGACAATCAGAGGAAACAGTGCATTCTTAAACTTCATCTCAATGCCTTAGAGAAATGAGAACCCTGGAGTTAGAGGTCTGAGTTTCCCCCACAAGTCATGCGGGATCAGCAATGAATGTCTTCGCAATCAGAGGCAGGCCTCACCTATCTCCGTGTTCCCCACCACCAGCTTGGCATCCGGATGCTGAGCTTTGAGGTCCAGCAGCTCTCCCAGGGTTGAAGCCTGGATCCAGGTGACACGCTCCCCCTCAAAACGCAGCTGCTTCCGGAGAGTGTCTTTCAGCCTCTGGGAAACAAAGTTTGCTTACTGCGCCATCTGTTTCTTCCTACCCACCATTAATTCCCCTAGTAAATTGTGTGAGGTCTGCAACAGGACAAGTGCCTCTACTGACTCATCTAATGCCAAATCAGAAGGAAAATCCTTACAAGTTGGAGAAAAGTGAGAACTACAAATACTAAGGAACTCAACTGAGTCCACATCATCCTACTTGGTCTTCAGAATACCTGGGGGGAGGGGGAGGAGGCACACAGAGTGGAGCCTCACTTTTACAGGTGAAGGAGCAACCTGACAGTGGAAGAGATTATGGAACCTGCTGAAGAGACCATGAGAAGACCCAAACTGACTGGGCTGAAAGGTTCCTTTCAGGGCCCTGCAATGTCTCCAGGAGCTACCCTGTAGTGTGGGAAGGGCCAGCGGCCTAGGGGATGGGTGCAATGGCAAAGGAGAGCTAACTCTAGTACACCTGAGGTGACACTGGCTGGAGAAATCCCTCAAAGAAAACTAACGGTGTCTTCAAGGTTTCCACATCCAGAGAAGGATATGCCCGGGGCCCGCTGCAGTCTGTGCTCTCTGGCCTACTGAACATGTAAGGCTGTCTTCATGGAACTACATCCTCATGAATTGTACACCAGACAAACTCTGAGTGGTTTGATTCTTTCCCTTGTCATATATATCATAGTGAAGGTAAGGAAGTTGTTGTGACAAGAAGTCCTTAAGACAGAGTTGCAAGCCAGGGACCATGTCTTGATGGTACCTTTGTTTGCTTACTTGTTTGTTTGTTTTAAATAAATAGACTGCTTATTGGGAGGAAAATAGGTAGGTTGGTGGGGTACACATTAAATAAAGCCAGGAGGTCAACATGTGGTTACAGAGTGCATGCTATTGATATTAAGCAAATAATATCTCTAGGAAGACTTAGTCCCTTTCCTTGTAGGGCTTAGAGTCTAGGAACATAGGAACATAGACAAGACATCAATTAGAAATCTCAGTAGGAAGATACAGTAGGAAGAGGTCTAGGATACTACAGAGGTGTGAGCTAAAGGGAAGAAGTATTTAGGCTAAGGCCTAAAAGATAAGAAGGTTAAACGTTTGCTGTGGGTATGAAAAATCAGGCACATCTTAGAGGCTCACAGCACAAAGACACAGTTGGGCTTCTCCAAGCGTCACCTACCAGCAGCTCTGGGGGAAAGATGGGTTCCTGGGTGGGATCCAGGGGTGTGAAGTCCTCTGGTTTAAACAAAGATGTTGTGAGAGTGCCCTGCAGGGAAAGAGAACAGGGAAGTAGCACAGTATCTCCTCCTCTCTGGAGGGTTAATCCTGCCCTTTACCACGTGAACTCTAACCCTGGAAGGCTGGTGGAGCGCAGGCAGCTCCTGGGAGGCAGGAAGAGAAAGGTCCTACCCGAGGACCCGAGGCCAATGAGTACCTCAGCGCCCTCAACATCTGACCTTCACCACCTCTCATCATGGTTCTAGCCTCCTGCTACTCCCCAGGGGCCTGGGGAGTGGGGAGTGGCTCCTCAGTTTCTGAGACACCCCAGCCCGCCCAGGGCAGCAAGACTCTCTCACCATGGGGTCTTTCTTCTGGTTCATGCAGCAATTTGGATTGTTTCCACTTCCTCCACAGCAGCCACCATCCTAGAAAGAGGAGAAACATCTTTGCAAGAGGACACGTCAGAGTCTTCACAGAAGCTCAGAAGTCCTAGTTATGAAGAGCTAGTGAACCCCAGCTCCGACACCTACCCCAGCATCCACAGGCAGGAATAATGCCTCTGCCCCATCTCTGAAGAGCGGAGGCCTCTGGTGTGTTTTCTATTGCTTAGCTAAGGAAGATCAAAGAGCTCAGTGATAAACATATAAGGACAACTGGGAAATATATTTTCAAGAAACTCTCCACGAAGGCAGCTTCCTGCTTTATTAAAATGTATTTTTATGCTTGTTTTCATTCTCTGGTGCCGCCTCCTCAGGCAGCCCCTAGAAGAGGAATTCTCATTGGTTCTCCGGTGACTCTGATGTCTAGTGCTAGCTCAGTCGAGCTCTGTGGGGCTTGACAGGTGTCTCCCAGCCGGGGTTGTCTGTGGGATGCTGCTAAGGTTATCCAAGGGCAGTGCTGGTTCCCAAAATATGTCCAGACACTTTGGCCAATGGCCTCAAACTGCTTAGTACATACTTCTTTCCAGAAAGCTAAACCATCTCCACTCCTTACTGTGAGCCTATAATCTGTGGAGGAAAGTTAGATCCCCCCATCACCTAGGGGAAGGACCTGCTCAGGGGATCTCTCTCAGGATGCCGATGAGCAAGCACAATCAAAGCCCAAAATGACTGCCTCCCAGAACTGAGGCCTTGCAGCATGGGGAAGGGGTGTGCTCAGCTGGTGGACAGGCCCCAGAAAAGCAGGGGTTGCAGCAGATGCTCTAAAAAAATGTGAGACACAGGAGTGGTGGAAATTCACAGGCATTTTTTAGGGTAGCCAGTTCCTAAAGGAAGAGGCTGCCAGCTGTCTGTCCCCACATGAGACATTTTCAACCAGCCTGGCAATTTCCAAGGATGCATCACACACTCCTCTATATTTACAACACCACCCACCCCCCTCCACACCCCTGCGAATCCAAACCCCAGCCTTGAACTCTGCCCTATCACTTGAGCCACAATGCCACTTCCAGCTTTTTCTGAGATTAACTGGGGATAAGAGTTTCACAGCCTATCCTGCCCAGGCTGGCTTCAAACCACAATCCTAAAATCTCAGCCTCCTGAGTAGCTAGGATTAGAGGCATGAGCCACCAGCACCTGGCTTCCCCTAGCTTTTTAAAAATAGCTCTCAGAAGACCTTGGAGGCTAAAAGGTTTGTCCTTTACGAACTTACAAGCATGGGTAAGCATAAAAGAAAAGCATCTTTCCTGACCTCGGCCTCTTT
This sequence comes from Perognathus longimembris pacificus, assembly GCF_023159225.1. Classification (NCBI taxonomy): domain Eukaryota; kingdom Metazoa; phylum Chordata; class Mammalia; order Rodentia; family Heteromyidae; genus Perognathus; species Perognathus longimembris. Next base: position 57,517,781 of record NC_063168.1, on the reverse strand, counting down.
CCCCTTTGGCTCTGTGTGCTGAGCCCTCCTGAATTGCAGGCCAGCCACTGGGTACCAGACCTATCCTGTCTGTTCCAGAATTCCCCTCCTGTTCCCACTCTTTCACAGCACAATACTTCTCCCCTCCAAATTCAGAAAAGAAGAGAGGTTCCTGAATGTCTCTTTTCATCTTTCTTCTTGGAAGAGTGATGCAAGAGAATTCTCTCAGGCCTACAGAAAGAGGAACTTGCATAACATGTCAAGGACATATTTCACACAAGTACCTTTAGCTAATGTGTCAGCACACTACCACCCAGATCTTTGTCCTTGTTATCTTGTCAGTGTGCTTATGATATAAATTATTGTGGTCTATAATAACATAACACCACCCTCAAGGTCTACTAGGCTGGATAAGGATGAGGACATTTCCTGACCCCAGCCTCCTGATAGTTTCTCTTTATGAAGTCAGCAAAGACTTCTAGGCTTGTACCTATTTTTAAAAACAAACTACGTTTATTTTTCAGCATGATTTTAGGTTCAAAGCCAAATTAGGACACAAAGAATTGTCCTATAACTCCCTGCCCACCCCCACCCCTACCACCCACTAACAACATCTGCAGGAGAGTGGTCTATTTATTATGATAGATGAACCTATATCATCAGTGATACATCATTATCACTCAAAGTCAGAGTTTACATCAGAGCTGTATGCTCTATGAGATTTGACAAATGTACATCTATCTTACCGTACAATATATAAACTTCTCAGATTGGTTCCATCTACTTAGCATAGCTTGATAGTTTCTTCTTTCCCTTATTCCTTCTTTCTTCCTCCTCCTCCTCCTCCTCCTCCTCTATCCTCCTCCTCCTCCTCCTCCTCCTCCTGCTCCTCCTCTTCTTCTTCTTCTTCTCCTTCTTCTTCCTCTCTCTCTCTTTATCTCTCTCCCCCTCTCTCTCTCCCCTTTTTAGCTATACTAGGGTTTAAACAGAGTCTCAAACTTATACCAATATTATACTCATCACTTGAGCCATCCCTCCAGCCAATTTTGATTTAGTTGGGGTTTTCTTTTCCAAATAGTTCACATACTTTTGCGTGGATCTACCCTCAGACCAAGTCCTTCCTAACTTTGCCTCCTGAGTAGCTGGATTAAGGGCATTAACCACCAGTCCTTACTTAGTTTTGAGACAAGATCTCACTAACTTTTGTCAGAGATAGCCTCTGTGTGATCCTCCTATCTCCTCTTTCTGTGTAGCTGGGTTTACAGGCATACACCACTGCCTCTAGATTCTTGATCACTTATTTCTTTTCAGAGCTCAATACTATTATGTTTTCTGAATTCCCATAGCTTTTTTTGTTCATTCAAGTCACCTACATAACTTAAAGGACATCTCAATTGTTTCTAGGTTTTGACAATTATGAATAAAGCTGCCACAAACATTTCTGTTCAGGTTTTTGTGGAGATGTAAGTTTTCAGCACCTTTGGTAAACATCATGGAAGAAAACTGCTGATGAATCATATAGTAAGAAACTGCCAAACTATTTTCCAAAGTGCCTATTCATTCTGCTTTGCCACCAGAAGTAGATGGCAGATCCTATTTCTCCATTCCTTCCCCAACACTGGTGGGGTTAGTGTTTTGGAACTGGAGATTCTAACAGGCATGTAGTAATTTTAACTTGGAATTCCCTGATGGCATATGAGGTTTGAGTCTCAATGCTAGCTTTTCATCCACTTATCTTCACGATGAGGGGTCTGTTCATGTCTTTTTCTCATTTGTAGTTGTCATTCATCTTCTTGTTGTTGTTGAGTTATACAATTTCTTTGTATATTTTGAGAGTCCTTGCAGAGATGTGTCCTTTGCAAATGTTTTCTCCCAGTCTATGACTTGATTGTTTCATTCAGTTGATATTTGTTTTTGCGGAGATTTTTTTATAATAGAACCTAGCTTATCAAAACTTTTCTTTCATGGGATCATGCCTATGGTGCTATAGCTAAACATTCCTTGCCAACCTCAAAGTCATCTAGATTTGTTCTATGCCATCTTCAAGTACTTTGATTATTTGGTGCTTTACATTTATATTTATGGTGTGGGGGAATTTCTGATAAAGGGTGAGAGCTCGTGTCTAGATTCATTATTTTGCATGTGAATGCCTGGTTGTTCCAGCAGTATTTTATAAAAAGACTCTCTTTCCCCATTGTACTGTCTTTGCTTCTTTGTCACAGGTAAGATAACTGTATTAATGAATGCCTATTTATGATAATGCTCTATTCTACGTCACTGATTTTTTTCTCTTTCACAAATGCCACGACGTCTTGATCACTGTAGTTTTACAGGAAAGTCTTGAGTTTGGATAGTGTCATTTGTCCAAGTTTGTGGTCCTTCAGTAGTGAACTGGTTATTCTGGGTTCTCTCTCTCTCTCTCTCTCTCTCTCTCTATATATATATATATATATATATATATATATATATATATCAACTTTATAATCAGTTTGTCAGTTGCTATAAAATAATTTCCTGGGATTTTTTACTGAGATTGCTTGAAATTCTGATTGACCTTCAACTCACAATCCACCTGCTTCTGCCTCCCCTACTGCAGGGATTACAAGGGTACTATCATGATGTCTAGTTACTTTCGATTTATATATGACTTTATATTTAAACTTGGTTTCATTTAGGCATCATCTCTTGGGTCTGTTTTAATCCACTCTGGTAATATTTGTCTTTAATTTTTATTCCAGGGTTGGGGACTGAACTCAGGGACTCAGGCAGCAAGAGCTTATGCTGCCCAGCCTTATCTATATTGAGTATACAGCAGCTCATCAGTTACTGTTCGTGGATTCGGATTCTTCTGCTTGTACTAGTTCATGCAGACATTTCTACGCATGGTTCTGCGGCAATCGGTTGTGACTCCATTCTTATCTGTCTCTCCTTTGAGGTGCAAAAGTTGATCCTATCTCATTACTTCCCGGATGATTCTAAGAGTTGTTGTTTTTTCAGTTTGGTTAGCTTTTTACTTGTTAGGATGGAAGGAAAACTTCTAAGTTTCATACACACCAGAGAACTTTCTTTGTGCCTATTTGTAGGGTTCTTCTATTCCCTTCCTTGCTGTCAGATGGCACTGTCCCTCTTGCTGTGAGTGTGTTCAACTCTAGCTACTTCTCCTAATCCATTTCCTTTTGTGCTATATACAGGAAAACTAGAAAATCCAAGTATGTTGAAACCATGGGGGAGGCTCTGCATAAAGATGTCACAGGTTTCATTGAGGAACATGAAAGCACTTCTCTCGTCCCCACCTTCTATGTCTTGAGCTCTTAGCCAAAATGGAATTGAGGCAAGTTCTGTCTGCTGCACAATAGAATCAGGAACCACCATTTCAATGTGGATAAAACTCAGACCTCAGAAAGGAATGTCATTATCTGTTACAAATGTCCTTGCCTTGTGAAACAATCTGAGGCATGGTTGGAAGGAATGTCTCTGAGCAGGCTATTAGGATACAGACAAGATTAACAACCCCTGATTCTCATGAAAATCTGAACAACTCATGACCATCCTATGGTGCATTAGGGAAGAACTATGTCAGCATGGTAATTTACAGCTCCATTTATTAAATATCTAAGATGTGCCAAGCATTATGCTAAGAGCTTTGCAAGAAGTACTTGACACTGTAAGGTAGGTATTATTATAATCCTCTTTTAAAAACAAGGAAACTGGCCCAGAGTTGTGCATCAATTAAGTGATAGAAAAGGATTTAAATCCAGATGATGAAACCCCAAATCTATGTTTTCCCTTATTTTCATTTAAATTGTGCACCTCCTAATTTATCATCACAACATTCTACAGGGTATAGTGTTCACTATCCTTACAAAACCCATCTCCACCTCCATCCACTCCTTCTTGGGTTATGTGACCACAACATTCCTTTTCAGGTCGCATTAACTACAAAGGTAAGTGAGAAGAACAGGTGTCAGTAACTCTCCACTGGGCCTAGCACCAAACTAGAATGCAAAGGCTTGACTGGAGTCTCAGGTAAATGCTGAGATAAGGAATCCAAGAAAAAACACGCCAGCCCTCTGCCCTCCCTGCCTGATTCCAGGTGCCCATTCTTTTTGGATAAACAATGCCCACACACCTGGCTGTGCTTTATCCCTTGGAGTTACACGAACACTGCAGGGGGTCACAACATATCTTGAGGTCTAATTATCAGCTTCGTAAACCCAGAAGAATGCCAATGATGGAAAGCAGCCAGGAGGGAGAAGAAGGAGGAGCACAAGACTGAAGCAAGCCAGGCTGTTGTTAAATGCTGTACTCAGTACCTGTGCCATGCTGAGCCTGCCAATCCTCCAAGGAAAGCAGCCAAGCCAGCAGGAACTAAAGGACTCTGACCCCAGATACCATGCCTCTTCCAGGAAGGAAGGCTCCAGGCCTTCACCAGCAGGAAAAGCCATGCTTGGGCTTAGAACAACAGAATCTTCTGCCCAGGGAGAGACTCTACTAATGCACTGTGTCATCTTTCTTCTTTCTATGGCAGAGTCCCCTTGGCCTCCCTCCTAACTGTGCACTCTGAGGGTGACTACTTTAAGAACCAGACCACTGATGTCCCCAGACCCCACTTACCCGGGCGAAGGTACGGAAGCCCTGGAGGATGGGTCTGTAGCCTGTGCAGCGGCACAGGTTTCCTGTGGGCCAAGGGAAAAGCCACTGTGTCACTGCTGGCCCTTGGGGGCAGAGGGATTTGTATGCACTGGCTGAGTTCAGCATTTACTTCTCTGCTTTGACATTCTGTTTCCTCCCCTAAAAGGCCCTCTTATTCTTCTTAGTTCTGATCTCAAAACATCCATAGTGACTTCCTCCAGGAAGTATCCCTAGAACACCCAGACTGAGACCCTCCTGGTTACCCCCAGCCTGGTCAGAGTTTCATGAGTGAGCTTACAAGTGACATCACCAACCCACGTCTCCCTTTGAAGGGAGGAATTGTGTCTTTCATCCTGCACCTTGTACAGTGCCTGGTCCAGGACAGGACTCAGAACAACTGGTTGAATAAATGATAGCCTGAAATGCAGCAAAGTGACATGGTCCAGGCTCCTCAGCCCACGCACAGGAGGCCAAACAGGAAGCTGGCTCCGTGTTCTGGCACTCTCCCTCCGGAGGAGTCAGTGTGCTGGAGGATCCTGTTCTGGTGGAAACTGAGGGCAGGAGGCCATGACTTTCCCCTGGGAAGTTTCACAAATAAGGTCCCATGGCAACTGAGCATGACTAAAATGACCCAGCTACAGGGGGAAGGGCAGGAAGACACCCTAGAAAGCACAGGACCTCAGAAGGACTCCAGGTCAGTTGGCTCTCCTCTAGAGGGTGGTGCCTTCACTCCTAGCCAGTTCCTGATGATCACTCTGCCCTGCCCTGTCCAGGCCCAGTCTGCTACCCCACATCCTTGGCTGTGCCTGAAGGCTGTACCTTGGAAGGCATTCTCGATCTCCTCCATGGTAGGTTCAGGCTGGTTCCGGAGCAGGGTGTACATGCTCATGACGATGCCAGGAGTGCAGAACCCACACTGGGAGCCATGGCTTTTGGCAATTCTTTCCTAGAAGGGACAGATGACAGAAGACTGTGTTGGCAGAACCTCTCTGGTACCCTGGAGGAGTTGCCAGGGGTGAGAGGCAGACCATGTTGAGAGGCAGTGTGGGGTTGAAGACAGGTCTTCAAGTCCCTCTGACCTGTAGGTTCTTCATCTACATGTAAGAGATCATCCTACTACTTCTAAAGACTTAATGAGATAACGCATGTAAAAGTCTTGATGTTGTGCCTGCTCTATGGTAGGCAGGCAGTCTATGGCAGCTATCAGCAGGCAAGGAATGGTAACTATTCCAACACTGGAAATGTAGGATTTTATTAAAGATCACAGCTGCAACTGGAGTCCAGTCACATTCCTTGACAGCAGCGCCCTGAAGTCCTACACTAGTGGCATTCCCGAAGGATCCCCAGAACACTTCTGTTAACAAACTATGGTGCTACTACACGCCTGTGCTTGTAAGTGAAAATGACCCTGAAGCCCAGTGAGAAACATGAGAAGTGGGATTGCGTAAAGTTGATTTGATTCAATGCATTGGATGCCACAGCGTTTCCATTCATAACTGGAAAAGGAGCTCTTCTCATCCACATGACCTTCGTTCTCTTTTCACTTTTCTTTTTCTTCATCTGATCTCCTGAGAGATTATCTCGGTACTTTTGCCACGTCGAATTTTCAGAATTATATAAGCATATATAGATGCATATATGCATTGATGTTTATGAACATAAAGAGTCTACAAACTGAGAATCTATTATGATCCAGACATGCAAAGGTACTGGGAACACAGCAGCAAAAAAAGAAGATAGGAAAAGAGGCTCTACTAGGGAAAACACTGACAAGAACACGTAAACAAGACAGTTCCAAGTAGAATGCAGGGTTTGTTCAGGATGAGTTACAGTGAATGTCAGCGAAATCAGAGAGTCAGAAAACACTACTTTGAAAGGGAGCCCTTGGAGCTGGATTTTATAACATGGTTTAGGTGGGCAAAGAGCATATTTGAGAGGGTGCGAACAATAAGTGTGAAGGCTCTGAGGGCAAAGCAGGCTTGCTTGCTAGAGTTGAGGAAAGGCCAGAGTGAGTGGAACCTGCTAGAACTAGAGAACTTGGCTAGAAAGCAACTCTTTACAAGTCAGGGCAGGGATCTAGAACTTTCTATGTGTGACAAAGATCTATAGGAGATTTCAACAGGAAGTGATATGATCTCATTCGTGTTTTTAAAGAATCCTTCTGGCTGCTAGGTGGGGATTGTAGAAACAAAAAGTCAGAACGGGACATCAGTACATTGTAATAGACTGAGCAAAAAAGGAGGATGTCTTGGACCACAGAGCAATAATGTAAATGGAGAGTGAAGGTGTTGTAGGTTTGGGTGATGCAGTAGACCTTATTTTCTGGATAGATCAGGTGTAGTATTAGAGAAAAAGACCCAAAAGTGAGGCCACAGTTTTTGTCTTGAGCAATAGGTAAATGGTTTTATCATTGACTTGAGTGGAGCAAGACTAGAGAAGGAAGAAGTCAGAGAACAAATGAGGTTTTGGTAAGATTAGACATGTATGTAGTGAAGTCAAGTAGGCATTTGGAAATGAGTCTAACTTCTGAGAAGTCAAAGCTGAAGATACCAATAATGTGTGCTACTTGCAGGTAGGCAGTGCTAAATTCACCTAGGCAGAATGTGAAGGTGGAGAAGAAAGGTTCTGAGGCCAGAGACCAGTGCATCAAGACTTAAGGTCTGATTAATGTAAAAAGGGGGCAGGTTTGTTTGTTAAGGGGAGCCATGAAAGGGAGAAGGAAAAGGAAAGGATGATTGAGGGGTTGAATATGATAAAAATATATTGTATAAACATACATGTGAAAATAGCATAATGAGACACACTCAAAACTGCTTAAGGGGAAGAGGGGGTTAACAAACAGCAATATGAATGGGATTCGTTTGATCAAAGTAACAGGTCTGTGAATAGTACAATATGAAATCCCATTGTACAATTATTTTATGCCAATAAAAATTGAAAATTCCATTTATAACAGCATCAAAAAGAATAAAATTCTTGGAAATGAATTTGGCCATAGCAGTGCAAAATTAAGACTGTGAAAACTATAAAATGTTGAATAAAATTACAGAGCTGGATGATGTCTTAATAAAAAGAGGAAAAGCCTATACCATTGGGAAGCATGGGGTTTAGGCCAATTATACAGATGCAATCCTTGTGTTTCCACTCTTAATTTTTTCTTTCCCCTAGTCATTTCAAAGAAAATGACAGGTACTTAACTTTCTCATGCTTACTGCAGGTTGAACAAGTTTAGTAATGTCCCCTTTTCCTGCCTAAGAAGCAAAACAATGTCACCTCCACCCTTTTCTGACTTCATAGCCTGGCCCCAGATGTTTCCCAAGGAATAGTACTAACTTGCTCAACTGGAGGCCCCAGCTCCTTAATGTCATGACAGATGCCCAAAGAAGGAAGGAAGGTACAATCCCCTGAAGGACATTTCCTTTCAGATGGGCTTAACTCTAAAACCTTCTGTGCATATGATCTCCCAGAGAGTCTTTATCACAGCGTCCCTCAAACAAAACCACAGCCTTCCTTTCCCACAGTGCTCTGCTTCCACCAGTTTCCACCTGGCCTAAGATCATCCAGGTTGTTTCCACGAAACCTTTGTGATGATTGCCTGCTCTCCTCCAAGTTCATTCCAGTGGTCTGGTTCCATCAGGGAGACAAGCTTGATCAGGCACTCATAGGTTTGTATTCCCTTGTTTAGCACTTGCCAACCACCATTCCAGTGAGGGTAGAAGCCTAGAAGTCCACAGTCATACTATACTGTCTGTGAGTGGGAGGTGAGGGATGCAACTGAAAGGACCATTCGAGGAACCAGCATTAGATGAGTTTTTACCACAGGGCATGGAGAATTTGGAATCCAGAATGTGGGCAGCTTGGCACTTTCAGAAACAAAGTGTGTATTCCCATTCTCCCAGTTCTAGAGCATCTGGATTCCCCTCACCACCAGATTCACACAATGTAACACCACCATAGCCACGGGATCGGGAAAGTGGGGAGAGCTCTAGGCTTGGGTATTTTAACCCTTTCTATCTCACAATTCCCAGAGAAGATGGGAAGATGGCTCCTTTTCTCGGGCAGTGAAACCAACAACCCCAATCAAGTCTGTAGCCTTGGCATGAATCTCACTGCAAAAAGGCCCTGGCCTCAGGAACACAGGTCCTTCTCTGCTTACCTGCACAGGATGCAGCCTCGTCTTGGTGCTTCCTATGCCTTCCACCGTCGTCACAGCAACATGATGCAAGGAGCAGATGGGGGTCAGGCAGGCATTGGCAGAAAAGTGACTAAAACCCCAGATTAAGGTCATCGCATTGTCTACTTGAGATATCAAAGTAGTTTAGGGCTGGAGACTCTGACTCCAATATATCTCTTCACTCTATGTTACATCATTGATTCTTCTAGAGTTCTTGCCTTGCTTCTAAGACTGAATAAGAGACAAGAGAAGCTTTCCCCAGATGAGGTTGAGTTCTTTTACAGTCCTATAGGGCCAGTTCATCCTCAATGTGCACTCAATCTCAAAGCTGGAGCAAGACACTGGGCTCACTTTTAGGTGTTTCTTTCTCAACCCAATCCTAGAGGTTATAGAGAAGAAAATTCTAGAAGATTGTATCGTTGGAGCATGTGCCTTTCTCTACAGGGTCCTTCCTTAGTCTCCCCAGGGTCAGACCCTCTGATCACTTTTGTCTCCCTGCATTCACCGCCTGCTCTGTTCTCCCATCTCCTTGTAGAGAAAGGAGGGGAACATGAGACTCCAAACCTAGTAGCTAGAGTTTCCTTACCTCCCCCAACCCATGACCTGTGACTTCAGTGGCTACTCCACAGATTCAACTGACATCACTGACTGTCACCCATGTGACTGTTCTTCAAAAAGCTAGGAAATAGAAGGAAAATGTCAACCCCGGAAAAGAGAATCAGGTGTCAAGATGCTATGTAAAAGTCTCATTTCTAGTACTTCAATAGGACTGTGCAGGGGAGCACTATGAAGTCTACATAAACAAGAGGCCCCTTAATCTAGTCTTGGGGAATCAAAGAGGACTTTCTGGAGTAGGTGATGTTTGGATCCAATCCTAAAGGGCTGGTAAGAATTACGGAGGTAGAAAAGTCCTGGAGGAGAAGACACTCAAGACTTGGAAAACAACATGGCACGATCACCGAATGAGTGGGCCTGGGGCCCTGGTAGCTCCCCATTGTCTCAGCTTGAAAAGAGAATTGCACACATAAGAGAGAAGACTGGAGACAAAAGTAGGAGTGCACTGTGATGGAGACCAGGCTCTACCCTGGGAGTCATGAAGAGCTAGTGAAGGGTCTATGGGTATGATGTTAGCCTAGAGTTTTAGAAAGGTCATTTTATTCACAGATAAGAATTGAATATTTATTGATTCAGAAGCCAGAACAACACCAGCCAAGAGGTCTGTTCATGGTCTGAGCCTGCTCAGAAACACAAGGTCTCACCCACCTGCATACACATACACATATACACTAACACACTCAGTCCTACATCCTACAGTTGACCCTACATCCATCACCCTTGCATGGGTCACAGGCAGTGAGTGGGTAAAGGATACATGATCTTGTTTTGGAGACGATCATACTTGGAGAGCATCACCGTGCACGCCCCGCAGCCCCCTTCTCCACAGCCGAGCTTCGTTCCACTCAGTCCCACTGAGCAGCCACAAGTTAAGGAACAGGAACAAGGAAAAAGAAGCTGTTGGGTTTCCAGGAATGCCTGGGCAGAGCCCTGTGGGTCGACTCTCCCATTCTGCTCATGGCTTAGGCTCACACCCAAGAAGATAGGAACAGAGCTACCATCCTATGAAGTGCCATCCTATGAAGACTTCTCTTGGGGTTGTAGTCCACTGGGTGTGGTTTTCCACAAGTTAAGGAACAGGAACAAGGAAAAAGAAGCCGTGGGGTTCCAGGAATGCCTGGGCAGAGCCCTGTGGGTTGACTCTTCCATTCTGCTCATGGCTCAGGCTCACACCCAAAAAGATTGGAATAGAGCTACCATTCTATGACGTGCCATCCTATGAAGACTGTTCTTGGGGTTGTGGTCCACTAGGTGTGGTTTTACCTGGCAAGTAAATCACACATCTCCAAGTCTGAGCAGTTGAGTGAGTAGATACATATTGACACCACAGAGGCAAGTTAATGATCTGTCTGGGACTCACTGGATCCCAGAATTTCACCCTGAACCTATCAAGCTGAGAAAGCCCCAGAAACCAGAATTGGAGCTGGATTAAAGGCCTTTGAACAGCTAGCACACAATATGTACAAGGGGAAATTAAAACATTTTTGGAGGTCAGGAAGCAGTGTGGGGCCCAGCTCTTAGACATACTGGGGAAGGATAATCTGTTACTCTGCTAACTAGTAGGCTATTCCAGGTAACAGCAATTACAAGGCCCTCCTCCCTGAGACACACAGGCTTTGTTGCTGATTTCCTGAAGGTCTGGAAGCCTCTCCTTCCTCCAGGCCTTTCTGCAGAAGCAAGAGACTAAGCTTATTCTCATCTGGCCACAGCCTTCATTTTTTTTTCAAGACAAAATCCACCATTATTAACAATAATGCAGTACCTTACAGTTGAAAAGCAGTTATGTTCATGTATACCTTTGTTCTCTAGAATATTCAGTTAGCAAGTAAGACAGCAGATATTACTTCCCCACAGATTAAAAAAGGAAACAAAAGCTGAGAGCCTGCAGCTTGTGCCTATAATCCTAGATACTTAGGAGGCTGAGATCCTAGGATCATGGTTTGAAGCCAACCTGGACAGAAAAGTCCACAAGACTCTCTATCTCCAATTAATCACCAAAAAGTCAGAAGTGCAGCTATCGCTCAAGTAGTAAAACACAAGTCTTGAGCAAAAAAGCTACAAGGCAGTACCCAGGCCCTAAACTCATGCCCTACTATTGGCATCAAAAAAAATAAAAAATAAAAACAAGACCCAAGCTGTAACATGAACTTCACAGATATTAATTTGCATGTCAGGGCACCAACATAGTCACCTGACTCTAGATTTGGCATGTACCCCAATCTGGTGCCACCCCTTCTTCTATGTTTGCCACTAAAGTGGGCTTCCTAGGTCCTGAGCTATCTTCTCCACTGGTCAGGACACATGTAGTTAGTTCTCGGCAGTTTGGACACCTGGAAGGTGCATGCAGACAGGCTGCAGAACAATCTATGCTCCCAGCCTGAGGATCTTTCTAGAAGGCAAGATAGAGTCAAGGTTGGTATCTTTTCTCTAATTCCTCCAGATAAAACCTTAGCACAGACTACAGTAAAAAGTAAAGACTTTAATACACATGCCAACTTTCAGTTTCAGATTCCACTTCAGCCTTGGCCCTTAAAACAATCCGCTGCTCCAAGGAACTTCTCTGGTTTCTGGGCCTTTAAAACTAAAAGTGAGTGCCAGGCATAGGTACATACACCTCTAATCCCAGCAATCTAGAGATTGCAGCAGGAGGGTTGGTTTTCTAGGACAGCCTGGGCAGTACAATGAATTCATGACTAGTATGGGCTACAGAATGAGACAAAACAAAAAAGCACAGAACTGAAACTATTGGAAAACCCAAACTTATATCAATAGCCTCTGAAAATTGTTCTTCCCCGACATCCAGGTAGATGAGGTAGAAATGGAGTCCCTTGCGGTCTCCCGGTTCTCCCTAAGAGTCTTCTGTTACAAAAATGAGGCAGAGTCATCTGCTCTGAGCCTCCAGACATGCCCACACCAAGCCAACATCCATGCTGACTATGGGAGGTCAGAGGCCGGGGGTAAGACCCAGGATCCAGGCACAGTTCTTTTTTTTTTTTTTTTTTTTTTTTTTTTTGCCAGTCCTGGGCCTTGGACTCAGGGCCTGAGCACTGTCCCTGGCTTCTTTTTGCTCAAGGCTAGCACTCTGCCACTTGAGCCGCAGTGCCACTTCTGGCCATTTTCTGTCTATGTGGTGCTGGGGAATCGAACTTCATGTATAGGAGGCAAGCACTCTTGCCACTAGGCCATATCCCCAGCCTCCAGGCACAGTTCTGCGTCAAACAATTCTTTATGGAGAAAGTCACAGTTATCCCTCAAGGAAAAGGACCCAATTCTTATGAAAGGCATCAGAATAAGCTTAGTCTTGACAACAGACCTCTGGGAGTTTAGGCAAGGTGAGAGGTCAAGTCATGGCTCTAGGCTTCGGTCTAGGCCCTGTCACCACTGACCCAGAATACACCAGTGACAGGCTGGTCCCTTCACAGGTGCAGGCCTCACTGCCACTGCTCTCTGCCAAGGGGATGGATGTGTTCACTCCCATGGGACTGCCATGGGGATGAGGTGCAATCAGTTAAGCAAACCACTGTGAACTCTGCCTGTGCATAAAAAGTGCTAATTAAATATCAGCTCCTATTATTTTTTTTGTTGATTTGGATCCAGAGTCTCAGAATACTACTGAAAGGATAAAAGGTATAGGGGATTTTACAGAAGCCCTCGTTGCAATGTGAAGAGCATCCCAAGATGCCCTGAGTCCCCTGCTTTCAATGACCCCCAGGCCTGTCCTTGTTACAATGAACAGGGCCTCTAAACAATTCCCATTGCAGGCATCCTTTCCCAATGGACACTCCTTCCCTTGTTTTCCTACTCCTAGTGAGAGCTGGGTATGTTCCCTAGATGAGCCACTTGTATATCCAGCAAATATCACCTAAGGAAGAGCCCACAGGAGAGTGATCATGAAGCCACTAAGGCTAATGAAGGTTTTTTCAAGTGCTCATAATCTTGTGGGATTGCTGGGCTCTTAGAACCCAGGAACTGTCCAAGGTCACACAAAGTCACACAACTTCTGAATGTCATAGTTGCAGTTAACATACAAGTGTCCAGATTACTACCCAGTGCTGGCCAGGAGGACAAGTCTCACTCTTACTCCAAAGTCAGGATACACTTTCTCCTCAGATAGACCAGAAGGGTTGTTTCTGGATCTGCATCTTTCTCCACCACCTACCAAAAAAGAAAGAAAGGAAAACACATCATAGGTATGGTTAACCGTCCTTTTGCAATTGATTTCACCAGACAAGGCCTCACTCAAGAACTTGTAGTGCATGGGAATATACTAAATAGATCAAGAGAAACAGGTCTTTTCCTTGCCAATCCCATAAGAATGAACATATGAACCAGAACTAAATTAGGTACATGCTCATATCACACCCTTAAAGCCTAAAATTCTGCCTTGGTGAGGCAAGAAATGTAGGTGTTATACCTACTGTTCAGGCTGACCAAAGCAATAAGGCCTTTCCCCTACAAGTAATCAAGTCTTCTCAATGTTCACATTAAGAGGCTCTTACTACGTACCAGGTGCTGGCCTACAAAGTATTGCACTAAGCAGGGTATCTGTGAAATATACTAGGAATAAAAAACTACCTAATCATAATTCACCTATCATCTGTCCCATAGGCTCCCAATGGCAAATGACTCCTAAAGCCTAGTCTCCTAGATGGCATTCACCTGCCTTCAGTCTCTGAAGGAGACTAACAGATGCTGACCATGAAAGTAAGTTAAGTGAAAGTCATTGTGAGTCCTCTCTAGCTACATTTGCTCCTGGGGCAGGGGGGGGGGGGGACCGCGGGGGTGGCAGGTGGTTCACTCCTTATATCCTTCATAGCAAATCTTGCCAGAATCCTCCATGAATCACAATCTCCACTAAACAAGCTGACAGCTTAAAAAGCTAGAATCTGGCCGCCCCCACCCCACCACCACCACCAAAAAGGATTAACATTACAAAATCACAAAATCTGGGGCAGCAGTTCCCCTTAGTCACCAAGGCCCAACCTCCCATGTTGCCCCATAGGAGTTCGGCAATTGGTGTCTGGGCAACTCTAGGGGAGACAGACAAAAGCCTTAGCAGTGAAGAAAAGCAGAGGAGCAAAAGACTTCCGGTTAAGAATAAGTCACCATGTTTCCACTGCCTCTTTAGGAATATCTTTGCACAATATCTAAAACAAAAGTTCTAAAACATCTTGAGGCTAGAAAAGAAACAGAGCTGCCTTTATTTGTCCAGGAATCCCTCACTGGGTCCTTTTTTTTTTTTTTTTGCCAGACTTAAGGCTTGAACTCAGGGCCTGGGCACTGTCCCTAGTTTCTTTTTTGCTCAAGGCTAGCACTCTACCACTTGAGCCACAGCACCACTTCTGGCTTTTTCTGTGTATGTGGTATTGAGGAATCGAACCCAGGGCTTCATGCATGCTAGGCAAGCACTCTACCACTAAGCCACACTCCCAGCCTGGGTCCTGTTTTATTAGCACTGTTTTCCCATCCTTATTCTGCAAGACCACTCTCTGCAATTCCTCTTTTCAGCATTTTCTCAAGAGCCTCTATCTTTATAAATAGCAAACCACCACAATCTGGCAGTAGATGCTCCCAGAAATAATAGAATTTGAGGCTGGGCTCTGGTGGCTCATGTCTGTAATCGAAGCTGCTTAAGAGGCTGAGATCTGAGAATCATGGTTCAGAGCCAGCCCCAGCAGGAGAGTCTGTGAGACTCTTATCTTCAATAAACTACTCAGAAAAAGCTGACAGTGGCACTGTGGCTCAAGTGGTAGAGTGCTAGCCTTGAGTACAGAGAAACTTAGGAACAGAATCCAGGCTCTGAGTTCAAGCCCCAGGACCAGGCAAACAAAAAAGAATGAATAGAGTTTGATGAAATGATACCCTCTAAGAATTTAAAATACCTTTCCTAAATGCAAATAAAATTTAAGGGTAAAGATTTTTTTACCAATCAATTTACTATCAAATGTTCCTTCCTAGGTCCAGAAAATAATACCAAGCCTAGACCAAAAGAAAAAACATGAGCTTTTACTTTCATAAATTGATAGCTTCATCCTTACCAAAACCTTAGAGTAAGACGTGGTTTTGGAAGTCACTGCTAGCTCACTGCTAAAACCACTTACAAATGTCCCAGGGGAAGTTGTCTTTGTCTGAGCAGTATGTCTAGAAAAGCTATGTTCACAGGCATTTCTTACATCTCTATGATGTAACTGCTGAATGCAAAAGACATTTACGATGTTAGGAGTAAAAATCTTGCAAACACCAGCTTGGAAGCTTTGCCCTCTCTCATGATGCCAGCCTGAAAAGAAGCATCTCAGAAAGGTAACAATGAACCCCAATGTCCTCCAATGCTAATACTAAAAATGAACTCAACAACCAGCACATTACTTGAAAATTTCTTTAAAAATCACTCTATTTTATAACACATGTCCCTGTGGACAGTTAGAATGGGAAGCTGTGGTCACTCCTTTGTGACCCTTTCCATTCTTAAGTAGAGAGGTGATTTACTCATGAGTGCTGTGCACAGGGAAAACAAGCAGAGATGGAGAAAATGCAATGGTCTTGCTCTCTCCCTGCTTCTGCCTTGAAGTTACAAAAACTTTCACCTTTGCAGTGCCCAGGGATCTATGAAGCCTGTCCTACCTTCCCTACATCCCTGAGCACCAATAACATTCATCTAAGTAGGTAAAATATTTGCAGTGCATATAACTAGGACTGGAGAGGAGGGTTATTTGTGGAAAACACAGGGGCTTGCCACAAGATGTCAGTATGTGTTCCCACACAATAAATCAGGACTAGCTGTTACCCTTGTTCACATAAATACACCCCAATCAAAGGCTCTGTACACCTTACGGCCTGTTAGTAATGGTAACATAGTTCCCCCCACCCCTTAGGCAAGAGAGCCATCAAAGCAGTAGGCAATATTTGATTTAGCGGACATGGAGGTGTAGCAGATGACTTCCTATCTTTCCCTCCTTCTCCCTCTGTGTCCACCTGTCCACTACTCCAGAGGTTTTTAATCACCTCACTGAAACCTCTCTCCTTGCTTCCCACCTTCTTTTTCTTCCTGTGCTATAACCCTGGAAACGTCTCGCCCCAGTGTTTACCAAAATGAAGCAACACCTCTGGAGTGACAGGGAGAAATGAGAACAGTGTGAGGGGAGAGGCAGAAAGAACACTAAAACATACCTTTTCCAGAGGACACACAGCCCTTCCCAGGGATGGGGAACTCCAAGGTCTTGTATCCACTTACCTTTTTGCCATTCACAAAGAAAACCAATTCGTCTGCTGTCATTGTCACTGATGGAATCCCTGAACTCCAGGCTCCTCACTCCTAAGAGACAGGGGTTGTTATCACTGCTTTGCAACTTGAAAGAAACGCCTCCCAATAAAATGCAATGAAGTTGGCCAATAGGAGAGAACCAGCTCAGAGCTTTGGGGCACAGACAGTTCTTGGCAAAAGCCAGTGGTTTACATAATCCAGGAAAATGCAAATGATCACACACAGCAACTCACACTCTCTACACAACATATCAAAGTGCATGCAGATTATCACTAAGGCCAATGCTTTGGTGTCAGGTGACAGTATTTCTTGGGCACTGCCATCATGGAATCTGCTTCATCCTCCCACTTGCTGCCAGACAAAGAAGAGGACAAATCATTGCCAGCCTCTGCTGATGGGGCTGATTCACCCACTCCCCATATACAATTGCCATTATACCTCAGCACCAGCATGCAAAATCCATTCTCTCACAACCTGGTACAGTCATGAGGGGGCTGAGTCACAGATCTGGTTCAAATCTCAATATTTGACATCAGCGCATTACCCCATGGCCCCAAGAACTCCATTTTCCATACTGCAAACTCTAAGATCTAAAACCTGAAGAACCAATGTTCTCCTGGAAGTGCCTTACGAATTTACAAAGAACCAAAATACTTACAAGTATTGCAAGTATTCTCAACCTCACAGCACACATAAATTTGGTAGAACACCACGTTTGAGTTTGCTTTGATTTCTTTCCCTCAGCAAAATGCCCTTGAAAAGTTGTCAGACATGCCCTTGAAAAGTAATTCATAAAAATGTCTCAAATGCCAAGTTCATAAAAAAAAATACACACCCCACACAGAGGCTTAGATCATGTTACCACGAAGTTGAAAACTTTCACTAACCCAGTGCCTATTCACTCCTCCTATAAACACACACACAAGCACTGGCTACTCAAGCAGCACCAATGGTCTCTCGCTAGTCTTACACGATTCCAGCTCTTCCCACCAGCATTCACTTTGGTCTTCTTTCAAAGCAGCTCATAGTCATCCAGCCGTCCTTTCTACAGCAGAATACTTCCACTGCGCCTCTGGCTGGCCGCATTCAGGGAGGAAGGAAACATTACGCAGACGGGCTAAGCTTAGAAGTGCAAAAACCTGGAGAAAAAGACTGCCTGTATGGCCATGCAGTCAATGCAGCCCCTCTTCTAGCATAGCCTCAATGTAAACAGGAGATGAGCCTTCATTTGTAGGGTGATCGGCATCCCAGTTTGCCCTGTCTGTCCTAGGTTTAGTACTAAATCCCTGGAAAGTCCCTCAGTCTGTGTGTGTGTGGGGGGGGGGGGGGGGTGGATGGGGCATAGTGCTAGTCACTATAAAGCAGTGGTTGTTAGCCAAAGAAGAGTTGCCATCACAGGAGCCGTTTGTCTATGTCTAGAGGGGAGTGCTCATGTTGCATATGAATAGGGGCCAGAAATGAGACTCAACATCCTACAGAGCACAAAAATGACCTCTCCCAACAAGAAATTGTCGACCTCAAACATTAGTCAGGCTGAAGTTGAGAAATCCTGCTCTGAAAGAAAGAATGAAGAAGGAGGGGAGCGGGATTGTGGTTGAGCCTGGACTCGTTTTGCAATGAGTCAACTCTCCTGCATCTTTCCACTGCTATGACTGACAGGCTTTGCTTCTGTTCACTGATCCCCGGAGCTTTTGGAGTCTTTCCCCTGCCAGCCAGGCAGTCCCTCACCAAAGTTTCAAGAAAAACTCTGAGTGAGGGGCGGGGGAAGGGCTATGGGAAGAGATCAAGGGGAGGAGTCAAGTAGACTGACTTGAGGGAGGATAAGCTCCTTCATTTCTAGGTTTGGGGGTTTGGTTTTGTTCTGTTTTGCAGTATTGAGGATTGAATCCAGGACCTCACATTTGCTAGAGAGGCATTCTATCACCTAAGTTCTACCCCCCAGCTCTATCTCTACTACTTTTGTGTGGCCTTCACAAAAGACATTCTCTTGGTCTCAATTTCCTCCAGTGTTTCAATGGTACAATAACTACCTTGTAAGAATCAATTCTTCTATTCAATAGATAAAGGCCGGATATACAAAGAACTTTGAAGATCAAGCAGCAAAAAACAAGTAACCTACTTAACAAGTGGGCAGACTAATTGAATAAGACAGCTCTCAGAAGAAGAAATGCAAAAGGATAATAATTATATGAAGAAATGAAATCTTTATGGCTCCTTAGCCATAAAGGAAATGCAAATAAAAACTATACTACGATTCCCTCTCACTCCAGTCAGAATGGTAGCTGTCAAGCAAACAAACAAATACTGATGAAGATGTGGCAGAACAGGAGCCCTTAAACACTGCTGGTGGGAAGGTAATCTAGTGAATCCAATATGGAAATCAGTATGGAGATTCCTTTAAAGTCTAAAAATAAACCTACTTTGTTATCTCTTCTATACCACTCTTGGGCATATATCCAAAGGACAGTAAATCAACATACAAGAAACAAACCTACATCCCTATGTTTACTGCAGCTCTGTTTGCCACAACCAAACTGTAAGAAATCAGCTGAGGTGCCAACACACACACACACACACACACACACACACACACATCACATTATATTTATATGATTATATAATATATACAGATATATATACACACATATGATAAGGGGGGAGGAATGGAAATATGGTAGAGTGGTGAATTTATTCAGAGTGCACAGAAATACTCATTACAAATGCACGCTAATTCAAAAATAAAATGATACTACTAAAAACACTTGGAAACAAACAAAAATGAACTTTAAATGATATATATGTTGCTTGCAGTAGAGGCTGAGGTGATATATTGGTTGGTTTTCTTTCTTTTTGCTCAGCCAGTCTTCTATCCCTTTTCTTATCTGGAGGTTATATCATCCATTTTAATTTGCTTTTAGGGGGCTATACTACAATTTGAACTTAGGACCCTGTGCTCATGCAACTATTCTACCTCTTGAGCCACACACTCAGTTCTAATTAACATTTTTCTGGGAGTGCAGACTTCTAAGCCTATTTCTGAGAGTGCCAGCGTACAGCCTCAATCCACAGAGGCTGAGCTCACTTGGGAGTGTGGCTTTTTACCTGACTGCAGGTCTGGCCAGCACTGGGAATGATAAATGGTGATCTGGACCATTGAGCTGTGCCAGGAGGTTTAGTCAGAAGGTACCAGCCTAAAGTCTGAAACTATAGGGTCCCCCTTCACATTGGGTTTATTGGGGTAGTCCTAATGTCGGGATTTAATACAAAGTTTAATGCCTACTTCGCTGCGCTACTCCTAAATGAACAGTCTCTCTCCATCTTGTGCTGCTTGGGGCTGGGGGTGTGGAGACATAGATAATGGAAGACTGTCATTCCTATTCTCCCAGTGTATACTTATTTCTATGCAATACCCAGCTGTGATAATCTCTCCAGTGGCTTCCAACGATTACAATGATTCATCAAGACTTTTGTTTAAATGGATGTTTTCTCAAGAGAACAAACATGAGGGAAGTTCCAGCCTACCATCCTCTTGATATCCGTTCCTCTCTTTAACTTTTCAAAATACACAGAGAGGAAAACAAATTAAAATGACGTTTCCCAAACTGGACGGCCTTTGTATGCTTTTAATGTCATAATAAATCCTGAGCTATATTGATGGAACTTTGTGGTCTGGGAACAAGCCAATTGTAACGTAAATTACATGGTATTAACTTCTCCCACTTTTCTAAGAGCCATCTAAGTGGCTCATGGTGTGAACCACATTGCTGTGTGAGTCTCAAAGTCCACAGAAAAGCCAAATAAGCCCCGAGGACTACTCAAAATCAGCCTTTTCCTTTCTGGAACTACACTTTCTGGAAATCACAAGTTATTACTTGGCCCTGCCAAGAGCTGTGTCTTCATTTCTGGAAGGGTAAGAAGCCTCAGGGCCTAGTGCTTCCTGGAGGAAGTTAACTCAGAAAAGACTCTAGATCATCCCCTGAAGTCTAAGACCAGCCAACAGCTATGGAGCCTTTCTTGCTTTTGAGCTAGTGCCTTGCCTGGCCCTCTCTCCCCTTCACTCCACTGTGTGTGGAGCAGCCACACACACAGCAGCCACTCCTCTTGTCCTCTGTGTCTAAATGTACATTCCTCCCTGTAACCTAAGGAATCATCGCTTCGTATCCCTCACTTTCAATTTTTTTTTAAGTGAAAAGAATCACTCTTCTTGCACTGCATTCCATTGTTTAGAATTTTTTAAACTAAGACATTTCTCTCCTTTATTCAATTCCATTGTAGATGAAAGATCTCTTTTGGTTTTTACTTACTATTACTGTCTTCTTTGATGAAGACTTCCTGTAAATGTCTATTCATAATCCAACTCTGAAGCACTCATTGAATCACACATATGAATGAAAGGTTTGACTGTTCCCCCAGAGCATCCTTGTCCAACATCCCAGCCCACTCTTGTGCTGTCACCTAGCCGTGTTATTAACCAGCCCTAATAGTAGTTCCTAATACCTGAATAATATTTCTATCAGGTACCTTGATTTGATTTGAACCTTGAACCTAATAGTCTTGTGAGATGAACATGGAAGTTATCACTGTCTTGTTCCCTCTCTAGACAAAGAAAATGAGGACTGGAGAGGTGCATTTAGTGATGAGTGCCAGCTTCAACATCTGTCTCTATCTTTCCAACAAAGAAATGATCTCTTCACTAATAAAACCAAGATTTTTATGATAGAATTCATAATCCTTCTCATTCTGCCTGAAATACAGCCTACTGATTGGTCAAGTATCTTTTTCTTGCCTGTCTGAGGATCCAGGGACCAGGAGCAAAACTGTTGCTCATGATATGCCTGGTACCTAGCACAGAGCAGGGCCTATAAGAAGTATCAATAAATCCTTCCATGTTTTCTAAACATAGACTAGCTCCTTAACATTAACTTCCCCTTATTCAGTTCTCTAAAGTTGACTTTCTGTAAGCCAGGTGCTGGTGGCTCATACCTGTAATCCTAGCTACTCAGGAGGCTGAGTTCTGAGGATCACAGTTCAAAGCCAGCCAGGCAGGAAAGTCTATGAGGCTATCTCCAGTTAACCACCAGAAAATCAGAAATGGCACTGTGGCTCCAAGTGGTAGAACACTACCCTTGAGCAAAAGAGCTCAGGGACAGCATCTAGGCCCTGAATTCAAGCCATGACCGACAGAAAAAAGAATTCCTTCTGTTAGAAAATGATTAGTAATTCCAGAAAGCTCCACATTATTCCATTGCTGCTGAGCAAATCAACTCTTGTTTTCCCACTTAGATGATATAAAAAGGGATAGATTTAAGACATGAAGCCTAGTACTACACTGCAGGCAATAAAAACTCAAGCAAATTTAAACCCACTTTCATTTGTCTGCACAGCCCTTCTGTGTTTTGATAATATCTTTTTATTAATAAGATGTTTTTAATCTCAAATTGTGTAACTCCAAGAACATGTAAGGACAATGTGGGCTTGGTTGACAGCTGGATACATAGTAATTTCTCCTCTCTATTCTCTCTCTTTCCCCACTCGCTCTCTCTCATGTGCTCTCACATAATTACGAAAGAAGAATTATTAAGTCTTTGCTCATTCTCAAATGATCAATTCACATGTGCCTTGTAGACAAAATTGGGCAATGAGCAATCACTGGGAAAAAATATTTGCCAAACCATTATACCCTCTTCCACTGCCTTGATTTATTATTGTCTGAAATACTATGTAACAAATATGCTTATTTATCTTCTATATGTGTAAGACAGCTACCAGAACTCAGGTAAAAATGTGAAACTGTTGTCTACTTGTCCACCAACTAACTATGCCCCTTTTCTCTAATGAAAAGGTTCTGCTGAGAAGCCACTGCACAACAAAGAGCTGAATTTCCCATGTCCCTTCTATCTATCTATCTATCTATCTATCTATCTATCTATCTTTCTTTCTATCTATCTATCTATATGGATGAAGCTATACAGTGGCGTTCTGAGTGAGTAATTTACTCAATGCTCAGACTCCCATTCTTTCTCTCTTCGATTTTCTGACATCAAGGTCAATGGCCAGGGAGACCTTGGAAGCCATACATGGAAGACAGGAGAGCTTCTAATCATTTCAGTCCTAAAGGAGTACAATAGTTCATCGCCTCCCTTCCCCTCCCATATTGTCCATCTGGCTTTACAGAATCAAGAAATAAACTTAAACTGGGTATAATCCTAGTTACTTGAGAGGTTGATATCTGAGGTTCACAGTTCAAAGCCAACCCAGGCAGCGAAGTGTGTGAGACTCTTATCTCCAATTAACCACAAAAATAAGCCAGAAATGGAGCTATGGCTTAAGTGGCAGAGTGCTAGTCTTAACAGAAAGAGCTAAGGGATAGTGTGCAGGCCTCAAGTTCAAGCTCCAGTACCAGCAAAAGTTAATTGGCTAGTTAATTGATTTATAACCTATGTTTAACTGCTGAGATATCTAGCTTTTTCTGCTACAGATCTAGTATTACATTCACTAATGCAATTAAGTTCCACAAGGACAGAGATGGAGTCCTGTTTTGCTCAGTACAATCTCTACCTGGATGTAGTAGACACACTGCAGTAATCCCTTTCCTATACTCCTCACTCCTTATCAACAGTTTCACTTTCCAAGGTTTCCGTTACTCACACACAGTCAGTCATAATCTGAAGGTAGTAAATGGAAGTAAACCATTTATAAGTTTGAATTGTCAACCATTTTAACTGGTGTAATGAAATCTGGACTGTGTTCCATGCTGATACAGCATGAGTCACCTTTTTGTCCAACATATCCATATGGTATGTCCATAACATCACCTTGTTGGAGTCCAAGTACCCCTCACTTTATGTAATAATTGCCCCAACGCACAAGACAGTTTGGTGCTGGATGTTAAGCTGAGCTATGCCAAGGAGAAGCTAGCAAGTGAAATGAAAAAAGTCCACACTCATAGAAGGAAAAACATATAGTACATATCACATTCAATATTTCTCATGGCTTCGTGCATCCATCAGAGTTCTTGAAACACAACCCATTCATAGCATAGGATTATTGTGATCATATTGTACTTATGTGAATAAACGAATGAATGAATGGCAGTAATGATAGAACCAGGTTTAGGTAAAGGCAAGAAAATATAGCTTGGACATCTGGCTTTCGCATATGCAAAACTGTTACCTAAGGGCTCCTGAATAGAACATTGGTCTTATTCTTAGAACCTAGGCTTTATGTGTCCTCATCACTACATATTGTTTTAAGGGTGGGTGGGCTCCACTTAGCTTCTACACGAGGCAGTATTCTCACGTTTATTTAATGGTCAACTTTAATGAGACTGTGTCATGCACTAGACATTATCCTGAGCATTGATTAAGTTTAGGATCAAAGAAGACCAAGATGGTTTTTAGGAGTATGATTATTATGTCTTACATATAATCCACTATGCCCCAGGCCACCATTGCAAAAATGGAATCCAAAGCTCTGAACTGCCCTACATGATGTCACCACTCCCCACAGCAAGCACACAGGAACACAAACGTGATTGATATATTGATAGATTTTAAATAGCTTTCACACGAACACTTGAGAGCTTCAAATGTCTTTGGGCTTCCTCCCAAGTATATTAGGACATTCCTCATGTTTTATTCTTAGAGATAGTAGTCTTTGGGCAGTCAATTTAGGGCCCAGAAGCCCGCCTGCCGTTCCTATTCTACATCTGTTTTTATACTCTCTACAGGAGCATGGCATTGCTCTTGCTGTTTGTTTTTCTTTTTAAAAAGGAAGAAGCTAATCGAGAAGCTGAGATCTGAGAACTGTGGTTTGAAGCCAGCCTAGGCAGGAAAATCAGTGAGACTCTTATCCCCAATTAACCAGCAAAAAGCCGGCTTAAAGTGGCTTAAAGGGTTCCTAGACCATGGAGGGAACATGAGCCTGGCAAAGGGATGAATAGGCAAAACTAACCAGAGAAGGAGACAGAAGGCTGAAGGAAGGAATAAATGAAGAGGGGTAATGGAAAGGGTGGTGCCCACAGAATGGCAGCCACGGGCACCTCCGCCCCACAGCCCGGATCAGGCTTCTATCCCTGTGACTCTTGGCCCTCTTCTGTCTTGCTTAGGTAACCAGACCATAATAAGAGTCCTTACTGAGTTTGGCAAGTCTAACTTTGTAGTTGTGATTACTATCAGTAGTTTCACTTTATCAATCTTCATCCACTCATTAGCTCTATTTTTATATCATCATTATTCTAAGACTTTCCCGTAGAAGTTGGACCTGGAATGACAAGAATCTGGGTGTGTGGCTGTGTCACAAAACCCCAGTGGCCATGTGTGTGATGCCAGGGAAGTGACAGCTCCAAGGAAATACTAAAAACACCTTGCCTGGAGGTAAATGGGAGCACTTCAGTCATGAATGAGCATAGTGTGGACTTGTTTCAAAGATATATATTTGGGTACTTGTTTATAACCAAAATCTTAGCATACTCCCCTTTCTTTTGCTATAAACAGGGGGCCTCATTTAACCGGTCTAGAGAATTTTGGAACCAAATACTGAGTTGAGAAAAAGCCATGGAAACTGTTGTAAGGTAGAAGAGGAGGAACTTGGGTGACAGCCAAGAATCTCCTCCTCTCTGTGTACTAGCTTTGGCAAGCTCTGTGCTTACCTGTAAAACTGAAAGGATATCCTTTTTACCTCACTGGATTCCCCAAGATCACTCCCAGTGCCCACACTGCTCTCCTGAGTGAGCCACTCACACAGTTTGGTAACCAAGCAGCATAGAGATCCAACCCACAGTGGATTTGAACCAATAAGGAAATGTGTCAGGGAGGTTCAAAAACCAGCAAACAACCCACAGCCAAGGTCCAGGGACAAGGAAATAAATTGCAGAGGGGGGGAGGGGAGGAGAAAGAAAGAGAGGAGAGAGAGGCAAACAGAAAAGAAAGAAGGAAGGGAGAAAAGGAGGGAGGGAAGGAGGATTTCCTAGAAAATGGCAAATGGTATGCCAGTTACTCATGGTTTAGAGGCTCTGTGTCAGGAAAGATTGCTGAAAACTTGCGTGTGAGTAGCAGTTCTGAATGAATTTGGTAAGAAAGCTTGCTAAAGGGATGGGAGTAATAGAAATGGGTGAATGGAGATTAGAAAGAGACGAGAAAAGAGCAAGTGGGAAAACGTGTCCGTGTCGTGGTATGAAAGGAAATCAAGTGCTTCAACAAAGCTAAGCCCAGGAAAGGGGAGGGGTAGCTGGCTTTCCTGTCCCCCTCTGTGGCCTTCTGGTCTCCGTGTGCTGTGATGCTGGCTTGCCTCCACACCAAATCAGGTGGGTTGGCTCTGGCAGAAAAGGGGCATTAAAAATGGGTGACAGCAGGAGACTAGACTAGCCTGCTCCTCTTGAGGAAAACTCTGACATCAGATGACTTCCCACTTCCTGCTGGAGTAGAGCAGCCCTTCCTCCTCCCAAAGCAATCTGTTTCCCATTGTCCCCCGTCCTTGTTACTTAGCTGTTGCCCAATTGTACATTGTATGGGAGGCATGACATTCTACTGGGTATTTGTACAAGGAGCTAAAAATAAATACTCATAGTCCACTCATGTGATGTGCTAAGTTTCCCTGAGACTAAGAATAGAGGATAAGAATCAGATACCAACATCAAGAAGCAGTAATTGTCATGCCCTGCATTAGACTCATTTGCACATGTGTGGCATGTGCCTGACTGCCTGTGGGGAGATGGGAGCTCCATCTTCATCCTACCAGCATCCACTGGAAGGAGAGGAAACATTGGGTGTGGCGTGAGAAGACTCTTCTGAACAAAGGTTAATGGAATTCACTTATGCCCCTCATGCTCCCTCCAGGAGCTTTCCCAAGGCCAGCTACCACAGGCCTGACATGCTCAGCAGAGCCACCCGCCAACGACCCACAGGAGCATCTAGACCAGCTCGGGAGCAGACCTGGCAGTGGCGCAGTGGGTGGCACTGCCTGCCCCCTAGGTGCCAGTCATTGCTCCAGCATGTCCCCTAATTATGGAGTTCTCACTGGTTTCGGAAGGCCACAGTTACTCCTGGGAAGTGTTGTGGGGGGAGAGGAGCCCTGTAGCCTGCTTTTCCTCCCCCTAGAGCACCCCAGTGCATTCATAGAGATACTGGGCAAATCCATGGGTGTCTGAGGAGCCTACCTGGAAGGATTGTCTCCAGTCAGGGAGCTCTCTGGAGCCCTGTGCCTCCCCAACGTCCTGCCTCAGCCCAATTTGGATTTGCTGATACACCTCATGTCAGACAAGCCTCAGCCATCAGAAAATGAAGTTCGCTTTTTTGATGCTCAATTTTTGCCCTATCACATTTGTAAGAAATGATTTTTGTCACATGCCCCCCCACTAGGAGATTGGCGGGGAGGGGAAAAAGTCTTAATATCAAGCCAGCAAAACATTTTCACAGAAAAAGATCCTAGGGGTAGGAATTAGAGAAAGAACCCTGCGAGATTATCATTGACTCTTGTGTTCTCATTCGGTTACACTCAGTATGAGACAGCAGCATGGGGAAGGGAGCAGAGAATTGTGAACCCAATAGACAGTAAAGGCAGAAATGCTAGGAATGGACCAAGCCTCCCAGCAAAAACCGGGTAGGCTCTAGAGCAGAAGTGAGCGCATGGCTTTGTGGAGAGGGAGAAGAAACATTTCTTCCCAGGTCCCAGAGATGAGAAGGTCAAAAATTGGGTGGCCATGCCAGCAGGTGTTTGGATTTGATAATGAAAAGAAACAGCTGGAAAGGGGAGGTGAGAGGTGTTTTTTGTTTTTAATTAAAATCAGGCAAAGTCTTCAGTTGTGAGAATTAGGGAGGGGGACAAGCATAGCTGGCAAAGTAGAAAACATACGGCTATTGCTTAAAGGGACTAAAAGAGCTTGTCTCAGCAGTGTCGCAATGGACAAGGTAGACTTTTTCTGTTTGCGATTTGGAACTCCTGAGCCAGAATAAGACTGGCTATCACAAGCCAGGCACCAGTGGCTCACTCCTGTAATCCTAGCTACTCTGGAGGCTGAAATCTGAGAATCACGGTTCAAAACCAGCCCTAGCACAAAAATCCTTGAGACTCTTAATTCCAATTAACCAAAGCTGAAAACAGAGTTGTGGCTCAAGTGGTAGAGTGCTAGTTTTGAGCTAAGAAGCTCAGGGACAGTATCCAAGCCCTGATTTTCAAGTTCCAGGGCAGCTATCAAAACAAACAAACAAACAAAAAGTCCTGTCAATTTACCCAGTTGTAGAGTCATTGAGCCCCAAACCCTTAACTGTATGCGCATGCATGTGCACACACACGAGGTAGGCAGCATCTAGGTGTGTGTGGAGTTGGGTTGCAACATGCAAACACAATGGAAGGGAAAAGACCTGAAAGGTGAGGGTAACTCCAAGTGAGCAGTAACAATAACAGACCATGACCTCCAACCTGGAGAAGAGAAAAGTGGAGTCAAGAAGTGCTGGAAGTTCCCGGAAAAGTGATGGAGTCATTACAGAGGATAGTTTCCTGAGACCAACAAGAACATATCCCAAGAGCAGGATGATTTAAGAGCTGGTACAATGACAAGTGATTGCCTTGTAACAGAGTTGTTAATTTTTTTTAATATAATTTCACTGCTATTATTAAAGTATTGAACAGAGGCGTTTCCATTTCATAAATCAGGTAATGTGTACAATTTTTTTTATGAACAATGTCACCCTTCACTTTCCTCCAAGTTGTTAATTCTTAATTCACACACCACTGATGCACATATCATAAGTGTGCAGTTAAAAAGATTTTTAACAGAAGTACAACCCCATCTAACTACCATCATTTCTATCATTCCAGAAAGCTTTCCAATGCCTTTTCTTTTCTTTTTTTGTCAGTCATGGGACTTGAACTCAGGGCTTTGGTGCTCTCCCTGAGCTTTTTTTGCTCAAGACTTTGCTCTACCACTTCGAGCCACATGCCACTTCCAGTTTTCTAGTGGTTAACTGGAGGTGAGAGTCTCATGAAGGGAGAAATGAGTAAAAATGAGAGAAGATAACATGGTTCAAAAAGACATGTACTTATGGACTTACCTATGTAACTGTAACCCCTCTGTACATCACAATACAATAATTTTTTTAAAATTATTTTATTTTTTAAAAAGAGTCTCATGGACTTTCCTGCCCAGGCTGGCTTTGAACCACAATCCTCAGATCTCAGCTTCCTGAGTAGCTAAGAGTCCAGGTGTGAGCCACTGGCACCCAGCTTCTCCGATATCTCTCTTCAATCACTTCTCAAGTTTATTAACTGTGAGTCCCAAATAGGCAAAACTATAAAGGTGGTTTAAAAATATGCGAACTACCAGAAAGCTAGGCTTTGTGGGGAAACCTTTGTCTATTCTCTACACATCCATAAAGTTCCATGCTTATCAGTGAAGGTTATTAAAGCTTGATCAGCAAGTTTAGTAGTGATTATTGATTCAAACTTTTTGCAAAGTAACAGGTAATAGTAAGCACTACCAATATTTGTTCCAGAAAACAAATTTATTTTTGTAGACAGGTAGAAACTTGTAATCTAGCCAAAACTCTGTGTTTCTAGAAAGTGGAAATAATCTGTCCAAAATATTGATCTGTGGCATCAGACATACTATGAGATATTTACAAGCGAAATCCAAGCATGAATAATCACTACAAGACACAGGGCTCAGTACAATGACTCATACCTGTAATCCCAACTACTTGAAAGGTAGATGGGAGATCATGGTTCCAGGCCAGCTCCAGTAGAAAATTAGTGACACCCCCAACTCTCCATCTCAATTAATAAACCAGGTGTGATCTGATGTGCTTGTCATCCCAGCTATGTGGGAGTACATCCAAGGATGAAGATGGAGCCTTCATGATCAGCAAAGTCTGAATAACTACTTTTCAACTAGGCACGTAAATCCATTGACAGCTTTTTATTTGTGATCTCTGTATTAGAATTACAAAGTACAAAATAATTATCTATTTCTAATGGCTAATCACAAAGTCCACTTAGAATATCTACAGAAAATTGAGTTTCCAAAGTTCATGAAGAAAACCACCCATTGCTTTCAAAGCACGCCTACCTAATAGATTGAAAGATCTCCACAGTAGTACTTTCCAAACTGGTATTTTGCAGAAAACCAGTTACAATAGACACTTATGGGATCTCTAAAAAAAACAAAGATCCTTAAATTCAAACACATATCTAAAAGGCTGTGTTACAGTAGTGTGAGCAACTCCCTCTCATGGAACCACTAACTGCCTTCACTTTGCTTTCTTTCAGCAGGAAGTATCCAGAGCAATCAACCCGCACCCTCTAACTGCAGTAAGATTAACGTCTGAGAGGTTAAATGAAGGACAGGTATTTGAACACAGGCAGTTAGGGATAGAAAGCAACTGGGACAAAGGCCCACAAGGCAGGAGGAGACAAAACAAAACAAAACCAAAAAACCCATAAATCACCCTTCTTGTTCCTGCCTGGAGCTTCAGGTTCTAAGTTGGGTACATGTGCTTAGACCAGACACAAAAGCAGAAGGTAAGACCTCTCACTTTCACCCAAGATAGGAGAGGTCCAGCCTGACAGAAACTTATATCCAATCAGAAAGGCCTTTGGCAGTGAGTGACTGATGTTTACCAAAGACATTTCTCAAGAGGGAGGGTACTAAGGGCCAACTATCTAGTGGAAACAGACAAAGAAGCCAGCCTCTAGTTTCCCTTGTAGATGGAGTGACATGACAGAAAGATCCCTCCCTGCTTGGGGAGTCTGCTGATTCTTTTTACTTTCTTTCAAATAAACTTACTCTATGTACATTTAAAAAATAATAATAAGGCTGGATTAAACTAAATTAGATTATTTCCAATGCAGGCCTTCCCAGAGGTTAAAATGATTTATCCCTAGTTAATCCAAACCACAGAATCCTATTTCCATGAGTATGCTCAGGAAAACAGATTGAAAATATAACTGAAATATATTTTTTGCAAATAACACAATATAAGCTATTTTTATTATGATAAAATGGGATTAACCTAAAATTTATCATTTTAACCATTTTTAAATGAATGAGGCAGTGGCCTTGGGAAAATTCACATTGTCCGGAAACCTTTACTCCCAATCATCTCCAAAACTTTATCTTTTGCAAAATGGACTTGCCACACCCATTAAAGAATCATTCTCCGTTCCTTGTTCTCCTCCTCCCAGGCCCTGCAGCCTTCATTCTATGTTCTGCCTCGATGAATTTGCCTATTCTGCTCATCATATCTAAGAGGAATCATACCACATTCACCTTTTTCACTTATCATAATGCCCTCGAGATCCGGCCATGTCGTAGCATGTATCAGCATTTAATTCCTTCCCATGGTGAATCTTTCACTCTAATAGATCATATTTTGGTTGGTGTGTTGATAGCCACTTGAGTTACTTCTACCTTTTAGCTATTGGGGGAAATGATTCACTAAGCTTTATTTCCTTGTTTTTTAATAATGCCCCTTCTATTTCTGAAGTTGAAAAACAATTGTACTCCAAAACTTTCATTTTTTCTACAAAATCCTTTCCAATAAACAATAATTTCTGGCTATAGCCAAGTGACAATGACTCACATCTATAAGACTCACTATTCAGGAGGCTGGGATATGAAGGATTGTTGTTCAAAGCCAGCTGAGGGCAGAAATGTTTATCGGATTTCATCTCTAAAATAATCAGCCAAAAAAAAAAAAGCAAAGCTGGAGCTGTGGCTCAAGTGGCAAAGAGCCATCCCAGCAAGTTGGATACTAGAGTTTAGACTTCAGTACAAGAAGGAAGGAAAGAAGGAAGGAAGGAAGGAAGGAAGGAAGGAAGGAAGGAAGGAAGGAAGGAAGGAAGGACCAAAAAAGAAACCTGAGGCACTGAAAAGCTTTGAGAATCTGGATTCAGGTACACTTGGCTTACACTTGGCATCCCAGCTACTCAGGAGGCTGAAATCTGAGGACAGAGGTTCAAAGCCAGCCCAGGCAGAAAAGTCTGTGAGACTCTTATCTCCAATTAATCACAAAAAGCCATAAACGGAGCTGTGGTTCAAGTGGTAGAGCCAGCCTGGAGCACAAAAGTTCAGTGAGAGCCCAGAATTCAAGCCCTAGGACTAGCAAAAAAAATTCTCGTGCCAAATTTTCTGACTAATACATGGCTCCAGTCTTTCAGAGGAAGCGTCTGGCAGCCACAGGTCTTCCAGAGAACTCACATAGTTCTTCAACTAGTCCTACTCTCCCCACTCAGCTTGGCCCTCTCTTGCAACTAGTAACTGTTTATATCACAGGACTTTGAACTTGAGCGGGGAGCCACAGAAGCTTCAAGTGGGCATCAGACAGAAGCAATATGACTGGAGTGTAAGGGTCTGATTTTTTTTCAACTGGAAAAAAATATTCTCCTCTACAAGAGAAAGGCCTTTCATCAAAGCCTATAATCAATATTAGGATGGTGTTTTGTTGTTCTCCATCAAAGCTCCTTTATGACTTCAGAACAAGGAAGTCAAGGCATTTCTGTTTTCTTTCAAAGCGGAAGAAGCGTGAATGAACCTCAAGTTGCATACACTGAGAATGGGAGCACAGAGAGTCCAGGAGTTAGAAAAAGAACACATCATCCAGTCAGACTGGGGTGGGAGGCAGTGAAAGAGAGAATCTAGGAATCTAGGAAGCAGCACCGGAAAAGCTTCCACCATTCTGGAAAGCTAAGTTAGGATCACCTTTCAAGAGGACAAGAGAAATACAAAGAGACAGAAGTATCTGCTCCCTGTGCAGAAGGCAATGTTCTGAATTATATTCGCATGTATTGACAGTCTCCTCCATGAAGCCAGATCTTAGAATTCCTTACTGATGGATGGTGGCTGCCTAAAACTCTTCAGCTTTCAGATTTAAATAAATCTGGAAAAAATATCTGAATAAATCTGACCTTTCAGGTTTCAATCAAAGTGGTTCCAGCTGGC
Source organism: Perognathus longimembris pacificus (assembly GCF_023159225.1). Lineage (NCBI taxonomy): Eukaryota > Metazoa > Chordata > Mammalia > Rodentia > Heteromyidae > Perognathus > Perognathus longimembris. The sequence continues at coordinate 57,485,186 of NC_063168.1, read as the reverse complement.
TAGATCCAGGTGCTTCTGACAAGTGCTTTGCGTCTTCCTCCCTCCACTATGATTGCTGGAAATTCTTAGAAACATAGTATTCCTGGACATTGCTTGGGTAAATCTCCCCTTTCATAGAATTCCTATACTCAAAACAAAACAAAACAAAAAGCAAGAATTCTTGTACTCCACTGTATCTTCCTTTCTGCAGCCTATTCTATTCTCTACCTCACATAAATCCACACCTGGAGTTCAGTATCTTTTCCTTATACTTCCAAAGCATCACTTAGGTAGGTAGATATAAAGAGTAGATTTTATGGAGGATCTTGGAATGCTAGCAAGGAAGGCATAGCACTAGCAAATCCTGCTAGAACATAGAAGTTCTCACCTGCATCCCTTTCTCTGTTTCCTGCATCTTTCTAGGTCCTCATTCCCAACACACCTTCTCCCTTCTCCCCAGATCATTCTTTCTGGCTTTGGTTGATGGGGTAAGGCAGAGAGGACAGAGAAGTGTCTTCACTTTAAATTGCCCTTGCTTTCATCATTTGTGTACAATGGTTTTGGCTTTGATGCCAACCAACCCAGTAAATTCTCCAAGGTTACTCTTGAATACCAATAAAAAGAGTTCAAGATGTCATGTAAAATACAGTCCCTCCTCTAGTAGTTTTCTCATTCTTATCAATATTAAGCCTACTCTTCTGGTCCATGCTGACCTTTGCTCTGTAGTTGCACTTTTTTAAGATAGTGAGAGTTGGACAGAAATGAGAACAAAGTCCTGTTTGAGGAGCAAACTCTCCTGATTGGGTATCTTGTTGGTATATTAGCTAAGGAGGTATAATCTGTGGTCCCATTACAGTCCCACCCCCATCTGTCCACCCTTCCATGTTTAGGGTCAGGAGAGAAGTTGTTCTCTTTGGAAGCAGGAACAAGGAGGAGCTGATATACTCCATTTTGGTGAGTCCATTCAAGCACTGTCCAGGGAAGAAGGTATGAAAGACCCTTGATCTGTCTAATCTAGGAATACGTTCTCATCTATTATGGCTCTTCCTGTGCTTCTCCTCACTGCCTTAGAAAATGTAAGTGGACCATAATCAAGAGAAGTGTTCATCAGGCTAATACTTGGATTTGGTCTATTTGGCAGTACATATAAATTGTTGTTAAATATTAAACCAATATTTTGATTTCATAAATCTTCCCCTTCAGAACCCAGTCAGCATGCGTCAGTATACCAGCCCCACCACACATAGGATATTTGCCTGCATTTGATCTTCTGCCATCTCTTGGCAGTATGTATAAATTATTGTAAAATATTAAACCAACGTTTTCATTTCGTGAATCCTTCTCTTCAGAACCTCATCAGCATGAATCAGTAACCCAGCTCCATCCTACGTAAGGTATTTACTTGCATTTGGTCTTCTGAGCAATACATTCGTGATTATAAAATATTAGACCAGCATTCAGTTTCATAAGTCCTTCTCTCCAGAACAGTTAGCATGAATCAGTATCCTAGTCCAATTAGTCCTAGGATATTTGGTACTAAAACAGAAAGACCAAGGTCTTAACCTGGGCCTCAGTGCATTCACCAGGTTAAATTTCACATGGCACTGTGAAGCTTCTTCACAGTGAGAAACCTAGTCTTGTTCAGGCAACACTCCTCTTACTTCTCTGTGAGTCTCCTTCTTCAGTTCAGGAAATAGGAACTACTTTGAGGATTTCAATCAGGAAGGGATTAAATTCAGAGACTCTGCCCTTTACAAGTTCACCAAAAGGGCTGAAGGATAAGATTGCAGACAGGTCCTCCTGAAATAGTCAAATCCCCAGAGAAAAACAACTGGTCCACCATGGGAGTGACTCCTCTGAAACTGTCACTGTCATTATAGAAGCAAAGGCCACTGCCCTGCCAGCTGATTTTCTCACTTGGGAACCTGGGGACTGGACATTCAAATCTGTAATTAATCAGAAGCCATATCAAGTATCTGTGGACCACATCACTCCTTGTCTGCCCCCAAGATGCTGAAGAGTAAACTCTAGAACCAGGGGTAAGAATGTCATGTTTCTACAGCTTTCTTTGTAGGAAAAGAGCCTCTATTTTATCTTTAACTTTTCTTTAGACATTATACAAATGCCAAATTTCACAATTAGAAAAGCCAGTTTTATATCTTGAATTCTAGAAAGTCTAAGAAAGGTCGTTTTTAGCCTCCTAGCTTTTCCAATGATGATAAGAATGCTGAGATGAAGGCAAGGTGACCCAGTTCACAGCATCCTGGAGAGATGCGACACTCTTGTTTTACAGATGACCTCTCCCAGTGTTAAAGGGGAACAGGTGAGTTCATACCTAAAATGAAGAAAAACTAGAATTCAGAAACACATACTCTACCACTGTGAGGCTCACATATGCAGGCAATTTATTTCCTAGGCATGAGGTAACTGCCCCAATTCAATCACAATCTTCTATGTTGGCTTGCTTCTCCTTGTACCAATACCTATGCAGGATCTGGGAATACAGAGAAGGAATGAGAAATGAATACATTAATATGTGTGACTTTTAACAATGTTGGGCCTCTTCCATGGATTCACCCAACTTCTCCCTCTGATACCTACTCTGTCCCTTCTTTGTGCGTCTCATTTCCTAAAAATCTTTCCAGACATCACACTTTCTGCCTAGTCCTTTACTCAATTTCAGCTTAAGCTTCTGGGTGTGTGATACTCACAGATTTCTCCTTTGAGTGACTGGACTCTCATCTGCATGACAGCCTACTTGGCTTCTCTTCTTCCCTGCCTGAGGACCACCAATCATCCTGTATTTATGAAACAACATCAAAACAATAGTATCTGAAAATTGAGGTCAGAGGTAGGCAGAGGTCAAATCTACCTAGCTGAGAGGCCATAGTAAAGAGTTTGCTTTTTATTCTAAATGTGAGATCATTAAAGGAGACTGTGATAATTTGACTTCTTATTATGTTGAGATATTATGGATGCTGCATGGGATAAGCCACGATATCTGTGCATGCATGAGTGTGAGTGTGCTCTTTTTTGCTCAGAATTGCCTTGGCTATCCACATCTTTTGGATCCTCCAAAAAATTTTAAGATTAAATTTCTCTACCTCTGTGAAGAATAACATTAAGTTTCTGATGAGTATTGCATTGAATTTGTGGATCACTGTTGGCAAGATGATTTCTCACCATATTAATTCTGCCAGCCAATGAACATGGGAGGAGATCTTTCCACTTTTTAAGATATCCTGTTCAAATTCTTCAAAAATTTATAGTTTTCATTGTAGAAGTCCTTCACGTCCTTGGTTAAATTTATTCCTAGATATTTTTGAAGACTACTGTGAATAAAATTGTACTCCTAATTTCCCTGTCATCCTGATAATTATTGTGTTTTCTGTGTTTATTATGCATTCTCTACATCGTCAAAACTCTTTATTAGTACTAGGAATTTTGGTGTGGAATCCTTATGATCCTTGAATATAGGATCACATTTTCTGTAAGTAAGGATAGTTTGACTTCTTCCTTATTTGGAATTTTTCTTGCCTCTTTCTTTGTCAGTAATACAAGTGCTATATTGAATAAGAGTCAAAACAGTGAACATCTTTATTTAGGTTCCTTATGCACTTAAGTTTCCAACTATCATTGTCCTGGGGTCTATATGTGTTTTTAAGTCTGTTAGCACTTGTTTAACAAAATTGGGAATCCCAACATTTGGTGCATAGATCAAGAGTTACCTTTGTTAAGATGATGTATCTCTTCTGTCTAATATTTCTTTGAAACCTTTGTTGAATATGTAAATATGGACACCTGCCTGCTTTCAGATCTGTTTGCTTAGAACACTTTTTTCCCAACCTTTTACCCAAGCTAGTGTTTGTTTTCGTCAGATGCGTTTCTTGTAGACAAGAGGTGGTTGGGTCATGCATTTTCATCCAAACATTTCAAATGGCCTTCAGCCATGCTACTAGGTTTCCCTTCTTACTCAAGTCACTCTGCTTTCTTCTTTCCCTACCCCCAGAAAGAATCTAACCCCTAGCCACCTATTCTCCACTGATGACATCACTTTTTGTTTCATGGAGAAAACAGAAGCAAATACCTCATCTTCCTACCATGACATCCACCAAACAATCTGCAATAGCCTCCCTCCTGTCACAGGACATGACCAGTTCTACTTTATCTCAGGCTCTCTCCTTACAGAAATACTTCCTGGTCCCAGAACAATTCCAGTGGCTGTTCCTCGTCTCCATCCTCTTAGCAGAAGCACTCCTTGAAAGACTTGTACCTGTTTATTTCTTCATACCCTTACTTTCATTTCTCTCCTCAGTCACTCTACTCTACCTGACCACAGAAACCATTTTTATGAGGAACAGCCAAGGCTTCTATCTCATCAGCATCAGTACTCAATTTTCTTCTTTTATCTGATTCAATTCTTAACCAAGTCCTGTGTTCCCTTCAGCAGCATGGATATTAAAACTGTAACAACACAGAAAAGATTAGCATGGTTCTTGCTTGAGGATAACATGCAAATTCATAAAGCATTCCATGTTTTTGGAAGCTAGAACTAATTTACAAATGTAGTAGTGAACACTTCAAAGTTGTATGCAAGTGTACACAAATGTATTAGCCAAAATATGCTATTTTCAGGGGAGAATTTAAACAGTGCAATTCCTTAGAAAAGTTAACTCACAGTCCAAAAAAATGATTACCAGGAAATTAGTATTTACAAGATAGGGGGTGAGGCCAAGGGAAGGGGATCAGATGACTGAAGAGAGGAAACAGGGAGGATACAGTCACAAAAATCTATGCATTTCCTACAAAATTTAAAAAGTTAAGGGTAAAGGAAGGGTTGGGAGGGATAAACAGAAACGATAAAAGGGATGACATCAATCAAGATGCACTATATTTATAAACTAATTTATTGAATGATAATTCCTTTGTACAACTACTTGAGGATAACTTTTTAAGATAGAAAAAAAAGTGTTGGGGATTCATCTTGACCTTAAGGGGGGGAAGGGCGATGACAGCGCTCCCAAGACTCCGCCCTTCCCCCAGCCCTGGGGCAGTGTGGAAGTGAGCCACACCTATCTCCTTCTGGGTCCAGAACCAGAAGGGATAGCTTTGAGACCATCCCCCACCTTGCGCCAGCAAGCATGTATGCTCCCTTTTCGCGGGCTTTGCCCAGAGGGCGGTACTATGGGAAATGATGTTAGCCCATGAGGGAGGTCCTTGGGAGCTGCTCTTGGACGGACAAGCTTGCCAGCCTATCGCCAGCTCATGCTCAATCCTCGTCATCACTACTATATTACTGTGAGCCCCTCCCGATTAAAACGGATTGCTCTCCGAAGCGTCTCCAAGATCCATCTGCACCTGGCTTCCTTGGTGGGTAAGGAGGGAGGAAAAGGGGATCTCGTTCGGCCGCGTGCACTTTAGGCTTGCCCGTGTCCCTTCGCTCCACCTTGGCCGCCCGCAGGTCGGGCGCCCAGGGGAGAGGGTGAAAAGGGGAGCACTGATAAGGGAGTAAGCTTAGCATTCCCGCACCAGGGGAGGTAAATCTAGCCTGGCAAAAAAGGTCCTCACTTTAGTAATGGATTCTCTTGTCTGTTATCTCCTACCTCTCTGTTCCTTCTCAATCTCCTTCCTGGTTCCTATTCATCTTAAATTCTAAACCCTGTTGTTTCCCAGAACTTAGGCTCAAAATACCTTTTATTCTCACTTCCGTGGTTATCTCAAATAGTATCATTATTTAAGCTATCATTTACTTATTAACTTCTAAATTTACATCTTTTGATTGGAGAATTAAGTCCACTGATATTGAGTGTTAACATTGAAAAAATATCTAGTAACTCCTGCCATTTTCCTCCCAAAGTTTAGTTTTGTTTCTCCCTGATGCTCTTATGTTTATGTGCTCAGCTGAAAAAATATGTTTTCTCCACCTTTTAATGTTTACCTTGATCTCCTATATATAGGATAGCTTTTTTTTCAATAGTGCTGATTAATGATGCTAAGTTGCTTTCGTTTTTTGTTATGAAATTTTTTGATTGGCCTTTATGCTATGAATGAAATCTTTTCTAGGTATTATACTCTGGGTTGTTAGTTGTTAACTTTCAGTGCTTAAAATATATTATTCCAAGCCTTCCTTGTTTTTAAGGTTTCTGCTGAGGAAACTACTTCTGATGGCTTTCCCTCATAAATGGCCTGTTTTTTTTTTCTCTTTCTCTCCCCCATTCTCTCTCTCTCTCTCTCTCTCTCACACACACACACACACACACACACACACACACACACACACACACACAGAGCTGTTAGTATTTTTCCTTATTCTCTGTGCTTATTGCTTTAACAATAATTCATGGAGAAGTTATTCTCTGGTCTGACCTGTTGGGTGTTCTAAAAGCATACTGTAATCTGGATAAACTTCTTTTTCAGAATTCAGTGTTTTCCATTATTGCTCTATTAAATATACTTGCCACGGCTTTAGCTATTCTCTCTTCTTCCTCAATGCCTACCATACATAAATTTGGCCTTCTGTTTGAATCCTGAATTTATTGCAAAGTCTATTCACATTTCCTTGATCATTTTCTCCATTTTTTCTTCCTTTTCTTTTTTTTTAAATCAAAAAGTAATCATCAAGTTTAATTTGAAGAAAAACAATCAGAAATGGTCTGTAGGAACAGTGGAGCAAATCACTCCTGAGGAGTCTAGCAGGTTGGTGATCAAGTTTATTAGAACAAATGGAGAAAAATAAGAATGCCATTTAGCTGAACAACTGTAAGACATTTGCAAACCAACTCATCTTGGGATGGAGGAATCTTTGGTCATGTCTTAGTATAAAAAAATATGCATGCTTCTCTCTCTGAATCTTTTGTATGTTTGAAGATTCAATTGTACAGTCTCCTACTTTCTACACAGGATAAATTCTTTGTTTCAGCCAACTCTCAGAGGAGGAGCAATGAATACAACACCATCTCCCCGGACAAAGAGCATTGGGATATTCCGTTTTGTTGATTTGTTGTATATCTCTTCATACGTCTCCTCATCAATTTCTATGGTAGTCACGGTTTCTTCCACATCTCCCAGTATCATATTTAAGTGCTGGTCATAAGCATGTAATCTGCCTCGAAGCTCTCGGTCATTCCTCATCTTCACATAAATACACTCATCAAGGCTGAGCCTGATGAGATCTAGGGGCTCCTCTACAGTATTGGTAGTTTGTTGCTGGTCCACGTCATCTGCCATGTTTCAAACCCTCTTTCTTCCTTTTCTGTTCATATATTTTGTCTTCAAGACCAGAAACTCCCTTGACAGTATGTAGTTCAGTTATGAAGAGGAATGATAATACCAGAACTTGCAAATGGTCAGAAAAGATAAGAAAATGGTAAGAAGGAGATGCAAGAAAAGAGAAATGAAGGAAAGAAGGAAGGAAGGAACGAAGGAACGAAGGAACGAAGGAACGAAGGAAGGAAAGAGAAAGAGAAAGGGAGAATGAGAGAAAGAGAAAGAAAGAAAAACAAAAGAAGGAGAAAGAAAGAAGAAAAGAAGAAGGAGAAGAGAGGAGGGAGAAAAAAATTCAAGGAAATAAATGAACAAAGAAACCAGAATAAAAAAGTCCCTGAACAGTTTTCTCTCCTTGGTGAGGATAAAGCTTTACAACTGAGCTCTATCATCAAAATAGATCTGCACTTCCACTTCCAAGTCTAACTTTGGGATATTGTTTTAAATGTAATTAATGTGTGTGTGTATGTGTGTGTGTGTGTGTGTGTGAGAGAGAGAGAGAGAGAGAGAGAGAGAGAGCACTTTGCTCTCCTGAAACCCACTGTCGGCCTTGTGCAGGTTGTACTGTAGGTAAAGTGCAGAGAAATTCACTAAGACTTCTGTTTGATGGGAAGAGTAGCCCCTCTGCCATTTTGTTTTCAGACTATTCCAGGCTATGAGGAGCCCGCATGGTTAGCTACCATCCTCTCAGGGATGTATGTGTGGTACTCTGCCACTGCTGAAATTCTCTTCTGATCTCATCCACTTGGACCCACTGGGTTAGAGCAGTCAGGCCTACTGGAAATAGTTGAAAAAGTTCAGCAGGTCCTGCTTTTCCTTATTCCAATGGAGCCTGAGACTTGGCCACTGCTGTTCCATGAAACATCACATGCCTTGGAGGCAGGTACTAGCCACTGACCTAGTTCCATCTTGTGGAGCTGTGTGCACCATTGTTGTTCCTATAGTTTTGAGCTAGTGTGACACCAGGTGATAGGTGACTCATCTAGTTTCACACTGAGCCAGAAGGCGCAGCCACAGTTCTACCTGACTTTTCCTTAAGCTAGATTCCAAGTTTTCTGTATAGTTTAACTGTTCCATCAATAGATCTGGTACATATGTCAGACCTGGAAGGAAAAAAAAAAATCCCATAAGGACCTGGAACTCACATCTTGCTGCAGAGGCTGCAGCCTCCCCCTCAGAGGGTATTCTCCTACCTAGCTTCCAGAGCAATGACAGTGTTAGCAACAGTCCATGGAACCAAGGAGAGACATGCAGCCTGGACATGAGTGATAAGAAATGGAAATGTGGTGGACCTCAGTACAGAGAATCTAGTGAGATATTTTTGGGCTTGAGGAGGAATGTTTTTTTTTAAACAATGAATTCTTGTGATGACATAGTTTGTGTGATTTAGAATATCCTATGACAGGTGAGCAAACCACAGTATTAAGCCAAATTCCTACTTGCTTTTTTTTAACCCCCCTCTACCTGCTTTTGTAAATAAAATTTTGTTGGGATATACATACTTGTTTTTTTATGCTTTAGACTTAATGGTGGAGTTAGGTATTTGCAATAGAGATCACAATGACAGCAAAAACTGAAATATTTACTCTCCAACCCTTTACATTAAAAAAAAAGCTTGCTGACCTATCATACTTTCCCACTCATGCCCAAGCCAGTGAGGAGTAGACCATCCTCTCATTTCTGGTGCAGCCACACCGGAAGGCAGGGAAGGCCTCTGGCACACAGCAACTTTTTGCGACAGGGATTTCTCAAACTCAAAAGCTGCTAGTGAGAACTGAGACTTGATTATTTCTTTAAGGCAATGTGGCATATCTTGGACAAAGGTGTGTGTGTGTGTGTGTGTGTGTGTGTGTGTGTGTGTGTGTCTTTGTCTTTGTGTGTGTGTGTGTGTGTGTGTGTACTCATGTACTATGAACCCAGTGTGTGGCATAAAGGAATTAAAATGAAACTGGAAGTTAAGAACCCCAGCCCCACTCACACAGAACTCTACACCCAGCTGTTAAAAAGGGCTGGCCAAAGAACTTCACCTTTTCTTTTTAGTGACACCTTTTTTTTTTCTTTTTTTTTTTATTTTTTTGGCCAGTCCTGGGCCTTGGACTCAGGGCTTGAGCACTGTCCCTGGCTTCTTCCCGCTCAAGGCTAGCACTCTGCCACTTGAGCCACAGCGCCACTTCTGGCCGTTTTCTGTATATGTGGTGCTGGGGAATCGAACCTAGGGCCTCGTGTATCCGAGGCAGGCACTCTTGCCACTAGGCTATATCCCCAGCCCTAGTGACACCTTTTTGTCACTATAATGAAACTCCTGATACAAATACTTTTTTTAAAAGAGGGCTATTTAGCTCACACTTTTGAAGGCTCAAAGGCCAAGATTGGGTGGTCCCATCCATATGGCATCTGGTGGGGCCAGTAATGGCAAAACATAGCAAAGAGCATGTACTAACAAGTAGTGTCTCTCAAAGAGGAAGCAGAGAAAGACTGAAATCCCAAAATTCCTTTGAAAGGCAAGTGTCCAGTTCAGTTATGGACCTCCTACTCAACTCTACCTCTTAAAGGCTTGACAGAACTGGCCAATGATCAAGCCTTCAATCACCATAGGCCCTTAGGAGACACTCAAATGATTCCCGAACCATAGCAGTAACATCCCTCAGGTCATGAAGTCAGTAAGTAAAGAAACCAGATTCTAATCCAGGAAAGCTACACCTCTAAGCCCCTACACCAGATGGCATTGCCCTAATGTACCATTCACTTCATTTACAAGGTATATTCCTTCACTAATTAAGCACCTGGGAAGTGCCAAGCCCTACATGGCAGAAACAGTGAGTGAGGCTCACTGTCCTTCTCATTCGTCCTTCACAAATGAGAGACACTGATTTTCCCCCCTGCTTCTTCACACAAGCCCATTACAGAAAGCCATATGTATGTGGGAAAATCCCCTCAGTAGTTCTTCTAAGAACAATAACTGAATGCCTTCCTGGACACAGAGAGGAACAGGTGCAGTAGCTAATTTGTCAGTCTTGGGAAAGTTAGAGCAGATAATAACTTCTGGAAATGTCCACAGAAGACTCAGTGATTAAATCAGGTGTGAAACAGTGAGTGGGTGTTTGCAAGTGGACAAGGAGAGGAAAGGCTGCCAGATGGAAGCAGCCAGTTCACAAATGCAAGGGCCTGGGAACAGGACAGCATTGCTCCCAGTATGGCTGGAACTTGCTGTGACTAGACTGAATCATGCACTGTTGATGGATGGTGCTGTCCAACCAAGACATTGGGCCTGCAGACCTGAAGCTCTTACCTTACCCCCATTCATAGTCTGATCAGAGCTACACTGGAACTATAGCCTAGGACCATGACTCTGTTCAGTACCTTTGCCAAGAGACTCCTCAGACTCCCTACCCAGTGGAGATGATGAAGCTGAGTCTTCAGGATTCTTGTGCAACCATAAAAGAAAGTCAAATGGTAGAAAGGGCCATTGGCATGCTCAGAGATACAGATGGCCACGAACTCCATTAATTCTACAACCACTGGTTGACCTCTGTTGCTCTTCTTCAAGACACTATACTTGCTTCTGAGCTACCAGGATTCAAAATTACTACAATCATTCTCCCAACAGATTAGTACTTGGCTTTTAACAAACATCATGTGCAATGATGTAATCATGTGACAAAGACATACATTGGCCTAGGTATTCTGGAGTCTGTAATCCAATATCAAATATATGAATTAAATAACTTATCTCACAAATAAACTCAGGTTACACAGATGGAAAGTGGTTCCTGCTGAGAGTAAGCAACATTTAAGCTCAGACTAAGCAAAAAGGAAAAGGAAAATACTTCCAGAGAAAGGAACAGCATGCAGGAAGACACAGCAGTGTTTGTTGATGAACTTGGGGAAAGACCAGTGTGGTTAGTGCACAGTGCAGAAAGCAGCTGATTGAAAAAAAAAAAAGAGTGTAGGGGCTGGGAATGTGGCTTAGCGGTAGAGTGCTTGCCTAGCATGCATGAAGCCCTGGGTTTGATTCCTCAGAACCACATAAACAGAAAAGGCCAGAAGTGATGCTGTGGCTCAAGAGGTAGAGTGCTAGCCTTGAGCAAAAAGAAGCCAGGCCATGAGTTCAAGCCCCAGGACTGGCAAAGAAAAAGAAGGAGGAGGGGGAGGAGGAGAGGGAGGAGGAGGGGGAGGAGGAGGAAGAGGAGGAGGAGGAGGAGGAGGAGGAGGAGGAGGAGGAGGAGGAGGAGGAGGAGGAGGAGGAGGAGGAGGCTATTTGAAATAGGAACTGATGTCATACATTGCACATTCAAGAGTAGACACATATTACCCAGGAAGTATTCAAAGATCTATGAGAATAGTATATTCAAACTCTAAAAACAAGGGGGTAGGGGCCATGGACTTTTCCTCTAGGAAAGTCAAGTCATGAAAACTAATATAAGACTAACAGGGTCTGTCCAGGAAAATAAAGCATGAGGGAAGCCTTTGTTGATTAAGATTTTTATCATTTAGAATCAATTAGGACTGGCCTGAACAAGTTGGAATGGAAGGTCATGCTCAACTTTCCCCCCACCTAAGTGTGTTACTCCTGACTCATTGGCCAAGAAACCTATAGACATACCAGGTGTAAATTATCCTGAGAACATAAGAATACTCTGCAATTATTCCAATTAGTGAAAGCTGTTCAGCCACTTAGACCTTACAATTTAGAAAAGCCAGTGCCCCTCACAGTGTCTGTAGCAGATAAGGGCACTGCTGTTGTCTCTGGCCAGCAATTATAACACAGAACCCCAAGAATAAAGCCATGTTCTCCTCTTCAAATATCTACTCTCCTTTGAGAAATAGAATTGGGCTTACTACTGAGCCCAAGTTGATACCAAATGCCTGACCACAGATCCAAAATATCATTCCATCACAGCTGCTCATTAGGGGGGGGGGGGAAGGGGCTCGGCTCTGAAATTGTTTGCAGCACTGACTCTGCCCCACAGCATAAAATAATGAAGCAGATAGGGTCCTGAACATCAGCTGAATGAACAGGTGGCCAGGTTGAGTCACAACTGATTGTTTTTAAAAGATATGCAGTCATTCTCCAAGATTCAGCTGCCTTCTGGCCAGACCAACAAGCAAGCTGAGGATCTTTCCAAGCCTCCAATAGTGACACTAACTTTTGTAGTTTGTCTAGATAGATGGCACCAGATTTCGTTTTACTATTGGTAGGAAGAGGACCTTCCAGAGGCTTCTGCTTAGACCTTCCTACTTTAATAGCCTACAACCCATTTGTCAGGAAACCGACATGGAATTTCTGCCCGTTACCAATAAGTGTGTTTCAATCATACATTCATACATACATGGAAAACATTAAGGTAAATCAAGTGACTTTCTCTGACCACTGTAAAATGGAATTAGACCAAAACTACATTCATCACCCAACTCCATAAGCCCCCACTCTCTGAGCCATCATGACCAGAGTGAATTTTGGATTTCTTCAACTTTCTTGCCTATACCCCTCAAATATATTACTTCTCCTTTCTTAATTCACTGTCATTCTGATTTGCGGATGAAGGTACTTTAGGGGGAATATTAGAGGAATACTTCCTCTATAGGACTAGGATAATGTCACAAGAACTTTCCATGGAAGGCTCAGACTCCCTCTCACTCAAAGGCACCAGGTCTCTGAAGCAGCTGATGTCGGGGATTAGAGAGAAAGGACACAACCCTCTACCCTGATCACAGGTTGACAGTACTGCTGCCTGTTGCTCAGATCAAATTTTTTTCTGGTTATATTTCCAGTTCACTTGGCTTCCCAGCTACCAGTTCTGAAGAATCTAACCAAGAGAGGTGTGCAGAGAGCACACAGAAAGCTGTGGTGATCCTGGCATCCAAAAGACTGAGGCAGAAAGATCTCAAGTTCAAGGCCAGCCTGAGCCACATAACCACTCAGCCTCAAAATTAAAATAAGCCAGGTGCCAGTAGCTCATGCCTATAATCCTAGCTACTTGGGAGACTGAGAGGGGTCACGATTTCATTTCAATAAAGAGAAGCTAGATGCAATGACACAAATTTATACTCCCAGCAATTTCATAAAGCCTACAGTGGAAGGAACATGGCTAAATTGTATGCCCAGGAAAGAAGTTAGACCCTATCCTAAAAATAACCAGTTTAAAAAAAAAACAACTGTACTGGAGATGTGATGCAGAACTATAGTGCCAGACTAGCAAATATGAGACCCTCCGTTCAAACCTCTAGTGGCACCCAAAAATTAACTAATTAATTAAATGAATAAAAATTAAAAATACAGATCAACCTTCACACTGAGGCACAGCATTGTGATCCCTGCTCCATCCTGGTTGACCATTTCAGTGACTGGGCCCACTTTACCCCAGCAATTTAGATGATGCCTCACGGTTCAGCCATTCCTAGAGTGCATTTCTATACATTGGTGGAATTTGTCACTTTCAGCTGCAGCCTGCAGGAGACAGACACCAGACAGCTTTTAGAAATGGTTTTATTCCACTCATGGGCATGTTTGTTAATGGTCTCAGACCTCCTAGGGACACAAAGAAGGGTCTCACCTGAAACATGTATTCCTACTTGCTCTCCAAAATTTTGTATTCCTGCTTTTCTATTACCCAAAGAAGTGGTGGACTTTAACTTCATTAAAGTAAGGCACTGTTCTGTCTCGGTTTTACTTTACTAAACCAGCAACTGTCCCAGGTGCTCAAAGTAACACATGGACTAAAAAATCTCTAGTAATGGGGCCCATGTTCCTGATAGCTAATACTGGGTCCATTGGAGCTTACTCAGAGAAAATAAAACAGTTTAGATATTTTCATTACAGAGGGACTTAATACAGTAGGCATTATTTAACAACTGTTAAAAAGACTTCAGTGAGGAGAAATAGAGAAATATGTTGTTGGCTGAGGGCTACCTACATTCAGGGAAGGAAATCTACTTCCTTCAGTCTGTTGATTTAAATGTTAATCTCACCCAGAAGTACCCTCACAAATAGATTCATTTTCCTGGCTCGGTAGTATCTGATACTATCAATTTGACTAGGTCATTAATGTTACCCAGCTAGCTGGATAGACATTATCTGGTCATACACATTTGTGTCCATGTTCTTTCTTCTTCTAAAGATGCCAGCTATAATGACTTAGGGCACAATCTAATGACCACACTTTAACTTAACTACTCCTCTAAAGACTATCTCTAAACATAGTCACATTTTGAGATACCAAGGTTTAGGATTTCAACATGTGAATTTTGATGGAACAAAATTCAGCTAACTACCCCAAAGGAGCCCACACTTGTCTGCTTTACAACCCACCACTCCTGGGAGCTGGGAGCATCTTCGTGGAAAGCCTATACTGCCACTCAAAGGTTTTATCTCTGTACAGATATACCCTTGCCCATGACTTCTGCCATTCCACTGAGGCACTCAGGAGCCAATGGTCTCTGACATTACAGCATAAGACATGCTGGAACATTGTCCATGGCCAGCAAGAGCATTCTGCTGGAGACACTACCAGAAACAGAAGAGCTTCACTCTTTCCTGTGATTTTTGTGTGAGTACCTTCCCTGGCAGAATGCTAATGCATTTCTACAAACCCTGATTTCCAGCTTTTGCAGCACAGGAGAAAACGTAGGAGGCACAGAAGCTTTCCTAATAATCCTTGAGCAGGTGTGAAGGAACAGAGGGGCAGGCTACATGGATACATAGATCAAAACATTCCAAAAAGAGCACATCCTAGACTACAGCCCCAGGTCCCTGACTAGACTAGCAACTGCAAATATCTAAGGTGGGATCATGCTTGATTCTTTCCAGGAACTGGAAGGCCCATAGGCCTGAGTGGAATGGACAAAGGATAGCAGACGGTTGAGGAGAGCAAGACTGACTCCATCTTGAATTCATTGAGAGCTCCCCCACCATTGGGAATTGAAAAAAAAAAAAAACCTAATTAGCTTGTTGCTTAAGTGTTATCTTTAGTAACCACTTCCCTGTCAAGAAATAGCCAGTGTTTATAAATGTTAAAACCACCCAAACTGTTTGGAAAGTTCCCACTTACTGTACTAAGATTGTGTAATTTGCTTGGTCACCTACGTTGTGGTTTTTGCCTTTATAAGCCCAGTTCGAGAACTAGTTGGAGTCACAGTTTCAGCTCCGGAGTCTGCTGCCTCTCTGGCCAGTCAGTTCACTTTTGACTTCCCCAATAAGTCTTTATTTAAGACTGTCTCTGCATGGTGGACTCTGGAGGGATGTGGGTTCGAGTCCCACTTGGGGTACCTCCCCATAACACAGACCAAGATGAAAGTAGAGACATAGTTAGGGAACTTCATCATAGAAGATCTTGTCATGTGAGAGAAAAATTAATCATATCATACAAATTAGAACTTTTTTGTGTGGTCCTAGTGCTTGAATTCAAGGCCTGGGTGCTGTCCCTTTCTTGATCAAGATTAGTGCTCTACCTCTTAAGCCAAAGCTCCACTTCCAGCTTTCTGAGATTATCTGGAGATAAGAGTCTTACAGACTTTCTGCTGGGCTGGCTTTGAACCACCATGCTTAGATCTCAGCCTTTTGAGTAGCTAGGATTTCAGGTGTGAGCCACTGGCACTTGACTGAGCAAGAACATTTTAAGAGCCAAAGAGATGATGTTACTAATCATTGTACAAGAGCAATAGGCATAAAATGAAGTACACCAAACAAACCAAGATGTGACCATTCTATATGTAAGTCATAGTAAGAAATTCTTTTTTTTTCTCTGAATGATGATAAAAGCCATTGAAGAATTTAACAAGATTGACATGATCTCTCTTCACATTCTTGAAGGACCCACTTTGTGTTTTGTGTTAGAAATGGAAAACAAGAGGCCAAGAGTGCAAGTAGTTAGAAGCTACTACCTAATCATTGTGATTGGAATCAGAGAGAGGCTAGAAAATGATTGAAATGGGTTATTGATGGTAACACAATGTGTGGTACAAGTGGAGATGGCTCCAAGATAACAAGATGGCTCAGTAGCAATTCTTTTTCTTTTTTTTTTTTAGGTCCAAGACCTGGAGTAAAAGTCAGAACCTGACACTTTCACTCATTGGCTAGCGCTCTACCAACTGAGCCATGCCTCCAATCCCTCAATAGCAATTCTTAACACAAAAGCCAGAGTGGCCTTAGTTCCCTGGGTCTCTTTTCTTTCTATAGCCACTCCCCTGTTAACTTTATACAGAACCATGGATTTATTTTTGTTTTCATTTATGTGGTACTGAGGAATCAAATCCAGAGCCTCATGCATTCTAGGCAAGCACTCTACCACTAAGCCATATTCCCAGCCCAGATCCAAGTATTGCTGTTGCATTGGTTCATCTTTTATCCTTTGTCTTTCCATTTTGATGTTCCCCTTCCCTTCCTTAGTTCCCATAAACATATATATATACAATACCCAGGGTACCGAAATCAGTAACAGTGACATCAGGGGTAAAACCCTGGGGAAAAAGGACAGAAGAAAGTGGCATAATTTCAGATGGTACATTGAAACTAACAACGACAATAGTAAACCACTTATATTCTCAGCTTCTTAAACAGGCACTTCCTAATCTGTCATCCTCACCCTCATCCCTCAAAACCAACATCTCCCTTAACCAACTTCTCAACAGATCCCCAAGTGAATGGGGAACTTGTTTCATCTCTCTTTCCCTGTGTTTCAGTTAGTATGGGACATTAGAAAGGCTAGTGAGTCAGACATGGGATAGAATGGTAGCTCATCATAAAGTATCTCAAAGTCTTATATCTTCCATCAATAATAAGGACACAGTACATGCTTACCAAGGTTTTATGACACCAAATGTGATAAAAATACACAAAATACCACATTGTAATGACTTCTCAATAAATGTTTCTTTTCATGGTTTTCTTCTACTGTCATCTAGTATCTACTTACGCTCACTGTTTTTTAGCTCCCTTTCTTCTTGAATCAAGAGCCAACTTTGTAAAAAAAAAAAAAAAAAGAGTCAACTATGTTGTATACTCAGCCAAAGGAAAAACAAAGTGGAAACTGAAGTGCCATTTGAGATAAACTTGATTCTTTGGGTTCAGTTATGTTAAGGAGACATGGTTTAATTCCCCTACCTGTTCAGTCCGAAATAATATAGAAGCAGCCAATTTCTCCTTCTGACAAATGTAATGAGATCTTTGAAATATAGTTGTTCAAAGGGGAAAATGCAGTGTGGAGCTGATTTCATTTGATTGTATACTTATATCTCAGTGTCTGTAGAGATGCTATTTTGTTGAAATCAGAGTGCATTTGGCTCATGTCACATCTCTATTTATGTAATACAGTTAAGTGTAGTGAAAAGGAGAAAAAATACATATTCAGACCTTCTGAAAATAAATCTACTCTTAATATATGCCCCCAAATTTTATATATGAGAGGAAGCAGGGAGCAGTAGATAAACTTTTCTAAGTAAGTGAACAGCCTTGAGAAAAAAAGTTCCTGGAAATTTTTATACATGGAAAACATATGGCTGTAAATAAAAACTAGCAAATTACTGGCAAAGTTGCTTTGATTTTCAGCGTAGTTTGATCAATTACCTGATTTCACCTGTTACCAGGGAACTGAAACATTAAACCAACCCATGTACATTCAAGGGCACTTTTAGTCTTTTCTTGCATGGTATTTATTCTTGGTTTAATAATATAATTTTTGTTTGAGGCTTTCAAAAATGTAGTTTTGTGGAAACTTAAAAAAAAATGTAGTTTTGCATTTACATGTTCTGGCCAAGCACCAGTGACTCATGCTTATAATCCCAGCTACTCCAAAGGCTGAGATCTAGAGGATCAAGGTTTGAAGCTAGCTTGAGCAGAGGAATCTATGAGACTCTTATCTCCAAAATAACCAGCCCAAAGCAGGCTTGAAGTACGCCTCAAGTGATAGAGCACCACCTGAACAAGGAAATCTGAGCAAGGCCCTGAGTTCCCAACTCTCTACCCTGAATGTCAAACTGTAAGACAACAAATTCAGAATACGGACAGTTTCAGCTCTGCTGTGGATACTTGGTGATCAGAGCTGAAATATCAGAGTGTAGGAGACAGGTTATTCTGGGATCATTAGCCACTTAAACACTACACTTACGCCCTCCAGTGAAAGTCAAAGCCACAATTCCAATCAATTCAGATTTTGTAATAATTCTCTCCCAGTCTGTGCCGACTTTGCATGGAGAGTAGTCTACATCTTTGTTTCCTAGCACTGTACCTTTCTTCCTAGAATGAGGTACTTTGTCTACCTTGCTTGGTTAGTTATTTGTACCCTTAGAATATTGTGCACGTTACTTAGAAGATGTGTCTCATTAACTTCAGTGCTCTCATTACACAACATAGCACCCAGCACCTTATCATCATATAATGATATGACATACTGTACATAAAATGCACTTACCATAGTACCCAGCACATAGTGAACTCTCCTTTATCCTCTGCCTTCCCTTCTGATTGGTGGAAAGGATGGATTGCTGTGCAGATGTGTGGCCACCAGAGGGAGAAGTCCTTGGGGTATCCAGTAAGCACAGCACTGTAAACCTTAGGAACATGTTCCTTCTTTTTTGCATAGCTGTGGGGAGGAGCGCTTGAAGTAATTGGACTGAAGATACTGTCAAATCTGACAGCAAGCTGTAAGCATCAGGGTGTCCTGATAAGAAACATCTGGTGTTACCACACAGAGCCAGTTGTTTGTTTCAGAACCTCTTGTGGCTGAATCTTTTCTTCTCAAACACACCAAACTAAGCAAACTAAGACTAAACTCTGTGACTTAGAGTTGACTCTTGTTAAGAGTTCAGAATAGAAAACAGGGCATAAGATATCACAAGAAATGTACACACTGCCCTACTATGTAACTGTACCTTTTTTGTACAACACCTTGTCAAAACAAATTGTGTTCAATTAATAAATAAATTAAAAAAAAGAGTTCAGAATAGAACAGTTCACATACTTCTTACGAAATTAGTTTTCATAGTTTTTCTGTAAGACCTATCAGGCAAGCATCAATGGATACAACAGAGCATTGGTTAAATTCCACTCTGCCAAAACATGATGTACCTTTTCACACTTCTCAGGGCTGCAGTTACTGAGTCAGCAGTTTTATTCTTATTTGGGCAGATGGCCTCGTTTGTTTTTTCTTTGTTTCATACGGAAGGCAGTGAGTATATTTTTTATCCTACTTGTTTTCCTCCTCCCTCATTTTCCCCCGCTTCCCCTCGCCCCATTCTCTCCCCCATGAGTTGTGCAGTTGGTTTACACCATAGTTTTGTAAGTATTGCTGTTACATTGGTTTGTCTTTTTATCCTTTCTCTCTCAATTTTGTTATTCCCTTTCCCATCCCTAGTTCCAATACATGTATATACAATATCCTGGGTACTAAGATCAGTTACAGTGATATTGTTAGCTATGTCTCAGGCTGCTGGGTGCTGATTCAACAGGAATTTGGCAAGGCAAAGCTTAGTTGAAGGCAGAGCAGGCAGTTTTATCCCTAATAGAGCAGACCCTGCCGCTGTGCTCTGATTGGCTGAGCTCAAGCAACAGGATGTGGTTTAATGAACAGAAACAGGCTATAACTAAAATTCAGTGAGCTTGCTAAGTGATGAAGATAATTAATCTGTTGCTATGCTAGCTTTCAACAACAAAGTATTGGTAATACTGTTCCGTAAGACTTTTTCTGTTCTGTAATGTTCAACATAAAACTTTTCTAAAGCTGGCCCCTGCTGTAAAGTTATTTAGTTATATTTACCCACTTACTTTGAACTTATTTTGCTAGGTATTGGTCACACCTGTAACACCCTCCAGAGTTTCATTCTGTTTTACCACCTAGTTGTTAGATGGTCTCTAGTGAAGATCAAGACTCCCTGACCTTGGGTCTGGGGATATGGCCTAGTGGCAACAGTGCTTGCCTCGTATACATGAGGCCCTGGGTTTGATTCCCCAGCACCACATATTCAGAAAATGGCCAGAAGTGGCGCTGTGGATCAAGTGGCAGAGTGCTAGCCTTGAGCAAGAAGAAGCCAGGGACAGTGTTCAGGCCCTGAGTCCAAGCCCCAGGACTGGCCAAAAAAAAAAGACTCCCTGACCTGTTGTAACTGACACCTCTTGGAAGCAACAAGCCCCTGTAATTGACACCTCTTGGAAGTAAGGAGCCCCTGTTGTTAAGCTAGAAGGTATATAAGCAGCCTTCTGAGATGGCCCCGGACTGCATCATGAGATCCCAAACTGCAGTCCTGGCAGGTCAGTATTTTCTTGCTCAATAAAATCTTTTCTTTTAATTTTTTATCTGGGTGTCTCATTGACTGTTGATCCATGGACCACATAACACTTGTAAGAGGAGTTCTTAATTAAAGGATAGCAGGAATACAATGTAATCCACAAGAGCCAAGCCACCTGGCCAAAGAAGGCACTTTTCACAAAAACAATTCTTACAAGATTGACAGGAAGAAAGTGACACACCAGATCGACAGAAAGGGAGCAACCCTTTTGATAGAAAAGACAGCCTTTCTCACATTTTGAAGATGGGGAAATGTAGGAGGTATATAGAAGGCCCAGATAAATGAAAGGAAATAATAAACTTGCAGTTATGACAAACAGTTGACGTGCACAATAACACTTTGACCCTAAATAACACTGTAAGGGAAATATTATGATCCTTATGTCACAGGCTGGGAAAACAAAAATGAGTTACTTGCTCAAACATACATAGCTAAAAAGCAGCCCAGTTAAGATTCAAACTCAGATCACCTTACTCTAAAAGCTTGCCACATCCATAATATAGTTTGAGTATATGCCAAAATTCATAGGTTGGAAACTGAATCTCTATGGAAGCCGAATCTGTAAAGCCACATGCTAAAAGAAGGCAAGAGATGAGCTGTTTGGGGCTCATGACTTATAACTGAGTTGTGAATGTATAACTTCATTAATCGATTAGTGTTCTCAGGGAGGCTGTGCATTTGACAACTAAGTCTTTCTTTACATTGATGACTCAGTACTCAAGTTAAGTCTGGGTCTTAGTCTGTGATCTTCCTGCATGACTTTTTGCATCCTAGCTTCATCCCTAGCTTCATTTTTATTTATTATTCTTGTTTTTGCTTACCTCTACTTCGTATCTGTTCATAGTATACCCTCTTATAAACTACCTCAAGGAATCTTTTTTTTAATGAAAGAGTGTCTGAAAGAACTTGTGACAAAAGAAAGTATCCCTTCATGAATTAATGAGATTTAATTGGTGTTTGCTTTCTCATCAGTGCTGAAAACAGCATACCTCCTATAAGGTACAGTCGTTTGGTCTGGGGCCTGCGGAGTAAAGGGAAGCAAAGGCCATGAACAGGATAGATGCCTCCCCTACCCCAATGGGCCTCATGGGGCTTGTACAGTACCACCTACTTCTTACAACCATTACTTCACCCCTTCTCCCTGGGTCAGTACTACACAGCCCAAAAACCATCTTTATGAGGTGTGCTGACAGAAACACAAAGTATTCATTGTTAGGTTTAGCCATATGGCTTGTGTTTAAAGAAATCCAGCCTCTTATGAAAAAGGAGCTCTAAGAAGAGTTTGTCCTCTCTCTCTCTCTCTCTCTCTCTCTCTCTCTCTCTCTCTCTCTCTCTCTCTCTCACTTCTTTCCCCGGGAGCCTAAGGAAGTGACCAGGCAATCTGGATACAGGGAAAGGGGAGAAGTTTGCTCAAGGCCCCTGGATTCACTTCACCAAAAGTCCTCCACAGAACCTCCCATCTGCCTTCATTGTTGTCAGTTTGCAATGTGGGAAGGGGTAGTGCATATCCCTCTAAATATAACAGGTACTTACAAATGGCTTTTGCTTAAAAGTACTCACTCCTTACTTGGGCTCATAAATTAACTAAAAGCAGAATAACATCTTGGCATCTCTGCCAAGCTGTCTTCTTTCCTCTAAGTCTCTCTCTCTCTCTCTCTCTCTCTCTCTCTCTCTCTCTCTCTCTCTCTCTCTCCCTCCCCTCCCTTGCAATATCACATTGGATGCAGGAAAGGTAGGACTAATCAATACCATCTTCTGATAAGAGTGAAGCAATGCCTTTCTTATCATGACTAGGGACCACCTCACTATCCCAAGATGATGAACGACCGGACCAAACCTGTGACCAGAACTCTAATACTTATGCATATCTCTCACCTCCTTGTCCCAATTGTTCCTCTATGAAAACCTGAAGCTCATGTCAGAATCCCCAAAGAGAGAGTGGAGTGCTTCCTCTGCCTCTCCCTGCAGGGTGCCCATGCCACGTAATACGCCTTTCTCTGCCCCTCACCACTGACCTATCTCTTCATTTGGCCAGTAGCCAAACTTCACATCTCTGAAACGCAGAGTTGGCTCTGAATGAAAACTCCTGGTTACACAGACACTGCCTGCTCAGCAAAACCAAACCCAGAACTCAACAAGCTCAGAACAAAAGGAACACCAACACATCTTGGTGCATTCCCTCACTTTCCCCAACCACTTATCTCTAGTCACCCAAATCCCAAGCCCAGGTTGATGGGAAGAAATGAGACATAATGCAAATAATGTAAGATTGCAACTCAGTGATTGTGTGGGAATCATGAATGTGTATCTTGTTGGAACTGAAATCCACTCAAAGAACTATTACATTGTTCGAGCATTCTTATTGCTGTCTGGCTCCATGCCTCTGTCTTTCATCATAGGATAGTATAACTGCTATAAAACAATCAGCAGCCTTTTCTGAAAGGATTCGTGGTGCATTTGTTGTTACTTATTTGCCCTGCCTGGGCTTCTGCCCACAGGCTGTTAGAGAATCAAAGGCCAGACAGGAAAACAACCGACTTCCCATAGATCCATTTCTTCAGTTCCAACAACTATCTACCTCTTAATGCAATCACCACAAGGTAACCACTGAAAGTCAAGATAGCTATTATAAAACTACAGGGCTATAAAATGATGGGTTTATTTATTTATTCTTGGAAGAGTTTAGGCCTCCTAAATCACTATGTGCTTGTAATTTCCCATTAGAGCTCTTTTCCCTTTTAGAATCGTGGAGCCATTGTTGTTCCTTCAGAAGGAAGCTTGATGTAAGGGGATATTCAAGTACAAACCTTCTACCCATTGAACACATATCAAAACATCCACTCTGTCAAATAGATTTAGAAGGACATCAGCCCTGATCCTCCAACTGAGTGAGAGAAATGGATTAGTCACAAACATGCACACACACACACAAAAACAGGTGTATAGATGAATTGTGGTCCAACACTCAAGCTCTGTCCATTTTTTTCCCTATGAGTTCTATTGAGTTCTAACTGACAGTTCCTGAAGGACCAGCATGGTGTCTAATTCAACATCCTAGGACTGGAAGTGGGGCTCAGAGTGGGCGCATGTGCTTACCATGAAGAGGGGCCCTGGGGTCAATCCCCACTAATCCTTTTTATTTAGTGAATGCTCAACAAGTGGTCTTTGAGGGAGTGGGTTCAAATCCACTGGGCTCTACTGGGTCTTCCTTATGGAAATCTGCTGTGCCTTAGGGAAGAACAAAACAATAAAAAGGGCTTCTGTCCCCTTCAGTACACAAGATGTGCTGGGGCTAAGACTGCTATGAGCCTGCAGGAAGCACTTGAAGTCCCTCGGTCTCTGAGTCTCCATCTGTACTACAAAGGGTGGGGCTATTTGGTACTTTAAGTCTACTTTCAGCTTCTTAAGTTTAAGTCCTCAAAACCCCCAAAATAAAACTTACCTTCTATAAAGTTTGCAGCAAATACTTTTTCTGTGAAAACATCTTAAACAAGAAGAGCCAAACAAAACATTTTGTTACCTCACCATTACATTTTAACCAAAACCACTCCACAGAAACGTTATTCTGTAGCACTTTATTTTTATGAGGAATAAGCAGAAATCGGTCTACAGATCAGTACACATTCAGACTTTTATTGTATTTAATACAAGTATGTATATTCTAGCTTTAAACAAAGAAAACTGATTTTAAAAAATAATGGCCCTACAGCACTAAAAATACCTCAATTATCAAGGTAAGATTTTTTCCAATTATGTGGAGTTAATTCTATATCAAATTTGATTAAGAAATCTGTGATCATGCTAACTTGAAATGGTAAAAGGAAGTTTGTAGGGAATTTTTGCCCCAAGCATATCAGTTGCCTAAATAAGTTAGAACTGATCTGAATAAAATTCTTAAAAGTGCCCTCTTGTGGCAGAAACGTTATTGCCCAATAGCAGTTTGGGCCCAGATTGAAAGGAACTCTACAAAGTTAACTGTTATCATGCACTCTTTATATTTCAAGGACTGTCCTGGAATTTTACACAGCAGTAAGATAAGGGATCACAGAATGAACTAAAAGTCTCATTTCAGGTGATCTCAAAGCTACACCTGGGGATATATCTTATTGTTATCTTGAATACCCCCCAAAGGCCCATGTATCAGGACTTATTATTCTCCAGTGTGGCACCATTGGGAGACATTAGAACTTCAATAAACGGAGCCTAATGAGAAGTCTCTGGGTCACTGAGAGATGTGGACAGCCTTCCTCTTCTCTTCCTCTTCTCTCTTCTTTCCTCCTCTCTCTCTCTCTCTCTCTCTCTCTCACACACACACACACACACACACACACACACACACACACACACACACAAATGGATTATTGGGAAGTGGACCATGGTTAGAGGAAGTACACTGCTAAGAGCATGCCTTTGAAGGGTACAGCTTGTCCCAGGATCCCCCTCCTTCCTCCTCCTCCTCCTCCTCCTCCCTCCTCCTCCTCCTCCTCCTCCTCCTCCTCCTCCTCCTCCTCCTCCTCCTTCTCTCTCTGTCTCTCTCTCTCTCATTCTCTCTTTCCCTACACAGGAGGAAATTCTATTGCTTCATAACATGCTCTACCTACACCAAGTACTGCCTGCCTTGCCACAGGTCAAAAGCAGTGAGACCAGGCAGTCATGGACTAAAACCTTCAAAATTGTGAGCCAAAATAAACCTTTTCTCTGTGTAAGTTGATCTGTCTCAGATATTTACTGCAGTGATGTTTCTCCCTTTGTGCCCCTGAAATCGGACATATTTAACCTCAGCACATTTTCCTGCATCTTTCTTGTACTTCCTTGGAATTGTGGGCCATGATTGAGAAGATCTGCAAGTCATTCCTTATTTCCTGCTCAAAGGCCTTAATTTCAGGCTCACAAAATGAAGAGAGAAAGCAACACCAAAGACCGACAGAGAAAAAGGAACAAAACACAACAGAATACATTGTGGTTTAAAAAAAAATCTCTAGAAGCCTCAGGATCTTACCCAAATAATTTTAACAGTCAGGATTTGAGAGACGTTAATGAACAGCAAAACACATGTTTGTGTCATTGCAATTTGTACTTTTCAGTAATCTACCCCAGCTGCAGATGTCTCTTGATCAAAGTATCTTACACAGGGAATTTCTGCACTTAGCATCACATTTGCTAAACCTGGTGCTTAGTTCTCAAACTGAACAGGGGCTAATGCTTACCACAAACCAAGGGTTGAGGAGACAAATATTTTCAGGCATTCTGAAAACATTCAGATATCTAAATATTTCAGATATTCTGAAGGTGAGTACTTGGCCCCTTGTTAAAGCCAGTATCTCGGGGCTGTCCACAAGGTGATCCAGTCCTGGGTGGTGACAAACTCAAATGCTGGCTAGCTAGCTATGCAGTCCCAAGTTCTTATTCAGGATGTTTGGGGATCCTCCAACTTTTTAACACATAGTAACTGTACACAGTAGTAGGTTTCATTATGACATTTTTGTGTGTGTCATATCTTTTGTTCATATTTAACCCCCATGACTATCTATTGTCCTTCCCTTCAACTTTTTAAAGGAAATTAGAATGCTAGCATCTGATGCAGAAACTTCCTACTTTTTCAATTTTGACCATTGAAATGCAAACAAAATTGAACTAAGCGTTTAATACTGTCTGCATTAAATGAAATTGGTCTCTTTTCTGCCCAGGTGTATCTGTCTGTAGTTTTCAGCTTCTGCCTTTGAGACGTGTGAGGGAAGATGACCAACTTAGCCGTGGCATACATCTTCTTGAATCGATTCTCAGCACTGAGATGAAGGAACTCCAGGAGGATGCTGCTGCTCCAGGCTTCTGATGTACTTCGTGTCTCACTGAGGCAAATAGCACATGAGACTCATTTGTTTCCCTTATTTGACATGTTCTCATTATTTGTATATTCCCATTAGTTCCCCAAAATATGAGAGTTTGCAATGTCTATTGTAAAACATTTCTTTACTCTCTCTGTAGCCATGTTTCTTTTTGTGGTCAGAAAAACCTCCAAGAAAAATCCAACCCATTTCCTGGGTCAGACTAGAGCATCTCAAATGCAGATTGTGGAATCCTCTGGAAGAATAAGGTATTCATCAGTGCAGCACAGAACCAAACTGAGGTCCATGTGTCAGTACACGCAATATGAGGAGAGGGTTCTTTTTTGATGATCTGCATTTTCACCTCTTTCCTAAATTCTCTAAGTAAAAATGAAGCTGTGGCTAGGTCTTCCGTTAGGAGTGAGTGTGCTCTGGGTCTCTGACTTCAGAATTTGCATCTCTGCTAGCCTGCATCAGGATGAAAGGTCTTCCCCTAATAAGCTCCACAAGGCCTGCCTCAGCCCGGTCTCCAAAGCTGACTCACATTGACACAGAGGAAAAGCCACATCTACTCAGCTCATTCAATGGGGGGAAAAAAAACATGGGGGAAGGTTTGCACTTTCTAGATGTAGCTTAATTGGAAGAGGCTTTGTGGAAGAACCAGTAGGATGAAATTTGGATGGAGTGCCCTAGTAGACCAATTGTAAATTGTAAACAGGCACTACTCAGCATTCCCAAGCTGCTGGCAAGGCACCAAGCGACCTACTATTTTATATTTTATATTGTGTGTATAGACTTACATACATATATATATATACATACATATATATATATATATATGTAAGTTAGAGTTTCCATTAACGTTTCAGCAACTTAAGAGCTTCCATTGGTGTTGCAGAAGCTTGGCTCTTTTCCATTTGGTTTCTTCAAAAAATAAATGGAATAAGGGCCTTCCTAGATTTAGGGTAGTCCTCAAACATCTTGAGGTAGAACCTGAAAGACAAGAAAGTGATCATTCTAAATGCAGTGGAGCCATCTTGGAACTTGGTTACAAGTGAGCCCAGTCATGAGCATCCAGCCACTCCAGGTGAACATTTGCTCATTATTCTTCCCTTCTCTACAGCAGGTACCTAGAAAATGGCGATGCTTTTTATCTTGGGAAATAGGAAGTAACAGCTGGAGGGTAGTGGTGATGGATGTCCACAATATTATGAATGTACTTACCATTACTACATTTTACATTTAAAGATGTTAAAAGGTCAGAGTTAATGTTGTGTGGATTAATTAGAATTTTTTAAATATAATAGCCAGGAAGAAATATCTATGTGAGTTCAGCTGAGAACTACACGGAACCAGAGTCCCCCAAAGGCAAATCCCAGAGAATAGACAGGATTTCTGGAAAAATATCCCTTCATGAAATCTTAAAATAGCCCTGTGTTAGAGGTTCAGTTTTGTTCCTCTCCAAAATAGAGATCAAAGTCATAACTTCCAGTAACGGAAAATGTAATCTTATTAGGTGAAAAATGATCATTGTAGATAAAATGAGGTCACATTGGGTCAGTCTGAGTCCTCAGTTCAATATGATTGGTGTCATTAGAAGAAGAAAGACAGAAACAAGAGATACCCAGAAGGTCTCTTGAAGTCAAGGCAGAGGTAGGAATGGTCCATCTCTACCAGAAGCTGCAAAGAGCCAAGGAAGGGTTCTTTCCTCAAGTCATCCCAAAGAACATGACCCTGGTTACACCTTGATTCCAAACTAGGGCCTTGGAGAGAATAAATTTCTGTTCTGTTAAGCCACAAAGGTGGCGTCATTTCTTATAGCAGACCAAGGAGACTAATATGCCTTGTAAAAAGCCTTTTAACAGATTGTCCTCCTAATTAGTTGAAGCTGGTGGCCCTTAAGACACAATATGCACTGCAAAAGTGCCCTAGTTTGAACTGGAGGACCAAAAAAAAATCATAATTGATACAAGAAGTCTCCAGTGCTGTGATTGGAGAGGACACCACGTGTGTGGCCTCCTGTGCAAATGCCTGGTTTTGTTTCATAAGTGCCTTCACAAAGCCCTTTCAGCCCTATAAAAAAGACACCCTCTTGGCAGTGCACAACAACCAGATGGCCTCCATTTGGATTTAGTCATTGCACCAGCTGGGAACTTCTGATGGAACTGAAGTGCCTCCCCTGACCAAAAACAATGGAGTCTAACCTTCCCAGAGACTCACCAAGTGTTGAATGATGTCTTCTCCCTGCCCATTCTATCTACCTCTCCTGGGCAACAGACCCACCGGAAGTTGGAGAGCTGTCATGTTGACTCCTATGCGAACCTTCTTCCACCCTCCCCTGCTAAACCTCATGGATGTCAGGAATAGATCAAAAGGAAACTTTGCTTCATCCATTTCGGACCTGATTTCATTAATTCCATTCAGAAGGAAAGAATCTGTTCTTTATTTAACCTTCAGAAGTATGAGATGAATGATTTGCCAAGCTAAGTTACCAAGTAAAGAGCTTGAGGGCAGTCCTCAGGATCCTGGTCCCATCTCATCCCCTCTAGTCATCCATACCCTCCCTCTCAGTCTCCAGTAATCTGGCTCTGTTGACAAAAGCCATGCTAGTGAATAGATCTATAGCGTACATTCATGTTTAAAGCAACTAGCAATTTAATATGTTACCCTTTCCTGCCCAGTGATACTTTCTTTTGTCTCTACCTCACCACTGGCTAGTGGGGTTAGTAAAGCTGTAAACCAGGAGTGTAAGGGAAAGCACAGAAATAGAGGGACAAAGGGTGAACAAATGCAGCAATGGTACTCATTGGATACTATGTTGAAAATGAACTACACAACTTGGTGGGGGGGGGGGGCCGCGGGAATTGGGAGAGGGCAAGGGAATGGGGTGACATTGTCCAAAAACAAATGTACTCTTTACCTGACTTACATAACTGTAACCCCCCTGTATGTACCTTTATAATTGATTTTTTTTTTATTTTTAAAGCTATAAACCAGACTTTGAGGAGGCTCTAAAAGCCTGAAATCCCAATGCCAACCAGTAGATGGAGCAGTCCTCAAATTGCCCCCTAAACTGTTGCTTACCCTACCTTCCCAGGAGGCCAGTGAGGGCTTTAGATGAGTTATAGAGGGTTGGGATAAGGGAAGGAAAGGAGTGCCTGAAAACACAGGCACAGATTCCAGGGTAAATAATCCTACCATTTATAGGGCTCTGTGGATGCCTGATCTGTTAGTAGCAAACTTTGCCTTTAAAATGGCCCACAATTAGGGACTGTGCCCAGGCCCTGAGTTCAAGTCCCATGACTAACCAAAAAAGAAAGGCCCCCAAAAGGGTAGCCACATAAGTACCAAGCTAATGCTTTTTCTCAGTGACCCTCCAATCTGGCTGTACCTCAGAATTATCTGTGAAGCTCTTGGAAATGAAGCACCTTAGATCATTAACTTATGCCAAATGATAACCATCATGGGGTATAAAGCCTCAGTCAAACAATTCATGTGCATATCGCAAAGTTCCTCACTAGGAAATTCTCTTCAGGATGGTAGGTACAGTGGCTTTCCAGTTGTCACCTCAGGCGCCTCTGTCTACATGAATTTATTTTTGCTCTTAGTGAGGAAATATTACTACTACTATCACCTACTAAACTCTAACTTGAGTAAAAGCCTGAAAAGTCAGAACTTGACAGTCTATATTGCTGTTCCAAATTTATTTATGTTAATGAATATCGTAGGTTTCTAAACCTAACTCCATGAACTAAAAGCCTGCTTGGAGAAGAAAGCTATGCAAATACTTGCCAATCTATTGAAAAGTTTACCTATGATGATGAAAAGCTCGAATCCCAAGGAAACAAAGTGAGAAAAATGCAAATGCGAGTGCAGGAAGGGACCAAGTGGCTAAGGCAAAGCCCATCCATTCAATGATCTCACCAAGGAAATTGGCTCCAGAAACATAGGTAAACAAGCCACCTGTGTGCAGAAGAATCAGAAGTCAGTATTCAGAACTGAACTGCTGCAACTTCATATCCCTCCACTTTCTTCCAAAAGGCATAGTCAAGTAATAACTAAAACAAATATAGGGTAAAGACTCCTTCCACCATCTTAAGAATTTAGTAGAATCCCCTGGGGCAAAGAGGAAAACAAAAACAACAGCAGCCTGTTGGCCCTAGACCATTCTGGAATACTGAAGAGTGGCTGGATGGACTCCAGTCAGATCTCTAACAACTGGCTTGGGACAGGACAAAGGGGAAGGTGCAGGAAGTGTTCTTTTAGGACTTGAAAAAAAAAAAACATGTTTTTTCTCATATGTGGAGGTAAGACCTGATTTATAAATTTACATGTAAATATATACAATGGGTCAAATGTTTAACTGAAGTGTGGTAAATGCAGGTGGGTATTCCAATTGTGCAGCTCCTTTAAACAACTCACTTCCAGTTCATCAAAATGAATACTAGAAAGCTGGAAATTGAGGTGTTGAGAGGAGCGAGGTCAAGAGGAGGGAATAGATGAATGAAGAGAGGAAGGGTGGGGAAATGCAATTATAATATTTGATCTACGTATGTGAATATGGAACTCAACAAAGTGAGGGGTAGGTGGCTTTGGGAGAGATAGGGAGACTGATGAAGGGGTAACATAGATCAAGATGTGTTGTACTTGTAAACTGGCATGACAAACTGAAACCCGTTGGTATAACTAAAGATAATAAATAAATAGTTGGTGAAATAAATTGAAAAAGAAAGTATGGCTTTTTGTTTTGTTCTAGGAAGGGACATTTTCAGGCTGCCTTTTGCCTTTTCACACCTTTCCTGGATGCTATCAGTCAGTATATTGCACATGCAATCATGCAAAGTGCAGTAACTACGTTAAAACAATAAAAATCTGAGTAGCTGTGAGAAGTAATTAGATTCCCCTGGGGTATTTGCTCATCACTTCTCCACATGGCACCTGTATCTCTACAAAGCACTCTCCTCTGATCAAAGCTGAAAGACCTGCAATAGTCCTGCTTCTGAGGTCTGCTTCAGTTGATGTCAAACATTTCATTCTATCCAACCAGGTATTCCTCTCTTAGAACTGTATCTAGAAATCAGCTATTTCTAATATTAAATATATCCACACAAAATAAAATTAATAAAATAATAAATAAATAAATCCATACAACTTTATGGCCCATGTTGGAAGGCTTTACTGAAACATTTTTTTCTTCCTATAATTATATGTTCTGATTTTAAATCATTGTCTATTGTAACTCCAGGTTAGAAACTTTGTCAATATGATAATTAAGAGCCTTCTTCTACTCTTCTCTATCTAGTTATTGAGTGAGGACTTAAAATATCAGAGCCCTTGAAAATGATTTCCCGCAAGGAACTCATTGTATCAGGTTCCCTGTCTACAATTCTCCAGAGCATGAGAAGAACCACTAATCTGTTGCAAGAGTACCTGAAGATCATTGTTCCAAAATTCTCTTACGCCAATGAATATCTTAAGTTCATCTCTAAATGCAGTGGATAGTTTCCTCAACCTACTCTGTTATTTTTGTTGGGGGTTGATGCTATCATAGCATTAACAGTAAATAGTTAATTCATAGCTATGTCATTTTCCTTAACCAAAGGATTGCAATCTACACTAAATTATACTACCATGTCACAATTCAGGGCATTTTTATTCACATAGTTTTTGTTGTTGTTGGGTTTTTTGTTGTTGTTCTTGTTTTTTGCCAGTCCTAGTGCTTTAACTCAGGGCCTGAGCACCATCCCTGGCTTCTTTTTGCTCAAGGCTAGCACTCTACCACTTGAGCCAAGTGTCACTTCTGACTTTTTCTGTTTATGTGGTGCTGAGGAATTGAACCCAGGGCTTCATGCATACCAGGCAAGCACTCTACCAATAAGCCACATTCCCAGCCTCAAAGCATTTTTGTTATAAATAAAGGATTGTGTTTATATGTAGAAAGGAGAAATAGATGGCTAATTTGACTAAATTACAATATATGTACTTGTGAATTACCATGGTAAAATCCCTTTGTGTGAATAATACATGCTTTTAAAAATTACATAAAGAATTAGGGGAAAGTAAAACAGGCTATATTGGGAAATAGGTATCTGAAGGAGGGGTTAAGACCAACTGACAGGGTGAATGAAAGTGAAAAGGGTCAATTATATTTATGTATGAAAATCGGACAACGAAACCTGTTGAAATTGTTTAAAGGGGGAAGAGAGATGAGGAGGGTGGGGGGTAAATTTGATCAGGTACATTGTGTATATGTATATATGGAAATGTCACAGTGAAACCTCTCTTTACATACCTAATGTATGCCATAATTTTTTTTTTTTTTTTTTTTTTTGGCCAGTCCTGGGCCTTGGACTCAGGGCCTGAGCACCATCCCTGGCTTCTTTCCGCTCAAGGCTAGCACTCTGCCACCTGAGCCACAGCGTCCCTTCTGGCCATTTTCCATATATGTGGTGCTGGGGAATCGAACCGAGAGCTTCATGTGTAGGAGGCAAGCACTCTTGCCACTAGGCCATATTCCCAGCCCCATAATTTTTTTTTAAAGAATGGAAAACACTGATCCACCTGAGTAAGTTCAAAATTTAATTGAAATTCATTCTTACCTGCCTCTTTGTCAAATCCACACCGATTTCTTGAGAATAATTAATATTTCAAATAGCTGCATCTTCATCTCTTAAAAATGCACAGTTATGGACTGAATGATGACATTTCCATCAGCTAAGGCAGCCTGTACATCTGTGGTCCTGTTAGATTGTAATGGACCTCAAAAATTCCTATCACCACCAGGCAAGTGGCTCATGCCTGCAATCCTACCTACTCAGAAGGTTGAAATTGGATAGATTACAGTTCAAGGCCAGCCCAGGCAAAATGTTCACAAATCTCCATCTCAATCAATAGCTGTATGTGTTAGCATATGCCTGTCATCCCAGGTGTATGAGAAGTATGAGTAGGAAGATCACAGTCCAGGCCAGCCAGGTCATAAAGCAAGATCTTTTTTTTTTTTTTTTTTTTTTTTTTGGCCAGTCCTGGGCCTTGGACTCAGGGCCTGAGCACTGTCCCTGGCTTCTTTTTGCTCAAGGCTAGCACTCTGCCCCTTGAGCCACAGCGCCACTTCTGGCCATTTTCTGTATATGTGGTGCTGGGGAATCGAACCCAGGGCCTCATGTATATGAGGCAGGCACTCTTGCCACTAGGCCATATCCCCAGCCCCGCAAGATCTTATTTTTAAAAATGAGTGCCAAAATGGTGGACACTGTGGCCCAGGTGGTATAATGCCTCCTTAGTAAGCAGGTCTTGTGTTCAACTCCTAAAATCATTTTTAAAACATTCCTGTCTCCTAATGTTATCAGAGCTGTCATAATGCTGTTCCGTAGTATGTGATTCACATATCTGTGATGATGCTGGTGTCAAACCTATTGCAGTACCCACTACAGAAAAGCATAGTAATATAATTATGGACAGGACATAATGGTAGATACTTAATAATGATTCTTGTGTATAGTGAGTTTACATACTTTACTATACTATACCATTGATTATTATTTTAAAGTATACTTCTACTTAGTTACCAGACTGTAATATTTATTGTTGTTGCAAGAATGCATTCCTTCTACTTGCAAAACCATTGCATACAAAACACTCATGAGCAACTAGTCCAGCAAGAAACATTATCATAGGAGCCCTCTGCTCCATGCATGTGGCAGTCCCTGAAGGCTTTCCATTGAGACAAGATATCAGATGGGAGACTTGATATTCATGAACCTGACTTTGTGTAGACTTAGACTAACATGTGTGTTTGTGTCTTGGTTTTTAAGGGGGAAAAGTTTCAAAAGTAAAAGCATAAAAGTGTATATCTTACAACCATGCTCAGTAATGTTCACGTAACACTGAAATCTGTAGCTGCACGTGCTAAATTAGAAAGGATCACACTCTATAGATGGATGATGTCTTATCTATTTCAACTAGGTTGTAGCCTATCTATCCTCCCTTACTCCTGCCTGACACCCTCTCACACCTTCAAGGTACCGTGATCTTCCTTCTTTCAGACTCCTGTAGCTGTCTTGAGTCTCTGGGTTCCCAGGGGAAATGCCGATGTGCTGTGGAGGGCATAGGTGTAGCAGGGGAAGTCAGGAACACTCTAGGATGTGCTTGTTGTGCATTTAATCCTTCTATGCCCCTCTCTAGTTGTTACTTATTCAGGTAATCCCTAGCACAGGGGTCTTAACCTTGTGGAATCCTGTAGGTGATTTCTCCAGGCTTCCTGAGCTGACGCAATATGTAGTCACTGTGAATATTGATTCCCATTCCCAAAAGAAATAGGAAGATACCTAGGCAAAGAAGAAAAGAGAGAAATTAAACAAATATGTCCTGATTTGGGGGGTTTTCACATGAGCTAAGATTTACCTAAAAATGAAAAGAGGAGGAATGGTACTAAGATAGGGTTCCAAGTTCTGGCAGAGGAGTAGATGACCAGGTTTCTAGATTTTAATCTTCTCACAAAACATGAAGGGGAAATTCCATGACCAATGTCTTCCATTCTTTTAGATAAACTGGCTAGGAGTTACAAATTGGTACAGACCCAAACAACATGAGGGACTAAGCTTCATGGCTAGAGGGGCAGAACATTCTAGTCAGAGACAGACAGAGTCTTGAATAGAAGCTGTCAAGCAGGGAAGCCTGACAATCTCCAAGCCAGCATGAAGCCACTGGGGCTAGCACAGGAAATAAGGTGAAAAATGGCAGAAAATGGGGTAGGATTTGGAAAATTGGCCTCTCTGGATACCATATAAAGGAAAGACCCCAAAAGAGGTATGAAAGGATGAGAAGGTGATGATGAGAAGGTTACTCTAGTAAGATGAGGAGAAGGAATGGGCACTTTCACTGTGGGAAGGCTGGAGGGGATCAGAGGTGGTCAGAGTCACTTACCCAAGCTAAACCGCATGTCCGTGTACCACTCTTCAGGATATTCTGCACAGTAACTCAGATAGTAGGCTTGAAGGAATCCATTTCCAATGCAGAAGAGAATTCCTTTGAAAGCAATAGCAGCTGGGTAAGGTCTCCCTCTAGTGAGCAAGGAGTAAATAAATGTCCTGGGACACAAGAAGGAAAAAATTAGGTTCCATAAAAGAAAAAAAGGAAGGAAGGAAGGAGAGAAAGTGAGGGAAGGAAGGAGGGAGGGAGAGGAGGGAGGGAGGGAGGGAGGGAGGGAGAGGGGAAAAGGAAAAAGGAGGAGGGAGAGAAGGGAGAAAGAGGAGGGGGGAAGGGAGGAAGGAAGAGAAGGAAGGAAGGAAGGAAGGAAGGAAGGAAGGAAGGAAGGAAGGAAGGAAGGAAGGAAGGAAGGAAGGAAGGAAGGGAGGGAGGGAGGGAGGGAGGGAGGGAGGGAGGGAGGGAAGGAAGGAAGGAAGGAAGGAAGGAAGGAAGGAAGGAAGGAAGGAAGGAAGGAAGGAAAGGAAGTGTGAAACAAGGAAGGAAATGTTTCAAATAGTCAGCCACATTAAGTTCACCCCTACTTCCTTAAAAGGAACTATATTTTTCATCTTAAATTGTTGAGTTAAATTTTTTTTCCAAAGAAAAAACAGCTAATAGTTTGAAAATGAACCATACAATAAGAAATCCTATCATCCACGTGGTCTTTAGATGACTTATATTCAAAGCTAAGAAGTATAGAAGAATCAGAGTGTCTGGCTGGAATCACAAGGCCATCACAGATTGAATATTTCCCTTTTCCCTCAGCTCTGTGGATACCACTCAGAATGGCAAACCAACATTGGTTATTGCTTTCCTTGCTCTCAGATGCAACGCCTGAGAATGGATAGCTATGTAACATCCAGGAGAACCAGCAGCAGAGATGGAAGATGGCAACCTGGAGAGAGGGTAGAGGCTGTGGCAGCATCTTAAGGCAATGGTAGCCTGCTACAGCAATGAAGAACCTTTCAGTTCTACTCTTCCATGCCTCCCTCTCTGCCATGAGTGAGAAGAGCTCTCCCTGCCCCTTGCCACAGTGATGGGAAACAGCTCACGTCACCTGGGGCCCCTGAACTCACCTGACTAGAATGCAGAAATCCTACCAGGGTGGACCATGATGAAAGCAAGTACCAACTAACTAACTACCCTATGACTTCCATTCCAGAATTCTACACATCCCACCGCTAAACCAACACACTGCCCCTAGTCTCCTCTCCCAGTATCACTTCTGGAAGTATGACAGCCAGCTGCCTGGATGACACTGGGGAGCAGCAGTTCTGTGGTGCTTGGGGTTCACACCCCATGTCTCATTCCTCCTATTTCATAAGCTCATCAGGAGGACCATTGACTGGGGCCTGGACTTTAACCCTAATCTGACACTCAGTAACAGACATATTTCTCAGGAGAAGACGACATCTGAGAAGCACAACCACTGAGAAGCATCAACAATATAT
This sequence comes from Perognathus longimembris pacificus, assembly GCF_023159225.1. NCBI lineage: Eukaryota > Metazoa > Chordata > Mammalia > Rodentia > Heteromyidae > Perognathus > Perognathus longimembris. The sequence continues at coordinate 57,448,426 of NC_063168.1, read as the reverse complement.
AATATGCAAATTATAGGTCTAATAAATAATGAACCACATAAACCGGGTACAGTGTGATTGCCACATAGAACAAGTGTGAAATAAGCTCTACAAGTATCCTCATTTCTTTGAGGTAAGGAAAAAGCCACTTTAAAAGGAAGTCAATAAAATAGAAGATATGAAAAACACAGTGGTTAACATAAAGAACAGAACTTTTAGAACAAAACAGCAAACAATGTTTAACAGACAGTTCAAGAAAGAATTATTGGACTGGTATGGTTCAGTAGTGGGGACCCACCAAAAAAATGGAAGGAGGAAGGGAGGGAGGGAGGAAAGGAGGGAGGGAAAGAAGGAGGGAGGGAGGGAGGGAGGGAAGGAGGAAGTGACATTGTCCAAAAAGAAATGTACTCTTTTCCTGACTTATGTAACTGTAACCCCTCTGTATATCACCTTTATAATAACAATAAAAATTTAATTTTTTAATTGAAAGAAAGCAAGGAAGGAAGGAAGTAAAAGAAAGAAAAGAGAGACAGAAAGGAGAGGAAGGAAGGAATGAGAGGGCAGGGGGGAGGGAAGGGAAGGGAAGGGAAAGGGAAAGGAAAGGAAAGGAAAGGAAAGGAAAGGAAAGGAAAGGAAAGGAAAGGAAAGGAGATATAAAATGTTGGGCAGGAAAGAGATGAACCATTATCAGTTACTTTTTAGATTTCACAAGTTGTTTTATGACTGGAAAAAAATCTTTCTTTGCACCCAGAAATGTAATGATAGAAGAGTCTACAGTGAGATGAGCAAATGAAACTTAAGATAAAAAAGTAAATGATGCATAGTTAGGAATACAGCCCATCTATTCAACCCCTCTGAGGTATCATACTGGTTTGAAGGCTAAAGAGACCAAATGATAAGTATCTAAAGGGAAGAAAAATCTTCTTAGCAAACTCTTTTAATTTTACACCTGGGAAAGCTGGAGCCCAAAGATGTTAACTATTCTGTCCATAATTATCCCAACAACTGGTGACAGAGGAAGAATAAGATCTAGGTCTTCTGACAACTCATCCCCTACACTAAAGCTTTCTAACTATTATGAATTGTTATTTTCAAAAAATGTCCTGTCACATTTAGGATCTGTGACATCAAACAAGGCCCATTACGTTTGCTCAAAAAGAGACTCATGGAGTCGTGACAAAACTAAGCTCAACACTTCACAAAATGTGACAGAGAATCCCATGCAGATGGCTCCATACCAAAGCTTGCAGCACAGCTATAGTCTGAACTGTGTCCTCCAGATTTTCTTGTGGGAACATGACCCCCATGTTCATATGTTAATGGCATTTGGAGGTGGGACCTCTGTGATGTGATTAATTAACCTACCCATAGATTCATGGGCTATCAAGGGAGTGGTTTTGTTAGAAAAGCAGCTCTCTCCAGCACATTTGTCCAGTCTTTCCATGTGAAGCCATCTGCCATGACAGGATACAGGGAGAAAGCCTTCACCAGATGCTAAATAGATGCTACTACTAAGCTCTTGGACTTCTCAGTCCCCAGAACAATGAGCTAAATAAACCTTTATTCTCTATCAATTTCCCAATCTCAGGTACTCTGCTATATCAGTGGAAAATGATGCAAGTCAAGAGCTGTTGTTTGGTTTTGTAAATTACATATTCTTACACACACACACACACACACACACACACACACACACGCCTGCCAATTCTCACCCATCTCTAAGTGTTCATGTGATAATTAGCTTGGAGGGGTTGTTTTATGAGGTTTTCTCCCACAATTGTATTTTGGATATGGATTTGTAATTTTTAAGCCTTGGAGGTCTGTCACCAAAAGCAGACAGCCTGGGGAAAACACTGAACAAGGTAGGTGAGTGTTGCTTTACCCTGAAATGGGGTCCTTCCTTGCCTGTCACCACACAAGATTTCTGTGCAGATGAAATCATCTAGGGCTGGGAATGAAGTTCCGCAGTAGAACAACTGCCTAGTATGCATAAGACCCTGGGTTCAATCTCTAGCACAAAATAATAGATAATCCTATGTAAAAATACTTTTTTTTTTTTGGCCAGTCCTGGGGCTTGGACTCAGGGCCTGAGCACTGTCCCTGGCTTCTTTTTGCTCAAGGCTAGCACTCTGCCACTTGAGCCACAGCGCCACTTCTGGCCATTTTCTGTATATGTGGTGCTGGGGAATCGGACCCAGGGCCTCATGTATTTGAGGCAGGCACTCTTGCCACTAGGCCATATCCCCAGCCCTGTAAAAATACTTTTTAAACTTGCATTATTTGTGAGCCAAGTTTTACAGATGTGAACCACCAAGATTACCTGAAGACCTGCACCTTTTCCCTTTGTCAGAAGGTCCATGTCTCCCCGCTGTTGGCTTGAACACAGCCAACCCTATCAGAACAGGGAGGATGCCAAAAATGGGCTCAAGATGGCTGACCCTTCTCATGCTACCATCTTTTCTTACAGCCACTTGGATCATTGCTACCTTGAACTCTGAATTAGTGTGCTGAAGAAGAAAGAAGAGTTAGCTTCTTGTGTTGCATCCTCAGAACCTAAGGCAGATAGATCACTGCTCCCCTCACCAGACTTAGAGAGATGAGCCTGGATCTCTAATACCAAAGTGTAAAGTCAGGTTCAGGGTGTCTGTCCTCCTTCGCTTGGAGGGGAAGTGAGACAAGAGAAGTGGAAAGAACAAGTACTCCTTGAGTGAAAAGGGACAGATTTTTGACTTGACAGATTCTATTACTTCATAAGTCTGGTTTTGAACAAATTATCTTCATCTATAACCTGAAGTTAATAATATTTCACTGGATTACTATTCAACTAAATGACACGATGCAAGAAAAAGCATCAGACATGGAATTATTGCTGGGTGTTTGCTTCTCTTCACATTCACATCCTAGGGGAGTTTGGGGGTCTGGAATTCTCCGAGGGGAAGGGTCTTAGAAGGCTATGGAAAGTTATTTAAAAACAGTTATTAACATTCCAATGTGATCCTGCCCATGCCAACAATAAGCCCAGAAGATAAATGCCCCAAATCCAGCAAGCTAGGTAGCCATGGTTCAAGTTAAACCATGTACCCACCCACCCTTACCTTCTGAGCCTTCTAGGTCTGAATGCAAACTCAACAAGCATTGTATCTCATCCAAAGCAACTGTCTTAAATTCAAGGTAAGGCTCTTGACTGGAACAAAAAACTGCAAAGTATCAGAGGCCCAGTGTAATAGTAATAATAATTAAGCTTATTTCCTGCTCATGCCACAGCATAATGCTCTCTGAGATGATGTCCTGCTCCAGTCATGCAGGACCCAGGGACATCTGTCTTCCAAGGGACCTTTGTTATCTGGCCAGTGGATACAGGAAGACAGAAAGTAAGAAGAGATTGTCTAGACTTTCATCAGAGTCAATCCAGGCTGTGACTTAAACTATCTTCACCCTCATCCTTTGTTTTCCAACCATCTGTAAGGGAGACTGAGACGTCTAGCCTTCTGGTTTTCCCAGTGGGAAACAGAAAAGGGTTAGGTGAACACAGACGGCAGGCATAGGGTTCTGTAGAGCCAGAAGTGCTGGCAAACAAATATGATCTGAGTGATTCTGCTGTTAGAAAGCTGGAAGTAGCTCAAAGTAAGTATGTTTCGGTGTAGAAAAGGACATCAACAATTAAGAGAAGCAAAAGACAGTTCATTGGTCCAGGAAGCTACAAAGGAATCCTGTACAAGGTGGTCCTTGACTTTGCTTCAGATCTCAGGCCCACACCCTCAGGTTCACTTTACCTGGTTTGGGACTACTTCTCTTTAATTCCCTCCCACACTTCTAATGTAAATTTTAATTCTCTTCTGTCCATTCTGAGGCAGAGACCCATAAGTATTATTTAAATAGAATGCTTTCTGTCACTGCTAAGTAAGTATTCATTTGGGGAGGGCTCTCCCTGGAAAGGGTTAACTGAAATTGAAAATCCAAATTAAATCAAAGGAAATAAACTTAGAAATTACACACTTTGCGTAGACCAGCTGATATTTAACTAAGTCTTCTTCAAATATAAATGCTATTGCTAAGATTATGAAGCAAATTCAAGACTTCTCAGTATATGAAATTTTAGACTTCATTATAAATCCAAATAAATTTGGACTTTATATATAAATGGTTTTCCGTGTATTGTATTTAGCTGCTCTAGAGAGTAATAACTCCTTCTATGACACTTATTCTCTTGTATCCACTATAGAGTAATAACTCCTTCTATAACACTTATCCTCTTGTATCCACTAGTCCATTCTTCTGCTTTCCTTTTTTGCTTTTTCTGGGGCTTAAACACAGGGCCTGGGTTCCTGAACTTTTGTGCTCAAGGCTAGTGCTATACCACTTCAGTCACAGATCCACTTCTGGGTTTTTGAAGTTAATTGAAGATAAGAGTCTCACACACAATGCTATCCAAGCTGGTTTTTTTGTTTTTTTGTTTTTGTTTTTGTTTTTTTGCCAGTCCTGGGGCTTGGACTCAGGGCCTGAGCACTGTCCCTGGCTTCTTTTTGCTCAAGGCTAGCACTCTGCCACTTGAGCCACAGTGCCACTTCTGGCCATTTTCTGTATATGTGGTGCTGGGGAATCGAACCCAGGGCCTCATGTATATGAGGCAGGCACTCTTGCCACTAGGCCATATCCCCAGCCCCCAAGCTGGTTTTGAACCATGATCCTCAGATCTCAGCCTCCTGAGTAACTAAGATGACAGGCATGAGCCACCTGGCTCTTCTACCTTCCTAGATAGTAAAACTCCTCCCAAGAGATGTCTGACCTTTTTCTCCTCTACTTTCCTTCTCCCTGAACAGGAGTGAATCTTAATGAGATCATCAGAGACCATCACATTTCTAACCCCCAAAGCCAAGTTTCAGCTCTCACTTCATACATTATTTCTTCATTCTGAGATGTTTTCTTCACTCAGATGCCAGCAAAGCACACTTTCTTGTTCTTCTACTTCATTGATTTGTTCCAATTTGCCTCTTCTCTTTCTCCTCATTCTTGTGACCTGTAAACGTTGGAATGCCCCCAATCCAGGCTTTTTTTTTCTACTTTATTTACTGCCACTGCCTATGTGGTTCTATCAAGTTTTACAACAATAAATATCATTGCTATGGTCTTTATGTGTTTGAAATTTAATTCTTGGTGCCATGGGGTCTGTTGGGTCTTTGGGAAGGAGTAGGGCATGAGAGGGGAGCCCTCCTGAGAATTCTGGATTAATGGCAATATAAAAAGGCTTGTGAGGGGCTGGAAATATGGCCTAGTGGTAAAGTGCTCACCTTGTATACAAGAAACCCTGGGTTTGATTCCTCAGCACCACATATATAGAAAAAGCCAGAGGTGGCGCTGTGGCTCAAGCGGTAGGGGTAGGAGTACTAGCCTTGAGCAAAAAGAAGCCAGGGGGACTGGGAATATGGCCTAGTGGCACGAACGCTTGCCTCGTATGCATGAAGCCCTGGGTTCGATTCCCCAGAACCACATATATAGAAAACGGCCAGAAGTGGCGCTGTGGCTCAAGTGGCAGAGTACTAGCCTTGAGCAAAAAGAAGCCAGGGGGCTGGGGATATAGCCTAGTGGCAAGAGTGCCTGCCTCGGATACACGAGGCCCTAGGTTCGATTCCCCAGCACCACATATACAGAAAACGGCCAGAAGTGGCGCTGTGGCTCAAGTGGCAGAGTGCTAGCCTTGAGCGGGAAGAAGCCAGGGACAGTGCTCGGACCCTGGGTCCAAGGCCCAGGACTGGCAAAAAAAAAAAAAAAAAAAAAAAGAAGAAGAAGAAGCAGCCAGGGACAGTGGTTCAGGGCCTGAGTTCAAACCCCAGGACTGGAAAAAACAAAACAAAAAGGCTTGTGAGAATATGTTTAATCTCTCTCGTCCTTCCACCTTTTCTTTTTTTTTTTTCTTTTTTTTTTTGGCCAGTTCTGGGCCTTGGACTCGGCCTGAGCACTGTCCCTGGCTTCTTCCCGCTCAAGGCTAGCACTCTGCCACTTGAGCCACAGCGCCGCTTCTGGCCGTTTTTCTGTATATGTGGTGCTGGGGAATCGAACCTAGGGCCTCGTGTATCCGAGGCAGGCACTCTTGCCACTAGGCTATATCCCCAGCCCCACCTTTTCTGCTATGTAAAAACACAGTAAGAAGGCCCTTATCAGATGCCAGCTCCCTTAGACTGAACTTCCCAACCTTCTGTTCCATTACTAATTACCCAGTCCATTGTGCTGCTATACATTATCTCCCTGAGAATTTATACCATGAGATGGAAGTCTGTATTCCTTGAACTCATATAGTGAGCTCTCCATCTTGTTTAATGGTCATTCCCATTTTAACACATCCAAAGCAGCACTCCTTGTCTCCCATACTTCTGAAATGTGTACCTCCCCACTCTTCCCTATCGTAGTAAAAGCAAGCTTCATCTTCTAGTAAGAACCTTGAACCATTCTCCAACATGCCCTATCTCTCTCTCACTCATTCTCCTACTCTCCTCTCCCCATCTCTTTTCCCTTGCTTTCCCAACCTCTTCACCACTCTATTCTCTCTCAGGTACCCCAAGTAAATTTATTAGCAAATCTTATATTTCCAAAATCTGGTCACATTTAATGATGGCTCAAGCCATCATTAAACCCCTCACAGGTAGATTTTTAAATCTCCTCACTTGAACTCCATTCTTCCTCAGCAACAATCTCTTCTCCCTAGAAGAGACAAAGTAACAAGCTGAATATATTATTTCCTCCTGAAAGACCTCATCATGACTAAGGCAAAGCGAGAATTCTCATGATTGCTTTCAAGACTCTGTACAGGCCAGGCACCAGTGGCTCACACTTTTAATCCTAGCTACTCAGGAGGCTGAGACCTGAGGACCATGGTTCAAAATCAACCAGGGCAGAAAAGTCCCCATGACACTCACCAATTAACCACTCAAAAACCAGAAGTGGAACTGTGGCTAAAAGTGATAGAGCACTAGCCTTGAGCAAAAAGAGTTCAGAGATAGAGCCCAGGCCCTAAGTTCAAGCCCAATGACCAAAAAAGAAGAAGAAGAAGAAAGACTCTCTGAAGTCTGGGTTCATCTCTAACCTCAATTACTAGTTTTCACCTAGTCCACCTCACTCCAGCCACTCGGGTACCCCTGCTGTTACCTGAACAGGGGCAGCACATGCCACCTCAGATCTGTGTGGCTTACCTAGAGAACTCTTCCCCACGCTTTTTGTAGGGCTTGCTCCCATACTTTACATCTACTTTCATGTCAGCTTCCTCACTTCTAGAGATGGCCTTGGCCCATGGCATCATCACATTGATTTCTGCATCTGTCACCACGTGGTCCTCTCCACAATGTCTCCACATCTCTGTCTCTTCTCTTCTAAGGACACTACTCAAGTTGGATTTGAGAGCCAGTCTAATCCAGTATGATCTCTTCTTAATGACTTGCATCTGAATATACTCTATTTCCAAATAAGTTCACAAGCTAAGGTTTTAGAGAGAACAGGAATGTAGGTTAGACACGACCCAGCAGACAACTCTACTCTTAGCTCTGAGCTTGGATGTATGGTTGGCCCCCAGCACCATGGCCAGCTCTCCCTCTGCAGCTACCTTGGCAACACATGTCTATAGCTGTGACTTCTCTTGCCTAATGTTTGAGCCCTACAACTGGTCTCCAGACTTTAGGAATCACCACTGTATGTAATCCAACCTGCACCCAGCCAAGTACTCCAGAATACAGCATTTTATTGCATGTTCTACTTTCTAGATTTCAATCAAGAAAAAAAAATGATCAAGCTATTGCAGAAAATACTGTGGTATCTTCCCAGTCAAGGAAAGATTTCCCTTGTAAGCACTCTTGGACTGATTCAATATTCCCCTCCTTAAGGATGGCTAAAATAATATTTTGAAAAACCTCCCTTACTAAGTGATACTGTACTATAACTATCACACTAGAACCTGCCTTTTTTCTCAAAGTCCCTAAATTTTTTTTTTTTTTTTTTTTTTTGGCCAGTCCTGGGCCTTGGACTCAGGGCCTGAGCACTGTCCCTGGCTTCTTCCCGCTCAAGGCTAGCACTCTGCCACTTGAGCCACAGCGCCGCTTCTGGCCGTTTTCTGCATATGTGGTGCTGGGGAATCGAACCTAGGGCCTCGTGTATCCGAGGCAGGCACTCTTGCCACTAGGCTATATCCCCAGCCCCCTAAATATTTTAACATGTACTTGGATAGGATTTTTTCACCAGCATCTTATTGTTATTTTAGCCATTTTTAATTTCCTCCAAGAGAAAAAAGATTATGTATAATATATAATATATAATATATATGTATTAATATAATATGCAATAAATATATTGTATATGTGTTATATAATATGTAATGTTATACTATATACAATAATACATATGTAATATATTATATGTTATGTTAAATATATTTATAGTATGTATTATATATTTATTTGTATAATATGCATATATTATACAATTCATATTTTACAAATATGTTATACATTGTAATTATTATGTTATATACAAAAATTATATTACATATAGTAATGTCATAATTTATATATAGTTTATATTATATATACAATACATTATAATACATTGCTATACCTTATTACTATATATTCTTATATTATAATGTACTAATAGTATGTATAACATATTATATAAAATGTTAAATATTAGATATAACATATTATATAATATATTGGAATATATTATGCCATGTATCATATACATGATTATATTTTATATCTATAATATCCCATATATATTTAAGATTATAACCACAGATGTGTAACATACATCGAGATAGAATAAACTAATAGAAAAAGAGGTGAGATCAGATACAGGTATACAAGTAACATAGACAGATGATCAGAGTTGGCACCCCGACTCCATCCCTACAAATCCAGTGTGCTTCATAGAATAAGGTAGAAGGCTACCTGTGCACTTTATAGTGCCTACAACATATGCTGACTCTGAAATCAGTGCTTATAAGCAAAGCAACCAACCAACCAACCAACACACGCCGTACACACCAGTTCTCTTCATAGCTTCTACTTTGAAAACAGCGAAAAGTCTCTCCCCTGGGTCTCTACAGAGTAGGATACTGTGATCTGAAACAACTGGATCTTTGACAACCCCAATTCAGCAGGCCAAGGAAACCTGCCCCAAGAACGGAAATTTAGAATTATTTCTCAGAACAGGCTGTGCTATGACTGGACCACTACCAGCCAGGAATTAGGAACAGCATAGCATTGTGGAAAAAAAAAAAAAAAAAAACAAGGTGAAAGGTAGGAGACAAAGGTTTGTGAATCAACTTCCAGAGTGAGACTGTCTGCAGAGTCCCTGGAAATGCCTAGAACCAAAGCTGTGGGACCATTTCCCCAGGGAGTCCTGGAAAAACTCAGGCTACTGGGCCGGAAGGTCTTTCTTTCCCCTAAGCCATGGCAAGATGTTGAGGGGCTACTTCATAGGCTGCAGTAGCAGCAGTTTAGTCATCTCAGCACTCTAAAGACACTCCCAACCACCAAGTTCCGCCCTGAAGAGCGGCTCAGGAACTGTTAGGTATTAGGACTTAAAGAGAACAGCATGAGTTGAAACAGTCCTTCTACTGTCACTCCTCTTGAGTATTCCTACAAAATCTCTATGTGCACCCATTTCCCGCTTTAAAGAAAAGTCACTGGCTTTTGGAAATCGAGAATGTTGAGGGGTTAGGGAGACAAGCACTACCAAAAGCACCTTTACACTTGATTCATACATGGACTCTTCCTAAAGGTCCAGCCCTTTGTTTTCTAATGGGACATCTCACTCTCCTCATCTTCTCCCTACTACTGGTTAGAAAGCTATCTATACCGTTATCACTCCTGATACATGGTAAAAGGGATAGCACAGAGAGTGGTGGGAGGAAGCTGAATGAAAGCAAAGCTCTAACTTCGAAAAAGAAAAGAAAAAGAAATCAACCCAGCAAGCACAACCTTTGACATATGCTTCTAGATGAGACAAGGTGGTGGGATGTCCTATTGATGTCCTATTGCTTGGAAGCAATGTGCTTCCTGTGTGGATAGCCCCCATCGCTTGCCCTCCACCCAGAACTCTTCCCTGCTCCTCTCAAAGTCCCATTGAACCTTCCTGGTACCTTTCTGCAGCTTTGACAATTCTGGATATCAGCATTCTTTGTGTATGGTTGTTTGATTTTGTTCTAATAATGGGGCTTGAACTCAGGTCACTATCCCTTATATTTGCTTAAGGGTAGAACTCTCCCACTTGAGCCACAGTTCCACTTCAGCTATTTGGTGGTTAATTGGAGGTAAGAGTCTCACAGACATTCGTTCCTGCTCAGATTGCCTTTGAATGGTGAACCTCAGATCTCAGTCTGGTGAGTAGCCAGATTACAGCCAGCATTGATTCACTCTCTCCCTCCCTCCCTCCCTCCCTCCCTCCGTGTGTGTGTGTGTGTGTGTGTGTGTGTGTGTGTGTGTGTGTGGTTGTTCTTGTTGTTGTTGTTGCTGGGGTTGGAATTCAGGGCCTGAGCACTATCTCTGAGCTTTATTGCTCAAGGTTAGCTCTCTACCACTTGAGCCACGGCTCCACTTCTGGCTTTTTGGTGGTTAAATGAAGATAAGAGTCTCACAGATTTTCCTACCCAGTCTGGCTTCGAACCACGATCCTCAAATCTCCACATCCTGTGTAACTAGGATTACAAGTATGAGCTGTGAGGGCTTAATAAGCCAATACCACTGTCAGTTGAGGACAGAGGTCCAGTTTCAGGTTCCCTGTCTTAAGGTATAGCTCACTCAGTGCCTAGCCCTGGCTAGGTCCCTGGAAAACTGACATCCGTACTCTTCTCCTTCCCCATTTTCTTCTCTGTTTTTTATTTTTTTATTTTATTTTATTTTTTTTTTTATTTTTTGCCAGTCCTGGGCCTTGGACTCAGGGCCTGAGCACTGTCCCTGGCTTCTTTTTGCTCAAGGCTAGCACTCTGCCACTTGAGTCACAGCACCATATCTGGCCATTTTCTATATATGTGGTGCTGTGGAATTGAACCCAGGGCTTCATGTATATGAGGCAAGCGCTCTTGCCTCTAGGCTATATCCCCAGCCTTCTCTATTTTTTAAACTTGCTTTCTTTATCTTTTCCCTGGACATTTTAGGGCAAATACAATGGATCCATCTTGAAAATAGCACCGAGCCTGACTCAAAGCTTGGGTCATAGGACTGGATGCTATCACATAGAAACAAGCATGGGGAATTAAAAAGTGGAGAGCACTTCAAACACTGAGTATCTGGAGTACAGGGTGATTTTTAAATTCTAGATCACCAACTGGGCCCTGTTTCCTGATGACCTTCACACCCCCTCACAAGTCTGGGCCAGGCTGTCCTTTGAGGAACCCCCCTTCATGTGTTGGCCTTCCCATCCCCACACCAGTCAGCCCACCAATACTCTGTGCTGAAACCACTTATGAAAACAACACGAATAATCATAGGCAGGATGAGATAACCCACGTAAAACACATAACAATGTCCGGAACACCCAGAGCTCAATAAATATTAGCTTCTCTTTCCTTTCTCCCATCACCAAATGGAAGGCTATTGTACTATTGGCTCCAATTCAGAGGTTCTTAAATTTTAGAGCCCCTATGTTGAGCTAAGTCTCATTAAAAGCTCCTGGGCTGGGGACAGACAGAGCCTTTTTAAACAAGTTAAGAGTGGACTGTGAGGCCCCCATTGCTATACACAGGCAAATTGCAGATGAAAATTGTAACGGGTTCCAGAGGCAAGGGACAGACTCTGACAAAATCAATAGGTGTACTCTTTGCAGTCACCAAAAACATTTACATTCCCCCTCCAGCTTGCTGAGAGTCCCCTTCCTGTTCTTCCCACCGCCCCAGCCCATTCCTCCTCACAAGCACCCAACAGCTGTCCACAGCTCAGCCTTTCTGTCTTTTCAGAATAAGCAACACCAGGAGAGGCCTGTCCTTGACCAACCATGGTTGCTGTTGGGTAGTTTTAAGGCATGGTGTTAGGATGCCTATATGATCCAAAACCTAAATCAATTTCCCCAAATCAGCTTTCTCACTAATGAGGGTGGTAATTGGTCTCTAGATGCCTGATTCCTGAGTTGCTTACTTGGTTCTAAATGGGTAGGAGGAATAATATCATTTAAGGGGGCCCTCAACACCCATCCAACATATGCCTTCTCTCTTGCACATACTCACAGACAGGCACTAGAGTCCTTGGTAGGTCTCTGTGGCATGGCTGTCTCCCCAACCCCAGGTCTCTTTCTTTCCCAGATCATATTCAGCCTCTCAAACCAATACTGTCACTACCCAGCTTCCCACCAGAAACAGTGACAAGTGACGCTTCTTTCCTTCCTTTCTCCTAAAGTCAAGTACCAGGTATTGTACTTTTCCTGCCTCCCGTGAGAGCTAACACAGTTGCGAACACGCAGAATTCTGATGGAGGTTAGGAGGCCTTCCTTACCATGGAACTTGGTAAACGTTGGCCCATCTGTCTGTATCCTCACTTTCTCATTTTGCTTGTTCTTTTTCAGTGACATGGTTAAATATAAAATGAACAAGAAGTCAGTCTTTTGTGCCACGTGTAAAGGTGAAATGGACTGGAACTCTGTAGCTTGTTTGCATGCTTGGCGACCCCATTCAGAATGAATCTCCATGACACCTACTACCGCTTTCCTTAAGCATTCAGATCAAGGACTTAGGACTTAGAAAGGAATGCTTACTACCACATCCCCAATTAAGCATAGCAGAAATTTCCTCTGCTGAGAACTTAACCAAATTATAGGATTACCAGTCAATGAGTGTGAAGTTACATCAATCATGGTTTTCTTAAAGAGGGAATGATACTCTGTTGCCCACAGGTCAAATCTGACCCACTATCTGCTTTTGTAAATAAAGTTTTATTGGAATACAACACATTCATTTGCTTACAAAATGTCTGCAGCTGCTTTTCTGCTGCCTCAGCAGGAATAAGTTTATTTCAATGGAGACCATATGGCCACAAAGTCTAACATAGTTATGATCTCACTTTTTTTAGATGTTTCCTGAGCCTGGTATGGTGACATACATACATCTATAACCCTAACACTTGGGAGGCGAAAGCAAGTAAATCTAGAATATAAGGCCATCTTGGACTACCTTGCTAGTTCCAAGCCAGCCTATGGTAGTTGCATAGGAAGACTCTGACTCAGAAAATTGATATGTGGGACTGATTCAAGCACAGCAACAGAAGTAGTCACTAGGCTGAAAAGACAGCCTACAGAATGGGAGAAAATATTTACCTGCTATACATCTGGCAAGAGATTAATAACAAGAAGAGGATCTCAAAACAACCAGGGAGCTCACAAACTAAATTTCCAAAGAATCAATAACCCAATTAGTAAATGGGCAAATGACCTAAACAATTATCAATAAACAATAGAAATGCACATCAAAATAAGAAATTTCATCTCTTTCCAGTCAGAATGGCCATCAAGAACCACAAATAGCAACAAATGCTATCAAGGGTATGGGGGGAAAGAAATCATTACAAACAGTTAGTGGGAATGTAAAACTAGTGCAACCACTATGAAAATCAGTATGGAGTTCCTCAAAAAAACTTTTAAAAAACCATCCAGCATTAGCAACCTTGAACATCTTCTCAAAGGAACATAATTGAGGATATAATAGAAGCATCTATACAACCATGTTCAATGCAGCACTATTCACAATATCCAAGCTATGTAGTCCAAATGCTCTACAGCTATTGAATAGATTTTTTTAAAGTATGTATGGAGAGAGAGAGAGAGAGAGAGAGAGAGACAAAGAGAGGAGGGAGGGAGGAAAGGAGGGAGGGAGGGAGGGAAGGAGGGAGGGAGGGAGGGAAGGAGGGAGGGAGGGAGAGAGAGATAATAGAGAAGAATGAAATTGTCATTTATAGAGAAAGTAAGCCAAGTAGGTCAGGGTCAGAAGGACAAAGGTCATGTGTTTTCTCTCACATATGGATGCTAGACCTAAAAGATAAACATATACATAAATATATAATCTAGATTGATACACATATGGTCAATCTGATTGAAGCATATATATTATATTATATGATCAATCTGATTAAAGTATGGTGTATGAATATGTGACATACAATGATGAAGCCCCTTGGAACAATTAGCATGCACTTTAACAACAATGAATGTAAAAAAGTTTAGAAATGTCCTGTCTGAGGTATAGTGCTAAGGGAGAGGGGTGAGCAGAGAGAGTGAAGAGGGTGAATGTGGGCACAATACTTTATGAACATGAATGAAAATGGAGTAATGACCACTTCTGAGACTGGTTTGGGAAGGGAGAGGAGGGAGAAGGAAGAGTGATAAGGAGTGACTTCGGTCAAGGTGTGTTATATGAATAATGGACACATGCAAATAAAACGCCTTGTACAACTAATTGATAATAAAAAAAAGTTTTGTGATTCTATTTTTTTAATCTTTCAACCAAGAAGCTGAAGTATTTGTTGTCAGCAGGGAGTAAAGTCAGGGGGAGGGGAAAGGCAGACAATTAGAGAGAGGAAGGGTGGGCAAATACAATCATAATATTCAATGTGTGCATGTAAAAATGGAACCAGGAAAACTGAGGGAATGGATTGGGTTGGGAGAGAAGGAGAAGAATGATGAAAGGAGTGACACTGACCAAGATGCATGTGCTCATTAATACCCCTTTGTACAACTACTTTGTACAACAAAATTAAATCTTTCAGTAAATTTTTGCTGCCCTACATTATGTCTCATGAATTTCCTTAACCTATGGCTAAATATACACTTACCTCATCTGGGCTTTCCTTCTTCGTGTGTGTGTGAGTGTGCGCGCGCGCACGCACACACACGCACACATGCACACTTCACACTACACAGAACCTTCTCACAAAATACTCACCTTCTGGAGATGAAAATACATTTTGTTTTCAAACCAATTATTAAGGCCACAGCCAAAACTATTATAAAAATGCCAGTTACCACAGACATATAACTGGCATGATAGCCAATGTATAGGATACTACAACCTCTTGGAAAAATGAAGATGCATTTCAGAATATGGACAAAGAGCTATCTCAGAGCTGTAGTGGAGATCAGCAAGAAGTGACACAGCTCTGGGGTCAGGTGAATTGGCAGTGGGATCAAGCAATGTGCTTAGGTAGCAGTCATTGTTATGTGGCTAAACTATCCAAATGTCTACAACAATAGATTCTAAACAGAAGAGAGTGGCAGGAGTTGGCCTGTGCATGCAATCTCAGCAGTAATGATCCCTGAACTTTTGCTAGCATGCACAGAATCCTGCCTGTACTGTTGTGCAAGTAGAGTCCATTTATGCATTCCACAAAATTTAATGAGCACCAACTGTGTACCGGCCCTCTTCTATACTCTGGGGATGCAGCCACAAAAGAATGAGACCAAGAAAAGCATGCTCTTGTGGAACTTATATTCTAGTGTGTTATCCTCAAATGAGTGCCATGAACTTTAACTTCCCTATGATGGGACAGAATACTCTATTGAATGGTCCCCAGCGGGCATTTTGCAAAAGACTGTGAGCCAAACTTGAGGCACTCATCCTCCTGAGATCTTGTCTCTCCATCGGATCAGTGCCATGGTACTGCCCAGGACAAGGTAATGCGAAGATAACCTGGTGCTTTCCCTGATTCATCTTCTTTCCTAAGCCAAATGACTACTAAGTCCTCAAAGCAGATATGTAAAGCAGATACTAAAGAATGTTCACAGCTATAAATCACTCCTGACATTTTCTTTTCTGGTGGGGGAAAGATGGAGCCCTTTGTTCCATGAATGCCTAAGCAGGTGCTCTAACACTAAGTCATACTCTTAGCTCTACTCCTGGGAATCCTGACTTTAAAAAAAATCTAAACTTCTGGGGCTGGGAATATGGCCTAGTGGTAGAGTGCTTGCCTCCCATACATGAAGCCCTGGGTTCGATTCCTCTGCACCACATATATAGAAAAAGCCAGAAGTGGCACTGTGGCTCAAGTGGTAGAGTGCTAGCCTTGAGCAAAAAGAAGCCAGGGACAGTGCTCAGGCCCCGAGTTCAAGCCCCAGGACAAGCAAAAAAATAGAAAATTAAAAAAATTCTAAAAATGTCTCCTTTAAAAAATCTAAACTTCTATAAGGAATTTCAATGCCAAAAAATTCACATTACTAATTCATTGGCCCCAGACACACAAAATATGAAATTAAGTATACAACTATAAAAAGGGAGATGCTATGGTTTCTACATGAAATGAAATACCAGCATCCATAAAGTGATCTAGCGCAAGAAAATAGTGCAAAAGGTTGTTAGAGTAGGCAGACAGCCACACAGACATAAGCAGAAAGAGAACAGTCCCTGCTCCACATTTGAGATATTGCAAAGGTAATGAACACTCTGAGCTTTGGACTAATGGACAGCCTCCTACAGTGGCACAACCAATACCATGTGCACCTATTCTGGTCACTTAGGGTAGACCCAAACATTTGCACCAAGAGATTTTTTTCAACTCTCTTGACTAACAAAGGACCAAAACAACTTGGGGCAGATTTTCTCTCCTGGACTATCTCTGTTTCATATCTCTTTAAAGGTGCACGATCTCATAAATAAAAGCCTCCTTCTTGGGCATGCTATAGGTGGCTCATGTCTGTAATCCTAATTCTTCAAGGAGGAGAAAATTGAGTAGCTCAAGGTTCTAGGCCAGTCTGGGAAGAAAAGTTGAGAAGATCACCATCTCACCAGAAAAAGCTGGGCATGATGGCACACTTCTGTCATCTCAGCTACCCTAGGAAGTATAAATAAGGATCTCAATACAGGCCAGCCAGGCTTATGAGCACCTTCACCTGCCCTGGCCTGTTGATGCAAAGTTAAGGACAGATCCAAAAGTTCACACCAGGAGATTTTCCCAGCTCATTATCTAACAAAGTAA
This sequence comes from Perognathus longimembris pacificus, assembly GCF_023159225.1. Classification (NCBI taxonomy): domain Eukaryota; kingdom Metazoa; phylum Chordata; class Mammalia; order Rodentia; family Heteromyidae; genus Perognathus; species Perognathus longimembris. Next base: position 57,431,513 of record NC_063168.1, on the reverse strand, counting down.
CCAGACAAGGATAACTTCTGACTTCCTCCCCTGAGCTACTCATCTCACTCACATCAATTGTCACTCTTAATTATAATTTTTTTAAGTCTCATTCTTTTCTAAATAAAAGTCTCTTTCTCTGCCATACTTTCTTTTACCCGTTTAAACTTTGCTTTTTCTACCTTCAGGACATTGTTCTAATATTAGAAACTTTTCTCAAAGAATCTTACACCCAACAACTACAAGCCTGTAATAACACTCTAAAATTTACCAAAAAAGAAAAAGGAAGATAAAAGATGATTATTTCCAACAATATCAGAGAGCTATGTGTAGGCAAATATTTCCCACTAGTCAATTCTAGAAGAATTGGTGAACATTTAACAGTTGTCATTTTCTCTGAAATTTGTTTTGCCTTTTTTTTTTTTTTTCCAGTTGTGGGTGGTTGAACTCAGGGCCTGGGCACTGTCCCTGAGCTCTTTTTTTATTATTTTTATTTTTATTTTTATTGTCAAACTGATGTACAGAGAGATTACAGTTTCATACATTAGGCATTGGATATATTTCTTGTACTGTTTGTTACCTCCTCCCTCATTCCCCCCTCCCCCTTCTCCCTTTCCCTTCCCCCTCCCATGAGTTGTTCAGTTCACTTACACCAAACAGTTTTGCAAGTATTGCTTTTGTAGTCATTTGTCTTTTTTACCCTGTGTTTCTCGATTTTGGTATTCCCTTTCAGTTCCCTAGTTCTAATACCAGTATACATGGTTTCCAATGTACCCTGAGCTCTTTTTGCTCAAGGATAGTGCTCTACCACTTTGATCCACAACGCCACTTCTGGTTTTTGAGTGGTTAATTGGAGATTAGAGTCTTACAGGGGCGGGGGTGGGGTGGGTGGGGGGAATAGTAGAGACCAGGTCTGCAAAATAACAAACTTCTTTTCAAATGGTATTTCTATATGTTTGGGTCAGCAACTTTACATTATGTATCTAAAACCAAACAACTACTAAACAAACATAAAAAGGTCTAGAATAGACCTATCAGTGGATCACAATAGCTCAACAGCTATGTACACATGATTATATAAGACGAGAATAAGCAAAAACAACTCCAAGAGGAAGGACACAGGAGAATTCTATTGTTGACATTACATTTAATGTTCTAAGTGAATTTTCTTTGGCATACTCTATGTTGGTTACTGTATATGATTTTGGTACACTGGATATTGTATATATGCCTACCTGATCCAGGGAAGGGAAAGAAAAATGAGGGTGTAACAGGTATCACAAGAAATGTACTCACTACCTTATTATGTAACTGTACCCCGTTGGCACAACACCTTGTCAATAAAATTTAATTAATAAAATAAAAAAAATTAAAAGTCTTACAGGGACTTTTCAGCCTGAGCTGGCGTCAAACCCTGATCCTCAGATCTCAGCCTCCTGAGTAGCTAGGGTCATAGGCATAAGCCATGGTGCCTAGCTGTTTTTCCTTTTTACTTAAAAAAAAAAAAAAAAACAGTTAACTTTAGTGTCAGAAAAATGTTAGCACAGCTACAAGACTAATGTCTTGCTAAAATAAAATTTTAAAGATGTTAGAAATGGTCTAAAACATTAGTAGCTAATGTACATAGGTGCTAAAATTGTGTGGGTTTTCTAGTTCATGAATTTTCATTTGTTCCTTTGGTGTAGATTATTTTTACATTTAAGAGAACAATAATGTTAAGCCTGTGGAGGGGAGGGTTTTTGGGGAGGGAGGGTTGTTGTTGTTGTTCTGTGTTTTTTATTCTTTTGGAGTTTGGGAGGTGGATTGCTTTTGTTTGGGGGGGGGATCTTTTTAAAAAGGAAGCATGAGTCACCTTCTTTGCTATGATGTGTCATTTTTAAAGGTCCTCTTAATTTTTAGAGCCATCTTTATGGTTTGTGTTTTAACAAAAGTATGCCTCATCAACCATCATATCTGCACTAGTGCAAAGGTGTCTGAGAGGATTATTCATTCTCTAATCCTGCAGATATAAAGACACTGGTGTTTTGTTCATTTTTCCTTTTCAAAAAGATTTAGAGTCTTCCAAATAAGGTTTGCCTGGTCCAGACACCCAAGAGTTTGGGGTTTTCTTTCTTTTTTTTTTATAATCAGAGAATATCTGATTCCGATCATTGTCATCACAGAAACTAACATTTTTCTCTCCTGTATGCTTTACAGTATAATCTGTGTTTTCTGGTAAAAATCTGAGCCACTGCAAATAAAAGAAAAAACTAGAAGCAAAGTAGAGTGCCAGACTTAAAATCTGCCTGTACCATCATAACAAAAACAGCCTGGTATTGGTATAAAAACAGACCTGAAGACCAATGGAATAGAATAGAAGACCCAGAAATAAAACCACACTCTTACAGTCAGCTGATATTCGACAAAGGAGCTAAAGACATACAATGGAATAAACATAGCCTCTCAACTACTGGTGCTGGGAAAACTGGGCAGCCATATGCAGAAAACTCAAAGTAGACCCAAGCCTATCACCATGCACCAAGATCAACTCAAAATGGATCAAGGACCTCAATAGCAGACCTGAATCCTTGAAACTACTGAAGGACAGAGTAGGAAAGACACTAGAACTTATAGGCACAGGAAGGAACTTCCTGAATAGAGTCCCAGGGGCACAAGAAATAGGGGAGAGACTCGACAAATGGGACTACTACAAATTAAAAAGTTTCTGCACCGCTAAGGACATAGCCACCAAAACAGAAAGACAGCCAACCATATGGGAAAGGATCTTTACCAGCACAACAACAGACAAAGGCCTGATATCTGTCATCTACAGAGAACTCAAAAAACTAAGCCCCTCCAAGCCCAATAAACCAATTAGGAAATGGGCAAAGGAGCTAAAGAGAGACTTCACAGGAGAAGAAATAAAAATGGCAAAGAAACATATGAGGAAATGTTCAACATCCCTGGTAGTAAAGGAAATGCAAATAAAAACAACCCTGAGATACCACCTCACTCCAGTTAGAATGGCCTATACCCTGAACTCAGGCAACAACAAATGCTGGAGGGGATGCGGGGAAAGAGGAACCCTTCTCCATTGTTGGTGGGAGTGCAAATTAGTACAACCACTTTGGAGAACAGTATGGAGGTTCCTCAAAAAGCTCAATATAGACCTACCCTATGACCCAGCCATACCACTCCTAGGCATCTACCCTGAACAACAGGTCTCAGGATATCAAAAAGACATTTGTACTTCCATGTTTATCGCGGCACAATTCACAATAGCCAAAATATGGAAACAACCCAAATGCCCCTCCACAGATGAATGGATCCAAAAAATATGGTACCTATACACAATGGAATACTACATAGTGATTAGGAATGGTGAAATATTGTTATTCGCAGGAAAATGGTCAGAACTTGAACAAATAATGTTGAGCGAGACAAGCCTAGAACACAGAAAACAAAGGGGCATGATCTCCCTGATATACCACTGTTAAGAAAGGGTGATGGAGAGACATTAGAGACCAGGTCTGTGAAACCAAAACTGCTTGTCAAATGGTATTTCCCACAGGATTGGGGCAGCGACCCAACAGTATGTAACTAAAACCAAACAACTACTCAACATATAAAGGTCAAAAATTGACCTCTCAGTGGAATACAATAGCCCAAAAGCTATGTATGTACGTTCATATAAGACTACTGTCGACATATTGTCTAATACCGACATTACATTTAAAGCCCTGGGCGAATTTTCTTGGGCTTGGCCACGTGGATACTGTATATGTTCTTAATGCATTGTGTATTGTATATATGTCTACCTGACCTAGGGAAGGGAAAGAAAAACAGGGTGTAAGATATCACAAGATATGTACACACTGCCCTACTATGTAACTGTACCCTGTTTGCACAACTTGTCAAAAAATTTGTGTTTGATTAATAAATAAATTAAATTAAATAAATAAAAAAATAAAATCTGCCTGTAAAAGTCTTGGAAACTAATACCTGAGGTTTGTTTTATCTTCACAAGGACTATGCCTTCTTATTTCTTCAAGTTTGTTGCTCCATTTTGCACCTTCACAATAACAGTGAGGTGACAACCAGCACATGAGGGGTTCTCTTGTCAAGGTAGGCTTCTTATGCAAGTTTTTTAAGTTTCTTTTTCCTACTATATCTGGCTACAGGCAGATACAAATAGACATACGAAAATGTGGTTGCCGGTAAAGTGTGCACTAAACATGTTGCTAAAGAATCACTTGGGTCTGTACATATACCAACTAGTGTGACCACTTCCATCTTAAAAGACAAATCTAAAATTTATTCAAGTTACTACTTGAATGCCTCTGTGACTGAATTTTTTTCATTTTAAACATAAACTTTTGTGTGAAGTGTATGCTCAATGTTTTCCCCCCTTTTCCCATTCCCTTGTAAATACATTTTATTCCATGTGACTTGGTTTGGAAATAGTTAAATGGTACAATAATTTGCATTAAAGAATAATCAGGGGCTGGGGATATAGCCTAGTGGCAAGAGTGCCTGCCTCGGATACACGAGGCCCTAGGTTCGATTCCCCAGCACCACATATACAGAAAACGGCCAGAAGCGGCGCTGTGGCTCAAGTGGCGGAGTGCTAGCCTTGAGCGGGAAGAAGCCAGGGACAGTGCTCAGGCCCGGAGTCCAAGGCCCAGGACTGGCCAAAAAAAAAAAAAAAAAGAATAATCAGGTTAGTCTGGAAATGGAATTAAAAATTTTTAAGTGTAAAATGGCCTATCGTTGCATCTAAGAGATTCTGAGATCTGAATGTATGCACCCTCAGCCTGAACTCTGATTCAAATTACTGTGCACCTTTGGGCAAGTTCGTCAACACTTTTTTTTTCTGCTGCTGGTTTTGTACTTTCCCATCTGCAATATGGAGGTGATTATACTACATAGCTTAGGTAAGCTAATGTAGGATGCTTGGCCTAGACTATTCCCAGGAAACACTCAAAATAATAGCACAGCCAATGCTCTAGGATCCTCAAAGGAAGAATTTAAACAAGCACCACATCCTAGTGACAAGAGACTCAGACTTAAGAGTTCAGTGGGAAATTTTCTCTCAGACTGATTCAATGTTCATGTCCTTCATTAGTATGCTCAAATTTCCCCTGAAGAAAGACATTATGTACATATTTTGTTTTATGGGTAATTGCGTCCTTGTTTTTAATGCATTGGTCATAAATTTATTGTGCAAAATACCTTTCGGTTTGAAAAGAAAATCTAAAAGTTATGTTCATAGGATTGTCAGAAATATTAGTCCTCACTCTTAATATGAGATGACCTCATAAAATACTGTTTATGATGTTGACACAAGTTAATTTGGAGATAAAAAAAAAGTTATCAATACGATCATGTTTTTCTGTCAAATGTCTATTCCAAAAACCTGTGAAATCAAAGGCTTGTCTTTTATCTCCTGCACCCAACAACATCCTTTCTGTGGAACCATCTACATCTGAGTAAAACAAAGTGGTTGATATCTACACAGGCAGAGACCTTGTCTACAAAAAGGCTTTTGGTAAATATTTATTGGAAGAAACCCAACTGTAGTTCTGTTTGCCAATATTTATCTTTCTAAGGATGAATGGTCAGTTTAAGCTACATAGCTGATAAATCTTGACTAATAAAGTATATCCAGAGGAAAAGGAGTGTAAGAAGAGACGGTGGAATCTGTATAGATTGAAACTGTGTGTCTGTGACACCCGTTCCCTGGAAATGAGGCAGCACATTCCCATAAGAGACAGAGGATTGTGCCATGTGGTTCCCAGAGGCCTTACTTATCCATATCGCAATCCAAATGTCCTTGGCCTTCTGGTCCTAAGAATTCTCACTGTCCAGGTCGTGCTTGATTAATTGGTTGCTTGGTTTGGTGACCTTTCCCTATGTTTGACTCTCTGCCTTCAGGGAGCACCTACTTCAGGTGTCTAAAAGGCTTTGAACAACAGGAAGAGTCACAAGATCTGCTGCGAATGGTGTTGTTATGAGCTGAGACATCTGCATTCCCTCACATAACAAGCTCTCTTAGCCTTCCTCTGTCTGTGAAGTGGGCACGGGGAAGACATCTCACAAAGCTCCAAGGGGACTATGTAAGACCACATATGTACCCCGTGATTGGGCACCGCAGGCAATTTGGGTGATGTCCTCTTCCTCCCCACTCTGACCCTTTGTTGGGGCTTCCACAGTTCTTTGAATCCTGAAATCCCTCCATCCCTTTCTTGTCTTTCTTTTCCAGATCAGAAAAGCAAAGTTCTCCTGGACTCGGAAATGTTCATCTAGAAGAACGTTGGAGCGGTTGGTTAATTTAGATTCGGTCACAATTCAAATCCCAAGGGAACTGTTAAGGTAGGAGAGTGGATTGTGACCTGTCCCTTTGGGGGTGGCACCTAAAGCTCCTGACCCTGGCGGAATCTAGAGAAGCGGCATTGTGTTTTCCTAACACCTGTCAGCTCCGGTCTGGGCTCTGGCCACCTTTCTCCTCAGACCCACAAAGACTTAGATCAGAAGAACCTCTTGAGTTGCCTTCAAAAGATGCCAACACAAGATTTCCTAAGGTCCCAGGACCAGCTCGGCCCCACTGTGCAAGCCTAAGGGGAAACGGGATGGATTGGGGCGCCGCAGGTAAACGCACAGCATAGCACACCCTGTGCCGCAGGAGAGGGGAGTGTCCGGGCCAGTCGCAGCTTTCCACCTCGCCCCGCCGGGTGGGATCTCCTTCTCCCACCCCGGGAAGCACCGCCGGCCACCGACCCGCAGGTGTCCAAGCCGCGAGCTCCGGAGCGGCTCGTGCGCTCCGCAGCCCTCTGCGCGGCGCCTCCAAGTTCCTCGGTGCGCTGCGCACTGAGATGCGCTCCTGGGCACCAGGAGTCCGGCACCACGCTGCCCTCCACGCCCACCCGGGAGAATCGGTACCTGTGGAAGTAATGTGCGCAGAAGAGGCCCAGGAGCACGGTCTCCGGCTCTCCGAAAAGAGAGGCCGGCTGCCGGGCGAGGACGGCTGCGGGCACGGCGAAGGAGGGCAGTTCCTGCAGGAACCAGGCGACACAGGCGGGCAGGCAGGTCCCTCCGGACGCCTGGCTGCTGCGGTGCTTCCCATATTCGGAGGGCTCCGCGAAGTACAGGACCAGAGCCCCAAAGACGGCCAGCGTGGCGCTCCCCGCCACCACCGGGCTCTGCTGGCACCCCACGAGCATCGCGCCGAGTTGGCAGCTAGTGGCCTCCGCGCCTAGATGGCAGAGCGGCCCCCACGGCCCCTTTATGGAGCCCAAGACGCCACCCCGTGTCCGTGTCCGCCCCTTCGGCCCGGCTCCCGCCCCTCCGAAGTGCCTCCCGCTTCGCTTTGAGCCTTTTTCTGGGCTGGGTCTTGGCGCCAGCCAAAGGCGCAGCACCGAAGGCTCCTGTGCCACTAGAAAAGTGCCTTCGGGCCCCTGCTCCGCCCTCGCACCGGCCTCCCCACGCTCCCCACGCGACTCGTGCCCTGGGATGACTCGTCCTCAGCCACCAACCACGCTGCAACTTCTGACACCAAACAATCGGGAGAGACAACCACAGCCCTTCTCCCTCCCAAACGCTCATCCCCCGGGGCCCTCGCCAGGCTCCCCAACTTTTCTCCAATCCTTTACTGCCGGCGGCTTCCGCCCAACACTGATCCTTCCTTCCACTGTAGACTCTAGGAGTCTGCCATTCCCCCTCAACACACTTAGCCTCCACGCGGGTTCTACCCGCCACGACCCCAGGCAGGGACCTTCCCCCAGCGCCCTAGCCTTGTTCTTTCCTCCTGGGTTTCCATCTGCCTCTCCACACGTGGGTTCAGGGGTTCACCTGGCACCGGTAACTTGGAGGCTGCCAATCCGGCCCAGCCTCGGGGCTAAAGTCCACGGCTTCTCTCTTCAGACATCTCTTCCAGCTCTGCAGCCTGAGAACCAGGTTGCACCTGATGACGGACTTGGAGATGTCAGGCTCTGCTGCCCAGCCAGCCCTCCCTGGCTGGGGTCTTTTTCCGCTTCCAGTTCCCGCACTTCCCTCATTCCCCATCCTCTTTCCCCTTCTCCAGCCCGTCTCTTCTCTGATTCAGCACCCAACCTTTCTTGGCTGCCTCCTCCACTCCACTGCACTCTTTATTTTCCTTCCTTCCTTTCTTTATTTGTCCTTCCTTTTATGTTTCTCCCTTCCATCTTCCTTCTCCTCCCTATTTCCTTATATCTTTTTCTTCTTTCTTTCCTTACCTCTCTTTCTTCCTCCTTCCTTTCTCCCTTTCCCTTTTCCTTTCTTTCTTTTCTTTTCTTTTCTTTTTTTTTTTTTTTTTTTTGCCAGTCGTGGGGCTTGAACTCAGGGCCTGAGCTTCTTTTTGCTCAAGGCTAGTACTCTACCACTTGAGCCACAGCACCACTTCTGGCCTTTTTCTATATATGTGGTGCTGGGGAGTCGAACCCAGGGCTTCATAGATGTGAGGTAAGCACTCTACCACGAGGCCATATTCCCAGCCCCTCCCTTTTCCTTTCTTCTCTCCCTCTATCCTTCCTTCTTGTTTCCTTTTTCCCTATTTCTCTCCTTCCTTTCCTCTTTTCTTCCCTTCTTTCTTTCTTTTCCTTCCTTCTGTGTTTCTTCTTTCCTTCTCTCCCTTCTTGTTTTCTTCCTTTCCTTCTGGCTGCTGTGTCTTGACCAGGCTTTCTCCTTTTGTTATTTTTTTTTTCAAATTTCCTTTTGTTATTTGCCTTAGTCTTCCATCTTCTTGTCCCACCTTCCGTGATGAGGCCTATTTCATCCTCTGGTCCCTGCAGTGGGATTCCCATCCCCCTTCCAGGCTTTCTCCTTTACTCTCTTCCCTCATTTGTAGCTTTCTTCATCCTTCCCCCTTACCTTGCACTCACTACCTGCAGGACCCCCTCTCAGCATCTTCCCCAAGAGTGCTCCCAAGAATAGTTTCAACCAAAACCCATTCTCTCATCTGTTTCAGATTTTCTGGATCCTAGCAAGCACAGGCTGGGAGTTTAGATCCTAGCACCACACAAAAAGAAAGAGGAAGAAGAAGGAAACTGTATTTCTCCTGTCTCAATTTCAGCCTCTTGTTTTTCTTAACTTTACCCAATTTGGATCTTCATTATCGTTTTCCCCCACTATGGTAACAGTTTTCACTGAGTAACAAACCACCATAAAGCCAGTGACTCAATAAAACCAATAATCTTCAACTTGTACATTTGTGGGTTTCCAGGGGCAACTGCTCCTGTGAAGGTCTTGGCTGACCTTCACTGCTCATTCATTTTTCTATGGGGTATCTTAGAGCCTAGCCCCAGGCAGAATTTGGATCTGGAGTCTTAGCCAAGACACAGTAATCCTGGTCTTGTGCACTAGACCCTCTAGTCCATATGATGTCAAGGTTAGTAACAAAAACACAAGAATACAAGAAACACACAAAGCCTCTTGAAACTCAAGCCAAGAACCAGCATACTGTTACTCCCTTTTCTTTTATTGGCCAAATCAAGACACATGGCAAGCATGAGTGTCAGAGTGGGAGGGTATAGAAAAGTTACATAACAAAGGGGAAAAGTACAGGGAGTTAATTGGAGCAAATAATACAGCTGTTCTGTATTACATACATAAAGTGCAGAAATGGCAACCATACAGCTTGATTGATTTGCACAGTGACCATACTCTCTGACCAGGAGGCAGAGTGCCAGCACTCCAGGAGCTCCCTTGTGCTCTTTATATCCTCCTCCCAGAATAACCACTAGCCTAGCTTCAAATACCATAAATTAGTATGCCTGATTTTGAACTTCATTTAAATATTTATTCTTTGTGTGTATATTAATGGTACTTGGAATTTGTTTTAATCAGGTAAAGTAGACACACAGATACAAAAATGGCTATCATGAAGGAAAGAGTTGATATTCACAGATCACTAGAAATAGGAGACATGGCCTGGTCCACAAGAGCACCTCAGGAAACAACAGGCTCTGTGAGGAAATAGCAGGACTGAGGGGCAAAAGAGTAAGACAGAATAAGCAGGTTAGGACTGGTTACTATTATTATCTCCAGTGGCTCTGGGGGTACAGAGATTGTCTGGATTGTCTATTGCTTGAGCCTGAGCAGGGAGATTGATTGTTCCTCAGAGCTTGATAGTCTGATAGAAGATTATTTGATTCAAAGATAGAAAATATACACTCAGTTGTCATTTATTAGCTTTAGAAATTAGTTTCTAGAGGGACAGTCTCTCCAGTGTGACTAAGACATGGTTAACCCAGTGTGGGGGTGCAAGAGTGTCCCATGCACATTGTTGCATATGGTCATAATTTCTAATTTTTAGCTTTTATTCTGAGTATTGTACACCATTTTATTCTGTGATTAATACTACAATATATAACCATTCCATTACTTCTGCACATATTAGTAAGCTCAAGCTATCATAGCAAAATACTATAGACTGAGTGGGTTAAACAATACAAGTCTACAAGTTTCCTATCAGAAACTAGATTTCTAAGATCAAGGATCTGACTAATTCAGCTTCCGATGAAGGATTCTTCTGGCTGGCAGAGAGCTACTTTCTGTCTTCACATAGCCCTGCCTCAGTGAGTTGGGGTGGGAATTAGGAGGGACTCAAATGTCTCTTTTTTACATGGACATTGTGTTAGTAGTTTGTTGTTGTTGTTGTTGTTTTGCTGTGGCAAATACCTAGAAGGGACCATTTAAAGGAAGGAAAGATTCATTTGGGCTTGTGGTTTCAGAGGTTTCAGTCTGTAGCAGCTTACCTCATTGACTGGGAGACCTGTGGTGGGGACGAATATCATGGTAGATAGAGCATACGGAAGGCAAGTTCCTTACCTCATGGTGGCCAGGAGGCAGAGAGCAACAGGAAGAGAACAAGTAAGATACCCTTCAAAGGAACACTTTCAATGGTTTACTTCCTCCCAACTAGGTCCTCTTGTTACTTTTCTACCACTTCCTAATAATTCCACTATCATCCATCAAGGAATCAATCCACTGATTAGATCAAAGCCCCTGCGATCCAATCACTCTCAATGATTGGACCTCAAGTAATAGCAATTACTTCAGAGTTCCCAGCTCTACATACTACCACACTAAGAGGTTAAGCTGTGAACATTTAGATTTAAGGGGACACAAACAGTCAGTGCATATGATAGGCATTTCAGTGGTAAAATTTTGACTGGCATTTATATATTGTCTCCTTAGCATCACACAATTCTTTCTCAGTTCAGTTTTCCCTTAGTACCATAGCAACTCACACTAGAGAGTCAGCAGTATAATATTTAAAATATCAGTACAGTAGACCAAGAAAAACAATATTCTTTCAAATACAATTAAATCCACACAAGTAACATGCATTCAGAATCCCAAAAATCACTAGACATGTTACACCAAGCTCTAACACCACCCAGGGGAGTTGAGGCAAAATTCACTGGTCCAAAATACGACCCCAACTTTAGCTATCATCTACAAAGGTAGGAATCAGTAGGCTACTTGCATTTCTGAACAGCTGACTATTTATTTAAAGATCCCCACCAACCCTTCAGACTTGATAATTCACTATAGTAACTCACAAAATTCAGGGAAGCACTATACTGACCATTACAGCTCTATAATAGAAAATGATACAACTCACACACAACCCAAGGAAGAGATACATAGGGTAAAGACTGGAAGAACTAAACATGGACCTTTTGTATTCTTGCCCCAAAGAGCCAGGATACACTACCTCCTCAAAACATCTGGGTAGAACAGTATATGTAGTGACAACCAGGAAGGTGTCTCTCTCCAGACTTCTTAAAAAGGTGTTACTATATAAAGGCAATTAATGGAACTATTGACTGCGTAAATTAACTCAATTTCTAGTCCTCATCCCTTTCCCAGAGGTCAGGCTGGCATCTTGTGCTTCACATCCCAGCACCCTAATTACGTAGTTGATCATTCTGGCACAACTGGTCCTCATTCAAAGTTATCTCCACTAGCATAAACAATCAGAACCCACTAAGAATGACAAAGATATTCCCATCACTCAAGAAATTCCAAGGATTTAGAAGCTACTTCCAAGGAGTTAAAACAAAAGCCAAGCCTTTTGGGAGGTAAAGTTAATTCTTCTCAAGATTAAGAAACAAAAGAATGAGAAGACACAGGTACAGAGAAATAATGTTAATAAGAGAAAAACATAGTACAACCCATAATCTCTATAATTTAACTTGATCATATCTAGGATATCATCCACAATTACAAAACACATAGAAAGAAGCAATGAAGTCAAACAACTCTCCAGAGCAAATGAAATCAATTTCATCTAGTTCTGAGATGAATTGGTTAAAGCTAGTATAGCAATGTTGCAAAGCAAATGGCTTAAATAACAGAAATTTATTGCCTCACAGTGCTGGAGGGTAGAACTCTAAGATCACAGGGTCAACAGGGCTGGTTCTTTCATAAGAAACAATCTGCCGTGCTTCTCAATGTGATTGTGTCAGGAAATGGGACCTTTAGAAGGTAGTTATTGTCAATTAAGTTCACCAGATGAGCCCAAATATGGTAAGATTGTGGCCTTATAAAGAGAAGGAGAGATCTTATTTTTCTCTATCATGTGAAGACACATCAAGAAGCCATCCACCTGCAACCCTAAAGAATCCTCAGCACACGTGGGCACCTTGATCTTCCAGATGCCAGACATATGAAAAATAAATTTTTGTTACTTCAGCTATTTGGTCTTGTTGTCCTTTGTTATGACCATTCATACAGACTAAGATACTTTCCAAGCTGTTCTATCTACGCAACACAGCCAATATCAAAACCTCAGATGACATTTCTTTTTAACTGGGAAAGCTGATACTGAAACTCATGTGGAAACTCAAGAGACTCAGAAAAGTCAAAGCAATCTTAAAACAAAAAAGCTGATGAACTCACACTTCTGAATTTCAAAAGTTACCACAAAGTAACAGCAGTCAAGATAATGTGACTAATATAATAAGCCTTCATTGCTGGCTACTGGTGGCTCATACTTGCAATCTTAGCTACTTGGGAGGCTGAGATTCAGAGGGTTACAGTTTGAGGCAAGCCCAAACAAAAAAAAAAGGAGTTCAGGAGACCCCCCTTTTCAACCAAAAGCTGAGTAAGATGGCATGCACCTGCCATCCTAGCTACATGGGATATTAAGATCAGGAGAATCATGGCTCCAGGGCAGCCCAGGCAGAAAGGTCTACTACAAGCCTCCAGCTCGATGCAAGCAGTTGAGCATGCCAACATGTATGCCGTGTCATCTCAGCTATAATAGAAAAAAAGAGATGAAAAAATAGTACATCCAGGATGACAGGCAGAAAATGGAATTCTATCTCAAAAACCATCAGCACAAAAATGGGCTGGAGGCATAGCTCAGCAGCAGAGTCTAGCAAGGATGACATCATGGCTTCAAGCCTCAGTACTGAAGAAAGAAAGGAAAGGAGGGAGGGAGATAGAGAACGAAAGAGAGAGAAAGAGGGAGGGAGAAAGAAAGAGAGAGAGAAATATGAGGGAGGGAATGAAAGGGAAGGGAAAGGAAGGGGAGAGAAGGAAGGGGAGGGGAGGGAGGGGGAGGAGAGAAGGGGAGAGGAGAGGAGAGAAGAGGAGAGGAGAGGAGAGGAGAGGAGAGGAGAGGAGAGGAGAGGAGAGGAGAGGAGAGGAGAGGAGAGAAGAATAGATCTTTGATCCCTATTGTGGTCAACTGAGTTTCAGCAAGGCTGCCAGGATCATTCAGTGGGGAAAGAATAACCTTCTCAACTGATGGCGCTGGTACAACTGGATGTCCAGATGCCAGAAGAGTGGAATTGCAGTTTATCTCATGCTGTATATAAAATTTAACTCAAAATTAATCAAGCATAGTCTAGATACATGGCTCAGAGCCTAAATAACCTGCCTAGCAATATGAAACCTTGGGTTCAATCCCCTAATACTGAAAAAGAAAGAAAGAAAAGTGGATCAAAAACATAAAAGTAAAAACTTTCAGAAGAGGGCTAGGAATATGGCCTAGTGGTAAAGTGCTCACCTCTTATACATGAAGTTTGATTCCTCAGCACCACATATATAGGAACGGCCAGAAGTGGCGCTGTGGCTCAAGTGGCAGAGTGCTAGCCTTGAGCAAAAAGAAGCCAGGGACAGTGCTCAGGCCCTGAGTTCAAGACCAAAGATTGGCAAAAAAAAAACTTTCAGAAGAAAACATAGGTATACATTTTCATGATCTTAATCTAAGCAATAGCTTCTTAGATGCATATGTAGTACAGAAAATCACTAAAATAAAAGTTTTTGTGGGCTGGAGATATAGCCTAGTGGCAAGAGTGCCTGCCTCAGATACACGAGGCCCTAGGTTCAATTCCCCAGCACCACATATACAGAAAACGGCCAGAAGCGGCGCTGTGGCTCAAGTGGCAGAGTGCTAGCCTTGAGCGGGAAGAAGCCAGGGACACTGCTCAGGCCCTGAGTCCAAGGCCCAGGACTGGCCAAAAAAAAAAAAAAAAAAAAAGTTTTTGTACTGCAAATAATACTACCAAGAAAGTAAAAAGGTAAACACAAAATGGGAGACTTAAATTTGATTCATATTATTGCATGCCTAGTATCCTATAATTCAACAATGAAAAAAATTAGAAGACAAAATATCAGGATAAACATTTCCCCAAAGCAGATACACAAATGACCAACAAGCACATGACAAGATGGTCAACATAAAGCACATGACAAGACTCTCAACATAATTAGTCAATAAGGATATGCAAATGCAAACCATGAGAAATGCTTCATACTTTCAAGCATGATTACAGAAAGACAGAAGGTAACAAATGCTAACAAGGATTGTGAGTGGAAACGTAAAATAGCATAGTTGTTGTAGAAAACAATTTAGCAGTTCCTCAAAAACATAGAACTACTATCACCTAGCTATTCAATATGTATGTGACAGGGATGAAAACACAAATTCACACAAAAACATAAACACAGGATGCTCATAATAGTGAAACAGTAAAAATTACCCAAATGATCACCCAAATGAAAGACTAGAAGAAATGTGATTTATTCATACCATGATCTTTCAGCAATAAAAAGAAATGAAGTACTCATACATGATTCAACATGAATCTCAACAACATTATGCTAATCTAAATGAGCCAGTCACAAACCACCATTAATTTTATGTTTCAATTAATATCCAATGTCCAGAATACATAATTATAGAGAGGTAACAAGTAGATTAGAGGCTGCCTAGGATTAGAGGGGAGAAGCAGATAGAGAGCAATACAAAGATTTTTGTTGTTGTTTGTTAACTGAGTGATAGAAATGCTCTGAACTTTGATTTTGAGGATGGACTCTAACTTGAACAATACCAAAAAACTGCTAAATTGTGTACTGTATAGAGCTAAGCTTAAGATATAAAGATTAGGGGCTGGGAACATGGCTTATCAGTAGAGTGCTTGCCTCCTGGGTTCGATTGCTCAGCACCACATAAACAGAAAAATCCGGAAGTGGCGCTGTGGCTCAAGAGGTAGAATGCTAGCCTTGAGCAAAAAGAAGCCAGGGACAGTGCTCAAGCTCTGAGTCCCAAGCCCCAGGACTAGCAAAAAAGATAGATAGATAGATAGATAGATAGATAGATAGATAGATAGATAGATAGATAGATAGATAATACCTCATTAAGATATTGAAAAGAAAAGATAAAATGGGGAAAAAATACTTCTGTTTTATTTATGAGAGGTTAGTATTACCCTGGTTCAAACCAGATGAAGATATTACAAGAAAAAAATAACAAGTCACTATACCTCATGGACATAAAAATAAAAACTGTTAACAAAATACTAATAAGATGAATCCACTACTATACCAAAAAGGCAGCACATGAATCATCACAGGATAGTAAATTGAGCTTTGAGCACACTCATACATACATGTTCAATTGATTTTTCAACTAAAAGTACCTAACCTAATGGAAAACTGTTTTAGTAGCATAATTTATTCTTAGGTGAAGCAAGTCTAAAACTATTTTAGGAATAAGATATATTGAGCAAATGAAAAACAGACAAAGGTGTTGATGTTATTTAAAACCATCTTTCTCATGTGGAAGAAATTACATTCAACTATGATATGCAGGAAGCAAAAATTCAATGTGAGGATGAACTGGAAGTATTAGTGTGACTATAATTCCTAAAATATGCATGAAGTATATACATTTATGTGCACATGTACATTTAAAACAGGTATATGTATGTACAGGTTTATATATGTATATACATATGGGTATATATATATTTGTATGGGTATATGAATATATATATGTATTTCATTGTCTGCCAAAGGACCATTTCAATGATGCTCCAATAGTAGTAAGAACAGCTGGTGCCTAATTCTTAGGCTCTAATACCATTTCCTATTAAAAGACTTTCCACTCTTCATAAAAATGGTTGACCCTAGGGCTGATGCAAAAAAAATACAAAAAGAAACTGGAACATCTTGTTACAGCAAAACATAAGAAAGTTCCAAATTTTATTTTTAATTGAATTATTTTAAAAGAGCTGGTAGACAGGGTTTTTAATTTTCCAACTGAGAAAATGACATGTATCTGTTGTTGCTGGTTTGTATGTGTGTGCCTTGAGCTCAAGGTCTGGGCTTTGTCCCTGAGCTTCTTTTTGCTCTTAGTGCTCTACCACTTGAGCCACAGCTCCACTTCCATGAAATATATCTGAAGTGATATGTATGTTAATTACTCTGATCCTACCATTACATATTCTATACATGTATTGAAGCATCATACTATATAGCCCATAAGCATATCTACGATATGCCAATTAAAAACTAAAATATTTACCAACAATTATGAAGACATACCACCATGTGTGTTCTATACTTTCTGTTGGGGTTCTGGACCCCCTTTCTCCCCCCACGGGGAGAATGGTAACCACAAACTCTATGAAAGAGCACCCAGCCTGGCCCTCCGCCAGCGGAAGGCCAAAGGCGTGCTCACATGGGCAAACGCTAAGTAGAGGACGGGTTGCTGAAGCTTCCCCTCCCCCCAGTTCCCCCCACATGTTACCGAGGGCGGAGGCGAAAGGAAGGCATCAGGGACACGCTGCGGTGGTGGAATGCGTCTCAAAGACTTTAATATGGAAGGGCACTTATATAGAAGTAGTGGCGGGAAAGAAAGGGGGCTGGCCAAAGGGTCAGTCATAGGCTAGGGGTCACGTTCATCAAGTGACATCACAAAACTTCCCTTTGTGGGCGGGACAACCCCATCATGGTGGCACGCACGTGTTCACCTCCCAAGGGGTAGAGGTCAAAAGGTGGGAGGGGCTTCTATTGTCCCAAGGCTGGTGGAAGGGCAGTCTTTCCCAGGCCATAATAATCCCCAACATCTCCCCCTTTTGTTTTTTCAATAAGCAGGGGATGCTGCAAACACATGGCATGTGTGGGCATAAGGCAAATGCTGACATAAGATCTGTGGGGCCCCTTCCACAAAACTGGGGTGAGGGGTAGGTAAGGGTCCATCCATCTGGCTATGTCCAGAAGTCAGAATCCTCAGCTGGTTTCTGCCAAGTGCAGGAAGGTGCAGACAGCAGCCCTCTTTTGTTGGTGAGGTAGAAGCTGAAACTCTGGCATTCCCGGCAGTTCACAGTAGCTGATAACTCAAACATAAGTGATTAGTAAAACATTCTTTTATATAAACATTGAAGCCAAGGTGTTAAACCTTTGCATTTACCCTTTTAAACATTTCTATCATAAAACATTGGGGTTGAGTGTCAATACCCTCAGCTTCTATTTTCTTTCCAACGGGACTCCCCAAGTCTAGCAGCAGGGGGAGAGGAAAGGAAGAAGCATGGTGCAAAATTCCTTTGGTTTCTTTGCGTGACGCTGTAGGCAGTATTGCCACAGCAAAACATTGAGCCATGAGATGCTCAAGAAGGAATCTAGAAAGCAAACAAGGAAAGGAAGCTTGGTTGCTTCCTACCGTAGGCAGTCCTACTTTCCATGAGCCATGAGATGCTCAAGAAGGAATCTAGAAAGCAAACAAGGAAAGGAAGCTTGGTTGCCTCCTACCGTAGGCAGTCCTACTTTCCATATTTTCATGGGAGAGCAGAAGTCCAACATGGTCCTCCTTTTCCTGGAGAAAACAAGAAAACATTTCTCCAGAGTGGGTGCTCTGGGTTTAATTTTCCAATCTGGAAAAACACATATACTGTACTCCATCCCACACTGATTCGGGATGATTTAAAATTTCTGGATAATTAACATAAGCATAACTAATCCTTAATTAATCCTAGGGAATCCTTAATTAATCCTGGGGAATACCTCCCCCTTTTGTTTTTTTTTTTTTTAAAATTATGACACCGGCGGCCACCAGGCAGGGAGTATGGATGGAGGTCTCGTCTTCTGTAGCTACTTCCTGCTGTCAAGGGGGCGACGTAAATCAAGGGCCCCTGGTCAGCCTGGCAGTCCGGTGTAGCTGGCAAAAAGTCCCCATCATTACCATGAGTATGGTCACTAGGGCCAGAGAGTGCTATGGTTTTCTCTAGCCCCCCCTGAGTCTTTGGGCATACCCAGAAGTTTCCAAGGTTGGTGCCTCCAGGGTTCAGGCCTGTGTTAGGGTGACGACTGTGAACGGCAAATTCCCCATTGGTGATCTCAGCAAGAGATGTTATTCTGTCAAAAGACACTTTTGAAAAGGTCAGGCAAAGTATCGACAAGTTCTCAGAGCTGGTTGGCATGAATGGCATAGAACACACCCTGGGCATAAGCCAGGAACAGTTCCCTTTTGGAGCATAAACCCAATTGTAAAGTGAACGAGTAAGGAGAAACGACTGAAAGAAGTGGTTAATGATAGAAAACTGGTTTGGCATAGCCAGTCAGAGGCAAAATAAATAAATATATATATACACCTATATACAACTGGCAAAAAAGAAGAAAATGGACAGGAATTATCTCTCTCGATTTCCCGGCTCTGATCCATTTTGAAAGGGTGAAACAAGGCATCTCCCTTTAGGATAATATGGCACCATTCTCCTCTCACTCCACTCCACCTTTCCGTCTCCTGGACTGGCTAAGTCCCAGGAATTTTAACGTTTGTGGCTGGAATTGCATTTTCCCATCCGCGTTTGAACTCGGGGCCTGAGCACTGTCCATGAGCACTTTCGCTCAAGGCTAGTGCTCTACCACTTGAGTCACGGTGCTGCTTCAGCCTTTTGCTCGCTCTCTGTGGTTGAGCTCTCAATCTGGCTCTTTGCTGTTTAACTGGGAGGTGGGATTTTGGAGAAATTTTTCCTTTTGCCCGGGCTGGCTTTGAACTATCCAGGGAGTCATAGTCCTACAAGCCCTTTTTATTCCCAATTGAGCAACAAGGAAAAAACACAGAGATAATCCATTTGTAACCCGTTGAGAACTGACCAAAAACTGCTTGTGAAGGTTTGGCTATAACACTTAGAAAACATGAGATTTACATGCCATCAACTTGAATCACGCCATTGAATCCCACTGGCAAGTGAAAGAGAACACAGATAAATGACAACCAAGGGCAAAGGGTTAAAGCATTGTGGAATCCTCAGTCTCGGAAGTGGCTGCGTCCCTCATCCCCATTTGGCAAGTTCCATGCCATGCGATGGGGAACTCGAGGCAAAGCTGTAGTGGTATCTCTTGCTCACATCTTGCTCTGGGTTGCCTGTAAAATTTCTATATAGATTGGTTAGGGTGTTCAAAATTTTTTCAGCACTTCTGGCTCTGGTATATCGATGCCCTTCTGGTTTAAGCAGGGTGAAAAGACTTTCTTAATCACAAAATTCAAAGACTTTCTTAATCCCAAAATTTTACCTGGCTTGCTGTGACCACTAACATAACTATGGTGATTTAACCTGGAGTAACTGTTAAGATGGAACTATTCACATCCTACTCAAGGCTCATAAATCATTCGAGCAGCTTCCAATGGGAGAGAGAGCAAAGAATCATTAGTAGTGAAACAAGGCAGTTTGGGAACAGAATGTGGTGGCATCTTCCTATCCAGGAGCTGCGACCGTCCATGCGGCTAGAACATCTGTCCACCTGTATCCTATAAAGCAGTATATTAATCCTGGGTCAGGAAAATTGAGGTTAATAGTCACATTTGTATGAAGCAATCTCAATTTCTTGATCTTGAGAGTTTATGAGAACACAGGAGAGAAAATGGGAAGGTAAAATCTTAATTTATGCCAAAGAGTTGTTAAGGCTACATGCACACTTAACTTTTAACACACTGAGTATAAAATAACATGCTGATTTTATACCATTGTGCTTTTACTACATGCTGCATATTTGAACCTTATGGAAACACACTGAATATAAAATAACATACTGGTGAACTTTTACCACATGTTGCATATTTGAACCTTATGGAAATTTTTATAGGCACCTTTATCTCCATCGAACACCGGGATGGAAACCTATTGTTATGCTTTTAAATCTTACCAACAACCACACGTGCGCGCACACACACACACACACACACAAAAATACCTGAGCGCACTTTAAAATTGCTTTGATTGGCCATTTAAATTTTCTGGAATTCCAGCGGCAAATGATATTAATTTGCCCATAATAGAACCACGTGGTTGAATAAAAAACAAAAGGGAAACCTGTTAATTACACACTCCCAACATGACAATTTTTAAATCACAGTGGACAAGCAAACCCTTTTATCCATCTAGAAAACTCCAGTTGATTTTATCTCCTTGAACTGGTAAACATGGAAGTTCAATCAAATTACCTATTGCTGTATCAAAACTCTTTGTTTTCCTTTCAATATTCCATTTTAGTTTATAATTTGAGGCTTTCCTGTCTCCAACCCCGTCTGCAGCTGACACAGAGAGAAAAGTGCAGGCAAGCACAGCGGGGTGCTTGCCTCTCTCAGCTGCAGCGCAATCGGCCAGCCCAGGCGAGCCTGGGCACGCCCCTCACCTGGGGGGAATGGGTGGGGCCCCGCCTCCAATATGGCGCGCCCCATTGTGCTCCACGTGTGTGTTAAGTCAGAGAAATCAGGATTCAACCAACTCACCCGAATTTCTGAGCTTAACGACCATCGGCGGGCATAAAGCAGTTTGCCGGGCTGCAGCAGCCCACGCACCCCAACTGGGACACCATCCCATGGTCTAAACTGCACGCCACGCTTTTTTTTTTTTTTTTTTTTAATCCATCCGCGGGCTGGGGCCGCACTGGCTCCAGCCCAGCCATTGTAAATACAAGTCTGGCCAAAGCAGCAGCCATCCCCAACGCTCTGCCGCCGCCATGCCACAGCTTCCCACATGGCGGAACCGCGCTTCCGCCACGCCGTGCTCGGCCGCCGAAATGTTACCGCAAAAGACGCCTGGTGCCACGCGGGCCCCAGCGCACGCAGCTCGCGAACCCGGGCCGCGCAGAGCCCAGTGTACTCAGCTCAGCCCGCGCAAGCCAAATCGCTCCGGCGCTCGGCCACCCACTGCTTCTCAAGCGCCGCTGCGGGTGCCGGGACCGCCGTCTGGCCCGGGGCGCACAGAGCAGAACTAACCGACCCCAGCCCGGGGTCGCATTCCTCTTGCTCCGGCCCCACTGCTCCACTGACATGCTTCCGCGGGAAGCGCGCCCCGCTCCCTCCGCCGCCCGGCGCCAAATCGCCACGGCGGGGCAACTCTCTGGCGCCGCGTCCCGCGAGCCTGTCTTGTCTCCATGCTTCTGCCCCATCTGGATGGGCAGGACCCTCCTCTAAAACCCTACTTAGCAAAATCTGTGGGGATACTGTACCCCGAACTTCTCGGCCGTACAATTCGGTCCCCGTTCGGGCGCCATTTATGTTGGGGTTCTGGACCCCCTTTCTCCCCCCACGGGGAGAATGGTAACCACAAACTCTATGAAAGAGCACCCAGCCTGGCCCTCCGCCAGCGGAAGGCCAAAGGCGTGCTCACATGGGCAAACGCTAAGTAGAGGACGGGTTGCTGAAGCTTCCCCTCCCCCCAGTTCCCCCCACATGTTACCGAGGGCGGAGGCGAAAGGAAGGCATCAGGGACACGCTGCGGTGGTGGAATGCGTCTCAAAGACTTTAATATGGAAGGGCACTTATATAGAAGTAGTGGCGGGAAAGAAAGGGGGCTGGCCAAAGGGTCAGTCATAGGCTAGGGGTCACGTTCATCAAGTGACATCACAAAACTTCCCTTTGTGGGCGGGACAACCCCATCATGGTGGCACGCACGTGTTCACCTCCCAAGGGGTAGAGGTCAAAAGGTGGGAGGGGCTTCTATTGTCCCAAGGCTGGTGGAAGGGCAGTCTTTCCCAGGCCATAATAATCCCCAACACTTTCATTTTGAGACCTCTCTCTGGGGAGTGCTTACAACTCTAGCCCTTCCCTAATAGGTTCTCAGGAGCTATGATCAAAGACAATTATATGCTTTTCACTTCATTATCCTGATGGTGGACTAATGTCTACATGTCTAAGTTGTGACCAGGCATCCCTCTGGCAGGAAACTTGTTTATGGCAGTAGACACCCTATGACTCTTGTCCAGCCTGTGATCAATTTATTTCTGCCATGATAGCCACTCTCACTCCGAGCCTTGGGTAAGCCAAGATGATGTGCTGGTTGAAGACACACAAAGGAGAGTTGGGGTGAAACTCAGTGGCAAAGCACTTTCCTGGCAAGTGCAACAGCCTAGGTTCAATTCCCAATACCAAAAAACAAAAGATGACCAAAAAAAAAGAGAGAGAGAGAGAGAGAGAGAGAAAGAAAGACAAAGGAGAAACTCATCAAAATACATGAAACAATAGCATGCTATTATTTACAGTCCCCAGAAAAGTGAGTATAGCACATTTAAAGGTCCAATGAGGGGTTGGGGGAACTATCTAGAACATATGGGCTCAACCAGTGGGTGTAGAGCAAGAGAGAACAATGAATCTATGAGCCAATGATTTTATTGGAGCCCAAGGTATTACTCCAGCAAATTTCCTTTGAGGTCTAAGAGGTGTTATCATATTGGCCATATTTTTCAATCTTATTTTCCTCTATGTACATCAGTTTGAATGATTCCTATGGACCTGCATCCAAATTCAAATGCTTTCTTCTATTGCAGCTGTTATAGTTTGCACCTGAAGTGTCCATGTGCTAATAAAGGCTTAGTCAACAGCTTGTAGCATTATTCAGAGGTGGTGCAACTTTAAGAGTTATGACCTAGATGTAAAAAGTAGCTTATTGGGGTGTACCCTTGAAATGTACCTTGGGATCCTTATCCCTTCTTGTCCCTCACTGCTTCTCAGTCCCATAATAGAAAAGCTTTGCTCTACCACACACTCCCGGCCATGATGTTCTCCCTCACGAAAGGCCCAAAGTGATGGCATCCAGAAGCAATGGGCTAACACTAAGAACCCAAATCTTTCTTTCTTCCTCTTTAGTTGGTTTTCTCAATTATTTTGTCACATTTATAGAAAGCTAACATAGAAAAGCAATGCCAAGCATCAGGCTGTTTCTGTAACTGTACTTTACAATTTGGTTCAGAAGTCTTTGGAGTAGGTTTGCTTTGAAATTGATAGGAGTTTGGAACATTTTGAAGGAAAGGGGAAGGGAAAGCCTAAAATACTATAAGCAGAGCATAGTAGACAATTCTAGTGAGCATTCAGAAGACCAGAATGCTGATAGGAACACAAACCATTATGACTGTTCTCATGAAGTCTTTTAATACAGACTCTATTGTAGATTGGACATACAGCCCTTTGTTATATTCTGGTAACTAATTTTTCCACATTTTGTGCATGTCCTGAGACTTTGCAGGAGAGTGAATATAAAGGAAATGGACTAAACAAATTAGCAGAGGAAATTTCAAGGCAACACAACATTCAGGCAATAGTGTTAGTATTGCTAGATGGTTTTAGCCAGACTTGCCATGAGAATAGGAAGGAAAAAGCAGAGCCAAAAGATTTGGAAAACTTACAGTTTGACCAGAAAAAGAGCAAGTTTAAAATTTTAGCTAAGGCTGGGCACTGGGAACTCATGCCTGTAATCCTAGCTACTCAGGAGGCTGAGATCTGAGGATCATGGCTCAAAGCCAGCTCAGGCAAGGAAGTCTGTAGACTCTTATCTCCAATTAACCACAAGAAAACGGGCAATGGCACTGTCCCTCAAAGTGGTAGAGCACTAGCCTTGAGGTAAAGAGCTCAGGGACAGAGCCCAGGCCCAGAGTTCAGGCCCCAGGACCAACGACAACAACAACACACAAAAAATTAGCCAAGAAAGGCACCACTCTGTCTATGGTCATATTTAACAATGAAGTTTGTGCTGCAAGTACAAAGGATGTAAGTAAATGTTAGAAAGTAGGCAAATTTGAAAATACAGAGCCACAATGAGGACAAAATACACATCTGACAAGGTAGAAACATAGGAGATATTTTATTTTCGTATTTATTGACTTGATTTATAACTTCTAAATATTTAGACACATAAATCAGGAATTTAATCCAATTTTTCCCATCCCTTTCTCTAAGAGTGAGAAGCAGGTAGAGTTTGCAGCATGCAGTATCTTCATATTCATGTCTTCCTTACTTCCCCATACTTCACACACATGTGCAGTAACATACATTTTGACTTTCTTCAGCAACCTATTTCATGTAGAATGGACAGCTACACTACTGACAAAAGAAAGCTTTAACTTTAGTGTAACTCCCATCTCATGCCAACCTCAAAACCCACCTGCTGCTGACCCCTTCCTTCAGGGCTCTGGCACATACTACATGAGTTAAGAAATAATGAGCAAGTAAGTCTCCACATGATGTTGCATACACTGCTCTATTAAATAATGCCAAGGGGGCTGGGGATATAGCCTAGTGGCAAGAGTGCCTGCCTCAGATACACGAGGCCCTAGGTTCGATTCCCCAGCACCACATATACAGAAAACGGCCAGAAGCGGCGCTGTGGCTCAAGTGGCAGAGTGCTAGCCTTGAGCGGGAAGAAGCCAGGGACCCAGTGCTCAGGCCCTGAGTCCAAGGCCCAGGACTGGCCAAAAAATAAATAAATAAATAATGCCAAGGTGTTATCCTTCCCACTGCAATTAAATGTAATTTCTTTTCTGGAAGATCACTTAGAAATGATTCTGTGAGGATTTAAGAACATGGCAGTGGACACACCTGGAAGAGAGTTGAGGGTTACATAGAGATTTTACATCATGTCACCAAATGAGAATCTACTCCACAAGGTACATGATGTTTTCAATATGGTCGTTTTCCCTACTAGACGGCCAAAAATATCATTAGGCACAAAACAAGAGGCATCCCCCGTGTCCCAAAAGAGAATGAACAGGCCATTAGTCAGGCGGAAGTGTAAACATCAAAGGATGCATTCGTGAGTCCAAACACAGACCACAGCGCCACAGGCCAAGTGCACTGTGTTCTTGAAGAAGCAGGTCTGCACAATGAGGAAACTGGATTGAGGCAAAGGGCAGATGAGGTCTCAGAAAAGAAGAGGGTTAAGTGGAAACAAGGGGTTGAATGGATTCAGGAGTGAGGACCTTTCTAATGATCTTGGGGTACCCCCTTCCCAACCCAGAGGCCCTGGGAGCCAGTTTTCCCTAACAACACCAAAACCTGTCCTTCACACACTTGAAAACTTCATTACATAAACTTAATTTCTTGGAACTAGGCCTCAAAAACTGCTGCCATTTTACTTTGATAACTGAATACATATTTCAATAATTGTTTGCCATTAGAATAAATGTTATAGAAGAAATATTATTTTATTATCCAAAAAAATTAGGGAAAGAAACAACAACAAAGAAAGCTGAACATGATAGTTCAGTCCTGCAATCCCAACTACTTATAAGGTAAAGAGCAGAAGGATTGCAGTTCAAGGCCAGCCTTAAAGGAACTATTTAAGAAGACACCATTTCAACCAACAAGCTAGACATAGTGGCATACAAATGTCCCTGCAATACAAGCCTAAGTGGCAAGATCATGGTCTAAACTGGCTTGCGGGGAGTGATAGGGAGACTCCACCTGGAAAATAACTAAAGCAAAAAGGGCTGCAGACATGACTCAAGTGACAGAGCTTCTGCCTAGCAAGTGCAAGGCCCTGAGATCAAAAGCCACTACCACAAAAACAAACACACAAACAAAAATCTATTAGAGACACAAATATTTAGAGGATAAAGAGAATTTTTCTACCAGGCACTGGTGGCTCACACCTATAATCCTAGCTACTCAGGAGGCTGAGATCTGAGGATCAGGGTTCAAAGCCAGCCTGGGTAGGAAAGTCCAGAGAGAGAGAGAGAGAGAGACTCCCACTTTAGAAAGAATGATGGTTGACCAGAAACAGATGGTTGGTGGAACCCAGTGAAAACATCATAAGGATAGGCACATTCTGAGTGAACATTTGGAACCTGTGCCCCAGAGCCAAGTTCAAGTGCTGGCCTCAGTGTCCTGGGGCCATGATGTCACCAGGAACCTTAGCTAGCTTAGTCAGCAGGGGAAGGCTTCCTGTCTCTGTCAGAGCAAGAGACTGTGGTAACCCTCACAATGTCCAGGCCCAGCGTGAGTACAGAACTCAGGAACAACCTGGCCCAGAAGGGCAGTCAGTGGTTGACCCCGGCATGTGATTCCCGCTGTCCTCTCCCCAGAGACAGGCTCAGGCTCAGGCCCAGGGGAGACACAGGCCCAAAGCACAAGCACGGTTGTCATCCCACAGTGGACTGACTCTCAGGAAGCAGGCTTTCTCAAAGTCACCGAGGGTCAAGAGGGAGGGACAAGCTGGAGGCCACCTGGGGAGGCTCAAGGGAGGAGGCTTCACCCTGTGCTCCATCTCCCTGTCACTGCTGGACAGGCCGCTCGGCCAAGGGAGGTCTCTCTGGGAGCTCTGGAGAGGCTGAGCCGGCTCTGATCCTGGGGGCCAGGGAGGGTCTGTGGGTCCCCTCCTGGAGGTATCCTTCCTTCTTCCTGATGCTTGCTCTGTGGAGACCAGCTGCCCCCCATTCAGCTTTCCTAGGAGAGAAATCCTGACCCTTTCCTCCTTCTGATGATGCAAGCTGGGACCTCCCAAGTGCTAGGCAGTTAGTTCTGATTTGGTTTTATCACCTACCTCTGCTCATCTATACTCTCTTTACTTTCTTTCACCTCTCCTTCCTTCCCTTTCCCTCCCCACTACTTAGCTCACCTCACTTCTCTTCCCCTCCTCTTCTCTCTTTCCTCCTGGCCTCCTTTCCCCCCACAGTCCTGTTATTTCAGACTGTCTCTCCATTGACAGCATTTGCCAGAAAAGGCGAGGAACAGCATCTCCCCATTCTTTTCCAGGGTGAGTTTTTCTCTGCATTCAAGCAGGCCTCCCGGAGGGAAGATGACATTGCCAAGGTGACCAGCGGCATGAGAGTCCTCTTCAAGCCAGGGACCACAGAAGTGCAGGAGCTGTCCCTCTGCTATGGGGGGATGTCCAACAGAACCATCTCAGCCCTCAAGACCACACCAAAGCAGGTGTCCAAGTAAGAGATGACACAAAATGAAGGCACCATTGTCAGCGCCACAGTGGCTACTACAATATTACTGTGCTGCCAGTGCTCCTGTTGCTGCTGCTTCACTATTGTGAATGGTACTCATTGGAGGGGAGGAAGGGGAGGGGAGGTCATTACTATTGGTATAGTGATTCAGAAACAGATGATTGAAGGTGATGGCATCCCACAAATTACAACAGAGCTGAACAATTCCAACCTCCTAGTGTTTCTGTGGTATCCTTTCTAACTTATGTATATTTAGATACACAGATATTTATCATTTGGTTACAATCACTCTGGTATTTAATCCAGTGACCTGCTGCCCAGGATTGTGTCCTATGAACAATAAGCCACACCCACCATGCACCACATGGCCCAGGGAGTAGCTGTGGCATCTGGCTAGGTCACTTCTCACAGCGAGTCCCTGTAGCCAAGTGTCACGTGCTGTGGTGTTGCTGCTACTCTACAAGTGTCACCATTGCTAATGCTGCTGCTGGTTCCATGCTGTTGCTACTGATGCTATTGCTGCTCTAACCGCAGCCACAACTGCTGTTGCTGTTCCTGCTTCTCTGTGCCTTCTGCTCTTACACACAACTCTGCTACTATTTTGTCCTGCTACTGAGTAATCCCTCTCATTGCTGGTGTACTTGTAGTAACACTATAATGGACTATTACTAAGTGATTATTTTTGCCACGATTGTGCAGTCATTAGTGCTACTACAACTTTTCTCTCTGACAACTACTACTATTATTGATACTAATGTTACTGTGCAACTTCAGGTGTTACTATTGCATTATTACTATCCCTACTGTAATGCTTCTAATACTACTACTATAAATATACTAAGGGGAAGGAAAAACTGAAAATTAATTAAAATGCTAAGTTATATTACTGCTGTTATAATGCTACACCACTTTTACTATCATTACTGTTAGACATCTAATATCACTACTATGAATATATTTAAGAGGAAAGAAGAGCTGCAAATAATTATTAAAATATAATTAAATGCAGAAGAATAAAACCAAATTTCCCAAGAATGGGCATTAGTGAAACAAAATAATCCTACAGAGAAAGTCAATAGTGGAAAAAAACTAATACAGCTTGATAAAATTGATAGGTTTCTAACAAAATTCATTCTAAAAAAATTAAAGAAGAGAGAAAGAGGGGAGAAGGGAAGGAATAAGGGAAAGAGAGAGAACAGATTACCATTGATATGAATTGGAGTTACTACTAATATAAAATAGTAAGAGGTACTATCAATCAGATAAATTTAGATTTTTGATGATATGATAAATTCCCAAAAAACCAAAATTAAAACAGTATTTGTTAAAGGAATTGAACTTTTATTTAGAAACCTTCCATGATAAAATTTTTAGGAAAGATGGCTCCATCTTCTAAATATTTAAGAATAAAATAACAGCGATTTTATATATAATTGCTTTAGGAAAATAAAAACAAGAGGAGTATTCCTAACTTGTGAGGTCAAAGTAACATTGTCACATTCCCCAGCCTAATAAGGTCATTACAAGAGAAAATACCATACACTCTCATGAACATGAATGATAAACAATCCAAACAAAACAAATCAAAGCCAGTTGTGTGTGAGTGTGTGTGTGTGTGTGTGTGTAGTATGTGTATGTACTGTGCATGTGAAGTTGGAGGAGTAGTGCTTGCTTTGCACAACAATGTGGATCCTTAAAACTGTAAAATTCTTCACTCTGAGATGATGAAAACTAATTTGATAATCAATAGAAAATATAGCTTTTCTGACCTTTTATTTGTGTGTGTGTGTGTGTGTGTGTGTGTGTGTGTGTGTGTGTGCATGAGTGTACATGCACACTGCAGTCCTGGGGCTTAAACTCAGGGCCTGGACACTGTCTCTGAACTTTCTCACTCAAGGCTAGCACTTTACCACTTTGAGCCACAACATCCATTCTGGTTTTCTGGTGGTTAGTTGGAGATAAGAGTCTCATGGACTTTCCTGCCTGGGCTGGCTTCAAACCACAATCCTCAGATCTCAGCCTCCTGAGTAGCTAGGATTACAGGCAGCACCCGCTGCTTATTGTTTTTTTGAGACAAAGTCTCACTATATATCCCAAGCTGTTTTCAAAGCTGGGATACTTCTATCTCATCCTCCCAAGTGGTGGGATTGCATGCATGTACCACCATGCTTAATCTCATCTCTCATTGCTTTATTACATTTTCACCTTTGTGAGCTAATTGTCTCAGTTTTTCTATGTTTTTAAATTTTTTCCTTTGCTTTCCTGTTCATATTTATTTATGGTGCTGTTCATGTGGCACTAAGGACTCAAACTCAGGGCTCCATACATGCTAGCCAAGCACTCTACCACTAAGCCACATTTCCCAGCCCAGTTTCCCAGTTTTTAATGCCACATGAGTAGAACATTGGGAAATGAGAAGCAAAACCCAAAACCTTGTAGAAAGCTTTGCAGTCTATGTGTGAACTACAAGTGACTGATCACTGTTATGGTTTGGATGTGGAGTCTCCTCCCAGGGGGCTGATGTGTCCATCACTTGGCTTTATGAATCCATTTCATCAAAGGATTAATTAATTAATTAATTATTGAGTTTACAGCTGAATAGGTGATCAGGAAGTGAGGCCTAGTTGGAGGAAGTAGGTCAGTAGGAGAAGTGCGTTTGAAAAATGTGTCTTAACCCTGATCCCTTGCTCTCTGCCTCCCAGGGAGCCTCTACTACACACTCTGGTCACCATATTGTGCTTCTGTTCAGGCCCAAAGCAATAATGGAGCCAGCAATCTTGGGCAAAAAGCTCTGAACCAAGAACCAAAATAAGCCTTTCCTCCTTTGTTAGGCATTTTGTCACAAAAAAGAAAAAAACAACAACAAAAAATACCCAACACCTGACTAACACATAGTCCTGCTTTGAAAGAGTGATGAAGGGGGCTGGGGATATGGCCTAGTGGCAAGAGCACTTGCCTCGTATACATGAGGCCCTGGGTTTGATTCCCCAGCACCACATATACAGAAAATGGCCAGAAGTGGTTCTGTGGCTCAAGTGGCAGAGTGCTAGCCTTGAGCAAAAAAAGCCAGGGACAGTGCTCAGGCCCTGAGCCATGCCCCCAGGACTGGCAAAAAAAAAAAAATGAAAGAGTGATGAAATGTGTGTGCACAGTTACTCATGGATTGAAGAGCTAGCAACAAAGTCTGTACTTCATGCAAGTACTCACAGTTAAATTATTGTGCTAATTGAAGTTTGAACTGTGTTTTAGGGAGACTGGTATTATTTAACTGAACTATAATGATGGAAATACATATTGAAATTCTGTAGAATAAGGGAGGGAGGGAGGGAGGGAGGGCGGGAGGGAGGGAGGGAAGGGCAAACCCCACAGCAGGAATTCATGCTGTCTTCATGAGGCGGGTTAACTATGGGGAAAGAATGCTAAAACCATACCCTAGAGACATCCATGAATCCTATCTCCTCCCTGGTACCTCCCATAGCCACTCCTCCTTGGTGCAATTAGTGGTCCATTTATGTTAAGGAGTTCTTAGGGGCAAAAAACTCCAGGATAATTCTAACTAAACTGAGACATCTGCACAGTGGAACCCTTTGTATCTTTTACTGACCTTTGTGCAACAAACTCCTACTTAAGTCTTCATAAATATGGGTCGCATCTCATGCATATACTGAAAAACATCGATGGCAACCTTGTATGTGTGCAGATGCCTTCAAATACATTGGTGTGTATCTTCAATTCTTTGTCAGAGAT
Source organism: Perognathus longimembris pacificus (assembly GCF_023159225.1). Taxonomy (NCBI): domain Eukaryota; kingdom Metazoa; phylum Chordata; class Mammalia; order Rodentia; family Heteromyidae; genus Perognathus; species Perognathus longimembris. Next base: position 57,400,325 of record NC_063168.1, on the reverse strand, counting down.
GCTAGGAATTGGATTTTTTTTTAACTCCATGACACCCACTGGTAACTTTCACATTCACTTTGTGTGATAATGCTTAGTTGTTTCAAAGAAAACTGAAGCAATAATCTTTGGAGCCAAGAAACCAGGAGCTCAGCCAAGAAAGTGGTTTTAAATTTTTCTTGGCCAGGGAAGAACCAAGACCACAAAAATGGGGATAAATCCACCCTCAAAAGCCCTCATCGATGGCATTGAAGTTATAGTACTCTTTTGGAGGCTCACTATAACTAAGGCCTTATTGATCCATATCTGTCTTGTATATTATAACGGACAGCCTGAGAGACACAAGCAGAAGTCTTCCTTGGCCCTGTACGCTATATTCTTCTTATGCTTACTCCCTAGAATCAGACCTGAGCCATCACAACATCTCCCATGGTCTACATGCACAGCAGGTCATTCAGGTTTCATCAGGAGCTGCAGACTCCCTTGGTCCTTCTCTTTATCACATTCCCCAGGTGCTACAAAAGACATCATGAGGGTATCATGTTTTCCAGGCTGCTAATTCCACAGACAGTGTAGTTCCCTGCAGGATGCTTCAGGCTGGAAATGCACAGTGATCCTTCAGTCCTAGTGAAGACCATGTCCCAGCAGTTCAACCAACAGAGGTCAGGTCCAGACTTGATATGGACCTTGACCAAGAAAAGAAAGACAATCTCATTATATTCTAGTACAAAGTCATGCATGCTCAATGCCCATAGGTCTTGCCCAGGCAGAGCCTCAGAAAGGAGAAAGAAACAGAGGGATAGGAGTAGAATTACCAGACTATTCTTCAAACAGAAAGGGCTCAGAACTGAGAAGTTGGTTGCAGGCATTGAAGTATTTTCCATGCTGGGTTCTATGTTTAGAGATCCACTGCGTGTGTCCTGATGGTTGATGTTGACCATAGAAGGCCTGTGGTTAGCTGCAGGTGAAAACAAGATGAGAAACAACAAGATGCCTCTGTTCTTAGGGACATTCATCTGAGTCCCTTAAGCTAAGACTGGAATGGAAGTGAGCATGAAGGAGAGAACCATTTGGCATGTAGTAGAGGACACAGCAGGCACTGGATGTCTGAGGGAGTGGGCAGGCAGCTCTCCCCTTATGAGGAGTGAGGAAAAGGTTCATGAAAGAGTGCCCTGTGAACTAAGCTGTACAGAATAGGAACTGGCTAGATAAAGGAGGTATAAAAATAGCAGATTACAAGCTCTATTATAGAGCCATCATAACAAAAACAGCCTGGTATTGGTATAAAAACAGACCTGAAGACCAATGGAATAGAATAGAAGACCCAGAAATAAAGGTGCATTCTTACAGTCAGCTGATATTCGACAAAGGAGCTAAAGACATACAATGGAAAAAACATAGCCTCTTCAACTACTGGTTCTGGGAAAACTGGGCAGCCATATGTAGAAAACTCAAAGTGGACCCTAGCCTATCACCATGCACCAAGATCAACTCAAAATGGATCAAGGACCTCAACATCAGACCTGAATCTTTGAAACTACTGAAGGACAGAGTAGGAAAGACCCTAGAACTTACAGGCACAGGAAGGAACTTCCTGAATATAGTCCCAGGGGTACAACAGATAGGGGAGAGACTCGACAAATGGGACTACTACAAAATAAAAAGTTTCTGCACAGCTAAAGACATAGCCACCAAACTAGAAAATCAGCCAACCATATGGGAAAGGATCTTTACCAACACAGCAACAGACAAAGGCCTAATATCCATCATCTACAGAGAACTCAAAAAACTAACCCCCTCCGAGCCCAGTAAACCAATTATTAAATGGGCAAAGGAGCTAAAGAGAGACTTCACAGGAGAAGAGATAAAAATGACAAAGAAACATATGAGGAAATGTTCAACATGCCTGGCAGTAAAGGAAGTGCAAATAAAAACAACCCTGAGATACCACCTCACTCCAGTTAGAATGGCCTATACTCTGAACTCAGGCAACAGCAAATGCTGGAGGGGATGCGGGGAAATAGGAACCCTTCTCCATTATTGGTGGGAGTGCAAATTAGTACAACCACTTTGGAGAACAGTATGGAGGTTCCTCAAAAAGCTCAACATAGACCTATCCTATGACCCAGCCATACCACTCCTAGGCATCTACCCTGAACAACAGGTCTCAGGATATCCAAAAGACATCTGCACATCCATGTTTATCGCTGCACAATTCACAATAGCCAAAACATGGAAACAACCCAGATGCCCCTCTACAGATGAATAGATCCAAAAAATGTGGACTACTACATAGCGATTAGAAATGATAAAATATTGGTATTCGCAGGGAAATGGTCAGAACTTGAACAAATAATGTTGAGCGAGACAAGCCTAGAACACAGACAACAAAGGGGCATGGTCTCCTTGATATATGACTGTTAAGGGGGGGGGGACAGTAGAGACCAGGTCTATGGAACGAAACACTTCTTGTCAAATGGCATTTCCACAGGTTTGAGTCAGTGACCTTACATTATGTATCTAAAACCAAACAACTACTAAACATAAAAAGGTCTAAAATAGACCTCTCAGTGGATCACAATAGCTCAACAGCTATGTATGTATGATCATATAAGACAAGGATAAGCAAACTCTATTGTTGACATTATATTTAAAGTTCTAGGTGAATTTCCTTTGGCATATGCCACGTGGCTACTGTATATGATTTTGGTACACAGTGTTGTATGTATGCCTACCTGATCTAGGGAAGGGAAAGAAAAAGGAGGGTGTAAGATATCACAAGAAATGCACTCATTGTCCTATTATGTAACTGTACCCCTTTTGCACAACACCTTGTCAACGAAATTTAATTAATTTAAAAAAATCAGGGAGAGCATCGCTAGTAGAAGAGCCTTCACTAAAGAAGATGAGGGAAGTAAACAGCTCGTGTGGGTCCCCAGAATCTTGTGGAGCTGTGTGTGTGTGTGTGTGTGTGTGTGTGTGTGTGTGTGTGTGTGTTGGGGGAAGGGGAGCAGAGTGATGGGGAAGAAATGTGGGAAGATTCCCATTTCCTTTGGTGTCCTGAGGCCACTGAGCACAAACCCTATTCCAAAGGCAGCTGCCTTTCCACAAGATCAGAGAACACAGCCCGTTCTGAACAGTGAGCTTCCTGCCACCCACTAGATCAAGTATCACATGAGGTCACCTGGCCACATTCCTTGCCCCCACCTGCTGTATTAATGAGAACAAGGTAAGTTTTCACAGGCAATTGCTTCAAGAAAAACTTTAAAGGGAAAAAAATAATCATCTGAAAGCTCTGACTCCTAAACATTTGCTTTGAGGTGATTTTCTTAGTTGTTGTCCTGGGTGAGAAATGCTAAACAAGAGGCAGGGGCACATAAAGAGCTGTGACTGAGGCCACATTGTGATGGTGAACCTAGCCAAGAAGTACCTGGCCATCAGACCCAAGTAAGTGGCCAACGGGGGTGCTCTGTACAGAACACCTGTGTGGGATTTTCAGGGTTGTTGATTTCCAGCACTGGTCAAGCACTGGCATGGCTTGAAAGGAAAACTACCATAAAGGGGCATAGGGCTCCTGAGACCTCATCCTGGACCCACTATAACAGTTTGGATTGTTTCCTGCAAGTCACTTGGTGACTATGTCTCTGTTCCCTCCTATACCAAATTGTGGTGCTGATTTTTTTTTTTTTTTTTTTTTTTTTGCTAGTCCTAGGCCGTGAACTCAGGGCCTGAGCACTGTCCCTGGCTTCTTTTTTGCTCAAGGCTAGCACTCTGCCACTTGAGCCACAGCGTCACTTCTGGCCATTTTCTGTATATGTGGTGCTGGGGAATCGAACCCAGGGCCTCATGTATATGAGGCAGGCACTCTTGCCACTAGGCCATATCCCCAGCCCATGTGGTGCTGATTTTAAAGGGATTGTAAGATTAAAGGCATAGTGTCCACCAATGAATGTTCAAGCAAGTCTCAGCTGTACCCTTTTCAGAAGCATGATTTGGAGCACCTTCCTTAACCTATGTGAGTCTCATTTCCTCCTTTACCTTCCCAAGGTTGCAGTGGGAAATACATGAGACAATGTAGCATCTAGAAAACAGCTTATACTTTATATGTCCACTCCTGTCTTTCGAAAACATGCTTTGGGTTACAACACTGTTTCCACGAAAGTTCCCCCACATTATCACAGAGACAAAGGTCATAGCATCAATAGAAATCATTTGCGACAACTCAGAAGGTCCATAGAGCATAAGGACAAGAGGTCAGGTTTAAGCAACACGTGTTTTTTCTTCACACCATTGGCTCCCTATGTTCTTAAAAAAAAAAAAAAAAAATCCAGGGCTGGGAATATGGTCAAGTGGTAAAGTGCTCACCTCGTATACATGAAGCCCAGGTTTCGATTCCTCAGCACCATATATACAGAAAATGGCGCTGTGGCTCAAGTGGTAGAGTGCTAGCCTTGAGCAAAAAGAAGCCAGAGACAGTGCTCAGGCTCTGAGGTCAAGCCCCAGGACTGGAAAAAAAAAAAATCCCAACAAGTCAATTGATAAGGACCAGAAAATTACCACACTCGAAGAAACTTTCAAACTCCAGGGCAGACTAATTCAGGAGATAGTGGACAGGGAGAAGAGATATAATCTGCATATAATTGGAATAGATGAAAGAGAGGAGTACCAGAGCAGAGGTATACAACACTTATTCAATAGAGTTATTGCAGAGAACTTCCCCAATCTCACAAGGGATAACCTCACCCAAATAGCAGTAGCATATAGGTCACCTGGCAGACCAGACCCTAGAAGATCCTCGCCTAGGCACATAATTATCTAGGCTTCAGATCTCAATAATAAAGAGCAAATTTTGAATGCAGCCAAAACGAAGAAAGAACTATATTACAATGGAAAAAAGATCAGAATCCCAGCAAACCTCTCCACACAAACTTACAATGTGAATAAAAAGCCAGCCTTACAGCGAATTCTAAGAGGGGAACCCCACCCAACAGAAAACGTACAGGACCCCCAGACAGAAACAGAAAGAAACTACAATAGCCAGAGCCCAACAGGAAGAGCAGCTCAATAAAGACAAGAAAGAAGGGAGAGGAAACACAGCCTAACAGGAAAATGGAAGGGAAAAAAAACCACACTTATCCATGATCTCTTTGAATATAAATGGTATAAATTCTCCGATAAAGAGGAGCAGACAGACAGAGTGGATCCGTAAACAAAAAGTTGCTATCTGTTGTCTTCAAGAGACTCATCTTACAGCAAGGGACAAAACAGGCTCCGAATGCAAGTATGGAGCAAGATCTTCCAAGCAAACGCACCTACCGAAACAGCAGGGGTAGCCATCCTGATCTCAGACAAGCTGGACTTCTCATTAAAATCAGCTCAAAAAGATAAAGAAGGACACTACATTTTTAATACAAGGAAAAATCCAGAATCAAGATATCACAGTGATAAATTTATACTCACTGAACAAAAGAGGCCCTAAATATGTCAAACAAATTCAGAACTACAGAACAAGATAGACCCAAACACAATCATAGTGGGAGACTTTAATACTCCACTCTCTCCAAGAGACAGATCCATCACACAGAGGATTAGCAAGGGAGCTGAAGACCTAAGTAACACCATATCCCAAATGGATCTGACAGACCTATACAGAATCTTCCACCCTACAGAGACCCAATACACCTTCTTCTCAGCAGCCCATGGAACATACTCCAAAATAGATCATGTCATAGTCCACAAAAAGAACCTCAGCAAATACAAGAGTATTGACATCACCCCATGTATTATATCTGATCACAGTGGAATCAAGGTAACCCTCAATAAGAAAGGATACCACAGAGGCTACACAAACACTTGGAGGCTAAACCCCTCTTTGTTATCTAACACTTGGGTCACAGAGCAAATTAAGGATGAAATTAACGAATTCATAAGCCACAACGACAATGAAAATACATCACAAAGAAACCTATGGGATACAGCTAAGGCAGTGCTGAGGGGCAAGATCATTGCCCTCAGCGCACACATTAGAAGAATGGAATCAGATCAGGTGAATAACCTCATGATGCAACTAAAACGTCTGGAGAAACAAGAAAAAATTGAATCTAAAACAACCAGGAGAAGACAGATCACAAAGATTAAAGAAGAGATAAATCTGATTGAAAATAGAAAGACCATTCAACAAATAAATAAAACTAAAAGCTGGTTCTTTGAGAAAATAAATAAAATAGACAAACCCCTTGCAAGACTACAAAAAAAAAAGAAGAGAAGAGACTCATATCCGTAAGATCAGGGACTCCACCGGAAAAATTACAACAAACACACAGGATATTCAAACAATCATAAAGAACTATTTCCAGAACCTCTACTCACTAAAGAATGATAATTTTACAGAAATGGATCACTTCTTAGAGAAGTATAAACTGCCCAAACTGAATCAAGAAGAAATAAATCAACTAAATAAACCAGTAACTTACAGCGAGATACAGGAGGTGATCAAGAGTCTCCCAACAAAGAAAAGCCCAGGCCTGGATGGATTCACCAATGAATTCTATAAAACCTTTAGTGAGGAGCTAATACCAATACTCCTCAAACTCTTCCATGAAATGGAAACAGAGGGAGAAATCCCAAAATCATTCTATGAAACTAATATGCTCATCCCCAAACCAGGCAAAGACGCAACAAAAAAAGAGAACTACAGACTAATATCACTAATGAACACAGATGCAAAGCTCCTCAACAAAATATTAGCTAACAGGATCCAGAAACTGATCAAGAAAATTATACATCATGATCAAGTAGGCTTCATCCCACATCCGTGAATCAATAAACATAATTCACCACATTAACAGAGCTAAGACCAAGAACCATATCATCATCTCAGCCAAGCCCAAAAAGCCTTTGACAAAATACAACACCCATACGTGTTAAAAGCCCTGGAGAGAACAGGAATAGAGGGAACATTCTCTAAAACAATAAAAGCCATATACAACAGACCAACTGCTAATATCATATTAAATGGGGAGAAACTAAAACCATTCCCCCTAAACTTAGGAACAAGTCAAGGATACCCACTCTCCCCACTTCTTTTCAACATAGTTCTAGAATCCCTAGCCATAGCAATAAGGCAAGAGGAGGGCATCAAAGGGATCCACATTGGCAAAGAAGAAATCAAACTATCCCTATTTGCAGATGACATGATCTTATATCTGAAGGACCCAAAAAACTCAGTCCCCAAACTCCTACACCTAATAAACCATTTTGGCAAAGTAGCAGGATACAAAATCAACCCACAAAAGTGAGCAGCTTTTCTGTACACCAGCAACGTACAAGCAGAAAAGGAAATTATGGAAGTTATACCATTTACAACAGCTAAAAAAAGAATAAATTACCTAGGGATCAACCTAACTAAAGACGTAAATGACCTATTTAATGAGAACTATAAAAATCTAAAAGGGGAAATCAAAGAGGACACAAGGAGATGGAAAGACCTCCCATGCTCATGAGTAGGCAGAATCAATATAGTGAAAATGGCCATATTGCCCAAAATGTTATACAAATTCAACGCAATCCCCATCAAGGTCCCAGCTACATTCTTCACTGAAATAGAGAAAGCAACCAATAAATTCATATGGAACAGCAAAAGACCTAGAATAGCCAAAGCAATTCTAAACAAAAGAAGCAGTGCAGGAGGTATAACAATAGCAGATTTCAAGCTCCATTATAGAGCCATCATAACAAAAACAGCCTGGTATTGGTAAAAAAAAAAAAAAAAAAAAAAACAGACCTGAAGACCAATGGAATAGAATAGAAGACCCAGAAATAAAGGTGCATTCTTACAGTCAGCTGATATTCGACAAAGGAGCTAAAGACATACAATGGAAAAAACATAGCCTCTTCAACTACCGGTGCTGGGAAAACTGGGAAGCCATATGTAGAAAACTCAAAGTGGACCCTAGCCTATCACCATGCACCAAGATCAACTCAAAATGGATCAAGAACCTCAACATCAGACCTGAATCTTTGAAACTACTGAAGGACAGAGTAGGAAAGACCCTAGAACTTACAGGCACAGAAAGGAGCTTCCTGAATATAGTCCCAGGGGTACAACAGATAGGGGAGAGACTCGACAAATGGGACTACTACAAAATAAAAAGTTTCTGCACAGCTAAAGACATAGCCACCAAACTAGAAAGTCAGCCAACCATATGGGAAAGGATCTTTACCAGCACAGCAACAGACAAAGGCCTAATATCCATCATCTACAGAGAACTCAAAAAACTAACCCCCTCCGAGCCCAGTAAACCAATTATTAAATGGGCAAAGGAGCTCAAGAGAGACTTCACAGGAGAACAAATAAAAATGGCAAAGAAACATATGAGGAAATGTTCAACATGCCTGGCAGTAAAGGAAATGCAAATAAAAACAACCCTGAGATACCACCTCACTCCAGTTAGAATAGCCTATACTCTGAACTCAGGCAACAGCAAATGCTGGAGGGGATGCGGGGAAATAGGAACCCTTCTCCATTGTTGGTGGGAGTGCAAATTAGTACAACCACTTTGGAGAACAGTATGGAGGTTCCTCAAAAAGCTCAGGCATCTACCCTGAACAACAGGTCTCAGGATATCCAAAAGACATCTGCACATCCATGTTTATCGCTGCACAATTCACAATAGCCAAAACATGGAAACAACCCAGATGCCCCTCTACAGATGAATGGATCCAAAAAATGTGGACTACTACATAGCGATTAGAAATGATAAAATATTGGTATTCGCAGGGAAATGGTCAGAACTTGAACAAATAATGTTGAGCGAGACAAGCCTAGAACACAGACAAAAAAGGGGCATGGTCTCCTTGATATATGACTGTTAAGGTGGCGGAGGGGACAGTAGAGACCAGGTCTGCGAAACGAAACACTTCTTGTCAAATGGCATTTCCACAGGTTTGAGTCAGTGACCTTACATTATGTATCTAAAACCAAACAACTACTAAACATAAAAAGGTCTAAAATAGACCTCTCAGTGGATTACAATAGCTCAAAAGCTATGTATGTATGATCATATAAGACAAGGATAAGCAAATTCTATTGTTGACGTTATATTTAAGGTTCTAGGTGAATTTCCTTTGGCATATGCCACGTGGCTACTATATATGATTTTGGTACACTAGGTGTTGTATATATGCCTACCTGATCTAGGAAGGGAAAGAAAAACGAGGGTGTAAGATATCACAAGAAATGTACACACTGCCCTATTATGTAACTGTACCCCTTTTGCACAACATCTTGTCAACAAAATTTAATTAATTTTAAAAAATCCAAAGATCAGTATCTGAGGTTGACAAACCTGTATCTGGAAATTGACCCCTCCATCCCAGGGTGACTGTCCTGTACAAGCAAATCTTTGGGAAATAGTTCGCCCAGAACTCCTGGCCTCCCTTCTCTCCAGCGCCCAAATGCTGTGGCTATGACCTCGGAGCTTATGCAGGCCTCGGAAGGGCCCTGGAAGTTGTTCTGTCCTGACCCCGGTTCAGCTGCTTCTCTGCCAATCCTGCATTTGGAGGAATTAACATTGTAACACTTACCATATCAGAGGCCTGTCTACTCCAGTTGCCTGTCTTGGAGAATTTGGGCTCTTTATGCATTGGATCACTCTGAGCCCAGGAAAAGGTTTGCAAGTCAGGGTTCCCATTTGTAACTATTTGGGTTGAAGATGGATTTGGAAAGAACTCCGAGGCTAATGAAAACGGGCAAGTCTCAGATGTCCACATTTTCCATTAATGCCATGACCAGGGACTTCCAACATCTGCCAGGGCTCTTCAAGATTTTTCAGCTCGCAGTACTGCTAGAGAGTTGATTGAGTCAATACTCACATTTTAGAAAATGTTTGTGTGCAGACTGTCCACCCCAAAATTCAGACTTCAGAATGGCGATTTTCACAAATGCATCTCCCAAGAGCCATTCTTTTTTTTTTTTACAGGCCTCTAAGTATGCATCCTCTTTAATGTTAATACTACACAGCAGAGACATAGCTCAAGAAATACATTATGTGATTTGGGCTTATGCATTCCATTTTTAATTGCCAAGAACGTTATTTCAAATTTATATTCTCAGCATGAAAATTATATTCTGTGACTTTAGACCACAAATACAACTTACGAGTTCATTTAATAGGAAACAAACTATACTGACCTATCTTGTTCCATTTCTCATTGTCAATACAAATTCAATATGGTTTAAAAATAATTCATCCTAAAATTTTTATCATAAAATTAGCAAAATAAGCCTATTACTTCCTAATGCCAATGTTTCATATACAAAAAAGAATATCTGCATGCATGTGATCTCATTCTTCATGTAATTCACTTCTAAATAAGACTAAAAACCCATCATTTTGTGGGTAAAATTACAGACCTTTATTTAGGAATTTGCAGAACTGTTATGATCAATGCTTTTTTATTACATACTATTCAATACTCATGCTCAATCAACAAGGTCAACAGTAAATATTCTTCCAAGAGCCATTCTTGAAGACCCCCCACAGCATCCTACCTGGCCCTCGGCCCAGCCAAGAGCCTGAGGAGCCCCATCCTCTCCACTCCTGTCATTTCTCCTCTTACCCCTAGCCCTCCACCTGACTCTATTCCCTGGTTCTTTCCACCCTAGATTCTGACTTTAACCTTTCTCTAGTCAAGAGAACTGAAAGGAGCCTGCTCTTATGCAACAGAGCCATGATCCACCACTAAGCCAACCTGGTCATCATCCTCTCCAGGCTGAGTCCATGTGCTTGTTTTTGTTTTGTAGTACTAGGTTTTTAATTCAGGGCCTCAGGCTTGCTAGCAACTGAACTGTTATTTGATCCATCCAATCTCCCCACACCCTAGTCCTCTATCCTTTAGCTACTTTTCAGGTACAATCCTATGTTTTTGCCCTGGGATGGCCTCAGACCTGAATCCTCTTATCTGTTTTATCTTTCATATAAAGTTGAAAATGGCCAGGTATAGCAGTACACACCTATAATCTCAGCACTAGGGAGGCTGAGGCAGGACAATTATGAGGACTACAAGTGAGTTCCTGCCATCATTTTTAAAAAAGGAAACTTCAACAGTCACATGGATAATCACTATCAAAATTCCACAAAATCACTCATCTAAATGATAAACAGTTGAGGAATACAAATCTCTTGATAAAAACTTCACCAACTAGTTTTCTAGTTTCTGATAGACCAGATTATGCAGACCAACTCTCCAGGTGAAGACAACAAAAAGGTACAATGAAATATATTTTTAATTTAAGCATCAAAGAGTTCCCAGGATAATAGAAAATTACTGGACCAAGATCTAGGAAGAAGAAAGGAATTTAAGAAGGGGAACCCCTACATTTTGGGCTGCTTGTGTCTCAGGGACATCTATCCATCTGGAAGTGGTAACTGAAAGACAAAATTATGCTGTAAAGATACCTTTAAAAGACAGCACAAACTGCTGAAATCTAATTCCATAACAAATAGGGATTTTAGGAAGCCTCCATCCCATCTTTGGGATGGATGGGAATTGCCTATAAACAAACCTTTCTGTCTATGGAGTACAAACCAACACCAGGCTGTCTAGGTAACAGGAAATTGCAAGCCTTGAACTAGAATTATGATGTCAATGCAACAGAACCAGTATTTTACTTTAAGTGACAGAAATCATACTTCTCCTTAAAGTAAGATAACCTTTTTCTTTGTCTTAAAGTTATTTCTAGAAATATTTTGTTTAGTTCTAACACAAATCACATAAAGATAATCATATACTCAAGGAGCAAAGAGGACTAGAAATGTAGCTCAAGAGTTTGAAAACTTACCTGGCATGCATAAGGGCACTAGAGTCTATCCAAAGTACCACAAAGAAAGACAGAGAGGAAGAGAGAATGAGGAAAGAGAAAGGGGGAGGGGAAAGCAAAGGTGAGAGAGAACAAGAGGGAGAGGGAGAAGGGGAAAGATAGACAGGGAGAGGCAGGGAGGAAGGAAGGAAGGGAGGGAGGGAGAAAGGGAAAGAGAGATGAGGGAGGGAGGGAGGGAGGGAGGGAGGGAGGGAGGGAGGGAGGGAGGGAGGGAGGAAGGGAAAGAGAGATAGGGAGGGAGGGAGGGAGGGAGGGAGACCAAGATTCAAACCTTAACATGGGACCTATGACAAAAAAACAACCACCACCTCCAAAAGGCCCCATTTTGTGACTCTCTGTAACTTAGAGACCTAAAGCCAGGCATCATCTTGAAAAGGAGCTCTCTGTTTGACATTAAGCTACTGGGAGACATTAGGGACGCCCTGCCAGTTTCTGGGTAAAAGCCATGAAGAAGGGAGGGTTAGACATGGACTTCTGAGCTGATGCAGAGGGAGCTTATACGGTGAAGGCCACAATGCTCAATGGCCCTGTTCTCTGCAGTAAGAAAGATTTCTGCAGACAGACGTCTGAGCCTGAGCCCAGGGCCTATGGATTGCTGGGCCTGCAGAGCTGCCTCTCTCTAAACATGGCTGCTGCTGGATAGAAGTGAGAACTCTACACCCAGGTCCAGCAGATCACTCAACTTCCTCTTCATCCTCCCTTCTATAGGGTGGTTAACTGCTCAGCAGGATCTGACCACAGACTCACTGGCCACCACACTACCAGGTTCCCTCCGTTCTTCCTGTTGGGGAGGGGGGAGATTCAGTGTTCAGTTTGTTTCCACCAACCTCAAGGAATGCCCTAGGCCTGGTCCCTAGGCCTGGGCATTGGCTGACTCTTGATAGGCAACCTGTAAGGCCTCTGGAGTGAGTGGGAATCTGCCTAGACCACAGATCATAAAACTTGTTGCAGCTACCAGTGACACAAGGTGTTCAAAGAAAGGAATCTGCTAAAGTGAATGCAACCCTAAAGCTGACCACTGATCCTTGCCTGGCCTGGCTCTGTGCTCACACACAACATCCTGAACACAGCTACCATTGACTTCAATGAGAACTCACTGTCCCCCCCCATGTTCAGAAATTCTAATATTAGAGTGCTCAGAAAAGATTTTCCAAATTTTTGTCATTTTTAACTTTTTTCTTTTTACAGTATTTTTGATATTGTTTCCAGTTTATTTTCCAAACTTATTATATGCTTTTTTAGATTCCTATTCCTAGCTTATCTATTTATTTACATTTTTCCTTTTCTTTGTAATCAGTTTCTAGCTCCGGTCTTTTCTCCACCTCCTACTCACATTCTTCTCGGCTTTTGTTTTATTTTCATTTATTTAACCTTACTTCTTTTTTCTTTTTTTTTTTTTTGCCAGTCCTGGGGCATGGACTCGGGGCCTGAGCACTGTGTCTGGCTTCTTGCTCAAGGCTAGCATTCTGCCACTTGAGCCACAGCGCCACTTCTGGCCATTTTCTGTATATGTGGTGCTGGGGAATTGAACCCAGGCCTTCATGTATATGAGGCAAGCACTCTTGCCACTAGGCCATATCCCCAGCCCCAACCTTACATTTCTTTTTACACTTTCCTTTCTCCCTCATTTATTTCATTTATTTATTATCATTACTTTTACTTTATTTTTAAATTTGTAATTCATTTTTATTCTTACCATTTTCTTATCTAAGATTTTTGGCAGTAAAATAGTTGGTTTTAATTTCTTTACATTATAATCTGTCTGGTTTGTTTGGTGTATTGCAGATTATGGAGACTTGTGTAATAACCTGAGAGGGAGAAAAGTCCACGGAGGCACAGCTAAAGGTGGAAAGGAGTTTTATTTACAATGGAACTTGATTTACAGCCCAGAACCAGAACAACCCTCCACCTGCTGGCCTTCAGCTACCTTGTCCTGGGCTAATTACCCAGAACCCAAACAAGCCTCAACCTCCAAACCTCCAAATTCCAATGAAGTGAGCTTCTTTCTATTCCTCCTTCCTGCAGGCCTCTAGGCCTCTCCACAGGCCTCAGGCTTCAGACTTCTCCACGGCGGAGCTTTCTGGGGCATGCACCGCTTCCTCTCCCACTCCTCTCCCTTTTCCACTGCACGCGCGCACACACACACACACACACACACACACACACACACACACACACACACCCCACGCGTACTCGGGCCCTCTGATGCCCCCGGCCCCCTCCAGCAGCCCGGACCCACTTGGCAGTGACAGGGCGGGACTTCCTAGGCAGCCCCCACCCCCATTCCTGATGCTACAGCAGCGGGGGCCCACTGTCCAACCGTTCCTTAGTGCCACGCCCCCTCCTGCGGGTCCAATCCACGTGGCAGTGACGCCAGCACTGGGCGGGACTTCCGGCCCCCCTGGTTGTCTTGTTGTACACTTGTCTTCTCCTTTCTGAAGGTTGAGACTTGAAGAGCACGGTGTCACCCACAAGATCCTGGATAAGACCAGAGCAGATTTCCATCCCAACAGACACGAATCATGCCATCAAAACACAAGACCTGTGACAGAGCCTCTAGCACACCCGTTCTGCAGGTCCAGTTGAGAAGGACAGGTTTCACTGGCAAGCCACCATTATGGGACCTAAGGACAACCCAGATCAAGGCGGCGTGTTCTTTTTGACCATTCATTTTCCTGCAGACTACCCCTTCAAACCACCTAAGGTTGCGGTTTGCAACAAGAATTGATCATCCAAATATCAACAGTAATGGCAGCATTTGTCTTGATGTTCTCAGGTCACAGTGGCCTCCTGCTCTAACTATTGCTAAAGTTTCTTTTACCCATTTGTTCACTGCTGTGTGATCCAAACCCAGATGACCCCCTAGTGCCAGAGATTGCACGGATCTATACAACAGACAGAGATAAGTACAACAGAATGTCTCCGGAATGGACTCAGAAGTATACCATGTGATGCTACCTTAAAGTCAGAATGACCTGCATTATAGCTGGAATAAACTTTACTGTTCCTTTTTTTATTTCTTATCCTGCTGCTCCCCTATCAGACCTCATATATATATATATATATATATATATATATATATATATATATATATATAATTTTTTTATTTTTTTTTTTACTTTTTGTTTACTTCCCTCCGCTCATTCACATGCTCATCTGAGAAGACTTAAGTTCTTCCAGCTTTGGACAATAACTGCTTTTAGAAACTATAAAGTAGTTACAAGACAACAGTTGCCCAAGATCCAGAAATATTTTTAAAAGTGGATCATGTGTATTATGTGGCCAATATCTTTACTCTTAACTTGGTTATGAGACTAAACCATTCCTCACTGCTCCAACATGCTGAAGAAACCATATGACAGGGAGGAGATGGAGGCTCAGTTGTCACATCAAAGGAAACAACACCCTAACAGCATCCATTCTTGTTTAAGCCTTCCACTGTTAGAGATTTGAGGTTACATGATATACTGTATGCTCATAACTGATGTGGCTGGAGAATTGGTATTGAATTTATAGCATCAGCAGAACAGAAAATGTGACATATTTTATGCATGTCAACAAAGGAAAATGACCTGTTCTCATTCTACAGAGAATGGAAACTAGAAAACACCCTTCTATTCCAAAATAGGGTCTCAAACATTTTTGTAATTTTCATTTAAATTGTTAGGAGTCTTGGAGCTATTAGTTAATCTATCTTCCAATACACTGTTTAATATAGCACAGAATAAATGATGCAAGTTGTTAATGGATGAATGATCAGCTAATAGCTCTGATAGTAATTGATTCATTTTCCTTCAGTAAAATTGCATAAATCAATGATGACAAAAAGGACTTATGTAAACAAATGAATGAAGTAAAAAGACCAATTCAACACTTGAAAGACAAAGCCACCAACTTGGATGAGAAAGTGAAGAACTTGGAAGAAATTCAGCAAAGAGATAGAAATTTGGGGGTGGGGAGAAATGAAGGGTTGGAAACAAAAAACTTAATAAACCAAATTTTAAAACTCAATGGGAAGTAGTATCAATAGACTAGGTTAAGCAGAAGGAAGAACTTTAGGGATTAAAGATGTTTAAAAAGATTGCATATGCCTATAACCCTAGCTGTCTGGGATTCACAGAGCAAAAGATTGTGATTTGAGGCTAGTCCAGGGAAATATTTCATGAGACTCCATCTCAACCAATAAAAGCTGAGTGTGGAAGCACATGCCTGTCATCCCATCTATATTGAAAGTATTACTATGGTTGTATTCTAGGCCAGTCCAGTCATGAACAGGAGACTCTATTCAAAAAAACAACTAGAGCTAAAAGAGTAATTAGCCTATGGCTCAAGTGATAAAACACCTACGTAGCAAGCATAAGGCCCTGAGTTCAATCCCCAGTACCCAAAATTTTGATTCTCTTTTTTTTTTGCCAGTCCTGGGACTTGAACTCAGGGCCTGAGCACTGTCCCTGGCTTGTTTTTGCTCAAGGCTAGCACTCTACCACTTGAGCCACAGCGCCACTTCTGGCCTTTTTCTATATATGTGGTGCTGAGGAATCAAATCCAGGGCTTCATGTATATGAGGCAAGCACTCTTGCCACTAGGCCATATTCCCAGCCCCTCCCCCAAATTTATTACATTCAAATATCAATAAAGAAAAAAAAATCAATCATGATTAAAACATGTAAGACCTCTGGGACACAATGAAGAGACCTGTGAGTCTGTGGTATAGAGAGGAAACAAAGATATAAATTAAAAGGCATAGGAAACTTACTTGATGAAAATATAATACAAATTCTTCTAAATCTAGGGTAAGAAAAATAATCTAAGAAAATAGGACCTTTAAAACCCCCAAAAGAAAAAAGAATGAATAGAAAAAGCTGCAAGAGAAGCACTGATTTACTTACCAACCTATCACAATAACAGAAGAGTTCTCAATAGAAGCATTAAGGCCCAAAAGAGTATGGACTGATGAAATTGGAGCCATGAAATGAAATGACTGCTAAACAAGACTACAAGTTTATTCATTCCTTAAAATCAAAGGAGAAACAGAGACCTTCCATAATAAGCATAAATTAAATCAGTGCATGATCACTAAGACAGCAATGTAGATGTTAAGAAGATACACACAGAAGGAAAAAAGAGAAATGAAAGATCAGGAAAGAACTCTCACTAGGAGAATAGATTCATGAGAAATGGGAAAATAACAAATATTGAGTCAGTAAAGTGGCAAAACAATAAAATGAAGAAGACAAGAATTAACATATACTTCTCAATATAAAGACCCTAAATGTAAATGACATTAACTTTTCACTTAGAAGACACAGACTGGTTGAACAGATTTTATTTATTTATTTATTTTACCAGTCCTGGGCCTGAGACTTGGGGCCTGAGCACTGTCCCTGGCTTCTTTTTGCTCAAGGCTAGCACTCTACCACTTGAGCCACAGCACCACTTCTGGCCGTTTTCTATATATATGGTGCTGGGGAATTGAACCCAGGGATTCATGTATAGGAGGCAAGCACTCTTGCCACTAGGCCATATTCCCAGCCTCGGTTGAATGGATAAAAAGAAAAGAAAGAAAGAGAAAGAGAAAGAAGGAAAGAAAGAAAGGTCTTATTCTATAGTGTCTAAAAGAGACTCCCAGACAATTTCACAGACAGAAATTGAAAGAATTGAAAATGATATTTCATCCAATCAAACAGAATCTGAAAGCAAGCTACACTCAAATTTGACAAAACAAACTTCAAGCTAAAACTAGTCAGAAGAGGCAAAGAAGGTCACTACATATAAGGGAACATTCATCAAAGAAGGAATTAATAACTAAAAAAAAGGAACAAATAATCCAGTTATTAAACCAGCAACTTAATTGAATAGAGATTTCTCAAAAGAAGAAGTATAATTGCCCACTAAAGCATGGAAAATACTTCAGCCACCAGGTAAATGAAATCAAAACCGCATTGAGGTAAGGTACCAGTTGCTCACATGTGTAATAGTAGCTACTCGGTAGGCTGAGATCTGAGGATCACAGTTCAAAGCCAGCTCAACCGTGAGACTCTTGGCCCCAGTGTTCCACCAAAAAGCCAGAAATTGAGCTGTGACTTAGTGGTAGAACACTAGCCTTGAGAAAAAAAGAAAGAAAACAAAAACTCAGGGATAGCACTTAAGCCCTGAGTTGAAGCCCCAGAGAAAGAGACAGAGAGAGACAGAGAGACAGAGACAGAGACAGACAGACAGACAGAGACAGAGAGTCAGAATCCTGGGGGCAATCTGTGAGAACAAAGCCCAAGCAGAAAGCACCTGGAAAGAGTTTCAGGCACTAGTGGCTTGTTCTCTTCCACCTGGAGAATTCACCTTACGTGTGTGGTAACTCTGTGCTGTGCCACCAGGGGGCACACCACAAAACATGGCATTCTGCAGACAGTCTTTCATTCTGAAGGAGGCTTTTTTTCAGGACACACACCCTTCTTTTCCAAGTTGGCTATTCTCCCCTCCACAGGCAGGGCTTTTGTAAGAGGGTCTGATGCTATTTGCTATTCCGAAGGGAACTGGCATCCATGCATAAGCTCAGGAACTACTCTGTAGCGCATTAGGAAATGAAACAACTGACATTTTTTGAGTATGTTAAGCAGGCAAGCAATGCCTCCAGAACAAGAGCAGCCCCCGAGTCCAAACAAGAACAGGATCTGACCCCAAAAATGCTCTTTATGATCTTGAGTCGCTCTGAGCATCATCTCAGACTAACAGAATTCAAACGTGTAACTAATAGATTCCCTTGGAGTCTAGTCCCAGGCCGTCCTAAGAAAGCACTTCGCTTCTCTCTCCCTAAGCCATAGCACAGGATTGAGAATTGCCAAGTGCATAAAGAACACATGGCTTCGTGTGTTCTCTGGCGTCTGTTGTGGGCTACAGGCTGGAATTAGCTCCCTAACAACCTCATGCACAGAAATGGTTTACTAGGGAGGGGCAAACTAGGTGGGGATACGTGGCTTGCATGCCAGAACCTCTTCAGCTCTAACGTCTCATGCCATAAAGTCCTTTGGTGCTCTTTGCCACAGGATTCAGAATTATGGTGAAAGCATCCTTCCGAGTGATGTATGTTCTCAACTAACTGGAACTCATTATGTCTTTATTCCCCTCACCTGCCTTCTTTCTACTTATATTCCATCTTTGTCTCCTTCAATGTTTCATTTAAAAAAATGATTTGACAGACTAGTTTGAGCTTGGTTCTTCTACATGGCAGCTGTGTGAACATAGGGAAGTAGCTTGATTTCTTTTGGCTTTGGTTTTCTTGTCAGTAAGATGATGTGGAAACTACTTTGAAGATTCTTCAAAAAAAAAAAAAAGATTTAGAAAGCAAGAGTCATGTGCCTGGCTCTTAGGTATAAGAGAAAGAGCCTCTAGAAAGTCATAGTCCACTCCTCACTGTTGAACTATAAGATGACTGGAGACAGTGTAGGAAACAGCATCATACATAGCTTACTGGCTCAGAATGTACACAGTGTATTGAAGGACAGAATGCCAGCATACGACGTATAGTCTTCCAGTGGATGCCTAACTAAGTAGGTGATAGACTATTCTTTGATAATCATTAGGGCCACCCATGAGTGTGTTAGAAGACTGTAACTAGTGCCAGTCTTCTGTAGCAAATTATCTAAAGCATATTTTTCTCCCTGTTGGCTTGTCAAGGGGAATTAGTCTTAGGATTTGATCTGTTAATACTGGGCTCTTCATCTGCAACTTATGCAGTGTTAACTGTCCACGGTAAAATGAGTGATTGTAATAGCATCAGATAACCTGTATAACTTATATCCAATATTCCCCTGGAAGAAAAGTTACCCCAGTGCTACCCAGATAAATCTATAACTCAAGCTACAGTCCTATGTTCAAAAACCGTGTTTCCCAGGGCTGTTCTATTAACTATTCTGTATCAATGAGATTCTAGCATAATTTTTGAAGAGAATTTAATATAGGAATTGTAAGAACCAATGGCCCTGATAATAACTGGAGGATTATGAGCTTCAAGCAGCCCTAGGCTACATAGCAAGATACTGTCTCACAACACGAAAGAGGAAAACAAAATAAGAGAAAATAAAAGAATCATTAACAAATGTCTATGTCAGGAGTCAAACACCAAAAAGGAGTGTTAGAATACTGAACTCTTAAAGAAACAAGAGAAGAGAGCCATCCACTGCAATTCAAATGGAGAAACGAGTCACGTATGATGGCTCACATCTGTAAGCACAGCTACCTGGAAGGCAGAGGTAGGAGGACTGTGGTCCAAAAGCAAAAGCTGTAGATGCTACCTTAAAAACAAAATAAAGCAAAAAGTGCCTATAGTTCAAGGGCCTTAGTTCAAATCTTAGTACCACAAGAAGGTAGAAATGTATGTAGATAGGGAATCAATGAGGGAAATTGATGAGAAAAGAATGTTTGATTAGGGGACACAGTAAGCCAGAGGAGACCATGCACAAAGGGAACCTGTCCTCCTCTCCTTCCATCTCCTTGCAGGCTCTGGATATAACTGGAAGATAGAGGGCAAAGGATCTGACTGACATTATCTCTTGATACTATCTACAGTCATGTCCTAAGGAAAAGAGCAGGATGGAGCACATGTGACAAGCAAAACCTGTCAGATCATTGTCACTTGATGATAAAAGACGACTGTTCATGCCCAACCCAAAGCAACTTTATGTTGGGCAGCTGAATTCACATTTGATGTCATGATCAAAATACCATTTCTATCAGGACTCAGTACCAATCCAGAAGCTTCTTAAGTAGAACAGAAGGATATGACTTTGTTTCAAAATTCTAGACATCACCAGGCACCAGTGGCTCACACCTGTAATCCTAGCTACTCAGGAGATCTAAGGATCATGGTTCAAAGCCAGACCAGGTAGGAAAGTCCATGAGACTCCAATTAACAACTCAAAAAAGCCAGAAATGGTGCTGTGGCTCAAGTGGTAGAGCACTATCCTTGAGTAAAAACAAGCTCAGAGATAGCACCCAGGCCTTGAGTTCAAGCCCTAAGATCAACACACACACACACACACACACACACACACACACACACACACACACACATACACACACACAAACAAATTGTAGATGTCCTTCAGTGTGATTCTCGTGCTGAGTCTTATTAGAGACTCCATTCAGTGTTCCTACCAGCTACTTGGGCAACAGAGCCAGTGGTGTCACAAGACCCAAACATCAGAGTCATCACTCGTGATGATGGGTTATGTGGTAAATAAGACAGAGCTATAAAGAAAAACCACAGGTATATTGCTACCCAAATCCAAATCTGAGGCCAGGTGCCAGTGGCTCACATCCATAATCCTAGCTACTCAGGAGGCTGAGATCTGAGGGTCACAATTCAAAGCCAGACCAGGAAGAAAAGTCCCCATGAGACTCTTATCTCCAATTAACCACTCAAAGACTGAAAGTGAAGCTGTGGCTCAGAGTAGTAGAACACTAGCCTTAGAGCCCAGAGACAATGCCCAGACCCTGAGTTCAAGGCCCATGATTGTCAAAATAAATAAATAAATAAATCTCTCACTTAATGTATGCTTCTTTCTTACTAATAGGACTTGATGCATAGCAAGTTGTCTTTAGCTTTGAAGGAGATAATCTCCTTATACCTCTAGGAAGTTCAGTAGTAGTATGTATTTATCTCCCATCCTCTGAAGTGCATGTATATAGCATGAATATTCATTGTTACCTAGGCCCATCAGGGTCAGATTTTCAGAATATTGGATCACATGAAATGCTATAGGACAGTGAGGTGATCCAGGTTTCTATAAACTGTTTTTTGTTTTGTTTTGTTTTGTTTAGCTATACTAACTGTACTAGCAGATGTCATGGTGACATTTCCATATCTTTATACACTGTACTTGGAACAAGCTTGCTTCTGTTATATTCTCTTAATCCCCTTCCTTCTTCCTTGCTTTTTCTAATAGTATTAGTATGTTTCATTGTGCTATCTTCACATACACACACACACACACACACACACACACACACACACCATATATGTATATTACATATTTCTGTCCTCCTCTCCTCTCATGCCGATCCTCATTACATCAATCTTCTTTTTACATCATGTGAGGACTCAGTTTGGATGGCTGACATGGCACTTGGGTAAAGAAAGGTATATGTTGGTATAAAGGTATATATTGAGGCTACACCTGTCATCTCTGGTCATCACCTAGAACTATTTTACTCTCATTAAGTAAAAATTTAGCAAGTCAAATTGTACTTGTTTCCTATTACTGCTATAACAAATTACCCCACACTTGGTGATTCAAAACCACGTAAATCTGTTATACTATATTTATGAAGGGCCAAAATCTCAAAAATGTGTCACATAAGGCCCACATTAGAATTATACTCCTCTGCCCATTCATATAAATTAACAGAATCTGATGCTTATTCTCTAATGTCAAACTTTTCCTGTCTACTGGGATCTTTACGGCTCTATGACTATGGGTCTAAGGATAACGAAAGAGAAATGAGAAGAGCCTAGAGGTAAATATTTTACTCTTTTGCAAACCCTTGATGTCATTTTAGTTGAGGTTATTGCACACTATTCAAACAAGAAGTCAGATCATGGCGAGATTACAGATTAATAGAATTCACCTGGGTATCTCAATTCCTACTATATTCATTTCTCACTTTTCCAATCAAAGGTTTAACTTGCTTTTTCCAGTTATGGGGCTTAAACTTGGAGCCTCAGCACTGTCCCTGTGCTCTTTTGCTCAAGGCTAGTAGTGCTCTACCACTTTGAGCCACAGTGCCACTCCCAGGGTGTTATTGTTGTTGTTACTGGAGTGGTAGTTGGAGATAAGAATCTCATGGAGACTTTTCTGCTGGTTTTGAACTGAACTGCAATCCCCAAATCTCAGCCTCGTGTGTAGCTAAAGGCATGGGCGACTGGCACCAATATTCAATATTTATAGCACTAGACTTTTAAAAATCTGTTTTGGATTTATCATTGTTCAGAATAAAAGTTTTTTGATACAAAATTTGCTGCGAAGATTTATAGGTTTAGAGATAAGAGGTCTTTCAAAACAGTCATAAAAGCTCTCTGGTTTTCTGACTATGCTTATGGCCAAAAACATTGTCTTTCTTTTCTCTTTTTCTTTCTTTTTAAATTACTATTATTAACTAGTCCTACAAAGAGGTTACAGTTCTGTAAGTCCGGTTGTAAGTAGAAGGCTTCTTGCTCCATGTCACCCCTTCCTTCATTCTCCCCCACTTTCCCCTCCCATCCCTTCCCTCCAGTTACACAGTTCGTTATTTTACGTAACGTACATTGAACCTAATGCTTAGATATCCTCACCCTTCCTCCCTCCATTCCTGTGCCCCCCATCTTTGCTCAGCCTCCAAACTATGTGTTCCACTTCCTGGCATTTATTCTGAAAAAGAGTATCAGTTGCTCAGAGACTTCTTTTCTTTTCTGTTTTCATTTTCCTCCACTGTAGCTAGAAGCAGTGGTCTCACCCCAAGGTCTCCGCACCCATCATCCTACTCTACTGAAATAGCCACTCGACCTCCCAAAGCCCTGCCTACAACAAGCAGCACTTCATCTTAAAAGACAACTACACGCAGTAATTTAAGTGGCTACTTTTCCCTATATGCTATGGTCTACCAATAATAATTTTTTCTCCAGTGAGTAAAGTTATTACTGCTTAACATCCAAATCATTTGGACCCCCATATTGAACGATCTGTTTCTTAGTGTAAACTCTACTCTCTACTCACAGGCCATTGGAGCAATAATGGGTTTTACTTCTCTTCTGCCTTCCACATCAAAGGAGAATGTCATTCGCTGAAAAAATAATCAAGAATTCCATTGTGAGGGATTCAAACAATATTTGACAGCCTCTAGAAATGCACAGAAAAGTAAAAAGGATGCTAACTTTTAAAAACTTTTTTATTAAAACTTTTTTATTTTTTTGTTATTGTAGTGTTGATATACAGAGGGATTACAGTTATATGAATTAGGTAGTGACTAATGTGTACAATTCTTTTTGAACCATGTCTCTCCTTCCATCATTCTCAGTTTTTCCCTCTCATCCCCACCGACAATACAGCTAGTTCATTTTCCACATGGTGTCCAGTGAACTCCACTGCTGCATTTGTTCATCCTTGTTCCACCTTTTATGTGCCCTCCCATCTCCTCCCAAATACAAACTAACGAAGAAGGCAAAAGGAAAATAAAACAAGAATAGCAACAATGGTCACTAAAAATGGCTCATTTTCTTTTCTTGGCGTTCATTTCATAGAATATCATTTTAGCCACTTTTTTTTCTTTTTGGACAGTCCTGGGGCTTGAACTCAGGGCCTCGACACTGTTCGTGAGCTCTTTTTCCTCATGGCTAGCACTCTACCACCAGAGCCGTAGCTCTACTCTCAACCTTTTCTGTTTATATGGTACTGAGGAATTGAACCCAGGGCTTCATGCATGCTAGGCAAACACTATACCACTAAGCTATGTTCTCAGCTAGAATATCATTTTATATGATCATCTGCAACATAGCTATTGAGCCTTTGTCCACCACTCCTATGCATATCCTCCTTTGGCCTCAGTGTGTGAATGACCAGACTCCTATATAATTTATCATGTCTCAGTGTGTAGGCATATATATGTGTGTATATATATGTGTATATGTGTGTACTTATTTATTGTGATCATTCAATGTGTTTTCTTGTAGATTTATAGACAAATTCTAATTATCATGAATGAAGGAAGCCATACAACCTGTTTCTTTGTCTCTAGCTTACTTCACTTAATATGGGATGCTAAATTTTTGATAAACCATTTCATACATAGCATGAAGAACTAATTTAAGGAAATGATGATGAATTGGGGGAACAGAGAAGTGGTGAACAGGGAAGTGGTAGTGTCCAATCTGATGACACAGTGGGAGCAACACTCAAGGAAACTGGAGCAAACAAGTGTCCTAGCATCTGGAACAGCTGGTGTCACTCTTGACAGTCACCAGGCAGCTCCATTCCATGTAACTGATAGAATCCACAAGTCCCAAGGGTAGGAGATAGGAAGCACACTTCCTCTTCCTTTATTGCAGAACCAGTCATTTTCCTTTCTTAAGAAAATAAGCCATGGGGGGAGGGGGAATGAGGGAGGAGGTAATAAACAATACAAGAAATGTATCCAATGCCTAATGTATGAAACTGTAACCTCTCTGTACATCAGTTTGATAATTAAAAAAAGAAAAGAAAAGAAGCCATGGATCAAAATGAAGTCATCATCTTTCTGGCTTTTTCGTGATCCTGGAAGCACTTAGAACTGACCAGTTGTCAAGACTATTTCTCTGTTCAAACCATATACCATGAAGTTAAAAAGTTTCACACTCTCACCAAAGCAAATTGACATTGAAATGCAATTTGAAGATAGGAACTTCCTGGTCTTCCATTGAAAGGCAGTAGTTGCTGGCTGCTGGTTTCTCAGTTAACAAAATGACAAGAGCTCACAGGCCTGCCTACTCAATATCATATATTCAGTCTTTTTCAAAATTTTAATTTTAGTACACCAGAATAAGAAGGAACAACACATAAAGAGCATAGAAGAAGGTTGAATAGTATGTAAATAGGAGTAAATAGCACAGCAGGGTGAATACAGATTATTAGAGTACAGGAGTTCAGAGCTGCCCAGCACATAAAAATAATATTTAAGGCAAAGTAAATGCTAATTGCTCTGATTATTCATTTTGTGTGTATTTATCACACTATACTCCCATAAATACATACTATCATGTACCAATTAAAAATAGTAGCTGAATAGACATATCCTATGACCCAGCTATACCGCTCCTAGGCATCTACCCTAAACAACAGGTCTCAGGATATCCAAAAGACATCTGCACATCCATGTTTATCGCGGCACAATTCACAATAGCCAAAATATGGAAACAACCCAGATGCCCCTCTACAGATGAATGGATCCAAAAAAATGTGGTACCTATACACAATGGAATATTACATAGCGATTAGAAATTATAAAATACTGGTATTCGAAGGGAAATGGTCAGAACTTGAACAAATAATGTTGAGTGAGACAAGCCTAGAACACAGAAAACAGAGGGGCATGGTCTTCTTGATATATGACTGTTAAGGTGGGGGGGAGGGGGAAACAGTAGAGACCAGGTCTGCGAAACAAAAAACTTCTTGTCAAATGGTATTTCCCACAGGTTTGGGTCAGCCACCTTACATCATGTATCTAAAACCAAACAACTACTAAACATAAAAAGGACTACAATAGACCGCTCAGTGGATCACAATAGCTCAACAGCTATGTACATATGATCATATAAGACAAGGATAAGCAAATTCTATTGTTGACATTATATTTAAAGTTCTAGGTGCATTTCCTTTGGCATACGCCACATGGCTACTGTATATGATTTTGGTACACTGGGTATTGTATACATACCTACCTGATCTAGGGAAGGGAAAGAAAAACGAAGGTGTAAGATATCACAAGAAATGCACTCATTGTCCTATTATGTAACTGTACCCCTTTTGCACAACACCTTGTCAACAAAATTTAATTAATAAAAAAAATTTAAAGAAAATGTGGTATACATACACAATGGAATTCTATGCTTCCGTCAGAAAAAAATGGCATTGCCCCATTTGTAAGGAAATGGAAAGACTTGGAAAATGTCATATTAAGTGAAATGAGCCAGACCCAAAGAAACATAGATTCCATGGTTTCCCTCATTGGTAATAATTAGTATATGTCTAGGATAGTCCTAGCAGAGGATCACAATAGCTAAATAGCTATGTACATTAAAAAAAAAGATTTAACACCTAGATACTGCATATGAAGGAGAAGATGTGATATTTGGCCTTCTGAGCTTACCTTGTTTCTGCCAACACAATGGGCCTGCCTGCCTGCCTGCTTGCCTGCCTGCCTGGGGACCTGCATTCCATCCTGCCTGCCTAGCTGCTTGCCTGCCTGCCAACCTGCCTGCCTGCCTGCCAACCTGCCTGAGTGCCAGACTTTTGGCCTGCCTTCCTGCCTGGAGGCTCACCTGCCTGCCTGCTTGCCTGTGGGCCTGCCTGCATGCCTGCCTGGGGACTGGACTGCCTGCCTGCCTGCCTGATTGTGGGCCTACCTGCTCAGGGGCTGACCTGTCTGCCTTCTAGCCTGCCTGGGTGCCAGCCTTGGGGCCTACCTTCCTATTGGGGGCTCACTTGCCTGATTTCCTGCCTGCTTGCCTGCTTGCCTGAGGGCCTGCCTTCATGCCTGCCTGCCGGGGTCGTGCCTGGGGGCATGCCTAGAGGATTGCCTGGAGGACTGCCTGGGGGCATACCTAAGGGCATCCCTGGGGGCCTGCCTGGGGGACATGCTTGAAGGACTGCCTGGGGCATCTATGGTGGCATCCCTGGGGGTGTGCCTTTGGGCATACCTAGGGGCATCCCTTGGAGCATCCATTTCATGGCACTGGATACAAATGGCACAACTAGTATTGTGGTTCAAACACAGGAATTATTTTAAGTTATATAAATGCTTTCAAGGAAATATTAAGAAATATGGTTGCTCAGTTAGGCCCAACATTTGAGACAGGTAAATGGTTAGTGCTAAGTAATTGAAACTAATGAACAGGCAGTGCAATGGCATCCAATAGTTATACAAATGAGCCACACATATTCTGCTTGAGGAAAATCAATTTAATTCCAAACATAATTTGCGTTGAAAGGAAATGTCACTTGTACATTGTCCATATTGGCATAAATTAAACTCATCAATTAAAATTTAAAAAAAGAATAGTAGCTGAGCCAGGCACCAGTGGCTCACACCTACAATCCTATCTACTCAGGAGGCTGAGCTCTGAGGAACACTGTTCAAAGCCAGCCTAGGCAGAAAACTCCCTGTGAGATCCTTATCTCCAATTAACCACTCAAAAACTGGAAGTGGTGCCATGGCTCAAGTGGTAGAACACTAGTCTTGTGCACAAAGAGGCTCAGAAACAGTGACCAGGCCATGAGTTCAAGCCCCACAACTGACAAAAAAAAATTAGTAGCTGGCTAGTGTATTGGGTAAGAAACTGAGATTTAGAGCAAAAATAAATTATGAAAGGGTCTGATGTGGTCGTTCACACCTGTAATTCCAGCCATACAGGAGGTATAGGTAGGAGGATCATATTCCCAATCTGGGACCCGACAAAAACATTAGACCCTATCTGAAAAGTAACTAAAGCATAAAGGGTTGAAGGCATGGTTCAAATGTAGAACACATGCTTGACTAATGTGAGTATGAGAAGGAGAAAGAGAAGGAAAAGAACAACAAAAAGATGATGAAAAACAACGAGGAGGAGGAGGGGGAGGAGGGGGAGGAGGAGGAGGGGGAGGAGGAGGAGGAGAAGGGGGAGGGGAAGGGGGAGGGGGAGGGGGAGGGGGAAGAGGGGGAGGAGGAGGAGGAGGAGGAGGAGGCGACAATTATGTCAGGATGAGACACAACTGAGAATGCCCAGCAATTGGATTTAGAAGCTGAAATGAGATATATTTGAAGGCATTCTCTCCCAGAATGAATGACAATCACTGACTTTGAGCCAAATTTCAGAGGTAAGAGCACCAAGGCTTAGATCTTCACCATTCTTGGCTGTCTATGTATTTCGAACACTTCATTCATATTTGTAATATTAATGCTATCGAGTGAATCTTCATTTAAAAGTATCATAGAGAACAACAATGCTATCCAGGTTGTATTTTCAATGATATTCATCTATCTTTAACACTTTGTCATAACCTGGATCATCTGCCTCTCAGGAAATCTTTGTGATCTTTATTTCACCACAGAGCATCTGGCAGTGATTTTGGAGAACATTTTTCCATTGGTTTAAATGTATTTGTGGAGGGCACTTCAATAAATGAGTTACTTATTAAGACTAGTTCTAAATAATTGCATCAAACACACACAAAGACAAAATACTAACTTTAAACGCAGAGGTGAAATGAAACAGCAAACTTTCAGCTGCTGAAACAACCACCTAAAACTTTTTTTTTTTTTTGCTGTATACCTGCAAAGCATATGGTTTTTAAAAAAAAAGAAGAAGAGAGACCCCACGGACACAAGGCAGGGTGCGGACCAAGACACACCGGCAGCGACGAGAAGTTCGGGTCCACACCGGGTTTGGACAAGGGAACCCAGCGCGGCAGAAATCGGGAACCAGGGAAGCCACCACGACACTTAGCCAACCCCTGGAGGGCCAACGGCTGCGCGGGACACACACACAAAGCAGCAAAAGTGAGTGCCCTCCCTCCCCCCTCCCCCACCCCTGAGGGAACAAAGAACCCACAAATCAGGCAGGGGAAACCCCCATCAGGCGCTGGGAAGTCAGTTTAGCAGGGGAAGGGCTCAGCAGCACCAACACCCCACAGGTTCCTGAACTGGCAGAACCGGCCCCACCCCCTTCCCAACAGGGGCCGGGAGACAGCGGGTGTGCAAACCCCACCTGAGGCGCCTGGACCTCGCAGACTCTTACAACTAAAACCACAGGCGCTGGTGGGCAATACCAGCCCAGCAGGATCACTTGAGCCTGATCACGTCCCCCCTCCTAACAGCGGAGGTGAGGTCTGAAGGTGCCAAGCCACACCCGGACAGTCGATCCCACTGGGCCCCACACGTACCCCCCCCACAACGGTCTCGTGGGAGGGCGCAAGCACAACCCAACAACCCAGGACCTGCTCTGGGAGGCATATCCCGCCGAAGTGCCTGTTGCACTGAACGCACAGCGCACAGGAGGGCGGGGCCCCCGGCGACAGCGCCCGCTCTGGTAGGCGTACCCTGCACTGGTGGGCGGGGACACAGCGAAAGCACCTGCTGCCCGTAGACACGTCTACACAGGAGGGAGGGAGGAGCTACAAACCAAACCTGAGAAGCCATCCAGATCTCCAGATGCGCAAATCACAAAGAAACATAACTCAGTTCATCAAAGGGCAAGCCAACTCGCCAGCTCCAAAAAGCAGCACGACTGAAGAGGAGATGGAGACTAAAAAAGCAAATGAGGCCATGTTAACAGGAATGATCGAAAGCGTCAGAAATGAAATCAGAAAACAATTCCAGGAATTTAGAGCGGAAATCTGGAAGGACACCCAGGAAGCCAAGAAAGAAATGGAAGCAAAACTGGATACAATGCAAACCTGCTTTAAAGAAATGGAAGCAAAAATGGATACAATGCAAGCTGCCTTTAAAGAAAATCTCCACATCCTAAGAATTGAAATGCATGAAAAAATAGATTTAAAATACAACTCTTTAAAGGAAGAAATCTCCACGATCAGAGCTGATATGACAACCATAAATAGCTCTCTGACATCCATAAACTCCGCAATTGAAACCATGACACAAAGAGTAGACCATATAGAATCCAGAATCTCTCGCCTGGACGATGAAGCAGCTGACAACAACCAGAAAATGACCACACTCCAAGAAAAGGTGAAGCTTCAGGGAAGACTAATCCAGGAACTAATGGACAAAGACAAGAGATATAATCTGCGCATAATTGGAATAGAAGAAGGAGCCGAATACCAGAGCAGAGGGCTTAATCATGTTCTCAATAAAGTTATTGCAGAAAACTTCCCCAATCTCACAGGGGACCCCATCCAGGTAACCGAAGCCTATAGGACACCTGGCAGGCCAGACCCCAGGAAAGCCACCCCAAGGCACATAATATTCAAGACTTCAGACCTCAAGATTAAAGAGCAAATTCTGAATTCAGCCAAAGCGAAGAAGGAAACTTTTTTCAATGGGAAGAGGATTCGAATAACATCCGACTTATCCACACAAACTTACCAAGCTCGAAGCGAGTGGAAGAACACCATCCAAGTACTCCAGAATAACAATTTACAACCTCGGATCAAATATCCAGCGAAATTGGAGTTCACATTCGAAGGGAGAACCAGATCTTTCCACACCAAAGAGGAGCTAAAAGAGTATGTGAATAAAAAACCAGCCCTACAGCGAATATTAAGAGGGGAACCCCACCCAACAGAGATCGTAAAAGACACACAGACAGAATCAGAAAGAAACTTCAATAGCCAAAGCCCAGCAGAAACACAAGCTCACTAAAGACAAGAAGAAAAAAAAAAAGAAGAAAAAACAGCCCACCAAGAAAATGGAAGGAGAAAAAACACCCCTATCCTTGATCTCTTTAAATATAAATGGTTTAAACTCCCCGATAAAGAGGAGCAGACTGGCAGAATGGATTCGCAAACAAAAAGTTGACATCTGCTGTCTACAAGAGACCCACCTTACAGCAAGGGACAAAAACAGGCTTCGAGTGAAAGGATGGAGCAAGATCTACCAAGCAAACGCATCCACCAAAACGGCAGGTGTAGCCATCCTGACCTCAGACAAGCTTGACTTCTCTTTAAAGTCCACTCAAAAAGACAAAGAAGGACACTACATATTAATACAAGGAAAAATCCAGAATCAAGAAATCACGGTGATAAATGTATACTCACCAAACAAAAGAGGCCCGACATATGTCAAGCAAATTCTCAAAGAATTACAGAGCAAGATAGACGCAAACACAATCATAGTGGGTGACTTTAATACTCCTCTCTCTCCAAGAGACAGATCCAACACTCAGAGGATTAGTAAGGGAACTGAGGACCTAAATAACACCATTTCCCAAATGGATCTAACAGACCTATATAGAACCTTTCACCCCACAGAGACCCAATACACCTTCTTTTCAGCAGCCCATGGATCATATTCCAAAATAGACCACGTCATAGCCCACACAAAGAACCTCAGCAAATACAAAAGTATTGACGTCATCCCATGTATTATATCTGACCACAGTGGATTAAAGGTAACCCTCAACAACAAAGGATACCACAGAGTCTATACACACTCTTGGAGGCTAAACCCCACGCTGCTATCCAACACTTGGGCCACAGATCAAATTAAAGATGAAATCAACGAATTCATAAGCCACAATGACAAAGAAAACACATCACAAAGAAACCTATGGGACACAGCTAAGGCAGTTCTGAGGGGCAAGATCATTGCACTCAGCACCCACATTAAAAGAATGGAAGCAGAGCAGGTGAATGCCCTCACGATGAAACTAAAACAACTGGAGAAACAAGAAATGACAGAATCTAAAACGACTAGGAGAGGAGAGATCACAAAGATTAAAGAAGAGATAAATCTGATTGAAAATAGAAAGACCATTCAACAAATAAATAAGACTAAAAGCTGGTTCTTTGAGAAAATAAACAAAATTGACAGACCCCTTGCAAGACTTACAAAAAAAAGAAGAGAAGAGACTCATATTCGTAAAATCAGGGACTCCACAGGAAAAATTACAACAAGTACACACGATATTCAAACAATCATAAGGAGCTATTTCCAAAACCTCTACTCAGCAAAAAACAATAATTCTACAGAAATGGATCAATTCTTAGAGAAGTACAAACTGCCCAAACTGAACCAAGAAGAAATAAATCAGCTAAATAAACCAATAACTTACGGTGAGATACAGGAGGTAATCAAGAACCTCCCTACTAAGAAAAGCCCAGGCCCAGATGGATTCACCAACGAATTCTACAAAACCTTTAGTGAGGAGCTAATTCCAATACTCCTCAAACTCTTCCGCGAAATAGAAATGGAGGGAGAAATTCCAAACTCATTCTACGAAGCTAATATCATACTAATTCCCAAACCAGGCAAAGACCCAACAAAAAAAGAGAACTACAGACCAATATCACTAATGAACACAGATGCAAAGCTCCTCAATAAAATATTAGCTAATAGGATCCAGAAAGTGATCAAGAATATCATACATCATGACCAAGTAGGCTTCATCCCTCAGTCACAAGGATGGTTCAACATCCGTAAATCAATCAACGTAATTCACCACATAAACAGAGCTAAAATCAAGAATCACATTGTTATCTCAGTCGATGCCCAAAAAGCCTTTGACAAAATAC
This sequence comes from Perognathus longimembris pacificus, assembly GCF_023159225.1. Taxonomy (NCBI): domain Eukaryota; kingdom Metazoa; phylum Chordata; class Mammalia; order Rodentia; family Heteromyidae; genus Perognathus; species Perognathus longimembris. The sequence continues at coordinate 57,367,514 of NC_063168.1, read as the reverse complement.
AACATCCATACCTATTAAAAGCTTTGGAGAGAACAGGAATAGATGGAACATTCCTCAAAACAATAAAAGCCATATACAACAGACCAACTGCTAATATCATATTAAATGGAGAGAAACTTAAGTCATTCCCCCTAAAATCAGGAACAAGACAAGGATGCCCACTCTCCCCACTTCTGTTCAACATAGTGCTGGAATCCCTAGCCATAGCAATAAGGCAAGAGGAGGACATCAAAGGGATCCACATCGGCAAGGAAGAAATCAAGTTATCCCTATTCGCAGACGACATGATCTTGTATCTGAAGGACCCAAAAACCTCAGTACCCAAACTCCTACACCTAATAAACCAATTTGGCAAAGTAGCAGGATATAAAATCAACCCACAAAAGTCAGCAGCTTTTCTGTACACCAGCAATAGACAAACAGAAAAGGAAATTATGGAAACAATTCCATTTACAGTAGCCAAAAAAAGAATAAAGTACCTAGGGATCAACTTAACCAAGGACGTGACGGACCTATTCAATGAAAACTACAAAAATCTAATAAGGGAAATCAAAGAAGACACAAGGAGATGGAAAGACCTCCCATGCTCATGGGTAGGCAGACTCAATATAGTGAAAATGGCCATATTGCCCAAATTGTTATACAAATTCAATGCAATACCTATCAAAATCCCAGCCACATTCTTCACTGAAATAGAGAAACCAATCCATAAATTCATATGGAACAGCAAAAAACCTAGAATAGCCAAAGCAATTCTAGGCAAAAAAAGCAATGCAGGAGGTATCACAATACCTGACTTCAAGATCTACTACAAGGCCATCATAACAAAAACAGCATGGTATTGGTATAAAAACAGATCGGAAGACCAATGGATTAGAACTGAAGACCCAGAAATAAAACCGCACTCTTACAGCCAACTGATATTCGACAAAGGAGCTAAAGATATACAATGGAATAAACATAGCCTCTTCAACTACTGGTGCTGGGAGAACTGGGCAGCCATATGCAGAAAACTCAAAGTAGACCCAAGCCTATCACCATGCACCAAGATCAACTCAAAATGGATCAAGGACCTCAACATCAGACCTGAATCCTTGAAACTACTGAAGGACAGAGTAGGAAAGACACTAGAACTTATAGGCACAGGAAGGAACTTCCTGAATAGAGTCCCAGGGGCACAACAAATAGGAGAAAGACTCGACAAATGGGACTACTACAAATTAAAAAGTTTCTGCACAGCTAAGGACATAGCCACCAAAATAGAAAGACAGCCAACGATATGGGAAAGGATATTTACCAGCACAGCAACAGACAAAGGCCTGATATCGGTCATCTACAGAGAACTCAAAAAACTAAGCCCCTCCAAGCCCAATAAACCTATTAGGAAATGGGCAAAAGAGCTAAAGAGAGACTTCACAAGAGAAGATATAAAAATGGCAAAGAAACATATGAGGAAATGCTCAAAATCCCTGCTAGTAAAGGAAATGCAAATAAAAACAACCCTGAGATACCACCTCACCCCAGTTAGAATGGCCTATACTCTGAACTCAGGAAACAACAAATGCTGGAGGGGCTGTGGGGAAAGAGGAACCCTTCTCCATTGTTGGTGGGAGTGCAAATTAGTACAACCACTTTGGAGAACAGTATGGAGGTTTCTCAAAAAGCTCAATATAGACCTACCCTATGACCCAGCCATACCACTCCTAGGCATCTATCCTAAACAGCAAAATCCAAGATATCAAAAAGGCATTTGTACTACCATGTTTATCGCGGCACAATTCACAATAGCTAAAATATGGAAACAACCCAGATGCCCCTCCACAGATGAATGGATCCAAAAAATATGGTACTTATACACAATGGAATACTACATAGCGATTAGGAATGGTGAAATATTGTTATTCGCAGGGAAATGGTCGGAACTCGAACAAATAATGTTGAGTGAGCCAAGCCTAGAACACAGAAAACAAAGGGGCATGATCTCCCTGATATATGACTGTTAACAAAGGGAGATGGAGAGACAGTAGAGACCAAGTCTGTGAATACTGTATATGTTCTTGATACATTGTATATTGCATATATGTCAACCTGACCTAGACAAGGGATAGAAAAACAGGTTGTAAGATATCATAAGAAATGTACACACTGCCCTACTATGTAACTGCACCCTCTTTGCACAACACCTTGTAAAAAAATTTATGTCCAATTAATAAAAAAAAATAAAAATAAATAGCTAGCATAAAAAAAAAAAAAAAGAAGAAGAAGCAGCAGCTCAGTGTTTGAACAATTCTTGAAGTCTGGTGCATGAAACTATGCAACAATGACAACACGACCCAGAATCTACTAACAAGGATCATATGTGAAATCAAACAATTCAGAGTCTAATCTTACTTTTGAGGAAAGACAAAGTTTAAACAACTTAGCAAACCATCATTTATAGTGAGTTTTTGAAGAAAGATATGTTACTTAACAAAGTTAATAGGAATTTTTTTCACATTTTTACAGGGATGAGAAAACAGATTTCCAAAATTTCCCCAGTAGGCCTGAACTTCATCCACAGTAATTTATCCCAGAACCCAAGAAGTCCAATGAAAACTGCCGGGCACTAGTGGATCATGCCTGTAATCCTAGCTACTCAGGAGGCTGAGATCTTAGGATCAAGTTTCAAGGCCAGTCCAGGAAGGAAATTCCATGAGACTATTATCTCCATTTAACCACCAAAATGCCAGAAATGGAGCTGTGGCTCAATAACTAGAAGGCTAACATGGAGTGAAAAGCTCGGGAACAGCAGCCAGATCTTGAGTTTAAGCCCCAACACTGGCACCAAAGAGGGAGAGGGAGAGAGGGAGAGGGAGAAAGAGAGGGAGAGAGAGAGAGAGAGAGAGAGAGAGAGAGAGAGAGAGAGAGAGAGAGAGAGAGAGAGAGAGAGAGAGAGAGGAATACCTGTACATTAACACCACCACTCTCTTTATGGGCTCCAAGGTCATACTGTAAGATAAATAAATTTCTCTTCCTTTATTCTACTTACTTTGAATGTGATGAGTAATGCTCTCTGATTTGGTCTAAGTCCAAGTCTGCATTAGCAAAGACACCATCTATAAATCTAATTTCATCAGTTTGCATTCCCATCAGCAATGTGTGGTGATTCTCTTTCTTCATACCCTCATCAACAGTTATCTTTTGATTTTTTTTATTTTTTTATAATAGCCTTTCTCATGGATTGAACATGATGTCTTATTGTGATTTGATTTGAATTTCCCTAACACACACACACACACACACACACACACACACACACACACGATTACATTTAAATCTAATCTTCTGTCTATCAGCTCTGGAAGTGTTGGATTCCTGAAAGCCTTAGAATATTAGAGACATTAACAAGGCCAGGAGACTCAGAAATTCTGCTGTTCCACAGAAGGCAGCTGAGGTATAGCCCTACCACCACCTCTTCGCTGCACGTAGAAAGCAACACCTCACTAGCCCGTGTTCCCCCACACAGCAGACTTCTGCTCTACATGCTGCATCATAACGGTGACCCCAGGAGCAATGAATAAAACCTTAAACCAACTGGAAGTTCTCTCTCACCCAGCCCCTTACTGAAAAGGGATTGACTGGGTTCTGGACACACAGTAGGCCTCAAACTGCTGTTCTATCTTCCTCTATACTGTGAGCAATAATTACACATTGAGTACTCATGAGGAAAAACTGCTATGCTGAAAGAAAATATCTATCTTGTCTCATTTCCTTCCAAACTTTGGTTCTATCTTTCTCTTTCATTTCACATATGATAATATTCATGTCGATACACTGCCTAATAAATCTACAATAAAATATTTTAAAGAATAAAAGAGAAAAATTAACCTATGATGTAAGGCCATCCACAGCCGTATCTCAGGCAATATTGTTCCACGTCCTCCAAACTACAGCCATGCTACAGTACAACTACAGTACATCTGGATTCTGAGGCCCTCAATACCTTCTCCTACTCCATGTTCATGCCTTTATTATTGATTTTGGCTTCACCTTCCCTCCTCAAATTTCTATGCCTACTCTTATTTAAAGTCTTACTTGTCAGCCAATGTCTATCTCTCCAAACACCCCCAGTCAAGAAATCTATCTCCTCCCCCATCCCACTGTAAAATCCTCCAGAAGAACTTTCTTAATCTGCTTTTTAGCTTCTTAAATTTGTTTTATTAGCCTATATTAATTGTACAAAGTAGTGCATTTTAAAATTTTTGTACATGTATATGTAATATATATATATATATATAAAATGGATCATATAGGCAGCATTTCTTACCCCCCTTCCTCCCTTACAGTTCCCCCTTTTACTTTCATCTCATACCCAACCCCCCTAAATCCCACATACAAGAGAAAAGATGTGATAATTATCCTTCTGGTTTTTTAGCTCATTCACTTAAAATAACAATGCCCAGTTCTCCAATGCCATCAATTTTCCTGCAAATGACATAATTTCACTCTTCTTCCTGACTGAATAAAACTTCACTATGTTTATTATCCATTTATCTGTTCATGAGTACCTAAATTGCTTCCATAATTTAAATATTCTGAATGATGCTGAGGAGGTTTGAGTGTGCAAGTGTCTATATTCTGACTTTGATACCAGAAATGGTATAACTAGATCAAATATTAGCTCTACTTTGATATATCGGGAAACATTCATACTGATTTCCATAGAAGCCAAACTAATTTACATTCCCACTAACAGTGTACGGCGGGGGTAGGGGGCTCCCCCTATTCCCTAACTCACCCTCTAACAGCCAACCCTCACCAATGTTTGTGGTTGTTTGGTTGTTTTGTAATAAGCCATTTTGACTGGAGTAAAAAGGAATCTCAATTTAGTTTTGACTCGTGTTTCCCTGCTGGCTGAAGCTACTGAACATTTCTTTGTGTATTTATCAGGCCACTTGTACTTCTTATGAGTCTTATGTGTTAAATTCATTTGCCTATTTATTAACAAGATTATTGTTTTCTTTTGGTGATCCATTTGTTGAGCTTTTTATACATTCTGGATTTTATTCCCTTGTCAGAAGAGGCTGATATTATTCCCTTGTCAGAAGAGGCTGAGATCTGAGGATTGAAGTTCAAAACCACTTTGAACAGACAAACTCATGGAACTCTTATCTCCAGTTAATGAGCCAAAAGTTGGAAGTGGAGGTGTGGCTCACATGGTAGAAAGCCAGCCTTGATGAAAAACACAAGTGAGAACAGAAGGTCCTCAGTACAACCCTCAGAATTGGCCTGTGCTCACATGTGTGCACGTACACATGCCAACGCGCGCACACCTACACAAATTAAATTAAAATTAAAATAGAGCATCCTATCAATGTTTAAGAATTGTGATTTTGGGCTGGGGATATAGCCTAGTGGCAAGAGTGCCTGCCTCAGATACACGAGGCCCTAGGTTCGATTCCCCAGCACCACATATACAGAAAACGGCCAGAAGCGGCGCTGTGGCTCAAGTGGCAGAGTGCTAGCCTTGAGCGGGAAGAAGCCAGGGACAGTGCTCAGGCCCTGAGTCCAAGGCCCAGGACTGGCAAAAAAAAAAAAAAAAAAAAAAGAATTGTGATTTTAACCCACAGCAAAATGAATGCCTTTTCTACTTAAAAGGGGGAAATGCAGTCACTGATATGTAATTAAAATTTTGCTTGAATTGTCTTGGCGGTGAAAAATTCAGGAGTCCATTTCCTAATTTCATCAATGGAATGATGACAGGACATTGTTCAATAAAACATTGGAAGAATAATCTGAAAATGTATAGAGGAAATGTTTGGCATACCACTGGCCACATAGGAGATGTTTTAAGGATGTTATCTAATATGCTGAATAAAAGAAAATGGCAAGCAACATTTCTCAAGGAAGACATTGTTAATGCTAGCACCAAATTCTAAGAAAAACTTCCTGCACAGATCATTGTATTAGGGATTAAATAAGAGCCATATTATTAAAATTGACTGCAGTAGTTTGAATTACAAAGCTAGTTTTTCTTTCAGGTCATGCTCATTATATTAGTGTTAGAGTGCTTTCACATAATAAATATTCGTATTTAATTGAAAAAAAAAAAAGACTTGTTTTATGGCCTAAAATGTGGCCTACCTTGGAGAAAGTTCCCTAAGCTGCTGAGAAGAATGTATATCCCATAGAGGTTGGATAAGATATTCTGTAGATGTCTATTAAGTCCATTTGATAACCCTAAGTTTTATTTGATAATGTTTTTGAAAGTGGGGTAGTGAAATTCCTTATTATTTTATTTTGGAGTCTTAAGTCCAGTATTTTTGTTTCATGAAATTGGGTATAAACACACACACACACACACACACACACACACACACACACGTAATTTCTGATGGAGTGTTTCTTGTATTAGATGTAGTGACTTTCTTTACCTCCTCTTATTTTGGATTAAAGTCTATTTTGTTGAACTACATCTACTTCTGTTTGCTTTTGGATTTCATTTGCTCGGAACATCATTTCCCATTTACCAGGGAGGTGTACTTCTTACAGACAACAGAATTGAATCATGTGTTTAATGCAATCAGCTAGTTTGTATCTTAATTGCAGAGTGAAGACCACTTACATTTAGAGGCTTTTAAATATATATATATACATATATACATATATTTATTGTTTTCATAAAGGTGATGCACAGAGGAGTTACAGTTCCATAAGTCAGGTAATGAGCACATTTCTTTTTGAGCAGTGTCACCCCTTCCCTAACTCTCTCCCAGTTTTTCCTTCCCATTGCCACATACAAGTTGTACAGTTAATTTTCAACATGGTGTCTAGTTAGTGCCACTGCTGCATTAATTCACCCCTTTGTCTTTTCATTCCTGTGCCCCCTTACTTTTCCAAAGACAGATAAACAAATAAGACAAAAAGAAAAGAAAACAAAAATGACAACAAAGAAAAAAATTCATTTCCACTTAGAGTTTTTGTTTTTTTACAGAGAGCGTTAACACAGTCCCCCACTACTACATATTATGCAGTCGATCTTCCCACATTTGGGGAAATGGCAGGGGTCAGAACATCAGGCACGCAATGGATAAGCCTCGCCCTGAGAAAACCATCTTCGTGACCTCCTCTGCCAGGTAAGTATTAGAGTTTTCATTGAGAGATGTTGTCTGATTTGTGTTGGTTTATTCCCTTGGCTTTTCTTTCTGACTTACTCATCTTAGAAGTTTGCTGATCTACTGTATTGATAATTTTTTGTTCTCTCTTACTCATTTGTTCAACTATTCTTATAATGAGATTTATTCTCATGATTGTAACTATCTTTCTTCATCTGTGAATAGGACTTTTTAAGTATCTTCTACAATGATAGCTTAGTGGCCATGAATTGCTTTAATTGGTGCTTGTCTTGGAAGGTCTAACTAACTTTGCTAGATGTAATTATTTTGCTTATCATTTATTCTCAGAGCTTGAAATATATGACACCATGCCTTTCCTGGATTCTTCTGAGAAAGTAGATATAATTCTGATAACTTTGCCTTTCTAAGTTACGTGGTGTTTCTCTTTATGCAGCTCTCCTCTTTTCTGGGTTCTTTACTCTTTGTATTTTAACTCTCATGTGCCGTAGAGAGGTTCTTTTCTGGTCATGTCTATTTGAAGTTCTCATGCCTTCTGGACTTGGATTGTCCATATATTTCCTTAATCTGACATTTTTTCCTGTTCTAATTTCATTGCAGAGGTTTTCTGTGCCTTTAAGTTTGCATATCAGGTTTTTCTATGCCATGGACTCCTAGGTTTGGCTTCTAATTGTACTGTTTGTGAAAAATATGATCATAGTTTTTTTTCTTTTCCTTTATTGTTTTCTGTGGTTTTTAAAAATAGGTGGTTTGATGAGCCCTAAACACATCAGGTACTCCATATTTTAGAGCCCAGATGGAGGAGACAATCAATTCAAAGGCAAACACTGATAACACACTGGCAGAGGCGGGGGGGGGGGGGGGGGGGGGGAGGAGCGGGGATAGAAGCAGAGTACTTCTGCTCTAGCTTTCCATCCAGTCACAGGAGCTAGACTGTGACTGCGAGTCAACAAAGTTAAACTAAATGACATTTGAAATATGTCCTAATTTTTCAACTCTTCCAAAGGCGATCATTTTTATTCATGACATCTTTTCAAAGACTGAAATAACAACTTTTTTCTTCTCCAAATTTAAAGGGCTTCAGGCACTGGCTAAAATGTCATGCTAAGTATCTTGGATGTTGTTAGGACCAGGAACAGATAGGGCCTGAAGCTCTTTTCAGGGTACACATAAGCAGACTAGAATTTTCTAGTCTGGAAGAAGGCACTGGACCAGCCAATCAGTCTGAGACAAGAGCCTAGGCCCAGAGAACATTCTCATTGATTCACAAGGCCTGGTTATTCAACTCCTCAACACTCTCCAAATTTTCTCCCATCCTGAATGTACAGGCAGTGTGAGTGAATACAAGTTTATGTGCCCGGATGATTCCAATCTCTTGTCATGTCCCGATGCTTTACAATGTGTTGAGATGACTCCTGGCAAAAAGATTCTCCATAAATGCCTTTTATTATTTTCTTGTTTGTGATGTATTAGGACAGAGGATGTGTGTAACCTGATCGACCTAGTAAAAATTTTAATCACTTCTAGTTTTATGGCCTTCCAGGAAAAATTCCATTTAGGGGAAAAGTAGACTTTCAGAACTAATTATCAAACATCCTACCAATACATTACCAAAAATGGAGCCTAGCCCTATCAAGGGGTCTCATCTTCTCTGAATGTTTCCCTTACAGTTTTTGTTGAGAGAGTGGCATGTTTCAGTGACCAAGAAGCAGAGGCTCAAGCAGCGAGGGTCCCAGAGAGTGTCTGTATGCAAAAGGGATGAGAGGAAAGTAGTAGGAGTTGTTGAATACACTATCCAGATGTGGATACCCACCATACACATCTAACATCTATATCATTTTGCACCCAGGTGTACACATTACCCCCACCCCCACTACTCTACTTCTATTCAAAGAGCCTGAGGGCCAGAGGAGAGATTTGCAATCTCTGAACAAGAGTTGCAAGATCCTCTGTAAAGCACCCCCAACCCAGAGGTTCTCACCTTGTTTCCACTTCACCCCCAATAGTGAATCTATATTTGGTAAACTGCACCGAAGCGGGAAGTACAAGTGGGAATTCGCTTCCTGTAACTCCACTCTTTCCACTCACTAAAAGAGAAGCATATCAGGATCCAGGAAAGAGTCATATTTCATTGCGCCAGCTCATTTTATCTAAATCATTTACAAACACTGCATTATATACTCACAGATTATTAGTAGGAGAAATTACTTGAGACATAATTTCAGATTGTCACCAGAAGTAGTAATACCTACTGTTCCATTCTTGAGATAACAACTTTTCTCTCATCCAACCTTCACCAGATCTGTGTTCATAACAGAGTGAATCAATTCATTCAGCTAACTCTTACCTTCATCTCTCAACTTCTCAATGTTTCCATGAGGGTAAAGACTGTGGGGTTTAGAATTGACACACTTGCATTTCAATTCTAATTGGCTCAGATGATTAGAAAGTATATGACCTTGGCAAGTTACTAACTCAATTTTCTCAAATGTAAAGTGGAGAAAAGACATCAGCTTCATACACTCTTCTGAAAATTAAGTGTAGATAGATGATTGATAGATAATAGATACACACACAAATGACAGATAGATAAACATATAGGTAACAGATACATAAATATATAGATTACAAATAGACAGATGATAGACACACAGATAGGTAGAGATAATTGGCCATATTAGTTATCACAATGTGTGGTACATATTAACTATAGAGTTAATATTATTACTTTTATTACTTTATACCATATCTTTCCATTTCACACCTTCCATTCCCATTTTCTGCCAAGTTTTCACAAGCCTGTGCTTACTATGGAGAATAGCTTGTGTTCTATACTTACTAGTAAAGAAAACATGGTTGTTATAAACAGAACTGGAATCAAGGCCTCACATTAATCACCATCTATATAATTTCTCCCGTGGTCTAGCCATCCTACACTAGTCAGATCTACTTAGTCAAGAGATATACTGGTAATAGGTGTGGGCTGTGTGTGCAGTCATCCACTGTGCAGATGAAGTGGTAGCTCCCACACCTTTGAGAGACACTGCCTATCCACTTGGCTATCCAATAGGCTAGTTCCATGAACTGTGGAGGAAGACCTGCTCAAAAGTTAAGGCCAGTCACACTGTTCTCCCTCCATTCTCCAGCATCTGTACTTCAGGACTTTCCCCAAATCTTTGATGAAATACTGCCGACGTTAAGAGAATCTGACCAGCTATTAAGAAATTTCTCTTAAAACACTAATTGAGACCAGGCTACAAATCTGTCTTCAGGAAAGAGACACTTGTCCCCACAGCAAAGGCTCTTCCAGAATGTGTCAAAGGTACCACAACAGCAAATGGCTTCTAAACTGTGAAGCCTAATACCGTAAGGACACGAGTATCAACAAAATCACTCAGTGCTGGAGAAGGTAAAAGTTCAAGAAAAAGTGAAATAACCTGAAAGTCATATCCTGAGGCCTCACACAAGGGTTCATGCCAGAAAAGATGGCTACAGTTGACCTATCACCTTACAGCACTGATCCTTTACTTCCTCCCACCCAGGATGCCTAGGTAGTATGAATGACTTATTCAAAACTCTTAAATACAACACTGATCTTCGTTGCTCACTCTGAATCTACAAGGTACCAGGTTGGTTTTGTTTTGTTTGTTTGGGGTTTTGTTGTTGTTGTTGTTGTTGTTGTTGTTGTTGTTTTGTGGGTCCTGGGGCTTGAATTCAGGGCCTGCTTGCTATCCCTGCCCTCTTTGTGCTCAAGACAGGGCTCTACCACTTGAGCCACAGTGCCACTTCCCCAAGTTGTTTTATAAGAGGTTCCCTACCCCACATTCTTTTTTTTTTTAATTGTTAAACTGATATACAAAGTGGTTACAGTTTCATACTTTAGGCATTAGATACATTTCTTGTACTGTTTGTTACCTCCTCCCTCACTCCCCCTTCCCCCCTCTCCCTTTTCCTTCCCCACCCCCGCCCCCACCATGAGTTGTTCAGTAGGTTTACACTAAACAGTTTTGCAAGTATTGCTTTTGTAATCGTTTGTCTTTTTTAACCTGTGTCTCTCGATTTTGGTATTCCCTTACAGTTTCCTAGTTCTAATACCGGTATACACGGTTTCCAATGTACTCAGATAAGATACAGAGATTGTGAAGGTACGACCACAGGAAGGGCATGCAAGAGGATCATCAATAATAGAAGCTACGGTTTCACATCACATGTTGAAAGTAATTACAACAGTGATATAACAGTCGTTTCCATAATGTGGAGTTCATTTCACTTAGCATCATCTTTTGTGTTCATAAGAGTATAGCTATTGGGCTCTTGTGATCCTCTGCTGTGACTAGCCTAAACCTGTGCTAATTATTCCCTATGAGGGAAACCATAGAGTCCATGTTTCTTTGGGTCTGGCTCACTTCACTTACCTTACAAATGGGCCAATGTCATTCTTTCTGATAGAGGCATAAAATTCCATTGTGTATATGTACCACATTTTCCTGATCCATTCGTCTACTGAGGGGCATCTGGGTTGGTTCCAAATTCTAGCTATGACAAATTGTGCTGCGATGAACATTGTTGTGCTGGTGGCTTTAGTGTGTTCTTGTTTGTGGTCTTTTGGGTAGATGCCCAAAAGTGAGGCTGCTGGGTCATAGGGGAGCTCTACGTTTAGCCTTCTGAGGAATCTCCATAGTGCTTGCCAGAGTGGCTGGACCGGTTTACAATCCCACCAACAATGAAGTAGGGTTCCCTTTGTTGGGGATTATTAAGGCCTGGGAAAGACTGCCCTTCCACCAGCCTTGGGACAATAGAAGCCCCTCCCACCTTTTGACCTCCACCCCTTGGGAGGTGAACACGTGCATGCCACCATGATGGGGTTGTCCCGCCCACAAAGGGAAGTTTCGTGATGTCACTTGATGAACGTGACCCCTAGCCTATGACTGACCCTTTGGCCAGCCCCCTTTCCTTCCCGCCATTACTTCTATATAAGTGCCCTTCCATATTAAAGTCTTTGAGACGCATTCCACCACCGCAGCGTGTCCCTGATGCCTTCCTTTTCGCCTCCGCCCTCGGTAACATGTGGGGGGAACTGGGGGGAGGGGAAGCTTCAGCAACCCGTCCTCAACTTAGCGTTTGCCCATGTGAGCACGCCTTTGGCCTTCCGCTGGCGGAGGGCCAGGCTGGGTGCTCTTTTATAGAGTTTGTAGTTACCATTCTCCCCGTGGGGGGAGAAAGGGGGTGTCCAGAACCCCAACACCCTTTTGGCCACATCCCCTCCAATATTTGTCATTGTTAGTTTTCTTGATATAGGACATTCTTACTGGGGTGAGATGGAATCTCAATGTTGTTTTGATTTGCATTTCTTTTATGGCCAGTGATGTAGAGCACTTTTTCATATGTCTCTTGGCCATTCTCATTTCCTCATCAGAGAAGATTCTTTTTAAGTCTCTAGCCCACTTGATGAGGGGGCTATTGGTTCTTTGTGGTTTTGTTTTGGAGGAAGGTAATTTTTTTAGTTCTGCATATATTTTAGATATGAGGCCTTTGTCCGTTGTATGGCCGGTAAAGATCTTTTCCCAATCTGTGGGCTTTCTGTTTATCTTGCGAGCTATGTACTTTGCCCTACAGAAGCTCTGCAGTTTGATGCAGTCCCATTTGTCTAACCTTTCTTTGATTTGTCGCATTTCTGGGTCTTTGTTAAGGAAGTTCCGTCCTGTGCCAAGGAGCCCAAGTGTTTCTCCTACTCCTTCCTTTAGTGTTTTCAGGGTATTTGTTTTAATTTTGAGGTCTTTGATCCATTTGGAATTGATTTGGGTGCCGGGTGATATATAAGGATCTAGTTTTTGTTGCATGTGTTGAACCAGCTTTGCCAGCACCATTTGTTAAAGAGGCTGTCTTTTTTCCACCCTATTTTTTTAGCTCTTTTATCAAAGATTAAGTAGGCATAGTTCTGTGTTACCCCACATTCTTCACATAAAAAAAAAGAAGGAATAACCCATGCCTGTAATCCTAGCTCATGCCTGTAATCCTAGCTACTCAGAAGTCTGAGATCTGAGGATTACGGTTTGAAGCCAGCCCAAGCAGTAAAGTCCATGAGACTCTTACGTCTAATCACAAAAAAGATGTAAGTAGAGCTCAAGTTCAAGTAGTAGAGGGCTAGCCTTAAACATAAGAAGCTTAAGGACAGTGCCCAGGCCCTGAGTTCAAGCCCCAGGAAAGCTGAGAGAAAGGGAGGGAGGGAGGGAGGGAGGGAGGGAGGGAGGGAGGGAGGGAGGGAGGGAGGGAGGGAGGGAGGGAAGAAGAAAGAAAGAAAGAAAGAAAGAAAGAAAGAAAGAAAGAAAGAAAGAAAGAAAGAAAGAAAGAAAGAAAGAAAGAAGAGAGAGAGAAAAAAAAGAAATTCAGACCAGGTGCAGTGATACCTGCCTGTAATTCCAGCTAGGTGAGCAACAAAGGAAAAAGGATCATGGTCTGAAATCAGCCCTGGACAAAAAGCATGGGACCCTTTCTGAAAAATAAACTAAAGCAAAAAGGGCTAGAGGTGTGCTGAGCAAGTACGAAACACTGAGCTCAAACCCCAACATTGCCAAGATAATAATTTTAATAAAAATATGTTACCCAGCATCAGTCAGACCTCAGGGACATTCTACTTTCCCTTCACTCTTTTCCTTCTTGCCTTTCCAGCCCAGTCTATTGTCAGTGCAGTCTTTTCCACTGTCTTTAAACCCTCAAATAGAAAACCACATTACACTCCTCCATATCCTATCTCTAAATCCTCAGGTGGCCTGATTTCCTATCAGAAGGTTTTCTTACGCTTGTGTTTATTTTTACAGTACAAATTGAATTAATTTGAATTAAGTACTGAGGGGTTTTTTTTGTTTGTTTGTTTGTTTTTGTTTTTTTTTTGGCCAGTCCTGGGCCTTGGACTCAGGGCCTGAGCACTGTCCCTGGCTTCTTCCCGCTCAAGGCTAGCACTCTGCCACTTGAGCCACAGCGCCGCTCCTGGCCGTTTTCTGTATATGTGGTGCTGGGGAATCGAACCTAGGGCCTCGTGTATCCGAGGCAGGCACTCTTGCCACTAGGCTATATCCCCAGCCCCAAGTACTGAGGTTTTAACTATCACTTGAGTCATGCCCTATGTCTCTCTCTTCCCTTTCCTCCTCTTTTTTTGTTTGTTTGTTTTAGTGATTATTTTTCGGTAAGGTATTGCGTTTTTGTCTGGGGCTAATCTCAGATCCTGATCTTCCTGGTACGGGAGGTATACCTTCTGTGTAGCTTAGATAGCAGTCATGTGTGTCACCATGCCTCCATATTGATTGATCCAGGATGATCTTGAACTGAATCTGGGGATCCTCCCCATCATCCTCTCTCCAGTAGCTGGAATTATAGTCCTGAGATATCATGACCTGCTCTATTGGTGGAGGGGGGGGGGGGGAGCGGGTTGCCTGAATCATGCACAATTTAATGATAGAGGTCTTTAAGGAGAGTACTACACAATTGTGAATAAAAATTTGTAAGAAATAAGAACAAAGCTGGGCCCTGGTGGCTCATGCCTATAATCCTAGCTACTTAGGAGGCTGAGCTCTGAGAATGACTGTCAGAAACCAGCCCAGGCAGCAAATCCATTAGCTCTCATCTCCAATTATTTTTTTTTTTGGGGGGGGGGTTGGTCATGGGGGTTGAACTCAGGACCTAGGAGCTGTCCCTGACCTCTTCAGCTCAAGCCTAGTGCTCTACTACTTGAACCACAGCTCCATTTCTGGCTTTTTGGTGGTTAATTGGAGATGAGAGGAAGTGGTGCTGTGGCTCAAGTGGTAGAGCATTAGTCTTGAGCTGAAGAGCTCAGGGATAGCTCGTAGGCCCAGAGTTCAAGCCCCAGTACTGGCACACACATATAAAAAAGTAGTGTTCTGGCATACATTTCAAATGCCAGGCACTTAGAAAATGTGCATATTGCTCAAGGCCTGAATACTCAAGCTTCCCATCAGTTCAAATATGTCCCTAAATGACCTAAGCCAGACCAGTGAAACTCCATTCTGAGATTTGTTTTTAGCTACTGGAAATGAGTATCTCATCAGTTCTTTCATTAATAAATTGGCTAGATAAAATAATTGAGTTATGTTCATTTTACATTATTGGAGTCTTCATTTTACCTTGTGAAAATTTATCTATCTGAAGCTCTTCCACAAAAATGTGTGATAAATTCACCTGACTGAGGAAAGCAAGTTTCATTGCTAGGAAAGTGTGCCTGATGACTAGGTACATACTTCCTGAGCTCCCAAGATGGATGCCAAGAGACAGGATAGCTCAAACTTTGCAGATTCTCCATTTCTCGAGCTTACTTGAGTGTGCTTCCTCTGTGGTATGTGTGTGTGTGCATGGGTGTGTGTGCATGTGTTTATGCTTGTGTGTATATGCACGCACTTCATATATGGTTGACAAATGACTTCACTGGTGTCAACAAAGGTTAGGAATTTGGTTTTGCAATACAAACATTCAGTGATCCAAGACTGGATCAATATTATGGCTGTGCACTCTCCCCCTCAACCTCCCTGCCCCAAGTATGGAGAAGACTAAGAATAGGATTCATCTTTCTCTTCATTTCTCTAATTTCATATTTTGAGCTCAAACCAATCAAGAACTTCATGTCATTGTGATAGAGAACAGCTCACTGACCAAAAATCTAACATGCCCTGGTATTTCTATACCAACTCTTAACCTGTGATTGAGAACATAGAACTGAAATCTTAAGCTTTCTATACGTTTGTAACCTGTGTCATAAGCCACAAAACATTGAACTTCTCTTTGTAACTTGATATTCTTTTCCAATCTACCAGTGGCATTCCTAGATTATGAAGCCTCATAAGTGAAAAGAACTTGGATCTCATTAATTTACATGAGCTAAATAAGTATACAGACAATATTAGACACTTAAAAAGTACACACTAAATATTTCTAAAATTCCCATAAAATGAGAAAATTGGAAATTAAACTACAAATTTTGAACTATATTAAATACTACTTTAAATACATTCTATTCAAATAAATTTACTCTTTCTTTTCTTTTCCAAATTCTGGGGCTTGACCTTGGGACTTCACACTCTCAGTAGGTGTTACTGCTCACAGCTGATGCATTTCCACTTAAGCCATGCCTCCAGCTCAACTCTTATTGCTGATTAATTGAAGATGGAGTCTTGCAGATTTTTCTGCCTGAGCTGGTTTCAAACCTAGATCCTCTAGGACTCAGCCAGATCTCAGCCTCTATGATTACAGATCTGAGCTACCACACTCAGATTTTCCTTAACTTTAAATAAGTTTATTGATCAAGCAAGCTATTATAACTTTTATATAATATTCAAGATAATAAAAAATATAAATCAAGGGGCTGGGGATATAGCCTAGTGGCAAGAGTGCCTGCCTCGGATACACGAGGCCCTAGGTTCGATTCCCCAGCACCACATATACAGAAAACGGCCAGAAGCGGCGCTGTGGCTCAAGTGGCAGAGTGCTATCCTTGAGCGGGAAGAAGCCAGGGACAGTGCTCAGGCCCTGAGTCCAAGGCCCAGGACTGGCAAAAAAAAAAAAAAAAAATATATATATATATATATATATATATATATATATATATATATATATATATATAAATCAAGGTGGGTCCTAGTGGCTCACACCTGTGATCCTAGCTACATAGGAGGCTGAGATCTGAGAATTGAAGTTCAAAGCCAGCCCGGGCAGGAAAGTCTATGAGACTCCTATCTCCAATTAACCACCAAAAGCCGAAGTGGACAATGTCCTGAGTTAAAATCCAGGACCAGAAAAAAATTATATATATATATATATATATATATATATGTCTGTGTGTTACACATACACATATTATGTATGTATTATATATACATATGTATATATTAGAAAGGACAGATGTGTCTATAGTGTACATATATAGTATATGTATGTATATACCATATATACATATGTGTATGTTATATATTATATGTATTCCGACCAGCTATATTTAATCATTCTAATTTTGCTCCAGTGTTATATTTTATAATAAAATTTTAAGTTGGCTTAAAGTTAATATTCAAGGTATTTAGTCAAATTAAAGTCAGACTAGGCTAGAAATGTGTCTTTGAGGAGACCATTCACCTACAAGGCACAAGACCCTGGGTTTGCTCCCAGAACTAAAGGAAAACTAAAGCTTCTTTTGCTGGACATTGTGGCACATGCCTGTAATCCCAGCACTTGAGAGGCTAATGTAGCAGGATCGTTAATTAAAGAACAACCTGTTTACATGCTGAGTTCCAGACCAGCCTGTACTGACTGGAGACTTCCCTGCCATAAATACATACATAAATAAGTAAATAAATAAAATTTGAGTTGATATTAATGTAAGATATTACAGAGAAAATAATTGCACACTTAGATAATTTCTAAGACAGAATGGTCCAATACTGATGACTAAGTGTCCTTTTATGTTTACATACATTTACCTTTTATTTTTATTAGCTATAGGAACGTGTATATCTTTGTCAGTTCAAGAAGGTATAAAAATGTCTTTGCCATCTGAGGAGGGTGTAAAGGGATTTGTGTGGCTACAGCTGAGTGTACCTCGAGCTTTATGGCTCTGTAAAAATGCTCACATCACAGCCAGTTTCCCTGCTCTGCTTCTCACTCCATTTTCCAAGGTCATTCTCACGGGCCACCGCTATGGTGCGGGTGTGGAGCTTGAGTGTGGCCCCCAGAGCTTCATGTGTGGAAGTACAGTCCATGCGGTGGTTCTGGGAGGCCGTGGACCCTTTCACAGACAAGACGCGGGGAAGGGGCATTAGCTCCCCTCCAAGGGATGAATGTAGTTTTCACAGAACCCAAGTTTGTTCCTGTGAGAGCACGTTCTTGTCAAAGGAGCCTCTCTGGCCCTGCCATTTCCACGGTGTTGTCCTGTCTCCCCACGTGGCATTTTCTGCAGTAAGGCCACCCACTGCTGGGATTACAGGCACCTTGAGTCTTCACCAGAAGCTGAACAAAGGCAGCTGCCCAGTCTTGAACTGTCAACCTCTCAGATGCCTTCTCTTTCTTTATAAAGTATCTAGCCTTCGGTACTTTGTTAAAGCAAAACCACACAGACATGGACCCTCCCAGATCCAGAATTCATAAACCCTTAATGTCTCTTTACTTTCGATGGCAATGTAGTTATTTGCATAGCCATTAGAATTTTTCCTTGGTTTTACCAAGATATACTGGGAGAATCTATTGTGAAACCAAAGCTTTGCCTTAAGGCTTGAATGTCATATTTGAAAATGATGATTATTTAATCCAATAATACAAGCCATTAAGAAAAAAAAGAACTCTACTTACGAAGGTAGTGCTTACAAAACCTTTTCAAGAAAACTGGCTGGTCTCAGTGTCAAGGCCTCTTCCAGGAGCCTTAGGCTATTTGGGGACCTTGAGTAGAAGGAATTCCCACAAAAATTATAGACACTTCAGATTGTGTCTCGTGGAGTTTACAGTCAGTTTGGTTCTCCAACCTCAAGATCACAGATAAAAGAGGCTTTCGAAAGTACAATCTAATGGCCTAGTGGCAAGAGTGCTTGCCTCATATACATGAGGTACTGGGTTCAATTCCCCATCACCACATATGTGGAAAATGGCCAGAAGTGGCACTGTGGCTCAAGTGGCAGAGTGCTAGCCTTGAGCAAAAAGAAGCCAGGGACAGTGCTCAGGCCCTGAGTCCAAGGCCCAGGACTGGCCAAAAAAAAAAAAGTACAATCTGAGATTCCTTTTATTCTAACTTACAAATAGAAACTAATTTTGTAAATCTTTAGTACTATATGGCTTTTGATTGAGCAAAGCAAATTTTTTTTTTTTTTTTTTTTTTGGCCAGTCCTGGGCCTTGGACTCAGGGCCTGAGCACTGACCCTGGCTTCTTCCCGCTCAACTAGCACTCTACCACTTGAGCCACAGCGCCGCTTCTGGCCGTTTTCTGTATATGTGGTGCTGGGGAATCGAACCTAGGGCCTCGTGTATCCGAGGCAGGCACTCTTGCCACTAGGCTATATCCCCAGCCCTGAGCAAAGCAAATTTAAGAAGACCTGTACTCTAAATTACACTCTTGCCAGACTTATACCAAACCTATTGAGTCAGGTTTAAGTACATTAAGCCCTTTACATTATAATAATGAGATTATAATAATTATAATAATGAGATTATAATAATCTCAACCTGGGAGATAAAAAAAACTATCAGAAAAACATCATGAATGCTTAGAAATGAACCAGAAAACAAAAATACAGTGATTTTTGTCCTAGCTATTTTGCCTCTTACACACACACACACACACACACACACACACACATCCCTTTCATGTAATCGAGCCATTTTATCTGTAGCTTAAAGAAAACTTGGGGAAAACTTGGTCTAAGGCTGTATAAACTCTGTCCAGTGGAAAAAGTCATCTTTCAAATTTTAGAATTTTTTTCTGGCTATTCGTCATGTCTCCTTTTCCATCTAAACATTAGAACTAGTTTGTCTGGTTTTAAAAAGCCCTTTTGGCATTTCCAGTGACATGACATTAAATTTATAGACTAATTTACAAAATTTATATCTTTGTGAAATTGAGTCTTTTATGTCTTGAGAACAAAGTATGCCTTTTCCCTTATCCAAGTTTTCTTTTGTATCCCTCAATAGCATTTAATTTTTTTTCTTTTTATGAGGCTTCTACATTTCTTGCTAAGTATTTCAGAGTATTTTATTGTATTTACTGCTGCTGGAAAATTGGACCTTTTCTTTCAGACCTAGAGGTATAACTCATAATTGGTTTAGGCCAAGCTGGATGGTCCAATTTCTCATTCTAACCCATTCCTTTCTGTCCCACAAAAGAAAGGAGAAAAGTTTTCCTCATTGATCTAAAACTAAGCATGTGGAAATTTTTAAATGCTTTTAATAGTGTTTTCTTTTTACTTGTAACTTGTAGGTGGAAATATCTAAAAAATAAATAAATAAATAAACAAAAACAGTTGTTGTAACACTTTATTCTTTATCTAACCTTCATCCTGATCTTTTTAGACAGAATCTACCAACTCCTCTTTAGGAGAGATGATGATATTACTATGTTTCATTTTCAGGAATGGTACTCAGACATACAGAAATAAAGATCATATCAACCTGGAAACAAACAAGTATTGCACACTTGTTACAGACAGATGTCTGCCACCAGCACTTGCACTCCTGCAGACACTCAAAAGTTGTCCCGCGGGCTGGGGATATGGCCTAGTGGCAAGAGTGCTTGCCTTGTATACATGAGGTCCTGGGTTCGATTCCCCAGCACCACATATACAGAAAACGGCCAGAAGTGGCACTGTGGCTCAAGTGGCAGAGTGCTAGCCTTGAGCAAAAAAGGAAGCCAGGGACAGTGCTCAGGCCCTGAGTCCAAGGCCCAGGACTGGCCAAAAAAAAAAAAAAAAAAAAAAAAAGCTGTCCCGCTTAGAGGCTCTTGGCAAGGGAAAGCTGTAGGTGGGCTCGCTGGCCATAGGCATCTATAGGAATGACTAGGGGTACAGGTTTAGCTTTCTTAGTTGGTAATAAGTACGAACAAAATAAGGGGCACTTTTGGAAATTAATTATAGAGTATTGATCATTTTAGTGCAAGTGTTGCAGAGGTCCTTGTTTGGGCTCCTGGGATGGTTTGTTATACAGAATGGTTTCCTAGGTAGGTTGCTGAAGACTGTGGAACTGAGGATTCTTTTTTTTTTTTTTTTTTTTTTTTTGCCAGTCCTGGGCCTTGGACTCAGGGCCTGAGCACTGTCCCTGGCTTCCTTTTTTGCTCAAGGCTAGCACTCTGCCACTTGAGCCACAGCGCCACTTCTGGCCGTTTTCTGTATATGTGGTGCTGGGGAATCGAACCCAGGGCCTCATGTACACGAGGCAAGCTCTCTTGCCACTAGGCCATATCCCCAGCCGGAACTGAGGATTCTTTTTGTTTATAGGCTGGCCATTTTCCATTTCCGTTGGCCACTGTCAATTTGTAATGTTCAGTCTCTCCCTTGTACAACTGTCATGGTGGCTCAAAAACTGTTGTGCTTTGCTTAGCAGCTTCAATCGCCTTTCTATAACTCACATTACCCAGATTCTTCTTTCCAAGACCCCTAAGCCCTCCCCACACAATAAAATCATCAACATCTCACACACAGAAGATCCCCAGGATTCTACTACAACAACATCTGATTGAATAGTGCCCATAAAAAAATTGATCTTAAATAACTGAGGTGGTTTTTTCTTTCTTTTCCAAAGTCAAAGCATTATACTTAAGGTTTGGAAAATTGCATAATATTGGAAGCCACTGTTTTGGATGTCTCAGATATGCTGTGTGTGTGTGTATGTGTGTGTATGTGTGTGTGTGTGTGTGTGTGTATACATACTTGGACAGGGTCCCTGAGCTTCTATGCTCAAGGTTAATGCTCTACCACTTGAGCCATAGCTCCACTTCCAGCATTTCTGGTGATTAATTGGAGATAAAAATCTCACTGACTTTCCTGCCTGGGCTGGCTTTGAACCTCAGATCTCAGCCTCTTGAGTATTATGAGCCACCAGTGCCCAGAAATTTATTGATTGTAGGGATTGGTTCAGTAACTTAATCTTTATTTCTCAACTGGGACCACTTGATAATACCCACTGCAGAATGTAGTTGCAATTAAAAGCACTTCAGCATGGAAATAGGAGATAGGACAGTGGACATGGAGATAGGACAGTGTCTAGCAAATGTTAAGAATCAAAATGTTACCAACAATCATCACATTCCTTATCACTGAATAGAAGTTAGAATGTCAACGTAAACAGCAATGCAGCAAATTCTGTAATGATTAATCCTCACTGATCCATGTTAAAGAACTAATGTACCTAACTTGGCATTGGTGTCACACCTGTAATCCTAGATTAGGAGGCTGAGATCTCAAGATCATGGTTCAAAGCCAGCCTGGGCAGGAAAGTCCATGAGACTCTTATCTTCAATAAACTTCTCAAAAGAGTCCAACACACAGAGACAGTCTCAAATAAAGATGAGGGCTGGGAATATGGCCTAGTGGTAAAGTGCTTGCCTCATATACATGAAGCCCTGGGTTCGATTCCTCAGCACAACATATACAGAAAAAGCCAGAAGTGGCACTGTGGCTCAAGTGGCAGAGTGCTAGCCTTGAGCAAAAAGAAGCCAGGGAGCCAGGGAAGGTGCTCAGGTCCTGAGTCCGCGCCCCAGGACTGGCAACAAAAACAAAAACAAATAAACAAATCAAATAAAGATGGATTTATTGGGGAAGTAAAAAGTGAGCTGACCGGTCAGAGACGCAGCACAGACTCGGGAGCTGAAACTGCCACCACAAGACCACTCAAGCAAGAGTTTAAAAAGGAAAAAAAAAACCACATAGTCATGCCACGCAGGTGGCCACTGGGGTTACAACCTGCCACATAGTATCTGTTTGAACTAAACTATCATTGTGGTCCAAATTGGTGCATGTTTCTGGTGTTTGGTAAACAAGTGTTTGTAGGGTCCCCTCACAAAGGGAGTAGATGTGAGAACTGTTAAACCAGCAGCTATTGACCTTACTCATGCCCTGGAAGGGCAAAGGTGGCTGGGCTGCTTTACTATTGCTAGCCCCTAACATTCCCTCCTTCTTTTATGTCCCTGAATCAAATCTTTGATTCATGGTCCTCCTGATGAAAGGGATAGTATTTGGCCTTCCAGACCCTTAGTTTTATGGATCCAATTCTCTCCTTGCTTTGTTATATTTTTACCAAATGCTAAGCTTTCAATTCTTGATTGAGTGGCATAAACAGCATCCTTTTCTAAAGTCATACATAGCCCACCTTGATTCATGAGAAGCAAATCCAGCCCTCGCCTATCTTGCAGGACTATCTCAGCAAGGGAATCAAGCAGTTACAGACATTCACATAAGGAGGTCTTTCTGGTTTGCATTTAGATGACTTCACACAAGTCCCTTGACCCCACAGATAAAGATAAACATAGTTCTACATCAATGCACCAATTTCGACCCTATTTATTTTACAGTCAACTTGTTTTATACCAATTTATAAGCTCTAATTATAAGACATAGCCATACCATTTGCTACATACTCAAACTTTCTATGGATTGTCTTCCTTTTAACATGTCAAATCCTTTCTAATCTAAAGGGAATCTGTTCCCCCAATTTTTTTTCTAAAGTCTTTCCTTATCCCCACTCATGCTCTCTTCTACTTACTCAGACCATCAGTGATTTACTTGAACATTCTGTGGCACTTGAAGACAACCTTACTTTTCAAATCCCTTTCAAAATAAAAATTTTTTAAAAGCAAAGAAAATAAAAAATAAATAAATAAAGTACTCAGAAAAAAACAGAAGTGGTACTGTGGCACAAGTGGTAAAGCACTAGCCTTGAGCACAAAGAGGGTCAGCGTCAATGCCCAGGCCTTGAGTTTAAGCCCCAGGAATGGCAAAGGGAGGGAGGGAGGGAGGGAGGGAGGGAGGGAGGGAGGAGGAGGAGGAGGAGGAGGAGGAGGAGGAGGAGGAGGAGGAGGAGGAGGAGGAGGAGGAGGAGGACTAATGTACCTAATAAGATCAGAAGTAGCAGCCATGCCAAATGGCTAGTACCTCCCCAGGAATGAAACTGACACCCTGGCCAAAGTATTCTCCTGTATCCATGGGAATATCAGTGGCTGATGGAGACCTGTGCAGCAGAGACAGCAGCCAAGGCTGTGAAAGTAAAACTGACATCCACCAAGGCTTATTGGAGCCCGTGGCAGGGAGATAAAACATGGCCTAGGCTAATAGGGGTCAGGGTGGCAAGACACCTCCTGTTACATGTCCCACCTGAGGAATAAAAGCGCTGCAACACTTCTGCCCACGTTGGACCTCAAGGTACAAGAGAGCAATCAATTGCCTGAGGCCCAATCTCCACAGCCACAGCTTCAACCATCTGATGCTCACAAGAAATACGACTCTGGAGGGCACAGCTGCCACTGCAGCTTACAAAAACCTGCCAGCAGCCACTTCGTCTTGCCTACCCGTGGTTCCGATTTGGTAGAACACAAGCATTCCGGCCAGCTGGTTTGGGACATTCATGCAGGCCTGTTGGTGGTACTTGCAAGACAGCAACAAGTAGGCAGAACCTTTAATGGACTTGAGATGCCATAAGGATTTTTCCTCTTTAGTATTTAAAATAAATATGTGTGTAGATCAATGTGATGATGTGGGTTTTCCTTCCTTTGAATGGAGGGGAGTTTGATTTGCTGTTTTCCAAGTGAGTTAAGACTCTCAAGGGATGGAAAAACAGGTTGTAAGATATCACAAGAAATGTACACACTGCCCTACTATGTAACTGTACCCTCTTTGCACAACACCTTGTAAAAAAATTTTTTTGCTCAATTAATAATAAAAAAAATTTAAATAAATAAAAAAAAAAGACTCTCTCTTTCTCTACCTCTCTCTCTGTCTGCGTCTGTCTGCCTTTCTCCTTATCTCAATCAGTAAGCCAGGCATGGTAGCATGTGCTGGTGGTCCCCACTACATTGGAGGCCATGGGAAAGAGGATCATTGTCTGAGGCTAGCTCCAAGCAAAAAAAAAAAAATGCAAGATTCTACCTGAAAAGTAACTAGGGCTGGAGGAGGAGCTCAAGCAGTAGAAAGTCTTCCTTGCAAGTATGAGGCCCTGAGAAAACCCCAGTACTGACAAAAGACAAATAAATAAATAAAATGATACCTTTTGATCTCTAGCAATAAAAAACTAAAGAAATCATTATGTTTAGAGTGCCTCCTACCTTCTTACCCTCTACTTTGGCCAGTTGTATCAAATTTTACATAGTCTTTTCTGTGCACTGTAAGTACTTTGGAGTGAGCTCTTGGAATCTTGGTGAGAAGGCAAGGCATTATTTTTATCTCATTAACATTTAAATGTCAACATTTTTCTAAGATGGGTTTCTTCATCTTACAGCAGTTGTCTTGTCCTTTTTTCATTCCCACCCATAATACACGTAATTATGTGCTTGTTACTTTTTGTTGTTATTACTCTTTGAATAATTGGAGTTGTTCCTAGGTCAGCAACTTGATGTTTTGTTTTTGTTTTTGTTTTTGGCCAGTCCTGGGCCTTGGACTCAGGGCCTGAGCACCATCCCTGGCTTCTTCCCGCTCAAGGCTAGCACTCTGCCACCTGAGCCACAGCGCCCCCTCTGGCCGTTTTCCATATATGTGGTGCTGGGGAATCGAACTGAGAGATTCATGCGTAGGAGGCAAGCGCTCTTGCCACTAGGCCATATTCCCAGCCCAAGCAACTTGATGTTTTTGTTAGGAAGATTTCAAGACAAGTTTGAGTTCGCTTGTATTTGCCCTAAACATTAAATATTAGTGTCGCTTTTCACATAGCACAATATATGGTGTGTTGAGATATAAGTGTATGTATGTGTGTGTGAGGGTGGGGGGCTACCTTAGCTTTTATTTATCCCTGGACAGTGGAGCTAAGTGGCTACAGGATACTCACATAACAAAATCTTCCTTCTCCATGTTGTCTTATCAATAAGGAGTTAGCCACACACTCAAAAAAAGGCTGTCTGTATATTTCCTAATCAGTCTTATCCTCTCTCTCCCTCTATACTTTGTATATTCACAATATTGTGAGAAATAAAATCCTGGGAGGCTCGGGAGCTGCTGTCTCACACCTGTAATCCTAGCTACTCACAAGGCTGAGATCTGAGGATCACGGTTCAAAGCCAGCCTGGGTAGGAAAATCTGTGAGACTCTTGTCTCCAATGAGCCACCAGAAAAGTGGAAGTGGTTCTGTGGCACAAGTGGTAGAATGCTAGCCTTGAGCTAACGAGCTCAGGGACAGTGCCTAGGCCCAGAGTTCAAACCCCATGACCAACAAAAATAAATCAATAAATAAAAATTGCTGGGGCTGGGGATATGGCCTAGTGGCAAGAGAGCTTGCCTCGTATACATGAGGCCCTGGGTTCGATTCCCCAGTACCACATATACAGAAAACGGCCAGAAGTGGCGCTGTGGCTCAAGTGGCAGAGTGCTAGCCTTGAGCAAAAAAGGAAGCCAGGGACAGTGCTCAGGCCCTGAGTCCAAGGCCCAGGACTGGCCAAAAAAAAAACAAAAAAACAAAAAATTTCTGGAAGGTTCTTTTCTCCAGTGGAAGAATCCCATTGTTCTGAGCTAAGCATGGTTGGTGCTGCTTTGCATATATCCCACCCAGTTTCTCAGCCATTGACTGAGATCTGCAGCCAGACGCATCCCCTTCCTGTGCCTTTCCAGATGCTCACTGGTGTTTTAAGGTATCTCAACTAACCAGTCACTACAAATCCTGATGTGTTTAAAATCAATTCAACTATTTTAGTTTTGGCATCTATGTTTTTCTACTTTTTTCTATATTTCATTTTACTTAAAAGATTCTTTTTTTCTCATTTCATTTTTTCTTCCATTGGCAACAGCAGCTACACATGAAAGAAATTATTATTTTTTAAGTTTTATTTATTGATTTTGCTAGTCCAAGCTAGGGCTTGGACTCAGGGCCTGAGCACTGTCCCTGGCTTCTTTTTGCTCAAGGCTAGCACTCTACCTCTTGAGCCACAGCGCCACTTCTGGCTTTTTCTGTTTATGTGATGCATACAAAGTGAACCCAGGGCTTCATGCATGCTAGGTAAGCACTGTATCGCTAAGCCACATTTCTAGCCCCATGGAATTTTTTGTATTCATACATAACAAAGAGAAATTCCATTCATATGGCTACCTTCGTGCTGAATAATAACAGGATATAAGAATGTCTTAATTCCAATCTCCCATTCATCTGCTATTATGGTCTAGCAGTTTTATTACCGTATTCATGTCAAATTTTAAACATGTTTAACTTGTGGCAGTTACTGTATTGAGTTGTCCATTTACAATCACCCATGATTTTGCTCTTTATCACAGTTCAGATGTTTCTTTTCAGATGTACGTGCTTCAACATTGAAAGTCTTAATGAAAAGCCAGGAAAAAATTTTCAATTTTCATGTATCCAGAAACTTCTTAACTTCTTTAATTTTGAAAGACTTATTCTAGATATACAATTTGATATTCTAGATGATTACTTTCTTTCAACACTTTAAAGATAGTATTCAATCATTACTGGCTTCCATTATCATCAAGTTTTACTGTAACCATCATCATATCATTCCCTATCTTATTATTTATTCCTATCTGTTTTTAAATCTTCACTTTGTCCTTAGTGCTCTGAGTTTTGCTAGAATTGTGTCTAAATATAATTATATCTAAAAGAGTGTCTAGATTTCATTTTACTTATTCTCCATAGTATTAGCAATCTGTGAATCTGTGAATACATGTCTTTAATTCTGGGGTATTTTCATCACTTTTTCCAATTTAATAATTCTTTGTATCTAATCTTTGTAACACTTATTTTTAATATTTTATATCAATTGCATCCTTTTACTCATATAAAATATGATTTGATTGCTCTTCAAATTTTTCTAGTCTTTTAAAGTAACTTCTGGCTGGGCATTGGTGACTAATGCCCGTAAACCTAGCTCTTCAGGAGTCTGAGAACTGAGGATTGTAGTTCAAATCCAGCCGGGGCAAGAAAGTCTGTGAGACTCTTATCTGCAATTAACTATCAAAAAAGCCAGAAGTGGAGCTGTGTCTCAAGTGGTCCAAAGCCAGTCTTGAGCAAAAAAAAAAAACAAAAAAACTGAGGGACACCAGTACCAATATAAATAAATAAATAAATCCCTAACAAGGAATACCGAATTAGTCAGCAATCACCACGAAAACACATGATTTGAAAAACACTACTAGCAGGACGGCCCCCAGGTTACCGCTGGCTGCCATCTTGCTGCAGGGAGGTGCGGCAAGCTACAGCCGCCTTTCCGGTTGGGCAGGCGGGGCTAGCTCTTCTGGGTTCCGGTGTAAACAAACACGCCCCCAGGGACTGAGGCAGACGGGGCTCTTCAGGGCCTCACTCCCGGGAGGTGGCGCAACAGTCACACACCTCTGGGGTGCCAACAGGCGGGGCCAGTCGGTGGGCCCCACAGAGTACAGTGGAACAAGCCTGCAATCATGGGTTCCTGGGGGGCAGAGGTCAAGAAGATCATGGTGTGAAGACAGCCCAACCAAAAAGATCTCATCTCAACCACCATGAGTAGTGGTTCCTGTCTCTAATACAACCTACTGAGAGGCATTGTGATCTGAGGATTGTGATCTGAGGCCAACACTAACCAAAACCACAAAACATTGTCCAAAAAATAACTAGAGGTATGGTTCAAGTGGTAGAGTAACCTCCTAGTAGCATGAAGACTTGAATTCAAACCCTTATAACAAAATCTCTAGTGTCTTCTTAGGAAGAAATGAGAAAGGGGGAAAGGAAAAAGAAACATAGAAGGTAGCTAATCATAAGATATATTTCAAAAGAGGATGAATACAGTTGAAATCGAATGTTTGCAACTATGATAATAAAGCAAAGAAATTGTTCTGGGAAGAGGGAGAGGCAACATGACAGAGAAGGTGAAATTGGTTAGAACATATTGTAAACGCGTGGAAATGTAACCATGAAATGCCTCTCTGTATAACTACTGTAAGCTAATTTTTAAAAACCACTATAAATCAATTCAATGTTTGCAGAACATATATTCTCTGAAGTGCATATGAAATATTCTTCAAGAGATTCCATGCTGTCATGAAAGAAACCTCAAGAATCTAAAAGGATTAACATAATATAAATTATGCTTTCTATAATTAGCAGGATTAAATTAATCATCACTATACAAAGAAATTTGGGGAAATGACAAATATGTAGATATTAAATACCATACCCCAAAATAACTAATGGGTCATAATAATAAAATTAATAATAATAATAAATAAAATACCTATAAATAAATTATAAGACTGTCAAGTGAAAATGTAAAATAAACTCTTTTTCTATTGTTATTATAAAGGGGATGTACAGAGGGGCTACAGTTATATAAGTTAGGTAAATAGTACATTTGGGTTTTTTTGTTGGGTTTTTTTTGCCAGTCCTGGGCTTTGGACTCGGCCTGAGCACTGTCCCTGACTTCTTTTTGCTCAAGGCTAGAACTCTGCCACTTGGGCCACAGCGCCACTTCCGGCCATTTTCTATATATGTGATGCTGGGGAATTGAACCCAGGGCTTCATGTATACGAGGCAAGCACTCTTGCCACTAGGCCAAATACCCAGCTAAATAGTTCGTTTCTTTTGGGACAATGTCACTCTGACTTCTCTTTCTCCCAGTTTTTCCATCCCATCCCCACCCATAAGTTTATCTTCAACATAGTGTTCAGTGAGTACCATTGCTGCGTTTCATTTGTTTGCCCTTTGTCCTTCCATTTCTGTGCTATAATAAACTCTTAAAATTCAACAACAAGAACTGGGTATAGGGGCTGGGGATATGGCCTAGTGGCAAGAGTGCTTGCTTCGTATACATGAATCCCTGGGTTCAATTCCCCAGCACCACATATACAGAAAACAGCCAGAAATAGCGCTGCAGCTCAAGTGGCAGAGTGCTAGCCTTGAGCAAAAAGAAGCCAGGGACAGTGCTCAGGCCCTGAGTGGAAAAGAAAGAAAAAAAAAAAGAACTGGGTATATCACCAAAGAGAATATCAGTGGCAGCTAAGGACATAAAGAGATGTTCAACATCAAAAAATTCAAAATAAAAGAATAATAAGATACCACAATCCTAGGATGGCAAATCCAAAACAATATCATCAAATGCTCATGAGGATGTATAACACCAGGAGCTCTCATTCATTGCTGGTGGTAATGCAAAATAGTACAGCCATACAAGTGTCTTATGAAAAGTAAAGGCACTCTTATGATGTAATCCACCAATTGCTTGCCTTTGTGTTTACCTAAGTGAATTGAAAACAATTCTGCAGAAAACCTGCACAAGGATGATGATAGCAGCTTCATTCACATGTGCCAACACTTGCAAGC
Source organism: Perognathus longimembris pacificus (assembly GCF_023159225.1). NCBI lineage: Eukaryota > Metazoa > Chordata > Mammalia > Rodentia > Heteromyidae > Perognathus > Perognathus longimembris. Next base: position 57,337,431 of record NC_063168.1, on the reverse strand, counting down.
AACCAAGATGCCCTTCAATAGGTGAATGGATAAGTGGTGCTATATTCAGATGATAGCACATTCGTCAATGTTGAAAAGCCAACAACTACCAAGACAAAGAGGAATTTTAAAGCATTCTGCTAAATAAAAGAAGCCAGCCTGAAAAGGCTACAACTAATATAATACTAGCTATATGACAATCTGGAAAAGGTAAAACTATAAGGGTTGTGGGGAAAGAAGGATGACTAGGCAGATCATAGAGGACTATTTTAGAACAGTGAAACTATACTGTACCATCTCACAATGGTGGGTATATCTTATTACACATTTGTCAGAAACCTATGCAATGTCAAGTGAATTCTACTGGAAACTAAAATTTTCAGGTAATCAATCATATGTCAGTGTAGATTCATTGATTATAATAAATGTATCATTGTGACAGTGGTGGAGGCTGTATGTCTAGAAAGGGAATATATTAGAACTCTATTTTCTGCTCAGGTTTTCTGTGATCCTGAAACTACGCTAATTTATTTATTTATTTATTTATTTATTTATTTATTTATTTATTTTGCCAGTCCTGGAGCTTGAACTCAGGGCCTGAGCACTTTTTTTTTCCTTGGCTTCTTTTTGCTCAAGGCTAGCACTCTGCCAACTTGAGCCACAGCGTAGGCCACTTCTGGCCTTTTCTATATATGGGGTGCTGGGGAAGTCAAACCTAGGGCTTCATGTATACCAGGTGAGCACTCTACCACTAGGCCATATTCCCAGCCCCTACTCTAAAAAATTTAAGTGTACACAAAGTACACATACATACACAAGACAATCAAATCAGATTATAAACCAACAGTTTAGTTTTTATGATATGATACAAAGGAAGAGAGAGAGGAGGAGGAGGGAGGTGGGGGAAGGAATCTCCTCCTTTGAGACTGGTTCCCCTTTCTTGACCTTGCCAGCTAAGGTAGCCTTTCACTCTCAGATGACACCTCTCTCAATTAAAACATTTCTTTTCAGTGCATCTGATTTTGTATGACTTGCTTAAGCTGATCCAATAATTGGGGGGGGGGGCTATAAAACAAATGGTAACAGAGGATGAAAGGGAAAAAAATCAGAAGCCTGTGGACAGATTTTGAAACATGTTAGAGGTGGGGCAAGATGGCAGTTTAGAGGCATCTACTGTGTTCACTCTGTGAATGAGAAGACTCCAGTGACACAGAAGAGATTAAATCCTGGAGAAAGGAAGAGAGGAAGAATGTACACATGATTATATAAGATGAGGATAAGCCAAAAGAACTCCAAGAGAAGGACACAGGAGGATTCTGTTGTTGTCGTTACATTTAATGTTCTAGGTGAATTTCCTCTGATGTACCCTACGTGGTTACTGTATATGATTTTGGTACACTGGCTATTGTATATATGCTTACCTGAACTAGGGAAGGGAAAGAAAAATGAGGAAGGGTGTAACAAATATGACAAGAAATGTACTCACTACCTTATGATATAACTGTACCCCCTTTGCACATCACCTTGTCAATAAAATTTAATTTTTAAAAAAAGCCGAAGAGAACCAGAAACCACAAAGGAGATTGTGGGAAGGCAGAATATCTAAAACAAGGCAAGCAGTAAGGAGATACCAGCCCATCTTCAGATCCCCAGATGGGGAGAAGTCTTATTACAAGAAAGAAAAGACAGTCGTGCTGACAATCTGCCAATTCTAGCTGTGGGAAAAGTCCACACAATCCACAAGCCTTAGCCAGTACAGGGATTAGCGAGGCAGTGACTACTCTGGTGTGGAAGGCTAGCCTTAGTGAAAAAGACATTCTGTGGTTTGCCTTATCTCAAAGGGAAGCAGTAAGATGCCATCTTGAGAAAGTGCCAATTATTGCAGATAGTTACTCTGGGAGAAATCATGATTCAGAGAGATTTGTGAAACTTTACCATAGAATCTGGGTCATAAGAGGTAGTTGAGGATAAGGTTGAATGGCAAAAACAACTAAGCTGGCAGCTTAGATACCAGAGGCAACTGTTTGGATGTCTGGCAATACCAAGAGAAGGAGACATGGGACTCACTGCCAAGTCACAGAGAATAGGCATCCATGAATGTGTGTGATTGTGGCTCAGAATTCCACAATGTCAGGGGCACAGTAGAGGCAGCAAAGACTCTGAAGGCCTGGATGTGACAAAGCTTCACCTTCCCTAGCTAGAAGAGAATTGTATTCCGTAAGAATAGAGCAACAGTGAAGCTCTGAGTCTGAGGCCTACTAAGTACTCCCTGTCCTGGGCCTGCCTCCCCAGCTCCCCACCCCCACCCCATCCTGTCTTCATGCATTGCCTGCTGAGTGAGAACCCTCCCATCCAGACTCAAAACACAAGAGTAATCTATGGAAATTCATATTTTTACTATAAATCTCTCTTTGTTGCTGTTTTGGTTTGGCAGTTTTGAAGTTTTTTGCTAACTTGTACTGATTTCTTTCTTTTTTGTATATTGGGTATAGGCAATTTTGTACTCTCCCTCCTATTTACTCTTTGGTTCTGCTTCATTCTCCCTTCCTTTTCTCTGAAACTATCATGTCAAAACCATTTTTAGTATTTAATTTAAATCATACTTCCTCCCTTTTCTATAGCCTTCCTCTATATCATTCTATCCTCTTCTCCTTTGTAGCTTTCAATATTCTTCCTTTCTTTTTATATTTAGTGTATTAACTATATCAAGCAATGCTTCTTCTATGATCCTATCTGTTTTGTTTTGTGAGCCTAGTCTACCTGGATTCCTCTCTCGTTTTCAAAGCTAGGGGAGATTTCTGCCATTATTTTATTGAATTGGTTCACTATGCCTTTAATTTTTATCTCTTCTCTCCTTTCTATTCCCCTGATTTGTAAGTTTGACTGTCTTTTTTTTTTGGCCAGTCCTGGGCCTTGGACTCAGGGCCTGCGCACTGTCCCTGGCTTCTTCTTGCTCAAGGCTAGCACTCTGCCACTTGAGCCACAGCGCCACTTCTGGCCATTTTCTGTATATGTGGTGCTGGGGAATCGAACCCAGGGCCTCATGTATACAAGGCAAGCACTCTTGCCACTAGGCCATATCCCCAGCCCCTTGACTGTCTTTTGATGGTGCACTGTCTGAAAGTTCTTCTGAATTTTTTTGCATTTTTTATTGTCAAAGTAATGTACAGAGGGGTTACAGTTACAAACATAAGGCAGTGAGTACATGTCTTACCAAACATTTTACCTCCCCCTTCATTTTTCTCCCACCTACTCTCCCCTCCCCCAACAGCCCAGGTTCCCTCCCCTGAGTTGTACAGTTGGCTTATAGCATATTGTCTTATAAGTATTGCTGTTGCATTAGTTCGACTTTTTATTTGCATTTTGGTGTCTTTTTTCTCCATGTTTGAGCATTTGATCTAATTATTCTGCCTTATCTTCAGCTCCTATTTTCATTTTATTCTGTTCACTCTCTTTCTGCTGTCTGTTGCCTCATCTGCAATAGCCTCTTACAGCCACAAACGTAGTTGACAAAAAAAATAAAAACTTTCATCAGGAATGTTTTTCCTAGTGTGTGTAATAGAAACCTGAAGGTTGTGGTTGAAATAAACAGGGTTTTCACATTGCTTTTCTTTTATTCACATTACAAAAGTCTGTGGCGAACCACCAAGGTTGGTATGGCAGCTCCCGCAAGGATCCAGGCTGCTTTTCTCCCCTCCTGCCGGCTGGGTTCAACCACTCCTGGTTTGTAACATACTGCCTCAGACCCACAAAGTAGCTGCTCTATTTCCATACAGCACATCCACAGTCCAAGCAAGAAGGAGTGGAGAGAGTTCAGGGGAAACCTGCATACCAGGTGAGCCTACCTTTTCTGCTAGGAAAATAATAGACCTTCTCAGTTGACTACTCAGTAAACAATCACATATATTCCTCATCGCCAGAACTGGGACAGACAGTCTCTCCTGGTGGTAAGGGACACTACAGAGGTGAGCGTTTCCAGCTCCTATGATCACTACAGGCATGAGCCTCCAAAGAAAAACAATCCTCTCAACACTGTAACTTTAGACTTCTGGTCTCCCCAACTGCAAAAATCGTAATTTGTTACTGTCTCAAGCCAATCAGACTGTAACATTCATCATGGAACCTCTAGAAAACTATCCCAGTAGAAGAAGAGAGTAAGGGAGAGTACCAGGGCCATCTAGCTGAGGCCTTCTGGAGATGCTAGTGAATCACCTCAAAGAGAAGAAAAATGTATTTCCTAAAAGAAATGGGTTCTTTTTTTTTTTTGGCCAGTCCTGGGCCTTGGACTCAGGGGCTGAGCACTGTCCCTGGCTTCCTTTTGCTCAAGGCTAGCACTCTGTCACTTGAGCCACAGCGCCACTTCTGGCCATTTTCTGTATATGTGGTGCTGGGGAATCGAACCCAGGGCTTCATGTATACGAGGTGAGCACTCTTGCCACTAGGCCATATCCCCAGCCCAAGAAATGGGTTCTTGGTACACTGTCCATGGAGATCTGCCTTTGTTTCTGTGGGAGCAGTCAGAAGTGTGAATGAAGTTGTCATTGAGGGAGGAAGTATGGAAATATCTGTTGGTCTGTACGGGCCATGTGATTAGTAGAGCTAAGGCCATGCACCATGCTTCTGAGGAGAAGGGAGTAGGTCACATGAGGTCAGGGAAGTAAGCTGAGGTGAAGCCAGAGGATAGAAATGCAGAAGGGGGCCATGAGCACTACATTTAACTGAGGGGGGAGGGAGAAACACTTTTGTCCTAAAAGGAACAAAAGAGGGAAACCCTTTTTATTAATGCTTTTTAAACTTCCAAGTACAATAAAGCAGATTATGGGCTTTTTTAAAAGCTCCATGCAATTTTTTTAAACCACTCAATACTTTCAAATGCCTCAGAAATAACAAATCAATAAATTATCAGCCTTCCATTTCTTTTTTTTCTTTTTTTTTTTTTTTTTTTTTTTTGCCAGTCCTGGGGCTTGGACTCAGGGCCTGAGCACCGTCCCTGGCTTCTTTTTGCTCAAGGCTAGCACTCTGCCACTTGAGCCACAGCAACACTTCTGGCCATTTTCTGTATATGTGGTGCTGGGGAATTGAACCCAGGGCCTCATGTATACGAGGCAAGCACTCTTGCCACTAGGCCATATCCCCAGCCCCTTCCATTTCATTTTTCAACTAGTACTATCCAAACTTCAGTGCTGCTGGCAAACCACTATTACTAGGTTCCTGTGGCTCCTTATGCAGAGAAAAACAAATGCAAATATACTATACTTTTATTCTCCTCCCTATTTATATAAATAGATACATAATATGCATGTACTGTTTCCCTTCTCATCTCACAATGTATTGTATCTTGAGGACATGAGCTGGCCATATAGTATGGATGAAACTTTGGCACTCTATTATGCAGCTAACAGTAAGTATTCCACTGAATAATTTATTTCTGATCCTTAGTCCATATACCATTTCACATAGGTACAAAACAAGCAAATTTGTATTAAGCGTATTTCAGAAGAAGAATTTCTAGCAGCTCTTTGTATATTAGAAAAATTGGTCTTCTGTGATATGAGATGCAACAGATTTCCCCAATTTATAACTCATTTTTGAGTCTTACTTTGGGTAGGTTTTACTTGCATTTTAAAAAATAATTAAATTTACTTTTTATGGCTTCTAGACTTCTAGACATCACTAAAAAGGCATTCTCAACTCCAAAGTTATAAAGAAATTACCTCAAACGTCATCTTTTACATAGAAATCTTTGATTCATTTAGAACTTATCTTACTGTACTTTAAAATATGGATCCAATTTTATTTTTTCCAGATGACTCTCTAGTTGCTCTCTAAAACTGTATATTATCAAATAGCCCATCTCTCCACACACACTGAAATATCACCTTATCATCAAGTCCTATCTGTTTGGGTTTGTTGTTGTTTTTCAACACTCTATTTTATCCCATTGTCCTATCTGTCTCTTTTAAGTACCATGATTACAGTTTGAAAGTCCGTAACACTTTAGTATCTATACAGCTAACTCTTCCCCATTACCCTTGTCAGAATTTCCTGGCTATTCTTATTTATTTAATTTGTCATATAATCTTTATAGTGGGCATGGATATAATACACTCAAATTCTTTGCCAAGTTATAACAATGATGGCCTTGTCCAATTTCCAATAACCTACTAATCACAATCTTTCCTGTCCACATTTCTATCAGCATGCTGATCTTCTGAGCCTGAATTAGAATCTCCCATTAAGCTCTGCTTACAGCATCCTGGGCTTTCTCTCCTTCACTTCTCCAGTTTTTTCCAGATTCCTCTAATAAGCTGATTTTGAAGGCTTCCACAATATCAGCTATCACAGAAATAGCCCCACTTCTTGATATCAATTTTCTGCTAGTCAGCTTTCTGTGACTGTAACAAATGCTTAAGATAACCAACTTGAAAAGAAAAAAGGTTGACGTTGACTCACAGTTTCCGTCTACGGTCTTTTGACCCCATTGCTCTTTAGGCCTGTGGCAAGGCAGTACATCATGGTAGGAACACATAGCAAAGGAAACTGCTCGGGGCTGGGAATATGGCCTAGTGGTAAAGTGCTCGCCTTGTATACATGAAGCCCTGGGTTTGATTCCTCAGCACCACATACATAGAAAAAAGCCGGAAGTGGCGCTGTGACTCAAGAGGTAGAGTGCTAGCCTTGAGCAAAAAGAAGCCAGAAACAGTGCTCAGGCCCTGAGTCCACGCCCCAGGACTGGCAACAAAAAAAAAGAAACAAAAAAAGGAAACTGCTCACTTCGTGGCAGGTGGAAGATAAAAAGAGGGCTCAGGGCCCCAATATGGCCAAGGACATGACTCCCTTCCATTGAAGCTTCCACTTCCCGAAGGTCCCACCACCCCCAACAAGGCCTTAGGCTGGTGAGCAGGCATTTAACACATAGTCCTGTAATGAAACAGTTATTCAAACTATAACTGTCACATAAAACTTGTACTGGGGAAAAGAGGACAGAAATGGGCTCTTACTAATTTCTGCATGCCTCTTTATCACGAGCTTGATTATACCACAGTGAAAACTATAGAGAAGAACACTTGCATAAAGAGTAGAACACACTAACAAACTAATAGCAACAAAACAGGAAACATTGAAGAGTAGACATGTTTGCATTTGTGGTGTTCTTTCTGTATGTCACATGCTTTGCTTCACTGACTTGCTTAATAATCTTCACAGTAGTAACCACTATCTCTCCACTTTACAGAAGAGAAAATCAAGGTTCGGCTAGTTTTTCTGCTGCTTCAAAGTGTGGTCCTCAACTACCAACACGCCTCACCTAGAAATGTATAATCTCAGACTTCACCTAAGACCTACTTCAAGCAGAACTTGTACTTAACAAGATCCACAGATAATTCCCATGTGTATTAAAATTTAAGAATCAACTAGGCATGAGTAGCTTAAACCTATAATACTTGCTATTCACTAGGCTAAGATCTGAGGCCAGCCCAGAAAAGAAAGTCCATGAGACCCTTATCTCCAATGCATCATGAAAAAGTCAGAAGTTCATGTGTGGCTCACATGGTAGAGTGCAAATCTTGTGCAAAGAAGCTAAGGACAGTACCCAGTCCCTGAGTTCAAGTCCTAATACCAGCTCCCCCCAGTAACAATTTGAGAATCACTCATTAATTTCCAAAGGTCATAAACAAATAGTGAAGTCCAACTTCAACACCTATGGTCCTTGCTTAGCAGCCATGACAGTCAAGTCACTTGATAGTCAAAGATCAAGCTCAGAAAACTAGCTACATGAAAAGCTCATATTGTCACATAGGCCTCAGTTTTCCCACTGAAAATTAATTATTATCACAAAAATAATCTGTTTCTCAGAATAAATATGATACTTTGAGCACTAGAACAATAAATAAAGTTGAAGGCAATAAAACTTTGTCATGCTGAATGCTGTTTGAAATTAAAAAGCCAACTTAAGTCCAAAATCTTTTTGTTATATAAGATTTATATTTGTTGCAATGAGACCAAAGCTTATTTCTGATTTATGCTAGCAGCTCCGTACACAATGCATGTTCACCCAAGCTACTACATCCACTCAAACTGGAAAGAGAAATGTCTTGTACCAATCATTGTGCTCTGATGAGAATAAAAAGGAAAGTCTTTCCTAGCAGTTTAGGAGACTCAAGCTTAGGCCTTTACATGCAAGGGAAAAATAATGCAAGCTGGGCACCCATGGCTCACACCTGTAATCCTAACTACTCAGGAAGCTGAGATCTGAGGAACGTGGTTCAAAACCAGCCCAGGCAGAAAGGTCCCCAAGACTCTTATCTCCAATTAACCACCAGAAAACTGGAAGTGGCACTGTGGCTCAAGTGGTAGAGAGCTAGCCTTGAGCTAAAGAACTCGGGGACAGCCCAGGCCCAGAGTTCAAGACCCACGACCGGCAAGAAAGAAAGAAAGAAATAAAGAGAGAGGGAGGGAGGGAGGGAGGGAGGGAGGGAGGATAATGCAGATTTAATTCACATTGAGTCCAAATTCTGAAGTGTCCATTTTACCCTGTATCTCATCCTATCCCCCCATTGACTCTTATTTTTCACTTTTAAAGAAAATGTTGTTTTTGTTTTGCTTACATTTTTTAAAGGTGTCACACTTTTTATTTAATCCTGGTATGTTGTGATGGACTAGATTGTCCTGCACTGTGGGCTTAGAAGAGCCTTTTAAAGAGTAAAACCATAAAATAACTCAGCATCATAATGGCTCCAGTGAGACCGCCCAACTCAAGAAGACTGGATCATTCACCTTAGAGAACACTGTATCCTGTACTCCTCTTGCCTCCTTTGGAATTTCAAAACTAAGGACCACTTCAGAATAAGGTTCATAGATAATTAATGCAGCTCCATTAGTTTAATTGCAAAAATCAGCCTCACTTTTTGTTGTTGTTATTTCATTCACTCAGTAAAGCATAGCTGTTTTTTTTTAAGCATCTGTTTTATGAGCACATATTGTCCTCGGTATGGCTATTGGGTCTTTTGCATCTTTTCCCAGCTGGCAAAGTCCTTTCAATGACATCTTAGGGATGAGATAATAACAAAAACAGAGGTCACATCTCAGGATTTACATGGGAAACAAATCCTGTAAACTACTACTGGCCCTGGATTCGAATGGTTTGGGGATTAAGGGAATGGTGAAGGGAGAAACAGGTAAATATAATTGACAGATGAAATGTTTAATAGGCCTCAAATAAAAGATGTCTGGGCTTTGATACTACTAAGACTGTGTGACTTTGGACATGTCCTAATACCTTACACCTCTGTTTTCTCATCTCTAAAGTAGAATCTTCCAGTAGCATGGTGAGAATTCAATGAGTTCACAGACATAAAGCATGTAGCATGTAACAAGCTTATAATACAGTCACAAGTCTGGTTATTATTGATATGATCCAGTCTATACCCCTTCACACACACAAGGAGTGCTGAAAGCCAAACCAGAAGTCTCTCCTCTTGGATTCAGGTATGAGCTGACACCGGAGATCACCCCTGTGTAGCCTACCAGAAAAACTAAGGGAATCCAATCACAGAGAGGGAGCTGGCTGGACCAAGGACAGCTTCTTCACCCAGTTTGCAAGCAGCAGCTCTGAGTTCCCCACATAACTTTACCAGTTCACCTCTTACTAGCGCAGCCATGGTAGCTGAATGCTAACAGTCTGGCTTGGCCAAAAAACTGAGGCTGTATCTCGTGGAAACATGGCCAATAATATAGGACAGCAGGAACAAAGCCAGGCATCAAAAGGAGAGCCTCTCTCCTTCATACTCCAAAAAGGGTACCAAGCAGATGGGGCAGGGAGGGGTGACTGGGATAGGCTTATATACAGCTATAAACTGTCTGCCTGCACCCTAAACTGTGACCTCTGGTTATTCCCCCAGGGAAAGAGGGAACTAAATGATCACATATGGTTCATGGGGCAATTCTTTAACAGTGATAAACAAACCTTTACATCCAACGTTCTGACATTTAGCCCCCAATTTTTTTCCTTTGTTAATTTTTTGGGGTTTTTTAATTAAATTTTATTGACAAGGTGATGTACAGAGAGGGTACAGTTACATAATAAGGTAGTGAGTACATTTCTTGTCATATTTGTGACTGTTAGGTTTTTAAAGTAGGTAGCCGGTAAAGGAGAACACCACGTGGTATTCAGGCAGGAGAGAACGTTTATTACCGAACTGCTGGCCTGTGGCCAAGATGATCCATGGCCGGAGAGAAGGGAGAGAGAGAGAGAGATGGGAGAGAAGGGAGAGAGAGAGAGAGAGCAACCCCCACCCAGCCCTGCTTTATTTAGGGCAGGGGCAAGGGGTGTGGCCAGGTGGATTAGGATGTGAACTCAGGGAAAGGGGAGGTAACTGCCTCCAGGTCTGCAGGTTACCCAGGTAACTGGGTGGAGACTTAATGAGGTGGGGGTATCTGCATGTAGCCCTCAGGGAGAGGACCTAACAGTGACCCCTGCCCTCATTTTTCTTTCCCTTCCCTAGTTCAGATAAGCATATATACAATATCCAGTGTACCAAAATCATATACAGTGATCACAGGGTTACACCACAGGAAATTCACCTAGTACATTAAACATAACAACAATAAAATCCTCCTGTTTCCATCTCTTGGAGTTCATTTTGCTGAGCTTCATCTTATACAACCATATGTACATAGCTGCTGAGTTCTTGTGATCCTCTGATACGTCTATCCTAGACCTTTTTATGTTTATTTAGTAATTGTTCAGTTTTAGAGACATAATGTAAAGTTGCTAACCAAACATGTGGAAATACCATTTGAAAAGAAGTATGTTATTTTACAGACATGATCTCTCCTGTTCGCCACCCCCCCCCCCCAACAACCACATATCAGGGAGACCATGTACCTTTGTTCTCTGTGCTCTAGGCTTGTCTCGCTCAACATTATTTGTTCAAGATTTGACCATTTCCCTGCGAATGCTATTATTTTGTCATCTCAAATAGCTATATAGTATTCCATTGTGTACAGGTACCACATTTTTTGATCCATTCATCTGTAGTAGGATTTTAACAGTGGAGGAAAATAAATTTCAAGTTCCCAATGCCTTTTGCTAAATCAGATAACTTGATGACAGTGCAAACAGCCTTTGGCATTAAGATACCAATTTTTAACTGCAAATTAACTGTAGTTCCTCTTAAAAACAACATTTGGTAACGCCCAAATGATGACCTTTGAGTTTAAACTTAAACTCACCCATTTTACACCATGCTGATAGTTTTAATCTTGAACATGTTCACACTCACACAATCACATACATATTTATGCAAAAGATCTTTTTTTAATTTATTTATTAATTAAACAAAATTTTTGACAAGGTGTTGTGCAAAAGGGGTACAGTTACATAATAGGGCAGTGTGTACATCTTGTGATATCTTACACCCTGTTTTTCTTTCCCTTCCCTAGATCAGGTAGATATATATACAATGCACAGTGTACCAAAAACATATACAGTAGCCACATGGCCTATGCCAAAGGAAATTCACCTAGGACTTTAAATGTAACGTCAACAATAGAGTTTGCTTTCCTTGTCTTATATGAACATACATACATCGCTTTTGAGCTACTGTGATCCACTGAGAGGTCTACTTTTGGCCTTTATATGTTGAGTAGTTGTTTGGTTTTAGTTACATAATGTAGGGTCGCTGACCCAAACCTGTGGGAAATATCATTTGACAAGAAGTTTTTGGTTTCGCAGACCTGGTCTCTACTGTCTCCCCCTCCTCCCATATGCAAAAGATCTTAAAGCGTGCAAAATAAATATCAGCTGTATATTCTCCAGTGGTAACAGGTATTTATGCCAATCTTACTCTTGCAATAACCATCCAAGATTTAAGACGAAACTTTTAACAAATGACTTTAGCATTCTCCAGCCTCATTTTCCAGGGCTTGCTAGCATTAGCAAGGCATTTTAACATACCAAATACTTTTCTGCTGGAGAAAGCTGGAAGGGGGCTCCCTGGGGTAAGACTCAGCCCACCCATTACTTGACTCTAGTCTCAGTCCAATTTTGACTAGAGCATTTTACAGATCAATTGACCTTTAAATACCTTCAGTTGAAAGAAAATGGTTACTTGAAGATGATCTCTCTTCCCCTCGGTCCTCTGGATCCTAGGGGACCTGGGGCGGTTGTTTGGAATTCCATACTGGCAGAGGTTGCTTGTCCTATGTCTTCCTGTAAAGTAAGTTTAATCACAACCAACATATTCCTCCCTTTGAGGACCTTCAGAAGGGGGTCAAGGCATCCCTTGACCACCCCGGCCTTAGAGAGCTCTGCTGCATCCAGCTTCTCTCTGTCTCAGGCCTAGAAACGGTGCACCTTTCAGATTCAGATGGACCCACACAGACGGGCCTGCAGACCTGCAGACAGACCCACCCAAATGGGCCCACAGACAGTTCTCTTTCCAGCACACTTTTACAGACAGGCCCACTCAGACGGGCCCACAGTGCACCCCACAGCGCACTTTTAGGGCCCACTCAGAAGGCCCACAGACAGTGCACTTTACAGCACACCTTTACAGATGGCTGACTCAGACATACAGACAGAAAAACAGACAGAAACAGATGGGTTGACCAAGCTCAGACATACACACTTCCAGAGGTTTCTTTTCTTCACTCGGGTGTCTTCAGTCTCCCCCCTCCCTTCCCTCCCAAAAAAGGAAGGCGGTTAAGGACTCTTCCCGGCCCATGCACCAAAAATGTTATGGGATTCAAGGGAGAGGATTTTCCGACCATCTAAGAGTCCACCACTCAGAGACAGTCTCAAGCAAAAAGTTGAAAAAATATGGATTTATTGGGGAAGTAAAAACGGAACTGACTGGCCAGGGACACAGCCCAGACTCGGGAGTTGCAACTGTGACCTTAAAAAGCAGGCTGATTGGCCAGGGCCGCAGCCCAGCCTTGGGGGCTGGGAGCGCACGTACAGGTGCGCACGTGCACACACGTGTTGGGGTGCACTCAGGGTTGGGGTTATAAAGGCAAATACCACATGGTCAAGCCTGCCACATGCAAGTGGCCAATGGGGTTACAACACTTACAGAGCAGGCCAGGTCACAAGCCGGTGGCCAATGGAGTTGCAGTCTGCCACATAGTATCTGTTTGAACCAACCTATCATTCTAGTTAGAATTGGCATGTGAATTTGGCAGGTCCCCACATGATGCAGGGGGATACTCCTCCTCATGGGGACAGGGGTAAGGCTGCTCCTTGATGGGATGGCACAGGTTTAACGTTGAACATTCCACAACTCAGATGGTCAAGCAGTTTACACAACCTTAGCACAGCGAAGGGAACCTTCCCTGGACAGGGTGGGGCCCTCAATTCTGAAGCTCGGGGCAGGAGAGATCTTAATGAAGATGGGGTCAGCTTCTGCTCTCTCTAACTCTGAGATGGAGCCAGTCTGATGTCCCCCAACATCCCCCCCCCTCTTTTATTTCCCTGAATCGAATCTTTAATTCATGGTCCTCCTGATGAAGAAAATAGTACTTGGCACTCAAGTCCCTTAGTTACATGAGGAGATCTTTCTGGTTTACATTTAGATGACTTCATGAGTCCCTTAACCGCACAGATACAGATAAACATATTTATATTATAGCCAACTTGATTAAAGTGGCTCCACCCACAGGCTACTGGGGAGAGCAAAGATGAGACAAGGGCCAGTCTGATGCACCTGCAGCTCCTAAGCTTGCAACCAGAAACAGGTTCTCTGTGAGGTCCACCCCCCAGGAGGGCTGCAGGTGTTCTCACCTATTTAAATCTCCATCCAGTTACCTAGGTAACAGGCACACCTGCAGGCAGTTACCTCCCTCCCTTCTCTGAGGTCACACCCTAATCCATCCGGACACACTCTAATACACTTGGACACACCTCCCACCCCAGGCATCGCCTGGAAGTGACTTTCTAGCCTGCCCCACAAGTGCAATTTTCTTAATAGAGCTAGTCAACTCTAGTCAACTCAGAGGAGTGGGAAAGTTACCACAGAAAGAATATCCCCCCAAAATCTTAGTCTCAGAAGATTCAAAGTGGCCTTCTGGCAGGAATCAGCCATGTGTGATGGAGTCCCATCTGCTTTTACCACAGTAGAGGTGCTCAGGGTGAAGATGTAGATTCTTCCAGATGATTGTCAGGCTGTCCTTGATCTTAACCCAAATTGGATGGGCAGGGGACGTGAAGGCAGCAGGCAGCAGTGTCTTCCAGTGGCTCCAATAGAATGTCACGCCTTCTGTTGGGTTGCCTGCAACTTTCTGCATAGACTGGTTAAAGAAGCTTAACCTAGGGCTGGGGATATGGCCTAGTGGCAAGAGTGCTTGCCCTGTATACATGAGGCCCTGGGTTCAATTCCCCAGCACCACATATATAGAAAATGGCCAGAAGTGGTGCTGTGACTCAAGTGGCAGAGTGCTAGCCTTGAGCAAAAAGAAGCCAGGGACAGTGCTCAGGCCCTGAGTCCAAGGCCCAGGACTGGCCAAATAAAGAAAGCTTAACCTAGGCCTGACTTTAGTGAAATCTCCTAATATTTTCCTGGTTGCCTTTTTAAATACGCTGGCTTTTGCAGGCTGGAGCCCCACTGAATTTCAAGACAGCTTTAGGCAATCAATGGCCCTTGCCAGGGCAATAACTTTTAGTAATCAAATATTTCCAATAAGGCTAGGATTTTCTAGGCCAGCACAGAAGGCTTAGCCTGTAACCATCTCTCACAAGTGCAGTCTCTATTCTTGTACACATGTTACCTCGGTTTTCCATGCCTCTGGTTTATCCTGCCTCATCTTCCCTAAAATGACTCTGGTGCCTTGATCTTAAGGGGAGCTGATGGGCAAAGATCATCCATCTTCTGTAACTTCTTCAGGCTGGCTCAGGGGTGTTGACCTTACCTACCCAGGAACCTATACTCTTAGCCTATTTTACCAAGGGGCTGCAGGACCAGATGTCCATTAGGAGCTTTACTGCAAGCTGGAAATTACATTCAACTGAAGAGCCAGACTTTGAAGTCAGGCCCCACTTTACCACGTGAACCCCAGTTTACCACGTGAACCTGAGATAAGCAGGCCCTGTGAGCACACTCAGGGCAAGCTTATTAGGGCCCAGCCGGTCGAGAACTGTAACCACTGGGAATGCTTAACTCTAACTGCCCCCAGAATGCCTCGAGCCCTGAGCCAATCAGATTTGTACCTGTGTCCTAATCTTGCTTGCTTGAACACCTGATGGCTGTAACTTTGTTTTTTGCCTTTATAAGCCCTGTGTAATCGCAGCTCCGGGCTTCCTCCTAACCTCCGCTGTGTCGGTGGGTAGGATGAGGCCCGAGTTGCAGCCCCGCTTGAATAAAGCCTTGGCTTGCTTTTGCATTTCGGAATGTCTGAGTCTCAGTGGCCTTCTTGGTGGTCGTTTCGAGACTTGGCACAACACAACATTTAACTTTTAACAACTATACAAACTTCTTCTGGGGCTACAGTAGTGTAGCCTTTTAACATTTTAGTTTGCAAAAGCATTTTCCTGACTGGCTGGGGAAACTTATCTCTGATGACCTAACAATGCCTAAATTACCTTTGTAGGCCTTAGATCTCAATAAAGACACAATCGCAGGTCCCCAAGCTTCCTTTCCTGAACAGATGTACCAGCTTAAAATTCTCACTGTCAGGGTTTTGAGCAGATGCAGGGGGTTGGGATTTTTAAACTATCCCCCCATTTGACAAACTTAGCTTTACTGCCCACTATCACAGATGGCTGGCAAGTTCCTGCCCAGTTAGACAGACATGGGCATTAGAAAGGCATGCTTACAAACTATTCTTCTAGGACCTCCCGGCTCTGATTAACTTTTGAAGGGCCAAGCACAAGTGACTCTAGGATCTGACACCATCTCTGCCATCCAAGCAGTGGCTTACTGCCTCTGGATGTTCCCTCACTTTTGTCCCAGGAGTGACTTTTCCATTCTGGGGTAAATGTACCTTTGGCATTTCTCTTGGTCCATCGTTGGACTTGGACTCAGGGCCTGAGTGCTGTCCCTCAGTTCTCCAGCTCAAGGCTAGCACTCTGCCACTTTGAGCTCCAACACAACTCTGTTCCCAGCACTCTAGTGGCTGATTAGAGACAAGGACTCTTATAGGGACCTTTCTTTGCTCAGGCTGGCTGTGAACCGCAGATCATGAGCCTGTACATAAGGCCACTTTACTCCAATTAAAGCAACAAGGTGGTCCACACAGAAGTAGTTTTTAAGCATGATCTTACCTGGAACTTATTAAGGGCCAACGTTACATCTGACAACCTTGTAGGAATCGCCTGTCCTTCTCTGTAGGTCTGTTGGAAACTTACAAAAAACCTATAGACAAACTGGATAGCAATTAAACAATCATTTTGGTAGCCATAATTTTTCCCTTATCCAATTTAAGACAAACATCTAGGACAAGTTGTATTTCCAAGTTTTCTAGAAATGCCTTTTACTAACCTCTGCTTTAACACTTACACTTTAGCTTTCATTGGCATTTGAAGAACTCTGAAGCCTAGGTGCTGCCCATTGCTTCAGGCTCCTTATTTTAAAAGAGCCATTTTTTTCCTTCAGTCCAAGTTACTACATGAAGACCTTTGAACTCAAATGACAATTTTCCTTACTGCAAGAATTACAATTACAAAAATGGAAATACTTATCCATTTAGCTTTTCAATAAATTAGTGAGACATGTTAGCCCATTCTGCCATTTCTTTCTACATATAGACAAGAGCTAATGAGAGTTTCTTTAAAATATTTGCCTGACCATATGTAACTTAAGATAGTTAGAATCTTACTATTACATCACAGTATACACTTAACTCAGCAACAAAAGGCACAATTAGCAAGCAATAAAATTCAGTACCCGAATCATTAAACTGATACCCAAAACAATTGCAACAAAAGTACATTCAACACAGTGTGCACCAGTATTACAAACACAAGAATCCAGACTTAACATCTTTGCTTTTTTAATACATCCAAATTGCAAAATAGCACAGAAATAAAATTACATCATACAAATAAACTTTTTAACCCTCCTTTAAGATTTTTCCAATTTTAATCCATCCTAAGGGGCAGTTTTAGAAATACCAATCAACTCATTCATTTTTACCATCAGGTTTCCAATGTTCACCTGAACATAAAAGAGACAGGATGAAGAAAGGCCTCCATTGGCCTGTCCTACAGAATGGGCATATACTCATCCTACCCCTTAGAGCCTGATGAACTGCCTTGGTGCCAGCTTGCAGTCTCTACTCTTGCGGTCTCCACCATGCGTGAACTCCCCCAGGGCCTGTCCCACCATGCAGATTCCCCACTAGGCCCTGTGCCACCATGAGGACTCCCCACTAGGCCCTGTGCCACCATGAGGACTCCCCACTAGGCCCTGTGCCGCCATGCGGACTCCCCAATAGGGCCTGTGCCACTACATGGACTGGCTAAGCGGCACCTTTCCAGATCACCCCCTCTCTCCTGAGGATAGGCACACAGGCCCGTCCTAAGTTTTCCGGTCTTTTTCTCTTGATTTTTGACTGAGAAACCCAAGCAATTCTTTAGCAGTGATAAACAGATCTTTACATCCAAATTCCTGCCATTTAGTCTCAAATTTTAACAGTGGAGGAAAATAAATTTCAAGTTCCCAATGCCTTTTGCTAAATCAGATAACTTGATGACAGTGCAAACAGCCTTCAGCATTAATATACCAATTTTTAACTGCAAATTAATTGTAGTTCCTCTTTAAAACAACATTTGGTAACACCCAAACTTGATGACCTTTGAGTTTATAAACTTGTCCACTTTTCCATCATTTGAACTCTAGTTCCTCTTTTAAACCTTTAAAACATTTGGTAACGCCCAAACTTGATGACCTTTGAGTTTAAACTTAAATTCATCCATTTTACATTACGCTGACAGTTGTAATCTTGCACATGTTCACACTCACACATGCACACACATACATATTTATGCAAAAGATCTTAAAGCATAAATAAATATCCAGCCCAGTCAGGAAAATCCATGAGACTTCTCATCTCCAATTAATCACCAAAAAAAGCTGGAAGTGGAGATGTGCAGGTGGTAGAACATGATCCTTAAGCACAAGAAGCTCAAGGACAGCACTTAGGCCCTGAGTTCAAGACCCAGGAACAGCAAGAAAAAAAAAGTTAAATGCTTCAAAATTATCTTTTTCTTATTCAAGAACAAGTAGATGCAAATGTCATCTTAAATCAGTAAGAACTCAAACCAGAGATTGGTTCAAATGGTAGAATGTCAGTCACAAGCAAGGAAGTCCAATGACAGCCCAAGGCCTTTAGTTCAAGCTTTGATACCATTACAAAAAAAAAACCAACAAATAGTAATAACTCATAAGATTAAAAATGAAGTTGTTTCATTACCAGATTTGAAGAGCTGAAAATCACACAAATCTAATTCCTTTAATGACACATACTTTCCATCATTTCTTCTCATTAAGAGATTTATAAAATGTTGAACATCCTGAACAGCATAATTTTCTTTTAGGTGAGTTGACATCTTTAAGCCTTACCTCTTAATTTATTCTGGCTATTTACTGATTCCAGTCTTGTGCCTCGTGATTAGAGGATCTAAGGATTCCCTGCCTATTTGAGAATAAGTACTTTCCATTTCCTCTCTGAAGCTTTGAGGTCTTAGCTGGAAAGGAAGACAATTGATGATGAGACAAAATCCTTGAAGTCATTCCCATTTCCTCTGGCTGCCAGAACTTGCTATCACAATACTAAAGGTTAAGGACAGCTAAATGAAATCTTCAAGGGAAAAACGTTTAAGGGATGGAGTAAATAGTAGGAGGTAGTCTTATTTGCCTATAAAGGTCTTGTCTTAACTTCAGAGATTTTTTTTCATAAATGCAACACAGAAAGACATCATACAAATTAACATTTTTCTGACACTCTCAGTGTTCATTTATAGAGTAGTTAATACTATTATCATTGATGTCAAACTTAAAAAAAAAAGAATGAAAAGTCTAAGTTCTTGGACCTATTTGGAAGTAACCTCTTGTAATTGAACCTTAAAAGAATCTGTCAAAATTATTCTAAACCAGTTCTTCTAGACTGTAACCCCCCCTTCCCAATATCTAGTATATAATGGATTTGTATTGAATGTAATAGAGGTGTTATCTTTCCTTATATGCAACATAGTGAGGAGACCATTGAAAAACTCAAAGGTCCATACAGAAGGAACACTGGCTAGGCACTGGTGGAGCAGGCCTATCATCTTTGTTAATTGGGAGGCTGAGAACTAAGGATCACAGTTCAAAGCCAGCATCAACAGACAAATCCAAAAGACCATTTTCTCTAACTAACCAGCAAAATGCCAGAAGTGAAGGTGTGGCTCAAGTAGAAGAGCACCAGCCTTGAGTTAAAAAGCTAAGGGTGAGTGCAAGTTCTGAGTGCAAACCCCAGTACTGGTACCAGAAAAAAGAGATGCTATACTACATTGCAGTTAGATCAACTATTCAGCTTAACTAAATGACTTGAAGTCTACATTGAGTTTGAAGGCTTTCTGTCATTGATCTATTTGCCCTATGAAGATGAGTATACACTCTGAAATACACTGTCCTCTGTTTACTACACTACAGGTTAATCCTGTCTGAGGAGAAAGTCATAAAAGCATTTAAATAAACTCAGTCCATTCACTTTAAGTTTTATGCAAGGTCATCTTCTTTTTCAAAAAGTGATTTGGGGATGATGGTATGGTTCAAGTGGTAAAGCAGTCAAACGGGAGATCCAGAATGAGGTTTTGGGGCAACAAAATTATTTTTTTTCTGTGCCAATACTGGGACTTGAACTCAGGGCCTGGACAGTGTCCCTCGGCTTTTTTCACTCAAGTGTAGCACTATACCACTGAGCCACAACTCCACTTTTGCCTTTTTGGTGGTTAACTGGAGATAAGAGTCTCACAGGGCTAGGAATATGGCCTAGTAGCAAGAGTGCTTGCCTTGTATACATGAAGCCCTGGGTTCAATTCCCCAGCACCACACATTAGAAAATGGCCAGAAGTGGCGCTGTGGCTCAAGTGACAGAGAGCTAGCCTTGAACAAAAAGAAGCCAAGGACAGTGCTCAGGCCCCGAGTCCAAGCCCAGGACTGGCAATAATAATAATTAATTAATTAATTTTTTAAAAAGAGTCTCACAGATTTTCCTGCCCAGGCTGGCTTTGAACCGAAATCCTTACATCTCAGCTTCCTGAGTAGCTGAGATCACAGACGTGAGCCACCAGCAGCCAGTCAAGAGCAACTAAATCATCTCCCTTCTTCATTTTTCTCTTATTGTGTGCCAAATACACAGAATGTCTTACATTTCAGTGAAGGTTTTTAATGTGTGTTTTTTTCAAATGACATTGTGGTTAAATGAGTGTTATTATCATCTATATGGCCAAGTAGTAAAGACATGATGCAGTAAATTCTTTATGGAATAAGACCCTAAGACTTAGAGCCTAGAGTTGAAAGTAATGCTGACATCCTAGACAAAAATGAGATTGTTCTCAAGTTCTGACACGCTGAGTTTATGGGGATAGCAAAGCCAAATGGAGTAGGTAGATCACTTACTTCCAGTTGATACCCATTTTGAAAGATAATCTCTACAGTGGCCTAAGCCAGTACATTATTTTATTCTTCTTCTGCAATGTTAGGATTCTGACATTCCCAGCTGCTTAAGTACTTTTTATTCTAAGCCAGATCATCTTGGATACTCTGTAAATAAAATCAGAGTAGGTATTTTATGCACTTTATTTGAAGCACAATGCTGACACCTAGTGTATTAACTTATTTCCTTCCTTCCTTCTTCCTCCCTTCTTTCCTTCCTTCCTTCTTTTCTTCCATTGCTGTTAAGGTATAGTTTAGTAATAGTGAATACTTACTGAGAACTTATATGCATAATACTGTTAGTCACTTTAAATGTATCATTTGTCTTCATGAACTAAGGAAAACACTTTATTCTCTGCACTTTTCATGAATAAGGGAAAGGAAACTTTTAAGAGTTTAGCCAAACTTTATTTTTGCAAAAACTAGAATTCAAGGCAGATCTACCTGATTCTGAAGCTGAGCACTCAGTCACTAACTTTAAAGAAATCAAGTAGGATGGTGTTATCGATAGTTAAATTCATTTATATGTACTAACTTGGATTATAAGTTTGTATAACAAACACTTGAAAACTACTTTTGTTAAAACAAAACAAAAACAAAACACTGATTCCTTACTTAAGACCACAAGTTAATTTAGGGGAGGATAAAGCCTATTATGCCTACCTTCATTTTGCTTTTATCTCCTTGGCCTAAAACTTTGGGTCAGACATCTGCTTTGCTCAGTATATAGGTATGTTAATCAGTCAAGGACTGTGTGTGTAAAACCAGCAATACTTAAACTTTGCTCATCTCCTTTCAAGGCTGAAGGTAGAGGCAACAAAGTTTTCTGACCCTGTCAAGGTCTTCCATTCCAAGATTTCTATGATATCCTCCCCCACCAGAGGAAAGTAGTTACTGAAGAAAATAGCCTTTTGTGGGCTGGGAATGTGGCTTACTGCTTGAGTGTTTACCTGCATGAAGCCCTGGGTTCAATTCCTCAGCACCAGATAAACAGAAAAAGGCAGAAGTGGTGCTGTGGCTCAAGAGATAAGAGTGCAAGCCTTGAGCAAAAGATGCCAGGGACAGTGCTCAGGCCCTGAGTCCCAAACCCCAGCTGGCAAAAATGAATAAATAACCTTCAGTCTCTAACTTCTCATACAAATGGAATGATGACTTGACAGTGAGAGTTTGAAGGACAGCACTGGTCACAGGCCTAGCTCGTTTTGTCTCTCTCCAACCTTACTTTTACCTCTTTAATTACTTCCTCCTGAATCTCTATCTCCTGCAATCACCTTGAGTTCTGGAGATGTTAGGATTGATCAATAAACTTCTTTTATGATCGTGGTCAGAAACTACCCCCAAGAAACAGTAGTAATAACCTCTTCAGAACTATTTGCAAACCAAAACTGAGCTAAAAAATCCTTCAACCACTGGCCTGACCAAAATGACCTATTCTGCCAGCTGTGTGCCTCTCAGTGCCCTCCTTTGTGTAAAATCTCCTTCTTTCTGTAAAACAGTAAAATTGCTGTGAGCCCCTCACAGACAAACTTCAGGACACCAAACCTCTATATCAGTTTCTCCTGCCACGGCCATGTTGAACAAACCTCCTTTCTCTGCTTTTCACCATGGTTGTGTCTTTAATTCACTTATTGGGGACAAGTAATTGAGCATAATATGCTGGGGCTTTTGCCCTAAAACTCCAGCAGCATTTGTACAGCCATCCTTCAAGACTGCTTGTAAGGGTTCAAGTAGAAAATACGACAACCTGAAGTTTTGCACCAGCCCTTCTCTTGATTCAGTGTAAAGGGCTCTTTCCAGAGTCATTTGGTATTTCTCTTTCTTTTCTCCTACAGCACACTTCCTTCCTTCTTGCTCCCATTGTTTCATAATCCAGTGTTACTATACATCAATCCTCCTTAATACAATGAGAATAGAGAATTAAGATGCAAAGTATGTACAAAACAATGCAACAAGTTCATGTCATACTTCCCAGTGACTTTGACCAAGCATGACAGCTGCTTTGAGAGCTCTCCTTTAACTTTCTTAAGTCAAGCTGTAATTAAATCCTTAGTAAACCTTAAAAGACCCTGCCAATATTCCTCAAGACTAGTTTTTTATTCTCCATTCCAAGCACAAGAATACACAGATTCTCAGTGAATAGGGTGTGTGCATGTGCATGTGTATGTGCACATGGGCATGAGCACGCAGTGTTTGTGTATGTATATGTGTATATACTGGTACCAGGACTAGATAGAACTCGGTGCCTGGGCACTGTCCACTAGCTTTTTTGCCCAAGGCATTACTTCCAACACTATTTCCATATTTTTTGCTAGTTATTTTGAGATAAGAGTCTCAAAAAGTTTTCTGCCCAGGCTGGCTTTGAACCATGATCCTCAGATCTCAGCCTCCTTAGTAGCTGGGATTGCAGGTATGAGCCACTAGCTCCCAGGTGAATAGGACTTAATATTAAAGATTATAACAAAAGTTAATTTTGACATTAATGGAAGTTCCCTGCTTTGTACAGAATATGCATTCCTTTGTTTTTTTAAAAAAAAACTATCAATGTTTACATATGATGAAAGACTAGAAAATTATCTCAACCAAGGCCAGAAGAATATCTGACCCTAGAATCAATACTGCACAACTATGAATCTCTAAATATAAAACAAAGCTTTCTTTTGGTTCAAAGAAGCAAGGCTTCCATAGAAGTACTGGGACTGGATTAGTTTAAAACTGTTCTCTTAATAGCCACTTGGAAGACTCAGGTAGTGCTGCCTTTTTTGTCTCTATGCAAAAATCTCTCTCCCTTATTTTGAAGGCATAACACCATGAAATCCCTCTCCTGATTGTCTCTGTAACAAATTAATTCAAATCAAATTTTGTGACTAATGTTGCATTTTCTTGATTTATGAACATTTAATGTAAAGCAGGAAGACACTCAGAGTTGGCTTAATACTGTATTATTTCTACAAAGTTGGATATCTTATATTAAAAGTATCATCTCCTTTTACACAAAATCACATTTATATCATTAACAAATCTGCTCCAAATAAGTAAACTCTGTCTCAAAACTACTCATAATTAGGATACCTCATATCTGAGAGAGAAGCATTAGTTTTATCCTACTCTCAACTCTACACATTGTAAACATTTCACTCATTTTCTAATTTAATGTGTGAACCCATAAAGGAACACTGCTTAAAAGTTGGGTTACCAGGCCATTCCCAAAGAATTCCTACAAAGGACAATGAATGGTATTGAGCTTAGGGACCTATAATTTTAATAAGCACCAAAGGCAACTCTGATGAAAGGGGTCCTTGAAGCTCACCTTGATGTTCAAAAAAATTTTAATTCAGCTACTTGAAAACTATTTCATACTGACTAAAAAATATAGTCAAGAAAACATAAATATTTATAAAATCTAGGTACATCACTTGCCTCTGGATTAGAAGCTTTGGGTCACCTTGTTTAGTCATTTGAAAGACCAAGCCACACAGACAAGAGTTTGTAATGTTCCCAAAAGCTTGGCAGAAACATTGACCATATTATTTATAAACCACTGAAAATTAGGACATGGATTTGCATAATAGATTTTAAAGATTAAAAAGAAGAAAATGTATAAAGTCAATGCACCAAGATGGAAAAGAATCTGCATTCAGGCCATAGACAAAGAAAACTTAGGTTCCTATTCGCCTTCCTTTCCTTTCCCTTCCCATTTCCATTCTCTTACCAACACTAGGTAAAACTTGCAGAATCATAATTCTTACCTAAGGGAGAGCCAGGAATAAAGTAAGTTCATGTTCTCAGGTGCAGCTTCCAGCTAGGAGGGGCCCAGGGAATACAGAGTTCATATCACCAGTCATCGTTCTATTTCATCTTTTGGTGTGCATAATTGTAGAAATAAATATTTGAGCCAGACACTGGTGGCTCATAAACCCTAGCTACTCAGGAGGCTGAGAATGGAAGGTCGTGGTTTGATTCCAACCCAGACAGAAAAGTCCCCATGAGACTCCAGTTAATACTCAACTGTTGACAATCTTTTACAGTATTTCAATAGGGATTGGCGAAGGAAATGAGAGAGAACAATGAAAGGGGTAACACTGATGAAGATGCACTGTATTCATAACCTAACTTATAGAATTAAAATCTCTTTATGCAACTTCTTAATAATAAATAAAGATCTAGCCATAGGCAAGGATTCACTGAATAGCACTCCAATGGCTCAGGAAATAATACCAAGAATTAGCAAATGGAGGGGGGAGGAGGAGTGGGGGGAGGCGAAGGAAGGCGGGGAAGAGGTGTTGAGTTGTAAATATGAGCTTTGCATACATGTATTCAAATATTATAATGAATTCCATTGTTTTGTACAACGTGTGCTACATAGACATCCTTCCATTGTATTACCTTCCAGTTTCTGTTATAAAGTCAGTTAATGTTTTTACTTTGCTTCTATATATCTACCAGGTCTTTTCTCCTGTCATTCCGTGTCATTGTATTTTCCTTAGATGATACTGGGTTTAAATTCAGGGAATCATGCTTGCTAGGCAGGTACTCCATCACTTGAGCCATGTCTCAATTCCTTTTTGCTTTGGTGATTTTTGAGACAGATTTTCCGTTTTTCACAAGCCCAGACCTCCATCCTCCTACACATGTCTCTCACATAGTTGGGATAACATTTTGTCCCATTACTAGCCTTGAACTCAGGATCTTCTGCTCTCACTTGGCTTTTCACTCATGGCTAGTATAGGTTCTGCCACTTGAGTCACTCATTCACTTCTGGATTTCTGCTGGTTAATTGAAGACTCTTGCATATTTGTATCCCTGGGATGGCTTGTCAATCCTCAGATCTGTTTCCTAACTAGCTAGGATCATACATGTCAGCCAATGGCCCCCAGTGCCTAGCTTCTTTATTTAGTTTACTTGCTGCCCAGGCTGGCCTCCAACTGCCTTTATTCTCATTTCCACCTCCCCAGTGGCTCAGATAACAGGCATGAGCCACTACACCCAGCTGTGTCTTAAAAAGAAAAAGAAAAAAAATTATTTTTACTGCATCAGTGGTATTCATCAATTTGGTTATGATATGCCTTGGTGTGGTTTCTTTGGGTTTTTATTTATTATCTGGGCTCACTGTGCATCTTGGATCTCTGACTTTCTAGATTTCATCAAATCTGGGTGTGCATAAAAGTAAATTTTGGCCATGTAGCAGCAGTGAGTACTTGCCTAAGTGGTGAAGGAAGTAGTTTAATACTAAGGCCAAAAATGTGTAATCAAATGTCCAATACTACATGGCTATTTACATTCTTGGGAAGGAAAGGAGTTTGTGGAATTTCACAAGCGTCACCAGTTCAAGGTAAAGAGTAGCTCACACTAAACCTTGCCAAAAGTACCTCAAATTAAATCCTGCTTGATAAAGTGTGCTCAGTCCAGGTCCTGAGAAAAACACCAAATATAACTAATTGTACTAATTGAATTAAAGGCCAGGACCTGGGTTCTAGAAATTTATAATCCAGCTGAGAAAAATAAGAAAGGAGGAAAAGGAGATGGAGGAGGAGGAGGAAGAAGAGGAAGAGTCATCAAGTGCTAGGTTGCATGAAAAACAGACTTCAGGAATGCAGAGGGGAATGTCAATTAGAGAAAGATAAGGAAACAAGAGAATTGCTTGGCAAATAAAACAGTGTGTTCCAGGAAAAGTGAGAAAGAACTTCTGGAAAGTGGGAAGGAATGAGTGGTATACTCTTAGATAGCAAATGAGAGGAAATACCTAGTAGGAGATTTATATAAAGAACTTATAATGAACAAATTAAAAATTTTTTAAAGCTCAGACAATAGATTAGCATAATCCAAATAAGCATTGGGGGTTTCTTTTGTTGTTGTTGCTGTTGTTTTTTGCTAGTCCTGGGGCTTGAACTCAGGGCCTGAGCACTGTCCCTGGCTTCTTTTTGCTCAAGGATAACACTAGTGCCACTCATGGCCTTTTCCTATATATGTGGTGCTGAGGAATAGAACCCAGGACTTCATGTATGCAAGGCAAGCACTTTACCACTAGGCCACATTCCTAGCCCAAGTATTGGTTTTAAAGCAAGAGACTGCCATCTCTAGTAGGTTGGCGACCTCAAAAAGGGTCCTGTAATATGGGAGGTCAGATCTGGCCAGTGCCATCATTGGCTGTTGAGGGGTGTCAGATTGACTCCATCTCAGTTAAAGAGAACAGAAGCCAACTCCACTAAGCTCTCCCCAGCCCCTGAGCTTCAGGGTTGGGAATGTGCCCTGTCTGCTCAATCCAGGGAAGTTCCCCTTCACTCTGATAAGAATGTGTAAACTGCTTGACCACTTGAGTTGTGGAAGGCGCAAGGAACGTTCAAGATTAAACCCTTGCCCTCCTATGAGTAGGTGTATCTACCTGCATCTTGTGAGCCCCACCAAATCCATGCGCCAATTCTAACTAGAATGATAGGTTGGTTCAAACAGATACTGTGAGACAGACTGCAACGCCATTGGCCACGTGCGTGTGACCTAGCATGCTCTGTAAGTGTTGTAACCTCATTGGCCACCTGCGTGTGGCAGGTTTGACTGTGATGTTTGCCTTTATAACCCAGCCTGGAAGGCCACTTGTGGTCGCAGTTTCAGCTGTCTGGGCTGCGGCTCTGGCCCGTCAGTTTGCTTTTTACTTCCCCAATAAATCCTCCCTTTTATCATCTTTTTGGTGGAGAATGAGTGGTGGACTTTTGGAGAAACCAGGAATCCCCTCCCTTGGTGGGGCGGGGGGGGGGGGGGAACTCCATTACAGGTCCTCCACTGAAACTGCTTTCTAACCTGGGAAGAACACCTCCTCATCATGGCAAGGTGGCATAAGACCACACTACACTAAACTGAAGTTTGTAAATGATGACTGAGTATCAACAGCTTCAAGTAGCTCATAAAGAATCAACACTGTCTGTCATGCAGTACATGTTCAGAAAGCTTAATGAACTACATTTCCTCATCTCATAAAAATGTGATTTAAAAAGGAAAATCAGGGGCTGGGAATATGGCCTAGTGGCAAGAGTGCTTGCCTTGTATACATGAAACCCTAGGTTCGATTCCTCAGCACCACATATATAGAAAAAGCCAGAAGTGGTGCTATGGCTCAAGTTGGCAGAGTGCTAGCCTTGAGCAAAAAGAAGCCAGAGACAGTGCTCAGGCCCTGAGTTCAAACCCCAGGACTGGCAAAAAGCAAACAAACAAAAAAGGAAAATCAAAGCTGGTGCTGGTATCTCATACCTGGAAGCTAAGATCTGGAGGAATGAGATTCAAAGCCAGCCTAAGCAGAAATCTTTGAGGCTCCATCTCCAATCACCCGGGGGCGGGGGGGGGGGGGAGAGCAGGGAGAGAGAGAGAGAGAGAGAGAGAGAGAGAGAGAGAGAGAGAGAGAGAGAGAATCAATGCTGAGACATGGATCAACTGGCAAAGTGCCAGCCATGAAGAAGAAAGCCAAGCACAAGAGTGAGGCCTTACATTAAAGCTATCAGCACATCCATGT
The DNA here is from genome assembly GCF_023159225.1 of Perognathus longimembris pacificus. Classification (NCBI taxonomy): domain Eukaryota; kingdom Metazoa; phylum Chordata; class Mammalia; order Rodentia; family Heteromyidae; genus Perognathus; species Perognathus longimembris. Next base: position 57,309,324 of record NC_063168.1, on the reverse strand, counting down.
TTCTTGCAGCATTGTTTACCATAGCCAGGCTATGAAATCAGCCTAGATGCCCCTCAGTGGACAAATGGATCAAGAAAATGTGGTATACATACACAATGGAAGTTGACTCATCCATCAGAAAGAATGATATTATACCACTCATAAGGAAATGGAAAGACTTGGAAAAAAATTGTATTACATGAAATAAGCCAGCCCCAGAGAAATACAAGTTGCTTGGTTCCTCTCATTTATGGTAGCTAGAATGTGCCTATGAATCTACAAGTAAACATACTGAATGGAAAAAAAAAACAAAACACCAGGACATGATAAATTGTATAGGTCTCTAGGAATTCACAGTGAGACCAGAGGAGGATATTCAAAGGTGCAATAGCTATTTGCATCTGATCATATAAAATAATATTTATCAAAAATGGAAGCTTTTTTCTTAGTTGTTATTTTTGTCTTCTTTTCCTTTAGTCTTGTTTATCTGTCTTTGGGAGTCTAGGGGAGGGCACAGAAATGGTGGGACAAAGAGTGAACAAATACAGCAGTGGTTCTCGCTATGTTGAAAATGAACTATACAACTTGTAAGTGGGGACTGGAGGGAAAAACTGAGAGAGAGCAAGCTAGGGAAGGGGAAACACTGTTAAAAAAGAAATGTACTCTTTATCTGACTTATATAACTAACTCTTGTGTACATCACCTTTATAGTAATAATTTTTAAATGCATGAAGAAAAGAAGCAGAGGCCTTGAGTTCAAACTAGTACCACCACCAATAATTCAAGTCCTGGCTCAGCCACTTATTAGTAGAGTGACATCAAATCAGTCACTTAACCTTCCCAAAATTGTTAATAATAATAATAATTTGAGGTTCCTTAGGTTAGCCTGGCAAAGAGTGGGTTACAGAAGATAATACTAAGATTCATAAGAGGCATGTGACAAAAACCGCTTGTATCAATAATCAAGAATGTGAAAACAATCCTGAGCTAGAACTTCAAAGTTTGAAAAAAACAGGTTTTCAAATTTAGGCTCACAGGAAGGAAAAAGAAAAAGACATTTTGGTTGATAAGAGATATATTTAGCCAAACATATTTACATTTAAAATGTACATTATATATACATGTATCTATACATATATATGTGTATACACATTTCGTACATCCTTTGTAAGAGCCACGTATTCAAACCAAAAACCACACATATAGTATGAAAGAGACATTGACAAAACATAAGAGGTGAGAAGAAAAAAATGTTGCTGTGTGCCGTTGGACTGGCCAGGGAGAGACAAGTGCGGTGCTATCTAGCAAGCATGAAACCTTGGACTCAAAACTCAGTACCAAAAAAAAGTTTTCATTAAAACTGAAAACTTCTCAAGGTTGAGATAAGACAGGAATGGAAAAAACAAAGACATGGATTGGGAGGGAATACTGGCAAAAGAAAAAAATATATCTGATAAGAGATTGTTACCCCAAATAACTCTTAGGGCTGGAGAATGTGGCTCAAGTGGTAGAGCAAATACAAGGCCCTGAGTCCAAACTCCAGTGCTGCCAAAATAAACAATTAAAAATTCAATTTTGAGGGCTGGGGATATGGCCTAGTGGCAAGAGTGCTTGCCTCCTATACATGAAGCCCTAGGTTCAATTCCCCAGCACCACGTATACAGAAAATGGCCAGAAGAGGCGCTGTGGTTCAAGTGGTAGAGCGCTAGCCTTAAGCAAAAAGAAGCCAGGGACAGTGCTCAGGCCCTGAGTCCAAAAGGCCCAGGACCGGCCAAAAAAAAAAAAAAAATTCAATTTTGAAAGTTTTGAATTTAAAACTCAACTTTAAAATTTTGAACATGCCCTATATCCAAAACCCATAGAAAGTAGGACACCAAGAATGAACCCCCGATTTTGGTCATCATGATGTGCCAGTGTAGCTTTGACAGCAACAAAGATACTAGTCTGGTTTTAAGATGTTGATAGGAGGAAAGGTTGGGGTGGAGTGAGGAGATGTGCAGGAGTAACATAGGTTAAACAAAACTTCCTGTACTTTCTGCTCAATTTTGCTATGCACCTTAAACTGCTCTAAAAAATTATAATAAAAGATGCCTCATAGGTACCAAAGATCCAATAAGTCTAAATTAGTTTCTTAACTATCTCAACGCATCCTATTTTTTCTTAACTTGTAATCACTAAGAATAAACAAAAGAGGGGCTGGGGATATGGCCTAGTGGCAAGAGTGCTTGACTTGCATACATGAGGCCCTGGGTTCAATTCCCCAGCAACACATATACAGAAAACGGACAGAAGTGGCACTTTGGCTCAAGTGGCAGAGTGCTAGCCTTGAGCAAAAAAGAAGCCAGGGACAGTGCTCAGGCCCCGAGTCCAAGCCCCAGAACTGGCCAAAAAAAAAAAAAAAAAAAAAAGAATAAACAAAAGAATAGCCTGCAAGTGTGAAGATGTTACAGAAAAAGCCAAGTATTCTGTCACTACCATCTAAATAAGTGGCAAGGTGCTGAAGATTACTGCCAGGTGGTTAGCAGAAGACAATAGGTATCATTACTTGATAGACATACCTTATTTTCATGGATAGAACAGACTTCTAGCTCTTTTATTTACATAAGCCAACTGCATATTGCTTGAATTGTGCTTTCATAGAGACTATGTATAGCAGTACTTTCTAGAGTAGGATTTGACCTATACCCTGGTAGAGAAGCAGAGTTACAGTGTGTTGTTCTCATTCAGTAAAGAAAATACTTAGTGCTTTCTAAATTATACTTAACAAATATACACTTTTTAAAAATGTGCATCCTGAGCTGAGTACTGTTGACTCATACCTATAATCCTAGTTACTCTGGAGGCTGACATCTGAAGATTGTGATTCAAAGCCATCCCAGACAGGAAAGTCAGTAAGACTCTCATATCCGATGAATCACCAAAAACCCAGAAGTGGAGCTGTGGTTCAAGTGACAGAGCACCAGCCTTGAACAACAACAAAAAACACCTCAGGGACAGTGCATAGGCCCCAAGTTCAAGTCCCAGGAATGGCACGCATGCACACAGGTATACACACACACACACACACAGACACTGCATCAAGGTGACCCAGCCTATAATCTTAGCTACTTAGAAGGTGGAGATGGGAGGATCACAATTAAGGACTGTGCAGAAAAGTTCATGAGATCCCGTCTCAACCAGCTGCTGAACAGAGAGGCACATATTTGTGATCTCAGCTACAAAGGGAAGTAGAAATAAGAGGATTGCAAACCAAGCTGGCCAGGCATAAAGTGAGATCTTATCCTTGACTTGTTCTAAAATAAGCAGGTTTACTACCAGAATTAAACTGAAGGACTTCAAATCTCAAATTTAAGTTATAATTAAAACTTTTCTATAGTGAGATCAATTCAGATCTCCCCAGTTGTCACAGTGATTATAAGGGATTCTAGTTGTTTCCAAAAATTTACACTTTGCATTTTCAAAATCTTTACTTTTACTAGTTTTCTCAGTAACAAAATCCCTGGTTATGTAATTTTTATTATGTCATCTGACCTAATCATCATCATGAAATGGCCACCCTTGCTTATAGATTTGCATGTAAGATAAAGCAATGATTCCAAACCTAGTGTTTTGAGACTTAATTTTTTCTTCCCTCCTAATTCCATACACATATTCCACACAAAATAACCTTTCACAAAACCCTTTAATAACAAATTCTACTATCCCATCTTGAGTGAAAAGAAATTTCTAAAGGCCATAATCTCTGGAACTTCCCCTGGGTAAAAGTTCATTGAATTACTGGTAATAGAGACCACTCACTCCACTGTTCCCTGTAAGTTCCCATAGCTCAGTGCTATCCTATGTGCCTAAGTCTCCCGAGTTCAGTTTCTGCCAGTGTCCATTCACATTGATGTCCACTAATTATTGACTAAAACAAAAATATCTCCTCATGAGCCAGATGTTGGTGCATCATGTCTGTAATCCTAGTTTCTCAGGAGGCTGAGACCTGAGGATGGTGGTTCAAAGCCAGCCCAGGCAGGAAAGTCCATGAGACTCTTATTTCCAATTTCCAACTAGGAAACTGGAAGTGGAGCTGTGGCTCAAAGAAGTAGAGCACTAAAGCTCAGGAACACACAAGTTTGCATGCATGCACGTGCACACACACACACACACACACACATCCCACCTCACATACAGAACATGTCCTCCTTATACCAAGTACCAGTCAGCTCTGATGTCCTTACTTTGATTCACTTATTTTTTTTCCCTACAAATCTCATTTCCTTGAATCATCAGTCACTTACCTCTAAACTTTTATACCTTTTTTATGTGTGGGATTGTGAATCCAGCCCACAATTTAACACAAACATGATGTTGACTACAATGAGTGTGCACCCTACAGAAGAGTTAGGAGGGCCATTTTTTCTCAGTGTGTGTACCATGCTATTATTAGCTTACCTAGAAGATGTCAGAATGCTAAAGTCTAATTTCCAAAGGAGTTCATATTTTTTCAGAGCTCATTCACTTGGCAAGAATATGCATGACATGACAGTACAACTTAGGCAGACAACCTGCCAGTCATTACTTTTATTAGTTTAGCAAATGCCCTCGGGTCAGCCAGTTTAGAAACCTCATTTATCCAAAAATAACATTTAAAAACAACAGCAAAGAGGGTGGGCTGGTGGAAAGGATAAAGAAGGCTGAATGCATCAAAATAAGACTATAAAAGAAAACCTATTGTGGATTCTTTTTTTAAGAGGCATTGAGGTGGACAGTGTGACAAAAGGGGTAAAACTGATTGGAATATAGTGTAAACCTGTGAAGGGGTAACCATGAAATCCTTCCTGATATAAGCCAATTTTTAAAATGGCATTCTTTAAAGCTAAACAGCCTTTGTTGGAAAATGACACCGAAATGAGAAAAGCTGCATCACTACTGGTGTTGTGTAAAAGTAACAGGCTGAAGTATTACTTGAAGCTTGCAAAATCTGTTCTAAACATACATTCAGGAAGAAACTCATTCAGGAAGAAACTTAAAAAACATATTTATTAATGATTGTAGGGAAGTTAAAAACATTATTTACATACATTTTTACAAACATGTCTATAAAATGATTTTCTTGCTTTAAATAGATTGACAAAGTTTAAAACATTTACTATAAGCAATAAAACTGTATACCTGTAAAAAGTTATTTCATGGGATTACTCTAACAAGGAAAATATCTCTGGGGTCTCTTCTTTGCTTTTTTCCTCTTTACCATGCTACCCACCACATACTTTCTGTAAAACTTGCAGAGCAAAACCCCAAATACTGTAAATCCTGCAGTTAAAGGTGGTTTCTCATAAATATGAACTTTTGATCACTGTCTAGACTGTTAAAATGGATTTATTACCTATTGTTAAATTAACTGTGAGGCACAGAAAGAAAAAATAAGTCTCTTTTCTTCTCTTCAGGTTTTTCCTTAAATTCAGCATTCATATCGGTCACCTAAAACACGAGTGATCTCCACCAGGACAATGTACTTACCTACTGTAATTAATGGTAGAGCTACTGTCAGGAGGTAATGCAGAACCATGAGCGTTAATAAAGAACATGAAACTTAATCTGACACATACAGCATTTTTCTTCTTGATGTGTTCCAAGGAAAGATATGCAAGAAACAGAAGAGAATGAGAAGGGAAGGGTAGTGTTGGCATTTACTTTGGACAGAAGGGAGTTGCCATATACAGGGCATTCAACCTCCTAAGAAGCCTTGGGGGTCAGGCGGGAGACTGAGATACGTGAATGGAGGGAGGAAAAGTGAGCAAATGCTCGCTTTTGTACATCATGTAAAATTGTCTTCAGTGTACATCATGCAAAAATTGAATTATGTAAAAACCTGAGAGTAAGGATGAGGGGGATGAAAGAGTGACATTGCTCAAGACACACTGAATTCATAACCTGACTTAGGGAATTGTAATTGCTTTGTACAACTACTTAATAATTTTTTAATTCATAGGAAAGCTTACCCAGAGAATTAATAATTTGCCTACTATCAGGAGCTACAGAAGTAAAGAAAGCCTGAAAAGTGAAAGCTCAAGTTCCTCCAGTTAACAGTGGCAGCGCCTCTTCAAGACTATAAAGGCAAGGGGCTGGGGATATAGCCTAGTGGCAAGAGTGCCTGCCTCGGATACACGAGGCCCTAGGTTCGATTCCCCAGCACCACATATACAGAAAACGGCCAGAAGGGGCGCTGTGGCTCAAGTGGCAGAGTGCTAGCCTTGAGCGGGAAGAAGCCAGGGACAGTGCTCAGGCCCTGAGTCCAAGGCCCAGGACTGGCAAAAAAAAAAAAAAAAAAAAAAAAAGACTATAAAGGCAAGCTTCTGCTGTTGTTGCTGATGAAAATGCACAGAGAAAAGGGAAATGGAAGCAGATCTTTCATCTTGTGTCTTTACAAGAGTAGCCTATACATTAGAGAAAATGTCTCCTTCCATGGTAGCAGATTATACAGCTTTCGTTATAGAAATTTAGCCACTATTGAGTTACTCGTGTCAATTAACTTAACAGGCAGACACACCAATAGATCTTGTGCTTACTGTCTTAATTTCTAAAGACATAGATAACTAACGTACTTTTTAACAAATTTAATGCCTAACAGTTTTAATTTTTTTAATTATTATTTATTATTTTCCTACTTGTGAATCTCATTATCTTTATTTCTCAGAATATCATTCTTCATTTAACAGGACAAAGTTCCTGCATAGAACCCCTGTAATCTCTATTTTGTTAGTCTATCCTTCTGTTGTTTTCTTCAGGATACCTGTACATGGGTGATGTGTAAATGAGTGTAAAGCACACATGACCAAGTCTTTTTGTGAGAGGCAATTCTGAATGTTGGTTCTGTTTTGACAGAAGTAAAGTATACCTCCTCATGTTCATCTTAGGCAGAAAGCTAACATTCATTGAAAACAACCATTTTCAAAGCTTTAAAGGCAATGTAACCACTAAAAAAAAATGGGGGTGGGGTGGGGAATGGAGAGCATTACTAGTAACTTCAGGCATTATTATATGATTTCATTTCAACTCTATAACCAATGGTAGAAGCTGGCAAGAAAAATTGCAGATTCCAACCAGCAAGCTTTTGGTTATCATGTGTGATCCAAAAACAATTTCTGTCAAAAATATTTCTTACAATGTAACAGGAGTAGCTGCTGTCATATGTGATAGACATAGAAACCTCAAGCTATTATAAACAACTGCTTCTTCAGTTAAAAAGGTAAATTTCCGAGGAAAACACAAAAACTATGTAACTGTACAATATAAAAGATGAAATCACATAATGAACCAGAGTCATTCAAGTAAAAAACAAGAAATGACTTTAGATATTCAGTACTGACCTATATTTCTCTATTACTTAAGTAATTACTTAAATCTCCATTTTAAAAACAGATGAAAATCATAAGTATAAAAAAACTATAAAAGTATCTAAATTACTTAAAGTATAAATCATAATCGAGCAGTATTAAATCTAATACTAAATCTATGGTGAAGACCTGAGTAAAGGATGATATCCTTTAGACAGAGTCACAAACACATTAACACTGCACCTAAATTAAACCCTAAATTGTTTTAGTACTAACAATAGGTTCACTCTGGGAGGGTAAGGGGGAAAACAGAAATGGAGGGACAGGGGCTGGGGATATGGCCTAGTGGCAAGAGTGCTTGCTATACATGAGGCCCTGGGTTCGATTCCCCAGTACCACATATACAGAAAATGGCCAGAAGTGGCGCTGTGGCTCAAGTGGCAGAGTGCTATCCTTGAGCAAGAAGAAGCCAGGGACAGTGCTCAGGCCCTGAAGTCCAAGCCCCAGGACTGGCAAAAAAAAAAAAAAGAAAAGAAATGGAGGGACAAAGAGGGACACTACATTGAAACTGAACTATACATTGGGGGCGGGGGAGGGGGAGACTGGGAGAAAACAAGGGAACAGGTAACACTGTTCAAAAAGAAGTGTACTCATTACTTTATTTACATAACTAATTCCTCTGTAAATCACCTTTACAAGAACAATTTTAAAAAACAAAAAAACCCAACAGGTCCAACAATGTAAACAATGTAGTTAAAAACTGTTTTTTTGTAAAGAGACAATAAATGTGAAGACTTTTTAAAAAAGTAGAAAAATAAAACATACATATGAAAAACTAGATTACCGTAAGGTTACAATATTTTACTAGAACAAAACCAATGGAAAGAGATACGGCAATCATAAAGGTTTTTCTTTCCTTTTGGTTTCTTTCCGTTTGTAGTGGTGGGGATGGAAACCACAGCTGTGTAGGTGCTGCTACGGAAGTGTTCTGCCACCAAGCTACATCCCTGGCCCTGAGATCTATTTGCAAAACATAAATTTAGATGTATATAATTTCATAGAATAAAAACGTTATATTTTTATTATATAAGATTATTTTATATAGTGTTTTAATTATTAGCATTTATCAATGTCTTAACAATGATTTTGCAAACTCTCAGAAATAGATCAATTCCCTCTAACATTTATCAAAATAACTAACATTTACAGACACAATATTGTCAAACAACCCTACTTGACGCTAAGAGAAGCAGGGAAAAATGGAACAGGCTGTGATTAGGACAGAGATGTTGCACAAGAGGCCTATGGGGACAGAAAACACATACATTTTATTAAAGAGACTATTTTTAAGACTTTTAAAATAAATGATGATGATTGTTCACATTTAACTTTAATGTAGCTCACAGTATCATTTCTGGAGAAATTGTGCAGGCACTAACCATCTACGTTAGCTAAAACCAATCCTGGTCACTGATGATAAGTGAGGAGGTCTTGGTTAGAAATGAGAAAGTTTCAATCAAATACCATAAACGCACTAATTGCAGTAGAAGCAAATTGCTTTAATTCAATCATATTTTTAAAATAGATAATTCATTTTGCCTATCTACTTAAATAGACTTTCAGAAAAGATTTCCACCCTAACATCTTTCACCTAGAATTTTTACTTAAGTTCTAACACCTTCAGTCTCTCCTCTCTCCTTTCCCCTCTCCTTTTGTCCTCATCTCCCCTCCCTCTCCTTGTGCTTGTACCAGGGCATGACTCAGGGCCTCGAGCTCTTCCTTACTGCTGACACTCTACTACTTGAGCTACACTTCCAGCTTTTTGATGGCTTACTAGAGGTGAGTCTTACGGATTTGGTTTCTCAGTCTGGCCTCAAACTTCAACCCTCAGCCTCCTGAGAACCTAGGATTATAATAGGCATAAGTCACCAGTACCCAGCTAATCTTTCTCTTATTGTAAAATGAACCTAAGAAAATTAAATTGAATATGGATGATTATAAAACAAATTAAAATAGAACAAAATATTTGTTTGGAATTCTGTGCAAAACAAAATCACCTTTATAAAATATTTCAGGGACTGAGGATTAAGTACTTACTTGTCTACCAATAAGCACAAGTCTGGGTTAAATTCCTAGCACTCCACCAAAAAAATACAGTCTCAACACTATTAAAATCTTATTTCTCTAACCAAGTGTGTCTTAGTTTGTCCCAGAAACAGACTCTGAGACAAGAATTCACAGACAAGAAGCTTATTTGGAAATACTCCCAGGAAACAGTGATAATGGAATGGGTAGAAACAGAGAAGAAAATAAAGAATATGTGTTTATGATTCTTGCTGTGGGCAATGAAGACAAGGCCTCCTCTTGGAACTCCAGAAAGCAGCATGAAACATGCCTCTAAACTTCCACCAGAAAGGTTTCTTAAAAGCTGATACAATTATCCTGTAACTATCATCCATCACTGGCCAGGGACTGCTCTGGGATAATGATCTTTCCAGCACTTCCAGCATGCTCTATGTGGAGCTGAAAAAAATCCAAGGCAGAGCCACAGGTGCTTGCAGGACCCTTTCTACAGGAGCTGGAATGGTGCAAGCCAAGCCTCCAACCTCAAGTCTCACCATCAGTAAGATAATCATACAAAAATAAATGTAATTCTTGTCATTAATCCCAGTATAGAAAAGTTGTGCATTTTCATAGTGTAAGCAAGCAGAATAGAATTTCAAGATCTTAGTGACCTGACTTATGAAATGGTAACCATTCTGTACAACACCTTAATAACAAAATTATATTTTTAAAAGATTTTAAAGTGATCCTTCCAGCAGAGAAAATAAAAGTCTACAGAGTTATGAGAAGTAATGGAACCCCTAAAAATATATCTATTTTATCTGAATTAATGAAATATATTTCTACATGTTTTCCACTATAACTGAAATTGCAAATGCCCATTCCTTAAAAAAATAAAATCCAATAGTTTATCACAGCCAATACCAAAAACAAAATACAGAAAACAGTACAATACTTGAAGCATCACACTGAAAATCAACTAAATTATTGTCTCAACTCTGATACTAACTAGCTGCATATATACAAATAAGGAAGTTGTGTAATCTGCATGTGTCTCTGGTACTCGTATCAATAAAGATAAGGCAATAATGTCTGGATTTTTATTGCTGAGATATGAAAACAAAGACATAGGAAATTTTTTTTAAAGATGTAACACAGGTTTTTAAATTTTCAAAGTACAACATAGTACATGTGCTTATTTCCTTGTCATAAGAAGTAAAAAATTCTAACCCACTCTACTACAGAAATGAACGTTATCCTAGGCAGGGCAGCAATTTATTTTAGCAAATCAGCAGCAACTCACCTGTAGAGTTGAAGTGGATTCCAGTCCAGTACTTCCAGTACTTCTGCATTGGCTAGACATATCAGTGGGTATGCAGCTAAAGCACAATTTTAATTACCTTTCAAACATTTTGCAATACATCAGGTAATGGTATCATAAGATACCATACTCTTTACAAATGAGCTGGGACTACTCAGGAGGCTGCGATCGGAGGATTGTGGTTCGAAGCCAGCCCAGACAGAAAGTCCATAAGACTTAGTTCCACCAAAAAGTCAGAAGTGGAACTATAGCTCAAAAAAGATAGCAAAAAAGATTAGGGACAGCATCCAGGCCCTGAGTTCAAACCCCAGGACTGGCACAAAGCAAGAAGCTAGGCATCATGAGATAGTAGTTTCAAATTTACCAAATCATTTCCACTACTATTCAGTTTCATTTGGCATTACATACAGTCTAGCATTATCAAATTTGTTTAAATTGAGGTTGGTTTACACAATTAAAATCTGAAAATGTAAAAAGCCACTTAAAAATGCCTCCAATTGAAAGGTTTATGTTTTCCTAGACAAGAAAATACTTCACATGAAAATTTTTTTATCTCCTCACTTCAAAATTCAGTTCACTGAAATGGAATAAGCACCAATTAAATGTCTAGTATTCTTTACATTAAACAAGTAAGTTTTAAGTGGAAAGAATTCCCAGAAAAATTCCATTTATAAAATAGTTTAAAGTATCTTTATTAAATCTAATTTTACAATTTAAGTAAATTTTAGACACTCACAAGATTCAGTCAGTACGATCTAAGACTTTTATTCTTCACGTTCTTAGTACTTTTTCTTTAAGTGTATGTAAAGAATTCACATTCTGTAAGGAATTCAGAATATCATGGTCAGAAAATTTTAAATAGTTTTAATGTTTACATTGGCAGATTTAAAGACCAGAACCCAGATCCTGCGAATAGCTGAATACACTTGGCTTTCAACAGCTTTTTAATAATGGCATTTATATTGTCTTTGGTTTTATTACTAGGATGATAGGGGGAAATATGAGCACGTCAGTTACATTCCTTACTCTCAGTATGAAATGTGCATTGGAATATTTATAACAAAATTGCATCATATTATGGCTTTCACAATCAGAACCAGCGTTTAATTTTTTCCCATTATTTTTGTAGGATGACAGCTAAAACCTTATAATTAAAGGTGCAAACGTGTGGGTGCAATACATACATACACACACACACATACACACACACACCATCAAAAAACCAAGGAAAAGATGGAAAACTGGAAATACTGCACACACAAAACCCATTCATAACAGTGACATCAAGGAGGCAGAGGCAGGGCTCAGTTGTGGCATGAGGAAGTTATTATAAAAATCAGTCACTGTTGACATACGCAGTGCCATTAAATCACATTTGCAGCCATGTGCTGGAAGTAATTCCTATCTGCCAGCTGCTCCCGCCTCTCCTTCTAATATTTTGATATCGGTAAGTATAAAAACAGCTCTCTTGATTCAGTACCCTTTCCATTTCTGATATGGCTATCATTTAGGTTGAAGAAAGCACCTTTGTTTGAGAAAGAAGCCATTTACTCAAAAGACCGACTTCAATTCTTTTGTATTAAGAACTGACAGAACTTTCCTTTACATGTAAATGCTCTAGATAAAACAAATTCATTATTCTAGAGTTCCACTATTACTAATGAAGCAACAATCTTCTTGATAATTCACAATCCCCATGTTTAAAGGATTAAAGACAATTTTGACATGAAAATAACAAGTTTTGTACAAATGAGTTTGATTTTATTTGTTCTGATTCTACTAGCTTTTGTTCAGCCTGGTGATCTATGATTATAATTATTATAATTATAAAATATTTCAGGTAATAAAGTATTTCCAGGAACTCAATTTTGAGAATTACAGATCTAGTTTTTGTTCAAATATTTCTAAAGCTTTTGTGAGGGTAGAGCCTGTTCTCATCACCAGAAATCCTCATATATTACATACAGAACCAGAAACTGTTTAATACTATTTTGACCTAGAATAACACAGAACAATCCTACTGTTCGTCTATGACATTCAATCAAATATTTGAAGAAAACTCTCCTTTAGACTTATTTTCTCCAAAGTAACTACACCAGTTCTTCCATCCTCACCCCACACAGGCCTCTTGTCACTCTGGCTTTCTGAGCGAATGTTCTGGAAGTCTGTAACTACATTGGGTCTTCTGACAATGAAAAGAGCATTTCTTGAATACCTCGACTATGCACTGCAGCTGACTTGATGAGGTTTTCAGTCATCATCAAAAAAATGACAAAATAAGTCTACAGCATTTTTTTCATCAATCTAAATGTACTCAAATTACTCTCCTTCACTCCAAGTTTTTGTCCTTCCTTAACACTAGAGTTCATGGTTTAAATGAGGGTGATAGAAGATAGTAGTTATTTTTCCAAAAGTCTTCACACAAGTAAAATAAATGCTCCATATTTCACAATCTCATTTAAAATAATTATCTAGTATTCCAAAATACTTAGACAAAAAAAAAAAGAAGAAAAACTTGATTTGTGCCAGCCATGGTGATGCATGCAGTAATCCAAGGACTTCAGATGCTAGGTATGATAACCACTGGAGGCCAGCATGGAGTACCTAACAAGACTCTGTCTCAAAAAAAAAAAGACCAAAGTTCACTGTATACATCCTCTGTGGCAGGCTACGTAGTTAGTGTGGTAGCTCAGAGATGGTAGAACATGTGCTCAGCATGCATGGGGCTCTGGTTCAATCAGCACCACCCAAAAGATACAAGACATTCGCAATAACTAACCCTACACTAATCACTCCTTCATTCCATTAATTCATAGCAGCAAAGCAAACCCATTGGGCTTTGGGAAATAAAAGCATTTCAAAGTACTATAATACTCATTCTAAGAGTTCTTCATTTCCCTTTTTACTTTTTGAAACTCAGAGCTTCTCACTTGATAGGCAGGCGCTCTACCACTTAAGCCACACCTCCAGCTCCTTTTGGCATTGGTTATTTTCAAGGTAGGGTCTTGCTTTACGCTATGCCAGCCTGGATTAGTCCTCCTAACTTGTCTTCTCCCATATGGCTGGGGAGGACATGTGTGCACCACTGCATCCAACACTGAGTTTCCCCAAGGCTGAGATAACAGAGCCATAGTGCCCAAGTCCTGATCCATCAATCTCCACCTCCCAAGTAGCTAGGACTACAGGCCTGAGTCAAGGTCACCAGACTATTCTACTCTTTGCAAAGACTTGTAACCTACCCAAGACAGAGCACTCACTTACCTGTCCACTGATCTAATCTCTAACAAACATTTCTCAAGGACTCACTAGTGGACAGTGAGGAATCAATGAATATGCTGCTCTGTGCAATCTAAGATTTAAAAAAAAAAAAAAGGCCAGAAAGAACTCATCTGTGTATAGTAAAGAAGCAACTGTATAAAACTAACATTCTTTGCATTTTAGATTTTATATACAAAATGCTTTAAAAGGCACTTAAAATAGGAAAGCTTAGATACAATTTATAATATTAATTATACTAAATAAGGTTAATTCATTTCTGGCTTATGTTAACTAACAAGATTTTCATTTCCATATACATAGAACTCAAATCAAAAGATAATACGTATACTCTGATTAAATTCTGTAGCTATTTATCATAAGTGACACTAGAATATAGGTTTTTTTTAAGTCAAAACATCAAATAATTTTAAACAAAAAGGGCTTAAGAGATCACTTCCACATTGTATACATGAGAATGCTTCAATAATACATGAAACACAAGTTCAAGGGACCGAACTAGAACCCAACACATAACTATAAGCTTAGAATTCTTTATATTTCAAAACTAGATATAGAAGGTATGCTCATATTTTATGAAAGGGCAGAGTGTTATTGAGATAGTCCAGTTATAAAAGCACAATACAAGCCAAGTGTGTGTGGTACTTGCCTCTACTAACCCCAGCACTAGGGAGGCTGAAGCAGGAGTACCAGAAGTTTGAGGCCAATCTGCATTATAAGGAGATCCTGTCTCAAAAAATGAAAGACTATAGTACATAGTACTCATGGAATTACAGGTCACACAACGTAGACAACTCTTCTATTTTTTTATATGCCAACTATAAAACCACAAAAGGAGCCAGGGGCCAGTAGCTCATACCTGTAATCTTAAACTACTATGAAGGCTGAGATTTGAGGATTGTGGTTTGAAGCCAGGCCCACACATAAAGTCTATGAGACTCTTATCTCTAAATAATCAGCAAAAAGCTAGACATGGAGCTGTGGCTCAAGTGGTTGAGGGCCAACCTTGAGTAGAAAAGCTAAGGGACAGTGCCCAGGCCCTGAACTCAAGCTCTAGTACTGGCACCAAAAAAAAAATTGAAAATTAAAAAAAAAAATCACTGAAGGAAAATAACTACAAAACAACTCATACTAAAATTATTAAGGAAACATTCAGTTTTGCTGAACAAATTGTCAATGATTAGAAGAAATGTCACTAGTAAAAGGTTGGTGTAGTGCGAACTCAACACTACTTACTAATATGATATAATCTTACTGAAAGATAATTTGGCATGTTTTAAAGAGCCTAAGACATTCTCACCATGCAAACCACTTATTCCATCCCATAACGACATCTAGAGAATGAGTCTAGTATAGCATTAGGATTTTATAATAAGGATGTCCATCCCACTGTAAAATTGTCAAAGATTAGAAACAACCTAAGGTCCAAAGAGAGCACTAGTAAACTTATATTTTCAAACAATACAGCAGCCACTTTTTTAAAAACCACATTTTCAAAGACATGGGTAGGTACTTATAACAGTAGGTTATTAAAAAAACAAGGTACAAAACTATATGGTCGGTATAATCTTAACTTTGTTGTTACACTTACACACATACACACACACACAAAGCACACTCATACACATGAATAACATAGACAAAAACTGAAAGAAAATACAAAAGAAATATTTAACAGTGTTATCTCTGGGTAGTGAGTAATGCAGACAATTTTTGTTTTTACACTTTTCAGTATTTCCAAATTTTCTACAATATCCATGTGCTAGTTTGGTACTCAAAAACATTACTCTAAAAATTCACTCTGTTGACAATTCAGAAGTTTTTATAGTCTATATTAAGCCAGAAATAAAAACACATAGTACTCAAAAGTATATCTAAATAAATAGATATACTCAAAAGTATAAATAATTGATGTGTAACAGTATAATTTCTACACATATATACGGATAATTTTGAATCTAAAAGATAATTTTATCCCATTCTTGAGTATAGAAAATTGATAAGAAAGGCAAATCTTTAAATAGAATTGGTGCAAGGCATCTAAAGTTGTGCTATTGTCATAACATTGAAGATATAACCACCCTCCAATGAAATACAGATAACCAGTGTCCTGTTAAAATAGGTATAATACACAACATGCATGGTGGCTTAAGTGACTGAGTTACATTGTTTTTTGCCAAAGTGATTAGGATTGATGTATGTTAAAGAAAGAAATACAACACCATACCATTATTTTAGTTGGAAGAGCCGCACCAAAAATCAGGCCAAAAAATAAGACTATCAGAAAATCCAGTGGGTTTTGATGCTGTTGTTAATGATTTCTTGCTAAAAAGTCAAGTAAAAGAGTCAAATTGCTCAGAACACTAAAAAAAAACACAGCAGTGTATGGTCTGCAAAGATTTGAAAATTACTAGCAACACTCTTCAATGTTTCTTCATTTGCAGACTATCAGATATCATTTCTGAAGTAAAGGACTGATCTATGTCTTTTACCATTCTTCAAGCCATATTCTACCAAATACTGTAATGACATGGGGAATGTCACAAAGGCAAACAAGTATAATTTTTAAAGTTAATTATAAAATAATATTGTTTTCTGTGATTAAAAAAATCACATAATATGCAAAATAGAAAATACATCCTAAATATATTTTTACATAGAGCTGAGGCTTACCATTTTAACAAAAATTCTGAAATGGAATTAATTTAAAAAAACAAATTTCATATATACCACAGAGCAATAAGTTTAAATCAGACTATTTTGAGTTGTGTAGCCCTTTATTAGCAACTAAAATAGAAGGTATCTGTTGTACAACATGGGTAGTAATTGTCTATTAACGGGGGTTTATTGTATTCTAATACAGATCATTTATAAATGCAATTCTTTATTAAAAAGCTTCCACCCTTATTTTGTTTGTTTGTGTACAATTTGCAAAACTATTTGAAAGCGGAATATATGTGCACAAGTCTGCAAAGAGTGCAAATTTAGGATATGGTAAATGCTTTACAAGTCACTTCCAAAAAACTGCCAGAACTTGGCCTTTACATTGTTATCTCTTTTAATCAAAATATTTTTTGATGCCAGCCTTCATTCCACTGCCCCAAACTATAAAGCATTTATTTAATGAGTTGAAATTAAGAAGGACTACACCTACTAGAAAAGAAGAGAAGAAAGTTCTATTAGTTTGAGGTTTCAGAATCCCCCCAAACCAAAACCAGTGTGTTGGTAAAGGCTGGGCGGGGACCAGGGCAGAACATGAGTATGTGCAGGTGGCATCCCTGAGGATTCAGAGTTTCAGTGGACCGTGAGCGCTCCAGCCGCATAACTCACTGAACTGTCCTGCCAGTTTCTACACTGGCTAGACTGGGCATAATTCAAAAAGGAAAAGCTCATATTCATCCCATTCTTCTGGAGTTCTGTGATAGCCTAGAAAAAGAAAAACCTGGTTATGAAAAACATCATATAAAAACTGAACATGATGGTGGTCTGAATGCCTATGTCACAACTGAAGCCTAGATTTCTTTCACCCTTTATTTCTTAAATGTTTCCTGTTGTCTATTAAACAGAAAAAATGAGAACTCATCTGATCCTCACAGACTCTCTTCTAAACTTGCTTCAAAATTAAACATCAGACATCATTCATTCTACCTTTTACTCTAATTTTCAAAAAGAAAAAAAATCATAGTATCTATCTTCTAAACCAAACCTTGGATACTTCTGCATTAGTGTACTGGAGTCTTTCTCTAACTTTGACTAAATTTGAACTGTGCATAAAATTAAGTTTCAGATCTAGAAGACATGCTAGGATTTCTTTTTTCTTACTGATGGACTGGTAGTGTATTTAATGAAACCTTTCATTTGGTTCAATTCAGACTTTAGGTAATCAATACCACTCATTCTAGCTCAAGCCTCAGGGAATTAACAGGATACTAAACTACAGAAGCTCCACCTTGCAGAGTATTTCTCTGCCTTTCTAAGTAAATCAGTCACTGTTACTTCTTGAGTATATATATTCTCTCTTTTTTTCTTACAGAGTGTTGTGTTTTGTTTTAGAAAATCCAGTGTTTACTTACTAGAAGGAAAATCAATGTTTACCTCTTTCAAAATCCAACAAAACTTCTGTCATTACTCTTTAAATGAAATTAGAATTACCATTTTAGTTTTTAAGAGAAAAACTGACATGTCACCTTTCCTGCATTATTAAATTATAAACATCTAAAATTCATGAGCGGGAGTTTGCACTTATTTTAAATTAAAGTCTGTAACACACACCAAAAAATCTGACAAATCAATCTCGTGAAAGATCACCTAGGCTTATATTTATAAAGAACATATATTTATAAAGAACATACTGGAACTAAGTAAAGAGAAAATATGACTATTCTAAGTAACCTTCTGTAATTAGCAGAAAATACAGACCTGTATTCCAAGGGTCGATTTAGTCATACACTAAAAACACTGGCCATCTACAATTGTGTTAAAGGTACCAGGAAGAAAATGGACTATGCAAAAATAAAGCAATGACAGTAATGAGGCACAATGCTTAAGAAGGTATTTTAAAATATGACAGTATTAAACACTGTAAGTCACAATTTCCAAGGATACTCACATTTAATAATACCCCAATGGGATGTCTTCCACATATAGTATTATGGTATTTCTTCAAGTAATTGCTAAAAGACACAGGATCTAATTGTTCTATAATACTCATACCCTAAAAAGGGAAGAAAAAGAAAAAAAACACAATTTATTATTCCTTAATTATATTTTAAAACCTAGAGCTAAACATAATTAAATAGACAGAAAGGAAATACATTAAATTTTGTGAGATAGCAAACTCATTCATAAAAGAAAATCCCATTATAGTTAACTCAACTGACAGAAACCCTTTCAATTTCAGTTCATTTTCTCTAAACTCCAGAAACGTTTCTACACCATCTTTAATAGTCATAATTTAGCTCACAATCTTCACATATTTCACAACATATTTTCCTTACATTAAGAACATTTACAAAAAATAAGCATGCTGTAAAATTTTTCATACGAAACCTACAATTTGATTTCACATATGGCTCATTTCTCCCTTTGTGGTTTTCCTGCAACCGGTGTGAAAAATCAAAAGTCCACCAAATGTAACTAATTCAACAACATATACTTAGATATCACTATCAGCCATTACCTAGGTACCTGATTTAAAAGAAAACAGCAGAATCTAAGAAAATAGCTAAAATATTTTAATTAATTTAAAATTGATTGGGGTTTAGATTTTTCTTTTTACATTTTAAAATGCTTTACTTAGACTGATGTTAAATCTGTACTCCCTGAAAACATTCAAATAATGTATAATTCATAATCCAGGGTAACTTTTGTTCACTGAGTAAAGCAAAAAAATAACTAATTCTAACTAATTTGTCGCCAATTACCTTTCATTATTTTCTCATTCAGGTCAAACATTTTATATCTGTATACATCTAGATTACTACCCTCTGGCATGGTATAAAAGTGCAGAGAATAGTCAGAAGAAAACTATAAGTCATAAATCATCTGGAAAGTACAGTAATAAGTAAATAACAAATTTTGTAGCTAGGGGCTTCAAAATGTAATTGTATTAATAAGCTTTTTCACAATATTCATAACTTTCACAAATATCAATTTTACAAATATACCTAAAGCATAGGCTTGTGCATTTATAATCAACTCTGCATTGTTTATACAAAATCAGGCAGTTTTAAATCTATCCACACTAGTTTTTAATGCTAAGTCAGTTTCCCCTAACAACCAAGAGCCCTCCAGGTCAACAATAATATATGGTGCAAACTCAGAGAAATATAAACTGAAAAGTTAAACCTAAGAGGAGCATTAAATTCTGGTGAAAAGTAAATCCTATGGTGTGCTACTAAATTAACAAGCAGTAATACTGAAATGGAGTAAGAAAACTCTACAAAACATGGAGAATGAAGAGTGTGTCTCCCCTAGAGATGAAAAATGGACATAAAAACACTCTAACTCCAGGACATTGCCCATTAACTGGTTCATTAGAGTGTAAAGGAGCTATAATAGTTAATTCTTTTCATTAATACCCACATGTAGATACAGCTCCTGAATGAAATCTAGAACAGCTTTACCTTGAAAAGAATTCACTAACAAAAGCTATGTGAAATTGGAGGTGCATATATTTTAATGTTAAACTCTCCAAGCACATTTGGAATAAGCTTCATATTTAATCTGATTTGGTATCAAAGAGAAAAAAACTGATAACTGTATTTATAGAAGGCAAGGAATTCCAAGTAACAGTCAAGAAACCCTTATCCTGAAAGATTTAGAATCATAAAAATAGAGAAGACTCAAAGAGTTCAAAATGAAGATAAGTGAATTAAATTATAACAGGGAAAAAATTTT
Source organism: Perognathus longimembris pacificus (assembly GCF_023159225.1). Lineage (NCBI taxonomy): Eukaryota > Metazoa > Chordata > Mammalia > Rodentia > Heteromyidae > Perognathus > Perognathus longimembris. The sequence continues at coordinate 57,288,963 of NC_063168.1, read as the reverse complement.
AAGTAAAACAACTGAAGTTAAAGGATTCAATGTGTTAAAATTTTAATAATTTTAAAGTATGTTACATAACTACTAGAGCAACACTCAATTGGATTACACTCAAATCTACAAATATGATTTAATGGTATGCCTTCTTATGTAGGAGAAATAGAGGGATTTGGGCTTTTCTTACAAGTGAACCTCTCCTAGAATTCACTAAGTGTGGAACAAAAGTAATGATGATACAATTGTAAATTTGGGAGACCCACCAACTAATATATGGAATGCTGACAAATACATGTTTACATACATTTATCTTTGATGGTAACAACGGTAAAATGACTACTAAAATTCTAAGCAAATGGAACAAGTTCAATCTGATGCCAAAACTCCAAGAAGATGAAATACATGAATCCTAGACATGCTGGAAGGCATAGTCAGTGGGTGTAATGCCCAGGGCCTGGCAGAATAAAAATTTGACTGTTTCTCTATACAATAAGCTGGATTATTGTCCATCATCTCTAGGTGGGAAGGCAAACATTATAAATATCAAAGCCTATCCATTAAGAATATGGAATTATTTGGTGATTTAGCTTTTTTTTTTTTTTTTTTTTTGCCAGGCCTGGGCCTCGGACTCAGGGCCTGCGCACTGTCCCTGGCTTCTTTTTGCTCAAGGCTAGCACTCTGCTACTTCAGCCACAGCGCCACTTCTGGCCGTTTTCTATATATGTGGTGCTGGGGAATTGAACCCAGGGCTTCATGTATATGAGGCAAGCACTCTTGCCACTAGGCCATATCCCCAGCCTGATTTAGCAATTTTTAAGAAGAAATATGAAGAATGAATACCAACTCCCTAATTTTGAGAGTACAAAGAGTTATGTACCATTTTGTTAAGTCTCCAAATAATGGGTGAAAACTTGTGATGTCAAGTCTCAATCACGTGTCAGTCCTAAACTCAATAAGCATATTAACTAAGAGAACTGAAAATTCAGGACTGATTAAAAAAAATTTGTTTGCATTTAAAAATGAGCTTACAGGAAGTGGTGCTGAGGCTCAAGAGGTAGAGCGCTGCCCTTGAGCTGAAGAGCTCAAGGCCGGTGCTCAGGCCCAGAGTTCAAGCCCCACGACCACAAAATAATAATAATAATAATAATAATAATAATAATATATAATAATAAGCAGCTTACAGTTGAGTACTGGTGGCTCATGAGCACTGGTGGCTCACACCTATAATCATAGCTACTCAGGAGGATCAGATCTGAGGATCACAATTTGAAGTCAGTCCAGGCAGGAAAAGTCCATAAAATTCTTATCTCCAATTAACCACCAAATAGCCAGAGGTAGAACTGTGGCTAAGTCACAGAGCACTAGCTAGCCTTGAGCACAAAAGCTGAGAGACAGTACGTACCCAGACCCTGAATTCAAGTCCTAAGACCCATACAAAAAAAAGAAAAAAAAAAAAAAAAGGCGAAACATCACACAGGGCCAGGAGCAGTGGCTCACACCTGTAATCACAGCTACTTGGGATGTATAGATCTGGTGGATCTAGTTCAAGGCCAGTTTCAACAAAAAGGTATCATGACTCCATCTCTATCAATAAGGCAGGCATGTTAGAAGTCTGTACCTACAGCTATGTGAAAGGCGGTGAATAGGAAGATTGCAATCCGAGGTCAGTCCTAGGTAGAGAAGTGAGACCCTATCTAAAAAAAGACCAAAGTAAAACAGGTCTGGAGGAACATGGGCCAAATGGTAAAGCGCCACCTAGCAAACATGTCTTGAGTTCTATGTCAGTATTGAAAACAAAAACAAAAACAGGTAAGTAAATAAATCTCTTCCTAAAGTAATAGAAATGAATAGCTCCTTGAAGTAACAAAATCAAAAGAAAAGCAATCATTTTTTGTTTTGTTTTTGGGCAGGTCCTAGGGCTTAAACTCTGGGCCTGGGCACTGTCCCTGAGCTTTTGTGCTCAAGGCTTGTACTCAATCACTTGAGCCACAGCTCCACTTTCACCTTTTCTTGTGGAGATAAGGGTCTCATAGACTGTCCTGCCTAGGCTGGCTTTGAACTGCGATCCTTAGCTCTCCGCCTCCTGCATAGCTAAGATTACAGGTGTGAGCCTCTGGCACTCAGCTAAGAAACTTTTTTTTAAAACACTTAAGCAACAAGAACAAGAATTATGTCTTTTAATAATGACCACTTAATCAAAATACTGTCAAATCCTTAGAACTATAAAGTAAGGATTATATTTATGTGGGGAAGGACACAAGTTCAGAGAAATAAAGTATTTTTTGTTTCTTGAAAGATAAAACCTTAACAGTGAAAATAATTCTATGCAAAAAAACCCCACCCTAAAGATAATTCTAGGTAGCAATGCACTAGTAATTGCTGCCATAAAGATAAAAGAGGTGCGCTTTAAGTAAAAAAAGGGATGATATGACAAATAAGTGACCAAAAATTCAGACAAGCTGGGAGCCAGTGGTTCACATCTGTAATCCCAGCTTCTCAGGAGGCTAAGATCTAAGGGTTGAAGTTTGAAGTCATCCCAGGCAGTTAAGTCCCTGAGACTCTTATCTTCAGTTAACCACCAGAAAACGAGAAGTGGAGCTGTAGCTCAACATGGTGGAGCATTAGCCTTGAGCAAAAGAGCTCAAGGACAGTGCCCAGGACCTGAGTTCAACCCACCCCCCCCTGAAAAAAAAATTCCAACAAGTTATACCTGAACACTTGCAATAATCTTTTCTCCCTGTTCAATATTAATTGCATTTTCCATAACCCATTCGAAGCTAGAACTTTACCACTTGAGCCATAGCTCCACTTTTGACTTTTTGCTGGTTAACTGGAGAGAAGAGTCTCTCAGTTTTTTTTCTAGACAGGCTAGCCTGGAATCAAGATTCTCAGCTCCCAGCCTTCTAAAAAGCTAATAAGATTGTAGGGGTGAGCCACCAGCACCCACCTAATATGTGGCCATTTTCATAATAAATAGATATAAGTATGTCTCATATTTCAGTGAACCTAAAATTCACAAAAATCAATGTCTTAAAACATATTTGCTTTACCAAGGAAAAAAAAAAGATCCACAACTAATAAAATTACAAGACTTTCCATACTATAATATACAGAATTTCCCAACTACATTTGGAAGATGCATTAATCTTGTGTGTGTTTGCATAAGTAGCTTTCCAAGACATCCAAATGTTATATACACACATTTTAATAGGAACAACTATTTTCATTTCTTTTAGAAACTTAAAAGCGACTCATTTTCTAGCAACTTATTATTACAGTTAGCATTATTTTTGAGATAAAAAGGAACAAAAACACTAATTTTTAACAGATATAATGTAAGCCTCCATAATTAAAGATAACATTTTCTTTATTAAATTTTAAACACTCTTTACCCAAATGCATGACAACAGCAGTGTTTTCAATTTTAGATTTTTTAAGACTTTTGCAAAATTTACATATACATAGTGAGGTATCTTGGAGATGAAACCCTTAAACATGAAATTCATTTATATTTCTAATACAGGCAGACCGAGAGTAATTTAAAACAATACTGTGTTTTTATCACCTGCAAACATAAAATTTTCATTTATGCCATCATATCACCCATCAAAAAAGTTATGGATTTTGAAGTAGTTCAGATCTTGGAGTTTGGGGATTAAAAATTCTCAACTGGTATTATACAACATGTAATCACTAACATTTCCATAATATTTATACAGAGAACCATCCAGCTGTATTTTCTCTCAAAGTATTACATATATAGGAATTAAGATGTTGGTTCTCAAATGAACTAACTTGCTATGTAAAATGAACTCTTAGAAAAGGACTATGAACTTAAAGGGTAAGGTGCAGGGAATATGATAAGGGGGGAAAAATAGATTATAATACAGTGTAAGCATGTGAAGAGGTTAATAATGAAATTCTCATTTGTATTAGGCAATTAATATGTATATATTAAAAGACAAACAACACACAAAAGTATATTTACAGTCTGATTACATAAATCAAGACATTATATAGGAATCTGCCTACTAGGTCATTCAGATGAAAGCTAGCCCTTTATTATTTAGCAGTATGCTAATAAGAACAGACCATACAACCAGGTACTGGTGGCTCATGCCTGTGATCCTAGCTATTCAGTAGGCTGAGATGTGAGGATCATGGTTCAAAGCCATCCCAGGTAACAAAATTCATGAGACTCTTAGCTCAAATTAACCACCAGAAAACCAGAAGCAGAGCTGTGGTTCAAAGTGGTAGAGCACTAGCCCTGAGCAAAAAAATTCAGGAACAGTGCCCAGGTCCTAAGTTCAAGCCCCAAGATGTACCACCACCCCCCCCCCCAAAAAAAAGAATAGAACATACTAATAAGTCACTTCGAATTCTATGTATGAATGTATTTCAATAAGTGGACTACAAAAATTGATTAACTTATGACATCAAATACTAAATCCAATAACATTTACTCTGAAATCATATTCTAGGCTATTTATTTAAAATAAGTTCTGGTAATGTTTGTATCTAAAGTAAACTAGGTATAGATTTAGAAGTCAATCTGAGCTTACTGGTCTACTGTTTGCTTTTTGTAAACTAAGCAGAAAAGGCAACAATATCAGGAGACACTGTAACTTATGACCATTGGTAAATGTTTTGTTTTGCTTTCACATAGGAAACCATGGTAAACCCATGTTGCAAGCACATTGCCACTGACCTATAACCCAGCCCTGAACAACCCTATTTTGAAAGTATTCTGATTTCCCTCTTAATGGAAGAGTTGAGGATTGCCACCATGGACAATCTCATCTCATGATATGGCAACTTAATTTCCATCACCATATTGAGACTTCCCAAACTGTATCTCTAGTCCTGCACTCTTCTGTGAGTTCTGCTGACTTATTCTATTCATTTCTTCACTTCTTCATCAACACCACCCCAGTTCCAGGTACCACTTCTTCTATACAATATTGCCAATGGTCACATTGTTGCTACTTTTGATCCTCCCTAGTCTATTTTCCTCACAAACATCAGAGTGACCTTTAAAACCATGTAAATTACATAACTTCATTTTTTACTGTCCTTACATAAATTCTTCGACCAGGCTGATCTAGAGTCTTTAGTTTCATTGTTCACATCCACCATCCATTTAGTCATCTTTCATTCAACTAATTCTGAGGGAGGGAGAAAGGAGAGAAAGATATATCTACTGTCAAACACTAACAATCCAAACAAAAGAGAACAAAATCTGTTCTCATGAAGCTTAATATCTAACAGGGGAGACAGTCATCAAGAAAATAACAAGTAGTAAGTCATATAGTAAACAGTACTGAGAAGAATAATAAAAGGTGAGTATGGTGAAGACTATGCTTCATCTCAGTACTGTAATGGGAAGTTATGTACATTTTTGGTTGTCCCAATAATTAGGAGATACTACAGGGATTTGGTTGGATTCTAGGGATGCTGATATAACATCCATACACAGCGAACATTTTCAAACACTAAAGCTCTGACATGTCAATTGAGGGAAAACACCTGCTCCATACTTACACTTCAATTCCATCTTACTACCAAGAGGAAAAGGTTTTCATTGGTTTTAATACAGACTTCCCAGGAATAGAATTAGCATGTAAAGTAGGAAAGATTGTACTTTGTTTTATTTACAAGAGTACTAAGAATTACTCACCATTTTGGAAAGTCAGTTCATCCCTCATTATCACATACTAATTGGAGAAACAAATAAAACATACCTGTAGGAGTCTTTATTGACAGCTGCTTCATTAACAATACTATATCCAAGCATCTAATAACCACTCTCTTGTGCTTGGACTTTTAAATCCTTTCCCACCTCTGGTACTGGTGCTTGTACTCAGGGTTTGGGCACTGTCCAGTGGTAGGCTAATGCTCTACCACTTGAGCCACAGCTTCACTTCTAGCTTTTTTGTTGATTAACTGGTGATAAGAATTGCATGGATTTTTCTGCCCAGGATGACTTTGAACTGCAATCTTCAGATCTCAGCCTTCTGAATAAGCTAGGATTATAGGCATGGGCTACAGGCAGCAGGCTGAACTTGCTTTTCATTTCATTTTTATATTACAGTTGGGTATTCACATTTTTAAATTATGTATACCGGAAGATTATTTATACTAATTTACTCTTTTAAAATATTTATTGGGCACATACGCTCTAATCACTGTTGTAGGTCCTTTGGATACATCTGTGAACAAAACCAATACCTTAACCAACAAAAAATGCAATCAGTAAGTAATATATTTTGTTGGTTTTGTTGTTGTTGTTGTTGTTGTTGTTGTGCCAGTCTTGGAGCTTGAACTCAGGGCCTGGGCACTGTCCCTGGGCTTCTTTTTGCTCAAGGCTAACACTCTACCACTTGAGCTACAGCGCCACTTCCGGCTTTTTCTGTTTATGTGGTACTAAGGAATCGAACCCAGGGATTCATGTATGCTAGGCAAGTACTTTACCAGTAAGCCACATTCCCAGACCTATATTTCGTTTTTCAGAAGCAAAATGTAGTGCAAAGTTAGGGAATTCAGGGTAGTCAAAAGGCCCTACTGAGGGCTGGGGATATAGCCTAGTGGCAAGAGTGCCTGCCTCGGATACACGAGGCCCTAGGTTCGATTCCCCAGCACCACATATACAGAAAACGGCCAGAAGCGGCGCTGTGGCTCAAGTGGCAGAGTGCTAGCCTTGAGCGGGAAGAAGCCAGGGACAGTGCTCAGGCCCTGAGTCCAAGGCCCAGGACTGGCCCCAAAAAAACAAAAAAACAAAAAAAAAAAAAAAAAAAAGGCCCTACTGAGAAGAGTAAGTGTTAAGCAGTTGTAAGGCCTGTGAAAAAATTATATGGAAAAAGAACAAAAACCCAAAGCTGGAAACATATATGCCAATATCAAGACAGTGTGTTCACAGAAGAGTGAAAGCAGCATGAAGGCAACATGCTATATTGGTCTTTGTAGGTCATTATGGTAGACATTGGCTTTTACAAATAAGGTAACACTATAAGGGGTTGGGACAGAAGAAAGATACAATCTGATTTGAACTTTAAAAAGAACGCTTTGGTTCCTATTTTAAATTACTTTTAGACTAAAGAAAACCAGTCAGGAAACTGCAAACTAGCAAATGAATTGGGACAACTTGTAGTTTAAGATGTTTTTTTGGGCAAGAGAAAATCAGGAGTTGGGATCAATGACATGGTTCATTTTAACTATTAATAAGACCCCAGTGGAAATACCAAATTAGTAGTTGCTAAGTATGGAATTTACAACAGTGGTCCTTGGAAGGAGTTATTCTTACCTTTTAGGTGCAAATGCTATTGTATTTTTTTCCATAAAATGCAGCACAAACTCCCTAAAAACCACCTCCAAGAAGACTTGCATTTACTCTGAAAATAAATCCTGAGGTATTTTTGAAGATTACTTTCTATTTAGTTAGTTTAGCAGAGACAATTTTAATGAGAGGGAAAGATTTAAATGTAATCTAGTAGTGATACTATCTACTTTACATATACCAGTCATTCTTCCTATACTCTTCTGTATGGATGCTAGGGCTTGGCACCAGGATCTTCACATAAACTATCACTGAACTACTCTCCCAAACACCTGTATTCCTTCCTAGGAGAATAGGAGAAAGTGATGCGGGAATGAGAATCATATGAGACTTCATCTCTCCAAGACTTCAAATTAGTAACATCACTGGGAATTCTGAAGGGATTCTCGATTTCCATCTTGCTGTTTAGGACACAATGGTAGATATGGACAAACATTTAAAAATCATTGGTACCAAGCTCAGTGAGACAAATGGCATATGTTTTCTCTCATTTGAGGAAGCTAGACCTAAAATACACCAGGAAATGATAAATTTTACAAGACTCGACATTCACACACAGTGAAACCAAAGGAAGATACTCTTAAGGGAGGGACACGAGGACACCAGGCCTATGTGCCTCTGACCATATAAGGTATTATAGATCAAAATGAAAAAAGAAATCATTGGTATATAAAGGGTATATGGAAAGGATATTAATGCCCTGAAAGTGTCCTGAAAGAGTACATGATATAAAAAGAAAAGGTGAAATGCCTTCTTCCTCAGCTGTGCTTCCTACATTTTCTCATCATCAAACCAGTCAATACCCAAATATTGTTCCTTTCTAATCAGCCAAACTAGTAGAAGGACAATTCTATCGTTTCTTCATTCCAATTTAGCTTCTCTCCTTATTTTCTCAAACTACTCATATTCTTAACATAATTCACCATACTACTTGACTGTACCTCTCTCTCTTAGTTAAAGCTTTCTCCTCCTGGGATATCACTTATTCTGGACTTTTCCTAGGCAGAATTGTTTTACTGGTTCTTCTTAATCTTTTCACCCACTTAATGTTTTGTTCCTCTCACTCAATTCCTCTTTTCTTCATGCATCATATACTCTCTGGACACCAGCACAAATATCCTTCCTATCTACCTTCCATACACCAATGATTTTTAAGTGTTGGTCTCCATTCAGACCCATTTTTGTGTTTTAAACCAGCAATAACCCCTTAAATATGTAATTTGGGCCATACAAGTCACTTTAATTTTTCTAATATCCACATTAAAAACAAAATGAGGGCTGGGAATATGGCCTAGTGGCAAGAGTGCTTGCCTCCTATACATGAAGCTCTCGGGTCGATTCCCCAGCACCACATATATGGAAAACGGCCAGAAGGGATGCTGTGGCTCAGGTGGCAGAGTGCTAGCCTTGAGAGGGAAGAAGCCAGGGATGGTGCTCAGGCCCTGAGTCCAAGGCCCAGGACTGGCAAAAAAAAAAAAGAAAAAAGAAAAAAGAAATATACTGGTATAATATTTAAAAAAACAAAATGAAAAAAGTGAAATTAACTTTAAAATATTTATCTACTACAAACCATTATACCATAGTCATGATAAAAATCACTCGAGAATTTTTTTTCTTTTCTTTTCTAAGTATTTGAAATCTAGTGGTGGGTTTTACACTTACAGCATATCTCAAATCAGAGCCTGGGCACTGTCCCTGAGCCCCTTTGTGCTGAAGGCTAGTGCTCTGCCACTTGAGCTACAGCTACCAGTTTTTGAGCGGTTTTTGAGTCTCAAGGGGGCTTTCCTGCCTGTGCTGGCTTCAAACTGAGATCCTCAGATCTCAGCTTCCTAGGTAGCTAGGATTACAGGTGTGAGCCACTGGCACCCAGCTACATTATCAACATTTAAAGTGATCAAAAACTATATGTGACTAGTGGCTATAGTTGAATTTCTAAACATAGCACAAAAGCATGTTTGAATTGAATTCATCTCTCTTCTTACACATGGTTTCTACTATGTAAGTACATGACAATATTTATGTAAGTATGGAATGCAGAAACTATCCAATACCCTACCATTTCCTTAATATGGTAAATGTATCTAATCAGTTACTAAAGTTCCTTTCATTCTACCTTCTAATATATCTCTTAGATCTCTATGTTGTAATGGCCTCTTCATAAGTCTGTTAACCACAGGACTTATGTTCAATTAAGTCAAGAGACCATGTTTTCTCTTCTTAGTAATCTTCAGTACCTCACATGGTACCTTGTACAGTAGGCAACCATTAAGCATTTGCTGTATGAAGAAAATAAATGATAACTGAACGAAGTAAAGTTTTCTGAGGCAATTGGAAACTAAATCAGAGAGAAAAAACTATCACTAGGCATCAAAATGTGTTAATCAATTAAAATAATAGTACCATAAAGCCAATAAATTAAAGAAATTAATCTACAGGTATTAAGACAGTCATTGAATTTAAAATAACAATGGACATAAATTGAAATATGATTAAATGTCTTCAAGTAGGTAATTTGCAGGCACTGTTACAATACTTTATAATATATCTATCATAGAATTTAAAAATATTTTACAGATCATTTGGACCAAGTGTCTCTCCTTACAATGAAGAACTGAAAACAGAGAGCTAAAATGATCTGTCAGAGGTAAGAGAACAAATTAGTGACAATCTTGTTATACTGAATATGTTTTTAAGTAGAACAGGAAACTTGCAAGACTTTTTAAAAACTAAAAACACTCTGTACATAATGACAATAAAATTAAATTAAAAATAACTAGGGTCTGGGGATATAGCCTAGTGGCAAGAGTGCCTGCCTCGGATACACGAGGCCCTAGGTTCGATTCCCCAGCACCACATATACAGAAAACGGCCAGAAGCGGCGCTGTGGCTCAAGTGGCAGAGTGCTAGCCTTGAGCAGGAAGAAGCCAGGGACAGTGCTCAGGCCCTGAGTCCAAGGCCCAGGACTGGCCAAAAAAAAAAAAAAGAAAAGAAAAAGAAAAAATAACTAGAAACAACTAAAATAACTATCATACTACTTTAAAAAATGATAGTAGAGTCAATGTCTAACTGTACTCCTAGAATAGGTAATAATACAATTATACTTTAAATTTCTGTATTTACAAAAACAAACTATAATTCCATTTAGGCAAAATCAAAATAATCAAAATATAAAATAATAAACTAACAATTTATGGGAAGAACAAAAGACAAGTGAAAAAGCATGTTCTGTATTTATAAAAGTAATTCCATTTCCTTATTTTAATTTTCTCTTTTAGTTTTTTTTAAATTTCTGTAGCTATCATAGTAGATATAGACTATAGGCAACAGAAACTTAAAGTTCAAGTCGTAATAGGCTTTAGATCAATAATAAATGAAAATTCAAAACAAGAACTTAGTTCAATATATAGTAACCTAATTTATGAGAGATTTTACAGAAACACACCAAGGCTCAAATTTATTCTGGCTAAAAGTATTAATTTCACTAAACTTAAGTTTATTTTGAGAAGTTCTAAAAACTGTAAATAGAGGAAGTCCAATATGATTCCAAACAAAACAGTCTTGTAATTAAAAAATTAAAATAGCCAGGCACCGGTGGCTCACACCTATAATCCTAGCTACTCAGAAGACTGAGATCTGAGGATCCCAGTTCAAAGCCAGCCCAGGAAGGAAAGTGTGAGACTCCAATTAATCTCCAATTAACCATCAGAAAACTGGAAATGGCACTGTGGTTCAAGTGGTAGAACATTAGCCTTGAGCTCAGACCCAAGTTCAAGCCCCATGACCAACAGACAGACAGACAGACACACACACACATACACACACACAAATTAAAATAGCAAAATAAAGTGCTTATAAAAAAACTGCCTTAGTTTAGCAACTAATTTTGTGTATACTGGAATTCCTTTACCCTATCATCAATAAACCTAGAATGTCAGTATTTCCAGAAGGAAAAAAATGTAATAATGGAAAAAACAAGAACTTCAATCAAATATTTGAGATTTTAGGTTATTTACTTTCTTATCTCCATGTTTTATTATATGCTATAGGGTACAGGTTTTATCAACTAATTCACAAAATCTTCACCATCACTCAAGAACAAGAACAGTTTTCCCTATAACAAACTAAACTTAAAAAATAATACTAAGTTACTAAAGTGCAAGAAACGACAACCCATTTAAAAATCACTGGAAACTCAGAGATTGTCTGCTATGCTTATTACAGCTTAGCAACAAATACTAAGAGTAATATCTTAGTATTACTAAGATGCTTCTCCAAAAAATTAATAAAATACACATCCATAAAATTTTTATTAAATATTCTCAAAATTATGATGAAGCAATCATGTACCAGTAGAAAAATAATTATTATTATAGACAATAATAATATGAGGACAACTTGGCACTTGTTTTTCTGCTTGTTTGGTTGGTTCTTTTGAAACAGTGTCACCCAGGCTGGCCTCAAACTTTCAATCCTCCTGCCTCAGCCACCCAGTACTGTGGTGATAGTCCAGTACCACCATGTCAATAAAACACTGAATTTGTACTTTTAATTAGAGATAAGGGAAAGAGTTGTTAGTCCACTGTATATTTAACATGTCTTGAATCACTAATCTAAAATTAAAGCAATTGTCTTAAAGCATTAAAACCCCACACCTGAAAGACTTACCATTTTATCTAGATGTTCAATGGATCTATAAATCTCCCCCTGGGATTCATCATAGTAACTGTAACGGAACCTTTGACCTTGAAACAAATATCATGTACAAAATAAAATAGGGAAAAATTAGAAGCTAAAAAGAAAGCAAGCGCTTACCAAATAACTTCAATTGTCATGAAAGGCAAAGCCTCTGAGAGCCATTCCCAAGAGTCCTCAACATAAAAGTAATAGGCATATTTGGGAAGGTAATAAAGAAATGATATATCACCAGTGTTTCATGATGTTAAAGCTACTTCATACTGTAGGAACCTGAAAGTCACCAGCAATACAAGGTTAAGGAAGCAAACAGCTTAAAAGTTAGAAGCATAGTTAAATACTGCATCAGTTTACAATAAAGGTAAATCCAAAGAAAATGAAGAAAATTTAAGAAAACTATCTCAGTAAAAGAAATCAATGAAAGTTTTGTTTCTGCTATAGGAATGTAAAAATTTGATCTTGATTACAGGAAAAAAGTGTAGTCAGCAAAACTTGTGGCTTATTACCTCAATTTTTAAAAAGATCTCATTTTTGCACTATTTGGAAAAGGTTCAATATGAGTGCCCTATGGATGTGAACAAGACATACAAAAGGTAGAATACAATAGTCCTACATGCATATAAAATCTCAGTAAGACCACAAGGCCAAAATATGAAATGTTTAGCTGTTCTGCAAAGAACAGATGTCAAGATGAAAGCAGTTTAAAAAAGAAAGAAAATTTCAAAATATACTTTTTTCCTGTGTAGTCATATGAAATTAAAAAGTTAATATTCCTAATTATGGATTACTTAACTAAATGTGATATATTTCAGATACACCTACATCTACCTGTCAGCAAGACCTTACTCCATTATTTTTATGCTGCCTCATTTTTAAAGACTCACCAAAAGCATTTCTAATGGTACTAGAGGCATTGGCTCATGTACATACACCATATATATGTCTTAGGCTTTGTATTTAAATCACTATTAATATATCTAATTATTGTCTTCATAGTTGAGAAGATGAGTTTTTTTGGTAGGATTATTACAGCCTTTCAACTTTTATATGTCTTACTAAAAATACTACCACACAAATAAAGGTTATAAGCACAATTATAAACCCTCATTGGTGTCTTTGGTTTTTAAATCCACATTTCATACAATTTCATACAATTTAACTTTGTTGATGTAATCATCTTTAGCATTTACCTTTCTAAAATATATCATGTTTCCTCGATTTTCACATTTTAACGTTCCATACACACACACATTTATATATATGCAATGCAGCACCTATTAATTTTCCCCAAACATTATTATATAACCTGTAACAATACAGTAATATCTACTGTATAAATGTGACAGTATTGGTTACTACATGCTGCCATAGACATGAGATCTACTACAGACTCTGTACTAAAAGAATGGGGAGAAGGAGGCAGTGCTAGGGTTTGAATTCAGGGTCACATGCTTGGTAGGCAAGTGAGAGACATCCTCAGCCCATTTTCTTAATAGCCATTTTTCAAATAGGGTATTGCTGTTTGGGCCTGGGTCAGCCTGGGCTTCTAAGTTCCTACATATGTTTCCTACATAGCTTGTGTGACCATGCCAAGCTCTTTGCTGTTGAAATGGGATCTCACTAACTTTTTGCCCAGACTGACCTCATAACTGCAATCTTCTCTACCTCTGCCTCCCAGGGACTATAGGTTTGAGCCAATGCACCCAGCCAATCATTCTTAAAAATAATGATAATGTATCAATCAAAATCTCTCTATTAAATATTATATCAGATCTTCCCTTCAAAATTTAAAGCTAATAATAGCCTTTATTTTTTCAGATGTATACAAATCTAGTAAGGAGAATTAGCTGACAATGAGAACTATTATCCTATTTTTCCACTTGGCAGGTGATTATCAGGCTACTCAAAGCCAAATCTTAAGTTCTTACTGATTCAGTAATTTACTGACTCATTCGATGGTACTAAGTTTTTAAATTTCAAAATTCTGTTGATAAAGCCAACAACATTTGTGGAAAATGATTAAATAAATAGCTTAAATTAAGAAAATTCTGAATTACTGTCACCAGAATTAATATTCTTGACAGAAATCATGATAATACATTGAATTCTTTGAACCTGAACTACTTCAGGTTCCAGCTAATACACTCTTTCCCCCTGTTCCTGAAAATTGCTCTTTGTTTTGCATAGTGTCAGTAAATCTTGTGACTGGCCATAATTGTTGTCTCTGCAGGTTTATTCTCAGGTCCAAGGAAAAATGCACAGAGTGTGTGAAAGTCCTTTGCTACTCTAGTCTTAACTTCCAAGTTCACAGCTAGTCTCTCAAATGGCAATCTGCCTAACTGTAACTGAAAAATGTAACAATATTTTTAAGTGCTATCTTGTTCTACTGATATGATTTTCTATATAACTTTCATTTAAAAACTACTGAAGGAAAAGTATACAGGATGTTTGAAATGCTTTAAAATGCATTATTGTGTGATCTAAAAAGAATGACAACAAACAAAGGAAGCAAATCTGTGCAATGCTTAATATTTTACTATCTACTTTCTGTTACTCTTTTATAACCACCTCACATTTAGGAGCTGAAAATATAAGCACAAATAAGCACAAATATACAAATAAATACAAACAGGAAGAGCTTATTCACAGGATATATAATTAATACACTGAATAAATAGTTCACATCTACATGTTCATTCTGTCTCAGGATCACTTTTAAAACATATACATACATTTTTTTAATTATGTGAGTAACAAATTCTGGCCAATAAATAGAGAGAGCTATCTAATTTGATATTAAGGAATGCCATCATCTTACTTCAACATGAATGTATGTTTATGTGTGTGCACCTATGTGTACATGCACACACACACATGTGCATGCAAACACACATGTTAATCAACTGCTGCTTGGAATTGTGTTCAAAAGCCATTTTCTACTTTCTTATTATTAAAAACTTAAAGTTTTTCAAGATTTATCACAAAATCACAGCACTAATATACTAATCATAAGTACACATTTAAGTATAGTTCATCTAAAGTAAAATACCATTTCATGTATCTCCTAGGTAAATATACTTTATCACATAAGTTTTCATATTTCTGACTTTCAGGAATGATATGACTCTAACTATTAATAAATACAGTTGCCTCTGTACTTGAAGACCTGGACTTGTGTACTTTTCTAAGAATGAATAAAGCATATCACATAGTAAAAGAAAATTACTTACCTGAAACTTATCCTTTCAGAAGGTACACTGGGAAAATGGATTCTTTGAGCCCCTGTTTCAACTCCAAGTATGAGCTTTCTAGCTTTAAGAGCCACTGACACTGCCCTAGGGGCAGGACAAGCTTTGGAACTCCCCTAGTATGTCAGTAGTTTCTTCAGGTGCCTTCCCTCAGTTCTTTTCAAATTCAAAAGATGAGAGGAAAAATAACCCAAGAAAAAAAAATCCTGTAAAGCAGAAACCTTACTCTTTGAGGGAAGGAGGGTAGCTCATTTGTGAATCCATTCCAGAGCACGCTTTCTGAGAAAAAGAAATACAGGTAAGTAATTTTCCTATCTCCAAAGGTGACTGGTGATTAATGAGTGGATTCACAGAGTGTGGAAAGTAAGCTCCAGGGATGTCTGTTTCACACACAACAATTAACTAATGAAGACAAACAACAATGGATGGGACAAGAACCAATGCTACTTTTTTTAAATACCTCGAAACAAAAGAGAAAAAAGAAAAGAAAATACCTCACATTAAGCTATACACTAGACTACAGAAATAAGCAACCATGGAAACTTGATCTATAAAGCCCCAAAAGACCAAAGAAACAGACTTTCTGAAGTAAGTCCAATAAAAATTGTACTACTATATATTTACTTAATCATTTGGTTAATACATTAAGACATTTTCAAATATTTGAAGTCGCACAAAAATCAGCGAGATATATTATCTTGCATTTCTACAATAAGGTTCTGAATTGGGGACAGCCATAACTGAAATCTCACTGACAGGAAAGTATTCCCAATGAAGTTTAAAATCATTTCTGAAAACCAGATGCTGTCCTTCCATCATGATGAAGGTTTAGTCATAATGTAAGCACTAGACCTTTCTTAATCTGGGAAATCAGAATGTACAAGGATTTGAGAAGATAAGTATAAAGGTATGAATAAGATATATTTTAGGAATAAGCTAACTTGTATTGAGATCAATTTAAATATTTAGAAAATGATCATAGCCTTGTATCCAAAAGACTAACAGAAGAAATACTAAATCATTTGTCAATATATATTACAAAAGAGATCTAAATAATGACATAAACCTCATAAATATTTGGGGTAAGGTCATTTAAGTGGCATGTTTATGTAGAAAATTATGAAGCCTGGACAAATTCAAACCACTAGACACTATGACAAACATTATTCATATTTTAACAAAATAACACAATAGCATTAACAGTAAGTAAGCCAAGTGGAAATGATCTGCAAAATTATCAAAAAAGCAAATCAAAAAGCCGCTTAACCCCACTTTTAAATTGGTTTTTACTGGTGTTTGAACTCAGGGCTTCATGCTTTCAAGGCAGGTATTCTATCACTTGAGCCTCTCTGGCAAACCCTATGAGTTCATTTTAAAAGAATCAACATCTAGCCGGACACCAATGGCTCTAGCTATAATCCTAGCTACTCAAGAGACTGAGACGTGAAGATTGTGGTTCAAGGCCAGCCAGGGCAGGAAAATCCATGAAATTCTTTTCTCCAATTAACCACCAGAAAACCAGAAGTGGTACTGTGGCTCAAAGTGGTAGAGCACTAACCTTGAGTGAAAAATTCAGGAATAGCACCCAAGCCCTGAGTTCAAGCCCCACGACCAAGGGAAGAAAAAAAAAAAAGAATCAACTTCTTTTTTAGGTGCAAGACCAGGACTCAAACTTGGTGCCTGATACTTTTGCTCACTGGCTAGCATTCTACAAACTGAGACATATGTCCAACTCAAAAAGAAACAATTTCTATTAGATCCAATTTCAGTTAGAAATTTGTTCAAAATTAAGACTGTTGGGCATCATTGGCTCATGCCTGTAACCATACTACTCAAAAGGCTGAGATCTGAAGATCCAGGTTTGAAACCAGACCTACCAGGAAAGTCCAAGAGACTTTTATCTCCAATTAACCACAAGAAAGCTGGAGTGGAGCTGTAGCTCAGTGGTAAAGTGCTAGCCTTAAATACAAAAGCTCAGGAACAGTGCACAAGTCCTGAGTTCAAACTCCAGGACTAGCAACAACAACAACAAAAAAAAAAAGTGAAAAATTATGTCAATGAAAGCTATCAATATTATAAAGTTGGAAATAAAGATTTTAGAGACTCAAGAAAACACAAAAACTTAACAGTAAATATGGAGATGACTTAAGAAAATAGAGTAAAAACTATCCATTAAAAAACTAAAATAAGCCCATCATAAAGAATGTAGAACTTGGTTATTAAGCCTATTATGGAAACAACTTACTTAAAACCAGTAAAAACCATTCACTGCAGCAAATATGAATTGAGGTAAGAACATCAGGTTACCTAAAAAACAATGCCCTGCCGTGCTAATGCACTTCCACACATGGAAGAGTGATAAAAGACAGGAATTCAAATTCAGGGCTTGATTTGGGGGAATTCAATCTGAGTGACAGAAAGGAGATAAGAGAATCTAAGTTCCTATCCCTATCTGGCATTCACTCAATAAAAACAAACTTCCACTATTTATATCTAAGTAATTTGTCAAGTATACTATGTTATTTTTTATTTCAAACACCAGCAATTTGAAATTGTGTTTTAAGAGCCCAATTCAATAAACATTTTAAGGTCTCTGGGTACTTAGGAACTGATTTCATCTTGTGAAATTTTTAAGAGTTCAATATTATTATTTTTATATGGTAAAAAAAAAATTCAATCTGGGGGCTGGGGATATGGCCTAGTGGCAAGAGTGCTTGCCTCATATACATGAAGCCCTGGGTTCAATTCCCCAGCACCACATATACAGAAAAATGGCCAGAAGTGGCGCTGTGGCTCAAGTGGCAGAGTGCTAGCCTTGAGCAAAAAAGAAGCCAGGGACAGTGCTCAGGTCCTGAGTCCAAGCCCCCAAACTGGTTTAAAAAAATTTTTTTTTCAATCTGAAGAAGGGCACTGGTGTCTCACACTTGTAATCCCCTAGCTACTTAGGAAGCTGAGATCTGGGGATCATGGTTCAAAACCAGCCTGGGAAGGAAAGTCCCTGATACTATGCCTATCTCCAACTAATCACTAAAAGAAAGCAGGAAGTAGAGCTATGGCTCAAGTGGTAGAGAACACTACAATGAACTCAGGGATAGTACTCAGTCTCTGAGTTCAAGACTCAAGATTAAGACCAATAAATAAATAAATAAATAAAACCTAAATAGTGTCTTCTTAAAAAAGAAAATCTAGGTATGGTTATACCTATAACCCAGAACTAGAGAGGCTGAGGCAGGAGGATCACATATTTAGGGCCAGTCAGGACTAAATAGCAAGACCCTATCTCAAAAATAAATAAAAACTCTAAATATTGCAGTCATGAGAAGCTAATTTGTGTTTTTGCTCCCTGGGGTACTGAGGTTAGAACACAGGCCTCGAGCTTGGTAGGTAGCTCTCTAACAACTGAGCCACACCTTCAGCCCTAGTTTTCATTGGTTATTTTGGCACTGGAGTCTACTTAACTTTTTTGCCCCGGCTGGTCTTCAACCACAGTCCTCCAGCTCTCAGCCTCCTGAGTAACTAGAATTACTGATGTAACTTATCGATGTCTAAGGAGAAGCTAAATTTTTTTACAAAGCAATATAGCATACTTATTCAATTTGGAAAAATAATCAATACTAATGGACCATAAATCTGAGAAATGCAGAATTTCATCACTATCTTGGTCTATAGCTAGCCAATGAGCCATGTAATCTCAATAAGCATGCAAAACAGAAAATGTATCTACTTTCCAGAAATGACCATTACTATTACTATAGTGTCATGGAGGCAAGGACATGATCCTTTTTAGAACAGCATCCATGTCACTAACTCACTGACCTCATACTCCCATCAAATTTCTTAGAAAGAATTAGCACAGTGCTTTCTGAAGGTACAAAGCTAACACTAAACATTACCAGTGATGGTGCCACCACAAACTGAACATGGGAGAGCTTCATTACTTACCACCAAAGGTAAATATAACTTGGAGTTTTCACAGATATCATTATCAACCTTTGGAAATGTCTCTTGTTTTTTACATCTATCATCTTGAAATGTAATCTTAACTATTGAAATCTCAAAATACTTAAGAAGTCAGAAGATAAAATGTTTTTAAAGTTCTGAAATTTCTTTTTTTTCCCCTCTCAACAATTATAGCTATGGACAATGGAGTAGGATTTGTTAGTTTTAGAATTCTTTAGGGAAGAGGTAAAAGGGATAAGTCTGCTGAAATAGCAATGTCAAAGTGTCTATTGATGGGTAAAGGAAAGTCACATTGGGCTTTCAACTTAGAGCAACAGCTCATATTCTAAAGAACTTTATCAGAGAAAATAATTAGTTAAGTCAAGTGGTTCATAAGAGTCTTCAAAATGAAGAAAGATAGGTGCTCGCATTAAAATTCTTAATTTCCAAAACAAAGGAACACACATTACCAACACAATATTAAGTAGTTTTTTCAATAACAATATTCCTTACCATCTACTATCAATTATTACAAAATTTCTAAATTCCCAAGAAAGAAATTCCTTGTCTAACCATCTACTTGGGCCCTCAGAGCTAGCTATTTATATCCATAAAAAATGGCTTCTGCCAAACATAGCAAACTAACTAGACAATTACTAAAGAATTCTAAACTTTTCATAAAGAAGTTCAGCTCGTTTGCACATCTTCAGTCTGGGTTTTCCAACTTAGCACTACTGACAGCAATTATTTGGCTGGAGTGCAGAGAAATTCTTTGTGCATTATAGGATGCTTATCTGCAGCTTCCTTGCACTCTATTCATCTGATATCAGCATCTTCACCACCCCCAAAATCCCATCTCAGTTGTGATGATCAAATAAAAATGTCTTCAAGCATTATCAAATACTCTCACAGAGGAAAGCCATACCTAATGAAAAGAGCCTTTAACCCAAACAAAACCTGTCAATACCTCCATATAAGATAGTTGTCTTAAACTAAGATGTCAACAATAAAAAGGCCATTCAGATAAGGTTGTAAGAAGATCTAACAAAGCCAGATAAATGTCTAATCAAATCTGGCAATCAAAGTATTAAGACAGCCAGGAGACAAAGTGTTAACTGTCACACTGAAGATGTTTTTCTAGTCTTCTAACACTTTTATTTTTAAAAGTATAATACTATGTTTTGGGTTTTCTTTAATAACTGATGAATTAACAGGCATTGGCATCCTTAAAATAGTGAATTAAGTATATCAAAGAAATGATGTAAGAGGAATGGAACTTAGAAATATTCTGGAACAGTAATGGATAGATGAAAGCAATGGCATCCAAAGAATGCAGAAACACAGTTTACTTAAGAGGCATTAGCAATGTCTTTCTTCTTTTATTCACCATGAAGCATCCTTACACTAAAATCATAAAAATCACTTTTCTTACTCTTATATTAATGACCAATGAAGACCACAGCCAACATGGTATCATCTTCAGAATGTATCTCTACACTGATTGTAGTTGTGGGCAAAAAACCACCACCAAAAAAAGCAAGAGAGACTAATTACCAAAAAAAAAAAAAGGAAATCTGAAAAAGGACCTGCAAAGCACACAGTGCTCTTCCACATTCTACAGAACATGGTTTGTCCACCAAAACTAAGTTCAGAAAAGCTATCATACATGCCTACATGGAAATGGGCTAAAAAGTGATCATTCCCTCTGGCAAGTTCCTAAACCAAGAATGCCCTCACAGTGTGAATCCAATTATACCAGTCGCCTTTGGAAACGTGGCCTTAATCCACTTTTATAGTCTGATCCTTTATAAATGACCAAGAGACTTTATTCACTTTTAAACATTGTTGCAAAAAGGCAAGAATTTTTTTTAATTGAAAATCAGAACTTAGAAAAAGATACCTTAAACCACATTTATATAATATCTACCATGATATGTTAAAATCTAGAACTTACCCCAATGGCAGAAATCAGAAGAAACCACAAAGAGATTACTAGGATCCGCTAGATATTTACTGAAGAGTTTTCCGAATTCCTGTTCTTTTGACTCACTCAGAGCTCCAACCAGTACAGGAATAATGGTAAACTCATCCTTATGGCTTAAAGAAAACAGAAAAAATATATATATAAAAAGCCATTTAAAATATTTTAAGAATAAAAATAGTTTTGCAGATGTGCTGGCACTAGAAAGTGGAATATTTATTAGCAGTGGTAATGATAACATATATTATTGCTGTTTAATTCTTAAAGCCTATAAATTAAATGTCAACAGAAGCTAATTTAAAAACGTAAGAAGGAACAGATTACTAAAAGAATTTATTGAACTTACAGAAGTGTACACTACTTTAGGAAACAAGGCTATTTGACTGCCAGGTGTAATAATATTGTCAAACCAAAATAAGCCCATCAATCCATTATCAACTAAAAGCTTCTCAACTACTTACTAAGGCTACAGTCACCTAACCAAATCCTCCAGGAATTTTCAACGAGCTTTAAAACTATTCCTCACCTATTATAAACACTATCATTTGGGCACTTATTCTATAATCCTCCCAAGTAAAACTTACAAAACTTAATGCTAGTTCTCTTAACATTCACAAACGGCACTTTTACATTTATCCTAATGATCAGATACAAGCCAGCCTCGAGATACAACTCAAATTTCACAGACATCCAGAATAAGCAAAGTATTCATCTCTAGCAGTAAAAAGACACCATATCCACCCATAATGTGTGTAGCATATTCACAAATCCCTCTTTTAATCTACAGATTGGAAAATTCATGGAAAGGAACAAGTAGATTAATAAAGAGAAACTATGATGTGCTATGTTTATGTAAAACATTTGTAAAAATTTATTACATTGAAATTTTACTTATATATAAATACAGTATTATTTATAGTCTCAATGATCCTACATTAGAATCTTAGAAATAAATATGAACCACGTTTGACTTGTTCTGAACAGGACTTTTTTTTTTTTAAATCACCACCATAATAACTGCTTTTTAAAATGACAATGTGATACTTAACTGATAAAGGACAAAGTTCATTAACGGATATTTTTAAATACTAAGTTTAAGTGTTCCCCCAAGTAAATATTGGCTAAGCTACTTACAGCTAAATTTAGGGCACCCAAGCACCTCCCCCACAAAAGCCCCCTTACCCTTGTCAATTGCGAAATAAACAGATCATACAGATCTCCAGTCCCTCTGCAATGCAGGGGCTTCTTGGGCAGAATCTGCATCTAGGGAGTAAGAAAAAAAAAGGAAGCTGGCAGAGGAAGCTGCCATGGATATCTCATTCTGTAACTCTTACTAGTTTGCTAAGTAACTGTCAAGAACAAATAGGGACCTCTCATTTACTAAAGGTGATTGTTAATTAAAAGAATTTCAGTTTTTAGGAAAAATTTAAGAAGACTGCCACAAGTTATTCTAACCTGAGAAGCGCCTACAAGTAAAAGTATCAATCATCAAAGAGCCTGCAAGTAATTATGAGATGGTAGAGAAGCAGTTATAATAAAATATAAGGAACAAGGAGAAGCCAGAAAACTGTGGGTCCAAATACTGCCCCTACCACACAAGTAAGTATAGGTAAGACTCAAACATGAGAATTTATTTCCTTATCTGTAAAATGATTTTACTTGCAAATTCTATTTCATAAAATTGTTATGAAGAGAAAAATACTATATAGGAAGATACATTTTTGATGATAGATGACTCACTCTAAAGGAACAACAAATCTACTCTCTAAGACATCCACAGCAGTTATCCTCAATTTGAGCTCATAACCCTATCTCTAAAAGGGAAAAGTCTGGTCCTCTGTATAAACACATGGCTTGAATCAAAGTTTATTCAATCCTCCTTATAATCACCCTTTTAAAAAAATAAATAAAATGTGTTCTCTATGTCTATAAATAATGCATGACTGGGAAAAATACATTTGATTTTGAAACTTTTTAGATTTTAAAATCCAAATTTTAAAGTTTGACTTCAAAAGAAGTACAAAGTTTGTCTCTAGAAAACAATTATAAAATGGAATAAACCTTGAAAAACAACCATTTTTATAACATTAAATCAATCAAATTCTGTTCTTCATGACAAATAATATAACTTCTTGAAAAGAACAGTTTAAGTCTAGCATCTTACCAGGAGCTGCCTCCATCCCCTACTCAATATCAACAGATGTACAAGTTCCATCCAAATGGCATTATGAAAACTAGCACCATCACTGCCCAAAGAGGATAACTTCCATTTGGAACACAGAGCAGAAAAAAAAAAAATCACACCAGGTAGAATACAAAATCAAAAAATAATAAAGAAATAAAACTAGAAAAATAAGAAATAAATTAACAAGGAGATCCAGAAAATGAAAGAACCTTAGAAGAACTTGAAAACATTTTCCACAAATCCTGAGAAACCCTACACACAATGTGGCTGACTGAAAGGCTTCATATACCTACAGGTGAGACCCCCAAAGGATGCTGAACACAGGTGGCTCATGACTACTCCTAGGTAGTCAAGAGGCTAAGATCTCAAGGATCTTGGTTAGAAGCTGGCCTGGGCAGAAAAATCATGAGCCTCCATCTTTAAAATGACCAGGCAAAGAACAGGGCTGGAGGTATGGCTCAAGTGGTAGAGCAACAGCCAGACAAGCAAGATAGACAAGATCTGAGATCAAACACCAGTACCACAAATAAAATAAAATTCCCTTTGAGCTAGGAATCTGACTTTGCAAAGGGGAAACTTGAGAGTGATCTAGCTTGCTACAAACCCCTGATGATGGAAAATCTGTATGTAGGATATAGCAGGACAGAGGACACACAGGAAGTCATAAGATAAAACAAAAGAAATGAAATGAAGCAAACATAAAAATAGATTGAATTATGAATGTTCTGCCCAAAGCACACACATTCCGAAAGCAAAAGAGGAAAGAGTTACTGGTGCAAGGTATTTAAGTATAACCTATACTACATTAAAGTCAAGCTAAAAAACAAAACTGAGCAAGCACAACAGCAAGCAGCACTTGAGAGGAGAAAGAGGCTGCAGCTGAAGCACATGTAGCCTGCTAAGTAAATGCAACCTGCAGGAGGAACATTAAAAATCAGAATCACAGGGCTGGGGATATGGCCTAGTGGCAAGAGTGCCTACCTCGGATACACGAGGCCCTGGGTTCGATTCCCCAGCACCACATATACAGAAAACGGCCAGAAGCGGCGCTGTGGCTCAAGTGGCAGAGTGCTAGCCTTGAGCAAAAAGAAGCCAGGGACAGTGCTCAGGCCCTGAGTCCAAGGCCCAGGACTGGCCAAAAAAAAAAAAAAAAAATCAGAATCACAGGTACAGACTATGTACAACATCCAGTTCAAAGAAAAAAATACATATAATTCATGCAAAAATCACCAGCAATCTGTGATTCGTACTCACAGGAGGCAAAGGGGGTGAGGGTTCTTTTACAAATATATGGTATTTTTACAAATATATAACAAAAGTTGTATCTGGGTAAGACCATATCTTAGGCTTAGCAGACTAAGATTTCAAAACAATTATAATTATCCAAGGATTAAATGAAGCTATTTTTAAATGATAAATGCAATTATTTTATTAATAGCTAATATAGATTAGGAAATGCAAACTAAGCTGGATCCAGTGGGTAACTTCTGTAATCCTAGAGACTCCAGAAACTGAGATCTGAAGATCCTGGTTCAAAACTAGTCCAGGCAGGGAAGTCTGTGAGACTCTTAATCACCACTAAACTACCAAAAGAGCTGGAAGTGGAGTTGTAGCTCCAGTGTAGAGTCCTAACCTTTAGCAAAAAGAAGCTCAGGGCTAGGCACCATTGACTCAAGCCTGTCATCCTAGCTACTCAGGAGGCTGAGATCGGAGGATCACAGTTCAAAGCTAGGCCAGGAAACAAAGCCCTTAAGACTCTTATCTCCAATTAACCATCAGAAAACCGGAAGTGGTGTTGTGGCTTTAGTGGTAGGGCACTAGCCTTGAGCTGAAGAGCACAGGGACAGAGTCCAGGCCCAGAATTCAAGCCCTATGTCAGACAAGAAGAAGAAAAGAAGAAGGAAGAAGGAAGAGAAGAAGGAGAAGCAGAAGCAGAAGCAGCAGCAGCAGCAGCAGCAGCAGCAGCAACAGCACAAGAACAGTGTCCAGGCCCTGAGCTCAAGTGCCAGGACCAGCATCAAAATAAATAAACAAAAATACAAACTATTTTTTTAAAGTAGTAACTAAGAGTTGAAAAGTACAATAACTGAAATGAAAATTTACTAGGTTGTCTAAAGAACAGAAGTGTTATTAAAATGGGAATGAATGTATGAAATTAAAGATTTTATTTTAAGGCCAGGAGTAGTTATGAATGCCTGAAATCTAATACGTAGAAGGCTGCAACAGGAGACTGAAGAGTTTGAAGCCAACCTGGGATACACAGGAAACTGCTAGCTAGCCTGGGATACAGAGTAAGATCCTATCTCCAAAGTAAATTTTAAAATATTAAAATGAGAAATTACGCAATCAGCAGAACAGAAAAATACTGGGGAAAAAATGAAGAGAACTGGAGGTATAAGTAATACCAAGTATACAAGCACATATATGATAGAGGAGTGCCAAAAAGGGTAAAGTAAAACTATTAGAAAAAAAATTTCTGAAAACTTTCTAAGGAGGTAACAAGTTTGACAAAAAATATATTCACTAAGTATGTAACTGTAATCCCTCTGTACATCACCTTGACAATAAAATTAAATTAAAAAAAAAAAGACTTTTGGGGGTGGGAAGGTCAGGAGGGAAAAACAGAGAAAACGAGGGAGGGGGGTAACACTGTTCCAAAAGAAATGTACTCATTACCTGACTTATATAACTGTAACCCCTCTGAACAGCACCTTTACAATAACATAAATACAAAAATAAAATAAAAAAGGGAAGATATGAGGAAAAAACATTCTAAACTCATGAAAAATATTAACCTACAAATCTAAGAGATTCAACAAATCTAAGGTAGAATAAACAGAGATTCTCCTAAGCTAGTGATTAAACTATTGTAAACAAAGCAAAGAAATCTTGAAGCAACAGAAGAAAATGACTCATCACATGAGGACAGTCTTTGCAACAAATGATACTGGGTAGTTGCACATCTATATGCAAAATAATTAAAACACAGATTTTTTTTTGCCTTACCATGACATAAAAAATAATTCAAACTGTATCTTGAAACTGTAAGATATAAAATGGCAATTCCCTTAGAACATGGGCTCACAAACTTTTTTTTTTAAGGTATCATCAAGTATTTTAAGTTTTCTAGACCAGTCTCCAAAGCAATTCCTCAACACGTAAACAGAAAATATGTCATTAAATAAAGAGTAAATGCTTAAAAAAACAGTAATAAGAAAGTGGAGCTGTGACTCAAGTGGTACAGTGTAGGCCTTGAGTGAAAAAGCTAAGAGTCAATGCCCAGACCCTCAGTTCAAGCCCCAATACTGGCATATAATAAACAACACCAATGTTATTCACATAAACAAGATGTAGGTCCAATGGGATCAACCCATAGGCTATAATTCAGTGACTCTTACTCAAAAAATAAATAAATAAATAAAAAGTAAGAGAGGGGCTGGGAATATGGCCTAGTAGTAGACTGCTTGACTGCATGCATGAAGCCTTGGGTCTGATTCCTTGGTACCACATATACAGAAAAGGCCAGAAGTGGCGCTGTGGCTCAAGTGGTAGAGTGCTAGCCTTGAGCAAAAAGAAGACAGGGACAGTGCTCAGGCCCTGAGTTCAAGCCCCAGGACTGACAAAAAAAGAGAAAGAGGGCTGGGAATATAGCCTAGTGGCAAGAGTGCCTGCCTCGAATACACGAGGCCCTAGGTTCGATTCCCCAGCACCGCATATACAGAAAACGGCCAGAAGCGGCGCTGTGGCTCAAGTGGCAGAGTGCTAGCCTTGAGCAGGAAGAAGCCAGGGACAGTGCTCAGGCCCTGAGTCCAAGGCCCAGGACTGGCCAAAAAAAAAAAAGAGAAAGTGAGTTATTTATTTATTTTTTGGTGCTGGCCCTGTGGCTTGAGCTCATGGACTGGGTTCAAGGCTCACATTCTACCACCTGAGCCACAGCTCCACTTCCAGCTGTTTTGGTTCTTAATTTGAGATAAGAGTTTCAAAGACTCCTGCCTGGGCTGGCTTTCAACCATGATCCTCAGATCTCAGCTTCCTAAGTAGCTAGGATTATAAGTGTAAGCCATCAGCACCTGGCTTAGGCAAGGATTTCTAAATATGGTTCCAAAAATAGAGTACATACATGAAAACGATAATTTAATTCATCAAGATTAAAGAATACTTTGGTGGCTCATGCCTGTAATCCTAGCTATTAGTGAGACTGAGAGCTAAGGATTAGGGTTTGAAACCAATATGGGCAGGAAAATATGTGACACTTTTATTTCAAATTAACCACCAAATAAAAAAAAGCCAGAATGGAGCCATGTTTCAAATGGTAGAGTGCTAGCCTTGAATTAAAAAGCTCAGCTATAACACACAGGCCCAGAGTTCAAGCCCCAGAACCGGCACACCAGTGCACATGTGTGCATGCGCATACATGCACACACACGCACACGCACACATCTTCTTAAGAAAAGGGGGAAAGAAAAAAAGGTTGGGCATGGTGGCACACTTCTGTAATCTCAGCTACTCATGAGGGGCCGGACCAAGCTCCAGTGCTGGACCAGGGAAAAAGGATAAAACCTCACCTGAAAATTAACTAAAACAAAAAGGGGGGCTGGGAGTGTGGCTTAGTGGCAAGAGTGCTTGCCTCACATACATGAAGCCCTGGGTTCGATTCCTCACCACCACATAAGAAGGAAAAAAGCGGGGGGTGTCTGGGACATGGTTCAAGTGGCACAGAACAAGAGCAAGGCCCTGGGAAAACGGAGGGAGAAAGGGAAGATGGGAAAAATAATCATATAAGGGGAGAAAATCTTTGAAAAATGAATACATGTATAAGTATTCTTACAGCTTAATGACAAATTGATCAAGTAAAAATTAGGAAAAATATAATTAGTGCACAAAAAGATAATACCAGTGATTAATAAGTACATAAAAAGCTGCTGAACATAATTAGTCACTAGGGAGATGCAGCTCTCAAAATTACTGTAATGAACAGTAATAATAGCATCTACTGGACAAGATGCAGAGAAATTGCAACTATCATGCACTGTAACCTAGAACACCAAATGGTGCAGTCACTTTGAAAAACCAATACCTTCTCAAAGAGCTAAAAACACAGACATCCTATCATCCAGCAATTCTACTCCTAAGTACTGAAAATGCTGCCAACACAGAGAATTATATGAGAATGTTTATAATATAATATCCTCAAACTGGAAATGATCAAACTATCCATTAACTGGTAAGTAGATACATAACACATGACATTCACATATGAGAATACTTAGCAATAAAAAGAATGAACTAGTGATACAAACCACAACATAGATGAACCCCCTGAAAGTATGCTAAGTGAAAGCAACGGAACCAAAAGACTATATGATTTAATTTATTTGAAATTTCTGGAAAATGTAAATCTAGAGACAGAGAGTTCCAGCTGTTACCTAGGCTAGGACACAGGGATGGACCTCAAGTGGACCAGATTTCTTTTTAGGATAATGAAAATGTTCCAAAACTGAACAGTGAGAATAATTACACAACTTACTAAAACATCACTGAGGTAAACACTTACATTGGTGATTTTTTCTGAGGCAGAAAAGAGTTTATTGGGGGGAGAACAAACTGCCAGCCCACACAAGATGGAAGCACAGAGACAGAGGGGAAGGAAAAGGAGAAAAAGAGAGAAAGAGGAGGGGGACTTGTAGTGAGCTGGATTATATAGGGAAAGGCGGGAACACTGATGATTTTTACAGTGTATACATCATATAAAGTTGGGTTTTTTTGTGCTTTTTTTTGTTTTAGGTTTTGGGGCTTAAACTCAGGGCCTAGGCACTACTACCTTTGAGCTCTCTTGTTCAAGGCTAGCATATTCTACCACTTGAGCCACAGCTCACTTCCAGCTTTTCAGTACTTCATTGGAAATAAAGAGTTTCATGAACTTTCCTGCCCAGGCTGGCTTCAAACAGTGTTCCTCGGATCTCAGCTTCCCTAATAGCTACGATGACAGGCATAAGGCACCAGCAGCCTCGCTCAGTAATGTTTTCAGAAAATGAAATCCATTTTTGCCATTTACAAGCTTCACTTCTTGCAGGGAGTTACCAACCTAAGCCTCAAGATAACGGTTATCTGTAAAAATTATGTTCACAATACTTACCTGACAGGGATCTTGTGAAAGCTTTAGAAAGGATGTAGAACACTCATTCTTTTTCTAACCTATAGCTTAAATCATGCTACAGAAAATTCATATATCTAAGGTGTATAGCAGATTAAATAAAGAGTTGAATTTCCAAAACAAAAGCATGAGACTCTCTTTGCAAGTCCACAGTGTCACCAATGATCTTACTGGCATATAGCACAAAATACACATTCTAATGTTCAAATTCTAATATAAAAATGTAAATTCCTATGTTAAATTCCAAGTGCTGCAAAACATTGGAACTTGCCTACAATCTCAGGACTCTTAGAGAGCAGAGGCAGAAGGATCATGAGCTTGAGGTTAGCTTGGGCGATGTAGAGTTCCAGGCCAGCTTGGGCTTCATAGCAAAACCCTATCTAAAATACATGCATGTGTGGTGCACTCGCAAGTGTGCACATACACACAAAAATTCCAGTGATATCACAATTTAACTGGTAGTGGATGATTTAAAATTAATCGAGGCTAGGCATCACAAGTTCATACTAGTATTCCTAGCTACTCAGGAGGCTGAGATTTGAGGATAACAATTCAAAGCCAACCTGGACAGCAAAGTCTGTGACACTCTTATCGCCAATTAATCACCACCAAAAAACAAACAAACAAACAAACCAGAAGTGGAACTGTGGCTCAAGTAGTAGAGTTCAAGCTCTGAACAAAAAAGCTCAGGGACACACCCAAGCCTTGAGTTCAAGTCCCAAGAATAGTAAAATTAAAAAACTAATAATAATAACACAACTGAATCTTTAAAGCTGATACTTTAAATCAAATATGCTGTTGACAGCTACTTTTTCATTTTTCCTTTGCTTAAGTAAATATTTCTTCACTGAACATCACTGGTAAATATTTGAATTTTCTTTCCTATGTAAGTTCTTCCATGTTCCCAAAGAGTTTAAATAGAGATCATTTCTCAATATCTAGGAAAAACTAAACTTGCTACGTCACCCTGTCTGGCCTTGAACTCTTGTTTTAGTTTTCCAAGTGTTATACATGTTCTTCTGTGCCTAGTTACTAGGAATTCATATATAGCCAATGAAATGGAATTTTAAAGTGACTTCACATGGAGCTTCTTGTTTTAATCCCAACACTTAGGAGGCTGAATGAAGCAGGATCATCAGTACTATTCCAACATAGGCTACATAGCACAATTCTGTCTCAACCCACCACTTTCCCAAAAATAAATAAAATGACATGAATATACATCATGATGAGAAGCAGTTTTCTAACATACTGTATCATAAAAAGAAGATACTTGGACCAGGCGTCAGTGGCTCACACTTGTAATCCTAGCTACTCAGGAGGCTGAGATCTGAAGATCTTGGTTCGAAGCCAGCCCAGGCTGAAAAGGCCCCAAGAAACATTTACCTCCAATTAGCCACTCCAAAAGTGAAGTAGCACTGTGGCTCAGTAGAGTGCTAGCCTTGAGCACAGAGGCTCAGGAACAGCACCCAGGCCCTGAGTTCAAGCCCACAACCAACAACAGCAGACAATTGATCCCATTTTTATACATTTCTTTTTTTTTTCTTTGCCAGTCCTGGGGCTTGAACTCAGGGCCTGAGCACTGTCCCTGGCTTCTTTTTGCTCAAGGCTGGCACTCTGCCTCTTGAGCCACAGAGCCACTTCTGGCCTTTTCTATATATGTGGTACTGGGGAATCAAACTCAGGGCTTGTATATGAGGCAAGCACTCTTGCCACTAGGCCATATTCCCAGCCCTTGATCCCATTTTTAGATGATTAAATTAAAAATCTAAAATGGTTACAAATCAATTCATTCAATACTTAATGACTGAAATGCTTTAGCCAAGGTGTTAGGCACAGGATATACAGTGTAGACTAGCTCCTCTAGTCAGAAAGAGTATTAAGTAACTACCATGGAAGGGAATCAGGCTTGCATATCACTCCAAGATCTATCAAAACCCATCACCTGAAAATATAACCACAAAAAGTTCCTCCCATGTCTAAATACTCAAGGCCACTTCATTCATTGAAGACAGAAACTGCTACTCATTCCCCTTCAATTTAGCCTTGTGAGTTACTATGAACAGTAGATTTGAAATATTAGCAATCCTAGAAGTTTCAACTTTGACACAATTGCCACCCTCCAAAGCCAGGAAGTCCCAAGTCTATGCTGTTGCAGGGGGGAAGCCATGTGGAGAGACAGACTTTGAAAAATGAATGACAACAGGAGACAAACAAAAACCAAAATGAGAACTGTGCTACAGATAGCATCCAGTATTACACAGTCAAAAGAAAACCACAGTATCTGGAACATTCAGACTAAGTTGACTTGCCTTAACTGAAGCCTGTCATTAACCTGGCACCAAATTTCAAGTCACAAAATCAAGATGAAATTTTAAAAAATAGCCAGGTACATTAGCCAGGTACCACCAGTGGCTCGTGCCTATAATCCTAGCTATCTAGGAGGCTGAGCATAGGCTAGCCTGTGGAGAAAAGCTTACACATCCCTTCTGAACCCATGTTGAACATGATGGTGTTCATCCCAAGCTACATGGGAGGCTGAGATCAAAGGATTGAGTTAGCAGTAGAGTGCTTGCCTAGCATGCATGAAGCCCTAGGTTTGGTTCCTCAGCACCACATAAACAGAAAAGCTGGAAGTGGCACTGTGGCTCAAAAGGTAAGAGTGCTAGCCTTGAGCAAAAAGAAGCAAGGACAGTACTCAAGGCCCTGAGTTCAAGTCCCAGGACTGACAAAAAAAAAAAAGAAGAAGAAGAAGAAAGGACTGAGGTTCCAAGCCAACCAGGCAGACAGTCTCTGAGATTATCTCCACAGAGAAAAAGATGAATGTCATGACCTGTGATTCCAGAAACCATGGGAAGCCTAATGTAAGCATGAAGGCAGAAAGCAAGACTATCCTAAAATTAACCAATGAGAAGTAGGGCTGGAGGTAGAGCTCAGCAGTATCATGTCAGTCTAGAAAGTGTGAAGCCCTGAGTTCAGACCCTAGTATTGTCCCTAAGGTACTACAAT
Source organism: Perognathus longimembris pacificus (assembly GCF_023159225.1). NCBI lineage: Eukaryota > Metazoa > Chordata > Mammalia > Rodentia > Heteromyidae > Perognathus > Perognathus longimembris. The sequence goes on along the minus strand of NC_063168.1, from coordinate 57,256,437 downwards.
AAATATGGTAATACAAACAGTAAGGCATGTTATGATGACTTGCTATGCTGCAAAAGACAACTGAATCAAAAAATGATTTCTGGAAATCGAGTGCTGCTATAATAGAAACATCAAACATATAATCATAGCTTTGGGGACTCAGAGGAAAATGAAGGCTGAAGGACAAAAAGGAAGACTTGCAGATAGGCAGCACAGAAACTGTCAGAGGAGGCCAGCCAACAATGAGCAAGACTGTCACATGAAGTATCTTTAAAAACAAGTATTATGCCAGGTATAATAGCTCGTATCTGTAATCTAGCTTCTGGGAGGCTGGATCATCAAAGGACCACAAGTGGAGGCTAGCCCAGGCAAAAAATGTGAAAGAAAGATCACACACACACACACACACACACACACCTGCCAGGTTTAGTAAAAGCTGGATGTGGTAACATTTGCCTGTCATCTCAGCTACGTAAAAAGTGTAAATGGGGAGACCAAGGTTAAGACTAGCTTGGGCAAAAAGCAAGACCCTATTCAAAAGTTAGTAAACCAAAACAGGTTGGGGACATGGCTCAAATGGCACTTCCCTAGCAAGTCCCTGAATTCAACCCCCAATACTGCCCTCAACACCCCCATCCACATGCACATGTGGATCTAGTGAAGGTGATTTCTAAGCCGAATATTGAGAACATAAATAGCTTTTTTATGCCTGCAAATGAGAAGATACAAGGAGAAAAACATGAGCTAAAAGTGAACTCATTAGCTGCAAGCAGAATTAAAAGGAAACAGTTCTAATCTCCTCACTATCCTCTTCAGAGTAAAACACTTAGAGAAAACACTTCAAGGATGAAGATAAAAATCTATAGTACTATCAGGAAAACCTGGGCTTGAATTCATTAAATAAAGATGTTCATTCAGATCTCAGATTTTTAGGCAATGGTTACACTCCCTCTTGGGAGGCTAAGGGGCTACTAAAGAAACTTCTGGGGCTGGGGATATAGCCTAGTGGCAAGAGTGCCTGCCTCGGATACACGAGGCCCTAGGTTCGATTCCCCAGCACCACATATACAGAAAACGGCCAGAAGTGGCGCTGTGGCTCAAGTGGCAGAGTGCTAGCCTTGAGCGGGAAGAAGCCAGGGACAGTGCTCAGGCCCTGAATCCAAGGCCCAGGACTGGCCAAAAAAAAAAAAAAAAAGAAACTTCTGCACCACAACTTAGGGCCCTAAATAGAAAGAATTCAGCCTCAGAATTCTAAATGTGACTCCTTTTCTAAAAGACTATAGTTACAATCTGATATACAGACAACCCACAAGGTATTTAAAGGAATTCTATCAGTTTGAACTAAACAAAACACTGGTTCAAATGAAAAAAAAACCTACACTTTCAAACTGGCAAATTCACGAACCAAATTTAAGACTGCTACTTAGGTACCAAGTAAAACTTATCTCTTATGGAAAAGTAAAATGGTTCAGAATTAACAGTCACTCAAAGGATTCAGGCCAAAGATCAGAAAATCAGTGAACTGTGAAATCACTACCAGTGATAGAACTAAGCTACAGTCAAGCAATATCTTCTGTTCTGTTTAAAGTTTAGGATAGCTTTGCTCTCTGCTTCCTATTCCTCCACTAGGAATGGAAGTGAGTATGTGGTCATCAATCCGTGTCTCAAATTTGGAAGTGGTGGTTTGGGGAGGAGGAGCAGCAACTTGTCTTCTTTGTTCATATGTCTCCAATCAAGAAGAACCACATCCAAAGTCCAAACTTGATACAGAACAAGGTTCAAGGATTTTGATGAAATTTCTGGAAATCCTGGGAGTAAGGGCTATATATTACATGGTAGAGAGATGTATACTGTCCACAGGGAGTAGAACCGTGCCAAGTCGTTCTCAAATATTCCCATTCCTACACCTTCCACCACAACTCCTGAAGGTGGAGTACTCAACTGCAAGAATTTGGTGGAAATGATAATAGTGTAGTTATAAGCCTAATTCTTCACAGGCCTGGAAACTTCTGTTTTGCTCTTCTACAACCCTAGAATCCCCACATAAAGATATATATGCCACCATTCTGGAGTGGCCGAGAAAAAAGAAAACCCTTAATTGATAAACAGACTATGCCACTGGAGAACAAATGAGAGCAACTAGAGCCAGTGTCAAGGCCCAATGTATCTGTGGGAGATCATCTTGAACTCTCTACCCTACCTGAGCCACCTTAGACAATACCTTGAAAACCAGACCATGCTGGCTGAAATAAATAATATTACTTTGAATACTATGATCCAAAACCACCTTAATAATCCTTTAAACCTAACAAGAAAAGATTGTACAGAAATAACTGAAGAGCCATATGTATTTAGGGTTAAATGGTCTCAGCCACAAAAAAAAATTTAAGAGGAGAAAATAATTCATCTTAATAATATGAAAAAGTCTTGATCTTTCACTGATCACAAATACATTAACCAACAGAAAATAAGAAACATCCACATTTTTAAAGGTAATGTGATTTTTAGACTTATTATAGTTAAATAAAAGCATGTTCTAAGAACATTCAATGCACCATATACTTTACTAAGAGAACAGTACCAGATCCAGAAAGGAATACTTTCACCATATTTAGAACTAATCTAACTGTATATGAGACAATAAGTACATACTAAAGAAAAAAGAGAAATGTGACCTACAATGGAAAAGATTTCTTAATTCAAATGCTTCCCTATGAGAAAGAAAGAAAACTCTCTTGAGATGTTTTTCTTTTCACTTTGACAAGACAAAGCAATGATTACATATTGAATAAAATGTCAGGCACTGAGCATACATTACATAATAAAAAACAAAACAGAGATTGTTCCTGTGTTCACATTGCTTCCATTCCAGTAAGCATCTATCCCAGGTTGACATTTAGCTGGGATGTAATGATCCACTGAGTATATTATAAAGGAAATTCACATTCCACTTGCAAATCTAAAATAAATGACCTACAAGGTTACTTCTAAATTTCAATTATTATTAATTATAGCACTAAACCTCAAAATACTGTAATTATTTTAAAATATAGAAATATCTAGGTACAGAACTGAATATAATGCCACAGACAAACCAAGATAAACACAATCAAAAGACACACGTGGGCCTGGTGTCAGTGGCTCATGCTTGTAATCCTAGCTACTCAGGAGGCTGAGATCTGAGGATCACGGTTCAAAGCCATCCGGGGCAGGAAAGTCCATGAGATATTTCCAATTAACCACCAGAAAACCAGAAGTAGAGCTATGGTTCAAGTGGGAGAGCGCTGGCTTTGAGCTGAAAAGCTCAAGGACAGAGCCTGGGCCCAGACTTCAAGACCCATGACTGATAAAAAAAAAAAAAAAAAAAAAAAAAGACATACATGGGGGCGGTTATGTTTTCACCTATAAAACAACTACATCAATTTCTATGCCCAATTTTCATAAGCAATTGACTTTTAAACAACTTCAATCCTCATTAAGAAATTTCAATCTCCAATTTTTATCCCAACTAATAAAATAAATCTCCTATTCAATAACCTTCTTGTGCTAGTTAAAATAATTACAAAGAAATTAATATCTATGATTTCTCAAGGATTTCTTATGTTAATATACCTTTCCATGGCTTTAGCTGTGTAAGGCAAATGCATTTCAATACTGTGTTCATCTTCATCAGTCTGTAGGGACATGCGTTCAAACATCCCTGTCTTCCATAGCTCTCCGTAAACTAAAGAGAGTACAAAACACAGTAAGACAAACGTATTAGTGTGCATTTTTACCTTGGAACACCACTCCCCATAACACAAAAGTAAAAGACAACAGCATCAAATAGTGCTCTACTTCACTTTTAGTAAGACAACAACAAATGTATACATACAAACTAGTACATGGAAAAACTCATTTGCATAAGTAGCAAAGTTATATTAAAACAATTTAGACTTTTTTATCAGTTTCTTTATTTCTAACATTACCTTTGGCTTTAATCAGTACTTACTAGAAAAAGGCTAATTCCTACTAAAATTTGAAAACAACAATGATCTGTTTATGCATACAGTTAACAATACAATTTTTAATTCTACTTTTTCGAATAAAATATATGGTATTATTATTATTTCATACCTTAGTCTGTTACCAAAACTATAAAATTACCGCTTAAAAACTACTTTCCTCAAAATTCAAAATTAAGCTCCTGATATAATCAGAATATAAATTCATCACACAGTACCATGCCCATTTAAAATTCTCTAGTAATTTCATTCGGAACCTTCTGATAAACTATACTCAAAACTGGAATTAAATTTAGTAAGCAAAAAATGTAATGAGAATATTTTAAAGTATATCCTTAAATGAGTTAATCAATTTCAAATAATGAAATAAATGGTGCCAGGTACAAGCCAGATACAGCGTACACATCTGTAACAAGCCACATGGAAGACACAGGTGCAAGCCAGGTGCAGCACGACACACCGGTAGCCAGCTACACAAGGAATACATAGGTCTGAGGTCAGCCCCAGGAGAAAAACACAAGGCCCTTTTTGGAAAACTAAAGCAAAAAGGGGTGAGGACATGGAAGTGAGAGAGGATGTATCTTGAAATCAAGAACAAGATCCTGAATTGAAAATTTCAATGCTGCTCTCCCCCCATCCCCACCAAAAAGAGCTGGAGGTATAGCTTAAGTAGCAGAGGGTCTGCTTAGCAAATTCAAGGCAATGAATTCAAACCGCAAAACAGCAGCAAAATTGAACTGGAACTGGTGGCTCATGCCTGAAATCCTAACTACTAAAGAGGCTAAAATGAGGAACATCATGATTTGGGGATAAGCCAGATTAGAAAAAAAAAATTTAAGAGACTCCTTCTCAATCAATAGCTAAGCATTCTGGAATATGCCTGTCACCCCAGCAACAGGGGATGCTGAGATCAAAAAGGTCACAGTTCAAGGCCAGCTCCAGCAGAAAAGTCTACAAGAATCTCAACAGAAGAAGTAGAGCATGGTGACTTGTCATCCCAGCTAGGGTGGAAGCAAATATGAGGAGGATTGTTACTGGTGACTCATGCCTGTAATCCTAGCTACTCAGGAGGCTGAGATCTGAGAATCAAGATTCAAAGCCAGCCTGGGAAGGAAAATTTGTGAGACTTATCTCCAATAAACCACCAGAAAACCAGAAGTGGAGCTGTGGCTCAAGTGGTAGAGTGCTAGCCTTGAGATGAAGAGCTCAGGGACAGGAGCTCAGGGCCCAGACCCAGAGTTCAAGCCCCATTACCGAAAAAAATAACAACAACAATAATAATAAGCACAAAAAGGGCAGAAAGAACTGTTGCAAGGAAGGAAAGGAGAGAGAAGGAACACTTCTACAAAATCATACTGGCTTAAAATTACCCATTTCTTTGCTATCAGCATATTCAAACTAGTTTTCTAAATGCCCCTTACAAAGTAAAATATGTCTTGGACATCAACCCAGAATATCACAAGCCAGGATACTTGCACATCATGTTCATTGCTGCACTACTCACAATAGGCATGTTATGGAAACAGCCCAGATACCCTACAACAGATGAGTGGATCCAAAATAATGTGGTACCTATATATAATGAAATTTTACACAGCAATCTAAAATATATAGTCATTTGCAGGGAAACAAATGGACCTAGAACAAATCATGTTAAGTGAGGTAAGACAAGCTCAGAGAGACAAACATGTTTTCTCTCATATGCACTAGTTAGATCTAAAATACATTAGGAAATGATAAACTACACAAGACTCTAGGCATTCACACACAGTGAGAACAAAAAAATATTCTCTTAGGACAGAAACACAAAAGCACAATGCCTATGTGCTTCTGATCATATAATATCAAAAGGAACTCCAGGAAATACAAGAGGGCTTTTTTCTTCTTTTTCCTTTCTTTTTGTCTTGTTTGTTCGTCTGTCTTTGGTGGGGTATGGGGGAAACACAAAAATGGAGGGACAGAGGGTGAACAAATGCAGCAGTGGCACCTACTAGACATGACTTGTGGGTTGGGACAGGAGAGAAAAACTGGGAGAAAATGTGGGAAGGGATCACACTGTCCAAAAGGAAATGAACTCTGGGGGCTGGGAATATGGCCTAGTGGTAGAGTGCTTGTCTAGCATGCATGAAGCACTGGATTCGATTCCTCAGTACCACATTAGCAGAAAAGCCAGAAGTGGCACTGGGGCCTCAAGTGGTGGAGTGCTAGCCTTGAGCAAAAAGAAGCCAAGGACAATGCTCAGGCCCTGAGTTCAAGCCCAGGACTTGGGGAAGAAAGAGGGAGGGGAGAAGGAGAGGGAGAGGGACAGGGACAGGGACAGGGACAGGGACAGAGGGAGAGGGAGAGGGACAGGGAGAGGGAGAGGAAGAGGGAGAGGCAGAGGCAGAGGCAGAGGCAGAGGCAGAGGCAGAGGCAGAGGGAGAGGGAGAAGGATAGGGAGAGGGAGAGAGAGAGGGAGAGGGAGACAGAGGGAGAGGGAGAAAGGGAGAGGGGGAGAGAGGAAGAGAGAGAGGGAGAGGGAGAGGGGAGAGAGGGGGGAGTGGGGGAGAGAGAGAGAGAGAAATGAGCTGTTTACCTGATTTATATAACTATAACTCCTCTATACATCATCTTTATAATAACAATTTTAAAAAACTAAAGTGTAACCAGGCACTGGTGGCACACCGCAATAATACTACCTACACAGGAGACTGAGATCTGAGATCATGATTCAAAGCCAACCCAGAGAGGAATGTCCATGAGACTCTTATATCTAATTAACCAGAAAAGGCCTGAAGTGGAGCTGTGGCTCAAATGGTAGAGTGCTAACCTTGAGTATAAAAGCTCAAGGACAGTGCCCTTGGACTGGCAAAAAAATAAAAATAAAGGGGGCTGGGAATATGGCCTTATGGTAGAGAGCTTGCCTCATATACATAAAGCCCTGGGTTCGATTACTCAGCACCACACATATAGAAAAAGCCAGAAGTGGCACTGCGGCTCAAGTGGCAGAGAGCTAGCCTTGAGCAAAAAGAAGCCAGGGACAGTGCTCCCGCCCTGAGTTCAAGCCCAAGATTCGCAAATATATAAATAAATATTAAAAAGTTAAAGTATGTCCCCTAAAATCATCTCAAGCAGTAAAGCTAATATTATTCTAGCAAAGCTAATAATACTCCAGTTTCAAAAAAAAAGTTTCATTAATAATAAGATGACACTAGTGGTAAAGTGCTTGCCTCGTATACATGCAACCCTGGGTTCAGTTCCTCAGCACCACATATATAAAAAAGCCAGAAGTGGCGCTGTGGCTCAAGTGGCAGAGTGCTAGCCTTGAGTAAAAAGAACCAGGGACAGTGCTCAACCCCTGAGTTCAAGCCCCAGGACTGGCAAAAAATAATAAGAATAATAAGATGAGAATAGTAATATAACAAGTTGCTAGTATACAGTAATATTCAAATCCTCAGATTAAGAAAATTAAAGCATCTCCATACAACACCTCATTAACAATAAAACTCTATTTAAAAAAAGAAAATTAAAGCAAAAAAGAAAAAGAACCTCTTCTTTTGAAATGGAACCTTTTATGCAAAAAAAAACTATTGCAAAGTTTTTTGAAGCAATACATCCCTGTCATATATAAAATATAATGGAATAAACTGAAGGATTGTTTCAGAGGAAAAGATACAACTAAGTTCAGGATAAGGGAAACTCCAGGTAAATGATAGATAGTGAGTATACCTATTTGCAAGGCAATTCTATATACTGTTTTAGATTGTTTTCATTTTCTTCCTCACATCTAAAAATGCCTTTATAGGGGACTGGGAATATGGCCTAGTGGTAAAGTGCTCGCCTCGTATACATAAAGCCCTGGGTTCGATTCCTCAGCACCACATATGTAGAAAAAAGCCAGAAGTGGCATTGTGGCTCAAGTGCTAGCCTTGAGGAAAAAGAAGCTAGGGACAGTGCTCAGGCCCCTGAGTTCAAGCCCCAGAACTGGCAAAAATAAAAAATTAAATAAATAAATAAATAAATAAATAAATAAATAAATAAATAATGCCTTTATAAGGGCTGGGAATATGGCCTAGTGGCAAGAGTGCTTGCCTCCTACACATGAAGCTCTTGGTTCGATTCCCTGGCACCACATATATGGAAAACGGCCAGAAGGGGCGCTGTGACTCAGGTGGCAGTGTGCTGCTAGCCTTGAGCGGGAAGAAGCCAGGGATGGTGCTCAGGCCCTGAGTCCAAGGCCCAGGACTGGCCAAAAAAAAAAAAAAAAACCTTTATAAAATCAAAACATTTTGCTATATACTTTTAGAAACAACTAACAAAAACTGTGATCTCTAGAAAGTAAAATATATTTAAGATTCCTATAACAACATTCAGAATTTTACAACTACAGGCTCCTAACAATTACCTGAGAAGAAATAAAGGCACTTGTGACCATTACATACTTAAAGTGAGAAATCCAGTCCACATGGAAGTATACTAACTAGCTCAGAATCTTTCATCAAGTTAATATGGACATTAACTTCTGATCTCAACAAACAACTACCACATAATGATTCTTTGAATATAAACAATTATAGTCTGGAGACTAGAGACAGTATATCTCACAGATTTTTTTTTTTTTTTTGAGTACTGGTGCTTGAACTCAGGGGCTCCATGCACTCTACCACTTGAATAATGACCTCTGTCTTCTTTTGCCTCAGCTATTTTTACAATAAGGTGCCACCTCCCCCCAACCCTGGGGAGTCCTGTGGCCTGTCACAATCCTCTTACCTATTCTTCCTATGTAGCTAGTTTATAAAAGTTTATTTACTGAGGGGCTGGGAATATGGCCTAGTGGCAAGAGTGCTTGCCTCCTATACACGAAGCCCTGGGTTCAATTCCCCAGCACCACATATACAGAAAACGGCCAGAGGTGGTGCTGTGGCCCAAGTGGCAGAGTGCTAGCCTTGAGCAAAAAGAAGCCAGGGACAGTGCTCAGGCCTTGAGTCCAAGGCCCAGGACTGGCAAAAAAAAAAAGTTTATTTACTGAAATGGAGTTCCAAAAGCTTTTTGCCTAGGCTGGTCTTGAACTGTGATCTGTGATCCAACCTAGCTCTACCTCCTTAGTAGCTGACATTATAGGTATAAGCCACTGTGTCCCACCTTGACTGACATTAAAAGCTAGCAAGGACACACTAGTTCTCATTTAGGGTATGGAAGATTTTCTTTTATTGTTTTTGTTTTAGGCAAATTAGTTACAACAACATTTGTGTTTTTTAAAGTGAGACATAATTAATTTTTTTAAGTTTTTAAATTTCAATCCCAATTTAAAAAGAAAAAACTTTAGCTATTTCAAAACTCTAACACTTCCTCATACTTACTCTTTTGGTCAATACGAAGGTCATAGAGAGGTGTCCTATATATGTCCACACTGGAAAGTGCACATCGAGAGAGGGGCACGTGATGAGAAGGCCCAAGGATGAAAACTCTCCGTCTAGGAGACACACAACAGAACACAAAACCATTGCACTTCCACACACCTTCCCAAACAAGGAAAAGATAAGAACAGTGAAAAATTACTTGTTTTCCTTTCCTGACCATTTTTTATAACCTTCTTTCAACATTAGAGCTGGGTTCATAAATACAGTCCTGTCCTGACTATAATGGAATTTTGAAGTAAGGTCTTCAAAGATCTTAAAACGGGACCAGTAGGTGGGGTGATAATCAATGTGACTGGTGTACATATTTATGTAAGAGGGTATAAGAGGCAGCACTCCTCGTTAAGAGAGAAGCCTCAAGGAAATCAGCTTTATTAGTACCTTGATCTTGGACTTCCAATTTTCCACAACTGTGAGAAAATTTTCTTCTTTCTGTGGTTTAAGCCACAGTCCAGAGAATTCTGTTACAGCAGCCTAAGCAAACTAATACAATGACTAATGACCCTCCTTGCCAATTTAAGTTCAATTTCTTATGCTTCTGCCAGCCTCCACCCCCTTACTCCACTAGAGGGATAGCTATACCATGTGAGCCATGTCCACAGCCACTTTGCATTGCCTATTTTTAAGGCAGGATCTCCCCGCATGCCTGAACCCACCTAGAGTTCCCATATCATAGACAATGACAGGTGCACCACTGCACTCAGTCGTCCTGCTTTCCCTATTGCTGGGCTAACAGGCTCATACTATCACATCCAGCCATTGGTTGAGATGGAGTGGTGGAAATTTTTATGCCTGGGCTAGCCTCAAATCAGAATTCTCTGATCCAAGGGGATCAAATTGTACAATAAAGCAACCTGCTTTTCATAAATCATCCCTGCATTCATAACAATAAGAACAGGTTTTCGGTCTTATATTTGATTGAAATTGAAATATTTCAGCTATTAAAATCTCAAAATCCTAATCTAAAATTCTTCAGAATTTCAATAAAAATAAATTATATAAATTTCTACAGTCATACAAAAACCATTACAAATAAGCATTGCAGTAATGTGATTTCCACATTTCTTCCATGGCAGAGAACTCTTATGTAATAAGCTTTCTTTATTCCCCTTCCAGTAGAAGGCGTCCTCAAAAACAACAAAGCCGAATTGTTATTTGCACTGAAGTCTAGCTAAAGAAAAGAACTGACCTAAACTATAGCTTAAATCTTTGCAGTCCCTTTCTCTTCAGGTGGAAAGTATCTCAAACTTCCAAATCAGCTTTATAGTGTAAAGTCCAAACAGTCCATTTCCTCTAAGAGTCACAGGGGCCAATATTCCTCTATCACAAACAAACAGCAAAACCAATTCAGACTCACAGAAATACATTATGACAAAGAAGGGAATACATGACAGGCTTTGCACCTAGAAAACTACACAAAGACTAAGATGGTGGTTTTTCACATCAAAATTTTGTAGACCAAGGGATGTATGCTTTAGCAATGTGTCCGGTACAGATCAGTGCTGTGTTGGGCATGATGTCCTACGCCCACATTCCAGCTGAGGAGGCCAAGAGAGAAGCAGATTCTTCTTTTTTCAAGAGGTCTCATGTTGGAAATTCACCTCATCCTCAGACCATTTCTAGTCAAAACGTGTCTGTTTCTACCCTTCACTCCAAGTGTTTGAAGCACTATAATTAAACTTTGCTTCCTGACACTCTTCTCTCATGGGCTAGGTAACCATTTAAGAAAGTTACACATTCAAAAAAAAAAAAAAGAAAGTTATACATTCTTAAATGAACAAAACAAAGAAATACCATTTTCTTATCCTATCTTGACAATATATATTACAAAAAAACATTTACTGCAGGCTAAGGTGAAACATAAAGAATGGTAATAATGTCTCAGTCACTTGATTAATGCCAGATATGTGCCTGCAGTCCCAGCTACTCAGGAGGCAGAGGCAGGAGAATCACCTGAGCCAAGGAGTTCAAAGTCAATCTGGGTAACACAAGGAGGTAGACCTTCATTGCTTTAAAAAAAAAAAAAAAAAAAAAAAAGACTCAAGTATAAAAGGGGGCATTTTCTGATTGAGGAATAAATTGCTACAAAAAGACAGAGGAATATAACATTTAAATCCAGAAAATTCTAAGACATATGGTTAAAATATTAAATGATATATTTGAAATGTCAGTCTAAACTCCAAGGCATATATAACTTTTAAGTAACTATTGCCAAAAAAATGACCATGGCTGATAAAATAAGCACTGGAGTTAGAGGCTAGAAGCCAAGGTCCTCCTCCAATGCTTGCCTTTTTGTCAACCCTAAACCTATCCCAGGGAAAAAGGCCTTTTACCAATGTGAATTCACCAATTGTTTGCCTCATAGATACTTTCCAGTTTGGTAGAAATTCACCCATAGCTAACATAACAAAGTTTCTCATTTGATTTAGAAAAATAAGAGAAAAAAATTAGGTTTAATATAAAGTGCTTTAAAATGCTATACTCAAAAGCAATGGAAAAAGGCTACATAATGTTAAAAGGGGTTAATATTAAGCATATTAGGCCAGAAATCATTTCAAAATAGGTCTTGGTTAGCCAAATTTTTTGTTTATCAATTGAAGAGGAGAGCTTTTTTCAGATTTGTCTTCCTGGGCTAGTTTTAGACCATGAGCCTCAGATGTCAGCTTCCTGACATGAGCCATCAGTGCCTGGCATTGGTTCATATTCTTTAGCCATCTAACAACTTAGCTTCTAAGGTTCTTATTATTTTTTTTTATAATACTAACCTTTCATAGTCTACTGTTATGTAATTTTTTTTAATTTATCCAATCCTGTTCATTAGTTACATCATGAGCTATGGGTATTCTATGTACTTTAATCTTTTTTAATTATCACTTTTTTATGTCTAATCATGTCTCATAAGCAAGAATATAGAGTTCCAAATTAGCTAGGACTATAAATTATTTTCTAGTTAACAAAATATATTCATCTACCTAGTATATACCTTGATGTCTTAAACTCCAAACATTTTTCAAGTTGTCAGTTAAAATTCCATCATGAATTTTGGGATAATTTTTATCTTTTCATTCTAAGACATTTTTAAAGCATATGACTACTCCACTACTTTAAAGTACTATGAAGTGACATATTATTTAAATTGCAGTACTAGGTTTGAACCAGATTCCCACTTGCAAAGCAAATGCTCTACTATATAACTCATGTCCCAGTTCCTACTTTTTCTTTTCTTTTTTTTGCCAGTCCTGGAGCTTGAACTCAGGGTCTTAGCACTCCCTGAGCTTCTTTTGCTCAAGGCTATAGCACTCTACCACTTGAGCCATAGAGCCACTTCCAGCATTTTTTTGTTTATGTAGTACTAAGGAATCGAACCCAGGGCTTCATACCTACTAGGTAAGCACTCTACCACTAGGCCACATTTCCAGCCCCTAATTTTTATTTTTATTTTTTGACAGAGGATCTTGCTAGGTAGCCTAGGCTGGCTTCAAACTCCTCCTGCCTCAGTTTCCCAAATGTGGGAATTATAGACAAGTATCACTATACTCAGCCTTTGCTTACATTCTTAAAAGATGATCCCAAATGACAAGTAGAAAATAGATTAGTGCAAAAAGTAAGAAGGGAAACTAGTGATATTGAATTCTCTCTGGAACCAACTCTACTTTTTCTGCTATACGTCTCATAGTTCCCAAAAAGATGTTCTTTCTCTATTCTCTCATAGGACTGCAAAGACACTGCAATCCACAGGAAAGGACTTTTTTTTAAAGAATACAGCTTTTCAAAAAGAAAAGCTTACATCAGCAAGAAATTATTCTTTTAGTAACCATCATTTTAAAAGTATAATAATTAACTACAAAATGATTAAAGGACTGTGTATCCCTCTTAAAAAATGCTCATCTCTGAGTTTTCAAAGAAATTTTTTTTAAAAATTAACTTTTTAATAGTTTCAGAATGAAACCAAAGAGAATGTAAAGACTAAATGTTCACACTAAGAAAAAAAAAAAAACCTAAGGTATGTCTTAACCCATAAGGTATTATAAAATTCATAAAGTCAAATTTCTAACTCAAACGAATGAATTACAAAAATTAAGATGAATGAAAAATAAGTTACTTCCATGACAAAGTAGTTATCACCATGTAATTCCAAAACTCGTCCCAGTTTGAGCTAGATACATTACTTACGTAATAGATGGGTCCACTTGTTTGTAAGCATGGGCAGCACAAGACCCACAGTACGTGTATCCTGCATGGCTACAAAACAAAATAATTTTTTAATCAAATTCAAAATCATGATATTCTGAAAATGCACTTTAGAAAGAAATACAATTATCTACAGTAAGCATAACAGATTGAATGTACAAACAAAAAGCAATGATATAAAGTCTAAAGAAACTGTATTTGTTCTTTATGATACTCCAATTTTAAAAATAGTTTCTAATCTTTGGACTTTAGACAATAAATTTGAAGATATTGAAGACTTACACTAAGTTGCTCATTTAGCAATAATAATGTGTTTCTAATCCTCTTCTACAGTTATATTAAAAATGATTACAAAGCAATATCTGTTGTTACCAGTGAAAGAATGACTGGACTTCTCTGTGCAGTATATAGCCTGCAATTTCTGTCCACACAATCTTCCTTTTCATGCTATTCTTTCAGCACTGGCAGTTCTCTTACTGTCTACAGATTACCATTCTCCTTAACTGCACTTTTCTTTCTTGACTTCTTTAAATTAGAATTGTTAAGAGTCACTTCCCTAATACTTGCTCATTCGAATGTATCCAGTGGTAAAGCAATCAATATTTTAACGGGCTCTACAAGGAGAAAACCTATGCATACATATATATGTAAGTTTATGCTAAAATTTCACTGAAATAGACATGATGTACAAATAATGACAAAAATGTGTATTATTGTGCCAGATGCCAGTGGCTCACGTCTATAATTCTAGCTACATAGGAAGCTGAGATTTAAGGGTTTTGATTCAAAGCTATCCCAGGCAGACAAAAACAGGAGACTCTTATCTCCAGCAGAAAGCCAGTAGCTCAAGAGATAGAGTACCAACTATGAATGAAAAAAGTACAGCAGAAGTGCAAAGCTCAGAGTTCAAACCTCAGTATATGTATATACATACACACACACACACACACACACACACACTCACACCAAAACGTAAAGGACTGGTAGCATAACTCAAGTGGCAAAATATAGGCAGTTATAAAACCTTAGATTCAAACCCCAGTATGTATGTATGCATGGATGAACACATGTATAAACAGACTTAGTCTAAAAGATAACGTTCTGAAAAGGATTCACAAAACTGGGCTGGGGATATGGCCTAGTGGCAAGAGTGCTTGCCTAGTATACATGAGGCCCTGGGATCAATTCCCCAGCACCACATATACAGAAAATGGCCAGAAGTGGCGCTGTGGCTCAAGTGGTAGAGTGCTAGCCTTGATCAAAAAGAAGCCAGGGGGGCTGGGGATATAGCCTAGTGGCAAGAGTGCCTGCCTCGGATACACGAGGCCCTAGGTTCGATTCCCCAGCACCACATATACAGAAAACGGCCAGAAGCGGCGCTGTGGCTCAAGTGGCAGAGTGCTAGCCTTGAGCGGAAAGAAGCCAGGGACAGTACTCAGGCCCTGAGTCCAAGGCCCAGGACTGGCCAAAAAAAAAAAAAAAAGAAGCCAGGGACAGTGCTCAGGCCTTGAGTCCAAGCCCCAGGACTGGCAAAAAAAAAAAAAGGTTCACAAAACTATGTAAATATGCTTAACACTATGCTTGTAGTTACAACAAATTTTACATTACATGTATTTTACTTCAATTTTTAAAAAATCTTTAGGGCAGATGAATGAAAAGAAAAATTGTGAAAAAAATATTGCCATGGGGGGGGGGGTGGCTGGGAATGTGGCTTAGCGGTAGAATGCTTACCTAACATGCATGAAGCCCTGGGTCCAATACCTCAGCACCACATAAACATAAAAAAGCTCGAAATGGCACTGTGGCTCATGTGGTAGATAGAGTGCTAGCCTTGAGCAAAAAGAAGCCAGGGACAGTGCTCAGTCCCTGAGTTCAACCCCCAGGACTGGCCAAATATATATAAATACACACACACACACACACACACACACACACACACACACACACACACACACACACACACAGACCCGTAGTACTCAATATACATATGTTGAAACTGAACTAGGAAACTTGGGGACAGGATTGATGAGGAGGAAGATAAGAAAAGAGTGACTGATCAAAATGTATTGTATACAGAAATTGACGTATTACACGAAACCCTTTTGTACAACTATTTGAAGAAAAAATTTAATAAGATATGAATAGAAACTTTACGAAAGAATATATTAAGTAGCACATAATCTCACAATAGAGATACTCAGGATCAATTTGTCATTAGGGAAAAGCAAAATAAAGCTATGAGATATCACTAATACCCACTGGAATAGATAAAATGAAAAAGTGACCATACCAAGTGTATCAAGAATGTAGAATAACTAAATCTACTAGGACAAGTATGGCAGTACAAGCATGTAACAGCAGTTACTCAGGAAGTGGACACTGGGTAGGATCACATTTCAAGGCCAGTCAAGGCAAAAAGTTATTAAAACCCTATCTCAACCAACAAGCCAAGCAAGATGGTAAGCATTTGCCTATAATCCTACCTAGTAGGAGGCATTGGTAGGAAGATAGTAGTCTAAGGTCAGCACCAGCCAAAATGCAAGATCCTATCCAAATAAATATGTAAAGCATAAACAAGGGCTGGAGGTATGGCTCAAGTGGCACAGCATAGTAGCAAGCACAAGATCCTAAGTTCAAACTCAAGTCAAATTTCATACTCCTAAAAAATAAAGAACTAAAGCCCTTGCACTGACAGAAATGTAAAATGGTATGATTGTTGGGAAAGACAATTTAGCAATTTCTTAGAAAGTTACATATATTCCTACCATGTAACTCAACCACTCTACTTAAAATAAAAAGGTTTATTTCCACATATACAATTGTAAACAAATGAGTCAAAGAAGCTTTGTTTTCAATAACCACTAACTACTGGAAATAACCAGAGTCCCCTACAGGTGAAAGGACAAACTGAAGTATAGCAATATAAGAAGATACTCTTCAACAATAAAGAGAAATAAACTACTGAAACTCAAAATAATTGTGCTGTTTTGAAAGAAAAATTAATAAATAAGCATGCTATGAGGGAAAACCCAGACAAAAAGAGCTCCCATTATATGGGATCACATTGTATGATCCCATTAAACAAGTCTAGAAAGTTAACACTAGTCTGCAGTTGACAGAGTAAACTGGTGGATGTGATGGTGAAGAAGGGGAACAGAAGAAATAAATAAATCATAAAAGAGCATATGAACTTTTGAGAAAAATATGTTCATTTTCCTAACAGTCAGTGGTGATTTCCCATCCATATGTCAAACATCAAGCTCTATACTTTAAACATATGCACATTAAGTAAAATCATACCATTATACAGCATTTAAAAAAATGTTTCTCACCAAGCTAACTTAGATATGGAAGAAAAGTCAATCATAGCAATACAAATAAATAATACGGGACACACACTATAACTCTGGTAAGAATACTTACCAAGTTGCCTCAATATGGTAATGTTCTGCTAACCCAATTCCAACGTTAGCCAGAAGGAAATTCAAGTAGTTCTTTGGCTCAGCACACAGCTTTGCCTCATCCTATACTTTATCTTGATACTAAGATCTGACTAGGGGACTTGTTTTAATCTGGTATGTTCATTCTCAAATTTAATCTGCTATTGTCCTTCTTCAATTATCTCTACTCTGATCTCTCCTGTTTTTCTAGTCTGATTCTTGTCCAGCTTCATCAGTCCTGTTTCTAATCAATGTCCACTCTTAGCATCCAGAAATGCTTCTTAGAAGCAAGCCTTCTTAAAGAATAAGGACAGAAATACGAAGAATACAAGGGTAAATGCATAAAAGAAGAGAATAAAAGCCAAAGGGATCATAGAAACAAATGTCTTAGTGCATGATAGAGATGAGAAATACAAGACTAACCTCGGAGGAGCAGAGTAACACGAGGCTAGAATCAAACAGGGGGCCTAAGCTTGATAAAACATAACACGGAAAAATGTAGTGACCTCCTAAGCAGATTATAACAACATGAAACTATGACTAGCAGAGCCCTGCAAACCACTGGTACAAGGACAGATTCGAGATAGATATGAAGAGAACTCTTTTGGAATCCAGACAATGCTAAATTCAAGCATGAAGCACTTGCACTATGGCATCAATGCTAGTAAAAACTGAGAAAGAAACGTTCTAGAACCTTAAAAAGAAAAACAGAGTAGTGAACAGGAAGAAAAGAAAGAGGAAGGATAATGATAATAACATTTACTATACTTTGTGGTCCAAAGTATTGATCTAATCCTAACACTAGTCTCCTAAAAAGAGAAATCTTTTTCTCATTTTACAAATGAAGAAACGAGCAGAAAAGTTAAAAAGTATACTCAAAATTACACTGTCAGCTCCACAGTAGAACTTGGGGCTACCCAGAAGGGATCAACAACCCATGCTCAGAGCAACTACAAGAGACCCTCACATGTCTGAAGGAAGAAGAGTAAAAAAATGCATCGAGTAAGTAGGAAAAAACAATAAGCCCACAAATTTGTAAATACTTAAGAATCAAACCCTACAAAAAAGGATCAGTACTGAAACCATAATTAACTGCAGTAAATACAGTTTATAATGGAAATCAGAACTCTTCATTTTAGCAAAAACTTAAAGTAAAAACAACTAGTTTCAGGGAGAGAGAAGTCAATTCAAACAGATCTTAACTTGGATAAAGAATAGCTGAGACTATTTTTTAATTAATCTATCCCATACATCTCCAAGAGTTTTCCTCTTGGAAAATTATATGGAAAAAACTATATGGGAAATTTTCCTCTTGAAAAACTGTACTTTATGAAATGAAAGAAAAAAATTCTAACATTTTCTTTCATACTAGCTAAGATTCATGGTAATGAAGAAAGCCAGAGTGATAACCACAGATCTAAAGAGGTCTTTTCCTACCCTATCTTGTTAACAGAATCTGTTATTCTACATACATAGAGAAAGTTTTATCAAAGATAAAGGAAGCTTCACTAAAGAACAGCTAAGGGGCTGGGAATATGACCCAGTGGTAAAGTGCTCGCATCATATACATGAAGCCCTGGGTTCGATTCCTCAACACCACATATATAGAAAAGGCCAGAAGTGGCACTGCAGCTCAAGTGACAGAGTGCTAGCCTTGAGCAAAAAGAAGCCAGGCACAGTGCTCAGGCCCTGAGTTCAAGCCCCAGGACTGACCAAAAAAAAAAAAAAAAGAAGAAAGAAAGAATGAAAGAACAGCTAAGGTTTCTTCACTGGGGCATCAGTCAGAACAATTAAAACTTGAATTCCACAGATACTCGATTTTGCATTTTTAAAGTGCACCCTAGCTAGCAGGTAATCCTAGCTACTCAAGAGGTTGACATCTGAGGATCCCTGTTCCAAAACAGCAAAGTCCATGAACCTCTAACTTCAATTAAGCACCAAAAACCTGGAAGTACAGCTGTGGCTCAAGTGGTAGAACACTAGCCTTGAGCCCAAAAAAGCTCAGAGACAGTGCTTAGACCCTAAGTCTGAGCTCCAAGACCAGCCAGCCCACTTAAAAAAAAAAAAATCACACTGGGTACTGGTAGCTCATGCCTATAATCCTAGCTACAGGAGGCCTGTGAGGCTCTTATCCCCAATTAATCACTGAAAGTGAAACTGAGTCAAGTGGCAGAAGACTAGCAGTGAGCAAAATTGCTCAAGGACATGGCCCAGGACCTGAGTTCAAGCCTCAGGACTGGCACTAAAAATAAATTTAAAAATTTTTTTTTAAAAAGCATGCCCCATTGCAGTATTCTAAATGCTCTTAAAATCCTTAAGGCAAAACATCATTCCTGCTAGATTTTCCAAATCATTCTGGTTCCTGGTATAGATTCATGAAGGTAAAGTTGAGGTTACACTTTAATACTTGTAATTTCAAAGGCTAAAATGCCTCTAAAACCCAATCAATCTTCTTTTAACAAGGGGTGAGTTTGCTTCTCCTTTTAACTATTACAGAGCAGAAATCTTCACATCAGCAAGTCTATTCCTGACCTGCTAGAATTTACTGCCCACTAAACTACAACCGAATGAGAATTCAGGGTCACTGTCTGTGTCACTCATGGATAGTTTCCCACATAGCAACCTTGCACTGTGGAAATTGTCCGCTGTGAAAATCAGTCATTGCTGTGTGACAGAAACTTTCAACTGTTCATTCTGAGACCTCCAAGATTGAAAGTGAACAATATAAACTGTCACTAGACAGAGTCTACCCCATGGCTAGCAGTGAGGCTTAGTGGCAGAGTGCTTGCCTAACATGCAGGAAGCCCTGGGTTTGATTCCTCAGTACCACATAAACAGAAAAGGCTGGAAAGTGGTGCTGTGGCTCAAATAGTAGAGTGCTAGCCTTGAGCAAAAGAAGCTCAGGGACAGCACCCAGACCGCTGAAATGGGCCCTAAACAGTTTACAAAAAGAGCAGCTTCCACCTTGCCCTTGCAATTTTATTTTGTCTTCTTTTCTTTCATAGGTACTGTTCACTGGTCCTTAAAATTCTAGCTTCAACAACAACAAAAACATTAGTAGTAATTACATTAAAAAAAAAAAAAAAAGAAACAAGTTAGTCATTATTTCGATTTGGGGGCGGGGGGGGGGGGGGCTTCTGAGGCTTGAATTTAGGGCCTGAGTACCATCCTTGAGCTTCTTAGTTTAGCCACAGCTCCATTTCCAGTTTTTTTGGTTATTAACTGAAGATAAGAATCTCACAGACTTTCCTGACCTAACTAGCTTCAGACAGCAATCCTTTTAGCCTCCTGAGTAACCATGATTATAGGTGTGAACCACCAGTGCCAAGGCAGAATATTTTATTTAAAAAAAATACCTCTCACTTATTAAGTAAAAAATACTAGGAGTTAAGGAATGTTTCTCATGTAATCAAGGACCTCATTTATATAAATTTCCCTTCTTATTCTTGCAGCAGTTTTTCTTTCTCTACTAAATCATTTATCAATATACAAACATTTTAAAAACTCCCAAGTGAAATGAAAACCCTTCCTTGATACATTCCTATCATTTCCCTCAAGACTAGCATTCAACCAGTTGAGCCACATCTCCACTTATAGCATTTTTCTGGATATTTGGAAATGAGAGTCTTTCAGATTTGTCTGCCCAGGCTGGCTTCAAACTGCAGTCTCAGATCCCGACCTCCTCAGTAGCCGGAGTACAGGTGTGAGCCACCAGTGTGCCACTTCCCTGAGATAATTTCATACAGTATTTTTACAAGGCAAGCACTCTTTTTTTTTTTTTTTTGGCCAGTCCTGGGCCGTGAACTCAGGGCCTGAACACTGTCCCTGGCTTCTTTTTTGCTCAAGGCTAGCACTCCTCCATTTGAGCCACAACGCCATTTCTGGCCATTTTCTGTATATGTGGTGCTAAGGAATCGAACCCAGGGCCTCATGTATACGAGGCAAGCACTCTTGCCACTAGGCCATATTCCCAGCCCCTCATACAGTATTTTTAATGTGCCTGTAGTTTGATTCCTGATTCATCACATGAGTTAGGGTGTTGAATTTTTCACTTGTGGCTTGACCTCGGTGATCAAGAATTTCAATTCTGAAGAAATCTGATTGAAGATGCTCAACAAGGACATACTTCAACAGCTATGTTGACAGCTTGCTTTCCCTCAAACAGACTAAAGCACACTCCTGCACAAGAACATGTGCTTGCTGTTCCTCAACCTGACACCTCACTCCTCAGTGTACATCCTCTCCCATCATCCTAGCTTAAATGTTACTGTATCAGGGAGACCTTTCCTTACAATAGCAAATCCCTACCTGTACTGTTACTCTCAACTATATGACAACTATTAGGAAGATTGAAAATCAGGGAAATGACAGGTGGTAAAACAAATTTTATACAATTTTATCTCAAGCAGTCTGTGTCAGAAAGATTTACCCCCCAATCCAATATAGGACAATTTTTTAGAAATAATTAAATTTGTTTTGTATGTTTCTTTGCAAGTTTAAGTATTTTGAGATATAAAGTAATGCCTGTTGTAAATAAATTTTTAAACAAACTTACGGTGCAATAATGGCTCTAGCAGGTCTTTTTGTAGACTGTACTTGTGAAAGCCAGCCTTCTAGTTGTGCATTCAGCTGCGGTCCTATAAAATGACAAAGAACAAAACTGGAGTCAGCAAAGCAATGTATTACAGACAGCCATACAGGGCACAAAGCCCTCATTGAACCTATCTGATACTCAAACAGCTCAATGGGCATGGGATCATCATTTTGGATGTTCAGGCTTAAATTTACCAACTACAACATTTCTGGAAAGTCATATGATAAGGCTAAATATTTATTAGACAAAGCTTATTACTCATGTACTTCTTACAACCATCTTCATCCCAGAAAAATAACTCTTTATAATTTGAAATAACATTTAAACCTGACTTTATTTGATCAATAAAAGGATAATAGCTCCTACCATTAATGATCCTTTCTACCATCCCCTACTAATACCCTACTGCACTACCTCAAAATTCTCTATTTCAAGAACCTCTCTCTTTGCTTTTACTCTTTCCAGTTCACTTCCAGGTCTTACAATTTTTTTCCTCTTTCCTTTATCCTCCTTCTTCATTTCTTGTTTATCCCAAAATCCAACAATATATCACTACAGTCCTTCTCTTGTCGACAACCTCAGTGCTGTTCTTCTCCATTATCAAAACAGTTTAAAATAAACTTTACATTTAACTCTACCTAAAGAGCTAATGAAAGATGAGAAACAACCATATAAACCTCAAAATTATAGTAAAAAAAATTCAGCAAACCTCAAGCAGTGCTCAGAAATCATATCACATTAACTTGACAAATTTAGTATTTCATCTTTAACAGAAAATGACAGATTCTTTTTTTCTCTCTCTCTCTTTTTTTCCCCTGTCCTGGGGCTTGGGACTCAGGGCCAGGACACTGTCCCTGAGCTTCTTTTTGCTCAAGGCTAGCACTCTACCTCTTGAGCCGCAGTGTCACTTCTGGCTTTTTCTGTTTGTATAGTACTGAGGAACCGAACTCAGGGTCTCACACTAAGCAAGCACTCTACCATTAAGCCACATTTCCAGCCCTCTCTTTTTCTCTTATGCCTTAAAAAATCTTCTTTCATCCCATTGTTACTCCCAGAAAATAAATCATTCTTTTCATTTTATCCAAGATAAATAATCAGATATATACTCTGGTCTACCATCCTTGTTTGCCAAGATGTTCCCAGTCTAATTACTGTCAGTCCTATTTCCTAGAAACCCAGTCCTAAAATTCAAAAGAGAATGACTCCATCTTCCCACCATTTATTCTTCCTGCTTTCACTTCTGTTTCAACAAACTGACTTAGCTCCTACCAAAGACCAGATACTTTGCCTGGTGCTGGTGGCTCACTTATGTAATCCTAGCTACTCAAAAGGCTAAGATCTGAAGGTTACTGTTCAAAGCCAGCCAGGGAAGGAATGTCTGTTAGACTCTTAAGTCTAGTTAACCACTAAAAAGTGAGAATGGCTCAAATGGTAGAGCTCTACTAGCCTTGAGCACAAAAAAAGCTCAGTTCAAGCCCCACACTGGTACCAGGAGAATCTCTCTCTCTCTCTCTCTCTCTCTCTCACACACACACGCACACACACACACACACACACACACACACACACACACACTAAATTTCACCATAATGCTTTGCTTTGCTTGTTTTTTGGGCTGGTCCTGGTACTTGAACTCAGGGACTAGGCACTGCCCGTAAGCTCCGCCATTTGAGCCATAGCTCCACTTCTAGCTTTTTGGTAGCAATTGAAGATAAGAATAACAGACTTTCCTGCACCCAGTGACTTTGAACAGCCATCCTCAGACCTCAAACTCTTGAGTAGCTAGGATTACAGACATGAACCACCAGCTTCCAGCTTACCACATGCTTTTCTTGTTTCTAGTCACTTAAACTTTGTATCATTGGCTACAGGCACAGCTCAAAGGCTAGAATGACAGCATAGAAAGTGTGAGGATCTAAGTTCAAATTTCAGTACTGCTAAAAACACAAATAAAGAAGTGCCTTGGGGCTTGGAATGTGGCTTAGTGGTAGAGTGCTTGCCTAGCATGCATGAAGCTCTGGGTTTGATCCCTGAACAGAAAAGGCTAGAAGTGGACCTGTGGCTCAAGTGGTAGAGTATTAGCCTTGAGCAAAAGAAGCTCACAGATAGTGCCCCAAGGCCCTGAGTTCAAGCCCCAGGATTGGGGGGGGGGGGGGAAGTGTGTCATTAAAATGCAATACCAGGCTGGGAATATGGCCTAGTGGTAAAGTGCTCGCCTCGTATAAGTGAAGTCCTGGGTTCGATTCCTCAGAACCACATAAACAGAAAAAGCTTGAAGTGATGCCATGGCTCAAATGGTAGAGTGCTAGCCTTGAGCAAAAAGAAGCCAAGGACAGTGCTCAGGACCTGAGTTCAAGCACCAGGACTGGCAAAATAATAAGAATAATAAATAAATAAAATATAATACCATCATTAATTAATTTTCCCTCACCTACCATCCCATCTCTCTGGCCCTCTTTACAGGAAATTTTCTTAAAGGGATGTCCTTACATAATTCCTCTTGTCTATCCTTTATATATTTTTAACTTAAAAAAAAAAAAAGAAGATCGGGGCTAGGAATATGGCCTAGTGGCAAGAGAGCTTGCCTCGTATACATGAAGCCCTGGGTTTGATTCCCCAGCACCACATATATAGAAAATAGCCAGGAGTGGCGCTGTGGCTCAAGTGGCAGAGTGCTAGCCTTGAGCAAAAGGAAGCCAGGGATAGTGCTCAGGCCCTGAGTTCAAGGCCCAGGACTGGCAAAAAAAAAAAAAAAAAACATCATTCCATGTTGCCCAGGCTGGTCCCTAACTCCTGGATTCAACCAATACTCCTGCCTTAGCCTCACAAGCAACTGGGAAAATACACACACCAATATATATTACAAAAGAATCTAGATAATAACACAAAGTACCTATGTAAATATACCTATTACTTTCCTGTCTGCAGATTTTGTGGTTGTTCCCACAAACTCCTGTTAATATCGTTAGCAGACAAGACTGCAGAGTTATGAGCGTGTGTTGAGTTTCTCAGGGACCTTTCTAGAAGTATGAGCACTATATAAAAATATGTACAACCTTAACTGCTAATTTATACACCAGAGCAATGGACCAATTTTTTCTTCAATATATGAAAGGGCAAAACTTAAAAATAAGCTTAATTCCACTTATATACCCTTACCTACTTTTCTGAGAACATTATCTGTAGAGCACTCAAATTCTTTCTTAGCCCCTTAGAGATATATGTAAATCTTTCTTAAAGCTAGTTCCATTTCCCTCCTGAGGATCTAGTATTCATCTCTTCAAAATGTGACCATAAAGAAAAAAGCTGTTGGCTGGCTCGTTAGCTGACTGATTTGTTTTTTTGGTGCTAGGAATGAAACCTAAGGTCTTACATAAAGATAAAAACTTTAAAAGACCAGCTAGCTTCTTCAACTTGCAAAATTATTCTCTATCAACAGAGATGATTTTTTTCAAATAAAGCCAATTCACTAACACAAAATATTCTCCAATAACAAAGTAAATTTCAAAAATTATGTGTGGCAAATAGGACGACCCAGTCCTCTTTCTCCAGTATTGTTTACTGTTTATCTTAAGAACTATGTAATTGGTTGTATATGGTTGACTATATATAAAGGTGAGATCCTATCTGAAAAATAACTAAGATAAAAAGTTCTAGAGGTGTGGCTCAAGTGATATAGCACTTACCTATCAAGATCAAGGCCCTATGTTCAATCCCTAATACCACCAAAAGCAAAACAATTATATTGAATACATAAAAAACAAAGGGAGGGAGGGGGCCTGGGAATATGGCTTAGTGGTAGAGTGCTTGCTTGCCTTGTATGCATAAAGCCCTGGTTTGATTCCTCAGCACCATGTAAACAGAAAAGGCTGGAAGTAGCACTGTGACTCAAGTAGTAGAGTGTTAGTCTTGAGCAAAAAGAAGCCAGGGACCATGCTCAGGCCCTGAGTCCAAGCCCCCAGGACTGGCAAATAAATAAATAATAAAATTGATAGCCCATCTGTAAGTTGCTTAAGTATAAAACTTTTTAAAATTATGATTCCATGATGAAATAACCTTTATCTCTATCATTAAAAATAACATTATCAATTGTACTGAGGACATATCTAAGTGGTAGAGGACCTGCATAGGATGCACCAAACCCTGGGTTCAATCCCCAGTGTTCTCAAAATACATAGCTAGCGAGGCTGGGGATATAGCCTAGTGGCAAGAGTGCCTGCCTCGGATACACGAGGCCCTAGGTTCGATTCCCCAGCACCACATATACAGAAAACGGCCAGAAGCGGCGCTGTGGCTCAAGTGGCGGAGTGCTAGCCTTGAGCGGGAAGAAGCCAGGGACAGTGCTCAGGCCCGGAGTCCAAGGCCCAGGGACTGGCCAAAAAAAAAAAAAAAAAATACATAGCTAGCACTTGAGCAACTTTTCCCAAATTTTCTCTCTCCTCTCTCATCTCTCTCTTTCCTCTCTCTTACAAATGGATTGTTGGGAAGTGGACCATAATTAGAGGGAGCAGATCACTAAGAGCATGCCTTTGAAGGGTACATCGTGTCCCAGGACCCCCCCTCCCGTGTCTGTCTTTCTGTGTGTCCATGTCTGTCTTTCTCTCTGCATGTCTCTCTGTGTCTCTGTATGTCTCTGTCTCTGTCTCTCTCTCTCTCAGTGCCAGAACTGAGGCTTAGAGCCTGGGCACTATCCCTGAGCTTTTGTGCTCAAGGTTAATGCTCTACCACTTGAGCCATAGCTCTATTTCCAGCTTTTTTTGGTGTCTAATTGGAGCTAAAAGTCTCACCGACTTTCCTGCCCAGCCTGGGCAGCAAAGGATTACATGTAAAAGACACCAGCACCAGGCTAATTCTCTCATTTTCTATGTCTTCCTATCACCACATACTTAAATTTAGTGTCATACTATTGACAATGTAAACTAAAATCTTATTTTTTACTTACATCTCAAAGGATGTTTGTTTTTACAGATCTGAGCTCTCCACATAAGAAATAACAAGCCCTTGGCACAACACACTGGGGATCATAACAAAAAAACTGTCACGTTAAGTGGAACCCAAAACTCATCCAGAGCTATACTGTATCAAAGTAAAAAAGATGATGAAAAAATTGTTGATTCTTTATGAGCCATTTGTTCACTTAAACCTTTTTTAAGAATTTCTTTCCATTTTTAGCTAAATTCTGTTGATAAGACTAAAACTGTGTAAGAAAATTAACTAGCCTTATGAAGAATCTTTAACATGATCAACAAAAAATCATTTAACATTTTATGAGCACTCACAGACTCTCAACACTATTGATATTTCACTTTTAAAATGAGGCTGCAAAAGCCTGGAAGGTCGAAGTGTACTTCCCCCTACCATTTACAAAATAATGTGAAAATTGATTTAGCACTTATCCATTAATTTGGACTTCATACACCTACCCCAAACTCACTGTTGAGAGAAATTCCTTTAAAACCTATCAAATGATGTTAATAAATCCCTCAGTAATCCTTCTAGTACCTTATCTATTATAAGATCAAAATATCTTATCTGCTACTTTTCTGATTTAGGAAAAGCATGTTCTATATAGAACACAGATTAGGAAAAGAGGATAAAATCCTATAATAATTTTCGAAATAGCCAAAATTAATATTTTATAATTTTCCTCCTAGTCTTTAAAATGATAGTTCTATAGCCTACTTTTACACCTATCATATTGCATATGCATAATAAACTTTTAAAAGACAGTATATAGCTAAACATTTTATTTTGTGAATGGATCTTGCTTCCTAAAACATTAATATAAAATATTTACCTTGTTACAATTTTTGTGTTACCATAAATAATTCTGCAACATCTATCAACTCATAAAGCTTCTTCCATATTTAAAATTATTTCCTTGTGGGCTGGGGATATAGCCTAGTGGCAAGAGTGCCTGCCTCGGATACACGAGGCCCTAGGTTCGATTCCCCAGCACCACATATACAGAAAACGGCCAGAAGCGGCGCTGTGGCTCAAGTGGCAGAGTGCTAGCCTTGAGCGGGAAGAAGCCAGGGACAGTGCTCAGGCCCTGAGTCCAAGGCCCAGGACTGGCCAAAAAAAAAAAAAAAAAAATTATTTCCTTGTATTATTCTCAGAAGATTTTTATGCAAAACAAAGTGAGTCTAAAACATTCTGATTATCCTAAAGGAGAAAACATTTCCATAGTGTCTGCTGCTTAGGTAACCCTCTACTCTAGACATTCTACATTATATTTTATCATTTTTCATGATAGAAAGTCTGTCAAGGAAGATTTATAGAAAATATTGGGATACAAAAAACAGATTTTAATTGCTATAGTTACGAGATAGTGTTGTATATCCCAATGAATGTGATCAATGAAAATCTGTTAGATAAATGAAATAAAATTTTGTGTTGGAACTGTTAAATAAATAAATAAATAAATAAATAAATAAAATAAAATAAAATAAAACATTCTGAGCAGGGGGTATGGTTCCAGAGGTAGAGAATCTGACTAGCAAGTATGAAGCCCTAAGTTCAAACCTTAGTGATGCCAAAAATGTATTTTAAAAGGATTCTGACATATTCAAAAGGTTGCAAAAATTTGTGCCCATTTGTAATCCTGCATCACCAATAATGCCTGCTTCATCATAATCCTACCATTGCTCAAAATATTTTAAAGGATTAACTCATTTAACCCATATACTCATTCAATGAAAATTAGAGAGCCCTACTCCTCAATCATATTTGACATTTCAATGTAATATATTTAATTGGTGAATTTTAATATCTAAGAAAAAAGGCATTTTGCTTGTAAGATACTGATTTTCTACCTGCAGCTGTTTATATACTGTATATATGTGTATGAGAACTAGGGAAGGGAAAGGGAATGTCAAAATCAAGAGACAAAGGATAAAAAGACAAACGATTCCAAAAGCAATACTTATAGAACCATTTGGTGTAAACCAACAGTACAACTCATTGCGGGGGAGGGAAGGGAAGAGGAGGGAAGTGAGGGAAGAAGGAGGGAGGAGGTAACAAGCTGGAGAAGAAATGTACTCACTGCCTTACATATGAAACTGTAACTCCTCTGTACTTCACTTTGACAATAAAAGAAAAAAAATGCCTACATGTAGGGCACCTGTGGCTCACGCCTGTAATCCTAGCCACTGAAGAGGCTGAGCTCTGAGGATCATGGTTCAAACCAAGCCCAGACTTTGGGCAGAAAAGTCTGTGAGACTCTTATCTCCAATTAACAACTGGAAGTGACACTATGGCTCAAAGTGGTAGAGCACTAGCCTTGAACTGAAGAGATCAGGGACAGCGCCCAAGCCCAGAGTTCAAGCCTCACAACAGAGGGAGGAAAAAAAATCACCCACAATGCCGGGTGGCTCCTTGTCACTTAATAAAGGAGGGGCAAATTTTTCATCCTTTCAGAAATTACAGTTCTTGGGAATGATGGGGGGGGGGGGCAAGGAGGGAGGGAAGATGGGAGTAAAATGAGGGAGAGATAACAAGTATGGCAAGAAATGTACTCACTACCTTATGTATGTAACTGTAACCTGTCTCTACATCAGCTTGACAATAAAATTAAATTTTAAAAAAATCACAGATCTTACTATTAGTCAAGCCAAGAGGTGACCACTATAGTAGCCAAGATGTAACCTATACGTCAGAATCACCTGATGTGTTTACTTAGGAAAGATCTTTAGGTCTTACCACAGAACTGTGTCATCATGATCTCTGAGGATGGCACCAGGTATTTTTAACAAGTCTCCAGGTAACTCTGATATGCACTCATTAACGTGAGGCACAATGCCAAAGTTTTTATATATGCTACAACCAAACTACCAGAAACTCCAAGAAGGTCTATGACAGAGATTTTTCATTTTAGTTATTTAATCTATTAGTAAGCAACAAATAAGGACATGATTTTTTCCTCGCTTTGAAGTCATAATTGACCTCCATTGTTTCTCAAATTTTACACATTTGAGAACCAGGCACCCATGGCTCATGCCTGTAATCCTAGCTACTCAGGAGACTGAGATCTGAGAACGTCAGTTTGTTTGGTTTTGTTTTTTTGCCAGTCCTGGGGCTTGAACTCAGGGCCTGAACACTGTCCCTGGCTTCTTTTTGGTCAAGGCTAGCACTTGAGCCATAGCGCCACTTCCGGCTTTTTCTATATATGTGGTGCTGAGGAATTGAACCCAGGACTTCATGTATATGAGATTAGCACCACTAGGCCATCTTCCTAGCCCCTGAGGATGTCAGTTTGAAGCCAGTGGGGACAAGAAAGTCTATGGGATTCTTATCACCAATTAAGCATGGAAAAAGCCAGAGTGGAGCTATAGCTCAAGTGGTAGAGCACTAGCCTTCAGCAAAAAAGCTCAGGGACAGAACCTAGGTCCTAAGTTCAAGCCCCAGAACTAGAAAAACAAAAATTACATGTTTAACAGTTTTTTAAACTCTAACTTCTATTAATGTCTTGCAAATGACCCTTATGAAAGAGGGAAAAGAATTCAGATAAAAAACAAGATGACACACAAACTCATTATTTCCAAAAGTTTTTATTTTAGTCCAAAATTTCATGACAATGTCATAGAATAACCAACAATATCCCTGCTTTTAAAACTCCACAAGCATCTTTCATGTTCCTGATTTTTATTTTTTTATTTTTTTTATTTATTTATTTTTTTTTTGCCAATGCTGGGGACTCAGGACCTGTGCACTGTCCCTGGCTTCTTTTGCTCAAGGCTAGCACTCTACCACTTGAGTCACAGCACCCCTTCTGGCTTTTTCTATATAGCTAGTACTGAGGAATCAAACCCAGGGCTCATGTACAGGAGGCAAGAACTCTACCACTAGGCCATATTCCTAGTCCCCCTGTTTGAAATGTAAATGGAAGTTTTATTAAGGCACATCATGTTTACCATCAGGTACAGGGTCAAGTACTCTAATAAGGAATGTATGAATCTGGATCATACAAAGCAACCACCTAAAGTGACACAAATGATAAAAGTTGGGTCTAAAATACTTTATAGACAGGAATAATTATTTTCTTCCAATTTTAGCTAGCATGTTTCTTCTCCATTTCTTTGGGCTACAATCTGACAGTTGGTCTGGCAAACCTAGATAATTTGGCATTCGATGCTAAAACATAATCTGTGGGAAAAATAAAACAAGTCTCCCTTATTGGAAAGAGCCAGTACTGAGACATCACTTCCCACACAACTTTCTCATGCAACAGCTTAAAAATAAGAGCTTAAAAGATAAAAATTTATTTTTCATATATTTTCATCACAAAATAGATTTACAGGCATTACCATGTTCTCATTTTATTCTGTGCAACACAGACTTCCTCCTTGAAGGGTTTTCATTCACAGAATTGGTAAGAAAAAGTGGGTCAGGTGCAACAGACTACACCAAAATAAAATATGGTAAGAGCCTGCTAATGATTGCATATGTGTGAACTAATAGAACACAAGATCTGAAACAATGTGGGTATCCATCAAAAAAGAAATTATGCAGGGCTCTGTACATTCACATACAAACAGACTAAAAGAGAATACTCCTAGGGGAGGAACCCAAAGGTATAACTCCTGTACACATTATAAAATACTAATTATCAAAATGAATTCTGGGAAATGGAAACATGGGTTTTTGTGGTGGTGGTGGTGGTAGTAGTAGTGTTGTTTCTCCTTTTTTCTGTCTTTTGAGGAGCAGTAAAGGGGGATACAGAATGAAAAGAAGGGTGAACAAATGCAATCATGTGGGTCTGGGCTTGTGGCTTAGTGGTTAGAGTACTTGCCTAGCATGCATGAAGACCTGGGTTTGATTCCTCAGTAACGCATAAACAAGATCACTAAATAAATCATTTTTTTAACATGCAATAATGTGTTGGGGATGCAGCTTTGGCCTTGAGGGGGGGAAGGGCAAGGAGAGCTATGCTGCCCTTCCCCCAGCCCGGGGGCAGTGTGGAAGCAAGCCACACCTCTGGGGGTCCGGAACCAGAAGGGGTGGCTTTGCGACCAGCCCCCCAACTTCTCGCCAGCTAGCACATGTGCTCCCCTTTTCGCAGGCTTTGCCCAGGGGTGGTGCTATGGGAGTGACGTTAGCCCATGAGGGAGGTCTCAAGACAAGCTCGCCAGCCTATTGCCAGCTCCTGGTCTATCACCCCTTTTCTCGTCAGCATTACTATATTAACTATTAGCCACTCCCCTATTAAATCAGATTGCTCTTGAAGCTTTCTCTGAGACTCCGAGTATGCCTGGCTTCCTTCGTGGGTAAGGAGGGAGGAAAAGAGATCTCGTTCGGCCACGTGCACCTGAGGCCTACCCTAACTCCCCCACTCCACCCTGGCCTGCCTGCAGGTCGGGCAGCCAGGGGAGAGGGTGAGAAAGGGAGCACAGATGAGAGTAAGCTTAGCATCCCCGTGCCAGGGGAGATAAATCTAGCCCGGCAATAATGCTATTCAGTATACACTATGGGAAAATGAACTTTGCAAATGGGGGAGGGGGGAAGAAGGGGAAAGCAAAAGAAGGGGTGACACTGTCCAGAAAGAAATATACTCAGGCTGAGAATGTGGCTTAGTGACAGAGTGCTTGCCTAGCATGCATGAGGCCCTGGGTTTGATTCCTCAGTACCATACAAAGAGAAAAGGCCAGAAGTGACACTGTGGCTCAAGTGGTAGAATGCGAGCCTTGAGCAAAAGAAGCTCAGGGACAGTGCCCAGAACCTGAGTTCAAGCCCCACAAATGGCAAAAAGGGAAGAAAAGAAAGAAAGAAACTAGTTACCCAAGCACCAGTGGCTTAAACCTGTAATAGCCGCTTCGGAGGCAGAGATCTGAGGATCACAGTTCAAAGGCAGCCTAAGTAGGAAAGTCCATGATACTCTTATCTCCAGTAAATTACTCATAAATAAAGACAAAGTGGAGCTGTGACTCAAATGGTAGAGCAATAACCTTGAGAAAAACACTCAGGGACAGTACACAGGCCTTGAATTCCAGCCAGGACCAATACATATCCACACACATTCACATTCACACACATTCACACACACACACACACACACACACACACACACACACACACACACACACATAGTTAAGTAAATTTTGGCAGATGTAAATAATAGAACATAAAACAAACAGAAAATGAGGCAAATTTTCATGTACCTCTATGGAAAGTCTTGTAATTAGAAGAACAATAGGATTGATACAAGAAAAAAAAACTGTTGGCCAATTATAAAAATGTTTTTGCTTATGCAGAATATCTCTGGAAAACACAAAGAAGTGTCTAACAGTGATGGCTTACTGAGAAGGGAACTAAGAGAGAAGCTTTCCAATCTTACTGTGTATTTTTTTGTATCTTCTATATTTTACATTATGTACATTTAATTTTTTTAAAAAAAGAGCTAGGTGTCAATGTCTGTCATAACTATAATCCCGGAAGCTGAGATCTGAGGATGGCAGTTCAAAGACAGCCCTTATCTCCAATGGAGACTCTTATCACCAATAAACTACTCAAACTTTTTTTTTTTTTTTAAAGAAGCCAGGGCAGGGCTGGGGATATAGCCTAGTGGCAAGAGTGCCTGCCTCGGATACACGAGGCCCTAGGTTCGATTCCCCAGCACCACATATACAGAAAACGGCCAGAAGCAGCGCTGTGGCTCAAGTGGCAGAGTGCTAGCCTTGAGCGGGAAGAAGCCAGGGACAGTGCTCAGACCCTGAGTCCAAGGCCCAGGACTGGCCAAAAAAAATAAAAGAAGCCAGGGCTAGGAATGTGGCTTAGCAGTAGAGTGCTTGCCCAGCATGCTTAGAGCCCTGGGTTCAATTCCTCAGCACCACATAAATAAAAAAGGCCAGAAGTGGCACTGTGGCTCAAGAGGCAGAGCACTAACTTGAGCAGGAAGAAGCCAGGGACAGTGCTCAGGCCCCCAGTCCAAGCCCCAGGACTGGCAAAAAAAGTGAAGTTCTAACTCAAGTGGTAGAGCACTAGCCTTGAGCAAAAACAGCTCAGGTAAAATGCTCAGGCCCTGATTTCAAGTCCCAGAACTAGTACCCAAGAAGAAGGAGAAGAAAAGATGTAGTCATATAACAGAATATTATAGTCATAAATAATAATGTAAATATATATTTTCTGTCACTCGAATTTTGCTAACAATAAATTCTTACAAATGACGAATATTAATGCTTTAAAAATAAATAAAGGCTGGGAATATGGCTTAGTGGCAAGAGTGCTTGCCTCCTATACATGAAGCCCCTGGGTTCAATTCCTTAGCACCACATATATAGAAAAGGCCAGAGTGGTGCTGTGGCTCAAGTGGAAGAGTGCTAGCCTTGAGCAAAAGAAGCCAGGGACAGTGCCCAGGCCCTGAGTTCAAGCCCCAGGACTGACAATCAATCAATCAATCAAACAAACAAACAAAACAGGGCTGGGAATGTGGCTTAGCAGTAGAGTGCTTTCCTAGCATGCATAAAGCCCTGGGTTCAATTCCTCAGCATCACATAAAAAGAAAAGGCCGGAAGTGGCACTGTGGCTCAAGAGGTAGAGTGCTAGCCTTGAGCTAAATAAATGAATAAATAAAGCTAAAATGTTAATAATCTAACCAACAAGCAATAAAATATACAACATAATAAACACAGAGTGAGAGTATATGTATGATCAGTCTCATGAAGTCTCTTTATTAGAAAAAGTGAGTATTTTCCTCCTATTCTGCTTCCTAATTTCTGGCAGAACCAAGGAACAAGGAAGTACTCTAGGAAAGAATACTCAAGCCAAGCACTAGTGGCTCACGCCTATAATCCTAACTATTCAGGAAACTGAGATCTGAGCCTAGAGGTTCAAAGCCATCCCAGGCAAGAAAATCCACAAAACCCTAATCTCCAATTAACCACCAAGAAAAGTGGACATGGTGCTGTAGCTCAAAGTGTTAGAACACTGGCCTTGAGTGAAAATGCTCAGGGATGGTGTCCAGGCCTTAAGTACAAGCCCCACAACTGACAAAAAAAGAAGAATCAAGAAATGAGTGAAGACACATTATAATTCTTCAATGAACAAAATGTAAGAGTTTCAAAAGTTGTATTTGTTTTTTTGTTTCATTTTGTTCTTTTAATCTCTCAAGTAAAGGCTTGAGCTCTTATTTCTTCAGCACTTACCAGATCATCTACAGAAAGCAAACTGCCATTTGAAGTAATTAACTATAACATGATGCAATTCTTGTTTCTGTACTTTTTGGTGTAGTCTTGTTTGAGATGTATTCAGTAACATTTGTGTTATTACATATACTAGCTCATCTGCCTGAAGAATGTTTCTGATTGAGCAACCATAAAATGCAAACAAAAAAAAATTCACCAGACAAGGACAGGATGGGACTTGAACATATAAGGTATCAATTACACAGGAAAGAAAAAGGCAGGCAGCCAGCCAGGAAGGCAGACATATAGCAACTACCCAAATAAAAGGACTCCACTTCTGAGCCTGACAATTTCGGAAGAAACTGAGGCACATAGCTAAACAAAGAATCTGAGTTCTATGTGTCCACTCTCCCAAACCCTTTCCATGCTCTTTTAGAAAATTAGTAGCCCGTAAATTTCCTAACAAACATGTCAATATAAAACTTAACTTTAGGGCTGGGAATATGGCTTAGCAGTAGAGTGCTTGCCTAGTATGCATGAAGCCCTGGGTTCAATTCCTCAGCACCACATAAACAGAAAAGGCCGGAAGTAACACCATGGCTCGAGTGGTAGAGTGCTAGCCTTAAGCAAAAAGAAGCCAGGAACAGCTCTCAGGCCCTGAGTGCAAGCCCCAGGATGGGCAAAATAACAATAACAATAATAAAAAAAAAAAACTTTGAAGTAGAACCTCTCCAATTCCTGAGAAGTTCTGGAAAAGCTTTGAGAGCCTCAGCAATGCTCAGGTACTCGTATCTTTACAGAACCTTGGACAATGCCACTGATATCGTGGTATTCTTTTTGTGGTTTCTTGATTTTTTTTTTTTTGCCAGTCCTGGGCCTTGGACTCAGGGCCTGAGCACTGTCCCTGGCTTCTCTTTGCTCAAGGCTAGCACTCTGCCACTTGAGCCACAGCGCCACTTCTGGCCGTTTTCTATATATGTGGTGCTGGGGAATTGAACCCAGGGCTTCGTGTATACGAAGCAAGCACTCTTGCCACTTGTCCATATTCCCAGCCCCAATGGTTTCTTGATTTAAATTTAATTTTATTGTAAAGGTGATGTACAGAAGGGTTACAGTTACAAGTACAGTTACACTGTACTCAAGTAATGAGTACATTTCCTTTTTAACAGTTTGCCCCCTGCCTCCTTTTCTCCCACTTTTTCCTCACCTTACCTCCCTCCCCCACAAGTTGTAAAGTTCATCTCCAACATAGTGTCTAGTCAGTATCAGTGTCGGATTGTTTCACCCTTTGTCCCACTATTTCCATGATTACTCTTCCCTTCCCCAAATCAAATAAACATATACAACACAAAGAAAACAGAAATTAAAAACTGTGACAATATCACTTCTGGCTTTTTCCATTTGTGTGGTACTGAGGACTCAAACTCAGGGCTTCACGCATGCTAGACGAGCACTCTACCACTAAGCTACCTTCCCAGCCCCCTTAAAGAAGTTTCACTGAGAATGGCAAGAGACAAATGGGAAGAAGGATTTAGAACAGGCTTTGTTTCCAATTAAAATGGAAAGTTTTAAGGCATGTTGTTCAAAATGATCCTGTAGAGAAAGTTTTATTCAATCTGAGAGATGGGAAATGAAGTACAAGGAAGACAAGGAGATCCAATGATCTGTAATGAACGAGCCAATGAGAAGAGAGAAAATGCCAATCAACAGATTGGGTGATTTTGAAAAACAGTAAACTAAGAGCAATTACCTTTTGATAGTTGGGGGTAAAAGCTGTGCATATAAGTAGTTACAGACAAAATGAATTACAAGAAAATAGGGAGAGCAAATGAAAACTATCCTCAATGAAGAAACTGAAGACAGTTAAAACTGCTTCACTATATCTAGGTCAAAACTCCCAATTTGAAGTCTTCAATTCTACAAACACAATTTATTAACCTTATGAAATATAACCTTAGGCATCAGCAACACAGAAAGACATCTATTACTGTCATGGGAATGTCAACATTCAGGAATTTAATAGCATGCTTCTGGATAACTTTCAGCTTTTGAAAATTAAACAGTTGTCTACGGCCATACCACCCTGAACGCACCCGATCTCGATTGAAAATTAAACAGTTTTCAGGGTTTACCTTATATTTCCATATTAAACAAATTCCAGATTAGTAATCATATAGAACTAGGTCTATAGAACTGAAGCCAGTAATTTACGTTGAAAGGAGAATGCTGAAAGAGAATGATGGGGGTGAATATTATCAAAATACTCAGCATTTACACGAAAGAAATGTAAGAAATCTCACTGACAGCTATTAAACAACAAGGAAAGGAAGACAGGGAAAGGGGAAACAAAAAGGGTTTATTCTGAATAGAATACATATATGCACATACAAAAATACCTTGATGAAACCCCTGGGTACAACTTAACAAATGCTGAAAGTGACACTGCATGAAGGGAAATGTACTCATTCATTACCTAACTCGGGTAAATGTAACCCCTCTGTACATCACATCTATAATAATAAAGTAATTTTTTAAACATAATATACTAAAAGATGACTGACAGGAAGTAAAATGGGCTCTGGAATGTGACATTCTATATACAAGTATGAAAAAAGAACAATGAAACCAGGTTTGTTTTTTGTTGTTTTTTTTGGGGGGTGGGGGTTGGCCAGTCCTGGAGCTTGGACTCAGGGCCTGAGCTCTGTCCCTGTCTTCTTTTTGCTCAAGGCTAACACTCTACCACTTGAGCTACAGTGCCACTTACAACTTTTTCTCTTTATGTGGTGCTGAGGAATCAAACCCAGGGCTTCGTACATGGTAGGCAAGCACTCTACCACTAAGCCACATTCCCAGCCCTGAAACTAGTTTTAAGAACGGAAAAAGTAAAAGAAAAGACAGGAGAGATGAAGCTGACGGCATACTGTATGTACATATGTAATATGAAAAGTCACAATGAAACCCCTCTGTACTACTAATATATACTAATAAAAATATTTTTAAGGAGAGTATAATTAAAAACACTAGCATTTGGTTTGGGTAGCACAGCTTTCATCTACAAACATCAAAGCAACTTTTAACCTATTAATTATAGCCTCCCTAAACTATCTTGTTGACTGCAGCAGAATACAAGCATGAACATGATTGTACTGTACCATAATCATAATGACAGAATACAATTTTAAATATTTGGAAATTCAATAATTATAATACACAGGAACATGGCAACAAAAACTATTTTGGATAAAGTACTTCAGAATGAAAAGTAAAATCTTTTCAAGTTAAACTTCAGTTAACTGTTGTCCAGAAAAATTCACAAACAACCAATCCCTTTGTAATTGTATTTGGATGGCAACAATATACCTAGGGGGGAAAAACTGCAAAGTAGGAGGACAGAAAAACCCAGAACCTATAGGTACCAGAATCCATAATGTAGTTACAGTATGCCAAGTACACCACTGTTTTTTTTTAATATGCTATCTTGGGCTTGGGTTATAACTCAATGGTAGAGTACAATTTTTTAAAAATTGCTATAGCTAATCTTTTGTTTACCTTTTTCTGGCTTTTTGCAGTGTCATGAATTGAAATTAGGGCTTTATGCATGCTAGGCAAGTTATCTACTACTGAACTACATCCCTTCCACCTTACCATGATTTTATATATAACTTCAGCTTTTTATTTTGTTTTACTTTGTTTTTGGCAGGCCAAGAATTTGAACTTATTGCCTCCTACTTGCTAGGCAGGTGCTATGCTACTTGAACCATGGCTAGAGTCCTGTTTTCATTTTATTTTCAAATGAGGAGCCTTGCTTTTAGCCTTGCCCAGCCTGGACTTTGATCCTCCCAATTCCTCCTCATAACAATTCCAACATAGCTGAGAGAGGTGCAAGGCATTGCACCAAGCTTTTTTTAATTGGTTGAGATGGAATCTTCACTAACTTTTTTAACAGGTCTAGCCTCAAACCACTATCCTGATCTTAGCCTCCTGAGCAGCTACCACTATAGGCCTGAGTAATCATTCCAAGTGATTTTCCTTTTTAACATAGTAAAAATCAGCATTCCTTGGGAAACTGGTGAGTTCCATACTTGGGGCAGAAAAAAACGAGCCTAGGACATCTTAATTTTATATATCAACTCTGACTGGACCACAGAGTACTGAGAATTTGGGTCAAGTATTATTCTGTTTTTCTTTTGTGCTTGTCCTAGGGCTTGAACTCAGGGCCTGGGTACTAAGCTTTTGTATTCAAGGCTAGCACTCTGCCCCTTGAGCCACAGTGCCACTCCTGGCCATTTTCTAAGGAACTGAACCCAGGGTTTCATGTATGCGAGGCAAGCATTCTTGCCACTAGGCCACATTCCCAGCCCCAGGAGACTCTTATCTAACCAGAAGTTGCACTGTGCTCCAAGTGGCAGAGCACTAGCCTTGAGCAAAAAGGCCTCAGGGATAGGCCCAGGTGCTGAGCTCAAACCTCATGATTGACCACCCCCCCCAAAAAAAAAACCTGACACTCATGTTTCTACATGATACAAAGCTAGATCAGTTAATCATATAATCTGTGTTAATTTAAGTATGTGACATATAATTCTATTTAATATGTTGATTGGAAAATCAAATTAATTTCAAACATGTTATAAACACCCAAAATGTTTACAAAATACTGAAAGTGTTCCGTACTTTCTTACTAACTGAAAATGTTTTTAATGCTTCTAAGTAAAACAAAAAAAATCAAAACATTTGTACATGCATAGTTTGTTTTCTAATCCAGCATATTAAACCACAAAAACATTAGGTAATTTAAGAAATACCTAAAGCCAAGATGCTGGTGGCTCACCCTTATAATCCTTGCTACTTAGATCTGAGGATTGTGGTTCAAAGCCAGCCAGGGCAAAAGTCTGTGAGACTCTTCTCTCCAATTTAACCACTAAATGAAAGAAGCAGAGCTATGATTCAGATGGTTCAGTTAGCCATGAGCATAAAAACCCAGAGAGAGCGCCTAGGCCCTGAGTTCAAGCCCAGGACCAGCAAATAAAAGAATAAACATCCAAAGACAAAGTACATATTTTGATATTATGTTACCAAATCCTAAAACAACTTGTATTTATAATGTTGCATGTCAAACAGAAAAACAACATTCACAAGTAGCAGAAATAGGTAGTGGTGACATCATAAAATTTCCAAGGGATATTACATTGGCTTTTTGTCTTAAGTCAAAATAGAAATAACATTTTAAATGTATGTTATTTTACCTAAACAGTCTTCAACAACCAAGTAAAACCAGTGTAAAAAAATCAAATCTCATTACCTGAAATTACATGATTGTAACCCCTCTGGAACATCACCTTTGTAATAACAATTTTTAAAAAGTGTTTGTAAGGGCTAAGAATGTGGCTTAGTAGTAAAGGATGCATGAAGCCCTGGATTCAATTCCTCAGTACCACATAAACAGAAAGAACTGGAAGTGGCACTATGGCTCAAGTGGTAGAGTGCCAACCTTGAGCAAAGAAGCTCAGGGATAGCACCTAGGACCTAAGTTCAGGCCCCAGGACTGGTAAAAAAAAAAAAAAAAATGTGTTTGTAAAAAAGCATTAAGTACTTTTTTAAAGTATGTATGTATACTGTTTTGGGTATAATGACACCTAAATTGGACCTGCCCTTGATATAGATCTGTGTGACAGGAAGGAATCAGCAATCAGTAGATCTCTACGCACAGACCACAGTCCTCTATGCACTATTATCTCAAACCACACATGAAAGTGCCACCCCAACCTCAAGAGGACTTAGCTTCTAAGCCATTAGATTGCATTCAAAAAAAAAAAAAAAAAGTAGTATTCTAGTTTCTTATCTTTCCCAGCATGTGCATAACTACAAAGAAAAGTGTCAACATTAAAACAGTCTCTAGCAGGCACCA
Organism: Perognathus longimembris pacificus; assembly: GCF_023159225.1. Classification (NCBI taxonomy): domain Eukaryota; kingdom Metazoa; phylum Chordata; class Mammalia; order Rodentia; family Heteromyidae; genus Perognathus; species Perognathus longimembris. Next base: position 57,215,810 of record NC_063168.1, on the reverse strand, counting down.
GTAACTCATGCCTGTAATCGTAGCTACTCAGAAGGCTGAGAGCTGAGGATTGCACTTCAAAGCCAGCTAGGGGCAAGAAAATCCATGAGACTCTTACCTCCAATTAACCACCAAAAAGTGGTTCAAGTGGTAGTACATTAGCTTTGGGCGAAAAGCTCAGAGACAGTGCCCAGGCCCTGGGTTCAAGCCTCCAAATGGGTACCCAAAAATAAAAAGTCTCTAGAGAGTGTACAGAAGAACAAGAACACTAGCCTTAAGCCACAAAAGCTCAGGGTTATGTGCCCAGTACCCTGAATTCAAATCCCAAAATGAGCACAAACACACACAAAATTGTTTTTAATAAAACAGTAAAAGTAGGTGCTGATGGCACATGCCCTACTCCTAGGTTTAGAGCAACTTACCTTTAAAAATTGGTTTTCAACCTTCTGAAGAGCTTCTTAATTATTATGCTTTAACTTTATTATATTTAGTGACATAATATTTGATTATCTCATTCTTAGAAATTATTTAAACTTTGTCCTTACTAAGAGGATCCACTGAAAGGCCTGTTGCTACAGAATTCTGTAGTGCCTTACCTTACTATGGAACTATCCATGGCTGGGGTTTTCTGCTGAACAAGCATTTAATAAATTAACTGCTATTTACAGGGAGGTGGGGGAAAGTGTTCATGAGCAAAGATGGGTGCTTTTGTGATTACACTTGTGATCCTAACTACTTAGGAGGCTGAAATTGGAGGATCCCAGTTTGAAGTGGGGGGAGGGGGGGATATGATAAGACTCTTATCTCCAATTAACCAGCAGTAAGTGGTAAAGTATCTAGGATGAGCAGAAAAAGTCAAGTGAGAGTGTAAGGCCATGAAAGTGTGTGCCCCAGTACTGGCACAGAATAAAAAAAAATGTACAAAAGCCAAAGTGGTGTTGTTTCATACCTGAATCCCTAACTACTTGGGAGCTGATACTGGGAGGATGGCAGTTTGAAGTCATTTTGAGCAGAAAAGTTCCAGAGACCACCTGGGCACAGTGGTACGCTTCTGTTATCATAGCTATGAAGGGCACCTAAAATAGGAGGATGTAAGTGCCTGCCCAGGCAAGAAGTGAGACTCTCTCAAAAATAACCACCACAGAAAAGGATTGGGGGAGGAGGGGACTGGGAATGTGGCTTAGCGATAGAGTGCTTGCCTAGCATGCATGAAGTACCACATAAAGAGAAAGAGCCGGAAGTAGAGCTGTGGCTCAAGTGGTAGAGTGCTAGCCTTGAGCAAAAAGAAGCCAGGGAAAGTGCTCAGACCCTGAGTTCAAGCCCCAGGACTGGCAAAAAAAAAAAAAAGGATTAGGGACTTGACTCAGAAATAAGAGTTCCTGCCTAGCAAGAATGAAGCCCAGTACAGACCCCAAAAAGGGGCGGGGGGGCGGTATACAGGTGAATATTTATAAGATACATCATTTGCAAGACTAAATATTCAATTGTATAGTTCAAGAACTATTCATAGTAGAAATATTTTAACTTCATACATTTGGAATTTTTCTTGTGATAATTTTGATTTTATGTTATAGTTGAAACACCCTAAGTTAAAATATGTCACAAGTTACTTTCCTAACATTTTATTTTCAAATAAGCACAGTGGCTAATAGTCTAGGAAGTTAATATACTGATAGTCTAGGATGGGATGGGCACCATCGGCTTATACCTGTAATCCTAGCTACTTAGGAGACTGAGATCTGAGGACTGCAGTGCAAAGCCAGCCCAGAGAGAAAAGTCTGTGAGCCTCTTATCTCCAATTAACCACCAAAAAGTCAGAAGCATAGCTGTGGTTCAAGCAATAAAACACTAGTTGTGAGGAAAAAAAAGCTCAGGGACAGCACCCAGGCCCTGAGTTCATGCCCCGGGACGGATTTAAAAAAAATTGGATGGGAAGAAATATGAAATGGTTATTAAAAGCTACAGTCTGTAGAGTCAACTGGTTAAAACACTATCACAAACACTGAACTTGAACAAGTTTTTCATATAGTGGTTATATTAAGAAAGATAAAAATGTATATGCCTGGAATACAGTAAGGTTCCCAATACCCAATGATTAAGGAGAATCTAGAAATTCTATTATCTTAAGTTTGAGACAAGACTGGATTCGTTCAATACTTTTTCTAATAACATAAAATATTATTATATTGGCCAAAGATTCAAAAACTGTTAAGTCTATTTATTTCCCTGTTACTCAGCATTTTTCTCTACAAAAATATATTTTCCAAAACTCCTAATAATGTACTTACAATAATCAGCCTGCATTTTACACATCTTACAAGTTATTTTTAGTTTTTTACAAATGTGAAAACGGTTTTACACATTATGAATTTTCTTTTTTATTTTTTTGAATTGTTTTCTTAAGACAACAATTTGCTTACAACTAAATTTTCTCAGACTGTGTCACTTTATGAAATAATTACCTACTGAAAAATTTTTAAATATGGATACCAAGGAACAATCATAATACACAAATACTCCAATCAATATCTAGGATGAGTTTTCTTTAATGTTCATTTCTTTTCTGTCTCCAAAGGTTTATTAATACTGTCAGGACCTAAGATTCACCCCTGTAATCCTAGCTACTCAGAAGGCTGAGATCTGAGGAACAAGCCTGGGCAGTAAAATCTGTGAAATTCTTATTTCAAATTAACCACCAAAAGAAAGGCCAAAGTGGAGCTGTGGCTCAAAGAGCACTAGCCTCAAGCAAAACAGCTAAGGAATTCAAGCCCTGGTACTAGCAGAAAAAGAGAGAGAGGGAAGGAGGAAAAGGGAGGGAGGGAGGGAGGGAGGGAGGGAGGGAGGGAGGAAGGAAGGAAGGAAGGAAGGAAGGAAGGAAGGAAGGAAGGAAGGAAGGAAGGAAGGAAGGAAGGAAGGAAGGAAGGAAGGAAAGAGGGAGGAAAGGAAGGAAAGCAAGCAAGTAAGCCCACGCAAAACAGTCTGTGAGATTCCATCTCCAATTAACCAGAATGCTAGTGATAGAACACCAGCCATGACTGATAAAAGCTCAGCCCCCGCACAAGGCCCTGCCCAGTACTGTACAAAAAAAAGCAAGGCTTGTTGGGAGCAATGGTGCATTTTATAGCCAGTGAAATGAGATGAGCTGGGAGCCTATTGCAGAAAGCAAGTAAATGCTAAAAAGAAAAAAGAGGGGCTGGGAATATGGCCTAGTGGCAAAAGTGCTTGCCTCCCATACATGAAGCCCTGGGTTCAATTCCCCACCACATATATACATAGAAAATGGCCAGAGGTGGCGCTGTGACTCAAGCGGCAGAGTGCTAGCCTCGAGCAAAAAGAAGCTCAGGGACAGTGCCCAGGCCCTGAGATCAAGCCCCCTGGCAAAAAACAAACAAACAAGAAATGGAAAAACAGTTAACTTTTCAGCAGAGAAACCTGAAAAATATTCATAACCTTAACCAAGTGATCAAGGTTAACCTCACCAAAGTTTTTATCATGAGATCTTTACCATATAGTATTCATTCCCCAAACCTATAACCCCCCAATGTAAACATGAGAAGAAAATCATACAATTACAAATTGAGGGAATATACTATAAAATAAATAAAAATCCAGGGCTGGGGATATGGCCTAGTGGCAAGAGTGCCTGCCTCATATATATGAGGCCCTGGGTTCAATTCCCCAGCACCACATATACAGAAAATGGCCACAAGTGGCGCTGTGGCTCAAGTGGCAGAGTGCTAGCCTTGAGCAAAAAAGAAGCCAGGGACAGCGCTCAGGCCCTGAGTCAAAGCCCCAGGACTGGCCAAAATAAATAAATAAATAACAATCCAGGAACTCAGGAATCTAAAGACGGAGGATGAAGAGTTTGAGGCAAATATGGGCTATACAATGAGACTATGTCTCAAACAAAAAATATATTTTTTCTATTATATTGGTTTTTAACAATTGTTTAAAATCACATCAGTTCATACAGTAGTAGAATAAAGCAAGCCTATTGTATAAGTAACTTAATAGAACAAAATTATTTATGTAAAGTCTTTACTAGTAAATATTACTATCTTTATGCGTTTAAGTATCTATTGAGTATTCAAAATTGTTTCATCCATACATTCTTTTGATTCATAAACTTCTTTACTAACTTTTGCAAAATGCTTATTGTGTATCAATATTGTTTCTTGTTCTAGGGAAATCACAGCTATACAAACATATCTGGGTGTGCATGGAACATATGTTCTAAAAGAAGGAGGCGGAGTTAAGCAAATAAGTAAACAAGCTATGTAACCTCAAATTGTGCTATGAAAAGAAAAGAGCAAAACTTTATTTCACTGCTATGCAATGTGCAGTAGAAAAGTCACTACCTCAAAAAAAGAAAAAGTAATAAAGAACTAAGAACCAAGAAAAGAGCTGGGGGACAAAATGTCTTAGAAGGGAACAAGCACAGTGATCTCTGGGTAGGGAGTAGTACCACATTGAAGGAATCTGGGAGAAAAAAAAGACGTTTTCATGAACCCTAAAACATGGCAAATGAGAGAAAATAACAAAAGATAAAGTAAGATAGGCAGGCAAAGGCCAAATTATGGAAGCTTTACTCCAGGGTCTAAGTATAAGAGAAAACAAATGAAGGTTTTTGTTTTTGTTTTTTTAATACTTACTTATTTATTGTCAAAGTGATGTACAGAGGGGTAACAGTTTCATACATAAGGCAATGGGTACATTTCTTGTACAATTTGTTACCTCCTCCCTCATTTCCCCCCTCCCCCTCCCCCTTTCCCCCAACCCCCAGAATGAAGGTCTTAATTAGCAGTCACATGTTTTAAGTTCTAGAACATGCACTTATAAGTGCATTAACAAACAATTTAATACGTACTTTATAGGTAACTTTGTCATTTATTTTAGAAAACTAGTGTGTCAGAAAAATACTAATCTAGTCAGATTAGTCGTTGTCACTCATGAAGTATTCAGTGAGCGTTTGCCCTTTGCCAGAAATTGCTCCGGGTACTGGAAACACAAAATATAGTAGTGATGTCACCTCCCACTCTGAGCAATACATACAAAAATGAAAATGATGATCTCATCTTCTACTCTGAGCAATCCATCTTCCTTCCTAAAGGTTCCAAACACTACATGTTTTAACTGTGCTGTGTATCAGAACCATCACTGGTGTTACATAGAAAATGTAACATCTCCTTTTGAATGTTAAGTCACAAGATTAGAGACACAGAGGAGCTTTCTAAATGTTTTGTCTTCTGAAATGGTAAACATTTGGGAACTCTTTTTGGATGGTATAGACAAAAAAGAATGAAAAGGGGCTAGGAATATGGCTTAGTGGCAAAGTGCTCACCTTGCATGCACAAAGCCCTGGGTTCGATTCCTCAGCACCACATACATAGAAAAAGCCAGAAGTGGCACTGTGGTTCAAGTGGTCGAGTGCTAGCCTTGAGCAAAAAGGAAGCCAGGGACAGTACTCAGGCCCTGAGTCCAAGCTCCAAGACTGGCAAAAAATAAAATAAAGCCAAAAAAAAAGCAAAACAGGCAAAAGAAGTTGTGAAAGGTTATCAATGTTTTAGTCACATCAATCTTACCCACCCAAAACAATTGTCTAAGGATTAGGAGTTATTAAATGACATAACCACAGGTACTCTGCTAGCTCAGAAAGCTTAAAAGCTCCCAATAGGAACCATCATCCTAAGACTTAACTCCCTTCTCTTACATGGGGAAATATTTCTTTTTTATACACCAAAACAAATCTTTGCTGAAACTTAGAAGGGAAGGAGGGACGTGTATCTGATTCTCAACTATCAATAATTCTAACCCAATCATTCTGTATCATATTTGTTAAAAGCAAACAAATATATCAAAATCACTGGTGACTTATAAATTACACTTCCCTACAGCTCTCTTGAGAATTATGCCCAAACTGAGTCACTGTAATTAATGGAAAAGTGTATGTAGGATTGCACAGGGGATGCTGCCTCTGGGGGATGGGAATTAAGACTGAAAACCATTATAATAAAGAGTTCTTTTTTCCTCTTTTTTATTTGCCAAGAGGTGTGTGTGTGCGTGCGTGCGTGCGTGTGCGTGTGTGTGTGTGTGTGTGTGTGTGTGTGTGTGTGTGTGTGTGTGTGTGTGTACCGGGACTTGAACTCAGGATATGATGCTGTCCCTTGTGGGGAGAGGGCAGTACTGGGCCTTGAACTCCCTTGGCTTTTTTGCTCAAGGTTAGCACTGTATCACTTGAGCCACAGCTCCACATACTTTTCTGCCCTGGCTGGCTTCAAACAGTGATCATCAAATCTCGGCCTCCAGTGTAGCTAGGTTCTGTACCTCCCATAGAGAAGGATTTTTATAGACCAGGACTCCTAAAGGGGCATACAGACTATTTATTGGTGATCTCTAAGATCCTTTCAGAAGGTCTGTCAAGTCAAAAACATTTTTGTAATGCTAAAATATTATTTGCCTTTGTCAATGTATTAGAACTTAACTCTGATGGCTTGGACATAATTTTGGATTAAACTGCTGATGTCTTACTGGCAAACATATTATCTTCACCAAAGGATCAGGGTTAACCTCATTAAGGTTTTTATCATGTGAGGCCTTTTCAACCTGGGGTATCCATCCCCAAAACCACAATCTAATACACGGGAAAAAAAAAAATCAAAGAAACTCATATAGAGGGAACATTCTATAGAACACCTGAGAATATTCCTTAAAACTTAGCCAGGCTCAAATAAATTTAAAGAAAATAATTTAAAAGTTTCTCAGCTTCCATTTCTAATTTGACAGCTACTAATAGATATAACTTATATAAACAAAAACATCTGAAAACAAGTACTATAATCAAATGACATTTTGCATGCTAAGCAACTCTAGATCATCTTACCAAATGTATCATAACTTCTTCTGAAGACCAGAATAAGAGACAACTCTCTCCACAATAAAGGATAGTTACAAGCAGAATGACTCTTGTAAAAAGATCTTCAATTCTTAAATTCTCTCTCTCAGTGGGAAGTATTTTTAAGCCTATAAAGCAATCATCTGAGAAGCCCAAAATAAGATTGAGTAATTAGTGATAAAAATGCTAAAACGAGGAACTAATTTATTAATAACTCATTGATATGAGGAATTGTATTGCAGTGGATGTAGTTCTGTGTTGCTCTGTAGCATACCAAATCCCTGGGTTCTCTCTCCAGTAGCAAATGGGATTTTTTTCTAAAGTTATAATGTAAAGTTGTATGTTTTGGTGACTTCTATCACACTAATCTGACTGATCTTTGATAAGAATTGTAGAGTACAAAACAACTTTCAGATTTTTCTAAAAGTAGCATCTTAAAATTGCTCTGTCACCATATGGATTAGCAACCCTCCATGCTATCAGAGTTTTTAATCCAATCTCTTAGGTCAGATCCAATCTCTTAGGTCAGAGTTGAGCTAACAGCCTAAAAGATAAATTTGGTTCACTACCACCTTTTTTCCCCTCTGTTTATGTGATGCTAAGGAATTGAACCCAGGGCTTCAGGCATGCTAGGCAAGCACTCTACCACTAAGCCACATTCCCAGCCCACTACCACCTTTTATAAAATGCAATTTTACTGAAGAATACCCATAATCATTTATTTACATATTAATCATGGCAACTTCCATAATGCAAGGCAGAGCTGACTAGTTACAATTGCACTGATATGGCCTACAAAGCCTAACATACAAGGTCAGATTCTTTATTTTTAAAAAAATACTAAAATAAAAGCATGAAGTTTCCTTTTTTTTTTGTCTGAAACCAGGACTCAAAACTCAAATTCTAGGGCTGGGGATATAGCCTAGTGGCAAGAGTGCCTGCCTCGGATACACGAGGCCCTAGGTTCGATTCCCCAGCACCACATATACAGAAAACGGCCAGAAGCGGCGCTGTGGCTCAAGTGGCAGAGTGCTAGCCTTGAGCGGGAAGAAGCCAGGGACAGTGCTCACTCAGGCCCTGAGTCCAAGGCCCACGACTGGCCAAAAAAATAAATAAATAAATAAAAATTTAAAAAAAAAACTCAAATTCTAGCTGTGTGCTGGTGGCTCACACCTGTAATCCTAGGTACTAAGGAGGCTAAGATCTGGGAATCAGGGTTTGAAGCCAGCCTGGACAGAGTCCATGAGACTTTTTTTTTTTTTTTTTTTTTGCCAGTCCTGTGGCTTGAACTCTGGGGTCTGGGCACTGTCCCAGAGCCTGTTCGTGCTCAAGGCTAGCACTCTACACCTTGAGTCACATAGCCACTTCCAGCTTTTTTGAGTGGTTTATTGGAGATAAGAGTCTCATGGACTTTCCAGCCTCGGCTGATTTTAACCTCCCACAATCCTCAGATCTCAGCCTCCTGAGTAGCCAGAATTACAGCCTTAAGCCAAGGACCCCCAGCTAGCCAAGACTCTTATCTACAATTATCATTCCAAAACTGGAAGTGGATATATGGCTCAAGTGGTAGAGCTTGCCTTGAGCAAAAGAGCTCAGGAATAGGTCCCAGGCCCTGAGTTAAAGCCTCACAGCCCACAAAAAAGAGGGGGGAGGGGAAGGAGGGGGAAGGGGGAGAAGAAAGGAAGGGGAGGGCAGGAAAAAACAGGACAAGGCAGGGGAAGAATTGAAGAAAAAAAAATAAAAAGGTGCAGGGAAAATACCTTTCCCAAGAAAAACTTCAGGGTCCATTCATACCTTCTCCAGGAAATAAATAACAATACCTATTTCCTAAATTTAAAAAAAAACAACCATAATTATCAAGAAAGGTAGTTTAGGGCTGGGAATGTGGCCTAGTGCTTGCCAAGCATGCATAAAAAGCCCTGGCTTCAATTACTCAGTACTACATAAACTGAAAAGGCTGAAGTGGCGCTGTTGCTCAAGTGGTAGAGTGCTAGCCTTGAGCAAAAAGAAGCCAGGGACAGTGCTCAGGCCTTGAGTCCAAGCCTCAGGAAGGGCCAAAAGAATTAACATTTATAAACTTAGAAGTCGAATACATGTATGTCGGGAAAACACAGACGCATTTCCATTATAATTACTCTCTGTTAATTATAGCTCTCTAGGTATACACTTAACCAACACTACTAAATTAAAAGGAAATTGAATTGTAAAATTTAGAAAAGAGGTAAAATTATAAATGAATGCAAAATGATATGAATATATTTCTGGAAAAATTCAAATTAATCAACTAGAAAGTGTTATAACAATAAAAATTAATATAAATGTCATAAATGGTTTTCATATACATAACGATTTAGGAGATTTAATGGGGAAAAAATACAATGTTAAAGAAAAGAATAGAGAAGCTAGGCTTCTATGGCTCACGCCTATAATCCTAACTACTTAGGAAGCTGAGAGCTGAAGATCACAGTTCTAAGCCAGCCTGGACAGAAAAGTCCATGAGACTCTCATCTCCAATTAACCACCAAAACCCAGGAACTAGAGCTGTGGCTCAAGTGAAGAATGATTCTTCTATTTAAACAACGAAAATAACTAGTATTGTCAAGAATGTGGAGAAATTAGAACCCTCATGCACACTAAATGGCAAAACTGCTACAGCCCACCAGCCTGGCAGCCCCCAAAGGTTGGTTAAACATCAGGATTACCACAAGGTCCAGGAACTCTAATCCTAGGAATTTATCCAAAAGAACTAGAAACAGAGACTCAAATATATGTACCCTCATGTGCTTAGTAGCACTATCAATAATAACTAGAAGACATGGAGAATAGAATCCAAGTGTCTATCTATAGATGAATAAGTAAATGTGATATATACATATAATGGGTTATTTTCTACCCTTAAGAGGGAATGAAATTCTGACCCAAGTTACAACATCGATGAACCTTAAAAACATTATACTAAATGAAATATACCAGACACAAAGGGATAATGATGTCTGCCATGGCTAGGGAGACAGGAATGGGGAAGGTGAAAAGGTTTTGAGATGGATAGTGGTAATAGTTGTAAACATGATGAGTATATGCCATTGTTTATGAAATCAATGGTGTTCACAGTGTGACCTCTTATAGGACAGTATGTAGCTAGAATATAAGTAGCTAAGGTCAGTCATGAGGATGAACCAGGCCTACTTAAGTAAGCCCCAGGAATACCCTGTACACCAACAGCTCCATGACTTGCCTGGTTGGCAATACTTTGTGCTACTCACATACCATTTATAGAGAATTAAGCACAGTCAGCACTACTTCACTAGGAAAAGACAGCCAGACACATGCACCTGATTTCTCCTGTACTCTTCCACATGTACTTCTCCTTCTTGCTATTTTAATTTGTATAATCTCTCTCTCTTCCTCTTTCTCTCTCCAAGTATATATGCACACACATAACAGCTGTTTTATATATATATATATATATACACACACATATATAATAAAAATAACAGCAGCATTTCTAAGTTCTGTGAGTCCTAACAGCTCCTCAAACCCTAGAGTGGTCTTAGTGACCCTTGATATAGCTGACAGAAATAATAAAAAGAAAATCAACAAGAATGTGGATGTAAATACAGTAATCCAACTTAACATAGAGCATTCAACCACCCAGAGAAAACTTACCATTTTCAAATGAACATGAAATATTTAACAAAACAGACCACATAATAAACTGTATAACAAATCTATTCCAAGTTTCAAGGCCCAACCAAGAAAAACAAATACAACATTTTCTAAATTTATTTGACGATAAATTCTTTATATAAAAAGGTACAAATAAGTACATTTTTTCCCAAGAACATTTTGGGAAAATCTACTTTCACTTCACACTTTTTTTTTTTTTTTTAATTTTGGTGCCAGTCCTAGGGCTTGAGCTCAGGGCCTGGATTCTGCCTTGATCTTTTTTGCTCAAGGTTGGTGATCTACCACTTGAACCAGTGCCACTTCTGGGTTTTTCTGAGTAGTTTAGTGAAGATAAGAGACTCACAGACTTTTCTGTCTGAACTGGCTTCAAACTGATATCCTCAGATTTCAGTGAGTAGCTAGGATTATAGGAGGGAGCAGCCAGCACCCAGCTACTTTCACACATTTATTTGTTGGTGGTGGAGGGACTTAACTCTGGGCCTGGGTGCTGTCCCTGAGCTTTTGTGCTCAAGGCTAATTAATGCTTTACCACTTTGAGCCACAGCTCCACTTCCAGTTTTCTGGTGGTTATTTGGAGATAAGAGTCTCATCAACTTTCCTGCCCGAGCAGGTTTGAACAATGATCCTCAGATCTCAGCCTCCTGAGTTGCTAGGATTGCAGGCATGAGTTCACCAGCACCCAGACTTTCACACATTTTTAACATCTCTTTCTTTCTTTCCAACTGTAAATAACTGAAAAAAATTTTCTTTCCTTGACTACCAAATAAAATTACTCAATCTTATTTAGTACATGCAAAAGTCTTAAAGGAAGAGTAATCTTAACATATTTGGGGAACAGTCAGAATGTCACACTCACATAAATGAAGGAAAAAGTAATAAGAGATGAAATCAGAAAGTGTGCCAGAGAACATAGAATAAGGCTTTTTATTTTGGTAATAAGTTTGAATAAGGTGCTATGAAGAAAAATGACAAGAGTATCTGACTTACATCTTTGTATGGAAGCTGTGGGCCAGTGGGCTCACACTTGTAAACCTAGGTACGAAGAAGGGACTGGGGATGTAGCTCAGTGGTAGAGGTGCACCTGTGAGAAGAGGGAAGGAGTGGGGAAAAAGAGGAGAGAAGGTGGAGAGGGGGAAGAGAAGGAGGGGAGGGGAGGAAGAGAGGAAGCATGAAAAGGGAGAGGAAGGAAGGAGAAAGGAGGGGAGAGGGGAGGAAGAGACCGAGGGGAGTGGAGAAGGAGAGAAGGATGGGCTAGGCTTACATTTATTTGGCAAAGAAAACTGCCTAGGCAAATCTGCATGATCAGTGTTTAAAAAAAACTTAAAACATTCTTTATACTTGGTACCTAGAACATGTCATTCTCCTCCTCATGAGACACATAATCTGTCTCCTTACAGTATTTCCTAACCTCCCCAATCTATTCATGCTGGAAATGTTCTAAACTCAGACTGAGTCACTGACCCTCTTTATCTAGTTAGTCTCATTCTCACACTTACTTCAAGCAGACCCTTAGCTTTATCATCAATATAATAACTCTCCCCTATACTGCACACTCATATTAGACATCTCAAACCAAAATTGAGTTCCTAACTTCACACTTCAAATTTGTGTCTTACTTAAGGTCTTCCCTTTTTCAGATAACAGCAACTCCATTTGTGCAAGTACTTAGGGTTAAACTTCAGTAAGAGATATTCATGACACTTCTTTCTCTCAAACACTACTTCAAGTATGTCAACAAATCTCAGCTCTATCTTCAAAATACATCCACAGCACTGGGTTAATGGCTGTGTGGTAGAATGACAGCATACAAAATATATCCAGAAAACTACCACTCCTTGCTGCTATTACTCACTACAAGCCACTATCATCTCTCATTTGGATTACTGCTTTCCGAACCTCCCTAATTCTACCCCTTGCCTTTCTACCTTCGCCTCTGCCCAAATGATTCTATGTAATAGATCCTATTACCAATGTCTATCTCATTCAAGTAAAATTCCTTTCAGAGGGCTGGGGATATGGCCTAGTGGCAAGAGTGCTTGCCTTGTATACTTGGAGCCCTGGGTTCGATTCCCCAGCACCACATATATAGAAAACGGCCAGTAGGGGCGCTGTGACTCAAGTGGCAGAGTACTAGCCTCTGGCAAAAAGAAGCCAGGGAGAAGTAAGTGCTCAGGCCTTGAATCCAAAGCCCAGACTGGCAAAAAAAAAATTTTTTTAATTAAAAAATAAAAATCAAGCAACACTAAAAATAAATAAATAAATAAAATTCCTTTCAGTGGTCCTCAGGAAGTAAATCAGCACCTATTATCACCTCTGTATCTTTGTACTCAGCCACTTATCTCCTGATTCAGACCATATTATCCTGTCCAAATTCATTTTGTCCCTACTACAATGCTGGATTCATCTCCTTGATATTCATCAAATACTTCCTGCCTGCTCTAGCCTCAAAACCTTTGAATTTTCAACCCCAGAAAATGTGCTGCTCTATCTCTCACCTCCTTCAAGTCTTTCTTTACTCACACATTACCTCAACACCCCTCACACATTACCTCAGCTCCCAGCCTTCCCCATTCCCTGCAAGGCAACCCTACTTTGTAACTCTTCATATCACTTCCCCCTTTATTCTGTGTAAAATACTTATAGAGGAGGGGACAAAGGGAGGGGATGCCAGTCCTGCGGCTTGAACTCAGGGCTTGGGCACTGTCCCTTAGCTTTTTCACTCAAGGCTGGCACTCTCTTAATTGAGCCAATGCTCCATTTCTGGCTTTTTTCCTGGTTAAAGATTAGAGACTCACAGACTTTCCTAGTGGGAATGGCTTCAAACTATGATCCTCATATGTCAGCCTCCTGAGTAGCTAGGGTTTTACAAGCATGAGACACTGGCACCCAGGCTTATGTTGTACTTATTTACTTAATTTATTGTCTCCTCCAATTAGACTGTAACACTAAAAAATTTTGTCTGTTTTATTTCAGAGTCCCTAAAGCAGTAACTTTCACAAAGCAAAACTCACTTTGTTCAACACTGAATCATTGAATGTTAAATAAAATCTCTTCTGTTACAGGGTCCACCACTCAGAGACAGTCTCAAGCAAAAAGATGGGTTTATTGGGGAAGCAAAAACGCGAACTACCCAGCCAGGGACGTAGCTCAGACTCCTGAGCTGAAACTATGACCCTGAAAAGCGGACTGATGGGCCAGGGGCACAGCATGACCTAATAATCAAAATGGAGTCAGCTCTATTCCCCCCAACATTTCCTACCATGTTTCCCTAATCAAGATGGAGTCAGCTCTACAACACTTCTAAGTACCAAATTTTGCTCAATTCAAAAATACAGGACTAGCAAAACAGTGGCTCTCACCTGTAATCTTAGCTAGTTGGGAGGCCAAGATATGAGGATTACAATTTGAAGCCAACTGTGGCCAGCAGAGGCAGAAAAGTCCATGAGATTCTTATCTCCAATTAATCATCAAAAAGCTGGAAGTGTTGGGCTGGGATATGGCTTATGAATGAGACAAATAAAGTTGTATGTTTAGAGCAACATCTGACCACAATGCTTTGACTCTAACACTTAGCTCTCATTTTAGAGACAAACTGGCTCTTCCACTTACCTGTTATACCTTAAACAAGTTACCCAACTTCTCTGAGTCATTGCTTTCACCTCTGTAAATGGAGATAATACCAATCTTGTAGAGTCTTCTTGAATTAGAGATTATACATATTTATCCTGTACCCATGGGTACATACATGATAGCAGAAAAAAAAGATAGCACTAACCAACTGACAAGTAGAATTTCTATAAAACTAAGAACTTGACTTACCAAGACACCAAGGTTCTGAAAAGGATATGCACAGAGTAGTACACCTGCCATACATTTACTGTACTAACAAATGACTGCATCTAAAATTAAGAACCACAAATCATTATGAAAAAAGTAAACAGCCCAATAGAAAAAAAAGGACAAAACTTAACAGACATATCACAAAAGCAAAAATCCAAAAGCCACATTGTCCAAAAGAAATGTGTTCATTTCCTGACTTATGAAATGGTAATTCCTCTGTATAACACCTTCATAATAACAATAAAATTGTATTTTTGAAAAGCAAAGGCCAAAAAGAGGGGCCAAAAGGTTCTCTATTTTATTAATCATTAGAGAACACAATTAAAAATGAAATGCAATGTACACACCCTTCCATGATAACTAAAAATAAAAAGATTGACAACACCAAGTGTTAACAAGGATCTGAGTAACTAAACCTCTCATGTATTTCTGGTAGGAGTGTAAATCTGTAAAGCTAGCATGTACAACTTTAGCAGAATCTACTAAAATCTGTGTGCCAAACTCATGACCTAACAATTCTACTCTACAACAAAAATCACAACAAAAATCACAAACATGATCACCAAAGAAATTTTTTTTTTGCCAGTCCTGGGGCTTAGACAGGGCCTGAGCACTGTCCCTGGCTTGCTCAAGGCTAGCACTCTGCCACTTGAGCCACAATGCCACTTCTGGCTGTTTTCTATATATGTGGTAAGGAGGAATCAAACCCAGGGCTTCATGTATATGAGGCAAGCACTCTTGCCACTTAAGCCATATTCCCAACCCCAAAGAAATTTTTTTTTTAAGTATAAGCCAAGGGGCTGGGAATATGGCCTAGTGGCAAGAATGCTTGCCTCATATACATGAAGCCCTGGGTTCAATTCCCCAGCACCACATGTATAGAAAACGGCCAGAAGTGGTGCTGTGGCTCAAGTGGCAGAGTGCTAGCCTTGAGCAAGCCAGGGACAGTGCTCAGGCCCTGAGTCCAAGCCCAGGACTGGCAAAAAAAAAAAAAGTATAAGTATAAGCCGGACACTGGTGGCTCATGCCTGTAATCCTAGCTACTCTGGAGGCTGTGACCTGAGGACTATGGTTCAAAACCAGCCTAGGTAGGAAAGTCTCCAATTAACAACCAAAAAACTGGAAGCAGAGCTGTGGCTCAAGAGTAGAGCATTAGCCCTGAGCCAAAAAGAAGCTCAAGGACAACACCCAAGCCCTGAGTTCAAGCCCTAGGGTCAGCACAAAAAGGGAAAAAAAGAAAAAGAAAAAGTTTAAAAAATTAGCACTGAAACTATTTTTGACAATAATCATACTGTCATAAGAAATCCTATTGTCCATCGAGAACAGAATGGAGAATCTGTGGTACATTCACACAACAGAATTCATCAATGAGAGTAAAGAAAATAAAATACCCCACTTCAACAAACAAGCCAGACATGGTGGTCCAAGCCAGTAATGCAAGCTGGTAACCTCCTCTACATGGAAGGTAATCAATCCCAGCTACTGAGAAGATACAGGAAGTAGTAGGTTCACCATATGAGGCCAGTCCAAGGCATAGCTCAAAACGGGCTCTCCCAAAAAAGGAACTCTTGGGGAGGGAAGCCAGCAGGATAAGTTTCTGGAGATGTTAACACTTGAGTGTTCGTTCTGGCAAAAAGTATTCCAACAAAGGGAACATTTTGAGTAAAAAGCATAGTGATGAGAAGTAGAATGGCTGGGTGCTGGTGGCTTATGCATCTAATCCTAGCTATTTAGGAAGCTAAGGTCTGAGGATCACAGTTCAAAGTCAACCTGGGCAGGAAAGTCTGTGAGACTCTTCTCTCCAATTAACTACCAAAAAGCCAGAAGTGAAGGTATGCTTCAAGTGGTAGAGTGATAGCACTAAGCAGAAAAGCCTAAGGGACAATGCCTAGACCCCGAATTCAAGCCCTAGTACTGGTAACAAAAAAACAAAAGTTAAAAATCACTAGCTAGGGCTAGGAATGTGGCTTGGTGGCAAAGTGCTTGCCCAGCATGCATGAAGCCCTGGGTTCGATTCCTCAGTACCACATAAACAGAAAAGGCCAGAAGGGAAAGTGTGGTTGAGTGCTACCTTTGAGTAAAAGAAGTTTAGGAACAGTGCCCAGGTCCTAAGTTCAAGCCCCAGGACTAGGAAGAAAAAAAATCACTAGGTAGGTACCAGTGACTGATACCTGTAATCCTAGCTACTCAGGAGGCTGAGATCTAAGGATCCCAATTCAAAGTCTGCCCAAGCAGGAAAGATGGTAAGACTCTTATCTCCAAAAGCCAGGAATGGAGCTGTAGTACAGGTGGTAGACAGCTAGCCTTGATCAAAAAAGCTCAGGAACAACATCCAAGCCATGTTCAACTCTCAGGATATACCCCCCCAACACACACACACAATAGTAAAACACACCCAAGATAGGGTGGTAGGCAGCTGTCAAGAGATAAGATGATGACAAAAATGGTTCTCAAACCTCATCCAAAAGACAAGGTGGACCAGTGAGGAAATGATCAAAAGAACAATACAGTCAATGGGTAATACAGACAGCAGTGCAGAGGATGTACTCAAGGGATAAGGCTAGAGGAAAGGAACTGGTTAGAGGGAATTCTAATTCTCCAGGTAGAAGATAGGGGCCTGAATATAATAAAATGAAAAGATGGGAAAAAAAAAAACAGGCTCAAGGTACTTTAGTTCTGGTCACACTCTGAGAATCACTAACCTATACTAGATGTCAGCCATGGCCAATTTTTTTTCAATTAGTAGTCAAATAATCACTCTATCAGTCCCACAAATGGTCTTTGTTGCATTTCTGGTTATTTTTTAAATAACCTGTTAAATATTTTAAAGTATACTTAGTAAATAAACTATTTTTTAGCTGGATTTGGGGATGTGGGCCACAGTGTGCTGATCCCTGCAGCACACAAATAAAGAAGTGAGGATTAACCTTACTACAAGATTAATTTTCCTAAAATGCTACTTGCATATTAGTCCCCAACTCTGAAATCTGCAGCCAACTAAGCCCAACCCTATGAAGCCTAATATTCACAGACATCTCCAACTCCCAACTACACTTCCTGACATATGAACTACACCCCTGAAAAGTTTCCATTTTTATTGAATTAAAATGCTTGTACTTATCTACTGTAGTATGTTCTTCCCTCCTGTCCCAAATGTCCTTCCTTCAAAGCACAATTCAAATTCTAACTCTTAAGTGACTCCACTCTCAGAACTCCTAACAGCACTAACTCAATAGATCAAATCTTTACTTGCTGCCTTGAGTTACAACTTACCTCAAATAAACTGCAAATTACTTGAGGGTAGACAATAATTTACACTTCCCTCTAACAATGGCTCTAGCATACAACAGAGAAAATAAAATGAAGATATATGTGTATCTAGAAGATAGAGAACTTTAGCAACATAGTTTCATTCATTTCTATAAGTAAATAAACACAATTCTATGGGTTCAATCTGAATGCTGCAGGAACCACAGAATGAGCAGGGAAGAACATGTCTTTCTGAAGTCCTCATGTTTTAAGGCTAATCCAATAGAAAAAAAGTAACACAAGTAAAATTTTTCCAAAACTGATAATAACCATCAGGCATACTGGCATAACATTCAGGATAGAAGTTACTAGGCCAATTCTAAATGTACTGTAGTTCTACTTCTTTTACTTTTAAAACACAAATAAAGAGCCAGGGGCTTGTGGCTCATATTTGTAATCCGAGCTACTCAGGGGGCTAAGATCTGAGAATAATGGTTCAAAAGCCAGCCAGACAGAAAGTCCATGAAATTATTTCCAATTAACCAGCAAAAAGCTGGAAGTGGAGTTGTGGCTCAAGTGGTAGAGAGAACAAAATCTCAAGGACAACACCCAAGCCCCAAGCTCTATAACATACACATGCACACACACACATGCACACACACACAATTACAAATTACGTTTCTAATACATAACTTTAAATTTGCGTTTAATTCCCTCCATTACTCCTCAGACTAAAAAAGTCACACAGATACACAAAGACACCTCACACACATAATACACACACACATATACATACCTCATCTATGACAACTCACATTATCAAAACACTATCATTTAGTTCACCCAGATTTAGGGAAGAAAAGAATATAATTCTCTACAGAAAAGTTTTAAGAGTCTATTTCCACTCACTAATAACAAATAATTATAATCACAGAATTGTTTTAGCTATATTACAGGATTCGACTTACTTAAAAAGGCACCAATGGCTCCCATCTGTAATCCTACCTACTCAGGAGGCTGAAATCTGAGGATCACGATTCAGAAAAGGGACAGAAAAGTCCCTGTGAGACTCATATCTCAAACACTCAAAAACAGGAAATGGCACTGTGGCTCAAGTGGTAGACAGCTAGCGTTGAGCACAAAGAGGCTCAGGGACAGCACCCAAGCCCCATAACTGACAAAAAAATAAAATAAAAATTCTAAGGTCAAAGTGCCCTGGGCTATGCACCATATCACCACTCATAGACTGTTCAAGAACCCACAAGAATTCCCCTAGAATACTTGGTCCACATTCCAGTGTAAACTACAACAAACGTTTAAAGCAGGGGCTGAGAATGTAGCTAAACGATAGAGTGTTTGCCTAGCATGCATGAAGCCCTGGGTTCAATTCCTCAGTACCACAGAAACAGAAAAGGCCAGAAGTGGCAATATGACTCAAGTGGTAGAGTGCTAGCCTTGAGCAAAAAGAAGCCCAGGACAGTGCTCAGACCCTGAATCCCAAGCCCCGGGACTGGCAAAGAGAGAGAGAGAGAGAGAGAGAGAGAGAGAGAGAGAGAGAGAGAGAGAGAGAGAGAGAGAGAGAGAGAGAGAGGGGAGAGCGTGCCACATGCTGGGAACATGACTTAGTAGTGGAGTGCTTGCCTAGTATGCATGAGGCCCTGGGTTTGGTTCCTCAGTATTATATAGACAATAGTAATGATAAAATTAGGTTGAGAATGTGGCCTAGTGGTAGAATGCTTGCCTAGCATGCATTGAAGGCCTGGGTTCGATTCTCAGCACCACATATATAGAAAAAGCGGAAAGTGGGCGCTGTAGCTCAAGTGGTAGAGTGCTAGACTTGAGAAGAAAAAAAAAAGCCAGGAACAAAGAGCTAAGGCCCTGAGTTCAAGCCTCAGGACTGGCAAAAAGAAAAAAAAAGTTTTAAACATTTGTATAAGGCAGGCTGGGAATATGGCCTAGTGGCAAGAGTGCTTGCCTCCTAACACATGAAGCCTTAGGTTCGATTCCCCAGCACCACATATATGGAAAACGGCCAGAAGGGGCGCTGTGGCTCAGGTGGCAGAGTGCTAGCCTTGAGCAGGAAGAAGCCAGGGATAGTGCTCAGGCCCTGAGTCCAAGGCCCAGGACTGGCCAAACAAATAATAATAATAAAACATTTGTATAAGGGATAGAAAACTGCATGGAGTTCATGAAAAGATAACCATGAATGCAAAAACACTTTCCAGTTCTTCAAATCACACTTATTTATAAAAGCTTATCTAGGGCTGGGAATGTAGTTAAGTAGTAGAGTGCTTGCCTCAAAAACATGAAGCCCTGGGTTCAATTCCTCAGTACCACATATATAGAAAAGTCCAGAAGTGGCACTGCAGCTCAAGAGCTAAAGTACTAGCCTTGAGCAAAAAGAAGCCAGGGACAGTGCTGAGGCCCTGAGTTCAAGCCCCAGGACTGGAGAGAGAGAGAGAGAGAGAGAGAGAGAGAGAGAGAGAGAGAGAGAGAGAGAGAGAGAGAGAGAGAGAGGAAGGATATCTATAACCCTGAGAAGGCTATTCTTGTTCATTAATAAGTAATACTAATAATTCACTAATTAAAGGACACATTCAGGAGCCAAGGACTCTCATTTCTCAATTCATCTTCTACCACTGGCTTATTAGCCTTGGACACAACACTAAATTTCGCCACCCATTTCCACATATATTAGTCAAGAATGGCTTCACTGACGGTCTCAAGTGAGAAACGATTAAATGCCTATCAAGTATTTCAGGATCACGAAGGAAACCACTGTAACCATAGAACGTCCTATTTACTTAATGCAAAGCTACAGCTACTAGTGAGCAGTAGCTGCAAATCCAATCCTCCTAATTCTTCTGTGTCTTAACACAGCAAATCCTCAGTGAGTCAGGAAGGCACAAGTACTTCTTGAGCTCGTTTCACACACCCTCAGCGCAAAGACTTCCCTTCCAAATCTTTGTCTTCTCCAACACCGTGGCACTCACTACCCAACCCAACCCAACGATCTGCCAAGAGAAACGTGGTCCAACTCACACTAGGAAGTCACATCGAGTGACTGGTTACACGGGTAACAAATGACTGGAGACTGGTGAGAACCACAGAGGAACTTTTCTTTGTTAAACACACCAGAGATGCGGGGCCGGAAAGGGATCCCCGAATACAGGGTTTTAAGGAGAGCTTTATTAAGCGAAGGTCCTTCCTCCTCCCCCGCTTACATAAAGAGGGATTTTGGACAGCTGCAGACACCAGACAGAATTCGCTCGAAACCTAAACTAACTCGCTGGGTCGAAGCAGCACGAGCTCCGAGATGAAGAGGCTGCACGGGGTAAAGTGCTGATGCCTCCTCCAGCTGCCCCGGGGTGACAGCAACAATGCCAACACCCACCGAAGAGCCGGGAGGCCACCCGGAGCCCCGCCTGGCCGCCCGCCCGCGGGAGTTCCCCCCCCCCCCCCCAGCGCACGAACCCCTGACAGGTTCCCCTCCCCGCCCCGGCGGAGCCAGGTGCCCAGCCGGGCGACCAGATTAGGTGCTCCCGTTCCCGGCTGCCCCGGGCGCGGGCACTGTGAGGCTGAGGGACCGGCCGCCCGCCTTCCCCGAGCGCCGGAGGAAGCGACGCGGGGACTTCCTCTCGGGCTCCGCGCGAGGCGGCCCCGGCCCCGGAGGGCACAGAGGGCGCAGCGGGACGCGGGGCTCGGGCGCCGGGCACCCCGTCCTTTCCCCCCGCGAGGCGGCGCGTGCTCCCGGGGCGGCGGGAGCCCAGGCCCCGGGCTGCGGCCGCCCGGGTGGGGGAGGCGGCGGGCGCCAGGCCTCGGGGCCCGCTCCAGCTCCCGCTCCCGCCCCGGCTCCCGCTCCCGCCCCACGCGGTCCCCGCCCGCCGCCGCCGAGGGCCGTGCGGCCGGGCTCGGGCGGAGGGCGGCCGGGGCCCTACCTGAGGCTGTGTACCAGCTCCCGGCGTGGCTGGCTTCCCGGCAGACCACTCGGTTGGACATCTTGGTGCCTGTGCCGCCTATGGTGCACGGGGATGAATGAGGAGGAGGCGGCAGCGGCGGCGGTGGCGGCGGGAGCGGCCCGGTGAGGGGACGAGACACCGCGGGCCCAGCCCAAGAGGAGGCGGCGGCGGGGAGGGGATCGGCCCGGCCCAGGAGGAGGAGGAGGAGGAGGAAGAGGAGGAGGAGGAGGAGGAGGCGGCGGCCCCGGAGGAGGAGACGGCAGCCTGGGCGGTGGCGGCGGCGGCCACAATCACCGCCGACTCCAGCGAGCGCCGGAAGACGGGGCCCTCGGCGGCTTTACCGAAGCTCGGCCCCGGAGTCGCCGCCGCTCCGTAGCCGGGGCTGGTCCCACCGAGCCGCCCCCACGGCCCCCTCCCCGCCCGGCCTCCCGAGCCGCCGCCGCCGCCGCCGCCGCCGCCGGTGACCCCACCCCCGTGACTCCGCGCCCGCCCCCTCCCCGCCCCCCGCGGGGCTCCCGCACCCTCCCCGCCCCCACCGGGAGGCCGGGCCCGCCCGCCCGCCCGCCCGCCCGCCGGCCTCGCCCCGCCCCGCCGCCCGCCGCGCCGCGAGGTTAACGGCAGAAACCGGACCGGCCGGACGGCATCTGGGGTCGGGCGGCCTAGGCGGACGGCGGTGTCCACGCGCGCGCGCGCGTATACACACACACACACACACACACACACACACACACACACAAAGCCCAGGGCCGGGGCCTGAACCCGGGAAGGCAGGCCCGGAGGAACCAGCGCCTCCTTACTCGCCGCTCCAACGGGTCCGGCCCACTGAGCATGCCCAGCTCCGCGGCCAGGCCCGCCGCCGAGGCCCGGCGAGCACGCTCCGCGCTCCGGGGCTTAGCGCCGGCACGGGCGGGGCGCAGAGCGCCGGGCGCCGGGAGCCGGGCGCAGCCGCGCCGCGGGCCCGAGCCCCTTCCCCCGAGCCAGCCTGCCCGAGTTCAGGTCGGGAAGCGGCTTCTCCACTGGAAGCCCAGCCGCCAACCTCTCCCTAACCCCCGCCGGACCCAGGAGTCTCCAGTGGATTCCGGGATTCACTGCCCGGGAAGTTTCATTTGTAGAAACCGCCACATGGTAGTGTGCCCGTAGTCTCCGCATAGGGAATTGTGGCTTGACAGGGTTACCCTTACTTAGCACCGAATCCGGGCTTGGGCGCTCAACGTTACCTTGTTTCGTGTTATGTATCTGCATGGTTTCTCTCCCTAAGCACTGGGTAAGAGCGCTTGACTCCATTATTCCCAGCTGTAATGGGGAGTGACACTCTAGGAGTGTGCCTAGGTGTACAAGAGAGATGCATCTTATAAACTCCCAGTGTCAGCAACAGAAAATTCCTTTACAATTATAGAGCCGCATGCACAGGACATTTTGGCCTCCAAGGATGTGCTACTATTTGCCGTACACTGTTCGAAAACTGGGAACTGAGTAACAGAAAGTTGCATATCTTCATCTTCGAAGAGAAAGGTTTAGGGCTAAAATCGCAAAACTGCCGTACCTTAGTTCCGTACGAAACAAAAGTCCTGACACTGAAATCTATAGTTTTCCTTGAGAAAAAAAAAATATATATTTATATATAAATATATATTTTTTTATTTTTATTTTATTTATATATAAATATAAATATATATATTATCCATATATATATATTTATTTATTTTTTTTTTTTTTGGCCAGTCCTGGGGTTTGGACTCATGGCCCAAACACTGTCCCTGGCTTCTTTTTGCTCAAGGCTAGCACTTGAGCCGCAGTGCCACCTCTGGCCTTTTTCTATATATGTGGTGCTGAGGAATCGAACCCAGGGCTTCATGTATACGAAGCAAGCATCCTTGCCACTAGGCCATATTCCCAGCCCTATGCTTTCTTTTAAGATGCTTTTTGTTATACCACTTTCCCAACGTGAAGGGCATCAGAACTTTGTGTATGAGATCTTGTCCTTAAAACGGTTTATTACTGGAATACTTTGGTTACATTTTGCCAAAGTCACCAAGCTAAATCCTCCACCGAATCTTAATCTATACATTTCCAAATTTTCCCCTTTGACCAAATATTTATAGCTTTGGGGGGAGAGGACGCTATTATTAGGATAATAGAAAAAGAGAAGGCTGGAGCTCTAATTCGATGCTACTCTTTCTAGAGTAACAAGACTCTGACAACTGATGAGGCCAACTTTTGATTGTAAACTGAAGAATAAAGATACTTAAGTATTGGTATGGCAACAGTGATTCTGGTTAATTCTGATACTGTTTCTGCTTCCAAACCTAGAGGGGAATGAGATACAATGAATTAAGTTTCCTATTTCAGGCCCTTCAAATGAGAAGGTCAGATTTCTATCCTAGCTGTGCCACCTGAGGCATCTAACAATTCAACCTTTCAAGCCTCAGTTTTCTCATCTATAAAATGCAAACAGCAGTAATAATCTCCCAGGCTTGCTGTAGGAATCCTTAAAGTATTTGAAAATACTCCCCCCCCCCAAGTCCTGGGCCTTTAACTCGAGGCCTGAGTGAGCACTGTCCCTGGCTTCTTTTTAGCTTAAGGCTAGCACTCTGCCACTTGAACCACAGCGCCACTTCTGGCCATTTTCTATATATGTGGTGCTGAGGAATCGAACCCAGGGCTTTATGTACATGAGGCAAGCACTTTTGCCACTAGGCCATATTCCCAGCCCTTGAAAACACTTATAAGCTAAGCTGTTCTTCCTAAATGTTTGCTCTTACCACTCTCTGCTTCCAGCAACAGCCCTATGTCTCACTCCAAACTAGTAATTTAATTAAAAATTAAGGCAGGTGTTGGTGGCAAGCCAGGCACTTGTGGCTCATGCCTATAATCCTAGTTACTCCGGAGACTGAGATCTGAGGATAGTGGTTTGAAGTCAGCAAGGCAGGAAAGTCTGTGAAACTCTTTATCTCCAATAAACTACTCCAAAAAGCCGGAAGTGGTATTGTGGCTCAAATGGTAGAACACTAGTGTTGAGCACAAAGAGGCTCAGGGACAGTGCCCAGGCCCTGGGGTTCAAGCTCTACTACAAACAAACAAAAATAAGGCAACAAATTTGTAACAGTAGTTTGGATGGCTAAGGTACATGATAGACAAAGGGTTAACTTCTTCAATGTGTATCTTTTGAATTTTGTACCATATCCCTGAAGTACAAGTGCCAACTTATTTTTAAATTTTACTTATCCACATTAAACAGATAACTTTAGGATCTCTATATCACTGACTATGGATCAGGAAATTATTGTAGAGCTAGGGTAACTAAGTAGTAGAGTGCTTGTCTGGTATATGGAAGGAACTGGATTCCACCTCAACAATGAGGGAGGAAAGGACAGAAGAGAAAAAATATTTTAGAAGATATCAGTATTTTTGGACAAAAGATTGAGAACCATACAACAGTAGCTCATACCTGCAATCTTAGACACTCAGGTGGTTGAGATCTGAGGATACTGGTCCAAAGCCAGCCTGGGTAGAAAAGTCTGAGACTCTTATCTCTAATTAATTAAAAATAATAAATAAATAAATAAATAAATAAATAAATAAATAAATAAATGCCAGAAGTGGAGCAGTAGCTCAAACCAGAGTGCTAGCCTTGAGCAAAAAAAACTAAGGGACAGTGATAAGCCCCAAACCAGCACTCACATACATGTACTCAACTGCGTGTGCATGTGTGTGCGTGCACACACATCTGTGTATATATTTTGAGTAGTTTATTGGAGATAAGAGTTTCACTGACTTTCCTGCTTAGGCTGGTTTCAAACCCCAATCCTCAGATCTGAGTCTCCTGAGTAGATAGGATTACAGGCTTGAGCCACCAGCACCTGGCTTCATACATGTAAATAGTGAGGATTTCAAAAAATGAAATAACTGAGATAAAAATATTCAAGCCAGGACTGGGAATGTGGCTTAGTGATAGAGTGCTTGTTTGGTATGCCAGAAGCCCTGGGTTCAATTCCTCAGTACCACATAAGGAGAAAAATCCAGAGGTGGTCACTATGGCTTACGTGGTAGAGTGCTAGCCTTAAGCAAAAGAAGCTCAGGGAAAGTGCCCAGGCCCTGAGTTCAAGCCCCAGGATTTGCATACACACACAAAAATATCCAAGCCTTTTATAAAGCCTGGCATGTTTTTCTTTTCTTCTTTTTTTTTTTTTTTTGGTCAGTCCTTACCTTAAAATTCCACCATCATCCTATATGAACTCTTACAAAAGTTCTATACGCTTCTTATAATTCATCAAAATTATAAAATCTATCCAAACAACTTTTTTTTCCCAAGTCAAGGTGGCTATTTCCTCTAGGAAATCATATTCTACCCACTAAAATACCCACTATAATTCAAACCCTCATTCTTAAATTAAGAATATTTTGCCAGGGCTGGGGATATGGCCTAGTGGCAAGAGTGCTCACCTCATATACATGAGGTCCTGGGTTCAATTCCCCAGCACCACATATACAGAAAATGGCCAGAGGTGGCACTGTAGCTCAAGTGGCAGAGCGCTAGCCTTGAGCAAAAAGAAGCCCGGGATAGTGCTCAGGCCCTGAGTCCAAGGCCCAGGACTGGCAATAAATAAATAAATAAAAGAATATTTTGCCAGGCACTGGTGACTCATGCTATAATCCTAGCTACTCAGGAAGCTGAGATCTAAAGATCACGATTCAAAGCCAGCCAGAGCAGGAAAGTCTGTCTGACTCTTATCCCCAGTTAACCAACACAAAACTGAAAGTGGGTCTGTGACCAAAGAGGTAGAGCACTAGCTTTAAGCAAAAACAGCTCAGGGACAATGCCCAGGCCCTGAGTTCAAGCCCCACAACCAACAACAAAAAATAAGAATATTTCCCTCTTGGGGCTGGGAATATGGCCTAGTGGTGAAGTGCTTGCTTCCTATACATGATGCCCTGGGTTCGATTCCTCAGCACCACATATATAGATAAGGCCAGAAGTGGCACTATGGCTTAAGTGGTAGAGCGCTAGCCTTGAGCAAAAAGAAGCCAGGGACAGTGCTCAGGCCCGGAGTCCAAGCCCCAGGACTGGCAAAAAAAAAAAAAAAAAAAAAGTATTTCCCTCTTAATTTTGTACTTCCTCTTAATTTTGCTTTACTAAATTATATATTCATTAAGTATACAAAAGGATAGAAATTGTTTATATACTATAATTGCCAGTAACACATAAGTATATACATAAATATATAAGTATATACATAAGTATATAGAAGTTTCTAAACTGACCGCTATTTAACCCACTTATTGGACAAGATAATGTTCATCATCCCCTCACTTAGGCACTGGGCAGTGCTCACCACAATCTGAACTCTCAAAGATGGTAGAACAATTAAGAGACCCTCACATGAAGGATGTGAGTACCTGCACTTGTAATCCTAGCTACTCAGGAGGCTGAGATCTGAAGTTCAGAGTTCAAAGCTAGCCTAGGCAGGAAAATCCATGAGATTCTCATCTGTCAAAAAGCCAGAAGTGGAACTGTGACTCAAGTGGT
Source organism: Perognathus longimembris pacificus (assembly GCF_023159225.1). Lineage (NCBI taxonomy): Eukaryota > Metazoa > Chordata > Mammalia > Rodentia > Heteromyidae > Perognathus > Perognathus longimembris. Next base: position 57,188,677 of record NC_063168.1, on the reverse strand, counting down.
AGATCACTAGCCTTGAGCACAAAAGCTCAGGGACAGCACCCAGGGCCTGAATTCAAGCTCCCAATGGAAGGACACGCACACACACACAGAGCTCTAGAAGGAGGAAGGGAGATTGGTAAAAGGGTGATTATGATCACGTAGTGGTATACACATTAAATAAACAAAAAATGAAACATACTTGCATAACTCAATGTCAATTAAGAAAAAAAAAGAAAACCATGCAGCATGTATGATTTATAAGCCCTGTCTCTAATCCCTTTTTCAGCTAGCAACCAGGTAAAAAGACTTAAAAAAACCTAGATCAATTCTAGAGCTACATGAGAGGTAATGCAGTGTAAAGTAGGACTAGAAACTAAACTCACTTTCTCTATAAACTTAAGCAATTAACCAAATCTTTTTCCTCACCAAAAAATGAAGTACTAAAATTAAATCTACCTCTGAGCCTGATGTATATGGCTTAGGTTTAGCACACGAGGTCCAGACTCAAGCCCCAGAAACACAGAAATAATCTAAACTACTTCAAACTTTTCAAGTAGGTAAATGTTTTTTGCCTTGAAGAAAGTTAGGATCCCACTGGTATATACATACTGAGAAACTCATCTAGTTGTATGGATTAAAAATGTACAGCATTTGTTTCTCAATAAATGAGGATAATTTTTTTTCTAAAACATTAAACTGCTTCCCAGGACTGAGACTCAATGACAATTCATACAGAAGTATTTTGCATAGCTCTTGGCCACATGGTGAATGCAAAAGAGCACACAGACTGCCAGCAAGAGGCATGCCTCTTCTGTCCTTACTGAAAAAAGGGAGCAAACTCACCACCCAGTAACAAGGGCCGTATATTGAAGATAATTCAAAACAACACTAGAACAAATGTAAAACTAGGCAGAGTACCATACATTTATGCTTTCAAAGATAAAATAATTCCAGCAAAGTGGTTCTTTAAGTATCAGACAGACTGCCTTAAAGTTTTCACCAAATCCATAAACCTAGGCTCTGCCCCAATCGAATCCTGCTCTCCAGATGTATATTTATACATATGGTATATATTTTCACATATAGTATAAAATACAAATTAGTGGGTATGCATTTTGTTATGACTTGTTTTTTGGCAAGTTCCCAATTAGAACTGATGTAAATAACTGAAGAATCACTGCTTAAAATGATATTGGGGCAATGGAATATGGCTTAGCAGTAGAGTGCTTGCCTTAGCATGCATGAAGCCCTGGGTTCAATTCCTCAATACCACATAAACAGAAAAAGCCAGAGTGGCACTGTGGCTCAAGTGGTAGAATGCTAGCAGTAAGCAAAATAAACCAGGGACAGTGTTCAGGCCCCGAGTTCAAGCCTCAGGACTGGCAAAAAATAAAAAATAAAAAGATATTATAAATGCTTGAATTTAAAAAATTACCCAACTACTTCTTTGTTGTGTGTGCTGGTACTGGGGCCTTGTACTTAAGGTTTCAAGTTCTCACTTGATTTTTTCGCTCAAGGTTGGCAATCTACCACTTAAGCCAAACCTCAACTTGCAGCTTTTTGCTGTTTAGTTGTCAATGAAAGTTTCATGGATTGTCCTGCCTGGGCTGGTTTCAAATCACACTTCTCAGATCTCATCCTCCGAACTAGCTGGGCATGAAATACCAGTGTCTGACTCCAACTACTTACTTGAATATCACTGAAACATCACTAACAATATTTCTACGGATTCACTAATGAGAAAATAAATAACCAAATATACCAAAATAAATTTTGATATACTACTGAGACTAGTATAAGCAGATCGAAATATTTCTAGATTTTTCTTATTCAGATATACAAACCAACATATGTAAATCAAAACCATACTATCACCTCTCCAGAAGAGTCTACTCTATTTAAATAACTATTTGTCAGTTTAAAGAGAACTAAAACCCATGCTGGAGAACTATAATACATGCCTCATCAATTTTGTAATTATAAATCTGCAAATGACTTAATATTTTCACCTTGAAGAAGCAAGACTTTAAAATGCTTCCAATGCAGGACTCTCAACTTTGGGAGAAATGACTGGGTAACTGTGGAAGGGAGGACATATGCGCTATCAGGTGCCTTTTAAGATATTTAACAGCACCCTGGCTCTCTCCACTAGATGCCAGTAGAATTCCACCTCACTGTAGTTGTGGTAACGAATGTCTGTGATTCACCAAATGTCCAGAGTGTGGAGGTGGGTATAGGAGGCACCATCACCTGGTTTGGAGACCCACTGGTCTCATCAATTTTTTTTCTGGCTTTCTTCAATTTCCTGTTTTCAGAGCTAGTGAGCTATTGCCATTCCTTCCCAAGGAACAATAGGAATAGACTCAAAAAAAAACTACTATATTTGTATTGCAAAAAGAGGCAACATTAAATAACAGAATTCGTCACAGGGCCATCAGCAACACATTGGCAGAAACAACTGAATTCCCACTCAAGCACTTACCAGCAGTGCTGTCTTAAGCATTTAACTTCTTCAAGCCTGTTTCCTTGACTGCAAAATGGGAATAATTTCTAATTTGCAGAGTTGCTGTATGAGAGCTAATTTGAGTAAACTGTACTGTTCCTGACAAATAGGACTGCAGAAAATAATAGTTATAAAATCATTCCTCTGAAGCACTGGAGGTTCCTGTATGCCCTCTGTAATGCTTCGTTGGTGCACCAGAATCAATGTATATTATAATCACCTGTGGTATTTATCAGATACTGAAGGCGCCCATGGCCCGCTCTTGGAAAGACCTGGGGACAATGCTAAGAATAACTAGCTGAGTGTTTTAAATTAGACTTGATTCTGGTTTATTTTCTCTGTTGTAAAACTCCACAGAATTCAAAAACACAAGAAGGCATTCATGAAAACAGCATATAAAATATTTGTCATATAGAACAAAAACTACCATAATGGCATTGGACAGTTTATTTTGAAGGCCATTTAAAAACAAAGTTATAGATGATCTAAGAAAAACTGCACAGAGTATGCTCATTAAATAAGTATGGTGATTAAATCAAAATAAAGGAAATAGGTTCTCATCTGCCAATCTGGAAATAAGTTCTGTTGTCCTGAAGGTTCTTCCAAATGGGGAAAAAAAATCATGGCAATTAAAGCTGCCTCTTAATCATGTAAATCTACAGTAGCAACCAATTTTTTTCTTTTCTTCTCAGTCAGTTTCGGTCTTCAAACTGTGCTTTGTTTTTCAGAAGATAAGATGCTAGAAATTCAATGGGATTTGGTGGTCTGTAAAAGAAAAGAAATCCAAAGTTTAGAAATATATTTTCTAGATGTATTAAATGAACTATGCCATTTAAAACCACATTTTTAGTTTAATTATCATTTTACTACCATTTGTAGTAAGTATGGTCAATGAGTTAGTCAAATAAATCAGCCAAATACAAAGTTCAAAACTACTGTAATTTGCTGGGCACTGTCCTGTGATCCTACTCAGGAACCTGCAGTTCCAAGTCAGTTTAGATAGAAATGTCTGAGATTCTTCTCTCTAACTAATCACAGAAATAGCTGGAAGTAAAGCTGAGGCTCAAGTGGTAGAGTACTAGCCTTAAGCAAAAAGAATCTGAGAGATTGGCTGGGAATGTGGCCTAGTGGTAGAGTGCTTGCTTAGCATACACAAAGCCCTGGGTTCCATTCCTCAGCACCATGTAAAACAGAAAAAGCTTGAAGTGGCACTGTGGCTCAAATGATAGAGTGCTAGCCTTGAGCAAAAGAAGCTCAGAGACAGTGCCCTGGCCCTCAGTTGAAGCCCCAGGACCAGCAAAAGTTAAATAAATAAATAAAAGTACACTGAAATTTTCCATGGTTTTAAACTGGATATGAACTTAATTCTAAAACACATATACTGCCAGGCATCAGTGGCTCACACTTGTAATCCTAGCTACTCAGGAAGCTGAGATCAAAGGATTGCAGTTCAAAACCTTCCCAGGCAAGAACGTCCCTGAGGCTCTTTATCTCGAATTAACTACAAAAAAAGCCAGAAGTGGAGTGTGCCTCGAGTGGTAGAGTGCTAGCCTTGAGCAAAAAGAAGCTCAGTGTTGGTGCCCAGGACCTGATTTCAAGCCACAGGACCCCCCCAACCCCCCCCAAGTAGTTATGTACTAATCAGAAAGGCAAGATTCAGAGGATCATGGTTTAAAGCCAGCCTGTGAAGAAAAGTCTGAGACCCAGCAAAAAGCCAGGCTGACAACATGGAGTTCAAATCCTGGGTATCACCAAAAAAGAAAAAAAAAAGTACTAGCAATGGAATGATAATTGCCTCAAGGAGAAGAATGATGTGAAATGGTGTCAAGGCAGACTACTAAGGCACTAGCAGTAATTTAGAAAGAACTTGATAATGTGGGCACATAACACAGGAATGCGTAATTTTTGAAATTCCTCAAGGTATATGCCTCTGATGTGTACAATTTCCTGAGTCAACCACCACTACCACCACAACAACAAAACAGGACAGCTGGGTACCAGTGGCTCATACCTATAAGCCTAGCTACTGAGGAAGCTGAGATCTAAGGATCTCCATTCAGAGCCAGCCCAGGCAGGAAAGTCTCTGAGATTCTTATCTCCGATTAACCACCAGAAAACAGAAAATGGACCTGTACTTTGAGCAAACAGAGCTCAGGGACAGTGCCCAGGCCCTGAGTTGAAGTCTCATGACTGACAAAAAAAACACAGGATACAGTTGTAGCGTAACACCTCTGCTGTTACTGAGACATGTAGATGGAACTACCTCAAGAGAATAATCAAAGACCAGCATTTATTTAGGCAAATTCTGCTTCTTTTTCAGAAAGAGAATTCTTTCTTCAAATAATGTAAATTCATAATTTTATTACAGAAACAACATAGCACTCCTGAGAAGTTAAATATATTTCTAAGTTATTCCTGCTGAAGAAGCAAATTTAAGAATGAGTTCAGAAAATATATTTTAAACTCTCTTTTGAAAAGATACATTGAAAATGGATTTACTATATTCTCAGAACATTCTCTTTGTACTTTAAACTTTTTCTTTGGTTGGTTGTAGGGTTTCAACTCAAGGCCTATACGCTGTTCTTGAGCGTCTTTGTGTTCAAGACTCCTACTCTACCACTTAAGCCACAGTGCTAATGCTGGTTTTTGAGAGGTTAGAGACAACAGTCTGGGTTTCTACATCCAGCCTGGGCTGGTTTCGAGCCACAATCCTAAGATCTCAGCCTCCTGAGTAGCTAGGATAACAAGTGTGAGCCATCAGCACCCAGCAAAACTTTTTATAATGGCTATTTTTTAATTTTAATTTTGTTAATCTCATTTTTTTGTTTATGTGGTACTAAGGAATCAAACCCAGGGGGTTTGTGGGAATGTGGCTTAGTGGTAGAGTACTTGCCTAGCATGCACAAAGCCCTGGGTTCGATTCCCCAGCACCACATAAACAGAAAAAGCCAGAAGTGGCACTGTGGCTCAAGAGGCAGAATGCTAGCCTTGAGCAAAAAGAAGCCAGGGACAATGCTCAGGCCCTGAGTTTCCAAGCTACAGGACTGGCAAAACAAAACAAAACAAACCCAGGGACTCATGCATGCCAGGCAAGCACTCTTCCACTAAGCCACATTCCCAGTCCCCTTTAAACAATTTCTTGACAACACATAGACAACATAGTTCAAACAATATTTAGAGCTGGTGGCTCATGCCTGTAATCCTAGCTACTCAGGAGACTGGGAGCTAAGGATGATGGTGAGAAGCCAGACCAGGCAGGAAAGTCTAGTTGAGGCTCTTATCTCCAATTAATCACTAAAAAAGCTGCAAGTGGCACTGTGGCTCAAATGGTAGAGTGCTAGCCTTGAGCCAAAGGAGCTCAGGGGCAGCCCCCAGGCCCAGAGTTCAAAAGGAAAAGGAAAAGCTGAAAATGATGCTGTGGCAGATTTCATAAAAAAAAAAAAAAAAAAAAAAAAAAAAACAACCTCAGGAATAACACTCAGGTCCTAAGTTCAAACCCCAGGACTAGCACACACAAAGTAAGTTTTCACAAATACCTTGGTTACTTGAAAACCATACAATTTTTTCTTCTATAACTTACGGTACTATTTAGTTTCTAATATGTTAGCATTCCTGTTTTGTTTTTTGCCAGTCCTGGGGCTTGAACTCAGGGCCTGAGCACTGTCCCTGGCTTCTTTTTGCTCAAGGCTAGCACTCTACCAACTGAGCCACAGCACCACTTCTGGCTTTTTCTAAACATGTGGTGCTGAGGAATCGAACCCAGGGCTTCACATATATGAGGCAAGAACTCTACCACTAGGCCATATTCCCAGCCCCAATGAGATACATGTCTATCAAGTTCATTATACAATTATGTCATGTGGCTACAATGGCTTTTATCATCTCATATGTTTTAAAACCTAATATGTACCTATACACACACACAAACAAACTGATGAAAGAATAATATACTTATGGAAAAAATCCAAAGGTATAAATCCTCTGAACAATGACCTATTTATCAAAATAAATACCAGGAAACAGAAACATGTTTTAGGGGGTGGACAAAGGGGTAATATGCATGGAAGGAGGAAGGGTGAGCAAATGCAGTCATTGTATTCAATGTACATCATGTAAAAGTTGAACTACTTGAGGGTAGGAATAGGAGAAGCAATAATGAGGGAGAACAATGGATGGTATAACAGTGATCACAATTCACTGTATGCATAACTTGACTTATGAGGTTTTAACCTGTTTGTACAACTACTTAATGAATATTTTGGAAAAAAAAACTTAACACACTTCTAATAAATGGTCATTAATTTACACTTAATTTCTTTATTAATTTATACTTGCTTATATATTAAAAAAAACTGTGACTATAACCCAAGAAAACATATAGAAGAAACAGAAATAATTGCTAATAAAGAAATGCATTCTGGCTGGGTGATGGTGGCTCAAACCTGTGATCCTAACTATTCAGGAGGGTGAGATCTGAGGATCACAGTTTGAAGGCTGCCTGGGGAAGGAGAGACATTTTTTTTTGTCAGTTGTGGGGCTTGAACTTAGGGCCAAGGCACAGTCCCTGAGCTCTTTTCTTGCTCAAGGCTAACACTACCACTTTGACAGACAGTTCCACTTCTGGTTTTCTGATAGCTAATTGGAGATATGAGTCTCATGGACTTTCTGTCCAGGTTGGGTCTGAACCACAACCTTCAGATCTCAGTCTCCTCCTAAGTAGCTAGGATTAAAAGTGTGAACCAAGAGCCCCTGGCTTGTGAGACTCTTATCTCCAATTAACCACCAAAAAGCCAGAAGTAGAGCTGTGGCTCAAGTACTAGAGTGCTAACCTTGTTTAAAAAAGCTCAGCTGACTCTATGACCCAGCCATACCACTTCTAGGCATCTATCCTGAACAACAGGTCTCAGGATATCAAAAAGACATCTGCAGGGGCTGGGAATATGGCCTAGTGGCAAGAGTGCTTGACTCATATACATGAAGCCCTGGGTTCGATTCCCCAGCACCACATATATAGAAAATGGCTAGAAGTGGCGCTGTGGCTCAAGTGGCAGAGTGCTAGCCTTGAGCAAAGAGAAGCCAGGGACAGTGCTCAGGCCCTGAGTCCAAGGCCCAGGACTGGCAAAAAAAAAAAAAAAAAAAAGACATCTTCACATCCATGTTTATCACTGCACAATTCACAATAGCCAAAATATGGAAACAACCCAGATGCCCCTCCACAGATGAATGGATCCAAAAAATGTGGTACCTATACACAATGGAATACTACATAGCAATTAGAAATTATAAAATATTGGTATTCGCAGGGAAATGGTCAGAACTTGAACAAATAATGTTGAGCGAGACAAGCCTAGAACACAGAAAACAAAGGGGCATGATCTCCTTGATATATGACTGTTAAGGTGGGGGGATGGGGGACAGTAGAGACCAGGTCTGCGAAACAAAAAACTTCTTGTCAAATGGTATCTCCCACAGGTTTGGGTCAGCGACCTTACATTATGTAACTAAAACCAAACAACTACTAAACATAAAAAGGCCTAAAATAGACCTCTCAGTGGATCACAATAGCTCAAAAGCTATGTATGTATGATCATATAAGACAAGGATAAGCAAATTCTATTGTTGACGTTATATTTAAAGTTCTAGGTGAATTTCCTTTGGCATATGCCACGTGGCTACTGTATATGTTTTTGGTACACTTTGTATTGTATATATGTCTACCTGATCTAGGGAAGGGTAAGAAAAATGAAGGTGTAAGATAGCACTAGAAATGTACACACTGCCCTATTATGCAACTGTACCCCTTTTGCACAACACCTTGTCAACAAAATTTAATAAATACATAAACAGAAAAAAAAAAAAGCTCAGCTGGCAGTGAGTTCAAGCCCCATCACCACCACCAACAACAATAACAACAAAGAGTCTCAGGGAATATTCTGCCAGGGCTGGCTTCAAAGAGAAATCCCCAGACCTCAACCTCTTGAAAGCTTAGGCCAACTAAATATTTGAGATTCTTTTGCGTTTTTTTTTGGCCAGTCCTGGGCCTTGAACTCAGGGCCTGAGCACTGTCCCTGGCTTCTTTTTGCTCAAGGCTAGCACTCTGCCACTTGAGCCACAGCACCACTTCTGGCTGTTTTCTATACATGTGGTGCTGGGGAATAGAACCTAAGGCTTCATGTAAACGAGGCAAGCACTCTTGCCACTAGGCCATATTTCCAGCCCAAATTTGAGATTCTTATCTCAAATTAACCACCAAAAAAGCCAGATATAGAGCTGTGGTAGAGAACTAGCCTTAAACAAAAAGGTTCAGACAGCACCCAGTCCCTGAGCTACAGCCCCAAGACTGGCAAAAATAAATAAATAAGACAAAACAACTCAGCCAAAGAGTTTATAACACTGAGGTTGTTAAGGCTATGTCACCAGAAGAATTTAAATAACACAGTTTTGGACACCAATATGATATTATGTCAAGCACTATAAAAATAGTTATTTCAAATAATAAACCAATAATTGAATAATAGTAATAACAATAATTGGATTAATAAACCAATACTAGGGTCAGCGCCAATGGCTTACACCTGTAATCCTAGCTACTGAGGAGGCTGAGATCTGAGGACTGTGGTTCCAAGCTAGTATGGGCAGAAATGTCCCCATGAGACTCTTATTTCCAATTAACCACTCAAAACCCTGAAGTGCACTGTGGCTTAAATGGTACAGCACTAGCCTTGCGCACAATGAGGCTCAGGGACAGCGCCCAAACCCTGAGTTCAAGCCCCACTAGGAACTAATTACAAAAAAGTATCTAAACACAAACAGGCCTAAAATTACATTAAACTGCCTGAGGACCTGTAATAAAGGAAATTACAATGAGAAAATGGTTGTTAATTATGAAAATGTCTGAATTACAAGGTTATGAATAACTTCTTTAAAAAGCTTTATAAAGGGCTGGGAGTATGGCCTAGTGGCTAGAGCGCTTGCCTCCTACACATGAAGCTCTCGGTTCGATTCCCCAGCACCACATATATGGAAAACGGCCAGAAGGGGCGCTGTGGCTCAGGTGGCAGAGTGCTAGCCTTGAGCGGGAAGAAGCCAGGGACAGTGCTCAGGCCCTGAGTCCAAGGCCCAGGACTGGCCAAAAAAACAAAACAAACAAACAAAAAAGCTTTATAATGCCAGGCAATGATGGTTCAAGCCTGTAATCCTAGGTACTAAGAAGGCTGAGATCTGAGGATCACAGTTCAAAGCCAGCCAGGGCAGAAAAGTCCAAAAGACTCCTCTCCAATAAACTAGAAAATAGCCTGAAGTGGCTCTGAGGCTCAAGTTGTAGAGTGCTAGCCTTGAGTACAAACAGGCTCAGGGAGAGCGCCCAAGCCCTGGATTCAACCCCAGGACTGGCAATAAATAAATAAATAAAATTTAAAAAGCTTTATATCCACAAATTATAAAGCATTATAAAGTTAAAAAAAACAGTTCTACATGACTGACACTTAGAAAAGTCTTTATTTTCTGTTACCCCCATTTGCAGATACAACTTACTGTATTACCTTTCCTTCGCAAGCACAGCGAGTCCCTGAAGCAAGATAGGCACCACTGTCTGATCCAGGTAGGCACGAGTTGGCAAGGATTGGAGGTCCACTTTCTGTTTTGATGACTTTTCTGCATTAATCTTCTCATTCTCTACTATCCTCTAGTCAAAATTTTTAAAAATGCATTAGTATTCCAGATATCTAGATTATTTTGAGTGCTAAACAAAAACTAACAGGAAAGACAAATCAATTACTAGACATTAGCTCTACATTGTAAACTTCTCTGACAAAAGAAATTCATCTTGGGGCTGGGAATATGGCCTAGTGGTAGAGTGCTTGCCTCGCATACATTAAGTCCTGGGTTCGATTCCCCAGCACTACATATATAGGAAAAGCCAGAAGTGGCGCTGTGGCTCAAGTGGCAGAGTGCTAGCCTTGAGCAAAAAGAAGCCAGGGACAGTGCTCAGGCCCTGAGTCCCAAGCCCCAAGACTGGCAAAAAAAAAAAAAAGAAAAAAAGAAATTCATCTCTACTTCAACCTTTTTCTCTCCGAAGATACCAAAATACCTTATTATTTTAATGTTATGTCTCCTTTTTCTCTTTGTGTACCTTTTTTTGTTTGTTTGCTTTTTGTTTTTTTTTTGCCAGTCCTGGGGCTTGGACTCAGGACCTGAGCACTGTCCCTGGCTTCTTTTTGCTCAAGGCTAGCACTCTACCACTTGAGCCACAGCATCACTTCTGACTTTTTCTATATATGTGCTGCTGAGGAATCGAACCCAGGGCTTCATGTATATGAGGCGAGCACTTTACCAGTAGGCCCCTCTTATGTACCTTTCTAGGAGTAAATATAACTTCTTTTCTGTTCTTTGTTTTTTTTTCTTTTTGTGCCATTAATGGAGCTTGAAGTCAGGGCCTCTCTATCTCACTCAATTTGTTTCAAGTGAGCCATGCCTCCAGTTCTGATTTTTTACAGGTTAGAGATAAGTCTCTCAGAATTTTCTGTCTAGGCTGGCTTCAAACCACAATACTCAGATCTCAGCATCCTAAGTAGCTAATAGCTAAATAGCTGTATGAGTAAGCCACAGAAGCCCTTCTGTTTTTGTGTTGTTTTTTGGTCAGTCATGGGGCTTGAACTCAGGGCTTGGGAGCTGTTTCTGAGCTTTTTCACTCAAGACTAACACTCTACCACTTTGACCCACAGCATTAATGGGAGGTCAGAGCCTCACAAACTTTCCTGCCTCTGCTGGCTTCCAACCATAATCCTTAGATCTCAGCCTCCTGACTTGCTAGGGTTATAGATGTGAGCCACTGGTGACAGGCCCTTTTCCTTTTTTGGTACTTGAAATTACACCCAGGGCCTTGAGTATTGCCCTACCACTGAGTTAAATACTCAGTGTATCCCCACTTTTTTATACTACTTTCTCTTGGTTTTGGCTTTTTGAGACAAGGTCTCACTATGTATCCTCGGCTAGTCTTTAACTGTGATCCTCCAGCTTTCGAAGTATTGGGATTACAGATGTGGACCACCATGCCCCGTTTACCCACATATACCTTACTACAATGTGTTCAAAAACACTGTACAGAACACAAAGCAGCATAATATCATAGCATAGATGCTGATTCTTCTTTTATTACAGATCATAACAAGAACAAATTCTCACTAGGTACTGGTGGCTCACATCTGTAATCCTAGCTACTCAGGAAGCTGAGAACCACGGGTCATGGTTCCAAACCAGACCGGGCAGAAAAATTGTGGAAACTCTTCTCTCCAATTAACCACCAAAACACCAGTAGTGAAGCCATGACTCAAGTGGGAGAGTATTAACTTTGAATGAAAAAGCTAAGGGAAAGTGCCTAGACCTTAAATGCAAGCCCTAGGACACACACACACACACACACACACACACACACACACACACACCACTAAATCCAGATGTTGTGGTACATGACTGCAATCCCAGTGCCGAGGGAGGAAGACCAAAATTTTTATGCTAGCTTGGGCTACTCAGTAAGATCGCATCTATTTTTTCCCCTTGTGAGGGGGGGCAGAGGGAGTGTGTTGGAATCGGGGGTGAAGGAGAGCAGGACTCAAACTAGGAGTCTGAAGATTTCAGTCATTGGCTAGAACTCTACCAACTGAGCCACGCCCCCAACCTTCTCCGGTCCACCCCCAAGATCTCAAGGAGGATTAAAAAAAAAAAGTTCACTATGAAAACAGACTGATGGTAAACCACTGGCACAGAGTAGTCTCAACTCTGGACGTTGGTCAAGGATAGAAATACAATTTAATCTTTTGGCAAAAGTCAGCCCACCTAAGGTGAAAATACAGCTCTCCATTTACGGTAGACATTAGACACTCAAAAAAAATTTTTTTAACCTACTAGGGCTGAAAAAACACAGAAATTTCTCACTAAAGGATCGAAGAACTATAAACATACTGGTGCTTGGAAATACTCCTGTTCTCACATATCCAAACATCCAAAACCTTCCCTGGGAAGCTGGTATTTTCCTACCCAGCTCTGCTTAATTCATTTGCTCCAGGATTTACTCATTCACTTTCAGGTACGTTCTATTTTTTCTTTTTCAGACAAGTATAGGTGCTGCTCATGATAAAGCCAGCCACCTACATACAATTTTGATACCAATTTACTCCAGGCAGCCAAGTTCTGCCTCGTGTAAAATAACCTAGTAAAATGAGACCCCGAGTTTTCTCTGGCTCTGAGAGCCGGGGCTGCTGCGGCAGAGGGGAGCGGGGTGGGTGGGTTACCTCCACGTTGTCTGTGAGACCGTACTCGGTGTGAGGATTCTCTGCAACCTAGAAAACAAAACACCCATCACAGGGAGACCCCGACGCCCCCACGGCGCCCCGCGGCGCCCACGGCCGCCCCGCGCCCAGGGCCTCCGGGTACCTGCGTCTGCCCCTCCAGCATCTGCTCCGGCTCCATGGCGGACCCCGCGGATCACAGTCACAGGATCCCAGTCTTGGAAAACAAGGAGAGCCCGGAGTTACCCGGGAGATTTCAACCCCAGGAAGGAGCCCAGCCCCTGACCCCGCCCCTCACCCCACCTGGGCGCCCGGGCGCCCGTGGCTGAGGGGGAGCGGGATGGGGCCGTGCACCACTCGGAGGCCGCCGCGGGTCAAGAAGCTCCGCGGTAGACCCCAGGGCCAGGAATAAGTGGGAAAAGAGGACCGATTGCGGGCTACCCACCCCGACGCTGCTGGTTCCGAAGGGCTCCGCGGCGCGCCAGCAACTCGCGGCGCCAACCTCCCCAGCCGTAAGTGAACGGTGTCGCACAACTGACGCGCTTGCGCCGGCGTTCCGGGCTGAGCGAGCGGCGCCCCGACCCGACCGCCCGCCGGCCATCCGGCTCGCGAGGCCTATCGCTGCCCCAGCGGTACGCACCGAGTGCCGCCCGGCCGGAACCGGGGTGAGGCGCTCGTCCAGCTGCCGAGCCGTCGCGACGCCCGCCCCAGCCGCACACCTAGTGACCGGCCAGCTTCCCCGTTCAGCCCGGACCCCTCTGTCCCGGAGGCACCTAATCCTTGCACTTGCTGAGTGGTTCTTCCTAGGAAATCATAGGCCCAGGCTCAGCATCCACGGTAGAATGTCAGTGTTTTGTTTTATTTTATTTTATTTTATTTTATTTTATTTTATTTTATTTTAGAGGAGGAGGAAGTCAAGCAAAAAGCTTTGACTCAAACCCTTAAATCTGTGAAGATGAGCGGTTAATGGTAACCTACGTTTGTATCCACATGGGCTAGGTGATGAAACTAGCTTTCCAACTCACTAGTTCTATGGATACTGTTGTATTTAAAAAAGAAAAAGAATAAAATAGATAATCTGCCCCCCTTGAAGCACAGTTCGTAAGTGGCCAGAATAAAAGGATGTAGTAAATCAGATTGTCTTTAATACAATGTCATTTATTTTAGGGTAAATACAAAAGTCATAGTCATGAACTTCATGTGTTTGCCTCAATTCAGCTTGTAGTTACATTTCTTCTTTTTTTATTTTTTATGTTTATTAGTGTGCGCGCCCCGCGTGAATGTGTTGGTCCTGCGGCTTGAAATCAGTTTGACTTTTTCACTCAGCTTGGCATTCTTCCATTTACACCTGCACTTGTGGCTATTTTTTCCTTATTAATTGAAGTCTCACAAATTTTCCTGCCCTGGCTGGCTTCAAACCATAATCTTCATATCTCAGCCTCCTTAGTATCAAGGATTTGCAGATGTGACCACTGGCGCCCAACATTATAACATCTACTTATCATGTGCAATGAATATGATCTACACACCATAAATATAAAAAGAGTAGATGGTGTGTATATCTACTAATATTTTGTTTAGCATGCTAACTGAATCCTCCCTCTAATAATGTAGGCTGTCACTAGATTGGAATTCTTTATTATCATGCTCTGCCATGCTTTCATGCCTTCACAAAGCAAGTTGAGCTGGTCAGGTAGCAATTTATATTTGCACCCACTATTTCAATGAGCTCATTCATTCTTACTAAAGATTGTAGACAATCTCAAACTAGTGACAGTTTTGGTTGAGGTTAGTGGTTGGTTAATTGGGTTTAAATGTTTGAACCAGGTTTTAAAAATGGAGATTAGAAGCTGGGCTCCAGTGGCTCACACCTGTAATCCTAGCTACTCAGGAGGCTGAGATCTGAGGATAGAGGTTGGAAGTCAGCCCAGGCAGGAAAGTCTGTGAGATTAGCCATTAGAAAACAAAGCATTGCTGTGGCTCAAAGTGGGAAAGTGCTAATCTTGAGTGCAAAACCTCAGGGACAGTGCCCAGACCCTGAGTTCAAGCCCCAAGATGACAAAAAATAAATAAATAAAATAGAAATTAGAAGAAACAAATACAAAATAGGGGTTGGGAATGTGGCTTAGTGGTAGAGTGCTTTCCTAGCATGCATGAGAACCTGGGTTGGATTGCTCAGTACTACATACACAAAAAAATAAATGAATAAAAACTAGAAATTTAGAGTTGTGATTTCTCTTGAAAATTTTTGACACTTTTTTTCCTTTGCTAGTCCTAGGCTGTGAACTCAGGGCCTGTCCACTGCCCCTGAGCATTCTTCCTCAAGGCTAGCACTCTACTACTTGAGCCACTGTTCTACTTCTGGCTTTTTGGTTGCTAATTGGAGAAAATAGTCCTATGGACTTTCTTGCCTGGGCTGGCTTTGAACTGTGATCCTCAGATCCCAGCCCCCTGAATAGTAAGGATTTCAGGTGTGAGTCACTAGCACCAGGCTTGGATTTTTTTTTTTTTCAGTCCTTGGGCTTGAACTTAGGGCCTGAGCACTGTCCCTGAGCTTCTTTTGCTTAAGGTTAGCACTCTTATCACTTGATCCACAGCGCCACTTCTTGCTTTTGTTTGTTTAATGTGGTACTAATTGAAGAATTGAACCCAGGGCTTCATGCATGCTAGGCAAGCACTCTACCACTAAGCCCATATTCCCAGCCTTCCACTCCACCCCCATGAGACTCTTATCTCCTGTTACCCAGCAAAAAGGAGAGGTTTGGCTCTTCTGTGAAGAAGGCCTTGAGTAAAATAAAAGCAAAAGAAACCCCGAGTTCAAGCCCCGCTGTAGCAGCACACACAAATACACATCTTGATCAGTGTCACCCCCTTCCATTCTTTTCCTCCGTGTGCACATTTTCCTACATCACTAATGTGTCATATTGTGGACTCAATTCAGAGAAATGTTCATGATTCTATTTTTGTTCCTTAGCATAGTGACCGGCTAATAATTTATATATTGTTACTCTAATCTTATCCCTCACTTACAACCATGTCTTCTGTTTCTCTATTTCAGAGAAGCCAATCATCTCTTTCTCAAAGTAGACTATTCTATTTTACTCTTTTTTTCTTCAGTTAAAAAGATGTCCTAAACTTGGCACTGTTGGCTCATGCCTGTAATCCTAGCTACACAGGCGCCTGAGATTTGAGGATTGCATTCAAAGCCAACACAGCCCAGAAAGTCCTTGAGACTCTTATCTCTAATTAACCACCAGAAGATCAGAGGTGGAGTTGTACTCAAAGTGGTAGAGTGCTAACTTTGAGCAAGGAGCTCAGGGACAGCTCCCGGGCCCTGCATTTAAGCCCCATGACTGACCAAAACAGCAACAAAAAGAAGAAAAGATGCCCTAACTGGGTGCCAGTGGCTCACTCCTGTAATCCTAACTACTTAGGAGGCTGAGACCTAGGAGATCATAGTTCAAAGCCAGACCAGGCATAAAAATTGGCAAGACTCCATCTCCAATTAACAAGCAAAATGTTAGACTGGGAGTGTAATTAAAGTGGAAGACTGCCATCTATGAGCAAATAAGCAGAGAAAGATCAAGAGAGCTGAGTTCAAGCCCCACTACAGAAAGAAAGAAAAGAGGTCCTTCAATAGCTGCCACTGGGTTCTCCTTCAAATAATGTAGTTAACAACTAAAGCTAAGTGTTTAGGAAGTTTCTTACATGTCCAGTAGTGCTGAAATTAAAACAAAAAAAAACTATTTGGCAAAGAAGTTAATGGGTTAAAGTGATAAAGTGATTGGATGTCCTGGCTTAGTTACCACAGTACTCAGTTCTTCTTTTTTGTCCTGGTGAAACTGTCCTAGATTCCATTTGAGATTAAGTGTCCTGAAAGTCCTAACCATCTAAAAACCAGGAGCCTTCCACACTGTAGGTTGAATGGCTAGGAAGGTTCAGATCTTCGGTCCAAGCAGAGTATCAGTCCTGGAAAATATCAAGACACAATTTTTCTTGAGACCAATCTAGGAAGATGTTAACTCACAAAATGGATTCAAAACAAATAATCCCAAGGGACCCAGGATGTGAACTGAAAAGAAGAAAAGGTTCAAGATCCCTAAGAGTTTGGGCTAGGGGCTGCTAATATGGCTTAGTAGTAGAGTGCTTGCCTAGCATGCATGAAGCCCTGAGTTCAATTCTTCAGCACCACATAAACAGGAAAAGCTGGAAATGGCACTGTGGCTCAAGTGGTAGAGTGCTAGCTTTGAGCAAAAGAAGCTCAAGGATAGTGCCCTGACCCTCAGTTCAAGCCTCAGGACTGGCAAAAAAAAAAAAGTTTGGGCTAGTCACCAGTAGCTTATACCTGTAATCCTAGCTACTCAGGAGGCTGAGATTAATTATTTGGGTTCAAAGCTAACTCAGGCAGATAAATCCAAGAAACTCTGTACTCAACCAGCAAAAAGCTGGAGTGGAAGTTTGGCCCAAGTGATAGAGCACCAGGCTTGAACAAAAAAGCTAAGGGAGAGCTCAAGGCTCTGAGTTCAAGCCTTAGTACCAGCACCAAAAGAAAAAAAATAGTTTAGTTCATATCATACTACAAGTCAACTGATGGAACCAGGGCACCAATATAGCAGTACAGTGCTTGCTTATGATCCATGAAGCCCTGGGTTCGAATTCTCAGTACCACAGTAACAGAAAATAGCTAGACATGGTACTGTGGCTCAAGGGATAGAGTGCTAATCTTGAGCAAAAAGAAACTCTGGAACAGCGCCAGGCCTTGAGTTCAAGCCCCAGGACTGGCAAAAAAAGAATCACAATGGCAAAAATCACAATGGGCAACGTTGTTTTTTTGTCAGTCATGGGGCTTGAACTCTGGGCCTGGGCACTGTCCCTGAGCTCTTTTGCTCAAGGTTAGAGCTCTACCATTTGGATCCACAGTTCCACTTCCACTTTTCTGGTGGTTATTTGGAGATAAGAGTCTCATGGACTTTCCTGCCCGGCTGGCTTTGAACCCCGACCCTCAGAGCTCATCCTCTAGCTTAGCTAGGATTGTAGCAAATGGGAAACTTTCAGATTTAGGTTTCAAGAGGCCAGAAATCAAATGACATCTAAAAAGTCTAAACTATCTGACTAGAGACACGAATCCCATCCAATAGCAACAAACAAACTCTGGATGTGTGAGTGAGACTAAAGAAGCCATCCATCCATTTCAGCTTCATAAGCATGTGACTTATCACTTGATTCACACCAGGCAAGACTATCAGAAGAAACCACCCAACAGAATCTAGACAAAATTTAGGGCAAGTAAATGGCTATTGGGCTGGGAGTGTGGCTTAGTGGCAGAGTGCTTGCCTAGCTTGCATGAAGCCCTGGGTTTGATTCCCCAGTACCACATAAACAGAAAACACTGGAAGTAGCACTGTGGCTGAAGTGGTAGAGTGCTAGCCTTGAGCAAAGAAGCTAAGGGACAGTGCCCAGACCCTGAGTTCAAGCCCTAGGACTGGCAAAAAAAAAAAGGCTTTTATCTGAAGCTAATACATTTTGGAGTGTTTTACTACACTGTAAGCAAAATGTCTACCACTATCATTTTTTTGAATTGGTTTTCAAGTTATTCCTAAATCCAATGAGTACTATAAGGCATACAGCTAGATGTAGGAAGGGAGGCAAATGTATAAAATGTAGCCATGTTTTATAAATTTTAGTAAGATTTCAATCTGTATCTAGGTGATAGTGTTTAACTCTCACATAGAATGATATAGGATAATAGGGCTGGGAATGTGGCCTAGTGGTAGAGTGCCTGAAGCCCTGGGTTCAATTCCTAATACCACATAAACAGAAAATGCTACACGTGGTGCTGTGGCTCAGGTGGTAGCCTTGAGCAAAAGCAGCTCAAGGACAGTGCCCAGGCTCTGAATTCAAGCCCCAGGACTGGGGGACAGGGGGAAGGGGGGTAGGAGCAACATCGCATAAGAGCTATAGCACAAAACAACTGCATTGACATAAGATTTCTGCTTGAGGTGATAAAGGAAGTATTTATCAAGAAGACCAAGCTGGTAATCTTAAAATACAAAATAGCAAAAAAGCTAATGAGATCCCATTGTGTGTGTGTGTGTGTGTGTAGTGTGTGTGTGTAGTGTGTGTGTGTGTAGTGTGTGTAGTGTGTGTGTGTGTGTGTGTGTGTATGTGTGCTGGCCTCAGTGTTTGAGCTTAGGACATAGGTACTGTCCTTGAGCTCTTTTGTCTCCAGGATAGTGCTCAATGACTTGAGCCATAGCTTCATTTCTGACTTTTGGTGTTTAATTAGAGATAAGAGTCCCAGGGATTTTACTGCCTAAGCTGGCTTCAGACCCTGATCCTCAGGTTTCAGCCTACTGAGTATCCAGGCATCCACCACCAGCACCCAGCAAGACCCCATCGTAATACGTAAACTGATCATGGTGGTTCATATCTGTCATTCTAGCTACTGTACAGGATTGTAGTCCAGGGTGGCCAGGTACAAATATGAAACCTTATCGCAAAACTAAAGCAAAAAGGCTTGGGGGCATGATTTGAGTGATAGTGTACTTGCCTAGCAAGCATATGTTCCTAAGTTTAATCCTCAGTGTTCCTCTTCCTCCTCCTCCTCCTCCTCCTCCTCCTCCTCCTCCTCCTCCTCCTCCTCCTCCTCCTCCTCCTCCTCCTCCTCCTCCCCCTCCTCCTCCCCCTCCTCCTCCTCCCCCTCCTCCTCCCCCTCCTCCTCCTCCCCCTCCTCCTCCTCCTCCCAGAAAAACCAGAAGTGATGTTGTGGCTGAATTGGTAGAGCACTAGCCTTGAGCACACAGAGGCTCAGGGACAGCACCCGAACCCTGAGTTCAAGTCCCACACCCTACCAAAAAACAAAAACTAAAGTCAGAAAAACCTTGAAGGACTTTGACAGTGAAAGTGGAAAGAGTGGCCATTTTCAGAAAAAGAAAACTAGTCTGAGGGTACTTGTTCATGGTCCTGGAAAGTAAGAGGATGTGCTTAGACACATGCAAACAGTGCATTTCAGTTAGATTATAATGTAAGTGTACAGGAGATGGGAAAGAAGCGTTCTTCATCAACAGATACTATTGTAGGGAGTACAGCTGACTCCATCTTGACATGGTAGGAACTGTTGGGGGGAGTAGATTAGGTCAACCTGACCCCAAAATTCTGCTTCTCTAAATGGCTTGCTTGTTTCTTGCCCTACCGCCTGCGTCAACCTCCTACATCTGTGTTACGCCTTTACCTTTATAAACCCCAAATTGAGGACTGCTCCGGGTCACAGTGGCAGCTCCCAAGCCTGCACTGAGTCCCTGGCTGGTCAGCCCACTTTTCACTGTCGAAGTTTCAGCTCCTGAGTCTATGCTGTGTCCCTGGCCAGTCAGTTTGCTTTTTGCTTCCCCAATAAATCCATCTTTTTGCTTGAGACTGTCTCTGAGTGGTGGACTCTTGGCTCTTGGAGGGACAGGGACCCCCCTCTCGAACCCCATAACAATACCAAGCACCACCTTCAAGTCAGGTCCTACTCTCACCATTATTCAAAAGGCCCCAGAAGCTGAGTCACTAGACTGAGATGACAAAGAAGTGGTAGAGCAAGGATATGAATGCTACCAACTTGCCTCCAAAACCATTCTACCATAGGGCGGACGGTGTCATGGCCAAATTATAAAAGGAATTGTGGAGCCAGAGGGCTGGGTTTATGGGTGCTGGGTTGGGCCTTTTATGGTTTTTTTGTACTTGGGATTGAATTCAGGGTCTCTTACATAACAAGGCAATTACTTTACCATTTGAGCAATACTTCTAGTCCAAGCTCATTTGTTTAGTACACTTAAGACATAGATTTAATCCACAATACTGAAAGTTAAAAAACCCAACAAAACAAACAAAAAAATCTAAGAAATTAGTTAAGTTTAAAACACACACACACACACACACACACACACACACACACACACACACACACACACACACACACGGCTGGGAATGTGGGAATGTGCCTTAGTGGTAGAGTGCTTGCCTAGCATGCATGGAGCCCTGGGTTTGGTTCCTCAGCCCCACATATATAGAAAATGGCCAGAAGTGGCACTGTGGCTCAAGTGGTAGAGGGCTAACCTTGAGCATAAAGAATCCAGAGACAGTGCTCAGGCCCTGAGTTCAAACTCCAGGACTGGCAAAAAATAAAAAATAAAAACCATAAAGAGGGCCAATGGCACACACCTGTAATGCTAGCTACTCAGGAGGCTGAGATCTGAGGATTGGGGTTCAAAGCCAACCTAGACAGGAAAGTCTATAAGACTCTTATTTCCAATTAACCACCAACCATAAAGCTGTGGCTCAAAATGGTAGAGCACCAGCCTTTAGTGAAAGAGCTCAAGAACAATGCGCAGGTGCTGAGGTCAAGCCCAATGACTGACAAAAAAGGTGCCAAACTAGTGGCAGAGTGCATGCCTCGTATGCATGAAGCCCTGGGTTTGATTCCTCAGCACCACATATATGGAAAAATCAGAAGTGGCACTGTGGCTCAAGTGGTAGTGTGCTAGCCTTGAGGGAAAAGAAGCCAGGGACAGTGCTCAGGCCCTGAGTTCAAGCCCCAGGACTGGCAAAAAAAAAAAAAAAAAGGGGGGGAGAGGCTGGGGATATGGCCTAGTGGCAAGAGCGCTTGCCTCGTATACTTGAAGCCCTGGGTTCGATTCCCCAGCACCACATATGAAAATGGCCAGAAAATGGCCAGAAGTGGCGCTGTGGCTCAAGTGGCAGAGTGCTAGCCTTGAGCAAAAAGAAGCCAGGGACAGTGCTCAGGCCCTGAGTCCAAGCCCCAGGACTGGCAAAAAAAAAAAGGGAAGGCACCAAAGTAAGTACCAATAGTTGAATACTGAAGTAAATTCGAAATTCAAGTAAATTAATAAAATAGTACATAGCATGAAAATAAATGTACTATAGCTAATAGAAATAAGAAAAGTTAATTTTATAATTTTTTGGGGGGAGCAATATTAGGATTTGATCCCAAGCCTTAAGTACTCTGCCACTTGAGGTAGTTCTCTAGTACTTTTTGCTACTTTTTAGATAGTGCCCACGACTTTCAGGCCTACTTGTTAGGTTACTTTTTAGAAAGGGTCTTACTTTTTCTTCTGGCTGGCGTTAAACCAAGATCCTCCTGTCCTAAGGGTCCCTCTCATGTAGCTGTAATTAAGGGTGTATATAACCATACCAGGTTCATTTTATTGTAATAGGTCCTTGCTAACTTATTATTGGCCACAAATCTCTATCCTCTACATATCTGCCTACCAAGAATCTGGAATTATAGGTGTGAGCTGCTAGTCCTGGTCTACAATGAAGATTTTTAACATAGAAGAAAAAGCAAATTAAGAATATTATATTTATAAAAAAAGTCAAGACCAGACAAAACTATGAAGAATATTGTTTCAAAATGCCTAGGCACACAGAAAACTAAGATGGCATGCAAAATAATAATTACTACAAAGTTCAGGATAGTGGCATCCTTTGGAGGAGGAGAAAAGAAATTTAGTTAAGGAAAGGGTTCACAGAGAACTTCAAGGAATGGCTGATATCAATTTCCCTTCACTTGGATGGAGTTTATTATTTTCCATTAAATTGCACATTTAAGTTGTATATATCATATCTGACAATATAAGGATAAGTATAATAGATTTCACATAACTGCTCTGTAGTTTAAAGAGAAGACATTGCTGGAGGGAGATGGAGAATTGAATCATTTGAGAGAAAGTAGAATAAAGAGCTGGAAAGTGGCCAGGAGGAAACATAAGTCATTTTTGCAGTAGCTTCTATTTGTAAGGGAGTATTTCTAAGGAATAATTAGATAAAGCTGTGGCAC
This sequence comes from Perognathus longimembris pacificus, assembly GCF_023159225.1. Lineage (NCBI taxonomy): Eukaryota > Metazoa > Chordata > Mammalia > Rodentia > Heteromyidae > Perognathus > Perognathus longimembris. The sequence goes on along the minus strand of NC_063168.1, from coordinate 57,166,071 downwards.
TATGTGGAGACTCTAGGAATCACTCAGGAGGCATTTGTAATCCTCACACTACAAACAATGGAGACTGTGTTGGCATTCCCTGGTTTTAGGCAACAAGAAACAATTGTGGCTAACTAAAGTAAAAAGGGAGAGTTTTCTAAAAGGCTGGGAAAGGGAAAGAAAGAAGGAAAAGAGAAAGGGAAAAAAATAAAATAAAGAGCAAGACTGAATCATTTATCGGGTAGGTTGTAGGAACTCAGAAGATCTGGGCTTCCCCGTGGGATGGAATGATGGACCAATTTTAGAAGCTCCATTACAACTTCCTTCTATCTCAGCATAGCATCAGCAAAATGCTAGTTTTGCTAGGTGCACTGACTCACGCCTGTAATCCTAGCTACTCAGGAAGCTGAGATCTGAGGATCTTTTTTTTTTTTTTTGGCCAGCCCACAGATCTGAGGATCTTGATTTGAAACCAGCCCCACCAGAAAAAGTCCTTGAGTCTCTTTCTTTCTTTTTTTTAAACAAAAAATGCTTTATTTAAAAAAAAATACTCAGGGGCTGAGAATATGGCCTAGTGGTAAGAGTGCTTGCCTCGTATACATGAAGCCCTGGGTTCAATTCCCCAGCACCACATATATAGAAAATGGCCAGAAGTGGTAATGTGGCTCAAGTGGCAGAGTGCTAGCCTTGAGCAAAAGGAAGCCAGGGACAGTGCTCAGGCCCTGAGTCCAAGACCCAGGACTGGCAAAAAAAAAAAAAAAAAAAAAAAAGTTGAAAGCAGAGCTGTAGTTCACTTAGTAGAGTGCTAGCTTTGAGCAAAAAGAGCTCAAGGACAGAGTACTCAGGCCCAGGGGTCAAGCCCCAGTACTGTCACCAAATTAAAAAAATAAAAATAAAAACAATTCCAATTCCCAGGAGAATTTGACCTAATAACCTAATATTTAGTTCTACTTTGTGACTGTATGGTCTGTACTTGCGTCTTATTAGAATACTGGGAACAGACATAGATAGTGCCTCAAATGAAGGGAGGCTGGGGCTGGGGATATGGCCTTGTGGCAAGAGTGCTTGCCTTGTATACATGAGGCCCTGGGTTCAATTCCCCAGCACCACATATACAGAAAATGGCCAGAAGTGGCGCTGTGGCTCAAGTGGCAGAGTGCTAGCCTTGAGCAAAGAGAAGCCAGGGACAGTGCTCAGGCCCTGAGTCTAAGCCCCAGGACTGGCCAAAAAAAAAAAAAAAAAAAAAAATGAAGGGAGGCTGGGGAAGTACAGTACAGAATCCTTGAATCCTTTGTAAACTATTGGATCGTAATTGAGCAAAGCCTAAGAATTACCTAATTCATGCGATTATTACTTCAAGTTAGATATCTTTACTAATTTTGTTAAGCTCCTCGATCCGTGGCCCTCAACCTCGTCGCCTTTTCTAATATTTTGGGGGTGCTCTAAGGTTGGTTTCCACGCTACTTTCCTTTCAGATAATAAGTCGGAGGTTGAGTCACATTACTTCTAAGAACTCTGATCAACCATCCTTTGCAGAACGCTTATGCTAACCAGCAGAAAAAGAATGAAAGATACATGAGAAAACTGACAATGCGAGATAGGACCCCTGTGGGCTACCCAAGCCACCCTGAAGCTTCAACGCCCTCCTCTTTGAGCTAAACAGGCTTAGCCACAGGGACCCGACACCAAAGCGGGCGGAACTGCATATCCCGAATTGTAGTTCCCGGGGGACAGGGGAAAGAGAAAGGGATGCCGCACATGCGCATAACGGCCCGGCTCAACAAAGACTCAGGCGTGCGCATGCGCGCCGAAGAAAGACAGCGGTGGACGCGCGCGTGCGCAGCCGCAGCTCCGAGCTTCGCCGGCGGTAGAGAGGACGGCGGGAGGGAGGGGCCGGTGCCACCGACCTCAGGAGGAGGAGAAGGGGCTGTGCTCCGGGCCAGGAAGGCGAAAGGGGCGGGGCGGGGCGGGCCGGGCCGCGCGTGGAGGCGTGGAAGCTCCCGGACCGGCGGGCGCGCGGGGCGGGGGTCTGTGGCCCAGGTCGACGCCGTGGCCGCCGCCGCCGCCGTCGCCGCTCGGTCGTCGTCGGACTGCGGGAGGTGGGTTATGGCGGCGGCGGCAGTGGGAGCTGTGAATGAGTTCTCCGAGCGGACGAGGGAAGAAGAAAGGCTGCGGCGGCCGCGGCAGCCCGGTGCCTCCCAGGCCTCCGCCCCCTTGCCAGGCCCCCGCCCCTCCGGCCGCCGGGCGGTCCCACGCGCCGGGCTCTCCGCATAAGCGGAACCTGTATTACTTCTCCTACCCGCTGGTTGTCGGCTTCGCCCTGCTGCGCCTGGTGGCCTTCCACCTGGGGCTCCTCTTCGTGTGGCTTTGCCAGCGCTTCTCCCGCGCCCTCATGGCCGCCAAGGGGAGCTCCGGGGCCGCGCCGCCCCCTGCCTCGCCCTCGCCCGCGATGCCAGCGCCCGGCGGGGAGGCCGAGCGCGTCCGGGCCTTCCACAAGCAGGCCTTTGAGTACATCTCCGTGGCCCTGCGAATCGACGAGGACGAGAAAGGTAATTAGGCTCTGGAGGGTTAGCTGGGGAAGAAAGCAGTGGGCTTCACCCCTCCCCTGGGTGGGTACCACCTGCGTCCCTACCTCGCCTTCCCCTGACGCCTCCCCACAGCCCGGACCCCCGTGCACTGTTCTCAAACCTTTCCCCATTGGAGGACACTCGAGCTTTCCACTTTGTTTCAGGCACCAACTCCCCCCACTGCTGCATGACCTAAGTCCCTATGAGACAACCAGACGTGCTAGTGACAGTGACAGTTGTCCTAGAGTGGCCACAAGGATCCTTTCTTGCACTGTAAACAGTGTATGGCTTCTTCTGAGCCAGGTTTTCCAAAACGTTTTGATATCAAAGAAGCTACATGCCTTTATAGGCTTATAGTGAAAACAGAGGACGGTGGTGTCAGAAAAAAACAACTTAATTATGAAAGTCTTTTTGAAAAGTCTTAATTTTGAAAGATTTAGCTGTGTGTGATTACATTATTATTTTAAAGAATTTTGCATTATTTTAAAGAGTTACATGACATTTCAGTAGGTTGACTTTTGGCTATTTTTCTATAAAGTTGTATTTTAGCACTAACCTTCCTCTTTCTTTGTTTCTTTCTCTTTTCTTTCTTTCTTTTTTGCCAGTCCTGGAGCTTGAACTCAGGGCCTGAGCACTGTCCTTGGCTACTTTTTGCTTAAGGCTGGCACTCTATCTACCACTTGAGCCACAGCACCACTTCTTGCTTTTTCTATATATGTGGTGCTGAGGAATCGAACCCAGGGCTTCATGCATGCTAGACAAGAACTCTACTATTAAGCAAATTCCCAGCCCCATGAATACTACATTCTTTATATTTCTTTTCTTGGTTTTTTGAGAGTTGGGTTGGAGGGATGAACTGAGGGCCTTGTGCTTGTTGGAGGCAGGTGTTTTACCCTGTGAGCCATGCAATCAGCCCTACCAGTTTCTTTTTGTCAATCCAGTTTCTTTCCCTCCCTTCCTACTTTCTCTCTTTCTTTCTCTTGCTCTCTCGCACTCACTCTTTCGCTCTCTTGCTCTTTTGCTCTCGCTCTGTGTGTGTGTGTGTCATGGGGCTTGAACTCAGGGCCTGGGCACTGTCCTTGAGCTCTTTTTGCTCAAGGCTAGTACTCTACCACTTTGAGCCACTACTCCACTTCTGGTTTTCAGGTGATTAATTGGAGGTATGAGTCTTATGGACTTTACTTTCCCCAACTGGCTTTGAACTGCAATCCTCAAACCTCAGCCTCCTGAGTGGCTAGGATTACAGCTGTGAACCACCACCAGCATTGGCTCTTCAGGTTCTTTCTCTTTTTTCTTTTTTGCCAGTCCTGGGACTTGGACTTAGGGCCTGAGGCTGTCCTTTGCTTCTTTTTGCCCAAGGCTAGCACTCTACCACTTCTGGCTTTTTCTATATATGTGGTGAGGAATTGAATGAACCTAGGGCTTCATGTATACAAGGCAAGCACTCTACCCCTAAGCCATTACCAGCCCCATTTCAGGATATTTTTGTGGTTAATTTGAGATAAGAGGAGTCTTAAGAGACTTCTGCCCAGGCTGACTTTGGCCTGTAATTTTCAGATCTCAGCCTCCTGAGTAGCTAGGATTTCAGGCATAAGCCACCAGAACCCAGCTATCATTTTTACTTTTCTTTTCTCTTTTTCCCCCCAGTCTTGGGGCTTGAACTCAGAGTCTAGCCACTGTCCCTGAGCTTTTCTGCTCAAGACTAGCACTCTACCACTTTGAGCCACAGTTCCTCTCCAGGTTTTCTGGTTATCTTCATAAGAGTCTCATGGACTTTCCTGTCTGGGCTGGCTCTGAACTGTAATCCTCAGATCTCAGCCTCATGAGTAGCTAGTATTATAGGCATGAACCACCAGCATTCCACTTGAAGTCTATATATAATAGTGAAAATATGTTTAAGAGAGATTATTGAGCCAGGCTGGCTCAGGTTGTGTTGTTATGGTCCTGTTCTAGCCTATTTCTTTTCTTTTCTTTCAAATTTTTGTATTTGGGTCATAATCCAATAGTAAAGAGTTTACGTTTGCAACCTCTTTCCCTTTCAAGTATCCTTAGTTTTTGCCACATCAGAGTATCTGTGAATAGACAATCTTCAAAGCCTTCCTGACTCTAGTAGTTAAGGGGCTACCAATGCCATCCCTTAGACATACAATGTAGCTTTCACGTGTACTGTTGACAGCCACCTTTATTTCATCAGATTAAGGGGGCTGTTTCAGACTGTAGTTAATTGAAACCCTTTGGTGTCTTGAATGGTAAATGCTGAATTAAATCTCATTTTAATAAAGTAATGTATAGATGTGGTTGTATAGATGTGGTTTACACAGTGACTGCTCATTTTGATGGGGAGTGAGGTTTGAGACAGGGTCTTGCTATGTAGCTCAGGCTGGCCTCCAGTACTCAGTTCTCAATCTTCTCAGTGCTGGGATTATAAGTGTGCTATCACACTTGGCTTATTTTTTTATTTTATTTTTATGCCATTCTTAACTTTGCTGCTAATTTCTTTTATGTGCTAGCATTGGGCCTTGAACTGAAGGCCTGGACACTGCCCTTGAGCTTTTGTTCAAGCCTAACACTCTGCCACTTGAGCCATAGCGCCACTTCTGGCCATTTTCTATATATGTGGTGCTGAGGAATCGAACCCAGGGTTTCATGTATACGAGGCAAGCACTCTTGCCACTAGGCCATATTCCCAGCCCCTCAAGAGACTCTTATCTTCAGCTAACCAGGAGAGAGCTGAGGGTAGAGGTGTAGTTTAAGTGGTAGAACACCAGTCTTGAGTGGAGAAACCTAAGCAAGAGCATAAGGCCCAGTGTTTACTCCTCAGTACTGGCATTTTTTTTAAAAAAAAGAAGCATAACAAATTTTATTTAATAATGTTTAGAAGATGTGTTAATACAAATATTTATTGAATATTAGCTACTTGAACAACTGCATTCTTGGTGATATTGGAGAAATTTCTCCAATGAGATGTGAGATATTTGTTAAATAATGCATTTGTGTGTGTATTCTCATTTTCTCAAAGAAGTAATTTTGTGTATAATTTTTGAACCTCTTTAGGTAACTGATAACCTATGGCATCTAATTTGTATGTGGAGAAATTGAAATGTAAAGAGTAGACTTACAAGCTAGGTGCTAGTTGCTCACGCCTATAATCTTAGCTGCTCAGAATGCTAAGATGTGAGGATTGTGGTTTGAAGACAGCTTGGGTAAGAAAGGTATCTGAGACACTTATCTCAATTTAACTATCAAAAAGTAGACATGGAGTTGTGGAATAGTGCTTAGGCCTGGGGTTCAAGCCCCAGGACTGGCACCAAAAAAAAAAAAAAAAAAAAAAAGAAAACAGAAGAAGAAGGAAAGAAAGAAATTAAAAGAAAGGAAGGAAGGAGAAGACTTACAGTAGTAGACAGCAATAATTGTGTGGGTGAACAGACACAATAGGACTGTCTTTTGCTTTTATATTCAGTAAGGCTTTATAGTTTGTATTTCTGGTGAAGAGCTTCTTAGAATAGAAGGAAAGGGAAAGTGGCTCTTAGAGTTAACTGGAACGTGTTATGTCATGTTATGCATGACTTCTGTAAGTAGACAATTGTGAAATTTCCTGGGTAATACAATGACAGATATAAAAGGTGTGGTTCAGTATCACAAGTTTCTAATATTTAAGAGCAGAGTAGGAAGAACTGAGGAGACATAGAGAAAAGAGAGAAGTTATCTGATAAAAGGATATTGGAAGCCAGATGCTGGTAGTTCATGCCTTTAATCCTAGTTACTCAGGAGGATGTGAGATCTGAGGATCATGGTTTGAAACCAGACTGAGCAGGAAAGTCCAGGAGACTCTTAGCTCCAGTGATTACTCAGAAAAAAGCCAGAGTAGACTGTGGTTCAAGTGGTAGAGTACTAACATTGAGCAAAAACTCAAGGACATCACCCAAGCCCAGAGTACTAGTCCTAGGACTGGCAAAAACAAACTAACAAAAAAAGGTCATTGGAATGATACACCTTTTTAAAGTGATAATATTACTTTTTTTTTTTTGGCCAGCCCTGGACCTTGTCTATCCTGGCTTCTTTTTGCTCAAGGCTAGCACTCTGCCACTTGTGTCATAGCACTACTTCTGGCCCTTTTCTATATAGGTGGTGCTGGGGAATCGAACCCAGGGCTTCATGTATACGAAACAAGCATTCCCAGCCCTGTAATAATATTGCTTTTAAAGAAAATGCATAAAATTTCTCTTAAGAATGTTTAGTGGGATTTACACTAAAGAAACCAAACAGCCACAGTTAGGGAAATTATACATGTTCTGTTTCTATTTTCACCTTCCCTCTCCGTTCTTTTTTTTTTTTTTTTTTTTTTTGCCAGTCCTGGAGCTTGAACTCAGGGCCTGAGCACTGTCCCTGGCTTCTTTTTGCTCAAGGCTAGCACTCTGCCACTTGAGCCACAGTGCCACTTCTGGCTGTTTTCTATATATGTGGTGCTGAGGAATCAAACCCAGGGCTTCATGTATATTAGGCAAGCACTCTTGTCACTAGGCCATATTCCCAGCCCCTCTCCATTCTTATATGTCACTCTCTTCTACTGGACCAAACTTGTTCAAGTTGCTTGCTTATGAGTGATATTCAAACAATTGACCCATACCTCCAAACCAGCTCTGTGTGTGTGTGTGTGTGTGTGTGTGTGTGTGTGTGTGTGTGTGTGTTTGAGTTTTTTTGCTCAAGGCTAGCACTCTATGACTTGAGCCACTTCTGGTTTTCTGCTGGTTGATTTAACTTTCCTGCCCAACCTGGTTTTGAACCAGGACCCTCAGATCTTAGCCTCCACGGTAGCTAGGATTACAGGCGTGAGGCACCATCATTTGGCTTCTACTTCTGGGGATTTTTTTTTTTTTTAATGTGTGTGTATGTGGGGCAGTCATGGGATTTTGAAGTCAGGGCCTGGACACTGCCCCTGAGCTCCTTTGCTCAAGGCTTATGCTCTTATCACTTTGAGCCATAGCTCCATTTCCAGTTTTCTAGTGATTAATGTGAGATAAGAATCTCATGGATTTTCTTCCCCAGGGTTGGCTTTGAACTGCAATCCTCAGATCTCGGCCTCCTGAGAAGCTAGGATTATATGTGTGAGCCACCAGCATCCAGCTGACTTCTAGCTTTTCTTTTTTGGTCAGTTGCAGGGCTTGTACTCAGTGCTTGGGTGCTGTCCCTGAGCCTTGAGCCACAGTGTCACTTCGGTTCTTGAGTGTTTAATTGGTGATGAGTTTCATGGGGACTTTTCTCCCAAGGCTGGCTTTGAACCAATCTTCAGATCTCAGCCTCCTGAGTAGCTAGGATTACCTGCTGCCTTCCCAGCATTCCAAACCAGCTTTTTGCAGGTTGCTTTGAAGATGCTGTCTTACAGACTTTGCATTAGACTGCTTTTGAAGCATAATCCTCCAGATCTCACCCTGGGAATTAGATCTACAGTATTATGTTATCTTGATAACAATTAGGGGATAGTACTCCTACCATGCTAGTGAAAGTATTGATGTACCAGTGTATTGTTTGGAAATTAACAGCTGTTCATGCTAGACATCCTATAGATTATAATATTTTGTGTATGTGGCCGCATTAACTAAGTAAGCTTTTTCTTTTTTCTTTTTTTCTTTTTTTTTTTTGGCCAGTCCTGGGGCTTGGACTCAGGGCCTGAGCACTGTCCCTGGCTTCTTTTTGCTCAAGGGTAGCACTCTGCCACTTGAGCCACAGTGCCCCTTCTGGCCATTTTCTATATATGTGGTGCTGGGGAATCGAACCCAGGGCTTCATGTATACGAGGCAAGCACTCTTGCCACTAGCCCATATCCCCAGCCCTTAAATAAGCTTTTTCTTTCTTTCTTTCTTTCTTTTTTTTTTTTTTTTGCCAATCCTGGGGCTTGGACTGAGGGCCTGAGCACTGTCCCTGGCTTCTTTTCCCTCAAGGCTAGCACTCTACCACTTGAGCCACAGCGCCACTTCTGGCTTTTTCTGTTTATGTGGTGCTGAGGAATTGAACCCAGGGCTCTTGCATGCAAGGCAAGCACTCTACCGCTAAGCCATATTCCTAGCTCCTGAATAAGTTTTTAAGCCCTCTAGAAGGAAGAAATGCTAGAGTGGAGATTTTTTTTTTTTTTTTTTTTTGGCCAGTTCTGGGGCTTGGACTCAGGGCCTGAGCACTGTCCCTGGCTTCTTCTTGCTCAAGGCTAGCACTCTGCCACTTGAGCCACAGCGCCACTTCTGGCCATTTTCTGTATATGTGGTGCTGGGGAATCGAACCTAGGGCCTCATGTATACGAGGCAAGCACTCTTGCCACTAAGCCATATCCCCAGCCCTGGAGATTTCTTGTATAGTTGGTTATTAATTAACTTGAAGAGGTAAATGTTTGGTATTTTCATTGTTGGACTGTATTTATATTTTGTCTATGTTTAGAGTGGTTTTGTTCTATTTTGGTCAGAGCAGCCTTGTCTGATAATGATAGTCTGTGAAATTCAACCCTTAACTGGCTTTAAATGCCATGTCAGCTTGTAGTTAGTTACACTAAGGCCAAGTTGATGGTACTAGGTCAGTGTCAGATGTCAGAGACTGCTTTTTCCTCCCTTTTTTTGGCTTTGAAAATCTAATATGGGCTGGGAAGTAGCTCAGTAGCAAAGCGCTTGCCTAGCAAGTGCAGTGTCCTGGGCTCAATCCCCAGTACCAAAAAAGAAAAGACAAAAAAAATACAGTTACAAAAATCTAATATTGGGGCTGGGGATATGGCCTAGTGGCAAGAGAGCTTGCCTCGTATACATGAGGCCCTGGGTTCGATTCCCCAGCACCACATATACAGAAAACGGCCACAAGTGGCGCTGTGGCTCAAGTGGCAGAGTGCTAGCCTTGAGCAAAAGGAAGCCAGGGACAGTGCTCAGGCCCTGAGTCCAAGGCCCAGGACTGGCAAAAAAAAAAAAAAAAAAAGATTTGAGACAGGGCTGGGGATATGGCCTAGAGGTAGAGTGCTTGCCTCGTATACATGAAGCCCTGGGTTCAATTCCTCAGCACCACATAAAGAGAAAAGAAAAAAAAGATTTTAGACAAATTACTATGCCACTCTAGTGGCTGTAAGTGCTGCATGTAATAGATGAGTTTTAGTAAATGCATTCAATAAATGGAAACTATTATCATTTTAGTCCTTTCAAGATTAGATCTTCTAGAGGTCATATTCGAATATGGTTAAGTATCTGTTCTAGTTTCTACTATTCTTTTTTCTTTCAAGCCAATCTTTTGATCAAGGCTAACACTCTATTTCTGGTTGTTTTTTTTGTTTTGGTGATTAATTGGAGATAAGAGTCATAGGTTTTCTGATCTGGGCTGGCTTTAAATTACAGTCTTCAGGGGCTGGGAATATGGCCTAGTGGCAAGAGTGCTTGCCTCGTATACATAAGGCCCTGGGTTTGATTCCTCAGCACCACAGAAAATGGCCAGAAGTGGCACTGTGGCTCAAGTGGCAGAGTGCTAGCCTTGAGCAAAAAAGAAGCCAGGGACAGGCTCAGGCCCTGAGTTCAAGGCCTAGGACTGGCCCTAAATAAATAAATAAATAAATAAATTACAGTCTTCAGGTCTCAGCCTCCTGAGTAGCTAGAATTACGGGAATGAGCCACTGGCACCTGGTTTTGCCCACTCTATTTTATTGGATTTGTGTGTGTGTTTCTGTTTGTGTGTTCATGCACACTTAACGCATGTACTGGGGCTTGAAATCAAGGCCTTGGGTTCTCACTTTTGAGTTTTGTTCAAAGCTAGTGCTCTACTTCTGGTTTTCTATTTGTTTGTCCACGACTGGGACTCAGACGATATCTGACACTTTCTCTCATTGGCTGGCATTGTGTCACCCGAGCTACACCTCCAACCCCTAATTCTGTTTTTTTCTTTACTGGCTAATTAAAGATAAGAGTCTCCAGGACTTGTCTTGTCTGCTCAGAACGTGTGTGTGTGTGTGTGTGTGTGTGTGTGTGTGTGTGTGTGTGTGTGTGTGTGTGTGTGTGTGTGTGTGTGTTGTGGCGCTTGAACTCAGGGCCTGGGCACTGTCCCTGAGCCTCTTTGTGCTCAAGGCTAGGTCTCTGTCACTTAAGTCACAGCACCACTTCTGGTTTTTGAGTGGTTAATTGGAGATAAGAATCTCATGGGGGCTTTTCTGTTCTGGCTGGCTTCAAACTGCAGTTGTCAAGTCTCAGCAGAACTGCTTTAAAGCAGTCATTTGTTTCAAAGAAAACAGAAATGTATTGCTACGTGTCATGCGTAAGTATATCATGTGCCAGTTCTCATGATGCAGTCATTTGTGGGTTTTTTGGTTTTTGTCTGTTTGTTTCAGTTTTTTGCTAAATACAAGTTTACAAGGGCAGTCAACAAAGGACATATTACATTGTAGTTATTGTGAACAGTGCTTTTTTTTCCTACTATGTTTATATTTTCTAGCTATATATAATAAAACCATTTATTAAGTGACTATAGTATCAATACGATAAGACAATTAGCAAAGTAGTATCCAAAACTCTTAAGAGTTTGCAATGATATTCTCTGTTAAAGAGGCATGTACATACTAAGATGCTAAAAGTACCAAGAAATCTATAGTAATGTTCTTCTTACTTATTTGATCATATTCTTTTCATTTCTCATCTGTAAACAGCATGTTTTGGGATGTATGGGGAGTACTCTTCATATTTGTTATATATTCAAATAGTGTTTTCTATTTTAAAGCAGGACAGAAAGATCAAGCTGTGGAATGGTATAAGAAAGGTATTGAAGAACTAGAAAAAGGAATAGCTGTCATAGTTACAGGACAAGGTAAGGTTATATTTTCATTTATTTATAGCTATCCCAAATTATCCATTGGGCCATATTCCAAGGCCCTCAGTAGGTTCTTAAAATTGTCTTAAGGCTTGAACTCAGGGCTAGATGCTCTCCTTGAGCTATTTTGCTCAAGGCTAGCACTCTGCCACTTGAGCCACAGCTCTACTTCTGACTTTTTGATGGCTAATTGGAGATAAGAATCTCATGGACTTTCTTTCTCTCCCTATCTACAGTTACCATCAGTTCACAGCCTCCTGAGTAGTTAGGATTATCTGCTTGAGCCATTGGCACCATCTTTTTTGTTGTTGATTGTTGTGGGCCTTGAACTTTAGGCCTGGGCACTGTCCCTGAGCTCTTCAAGGCACTTGAGCAACAGTGCCACTTCCAGTTTTCTGGTGGTTAATTGGGGATAAGAGTTTCACAGTCTTTCTTGCCCTGCCCAGGCTGGCTTTGTACCACAGTCATCAGATCCCAGCCTCCTTAGTAGCTAGGATTACAGGTGTGAGCTACCAGCATAAGGCCTAGTTATCTTAATAAAGATATTTTAAACATTATTGCTAACATTTGTAGATGTATAGTTACTGCTGTCTACAAGACCCTATGCATGCTAGGCAAGGGTTCTTTCACTTGAACTAGCCCTAGCCATTTCATTTTGGTTTTTTGAGATGGGTTCTTACTAACCTTGTCCAATTAGCCTTGAATTTATGATTCCTCTGTCTCCCGTGTAGCTGGGATTATAGATATGTAATTCATAACTGGGCTTGGGATATGGTAGAACATTTTCCTAAGTATTCAGAAGGCCTGCAAAAATGAATTAGAGAAGAGAAAAAAAAATAAACATGGGAGGTTAGATCTTTGAGACTGTTGGATATGACTTTATAAATTACGGGCAAAGATGTATTTATAGTTCTTTGATAACTACATGGAGTAAAAGCTAGAAGAAAATGAATTGTTTGTAAGTAAAACTGTATTTCATTCAATGAGAATGCTTTCTAGTATCACTAAGAGAAAAAAAAAACACCAGCCAATTCACTAAGATAAAGTTTCTTTCCTATCACTTAGAGTTTAAATCATAATCTTACTGAGTAGAGTTTATGCATATTAGAGGTAACACGTACTAATACCTACGTCAAATTAACGTATACACAGGCAGTGAGAAAATGTTATGACTGCAGCCTGGGTGATAACATTAATAAATTGGCACTGATGATAAAGTAAATCCTAATTTTAAAGATTTTGAAGTGGGGAGGACATGGAATATAGACTTTATGAGACACGTGTGAAATATGTGAAATACCACAGTAGATCTGGAAAGCATCATGAACAGTAAGTTACTTTTTGTTGTTGTGTTTTGTTTTGTTTTTTTGCACCAGTCCTGGGGCTTGAACTCAGGGCCTGGGCACTGTCCTTGAGCCTGTTCCTGCTCAAGGTTAGTGCTCTTCCACTTGAGCCACAGTGCCACTTCCAGCTTTTTCTGTTTATGTGGTACTGAGGAATTGAACCCAGGGCTTCATGCATGCTAGGCAAGCACTCTACTACTAAGCCACATTTCCAATCCGTGTTTTGGTTTTGAGATAGTGTCTCATTTTCTAGTCCAGGCTACTTTTTTGTTTCTTTTTGTTTTTGTTTTTGTTGGTCATGGGTCTTGAACTTAGGGTCAAGGCTCTGTCCCTGACCTCTACCACTTTAGCCACAGCCCTACTTCTGGTTTTTTGAGTAGTTAATTGGAGATAAGAGTTTTAAGACGGGCTGGGGATATGGCCTAGTGGCAAGAGTGCTTGCCTCGTATACTTGAAGCCCTGGGTTCAATTCCCCAGCACCACATATACAGAAAATGGCCAGAAGTGGCGCTGTGGCTCAAGTGGCAGAGTGCTAGCCTTGAGCAAAAAGAAGCCAGGGACAGTGCTCAGGCCCTGAGTCCAAGGCCCAGAACTGGCAAAAAAAAAAAAAAAAAGAATTTTAAGAGGACTTTTCTTCCCTAGCTGGTTTTGAACCATGATCCTCAAATTTTAGCCTCCTGAGTAGCTAGGATTATAGGTATGAGCCACCAGCACCCTGCCAGTCTACTCTTGAACTCAGGGTGTTTCCCATGTTGACCTTCTACTCAAACTCCTCTTGCCTTAGCTTCCCAAGTGCTGATATTACAGGCATACTACCATGCCTGGCGCCTGGCACTGTCTCTGGGGTGTTTTTTTTTGTTTTTGGCCAGTCCGGGGCCTTGGACTCAGGGTCTGAGCACTGTCCCTGGCTTCTTTTTGCTCAAGGCTAGCACTCTGCCACTTGAGCCACAGCGCCACTTGTGGCCGTTTTCTGTATATGTGGTGCTGGGGAATCGAACCCAGGGCCTCATGTATACGAGGCAAGCTCTCTTGCCACTAGGCCATATCCCCAGCCCTTGTTGTTGTTGTTGTTTATTTTGTTTTTTGTTATGATAGTGGGGCTTGAAGCTTACACTTTTGCTTGGCCAAAAGCCATGTGCTCTTGGCTGGCACTCAACCACTTGAGCCACACCTCCAGTTTGGGCATTTTGTTGGTTAAATTGGAGCTAAGAGTCTCAGATTTATCTTCCCAGGCTGACCTTGAACTGTGATCATTATTAGCTCTCAACTCCTGAGTAACTAGGATTCCAGGTATGAGCTACCTGCACTTGGCTTTGTTTTTTGTTGGCTTTTTTTGTCTTGTTTTTTTGTGGTTTTCCCCTCCCCCCTTTTTAACTTTTGTTTTGTTTTCAGTAGAAATTATTTGAAAATAATTTTTCTTTTGAGACAGACTTTTCTGTATCCTAAGCTGACGTGAATTCACTATGTAGCCTAGTCTACCTGTCTTCTGAGTTTTAGAATTACAGGTGTGTGCTCCCATACCTAGTGAAAATAATATTTATGTATATGGATATTTTTTCACAGTACTGGAAACTGAACACAGAGCTTTGTACTTGTTAGACAAGTGCTGCACTACTTGAAATATTCCCCTGCCCCCTATTAATTTCTTCATAAAGATATTGACTCTCTATGAAAGCAGTTGGAGTAATACTTTATTTGAAAAAATGCTAATAGGGAAATTAGATATTTTAATTAATTGTTCCTTTGTTCTTTTAGGTGAACAGTGTGAAAGAGCCAGACGCCTTCAAGCTAAAATGATGACTAATTTGGTTATGGCTAAAGATCGCTTACAACTTCTAGGTATCAATTAATGTATTGTATGATTGGATATTAGATATACTTGAAATGTATGTATGACATATCTTAAGTTTTAGATAGAAGTAAATTAATTATTTGGGCTCTTGCTTTTTTCTTTCTCTCTTTCTTTTTTGAACTCAGTGCATGGGTATGTGGGTACTGTCACTGAGCTTTTTTTACTCAAGGCTAGTGCTCTACCACTTCAGCCATAGCTCCCTTTCAAGCTTTTTTTTCTTTTTGATAGTTAAATGGAGATAAAGAGTCTTGAGGACTTTCCTGAACTGACTGGCTTGAAACTGCATCCCTCAAATCTCAGCCTCTTGAATAGCTAGGAGTACAAGTGTGAGCCACCTCCATCCCACTGTCTCTGAGGTTTCTTTTTGCTCAAAGCTAGCTAGCACTTTACCACTTGAGCCACAGCTCCGTTTCTAGATTTTTTTTTTTTTTTTTTGTGGTTAATTGGAGGTAAAAGTCTCATAGACTTTCCTGCCAGGAGTTGCTTTGAACCTCAATCCTCAGATGTCAGCCTCCTGAGTAGCTAGGATTACAGAAGTGATCTGCTGGCACCCAGCTACCCTTCCTTCCTTCCTTCCTTCCTTCCTTCCTCCCTCCCTCCCTCCCTCCCTCCCTCCCTTCCGTTTTGTGTGTGTTTTTGTCGGTCATGGGCTTGAACTCTGAGCCTGGGCACTTGAGCTGAAGAGCTCAAGGCTAGTGCTCTACCACTTTGAACCACAGTGGCTCAATTGGAGATAAGAGTCTCACAGGCATTCCTGCCTGGGTTGGCTTTGAACCGCGATCTTCAGATCTCAGCCTCCTGAGTAGCTAGTGTTACAGGCATGAGATACTGGCTCTTTTTCTTTTCTTGAGAGTCTCACTATGTGGTCTTAAACTTCAGGTTTATCTGCCTATCAATGATTGTAATGATACAATCAATTGGCTTAATAGGTACTTTCTGTGTGGGTTTTTTGTTTTTTTATTTGTTTGTTTTTGCTTTGTCATTTGTGGTCCTAAGTACTATCCCTGAGACTCTTTGTGCTCAAGGCTAGTGCTCTACCACTTGAGCCACAGCGCCACTTCTGGCTTTTTCTATATATGTGGTGCTAAGGGATCAAGCCCAGGGCTTCATGTATGCAAGGCAAGCACTCTACCACAAGGCCATGTTCCCAGCCCTACAGACTTGTTTTTTTGTGTGTTTTTTTTGGCCAGTCCTGGGCCTCGGACTCTGGGCCTGAGCACTGTCTCTGGCTTCTTTTTGCTCAAGGCTAGCACTCTGCCACTTCAGCCACAGCGCCACTTCTGGCCGTTTTCTATATATGTGGTGCTGGGGAATTGAACCCAGGGCTTCATGTATATGATGCAAGCACTCTTGCCACTAGGCCATATTCTCAGCCCCAGACTTGTTTTTGAATGTGACTTTTTGTTTTTTCTCCTTTTCCCCTCCCAATGCCAACATCTGCACTCATGGCATGATCTTTTTGTTCAGCTTGCTCAAGTTAGCACTTTGCTACTTGAGCTATCTCTTTTTTTTTTTTTTTTTTTGGCCAGTCCTGGGCCTTGGACTCAGGGCCTGAGCACTGTCCCTGGCTTCTTCCTGCTCAAGGCTAGCACTCTGCCACCTGAGCCACAGCGCCCCTGCTGACCGTTTTCCATATATGTGGTGCTGGGGAATCGAACTGAGAGCTTCATGAGTAGGAGGCAAGCGCTCTTGCCACTAGGCCATATTCCCAGCCCTTGAGCTATCTCTTAAGTCTGACATCTTGCTAGTTATTTGAGAGAGAGAGTTTCATGGGCTTTTCTGGCCAAGCTGCCTTTGAACCTCAGTCCTTCAGGTCTCAGCCGCCTGAGTAGCTAGGATTGTAGGCATAAGACACTGGCATCTGTGTTTTTGTTTATTTGCCTTAATAGAAGAGAAAATGAAAACAAGATATATAATCCCCATGATGTTAAATATTAGTACATTAAAATCTATAAAATGAAAAGCATTAATATTCTGGAAGTTTTGAGACTGCTATGTATTTTTTCCTCAAAAGTGGACATTTAAAGATTTGCACACAAATGCATAGGAAAACGTATTTGTATAGCATGTGCTGTTTAAAAAGCAGCTTTTGAGCCAGTGTGATAGTGCATACCTGCAGTCGCTGATGCCTGGGAAAGCAAAGCAGCAGAATTTTCTGAGCCCAGAAATGAGGAGCAAGTCCAAGAAACATAGCAAGAATCCCTACCTCTTTTTTCTTTTTTTTTTTTCTGGTGTCAGGCCTAGTGCTTGAACTCAGGGCCTAGGCACTATCCCTGAACTTTTGTGCTCAATGCTAGTGCTCTCCCATTTAGCGCCATAGCTCCATTTGTGATTTTTTTGATAATTGGAGTTAAGAGTCTCACAGGCTTTACCACACAGGCTAGCTTTAAACTGTGATCCTCACATCTCAGCCTTCTGAGTAACTAGGGTTGAAGGCATGAGCCATTGGTGCCCTACTACCTCTTAAAAAAATCAGCTTTCGGAAATTTGTTGCCAGATAGGTATCTAATTAGGATGTAGAATGTAGAGAACCATTTTGGGAGTACCTACATAGAAAATGCTTTGAATATGTACAGCCTTTCTGGCAGTGATGAGAAGAGGTAGATATAGTGACACATGCCTGGGATCTCAGCATTTGCATTGTTAAAGCAAGAGAATTGAGCTTTAGAGGACAGCCTGTGGCTATAGAGCAAGGCTATCTCCAAAAGACAAAGGAGGGGGGCTGGGAATATGGCCTAGTGGTAAAGTGTTCGCCTCATATACTTGAAGCCCTGGGTTATTATATTCCTCAGCACCACTTATATAGAAAAAAGCTAGAAGTGGCGCTGTGGCTCAAGAGGTAGAGTGCAAGCCTTGAGCAAAAAGAAGCCAGGGACAGTGCTCAGGCCCTGAGTTCAAGCCCCAGGACTGGCAAACAAAACAAACAAAAGACAAAGGAGGAAGGATCGTTCACACACACTTATTTACCTGGAGTTCAGTGATAGTCACCTATCATGGTTATAACTCAACCATAAAATCTGTTTTAGATAAGATAATTTGGCATCAGCATTTTGATATTGCTGGGAAGTTTTTGTTTTATTTTTTTGTCAGTCCTGGGGCTGGACCTCAGGGCCTGGACTCTGTCCCTGAGTTTTTTCACTCAGTGCTAGTGCTCTACCACGAGGAACTGTTAGGTTTTTAAAGTAGGTAGCCAGTAAAGGAGAACACCACGCGGTATTCAGGCAGAGAGAGAGAGAGAGAGCACGTGTGAGAGTGAGTGAGTGAGCGAGAGAGAGAGAGAGAGAGAGAGAGAGAGAGAGAGAGAGAGAGACAGAGCGACAGAGCGCGAGAGCGCGCGAGGGAGCCCACGCACGCTCTGCCTTATATCTAGGGCAGGGGCAAGGGGTGTGGCCAGGTGGATTAGGATGTGACCTCAGGGAAAGGGGAGGTAACTGTCTCCAGGTCTGCAGGTTACCCAGGTAATTGGGTGGAGACTTAATGAGGTGGGGGCATCTACATGTAGCCCCTCAGGGAGAGGACCTAACAGGAACCACAGTGCTACTTCTGGTTTTTGTGGTTAGTGGGAGATAAGATTCTCATGAATTTTCCTGCCTGGGCTGGCTTTGACCTGTGATCCTCATATCTCAGCCTCCTGAGTAGCTAGGATTACAGGCATGAGCCACCAGTGCCCGGCTATTTTATTTCTTTGAAAGTTTAACTTCATTCATCATTGGTTTAATCCATCCTTACTTTATGCTGGGTACTGTGACAAGGAATATACATGGAATTTATTACCTAATTAAATATTTATTTATTTGATGATAACCTTACAGTAGATACTGTTGCAGGCACTTGAGATACAAAGATCCCTCCTCTCTATATTAAATTTTCTACCAGGAGAACGACAGTAGATAATAAGCATAAAAAGTAATTTATATTGCTAAGTGCTGATAGCTCATGCCTATAATTCTAGCTACCCGGGAGATGAGATCTGAGGATTCTGGTTTGAATCCAGCCAGTCTATCTCTTATCTCCAGCCAGACTTTTTTTTTTTTTTTTTTTTTTTTTTTTGCCAGTCCTGGGCCTTGGACTCAGGGCCTGAGCACTGTCCCTGGCTTCTTCCCGCTCAAGGCTAGCACTCTGCCACTTGAGCCACAGCGCCGCTTCTGGCCGTTTTCTGTATATGTGGTGCTGGGGAATCGAACCTAGGGCCTCGTGTATCCGAGGCAGGCACTCTTGCCACTAGGCTATATCCCCAGCCCCCAGCCAGACTCTTATATGTCCAATTAACCACATACATACAGCCAGGAATGGAGCTACTCAAGTATAGAGTGCTAGCCTTGAATACAAAAGCTAAGTCCGGGGCTGGGAATATGGCATAGTGGTAATGTGCTTGCCTCCCATATGTGAAGCCCTGGATTCAATTCCTAAGTACCACATATATAGAGAAAGCCAGAAGTAGCACTGTGGCTCAAGTGGTAGAGTGCTAGCCTTGAACAAAAATAAGCCAGGGACAGTGCTCAGGCCCTGAGTTCAAGCCCTGGGACTGGCAAAATGAAAAAAAAAAAAAGCTAAGACACAGTTGACAAGCCCAGAGTTCAAGCCCCAAGATGGCAAAGTTACTGAATAAATAGATTATTTATGCGGCATATTAGGGATACTAAACTACTGAATAAAGAACATTAGTAGTGGACCTACAGGTGGGTTGAGTTTTTAGTTTAAAACAGAATGATTAGAATATCCTGTTAGTGAATTTGAGTTAGATGTGAAGGTATCTGGGAGAATGTGCAGAAGAACCAATATGAAGCCTTATGAAAACATATTGTATGTTTATGAAGCAGCAAAGAAGTCAGTGTGACTCAGCAAGGAAACTTTATTAGAGGCTATAAGTGGGTTAGAAGCTGTTACAATATGTAGGGCTATATAGGTCAGCATGAAGGTTTAAGCTTCATACCTGTGAAGTGGGGAGCAGTTGTCAGAGGTTTTAGGGCAGGAGTGATGTCACCAGACTTGAGTTTTAGAAAGATCACTCACTCCAGCATTGGTGGCTCATGCCTGTAATCCTAGCTACTCAAGAGGCTGAGATCTGAGGATTGAGGTTCAAAGCTACCCTGGGCTGGAAAGTCCCTGAGACTCTTATCTCCAATTAACCACCAGAAAACCGAAAGTGGCGCTGTGGCTCAAGTGGTAGGGTGCTAGCCTTAAGCTGAAGAGCTTAGGGACAATGCCCAGGCCCAGAGTTCAAGCCCTAAGACCAATAACAACAAAAAGAAGAAGGAGGAGGAGGAGGAGGATTACTCGGGTTTCTGTGTTGCTTGAAAAAAGATAAGTGATTGGTTTATGATTTTTGAGAACCAATAGATTTACTGATAAAGTTGGATAAAATGTTCTGTTTAAGGATCTCATTTTATCTTGGGAGAAACAGACGTAGAAATAGATAATTATCACTTCAAGGTGGAAGCATGCGAATGAATATTTTGTAGGAGTGGTAATATAGGTGTATGAGAAAGCTTTCTTTTTTTTTTCTTTCTCCCTTTTTTTTTATTAATTGGACATAAATTTTTTTACAAGGTGTTGTGCAAAGAGGGTGCAGTTACATAGTAGGGCAGTGTGTACATTTCTTATGATATCTTACGACCTGTTTTTCTATCCCTTGTCTAGGTCAGGTTGACATATATGCAATATACAATGTATCAAGAACATATACAGTATTCACAGACTTGGTCTCTACTGTCTCTCCATCTCCCTTTGTTAACAGTCATATATCAGGGAGATCATGCCCCTTTGTTTTCTGTGTTCTAGGCTTGTCTCACTCAACATTATTTGTTCGAGTTCTGACCATTTCCCTGCGAATAACAGTATTTCACCATTCCTAATCGCTATGTAGTATTCCATTGTGTATAAGTACCATATTTTTTGGATCCATTCGTCTGTGGAGGGGCATCTGGGTTGTTTCCATATTTTAGCTATTGTGAATTGTGCCGCGATAAACATGGAAGTACAAATGCCTTTTTGATATCTTGGATTTTGCTGTTTAGGATAGATGCCTAGGAGTGGTATGGCTGGGTCATAGGGTAGGTCTATATTGAGCTTTTTGAGAAACTTCCATACTGTTCTCCAAAGTGGTTGTACTAATTTGCACTCCCACCAACAATGGAGAAGGGTTCCTCTTTCCCCACAGCCCCTCCAGCATTTGTTGTTTCCTGAGTTCAGAGTATAGGCCATTCTAACTGGGGTGAGGTGGTATTTCAGGGTTGTTTTTATTTGCATTTCCTTTACTAGCAGGGATGTTGAGCATTTCCTCATATGTTTCTTTGCCATTTTTATATCTTCTCTTGTGAAGTCTCTCTTTAGCTCTTTTGCCCATTTCCTAATAGGTTTATTGGGCTTGGAGGGGCTTAGTTTTTTGAGTTCTCTGTAGATGACAGATATCAGGCCTTTGTCTGTTGCTGTGCTGGTAAATATCCTTTCCCATATCGTTGGCTGTCTTTCTATTTTGGTGGCTATGTCCTTAGCTGTGCAGAAACTTTTTAATTTGTAGTAGTCCCATTTGTCCAGTCTTTCCCCTATTTGTTGTGCCCCTGGGACTCTATTCAGGAAGTTCCTTCCTGTGCCTATAAGTTCTAGTGTCTTTCCTACTCTGTCCTTCAGTAGTTTCAAGGATTCAGGTCTGATGTTGAGGTCCTTGATCCATTTTGAGTTGATCTTGGTGCATGGTGATAGGCTTGGGTCTACTTTGAGTTTTCTGCATATGGCTGCCCAGTTCTCCCAGCACCAGTAGTTGAAGAGGCTATGTTTATTCCGTTGTATGTCTTTAGCTCCTTTGTCGAATATCAGTTGGCTGTAAGAGTGCGGTTTTATTTCTGGGTCTTCAGTTCTAATCCATTGGTCTTCTGATCTGTTTTTATACCAATACCATGCTGTTTTTGTTATGATGGCCTTGTAGTAGAGCTTGAAGTCAGGTATTGTGATACCTCCTGCACTGCTTTTTTTGCCTAGAATTGCTTTGGCTATTCTAGGTTTTTTGCTGTTCCATATGAATTTATGGATTGGTTTCTCTATTTCAGTGAAGAATGTGGCTGGGATTTTGATAGGTATTGCATTGAATTTGTATAACAATTTGGCCAATATGGCCATTTTCACTATATTGATTCTGCCTACCCATGAGCATGGGAGGTCTGAGAAAGCTTTCTTGAAGATGTGAAACCCTGAAGTGTAGTAGTACATACTGGTTTACAAAGACAAGTGAGAGTTATTAAAGCATTCAGAAAAGACATATCAGAAGGAAGCAAAGGTTGGGACAAAAACTTGGGTAAGGTGAGCATGCTGATAGACAATTGAAGTAGGGATCTGCTTAAGTGTGACAGAAGAGGCAAATCAAGGATGGCCTGGTTTGACATATGAAGGAGTATGAGATCTAATCTGTGAGTATGAGATCTAATCTGTGAGCAGTTGGAAGCCACTGAAAAATTTGAAGTAGAAGAAGTCTATGGTAAGATTTTTCTGTTTAAGTAATCATTCAGGTGGTTGTGTGGTGGTTGAATATGAGGCAGTAAAAAAGTAAGGTTAAGTTTTAATTAACATCACTGATGTGTCTATACAGGTTAAATCGTTTACTTTTTGATATAGTAAGGATTGAACTTAAGGTCTCACGCATATGAAGCAGATGCTCTTGCTCTACCACTATGCTCTATCCTGTGCTGTGTACTTCATATGAACAGGAAATGAATAGGAACAGGGTCATAATAGCAGATTACTATTGGTGTGTGTGTGTGTGTGTGTGTGTGTGTGTGTGTGTGTGTGTGTGTACACGTACACATGTAAATCTAAATTCACTGGGCACTGGTGGCTCATACCTGTAATCTTAGCTCCTCAGGAGACTGAGATCTGAGCCTCCTGGTTCAAAAACAAGCCCAGACAGACATCCAGAGGTACTCATCTTCAATAAACCAGCGAAAAGCAGAAGTGGTGTGTGGGTCAGTGGCAGTGTATCAGCCTTATCAAAAAAGCTAAGTGAGGGCTGGGGATATAGCCTAGTGGCAAGAGTGCCTGCCTCGGATACACGAGGCCCTAGGTTCAATTCCCCAGCACCACATATACAGAAAACGGCCAGAAGCGGCGCTGTGGCTCAAGTGGCAGAGTGCTAGCCTTGAGCGGGAAGAAGCCAGGGACAGTGCTCAGGCCCTGAGTCCAAGGCCCAGAACTGACCAAAAAAAAAGCTAAGTGAGGAGCACAAGGCCTTGAGTTCAAGTCCCAGTACCACAACACACAAAAAAAAATCTAAATTCTGTGTACCTACAGATAAATGCTAACTTTTTTTTTTTTGCAGTTGTGGAACTTGAACCCAGGGGCTGGGCTCTGTCCCTAAGCTCTTTTGCTTAAGGCTAGCTCTGTACCACTTGGAGCCACAGCTCCACTTTCAGTATTCTGGTGGTTAATTGGAGATGAAAGTATCACTGACTGCTTTGCTCAGGCTGGCTTTGAACCGTGATCCTCGTAGCCACTAGTACTCACCAAATGCTTACTTTTATTCCCAGTGACCAAATATTTTAATATATCTTTCCCATCTAATGAATTTTCTATGCGCTTTTTGTTACATTTAATTAAAAGGAGTGTTAAAAGAAGGTATTTACAGTATTTTTTTCTAACATACTTTTGCTCGCACAAGTTGTGCCTCAGTATGGCAATTTAAAGAGTACTATTGAGGAAAAAACAGATGACCTACCTCTTAGCTAAAAAAAAAAGAAAAAACTTCAAGGTATATTGTATCAGCCAGGTCTAGGAAACAAAAGCTGTTCAGTACTTTGTGCTTTGTATAAAAAGAGTAGCTGCTATTTAACCTGTCCCAAAGGCATGTATTGTTGTACCATAAACCAAGCATGGCGCCTGCTTGTCTGACCTTAGAAATAAAGGTTTCAGAGAGTATGTATGTGCTGCTTATTTTTCTTCATTTTTTTCTGGTGCTAAGGATTGAACCCAGGGCCTTAACCACACATAGTAATAAACACAGATGCTACCACTGAGCTACCCTCCCAGATGCTATGACAGGTTTTTAACATGTGTTCATTGACTTGCTAGTACAGAAAAGGAAACTTGTGTTTTCAATATTTCACCAAAATAAAATAAAATTGAGTTTTATTATGGATAAGGCACAAACTGCATGTACTTCATGTTCATTTATTTAATCCTTGAGATGCTGGGTAAACAGGGTAAACCAAGGCCATGTAACTAGTCAGTAGTGGAGCAGAAGATATATCTGCTAGCATACATACAGGTGAATTTAGGTGCAGGAGGGGTGTGCAGCCAGGAATGTAGAATGTCAAGGACAGACTTTCCCCCTCTGTGCCTTGTGTGCCAGAATTACTGAAACAAATCATTGGACAGCTTTTGTTATTTGAAATGAGAATAAGATTGAAACAAGACTAAAAGGACTGAAAAAGTGGATTGTAGAGTACATGCCACAAAGTTTT
Source organism: Perognathus longimembris pacificus (assembly GCF_023159225.1). Taxonomy (NCBI): domain Eukaryota; kingdom Metazoa; phylum Chordata; class Mammalia; order Rodentia; family Heteromyidae; genus Perognathus; species Perognathus longimembris. The sequence goes on along the minus strand of NC_063168.1, from coordinate 57,142,067 downwards.
AAAATAGCCAAGTATGACTAGCATCCATCTGATATTGTGCCCCAGCAACCCAGGTCCTCTCCTAAGACGCAGCTGCATTACCAGTTTCTCTGGGCCCTTCTTATAGAGAATCTTCATGTGTACAATATACATATGTGTTTAAATCAATGGGAGGACACTATACAAAAATGCTTATTCTACTCTTATTCAGTTACCTTTGTCTTTTGCCTGATTTATGTTAGTGTAGCTAAATGTCATAATATTCTTTCTGTGCTATCTTAATTGTTTCTGTCCTAATACATTTTTTGGTTTGTTTGTCTTCTTGCCAATCCTAGGGCTTGAACTCAGAGCCTTGGAGCTGTCCCTGAGCTTCTTTGGCTCAGGCCTAGTGCTCTACTACTTGAGCCACTGCTCTACTTCTGGCTTGTTTGGCAATTTATTTGTGAAAAGAGTCTCATGGACCTTCCTGTTTGAACTGGCTTTAAGCCTCAATTGTCAGATCTTAGCCTCCTGGATAGCTAGTATTACAGGCATGAGCCACCAGCACCCGGTTCTAATATGTCCTCTTTTTAATCTTTCAAATGGTAGTCACATTCTTGCACACAGCTCCGTAAAGCCTTTTGAAAGCTTTTTTTTTTTCTTTTTTTATTATATGTAGTACTGTTTGTTTTTGTTGATACTTTTTGGTTCTGGGGATCAAACTTTTCTACATGCTAGGCAAGTGTTCTATTTTCAAACTACATCCTCAGCCTATGTTTTAAAAGGTATCATTGTGTTCCAAGTAGCCTATCACATTTAAAAGGTTTATAGATGATAGAAATCATGTCCATATTTTTATCTCTAGTGATTTGGTCATATCAGTTATTCAGTAAATATTTTCTGGTAATAATAGTGATATCAGTCTCTAGTAATGAACCTATCTAAGGCATATTTTTAAGCTGTGTGTGTGTGTGTGTGTGTGTGTGTTATTGCCAGTCCTTGAACTCAGGACCTAGGACTTGAACTCAGGACCTGGGCTCTGTCCCCGAGCCTCTCTGTGCTAAAGGCTAGTGCTCTACCACTTGAGCAGCCACAGCACCACTTCTGGCTTTTTCTGTTTATGTACTGAGGAATTGAACCTAGGGCTTCATGCATGCTAGGCAAGCACTAAGCCACATTCCTAGTCCCTTAATGTATATCTTAAAACATAATATTTCTGTTGCTGTTTACATGCTTGAGTTTTTACTAACTATTTTTAAAGATACTTAATGTAAGTGCAGAATTTTCATGAGATTTTTTCATGTGTGAGATTTTATTATATTTTAAAGATGCTTTATAAAATGCAGAAAATCATCACATAACAGTTTTGTAACACCTGAATAATTTTTCAGTTTTACATGAATATTTTATTTGTTCATTATATTTTTTTCTTTTTGTTTATTTTGTTCTTTTTTTTTTTCCTAACTCCCTCTGTTGCATAGAGAAGCTGCAACCAGTTTTGCAATTTTCCAAGTCACAAACGGATGTCTATAATGACAGCACTAGCTTGACATGCCGAAATGGACATCTCCAGTCAGGTACGTTTAGGTTAACTAACCAAAAATAATAAAGCTTGCATGCAAATTAGAGTCATACATAACCTGAAAATATCGATTTAGCTTTATAAAGAAAGATCTGCATTTTGTGTTTATAGGACTGTGTTGGAAATAAAGTATCAAATCTAAGTATATGAGCATGTAACATATAAGGTATACCTATTGTAAACATTTTGTTTCCATGTTTTACAACCTCCAATTTTAAAATTATATAGTGTGAGTATGCCTTCCTTGGATGATTAAAATATTCTTTTATTTTAATTTATTTTTTGTCAGTCATGGAGCTTGAATTATTCTTTTTATGTTTTAAGTTTTTTGTGAAAGTTTTGTTTTTGCTTTTTTTTTTTTGCCAGTCCTGGGGCTTGAACTCAGGGCCTGAGCACTGTCCCTGGCTTCTTTTTGCTCAAGGCTAGCACTCTGCTACTTGAGCCGCAGCGCCACTTCTGGCTGTTTTCTGTATATGTGGTGCTGGGGAATTGAACGCAGGGCTTCATGTATACGAGGCGAGCACTCTTGCCACTAGGCCATCTCCCCAGCCCTGTTTTTGCTTTTTAAAGAAAATGTGGTGGTCCGAGCACTGGTGGCTCACGCCTGTAATCCTAGCTATCCAGAAGGCTGAGTGAGATCTGAGGATTGTGGTTCAAAGCCAGCCCGGGCTTTGAAACCTGTGAGACTCTTATCTCCAGTAAACTACTCAAAAAAGAGGAAGTGGTGTTGTGACTTAAGTGGCAGAGTACTTGCCTCAGCAAAAAACAACTCAGGGATAGTGCCCAGGCCCAGAGTTAAAGCCCCAGGACCAGCCAAAAAAGAAAAAGAAAAGAAAACTTGGTGGAGCTTTGTTGAATAAGCAAGCAAGCAGACAAAAAGCGGACAGACAAACAGAAAGGAAGGGATGGCTAGCCTTCCAGAGGAAACCCAGAGGGGGTTCCTGCATCTCACTACAAAGGGCACAAGCCAGAGGGCTGTTAGCTGGAATGGAAGGGACAGGAGAGAAACAGGACAAGTGAGGAGAAAAAAGAAAGCTTGAATCTGTAGAACCTCTGGCCATTTTCCTTTGCATTGGTAGAAATTGGCAATAAAAAGGTGTTTTGGCTTTATGGAGTCCTTGAGTGAACGGACATCTAGAGAACATAATAATAAGAAACACAAGGGAGGAGGAGAGTCTGGTAAGTACAGAGAAAGAGACACCAGGAAGAAGGTATCCCTATCCTCCCGAAGTCTCTCTGGCTGAGAGTTGAATTCTCAATTCAGGCATCCCTGAAAGGAAAAGAGCCTTACCAAAAGTGCCATAGCAATGTGGTCCCTTTGGCGTGATACCATATTGAAAAAGACAAACAGAGGGCCTGTAGACAGAAGTTATTCACTAGACTTAGAAAGGAGATGGTGTGGTGAAGCCAGCTATGGTAAAGGCAAAAAGTCTGACATGGGGCTCCTTCAGCAGTTCTGGTCTATGGAGGGTGTTCAGGAGGTGGACTGAGAAAGACAAGAGGTATCCAATCCATCATCTCCTGACACTATCCCTTTCTGGCCTGTGCACCATATGTAAGGTTTGGAGGAAGGAGACCTCCATGTTGTTGTTCAGGCAGAAGAGAGTTTATTAGGAGGAGAGCAGACTGCTGGCCCTGCATGAAATGGAGGTGTGCAGAGAGAATATAGCCGAGAGAGAGAAAGGAGAAAGAGAGAAAGATTGAACAGAGAATAGGAAGGGAAGGGAAAGGAGAGGAAAGAGAGGGAAGCTTGTAAAAAAAATTTAAGATAAATGTTAGCTTGTTACTTTTTTTTTTTTTTTTTTTTTTTTGGCCAGTCCTGGGGCTTGGACTCAGGGCCTAAGCACTGTCCCTGACTTCTTTTTTTTTTTTTTTTTTTTTTTTTTTGCTCAAGGCTAGCACTCTGCCACTTGAGCCACAGCGCCACTTCTGGCCATTTTCTGCATATGTGGTGCTGGGGAATTGAACCCAGGGCCTCATGTATACGAGACAAGCACTCTTGCCACTAGGCCATATCCCCAGCCCTTGTTATATTTTTTTTTTGACTTACCAGTTTATTCTTCCTTGTTAAATCAATGACAAAATAAACTTTTACAATGTTTCCCAATGTTATTCGGGTGTATATTTTAGCAAATATCTGCTATTCTTTCTTTTTTGAGCTTCCATTTATTATCTTTAGTAAGTCATCCTTCCTTTTTCACCCCAGGAATCTTGAGGTTGAATTCTCCCACTTCATTTCACCCACTACCCCTGTATTGGAGTTGATGTTCAGTATAAGTGTGTGTGTGTGTGTGTGTGTGTGTGTGTGTGTGTGTGTGTGTGTGTATGCATGCATGCTGGTTTAGGAGCTTGAAGTTAGAATTTAGACTTTGGCTGTCTGTGAGCTTTTGTGCTCAAGCTCTATTGCTCTAGCTCCACTTCTGGCTTTTTTGGTGGTTAATTGGCAGATTTACCTGCCCTGGCTGGCTTCAAACTGTAGTCCTCAGATTTCAGCCTCCTGAGTTGCTAGGATTATAGGCCTAAACCACCAGCATCCAGCCAGTATAAATTTTAATATGCCAGTTTTCATTGCATATCTGTTTTCTTGTATATTATATATAAATGTTGATCAAAATACTTTTAAAACAATTTGAGCTAGGCACTGGTGGCTCATGCCTGTAATCCTAACTCCCTCCAATTCATATCTTACAAATAATGAGGCATGTGGTCCATGCTATAATCCAAGCACTGGGGAGACTAAGGCAGATGGACCACACGTTCAAGAGCAGCCTGGGCTGCAAACATAGAGAGATCTTGTTTCATTCAAATCCTATAGTTTAGGATTAGGAATGTGGCTTAGTGGTAGAGTGCTTGCCTAACATGCATGAAGCCCTGGGTTCTATTCCTCAGCACCACATAAACAGAAAAAGCTGGAAGTGGCGCTATGGCTCAAGTGGTAGAGTGCTAGCCTTAAGCAAAAAAGGAGCCAGGGACAGTGCTCAGGCCCTGGGTCCAAGCCCCAAGACGGGCCCAAAAAAATCCTGTAGTTTATATAGAAGAATATCACAAGACAATAACATTTTAACTTAGAATAATGTTATAGAAAAGGCATATATACATACATACACATATATGCAACAAATAAAATACATATTAAAAGCCATAGCATCATACATTTTTGAAAGTCATCACTTTTATGCTAAAATTATACAAGGGAAAAATGAATTCTTTGGAAGCTAGTTTATTTATCTTCTAGAGATTGGCATCTTTGCTCCCCCAGGAGTTGATTGTGCCCCAAACAAATAGGGTACTAGTTTGTTCTAATTACGGAACCCTTACACCAGGCAAATTACTTCCTGTCTTAACCCTGAAAGGCCAATGTCCTGATAACTACAATCTCATCTCCAGCTAGTAGCTTGTCCACAGACACGGCTTTATTTCCTTATTCAATCGTTAAAGAAGTTTCAGTCTGTTGTGGGTGGATCTAGTTTCTATACCTGAGGTAAGGCATAAGGTAAAGCATGATGTCAGAAGCAATAAAGTACAAGCTTCGCATGCACACACGTGTGTGTGTGTTTGTGTTGGTTCTTTGTCAGCTGTGAGGGAATGCTGGTTTAGCCCAATCTGGAGGCTACCATAGCAGGACAGCAGGACACATCTTCTAAGGATGGGCTTTCTGGATTTCTTTGAGCGACATGTGAAAGATCCTGGATGAGCTCCCTGTTGCTTGAGATATCTCAGGATATTAGGGTGTCACGTAGAAATGAGGACACATACTCAAAAGGAACCTAACAAGGTGAAGTTTACTTCTGTGCAGAACGGCCTGTGAACACATCAGAATGGTGCCTGAACACACACACACACACACACACACACACACACACACACACACACACACACACAGACAAACACACTTCATAAATAAGTTTGCTCATTTTTAAACCTCTTTTGGCCAGGCCCCAGTGGCTCACAATTAAAATCCTAGCTACTTAGGAGGTTGAGATCTGAGAGTGTCATGGTTTGATGCCAGATCAGGCAGGAAAATCTGTGAGCAGAAAAGCTCAGGGACAGTATCCAGGTCCTGAGTTCAAGCCCCCAGCACTGACCAAGAAAAAAATTTAATTAAATATAAAAAATTGAAACGTTTTAGTAGATACAAGTTGTGTGCTTTCATTCTCTTTCATATTTTTTAAACTTTAGAGCCAAATGTCAAGATACATTTTTTTCCTGTATGCATATGTTGTTGAACTCAAGACCTAAGCACTGTCCTTGAGGTTTTTTTTTTTTTTTGCCAGTCCTAGGCCGTGAACTCAGGACCTGAGCACTGTCCCTGGCTTCTTTTTTGCTCAAGGCTAGCACTCTGCCACTTGAGCCACAGCGCCACTTCTGGCCATTTTCTGTATATGTGGTGCTGAGGAATCGAACCCAGGGCCTCATGTATACGACACAAGCACTCTTGCCACTAGGCCATATTCCCAGCCCCCTTGAGGTTTTTTTACTCAAAGCTAGGGCTCTACCACTTGAACCACAATTCTACTTGAAGCTTTAGTTGGTGATTTATTGGTGATAAGAGTCTCACAGAGGGCTGGGAATGTGGCCTAGTGGCAAGAGTGCCTGCCTCGGATACATGAAGCCCTGGGTTCGATTCCCCAGCACCACATATATAGAAAACGGCCAGAGGTGGCGCTGTGGCTCAAGTGGCAGAGTTCTAGCCTTGAGCAAAAAGAAGCCAGGGACAGTGCTCAGGCCCTGAGTTCAAGGCCCAGGACTGGCAAAAAACAAAAAAAGAGTCTCACAGACTTAACCTGCCTGAGTTAGCTTTGAACCATGATCCTTAGATCTCAACTTCTTGAGTAGCTAGGATTATAGGCATGAGCATCTGGCACCCATCCTTACAAGTACTTTTGTTTATATAAGAAAAGTAGAGTGGGTATCAGGAAGAGGAAATCCTAATACTCATAACCTAGAGAACCCTTGAACAGGTCCTGAAACAGCCTGATATATATTCTAGTTGAAATCTTAGTTTGAAGTATTTCTGAATTTTAAAAGATTATTAGCTTGGTTTTACAAATTTGCTTTAGTTTACTAGTACTTTTTAAACTTATGGCCCTAATTTTCTATTCACATTGAATTTACCTTTGCCTTTGTAGAAAGTGGAGCTGTTCCAAAAAGAAAAGATCCCTTAACACATACTAGTAATTCACTGCCTCGATCAAAAACAACCATGAAAAGTGGATCTACAGGTCTTTCGGGTCATCAGAGAGCACCTAGTTGTAGTGGTTTATCCACTGTTTCTGGAGCAAGACAAGGACCTGGTCCTGCAGCTGCCACTCATAAGGTATTCTGGGACATAGACTATAATTTCTGTGCCTTTGCAAATAGAACATTTTATATTTATACTTGCTCAAATTCATTAGTTCTGTGTGTGTGTGTGTGCACGCATATGTGTGTTTAAATCAGGGCCTGGGTACTGTCTGAGCATTTTTGTTTAAGGCTGGTACTCTACTTAGTACTTGAGTCACAGCTCCACTTCTGGCTTTTTTGTTGTTGTTGTTGTTGTTGTATTTAATTGGCGATAAGAGTCTCTCTGGCTTTCCTGCTTGGGCTAGCATCAAAACAAGATTCTCAGGTCCCAAGCTCTTCAGTAGGCAGGGTTATAGGCATGAGCCATTGGTCTCTGGCAACTATCAATTTTTTGGTTTTTGTTTTTTTTTAATAATTTTTCAGAAAATGGATAAGTTTCTACAAAAAGGCCACTTGTTCTAAAAAAGCAAATTTCATTTCATTTCTTTGGACCTAATTAGTAATTTTATATTGCTTACTTGCCCAGTGTATTTAATGATGCTGTAAGTATAATTGTAAATTATTTCAGCTTATATAAATTTTATAACGTTAAACATACCTAGAGTTTTGTCACAGTTCCAAGAAAGATCAGAATTATACGTGTGAACTGGGTGCTAGGGTCTCATGCCTGTAATCCTAGATACTCAAGAGGCTGAGATCTGAGTAGCCTGGGCAGAAAAGTTCATGAGATTCTGGAAGTGGAGTTGTGGTTCAAGTGATAGAGCTCAAGCCTTGAGCAAAAAAGCTCAGGGACAGTGCCTAGGCCCTGAGTTCAAAGCCTAGGACTGGCAAAAAAAATCCTAACGTTATATGCATCGTCATAGGGCCCTTTTCTTTATACTAACTGAATCTCTGCATCAAAGCTCTGTAAACTAACTTCGTGTCATATGTAGTACTGTCATTAATATACTTTTACCTTGGGATAAATATATTTGGAGCTTTACATCTTTCCCTTATTTTTAAAGCTTGAATTCTACAGATATTAAGATTAATAAATAAGTAGTGATAAACTATATTTTAAATTCAAATTTTGTATCTTTTAAGGGTATTCCAAAAACAAATAAAACAAATAAACCTTCCACTCCTACAACTGCTGCTCGAAAAAAGAAAGACTTGAAAAACTTTAGGAATGTGGATAGCAATCTTGCTAACCTCATAATGAATGACATTGTGGACAAGTAAGTTTTGCTTTCTAAACTGTTTCATAGTTTTTATTCCAAAATTTTACTTAAAATGTATCATAAGTGGAATGTGTATAATGCCATGTTTACATGAAGTTGGATAGTTTTTAATTATAAATGTAGAAAATTTTGCTAATAAAATGAATATCACAGCATGAAAATGGCTATATTTCAAATGGCTTATATATCATATTGTAATAACTGAACCATATTTCTGTTGTGAATTCAACTGAGATTCTGTTTCTTAGTGGAACAGCTGTTAAATTTGATGATATAGCTGGTCAAGAATTGGCAAAACAGGCGTTACAAGAAATTGTTATTCTTCCTTCTCTAAGACCTGAGGTAAAGACTTCACTTATTTTACTAAAATACTGTCCACTACTAAATTCATTGTAGTAGTAAAGAAATATTTGAATAATTAATATAAGATAAACTTAGCCTGGGGCTGGTGGCTCACATCTGTAGCCCTAGCTGCTCAAGAGGCTGAAATCTGAGGATCGGGGTTCAAAGCCATCCAGGGAAGAAAAGTTCATGACACTCTTAATCTCCAGTAAACTACTCAGAAAAAGCCAAAAGTGATGCTGTGGCTTAAACGGTCAAGTGCTAGCCATGACCACCAAGAGGCTTGGGGATGGTGCCCAGGCCCTGAGTTCAAGCTCCATGACCAGCATAAAAGAAGATAAACTTACTGGTTTAAAAAGACATTAAAGGGGTTGGGAATATGGCCTAGTGGTAAAGCCCTGGGTTCGATTCCTCAGCACCATATGCATAGAAAAAGCCGGAAGTTGGCACTGTGGCTCAAGTGGTAAAGTGCTAGCCTTGAGCAAAAAGAAGTCAGGGACAGTGCTCAGGCCCTGAGTTCAAGCCCCAGGACTGGCAAAAAACAAAACAAGAAGACATTAAAGTCAGGCATTACACTGTACTTTCAAGGCCTAAACAAGACGTTCTTGAAATTGAAGCCACTTTGGGCTAATGGTAAATCCAGGCTATCTTGAGCTGTATATGAAAGTTTTTGTGCTAGTGTTATAGGGGCTTGAACTCAGGGCTTATTAGATGCTGTCCCTTAGCTTTTTTACTCGAGGCTGGTTGTACTGTACTACTTGAGCCATGGCTCCACTTCTAGTTTTTTTTTTTTTTTTTTTTTTGGCCAGTCCTGGGCCTTGGACTCAGGGCCTGAGCACTGTCCCTGGCTTCTTCCCGCTCAAGGCTAGCACTCTGCCACTTGAGCCACAGCGCCGCTTCTGGCCGTTTTCTGTATATGTGGTGCTGGGGAATCGAACCTAGGGCCTCGTATATCCAAGGCAGGCACTCTTGCCACTAGGCTATATCCCCAGCCCCACTTCTAGTTTTTTGATGGTTAATTGATTATAAGAGTCTCTGTCCTGGCTGGCTTTGAACCGCAATCTTCAGATCTCAGCCTCCTGAGTAGCTAGGATTATAGGCATTAGTCACCAATGCCAGACTACATATTCCCCTTTAAGCTGTCTGGTAGGCTGTCACAGAGAGATTGTTGTTCTTAGATAGTACATAATCCTGAATATTGAAAACACTTTCTCCTTAATCATAGTTGCGAATTGATGCATATTTTTTAAAGTTGTTTACAGGGCTTAGAGCTCCTGCAAGAGGATTGTTACTCTTTGGTCCACCTGGAAATGGGAAGACAATGCTGGTAAGAATTCTCTTCAACTGAGATTTCTATTGAGATATACTAGTGAAAATATGAAAACATCAATCTTTGACTCTTGAGTGTATTATTTATTGCTTTTGCTATGTAATATGTCCTTAAGTTTCGTGTGTGTGTGTGTGTGTGTCTGTCTGTCTGTCTTGGTACTGTGGCTTCAACTCAGGGCTCATGCTCTCGCTTTGCTTTTTTTTTTTTTTTGTATCAAAGGTAGCTCTTCTGTCTTTTTGCTAGTTAATTGGAAATAAGAGCCTCTTAAATTTGTCTTCCTGGGATGGTGTTGAACCATGATTCTCAGATATCAGCATCCTGAGTAGTTAGTATTACCGGCGTGAGACACCAGTTGCCAGGCTTTGGTTTTGGTTTTTGTTTTAAACCAGGATCTAGATACCTATATCTCTGCATTGTTTAAGAATCTAGATTTTAAAAAAAGAATATTTTTTTTACTTAGTTGTTTTATCTTTCTCTGGTCATTTATCTTCCTATATCTAAGAAAATAGTCCCCTCTGCCCCAGCTCTCTTAGAAAATGAGAAAATAGAAACATTCCTGAGGACCTTTCTTCATAGCTAAGAGGAATATTGCCTCATGTTGGAATTGTATCATACTTTACATTTCTAGAGAATCCATTCCAGTGTCTAGATTGATCAAATGTGACTATCTTTTTAAGTAGAATATTGGACTAACATTTTTTTTTCTGATTTTAAAAGGCCAAAGCAGTAGCTGCAGAATCTAATGCAACCTTTTTTAACATAAGTGCTGCAAGCTTAACTTCAAAATATGTGAGTATTCTTTTCTCAGTATTGCCATATATTAAGTTACTGTCCAAATATTACTATCTTAAATATAAGTGATAATTATGAAATTATTTTATCTAATATTTACATATAATATATACCAGTCCTCAAGGTACAGTTATTTGCATTTGTTAGATTCTTTAAATTGTATCTATTGTAAAATACTATTAGTTTGCTGAGTCTGCATAACTATATATTATAACTTAGATAGATAAATGATTTAAAATGTATTACCTTACAGATTTAGGATGGTAGATATCCAAGATGAACGTGATAGCAGAGTTAATTCCTCTGAAAGCGATGAAAGAATATGTTACAAATCTTTGTCCTTGTTTCTTTTGGTAGTTTATTGGCAGTTTTGACATTTTTCATGCTTTAATGATCTCTTATCTTCATATGACATTCCTATAGGCATATCTTTCTCTATGTTCAAATTACCACTTTTTTTTTTTTTTTGCCAGTTCTGGGGCTTGGACTTAGGAACTGAGCACTGTCCCTGGCTTCTTTTTGCTCAAGGGCAGCACTCTGCCTCTTGAGCCACAGAGCCACTTCTGGCCGTTTTCTGTATATGTGGTGCTGGAGAATCGAACCCAGGGCTTCATGTATACAAGGCAAGCACTCTTGCCACTAGGCCATATTCCCAGCCCTTAGCACAGTTTTTAAGAACCCAGTTGTATTAGATCAACCTTAATAAATTCAGTTTACTTTGATCATCTACAAAAACCTATTTCTTGTGTGTGTGTGTGTGTGTGTGTATGTGTGTGTGTGTGTGTGTGTGTATACTGCTGGAACTGGGGTTTGAATTTAGGGCTTGGGTACTCTACTTTAGCTTTTTAGCTCAAGGCTATTACTTTACCACTTAAGCCACACTTCCATTCCAGGTTTTGAAGGATTTTTTTGTTGCTCTACAGGGACTTGAACTCAAGGCCAGGATGCTCTCTTAACTTTTCTCACAGTGAGGATGCTCTACCACTTTTTTGGTGGTTAATTGAAGACAAGAGTCTCATGGACTTTGCTGCCCAAGTTGGCTTCTAATCACAATCCTCATGTCATAGTAGTTAGGATTACAGACATCAGCCACCACCAGGGGCCAGCTTATTATCTGTCCTTAAGGATTTCTTTTATTTATTTTTACATTTGCAATGCTGAATATTTAACTCAGGACTTCATGCTTGCTAGGCAATGGTTTACTGTTTGAACCATGCCTTCAGCCCTAACATTTACTATTTACCTATCTATTTATTTATTTGTTTTTGCTGGTCTTGGGCTTAGTCTGGGTGCTCTCCCTGAGCTCCTTTATTTATTTATTTATTTATTTTTGGTCCAGTCCTGGGTCTTGTACTCAGGGCCTGAGCACTGTCCCTGGCTTCTTTTTGCCCAAGGCTAGCACTCTGCCACTTGAGCCACAGTGCCACTTCTAGCCATTTTCCATATATGTGGTGCTGGGGAATTGAACCCAGGACCTCATGTATACGAGGCAAGCACTCTTGCCACGAGGCCATATCCCCAGCCCTCTGAGCTCCTTTTGTTAAGGCTAGCACTCTACCACTTGAGCCATAGTGCCACTTACAGCTTTTTTAAAAAAAATTTAATTATTTGACAAATAAAGTGATGTACAGAGAGGTTACAGTTTCATATGTAAGGCAATGAGTACATTTCTTCTCCAACTTGTTACCTCCTCCCTCATTTTTCTCCAACCTTCCCCCTTCCCCGTTTACAGCTCATAATGTGATTAATTGGAGGTAATAGTCGCATTGATTTTCCTTCCCTAGCTGATTTTGAACCACAGTCTTCAGATCTCAGCCTCCTCAGTAGCTGGGATTACAGGTGTGAGCCACCATGCCCAGCAATATTTCCTTTTCAAAAGAACTAAACAGGCTGTGTAAAAGTATAATTCGGTCTATTTTCTAAAATACTGTTCTGGGGGCTGGGGATATGGCCTAGTGGCAAGAGTGCTTGCCTCCTACACATGAAGCCCTGGGTTCAATTCACCAGTACCACATATACAGAAAACGGCCACAAGTGGCGCTGTGGCTCAAGTGGCAGAGTGCTAGCCTTGAGCAAAAAGAAGCCAGGGACAGTGCTCAGGTCCTGAGTCCAAGCCCCAGGACTGGCCAAAAAATAATAATAATAAATTTTTAAAAAATACTGTTCTGGGGCTGGGGATATGGCCTAGTGGCAAGAGTGCTTGCCTCGTATACATGAGGCCCTAGGTTCGATTCCCCAGCACCACATATACAGAAAACGGCCACAAGTGGCGCTGTGGCTCAAGTGGCAGAGTGCTAGCCTTGAGCAAAAAGAAGCCAGGGACAGTGCTCAGGTCCTGAGTCCAAGCCCCAGGACTGGCCAAAAAAAAATAATAATAAATTTTTAAAAAATACTGTTCTGGCGTGGGGATATGGCCTAGTGGCAAGAGTGCTTGCTCGTATACATGAGGCCCTAGGTTCGATTCCCCAGCACCACATATACAGAAAATGGCCAGAAGTGGCGCTGTGGCTCAAGTGGCAGAGTGCTAGCCTTGAGCAAGAAGAAGCCAGGGACAGTGCTCAAGCCCTTAGTCCAAGCCCCAGGACTGGCCAAAAAAAAAAAAAAAAAAAATACTGTTCTGTTATACCACCCCTAGTAAGCCTACTTCATACTAGTGACAAAAATTTAGTTGCTAGGTTCTAGACTAGGAATCTGTCATAAAAGTCGACATTTAAAATTTGAGTGGCAAAATCATGAATCTTTCGAAAACTGGGATAATATTGTATTTTATGTGTAATAGTACTTAATGCTTTATGTAGATGGGAGAAGGAGAGAAATTGGTGAGAGCTCTTTTTGCGGTGGCCCGAGAACTTCAACCTTCTATCATTTTTATAGGTAAGAATATGTTTTTGTTTTTGTTGGTCGTGGAGCTTGTACTCTGGGCATACGCACTGTCCCTGAGCTCTTCACCTCAGGGCTTGCACTCTACCGCTTTAGCCAAGTGCCACTTCCAGTTTTTTGGTGGTTAATTGGAGATAAGAGTCTCATGGACTTTCCTGTCCCGGGCTTTGCTGTCCTGGGCTGGCTGAACTGCAATCCTCAAATCTCAGCCTACTGAGTAGCTAGGACTGTAGGCATGAGCCACTGGTGCCCAGCTGAGAATATGTTTTATAATGATATTTGTTGAATATTTGTAAAATATCCTTTTCTTAAGTATGACAAAAAGTTTCAAAGAAAGGAGTTTAAATAAAGTATAACTTATAATAAATTCAATAGCACCCACTAAATTAATAACCCAAGTATCCAGCTAAATTAATCATAAAATGACTCATCTAGATTGCTTTTTAATTATTTTCCCTTGTATTTCCTGTAGATGAAGTTGATAGTCTTTTGTGTGAAAGAAGAGAAGGAGAACATGATGCTAGTAGACGTCTGAAAACAGAATTCCTAATAGAATTTGATGGTGTAAGTAATGTATTTTCATTATAGCACTATTTTAGTATATGTTTTTCTAAGCACCATATTATTATAAATACAGATTTTTCTTTTCATTGCTTTGTCTAAAAAGTACTGACAACCCTTTTTGCCTTGTAGGTACAATCTGCTGGTGATGACAGAGTACTTGTAATGGGTGCAACTAATAGACCACAAGAGCTGGATGAGGCTGTTCTCAGGTAGGGCAGTTCACATGAAACACATATATTGATGACCATGTTCATCTTCTACATCTTATTTCATTTACATTCATTTTTAAGACTAAATTATTTTCCTTCCTATGCTATATTCTCATCTTGTTACCAACTAAGTAATTTAGAGGGTTAGGCACAAGGAATTTGTGATATTGCTCCATTGTGTTTAGAATTGGATGCTGAAATTAGAAATTTGAATCCAAACTTTGTTTTTTTTGTCTTGGGGCTGGAACTCTGTGCCTGAGCACTATCCCTGGCTTCTTTTTACTCAAGGCTAGCACTCTACTACTTGAGCCACAGCACCACTTCTGGCTTTTTCTATATATGTGGTGCTGAGGAATCGAACCCAGGGCTTCTTGTACACCAGGCAAGCACTTTACCACTAGGCCATATTCCCAGCCCCAGTGCTGGGAAATCTAACCCAGAGTTTCATGCATGCTAGGCAAACATTCTACCTCTAGGCTACATTCCCAGCCCCCAAACTTTTTTTTTTTAACCTTATGGATTAATTTGATTTTTAAAAAATATTTTACTGCATAGAATTTTTCAACCATTAAAGTCTAGTCTCTTCAAAAATGTTGATTGGTCTATGTTAATGTTTCCTGAGATTTGATCTTTTTCATTTTTTGAGTTTTTCAGTTCTTGAGAACGAGGACTTGCTACATAGTCCAGTCTAGTTTGAACTCAGTATCTTCTTGCCTAAGCCACTCAGATGTGATCTTTTATTAAGTTTATAGGTTTTTCTTCGTCTGTACTGGTATTAGAACTAGGAAATTGAAAGGGAATACCAAAATTGAGAGACACAGGGTATAAAAAGACAAACAACTACAAAAGCACTACTTGCAAAACTGTTTGATGTAAATGAACTGAACACCTCATGGGGGGAAAGGGAAAGGGGAAGGGGGGAATGAGGGACGAGGTAACAAACAGTACAAGAAATGCGGGCTGGGGATATAGCCTAGTGGCAAGAGTGCCTGCCTCGGATACATGAGGCCCTAGGTTCGATTCCCCAGCACCACATATACAGAAAACGGCCAGAAGCGGCGCTGTGGCTCAAGTGGCAGAGTGCTAGCCTTGAGCGGGAAGAAGCCAGGGACAGTGCTCAGGCCCTGAGTCCAAGGCCCAGGACTGGCCAAAAAAAAAAAAAATAAATGTATCCAATGCCTAACATATGAAACTGTAACTTCTCTGTACATCAGTTTGATAATAAAAATTTTTTAAAAAATTTATAGGTTTTTCTTACTTAACAGGCCAGTAGTTAGTATCCTTGCTGCTACATCTTTTATAATTTTGTTTCTGTGATATTTTTTCTTTTTCATTGCTTTCCTGTTCTCTCATCTTCTATTGTCTCTTGAGCTGTTGTGTGTCATTTTCTTAAGCTCTCACATCCCTGAGTTATTACTTCATAGAAAAACACTTTGTTTCATAAGATCATTATATTCTTTAGAAAATATTTGGTCAAAGTCTAAGTGTACTGTTTGGGAAACTGGTACTTGTTCTTCATTATATCTGTTTAACTGTGGATTTTCCCCTTATTTTTGGTAGAATAGTTTGTAGAGTGTTTTTATTAGTTATTTATGGCCAGTCCTAGGGCTTGAACACAGGGCCTGGGCTCTGACCCTGGGCTGCTTTTAGGCTCAAAGTTAGCACTCTACCACTTGAGCCACAGTGCCACTTCTGGCTTTTTCTGTTTATATGGTCTGAGGAATCGAACCTAGGGCTTCATGCGTGCACCTAGATAAGCACTCTATCCCTAAGCCACATTCTCAGCCCCACTAGCCAGACTTGATTGAGGTGTTTTTTTTACAAAGTTGTGCTTTTTGAGTTCCTCAGTATACTTACCTCCTTTGTCATTTCTGTGTTACTGATTAGGGCTTACATGATCTGTATCATCAGATATTACCTGTTTGTTTAAATATGGAGGGAGTTGGGTACCTCTGGCTCATACCCATAATCTTAGCTACTCAGAAGCTAAGACCTTGAGTCCAGAGCCAGCCCATGCAAAAAGTCCATGAGATTTTTAATTTCAATTAGCAAAATACTGGTCTAAAGGCATAACTCAAGTAGTAGAGAATGAGTGAAAAAACAGTGCAAGACTTCAAAACCCCGAGTTCAAGGCACAGTACTGAAACAAAAAAAAATTAAAACATGAATAAATAAATGAATAGGAATGATTTGATTACCCTTAAAAGTGTGCTTGTCTGTATTTCCTTTGGAAGACCCCATATTAGATGACTATGTCCATGATCTGCAATGGTAGATCTTTGTGTTTCTTCCTTTGTTAGTACACTTGTCACTATCATCTGTAGTATTTTGTATATTTTAGTTGCATGAATCTTACCTAGTTTGACAATGATGAATTTATATTTCACTTTCTGTAAGGTTTGTTTGTTTGTTTTGCCAGTCCTGGGGCTTGAACTCAGGGCCTGGGCACTGTCCCTGGCTTCTTTTCTTTTGCTCAAGGCAAACACTCTACCACTAAGTCACATTCCCAGCCCAAATTAATTATTTTTTAAACATTAGTAGTTTTTAAAGTAAGTAAAAATACTGTTTTAGCTGTGAGGATGCATTTTTTTCATTTGAATATTATATTTAAAGCCTTTTTCTTGTCATTTGTTACTTTGAATTGAGTTAGTTTTAAATTCAAAGTTAAATTTCTAAAATTATCTGAATCTTTTTTTAGGCGTTTCATCAAACGAGTATATGTGTCTTTACCAAATGAGGAGGTATGTATAAATGTTGGAGTTTTTCTTAAAAGCAGAAACAAGAACTCTCATCTAGATGATATCGAGTCTTTAAAACTGTTAAAGTCACTTTGGAATCTTTAATAGTTTAAGATAATCATAAACTTAACACAAGACACCTAGCAATGGTACTCCTAAAAATTTATGCTAGAGAAATGAAAACATGTCCACATAAAGACATGTACAAGAATTTTTAGCCGGGGGTGGGGTGGTGGAGTGGCTCTGTGCATATGTAATCCAGGCTACTTGGAAGGCAGAAATTGAGCATACCAATCAAGGTCCACTTGACAAAAATCTCATTAGAACTCCATTTCAGCCAGGTACTAATGGGCTCATGCCTGTAATCTTAGCTACTCAGTTTGATAATGAGGATCACAGGCTCTGGGTTTGATCCCCAGCACTACAACATCAAGAGGTATCAGTATGCATATTCCAGTCTGGTAGCCAGTTGTTAATGGTTCACACCTATAATCTTGGCTATTCAGGAAGCTGAGATCTGAGGATTAAAGTTCAAAACCAGTCCAGGTGGAAAGTCTTTAGACTCTTAATCTCCAATTAACCAGCCAAAGGCCAGAACAAGAGGTGTTGGCTCAAGTGATATAGACCCTAGATCTGAAAAGGTAAGATAAGAGTGGGAGGTCCTTAATTCTAGCTCTGAATTGGCCCACACGTGAAAGCATACCATAAATAAAAGGAGCCATATGTGAACTAATTATCATATGATTCCATTTATCTAAAATGTCTAAAAAGATAACTCTTTAGAAATGTGAAGTGGATCACTAGTTTGCTAGGGCAAAGACAAGGTTGAGTGAATTTTACCAGATTGGTAGAATATTCTAAAAGTATTGTTCTAAGGGTTGTACTACTATAAATTTATTAATAGTTAATTGTATAATTGTAAGGAGTGAAATTCTTGAAATATAGATTAATATATCTTTAAAACCTATTGAAAGAGAAAAAATAATAAAAATAAAAGTTCTTTGAAATTTATGATTGTCTAGCTCAGACTTAACATTCTTGATAGAAACAGCTGCTATTTCTTTCTTTCTTTCTTTCTTTGTCAGTTGTAAGGCTTGAACTCAGGGCCTGAGCGCTATCCCTGAGCCTCTTCATGCTCAAGGCTAGTACTCTACCTCTTGAGTCACAGTATCACTTCTGGTTAATGAGAGGTTATTTGGAGGTAAGAGTCTCATGGGAACTTTTCTGCCCAGTCTAGCTTCAAACCAAAATCCTCAGATCTCAGCCTCCTGAGCAGCTACAATTACAGGCATAAGCCACCAGTGCCCAGCAACAGCTGCTATTTCTTTAGTGTTTGTTTAGATCATCAGTTCTCTCAGTAACTCTTATAACACAGGTAGTTTTAACTCTACTTGAAAGACATATATGAGGTTTCACAGTGATAATCAGGATTTCAACCTGTTTCCTGAATACTTTATCAAGCTAGTCTTAATATGTTAAATAAGTATTATTAACTTTCGGGTAGAATGAGGGTTGGTCAAGGGACTTGTGAACTCAAGGCCTGGGCACTGTCCCTGAACTTTTGTGCTTAAAGCTAGCATTCTACCACTTTGAGTCACAGCTCCACTTCAATTAATGGGAAATAAAAGTGTCTCACAAACTTAATTGTGATCCTCAGATCTCAACCTCCTGAGTAGCTAGGATTGCAAGCTTGAGACATCAACGCTGGGCAGATTATTAACTTTGATAATTTTGATATTAAAGATTGAGCTGGGCTACAATCGCAACTACACAGGAGGCTAAGACCTGAGTATCCCCGTAGGTAGCAAGCTCAGTCAAGAAAATCAATGAAAATCCTTAACTACCAAAAATAAAAGGACCTGTGGCTCAAGAATGCTAGTCTTCAGAAAAACAGTTCAGAGACAGTGCCAGGCCCTGATTTCAAGCCCTATAACTAACACCCAAAAACAAGAGCTGGGTGGTAATGGCTCACTCACACTTGTAATCCTAGCTACTCAGGAGGCTTGAGGTTCAAAGCCAGCATAGCCAGAAAAGTCCCTGTGAGACTCTTACCTGTAATTAACCATTGCAAAAACTGGAAGTACACTGTAGCTCAAGTGGTAGAGCCCTAACCATGAGCACAAAGAGGCTCTGGGACAGTGCACATGCCCTGAGTTCAGGCCCCACAACTGACCCCCCCCCCCAAAAAAAAGGAAGATTGAACTGATAATTCTTTAATTTCTTTTTTTAGACAAGACTGCTTTTACTTAAAAATCTGTTATGTAAACAGGGAAGTCCATTGACCCAAAAAGAACTAGCACAACTTGCTAGGTGAGTAATTCAATTTGGATTTTCTCAGCGTGTTTCTATTTATTTGGCAAAGAATTGCCTTCCTGTATTAATTTGAAATAAACCCAAGCTTGATATGAGTAATTCACTTGTTAAAAGCTTACCTTGTCCTCCTCCTCCTTCCCCCGTTCTCCCCTCCCATTGCATCTCCTTTTGCTCCATATATATATTTCATAATATATATACATATATACACACACACATAAATATTTCAATTCAGTTTCTGTCTGGTTAGACCTGACCTAAAAAATGGTGTATTTTTTGTAAATAAAGTTTATATGTTATTAAAATAATTTAAAAAACTTAAACCATGCAATATCTACTAATGCCAAGACGTGTTTTTTTTGTCAGTCCTGGGGGCTTGGGACTCAGGGCCTAAGCACTTCCCTGGCTTCTTTTGCTCAAGGCTAGCACTCTACCTCTTGAGCCACAGCACCATTTCTGGCTTTTTCTGTTTATGTGGTGCTGAGGAATTGAACCCAGGACTTCATGCCTGCTAGGCAAGCACTCTACCACTAAGCCACATTCACAGCCCAACACACACACACACACACACACACTCTCTCTCTCTCTCTCTCTCTCACACACACACACACACACACACACACACCTTTTTTTTTTATATTTTATGGAATCTTTTTAAACTTTTTCATCTTTTTGAGGGGTGGGAGGCATGGAATGGTTGTAGAGCTTGTACTTGGGGCCCGAGTACTGTCCTTGAGCTCTTTTGCTTAAGGCTAGCACTACCACTTAGAGCCACCATTCCACTTCCAGTTTCCTGGTGGCTAATTGGAGATACAAGTCTCACAGACTTTCCTGCTTTGAATTATGATCCTCAGATCTCAGCCTCTTGAGTAGCTAGATTTCAAGTTTAAGCTATCAGCACCTGGCTTAACTTTTACGTTTTTAAACAGTTTTTTGTTTCTTTTTAAATACTAAAGAAGCTGGGAATGCTGGGTGCACATCTGTAATTTCAAGTATTGAGGCAAAGGGGCCATGAATTTAAGGCCTGGTATATGTAGCAAGACCCTGTCTCAAAAAACAAACCAAGTCTGGGTGCTGGTGGCTTATACCTATAATCCTAGCTACTCGGGACAATGAGATCTTAGGATCGTGTTTATAAGTCAACACAGGAAAGAAAAGCCATGAGACTGTTTGTTTGTTTGTTTGTTGCCAGTCCTGGGGCTGGGGCTTTAACTGGCCCTGGGCACTGTTCGTAGCTTCTTTTTGCTTGAGCTAGCACTCTACCACTTTAGCCACAGTGCTACTTCCAGCTTTTTCTGTATATGTGGTGCTGAGAATTTGAACCTAGGGCTTCATGTATGCTAGGCAAGCACTCTACCACTAGGCCACATTCCCAGCTCCCATGAGACTCTTTTTTTTCTAATTAACCACTTAAAAACTGGAAGTACAGCAGTGGCTCAAAGTGGTAGAGTACTAGCCTTGAGCAAAAGAGCTCAAGGACAGTGCCCATGCCCAGTTCAAGCCCCACAACTAAAAAAAGAAATAAATATAAACAAAACCCCACAAAAGGGGTCATGGTCCTAGGTATAGCAAACACTGCAGCTGATCGTGCAGAGAACTGGAGATTGGTCTTGACTCTTAACCCAGCAAGAACATGAGGGAATTTATAGCCAAGAAGCAAGATGAGGGTCAGTAGATGGAAAATTACTGATATGGAACATCAGAAAAAAAGGGGATTCTTACAGGACAAATTCTACAGAATTCTTGCTGAAATCAGGCCATGGTGATTATAGTGTCTAGCTGTCCAGATACAGTTGTGAAGGATTTGTACTATACTTAGCAGAATTCCTGCTCAGTTGTATTCTGCACCAAGGTAAAGCAAGATGAGGCCAATGAGCCCAGAGGATCCCACTTAATGGCAGACTGTCTTAAACTTTTTAATGAGCATCACATACTTCAGTTACAAATGAATATAGGAGATACATGAGTTTTAGTTCCAGAAACAAGTCAAAAAGTAATTTAAAATTTTACCAACTATATGAATAGTGAACAGTTTTAGTAAAAACACTTTCAAGATATCTGGAAGAAAGTAACAAAGTAAATACTTAGAAATTTGAAGTCCTGGGCTGGGAACATGGCCTAGTGGCAAGAGTGCTTGCCTCCTACACATGAAGCTCTCAGTTCGATTCCCCAGCACCACATATATGGAAAACGGCCAGAAGGGCCGCTGTGGCTCAGGTGGCAGAGTGCTAGCCTTGAGCGGGAAGAAGCCAGGGACAGTGCTCAGGCCAAAAAAAAGAAATATGAAGTCCTTTTTTGTTACTCAGGATTCAGCTAATATTTGACCTGTATATATGTTTAACATAATTCACATGGTAAATAAATGTTTTTGCCTATTTTATTTTCTTCTCCTTTGCCTCTATTCCCTAGTTTCTATTTTTTATTTATTTATTTATTTATTTATTTATTTATTTATTTATTTATTTTTGCCAGTCCTGGGCCTTGGACTCAGGGCTTCATGAATACGAGGCAAGCACTCTTGCCACTAGGCCATATTCCCAGCCTCCCTGGTTTCTTTTTTTTTTTTTTTTTTTCAGTACTGCAGTTTGAACTCACCTAATTTGCACTTGGCTGATGCTTTGTCATTTGAACCAACATCTGTAGCACTGGTTTCTTTTGCTGGTTATTTTGGAAACAGACTTTTCTGCCCAGACTTCCATCAAACCTCCATCTTCTGTATCTCAGCCCCCTGTAGGGATCACAGGCATGAGTTTCCACTGTTTGTGTAATTCCTTTTTTTTTTTTGGCCAGTCCTGAAGCTTGAACTCAGGGCCTGAGCACTGCTCCTGGCTTCATTTTGCTCAAGGTTAGTACTCTATCACTTGAGCTACAGCACCACTTCTGGCTTTTTTTTTTTTTTTTTTTTTTTTTTTTGCCAGTCCTGGGCCTTGGACTCAGGGCCTAAGCACTGTCCCTGGCTTCTTTTTGCTCAAGGCTAGCACTCTGCCACTTGAGCCACAGTGCCACTTCTGGCCGTTTTCTGTATATGTGGTGCTGGGGAATCGAACCCAGGGCCATGTCTACGAGGCAAGCACTCTTGCCACTAGGCCATATCCCCAGCTCCTTCTGGCTTTTTTTGTATATGTGATGCTGAGGAATCAAACTCAGGGCTTCATGTATGCTAGGCAAACACTCTACCACTCTACCATATTCCCAGCCCTGTAATTCCTTTTGTCTTACCACTCTAGTGTTCTAGTCAAGTATGCCTCTGTTTGCCAGTATCTTCTATACCAGATCTTTCTTTCATCCTGTTCTACATTTCAAGAAATCTACCCTTTTGGTGCTCATTTTACATCAAGAAAGTATTTGCCAAGATAGAGAATGATTTACAGAGAAGTAATTGAGGTTTAGATCAGTTGGCCACCAATAGATCCTACCTTTCCCAGTGACACGTTTATATTCTAATGGGGCATTCTGGAGTGTATGCCTTAACCTAAAAGGGTAGTTTGTTGTTGTTGTTTTGTTATTGTCGGTTGTGGAGCTTGAACTCAGTGCCTGAGTGCTGTTCCTGAGCTTTTTTGTTCAAGGCTAGCACTCTACCACTTTGAGCCACAGCACCATTTCCAGTTTTCTAGTGGTTAATTGGAGAGAAGAATCTCACAGACTTTCCTCCTGGGGCTGGCTTCGAACTGTGATCCTCAGATCTCAGCCTCCTACCAGCAAGCACCTGGCTCTAAAATGGTTGTCCTAATGGTGAAAATGTAAGCTGTTGCAAGTGCTCACATTACATTGTTTTGCTTTTTACAATGAGCCTTTTTGGTCCTCTTATTAAAAATCAAACCATGAAGCCAAGCACCGGTGGCTCATGCCTGTAATCTTAGCTACTCAGAAGACTGAGGTATGACGATTGCAGTTTGAAGCCAACTAGGGCAGAATAGTCTCCATGAGACTCTTATTTCTAATTAACCTCTCAAAAAACCTCAAGTGATGCTGTGACTCAAATGGTAGAATTCTAGCCCTGAGCACCAAGAGGCTCAGGTACAGCACCCAGGCCCTAAGTTCAAGCCCCACAACCAACAACAGCAATAAAAACAAAATCAAAGCATGAGCTGATGCTGGTGGCTCACACCTGTAATTCTAGCTACTCAAGTGGCTGAGATCTGAAGATTGAAGTTTAATGCCAGCCCAGGCAGGAGAGTCTGTGAGACTCTTATCTCCAAATAACTACACTGGGGCTGGGAATATGGCCTAGTGGTAAAGTGCTCACCTCGTATACGTGAAGCCCTGGGTTCGATTCCTCAGCACCACATATATACAAAAAGCTGGGGGGCTGGGGATATAGCCTAGTGGCAAGAGTGCCTGCCTCGGATACACGAGGCCCTAGGTTCGATTCCCCAGCACCACATACACAGAAAACGGCCAGAATCGGCGCTGTGGCTCAAGTGGCAGAGTGCTAGCCTTGAGCGGGAAGAAGCCAGGGACAGTGCTCAGGCCCTGAGTCCAAGGCCCAGGACTGGCCAAAAAAAAAAAAAAAAAAAAAAAAAAAAAAAAAAAAAAGCTGGAAGTGGCACTGTGGCTCAAGTGGTAGAGTGCCATCCTTGAGGAAAAAGAAGCCAGGGACAGTGCTCAGGCCCTGAGTCTAAGCCCCAGGAGTGGCAAAAACAAATAACTACACTGGAAGTGGGGCTGTGGCTCAAAGTAGTAGAACTAAAGCCTTGAGCAGAAGAGCTCAGGGGGGCTGGGGATATAGCCTAGTGGCAAGAGTGCCTGCCTCGGATACACGAGGCCCTAGGTTCGATTCCCCAGCACCACATATACAGAAAACGGCCAGAAGCGGCGCTGTGGCTCAAGTGGCAGAGTGCTAGTCTTGAGCAGGAAGAAGCCAGGGACAGTGCTCAGGCCCTGAGTCCAAGGCCCAGGACTGCCCCCCCCCAAAAAGAAGAGCTCAGGGACAGTTACCCAGGCTCTGAGTTTAAGCCCCACAACTGACCGAAAAAAAAAAAAAATCAAACCATGCACCAGGTCCCAGTGGCTCATACCTGTAATACTGTCTACTCAAGAGGCTGAGACCTGAAGGATCGCTGTTCAAAGCCATCCTAGGTAGAAAAATATTCAAGAATCAATTTCCAAGTAACCAGCAAAATGCCATACGCTAGGGCATGGCTTAATTGGTAGATTACCTGCTGCGAGCAAGAAAGCCAAGTTAAGGGGCTGGGAATATAGCCTAGTGGTAGAGTGCTTGCCTCCCATACATGAAGCTGCCCTGGGTTCGATTCCCCAGTACCACACATATAGAAAAAGCCGGAAGTGGCGCTGTGGCTCAAGTGGTAGAGTGCCAGCCTTCAGCAAAAGGAAGCCAGGGACAGTGCTTAGGCCGTGAGTCCAAGCCCCAGGACTGGCAAAAAAAAAAAAAAAAAAAAAAAAGAGCCAAGTAAATGTATAAAGACCTAAGTTCAAGCCCTTTTACTGGCAGACATACACAAAACAGTCAAACCACAGAAGTATTATTGTGCTTCCAAAGACAAAGTAGTTTATGCCTTTATTATTTAGAGATTTTTGTTTGATCGCTTGCTTGGATTTGGGTTTTGTATGTTTTGCTTTTTAGACAGGATCTAGCCACGAGGCCAAGAGTAGCCTCAAACATTTATAATCTTGCTTTGGTTTCCTGAATGTTGACATTACAGGCATCCATTACCATTCCCAATTTTTAATCTATAAAATTAAAAACTTTGCTCTTTCTTCCTTCCACTTTTCAGAATGACAGATGGATACTCAGGAAGTGATCTAACAGCTTTGGCAAAAGATGCAGCGCTGGGTCCTATTCGAGGTAGTGTATGAGTGCTTCAATATTTGATCTGTTTAACATACCACTTTAGCTGGGTGCTGATGGCTTAGACCTGTAATCCTTAGCTTCTCAGAAGGCTGAAATGGATATTGTTCAAAGACAGACCAGGCAAGAAGGTCTATGAGACTTTAGCCACCTGAAATTCAGAAATGAAGCTGTGGCTCAAGGGATAGATTGCTAGCCTTGAGCACAGCAGCTCAGGGACAGCACCCACGCCCTGAGTTCAAGCCCCAAGACCAGCAATGAAAAACAAAACAAAACTGTTTTGCCACTTTAGAAGTTTAAAAAGTCCCCAGGAGAGATCTTTTTGTTGTTGTTGTTGTTGTTGTTATCAGGTGAAAGCAGTAAATCTACATCAGTAGAAAACTGAATTTTAAGGCTAAAGGCTAACAAACTTTTCTGCTAAAAATTCTTACCTAGTTTAGGCCTTGTAGACTGATTCTGGTGTCACTTGCATACTTGTTATCATCTTTTTTAAAGAACCTTTTAAAACTAAAACCATTCTTAGCTCACAGGATATAGAAAAATAGCCCATGAACCAGTGGACCATGACCCCTGGGGTACCCAAGACGTTTCACTTCTTGGAACTGGGTAGGAAAAAGGAGTTGTTGTTGTTCTTAATTTGTAGTACTGGAATTTGAATTCAGGCTTAGTGCTTGCAAGCCAGGCACTCTACCATTTGAGCCATGCCTCCCTTTCTTTTGTTTGTGCAAGTAAGTGTCATGCACACCAAAGAGCAGATATATTCTTTTAGAAATTTATTATTTTGAGTGTATGTGCTTGTGTGTATCTGTGCGTGAGTACATGTGTACTTGCCAGTCCTAGAGCTTGAACTCAGGGCTTACCTTTTTTGCTCAAATCTGGTACTCTACCACTTGAGACACAGTTCCATTTCTAATTTTTTTTTTTTTTGCTGGTTAACTGGAGATATGACTCTCTGATCTGACTGGTTGAGCTGACTTTGAACTACAATCCTTGGATCTGGAGCCTCCTGAGTAGCTAGGATTACAGGCATGAGCCACCAGCACCTAGCTTAGTTATTATTTTTTTGTTTATGAACTGGGTTTTGTTTGTTTGTTTTTTGTCAGTCCCAGTGCTTGAACTCAGGGCCTGAGCACTGTCCCTGGCTTCTTTTTGTTCAAAGCTAGCACTCTACCACTGGAGCCACAGTGCCACTTCTGGCTTTTTCTGCTAATGTGGTACTGAGTAATCAAAACCAGGGCTTCATGCATGCTAGACAAGCACTCAACCACTAAGCCACATTCCCAGCCCTGGTACTGGGGTTTGAATGCAGGACCTTGCACTTGTTTGGCAGGCATCGTACTGCTGAGTCATGCTTCCAACTTTTTTTTTTTTTAAGGTACAATCTTGCCATCCCCCCCATTTGATGTTTCCTGTCATCACTAGGATAAGCATGTATCACCCCACTCTCAGTTCAGAAGAGGTTCAGGGATGATGTACCTGAACTCAAGACTAGCACTATACCACTTGGAGCCACACCTCCACTTCTGGCTTTTTGGTGGTAATTGGACCTATTAATCTCATGCGTTTTCCTACTTTTGCTGGCTTTAAACCTCAATCTTCAGGTCTCAGCCTCCTAAGTAGCTAGGATTACAGGCCTGAGCTATCAGCACCCAGATATATTGTTATTGTTATTGACAGTGCTAGGGATTGAACCTAGGGCCCCACAAATGCTATCTGAGCAATCTTCTACTGAGCTACATCTCCAACCTCTATTTATATTATTTGGAATATGAGTTCCTATTCTGAAACTAAGTTTTAAATGTTTCACAATACTGGAATTTGAACTTGAGGCTTCATGTTGGCTAGACAGGCACTCTACCCTTTGAGCCATGATTCCTCCTCTAAAAACCTAAATACCTTTTTAAAAGAACAAGTCATGAGCTGGGAATATAGCCTAGTGGCAAGAGTGCCTGCCTCGTACACATGAAGCCCTGGGTTCAATTCCTCAGCACCACATATATGGAAAACGGCCAGCCTTGAGCAAAAAGAAGCCAGGGACAGTGCTCAGGCCCTGAGTTCAAGGCCCTGGACTGGCTAAAAAAAAAAAGAAGAAATTATGAGTGAGGTGCTGGAGACTTGTGCCTGTATAATCCTATTTAGACGGGGCTAAGACAGGAAGATTGCAGTTGAGTCTGGAAGAAAATTCTGTAAGACTAACCTGCAATTAACCAGCAAAAGTGAGAAGTGGAGGTATGGCTCAAGTGGGAAGAGTACTGATCGTGAATAAGACCGCGAGTCCCTAAATTCAAAGCCCAGAACTATCACCCCCCCAAAAAAAGTCACATTCTTTAAAAATTGTAAAAAGTGCCAAGTACTGGTGGCTCACACGTGTAATCCTAGCTACTCAGAAGGCTGAGAGCTGAAAATCATGGTTCAAAGCCAGCCTGGGCAGGAAAGTCAATGAGCACAAAAGTTCAGGGACAGCGCTTAGGTCCTGAGTTTAAAACCCCAAGACTGGTTAAAAAAAATTATAAATTATGGATTCTGTTGCTGGAAAGTTAAATGAGAAATTGTTCAGAAATTGAATACTTCTCATGTCTCATAAAGAAAAATGTTACCCTTATGTAAAAATTTACAAATTCCAAGTGTTCGCAATGTTAATATTTATCTCTTAATACAGTGATTTGTACTAAGCAGACACTAGATCTTTGTACTTTTCTATCCTTAGGCAATTTATAATTCCTTTTTTTTAAGTGTCTTACTTTTATATTTTATAGAACTGAAACCTGAACAGGTGAAGAACATGTCTGCAAGTGAGGTATACTATTTTTTATTATTATCTTTTCTTTTGGTTCTCTGTAAGACTAATAATTTTGTCTGGATTTTTTCCACTTTATTTGGATACAAATTCTAAAAAAAGTAACTTTGATTAACTTGAAAATTATGAGTGTATGAAATTAGTCTCATGTTCTTAGTCTCTTAGGTATATATATACACACAGAAATATAAAAATATTCATGTAGTCATTAAGTCTTTTGCTGTCAAATCATATTATGTACTGAACAAAATGATTAAAAACTTGATTTTATACAATACAAGGAGATCTGTATGGGAGTGGGGATGTATCTCTGTAGTGGAATGCTTGTGTAGCATATAAAATAAGCTGGGTTCCATTCCCAAACTGTTTACAAAAAGAAAAGGGAGGGGAAGGGGAAGAGGAAGTGCAACCAGAAAATGGAAGGAGAGGGAAGAGACCATGTGTGGTGGCATTATAATCTTAGAATATAGAAAGAAAATTATGAATTCAAGACCAACACCAGCCACATGAACTGTGTCTCAAAGAAAAAGAAAAGGGCTGGGAATGTGGCTTAGTGGTAGAGCGCTTGCCTAGTGTGCATGAAGCCCCTGGTTCGATTCCTCAATACCACATAAACAGAAAACACTGTGGCTCAAGTGGTAGAGTACTGGCTTTGAGCAAAAAGAAGCTCAGGGACAGTCCCCAGGCCCTGTGTTTAAGCTCCAAGTATGGCCAAAAAAAAAAAAAGAAGAGGAAGAAGAAATAGCTCATGGACAATGTCCAAGCCCTGACTGAGTTCAAGCCCCAGGACTGGCAAAAAAAGAAAAGGGAAAAATAGCACCCTATGATTAAACACTTTATGAAGTAACATTTATCTCTTCCTCCCTATACAAATAATGCATTTACCTTTGTAATTTAATTTATAGTATTTTCAAATATAGGCCAGTTTATAAGATGCTGATGCAATTTTTGAAAAACATGTAACAAAATTGGATATGCAAGATAGCTATAACTGCAGGCAAATTATTGAAATCAGGCTTGAATTACATTTATAACCTATTTGTCAATGGGTGTGTGTATGTATATGTGTGTGTGTGCACATGTACCAACATTGGGGCTTAAAATCGGGGCCGCACAATTTCGCTTAGCTTTTTCACTTGAAGCTGGTGCTACCACTTTAGCTACACTTCTACTTCCAAAGATTGTTTTTTCTTGTGTGTCAGTTCTAGGGCTTGAACTCAGGGCTTGGGCACTGTCCTTGAGCTTTTTTTTGTTCAAGGCTCTACCACTTGAGTCACAGCTCCACTTGTGGCTTTCTGGCGTTTGATTGGAAATAGTCTCAGGTACTTTCCTTCCTCAACTGGCTTTGAACTGTGATCCTCAGATCTCAAGTCTCCTGAGTAGCTAAGGTTACAGGTATGCTCTTGGCCTTGGTTCTTGTCTCCCAGGTTACTGCCACATCCCCAAGGCTTTATGCATTGGTTGACAGTTATTCCTTCCCTGGGCAAAAAAGAGAATAGATGATTAGATTGCCTAGTTTTCCTGGGGAAAACAAGTGTTAACCTTGGGCTTCCCACCCGATTTGGAGAGTTACACATAATTAACTAAGCATGTCCTTCCTGGATTCCAAAATAGCTGCAGGAGACAAGATGTCAGAGCACTGATACAACGTAGAGGCTGGAATGGCCACCTTTTATCCAGTGTTCCATTAATTTAAGTAAGCTTTTCTATAAGGAGTCAGTATTCCTCAGCCCAAGCAGATATTAAGCACCTGTTGCATAAAGACTAAGGAATCCTACTCTTTATTTCCTGTTTATAGAATGAGTGGTAAACATACGTAGTTTGGTCTCTGAAATTATGTGCTAGAATTAGATATATCCATTAGAGTATTGTTGTTTCTCAGTGTGTGTGTGTGTGTGTGTGTGTGTGTGTGTGTGTGTGTGTGTTTAAATTTTTATTTTTTTTTGTCCAGTCCTAGGCCGTGAACTCAGGGCCGGAGCACTGTCCCTGGCTTCTTTTTTGCTCAAGGCTAGCACTCTGCCACTTGAGCCACAGCGCCACTTCTGGCCATTTTCTGTATATGTGGTGCTGAGGAATCAAACCCAGGGCCTCATGTATGAGGCAAGCACTCTTGCCACTAGGCCATATTCCCAGCCCCGTGTGCTTAAATTTAAATAAGAAAAAACAGGTTTATCTTTCTCTCTCTCTCTCTCTTTTTTTTTTGCTTTTTTGCCATTCCTGGGGCTTGAACTCAGGGCCTAGGCACTGTCCCTGAGCTTCTTTTGCTGAAGGCTAGCACTCTACCACTTGAGCCACAGCACCACTTCTGGCTTTTTCTGTGTATATGGTTCTGAAGAATCTAACCCAGGACTTCATGCATGCTAGGCACTCTACCACTAAGCCACATGCCCAGCCCCAGGTTTATCTTTCATATGAAGTTCATAAGAACAAAAATTCAGCTAGGAACAAGTGGCTCATCCCTGAAATCCTGGCTACTCAGCATGCTGAGATCTGAGTGTCATGGTTCAAAGAACAGCCTGGGAAGAAAGTTCTGAGAGAATTTTATCTCCAATTAACCAGCAAAATGTTGAAGGTGGAGCAGTGCCTCAAGTGGTAGTGTTCCAACTTTCAACAACAACAACAAAAATGTCACCTCTTCCTTCATACTCTTCCAGTTTTTCCCTCTCACACCCACACATTTCCTTTTGGCTTGAGTAAAAAAGGCCAAGCAAGAGTGCATTCCCTGTACTAGTTCATTCCCTGTACTGGCACAAAACTAAGGAAGAAAAGAAGAAACCAATAAGGGGGGAGGGAAGGAATGAAGGAGGCAAGGAGGGAAGGATGCCAATACCTATGAAACTAAACATAAGTAATAAAGATGTTAGCATAGTGGTTTTGTAGATGTTTTATATAGAAATGTTGTGTAACATGTAATAATAGAAAATACATTAAAATATTTGGCATGATTTTCTACTGTTTGTATTATAAGATTAATAAACACCTTTTAATCAAATTAGAGCTAATGTGTTTATTCACGGGTATTATGTGTTTTTTTAAATCTAGATGAGAAATATTCGATTATCTGATTTCACTGAATCCTTGAAAAAGATAAAACGCAGTGTGAGTCCTCAAACCTTAGAAGCATACATCCGTTGGAACAAGGACTTTGGAGATACCACCGTTTAAAGAATTGACTTTGAAAGCCTGCAGAATATTTTACTTAACAAGAAACACATCTTCAATGAATATCAGTTACAGAAACTCAGCCTAAGTTTACGGGATTTTTCAGTTTTACAATTATTTGTGCAGTCAACTTGAAGATGAATGGGAAAACAAACTGAAAATATACAATTGTGAATGGAATATTTTGTTGATGGTTATGGTTATCTCAATGGGCACTGTTAAGTTAGAGCACATCAAAAATGAATCTGGTCTCCTTTACCAATGTAATCAAATGTAAATAATAATCTGTATATCAGGTAGCAAATGAAAGTATTTCAGAGACAGTGATGGTAGAAGACACATAGAACCTTTGGTTGTTTGTCTTGTTTTTAAAATAGTATTTTTTCTTAATTTCCTTTCCTACTGTCATTTTACCCATCTATGATTGGAATACCAAACATTTAGTTTATTTTTTTCTTTTCTTTTTACAAATCCAGTGTGCCAAATGAAATGTTTTCTTAATAGAAGTAGGAAAAAGCTATTTTGAGGCTTTTTTCTTTACACATCTACAGACAATTATTTTGGCTTGTTTTGTTTTGTTTTACTTTTATTGTCTTCTTACCTACTGTCAAACAATTTAGGAAACAATTGAAGAGCGAGCAACAAAGCAAATCTGGTAAAATAGAGGAGAAGGTTTGTGTTACTGTCATATTAAAGGTAGATAAATCCTCATGTAACCTGCAGTATTTTTTTCAATAAGTCAGAAATTATTGTCAACTGTTAACTTATTCCAGATAATATTTGTTGTCTGCTAGAATTATTCTGATATTTAAAAGAGCCATTTGTAATTGCTATAAAAATGGCTCCATATGACAGAAGGGAAATACTTGGAGCTAATATATTTCTAATTTGCTTATTACTTTCTTACTGTTTATAGGAAAATTACAAACCAGTGAAACTACCATCTTCTATTCTTAATAATTATGAATCCCTTAAATGAAGCTTAAAATACAGAATTTTTATATATTGCATACATTTTATAGGTTTCTTGTGCTTAGTTTAACTGAAGAGTTCTAGTCTGTTGATCTACCTTTTGTTTTCACAAAATGTACAATAATTCTGCGTGTTTGTATAAATATGCCTGCATTTTTTATTATGAAAATGCATTGTAGGAAGTAGAAATCCATATCATGGCCTTTTAAATATAATAAAGGCAAATAGATGTTTGCCCCTAGTTTACTGGCTAAAAGTTTGTTTACAGAAATTTTTTTTGGTGCTTAAAGAATGCTATGTAAAATGTCACGGGTGGAAAGAATAATTTTGTAGTAGTAATGAAGATTTTTTTTATTTAGCAAAATTGTTTTGAGAGAGTAAAACATTTTCCCTGCTAGATAAGATTTTATAATGAAGATATGCATTCTCCTTAATTTTATTCTTGCTCTTGTTAAAGATTTAAGAAGAGAAGATATATGATTTCTTAGCATCATATGCTGTATGTAGCCATAGTTTAACTCATGTGTTTTTAGAACTCCCAGTATAATAAAAAACTAGAGTTGGGATAAATAGGAAAGAAATCCCCAAGAGCCAAACCTTTGCTTAAAGATTGTACCTTGAAGGTCTAAAATGTTAAAACAAGCTATAAAATACTGATTTAAAAAAAGAAACAAGGGTGATAATTAGGTGTATATGATAAAAACAATTGGAAAATCCCAAATTGTAACCTTTTTAGTAAAGCTCAAAATTTCATTTTGTTTTCAACTAGGAAGACTGCTGGCTAATGATACTGAAGTACTATGTGGGTCTAACTCAACCTTTTAAATATATTCTAATTTTTCATTATTATTACAGTTCTATTAGGAAAGATTTTAGGTAACAGATTTCAGATATTAAATACAAGTCATTACTGTACCATAAACATTGAGTTGAAGTTACTTTACTGTATGAATACTTACCAGTGTATAAAATTTTCTTTGCTGATGGAAGTCTGAAGTCAAGATAGTTGCTAGAGAATTATTTTCTATGACTTAGCATGGTCAGTTTTATTTTAAGCTGTGGTTCTTTAATAGGGCAGTAGTGAAAACAGAATAATGACATAGTATCCGGAGGCAAGGGATTGGCTTGGTCTTTTGGTAAAGATAGTATTTGCTTTGGGTTTCTGAATTGTTAAATTGTAACCTTGTAGATTTTGTGTTGATCTCTATTATATTCCTAAAAAATAATGCATAAACAGTATACATTAGTATGTTCTTCATATCAATATGGCAGATTTGCAAATTAAAAACTTTGATTATTGGACTTTGAACCAAAGGAAATAATCAATATGATCTTTCCACATATATTAGAAGTAACAGCTTTTTCTGAGACAGTCTGCCCATTGAGGTTATTATCTTTCTGAATTTTGCAAATGTGTTTTGTGCTCAAGGAAAACTAGAAGAAAAGCATATAAAAGAATCCTGATTTAAGTATGTATACAGCAGTCTTTGTTTATAGTGTAAGATTCTTTATATTTTGTACAAAAACTAATTCTTTTGGTAATCTGAATCATTTACAGTTTACTTTCCTTTAAGTGCTTGTCTCACTCAGTTTTAGTCAGGTCTTTTGTACTTCTCTTCAGAGGAAATTAAGGACACAGGCTCATTAATTGGGTTTTTATCTAATGAATTGTAAATAAATGATGAATTTTATTTTGCCTTTAATTTTTAATTTAAAACCTTTTGAGATTTCAGAGGTTGCAGTGTGGCTATGGAGCATTTTGTAAATCTTGCCAATAAAAGTTTTACACTCTGAACAAAATATGAAAAGCAGTAAATAGAAGGTTTTGGAGGGCAGCCAAAACCAAAACTGTACGAACTCCGTATTGGAAGAGATCCACTCCCCAAAACCAATTGGTTATAGGACAACTTCCAGCTTTTCTGTAGTTTATATGGGAACACAATTCAAGCACAACTTGTAAGTCTGAATCAAATCTGAAGCAAAACGTATCTGAAGTAACTTCTGTTAGACTGATGTAATGCTAAAATGAACACTGGAAAAACTGAACTGAAAGACATGTCAATTATCAAACAAAAACACAGAAAAACAGAAGTTTGAGATACGCAGGACAGTGTTCAGTCTATTGTACCTGTAATTTGAGAAGCGGTAGGAGGGAGGAGCTGCGCGCAGGTGGCTCACTCTTGTAATCATAGTTACTCAAGAGGCTGAGATTTAGGGATCAAGATTAGGAGCCTGGGGCTGGGATGTGGCTCAGTGGCAAAGCACTTGCCTAGCAAGTACAACGTCCTGGGTTCGATTCCCAGTACCAAAAAAAAAAAAAAAAAACCCCACAAAAGAAAAGATTAGGAGCCTGGGGGCTGGGAATATGGCCTAGTGGTAAAGTGCTTGTCTCGTATACATGAAGCCCTGGTTTTGATTCCTCAGCACCACATATATAGAATAGAAAAAGCTAGAAGTGGCGCTGTGGCTCAAGTGGTAGAGTGCTAGCCTTGAGGAAAAAGAAGCCAGGGACAGTGCTCAGGCCCTGAGTTCAAGCTTCAGAACTGGCAAAAAAAAAAAAAAAAAAAGGTTAGGAGCTTGGTGGTGTAGACAAATCCTTGAGGCTCCATCTCCAGTGACTGGCAAAGTGGGAAATGGTGGTATGCCAGCAGTGAGCAGAAGAAGTCCAGCAAGAGTCATAGGCCAAATGCCTATGTACTAGCAAGAAAAAAAAAAAGCCACTAGACAAAGTACAATGGGTTCCTAAGATAAACACACTTGGTAGAATCAAGGAAAGATGGGATTAAAAATAAGTGAGCGCATTCAGCACTGCATCCCAAACCTACCAACCTGACTGCCTACAAACATGCTGATCTAGCATGGCTTGAGCGCCTGGAACCTGGAGAACCAGGTACCACACAGACCTGAGCCTGGCTGTCAGGCTCTGCAAGATGCTGGCTGAGTTTGACATGTGCTTCACCTCGGTGCAGAAGAGAGCAATTAGGACTCTCTGGATGCCATTGACCAGATTTGATTGTCAGTGGTGAGAACCTAGCACCTCAGTGAGCAGCACTGCGGGGGGGCGGTCCTGACTGGCCTCAATAAAGCAGAAACTGCTGCTAAACATGGTGAGGCCAAGGTGAAGATCTCACTTCTATGATGTACCACCACCTCCAATGGAGCCTGACCATCAGTAGAGGTTGCAGGTATGCAGACCTCAGTGAGGATCAGCTATCCTCCTGTGAGCAGGCATCTGGAAGGTCTCTGAAGAGGCCATCATGGAGCTGAACCTGCCAACCTGAATTCCCATTATCTATGAACTGGAGAGGAACCTGAAGCTCATCAAGCCCATGCAGTTCCTGGGGGACAAAGCGACTGCACAAAGCAATGGAAGCTGTGGCTGCCCAGTGCAAGGCCAAGAAGTAAAGGCAAGCAGGTGGACTGCTACCCCACAGAACACCTTCCCTGCCCACTCATTCTGCACCTCACTGACCACTTCTCTAGATCTTAAGTTGGAGGTAGCTGCAGACAGGGACCAGTGGCTCCCATTATCATTTTTAACATTGTTTCTTGCACCCACTCCCCTCATAGAATCTAGTCAGAATGGCACCTTTAGGTGCAGGTTTGTAGCCTGAGCCCAGTAGGGTTGAGTGATAGTAATTCTAGTTTTTCCTAGTGCTTTGTTTATTACTAAGATGTGCTGGAGTAGTGGTTAGGGAGGAACCAAGCCATGGCACGACCAATGAGAAGCCAGAGACTTCTAAACTCTGATCCTCAGGTCCCTGTTGAGGCTTGAGTCATTCCAGTGGAAGGTGAGGGTGTCCTGCAGGGTCATTTCAAAACAGCTATTTCCTCCCGAATCCAGAGGTGCTGGACCAGCCTTGAAGTACATTTTTATGTTACATTCACATTAAGAAAAAAAAAAAAACTTCTAGATTTTGTAGTGGTCGTTGAAATAAAGTGAGACAGATTAGGCACCAGTGGCTCACACCTGTAATCCTACTCGAGAAGTTGAGATATGAGGATCCAGCCAGGGCAGGAAAGTCTCTTAAGACTCCTAAATCCAAAGAATCACAGAAAAAGCCAAAAGTGGCACTGTGGCTCAAGTGGTAGAGTGCTAGCCTCGAGCAAAAGGCACTCAGGGACAGTGCCTAGCCAGAGTTCAAGCCCCAGACTGGCAAAAATAATTAAAAAAAAAAAGTTTATGGGGGTAGGGGAAAGGTGGGAGAAAAATGAGGGAAGACGTAACAAGTTTGATAAGAAATGTACTTACTACCTTACATATGTAACTGTAATCCCTCTGCACATCACTTGGACAAAAAAAAAGTCAAGACAAATATAAAGGTCAAAGACACCCAGTGAAGTCACACAGGATGCACTCAGTTCCTCAGCCACAGTAACATACGTGAAGGTATTGGGCACAGAGTCACTCTGATAGGGATTAGGGGAACCTCCCAAATCCAGTTTTACAGATGCCAGCCAAGAGTCGATGTTCTGTTTTGCTTTGTTTCTTTTGCCAGTCCTGGGACTTGAACTCAGGGCCTGGGCACTGTCCCTAAGCTTCTTTTTGCTTAAGACTAGCACTCTACTACTTGAGCCATAGCTCTACTTCTGGCTTTTTCTGTTATGTTGTGCTGAGGAATTGAACCCAGGGCTTCATGCATGCTAGGCAAGCACTCTATCCCTTAGCCACATTTCCAGCCCCAAGAGTCAATGTTTCAAGCAGAACTTTGTAAGAATAGTCTCTAACCTGGTATTTTACCTCTATTCTGTGCAGTAGTAAAGATCAGTGTTTATAGTGAGGAAGACACTTGGCAGAGTTGGGTGTTAAGAGCCCCCAAGTGAGGATAGAAGGGTTATCTGCAGTGACAGGCAGTTTAGTATGGAGTGTCAGCTACACTGAGAAAGGTTTTCATATAGTGGAAGTCTGGAACAAGAAACATAGACACGAGAGTGTGGGTTTTCATTTTTCTGTTGTACTTGGGGCTTGAATTCAGGGCCTGGGATCTGTCCCTGAGCTTTTTTTGCTTAAAACTAGCACTCTACCACTTGAGCCACAGCTCAACTACCAGCTTTTTAGTGATTAATTGAAGATAAGGGTCCCACAAACTTTCCTGCGCAGGCTTGCTTAGAACCACAATTCTCAAGAGCTCAACTTCCCTAGTAGCTAAGAGTACATGCATGAACCATGGGCAACTGGCAATCTGTTTTTAAATGACTGGTCTTGGGCTGGGAATATGGCCTAGTGGTAAAGTGCTCACCTCGTATACATGAAGCCCTGGGTTTGATTCCTCAGCACCACATATATAGAAAAAGCCAGAAGTGGTGTTGTGGCTCAAGTGGTAGAGTGCTAGCCTTGATCAAAAAGAAGCCAGGGACAGTGCTCAGGCCCTGAGTTCAAGCCCCAGGACTGGCAAAAAAAAATATATATATATTAAATGACTCTGGTCTTCATCCTAACAGGATTTCCAACCATTAAACCTAAGGATTTCTCTGGACTAGAGTTTCATGTTTCCCATGTGTTTTCCACAGAATAATTCCTTATAGAAATTGGCACCAAACTCTTGACATTACAATAGTGTGACAATACCCATTCTGTAAAAACCACGCTTTGCTATACACTGCCTTCTTTCAGGTCTAAAATTGGCCAAATTTTAACTGCCTAAAAAGCTTTTTCTAGGGCTGGGAATATGGCCTAGTGGCAAGAGTGCTTGCCTCGTATACATGAAGCCCAGGGTTCGATTCCCCAGCACCACATATATAGAAAACGGCCATAAGTGGCTCTGTGCCTCAAGTGGCAGAGTGCTAGCCTTGAGCAAAAAGAAGCCAGGGACAGTGCTCAGGCCCTGAGTCCAAGGCCCAGGACTGGCCAAAAAAAAAAAAAAACTTTTTCTAGGGCTTAGTGGCAGAGTGTTTACCTTGCATGCATGAAGCCCTGAGTTCGATTCCTCAGTACCACACAAACAGAAAAAGCCAGAAGTGGTGCTGAGGCTCAAAGTGATAGAGTGCTAACTTTGAACAAAAAGAAGCTCAGGGACAGTGTCCAAGTCCTGAGTTCAAGCCCGAGGACTGGCAAAACAAAAAACAAAACCCTTTCCCCAGAGACTTGCCATTCAGAAGTTAAATTTCATCTCCTTACAGAAGCTTTTCTGACCACCATTATCAATTACCCACCTGTTCTCTACAGCATTACATTTTCTACATTATACTATTTATTTAAATTTTTTCCTTTCTCCCATTCATCTCTTCCTGACATACCTATGTGCTTCAAATCATACCTTCCCTTCACCGTGAGTGGGTTTGAATTTAGGGCCTTGCACTTGCTAGACAGGCACTCTCTACCATGTAACCACTTCCAGCCCTGTTTTTATTTATTTATTTATTTATTTTATTTTTTTTTTTGGCCAGTCCTGGGCCTTGGACTCAGGGCCTGAGAACTCTCCCTGGCTTCTTCCTGCTCAAGGCTAGCACTCTGCCACTTGAGCCACAGCGCCGCTTCTGGCCGTTTTCTGTATATATGGTGCTGGGGAATCGAACCTAGGGCCTCGTGTATATGAGGCAGGCACTCTTGCCACTAGGCTATATCACCAGCCCTCCAGCCCTGTTTTTGATGGTTTCGTTGGAGATGGAGTCTAGGAAACATTTCTGCCTGGGTTGACTTCAAACCTCCATGAGGCTGGGAATATGGCCTAGTGGCAAGAGTGCTTGCCTCATATACATGAAGCTCTGGGTTCAATTCCTCAGCACACCATATACAGAAAATGGCCAGAAGTGGTGCTGTGGCTCAAGTGGTAGAGTGCAAGCCTTGAGCAAAAAGAAGCCAGGGACAGTCCTCAGGCCCTGAGTTCAAGGCCCAGGACTGGCTAAAAAAAAAAAAAAAAGTTAATCAAACCTCCATCCTGTATATCTCAGCCTCCCAAGTATATAGGGATTACAAGCATTAGCCACCGGCAGCGACTATGAAGACTTTGAATTTTTCTTTTACCAAGGATTTTTCCTAATTACATTGCTTCTATGATAAAGTGAGCTTTACGGGGCCTTTAAATATTTAAGGAAGTATACCACAGGATTCCACAGGAAACCCCTGCTCATATAGAGCAAACTAATGTTCACACGAGATCTGCTGCAGAATGTTGTCTTCTTCCATCCTGATTTTTCCCATCACGTGGCCCCGGTTGTCCTAAAGTTCACGATTCCCCTGCTTTCCACCCACAGTGTCGGGATTACAGACGTGAAAAGTGATACTTCCCGAACTGCTCCCTGCCGCCGGCTTCAGGTTTTCAAGCCCCGGACAGCCGCGGTGAAGAATCCCGATCCACACGCCAGGGATCGCCACCGCGTCGTAGGCCGCCGGGAAAAGGGGCGGGACTCTGAGGGCAGGGCACGCACTTCCGTCCTCCGTCGGTCCTCGCAGCCAATCATCTCCATCCTTCCCACCCCTTCCGCCCCTGGAAAAACGGGCCCCCAGAGCGTCTTCCGGCGGGAGCTGTGGGGCTCCTTATCATGGTGAGTTGGCCCTGGGGCTGAGGGTTTGTGTCCTGGACGGGTTCTCTTGCCTTCTGTCCACGGGGGCATGAAAGTCCTACAGCCGCCCGCCTGAGGGGTCTTCGGGGATCTTCAGAATCGTAGTCGGGCCCGGGGGGAGAATGCCCTCGGGTTGTTTTCGGTTCCTGTCACCCCAGGCCGAGCTTTCAGGATCAGATTTTTCTAGAAGTAAAACTAAACCGGGCGGCTCAGCCTGTAATCTCAACTACTCAAGAGCCCGAGATCTGAGGGTCATGGTTCAAAGCCTACCTGAGCGGCAAACCCCTTGAGACTCTCATCTCCAATTAACTCCAAAAGCCTTAAGTGGAGCTGTGTGGGTCAAGTGGTAGGGCGCCTAGCCTTGAGCAAAAGCTCAGGGACAGCGCCCAGACCCTGAGTGCCTACCACCGAGTGCTTACCCGTGCAGGACGGGCTCAAAACTCGAAAGCCTCCGCCAGCGTGGGCAGCTACCAGACCG
Organism: Perognathus longimembris pacificus; assembly: GCF_023159225.1. NCBI lineage: Eukaryota > Metazoa > Chordata > Mammalia > Rodentia > Heteromyidae > Perognathus > Perognathus longimembris. The sequence continues at coordinate 57,102,135 of NC_063168.1, read as the reverse complement.
ACCAACCCCAGATCCGAAAAGAAAGCTATAGCAGCAGCGACCATAATACCCATGCACCAGCGGTGATGTCAAGAGGAGGAAAAGTTAGGAGTTTCAAGGCTGATGCCTGGACTTAGCAACTTGCGTTTTTTCATTGAGTGGCAGACAGCTTAATACAACAATGACTTTCATTAGGACCAGTGTCTAGAAAAGTAAAGATGCTGATGGATCTTTATTTTTTTTTAATTTAACTTTATTGTCAAGGTGATGGTCAGAGGGCTTACAGTTTCATAGTAAGGTAATGAGTACATTTCTTTTTTTTGGCCAGTCCTGGGCCTTGGACTCAGGGCCTGAGTACTGTCCCTGGCTTCTTCCCGCTCAAGGCTAGCACTCTGCCACTTGAGCCACAGCGCCGCTTCTGGCCGTTTTCTGTATATGTGGTGCTGGGGAATCGAACCTAGGGCCTCGTGTATCCGAGGCAGGCACTCTTGCCACTAGGCTATATCCCCAGCCCATGAGTACATTTCTTGTTAACCCCCTCCCTTACTTTTCTCCCCCCTCCCCCTCTCTCTCCCTCCTCTAGGTCTGTATTTCTGGGCTAGTAGAAACTAATACAAGGTCCCAGTATGCGTTAAGGTTGTTGGGATATGGCGTTTCCTGTAAAATTGATTAAAGGAATCCGTTGTTTTATGTCTAGCAATACAGTAGTTAGATCTCTGTCTGATCTGAAGACAAGAGTTGGATTTGCTGGTGATTTTGAGGATGTGGCCAGCTTGTGCTACATAATAGGAACCATACTGAACAAAAGCAAATGGTTATCTAATGGTAAGCAGGTAGTTGTGGTTTCAGTTGTCAAGGTACTAGCCTCATCCTGGAGCCAGTGGCTCTTGCCTGTGGAGGCTGAGATGTGGGATGTAAGTTCAGCCCTGGGCAGAAAAGTCTTTTCCAAAAAAACTGAAAGTGGATATATGGCTCAAATGGTAGAGCACTAGTCTTGAGCAAAAAAGTAAGGGACAATGCCCAAGCCCTGAGTTCAAGTCCCAGAACAAGCATAGATAGAAAATTATTTGTGCCTTTGGAAACTATCAGAAAGAACTCATAGAAAACAAAGAACTTCTTAGTTGCCTATTTATGAGAAAGGTATATTTCTTTGTCTTATTTAATACTGTAAAAGTTTCTTTAGTAAATTGAGTCAAAAAGTTCTTACACAACATCTTCTGTAAAATTTATGTTCTTCAAAACCATCACCACTGTTTCTAAGATTTGACCTTATCAGTTCCTTGCTTAAAGTGTCTCCTTTTCATCATGGTGTAATTCCACCCCAGCCCTCAAGACAAGCTATATCATGATATAGTCAAGATTCTCCTGACAACCTATTTTTCACACACAGACACAATGCCTACCTGTATTCTGGTGTAGTGAACAGCTTGCAAATCTATGAACTGGATCTTTGTACCTAATTTGTATATGCTGTTCCAGCTGCCTAAAATATTCTCCTTTCACCTAACTCCCATGCTTATCAGTGCACTCCTTTCCTATCCTCAATTCTTTTTCAAAAGAGCCTTCCCCATCCCCCTTTTTTTTGTAATAGTGAAGTCCTAAGTTCAAACAAAACAATCACCAGAACATCGTATGTGTTTATTTTTTAAAATATTTTAGCAACAACTTTATCATGCAAAGAAAGCTACACACTATAAAAACTTGCCCCTCATGAGGAAGGGGGCACCTAAAAACATTCATGAAGAGTGGGCACTGTGACCCATGCACATAATCCTAGCTACTTGGGAGGTAGAGATCCAAGAGCTAGAGCTGGTATACAAATCTGAGAGGCTTATCTCTAATTAACTAGGAAAAAACAGAAACTGGAAGTGATAGAGTCCCACCAGTACACTTAGGAAGGGATATGAAGGTAAAGGGTTAAAATTAATTTATTTTCAAAATATATACCTTCCTTATGTACAGGTTTAACGTTTAAATTTGGCTGCTTTGCACTTATTATGAGTAGTTGTATCTCATACCAGACTGTGTTAGAATTATGTGCTTGTCTTTCTCCCTGTGTAGATTGTAAACTCATTAAAAACATGGTATTCCCAGATACTTGATTGTACAATGCTTGGCCCAGGGGAAGCTTTTAAATAAATCTCTTTTACAGAATAATAAATTTTTATCCTTGTAACAGTAATACAGGAAAATTATTTATCTGTATGTCTGTCTACCTGTTGCTATGGATTGAACCTGGAGCCTTTTTTGGTGGTTGTTTTTGTGCCTGTCCTGGGGCTTGAACTCAGGGCCTGGATGCTGTCCCTGAGTTTTTCTGTTCAAGACTAGTGGTAGTTAATTGGAGATAAAAGAGTTTTTCCTGTGTGGGCTGACTTTGAACAATGATCCTCAGATTTCAGCCTCCTGAGTAGCTGGAATTACAGAAATAAGCCATGTTTATTTTATTTGAGTGAGGCAGTATTGGGTTTTAAATTTAGCTTAACGTTTACTAGACAGGCCATGTATTACATGAGCCACCACCCCCACCCCACTAAGATTTTTAAAAAACACTTATGAATTGTATTGATTTGTAAAAAATATGTTTTATCTAATATATACCTCTTAGAAAACGTGAAGCCATAGGCTGGGAAGGTAGCTTGGTGGTAGAGTGCTTGCCTAGCACGCATGAATCCTTGGGTTCAATTTCTCAGTACCACATAAAGAGAAAAAGCTGGAAACGGTGTTGTGGCTCAAGTGGTAGAGTGCTAGCCTTGAGCAAAAAGAAGCTCAGGGACAGTGTCCAGGCCCTGAGCTGAAGTCCCAAGACTGGCAAAAAAAAAAAAAAAAGTGAAGCCAGTATAGTCATGGTTACTAGTAAAATTACTAAAAATTTAACTTATACTGCAAGATAGCAGGATGAAAACTGTCCTGTAGTTAAATACAAAGTACCATCAAAAGCACTAGGTTGGTGTTCGCTTGTACCCTTTGCACAGAAGTAAATTTTGCCTTGCTGAGCGAGAAAAGAAGCACTGGGTCTAGGAAGACTTCGTGTAAGAAGTGACATATGAGCTTGGCGCCGGTGGTTCAGGCCTGTAATTCTGGTTACTCAGGAGGCTGAGATCTGAGGATCACAGTTCAAAGCCAGCCCAGGAAGGAAAGTCTGTTAGACTCTTCTCTCCAATTTACCACCAAAACCGGAAGTGGAGCTGTGGCCGAAGTGGTAAAGTGCCAGCCTTGAGTGCAAAAGCCAGCCAAGATTGTGAGGCTTGGGTTTGGAGTTGTGGCTCTCAGTTGGTAGTGAAAGCAATGAATGAAAGCATCAAGTACTAATGAGTTCGAGTTCCGGTTTCCAAAAAAGAAAGAAAAGATTGCAAGACCCTGAGTTCAAGCACCAGTACTGGCACATCTAACACTGTAATCTGAAGCCAAAATGCCTGGGTTTCAATTCCTTTTCAGCTATTTCCCCACCTTTGGGGTTAAAAAAATTTTTTTTTAAATTGTTTTTGCCAGTCCTGAGACTTGGACTCAGGGCCTGAGCACTGTCCCTGGCTTCATTTGCTCAAGGCTAACACTCTACCTTGGGCCACAGCACCACTTCTGTTTATGTGTGTAGTACTGAGGAATCGAACCCCGGGTTTTATGCATGCAAGGCAAACACTACCACTAAGCCACACTGTCCCCACCTTTGTGATTTTAGACAATTTAATAAAGTTATTTACACCTCATGGAGTTATTTGAGTATTAAAACTAACAAATACCTATAAAGTGTTTAGACTAAGTGCTTGTCATATATAAAGCACTCGGTAAAAATTTTTGTTAATACTGTCTAATCATAGGAACAATGGAATATTAGGTACTTATGTGTTAATTTGTATACTTTTTATTTGTTTTTTAAAGGGGACAATTCATCTGTTTCGAAAATCACAAAGATCCTTTTTTGGAAAGTTATTGGAGGAATTTAGACTTGTAGCAGCTGACCGAAGGGTAAGTCATTTCTTAACCTCAGTTTTAATTATTGCACAACAAATTTTAGAAATCACTCTCATTCCTACCACTTCGTTTTTACATGTTGGATAACTTTTTTTTTTTTTTTTTTTTTTTTTTTTTTGCCAGTCCTGAGGCTTGGATTCAGGGCCTGAGCACTGTCCCTGGCTTCTTTTTGCTCAAGGCTAGCACTCTGCCACTTGAGCCACAGCGCCTCTTCTGGCCTTTTCTATATATGTGGTGCTGAGGAATTGAACCCAGGGCTTCATGTATATGAGGCAAGCTGTCTTGCCACTAGACCATATTCCCTGCCTTGGATAAATATTTCTTAAGTGTAGAATTACAGTTTTTTGGTGGTCACTTGTTTTGCTTTGGTAAAACGAAGCAGCACTTTAGTTCATTTTTATTTCTTTTTGTTGCTATTGTTTTGTTTTTTGTTTTGAGATAGTCTTCCTGTGTTCCCAAGCTGGCCTCCAACTTTTTATGTAGCCCAGGCTGGTCTTAAACTCACTGTATGGTACTAGCTAGCTTCCAACTCTCCATCCTCTTTATTTCAACCTCCTAATACTAGGATTACAGGTGTGCGTCACCACACCCATCTTAAACATGTTGATCTTCCTTTCTGTTTCACCAAGGGAAAAGAGAAGAAGTAATCAGAAAAACAACAACAACAAAAACCCTGTACATATTATCATGAGCAAATCAAGCAACATGTCCCTCCTATTTCTATGAGGGAACTGTCCTGTTATGTAAGGACAGTCCATTTTGCCAGTCATGTTCCTAAAATTTGTTTTGTATTTCTTGGATCATTTGTTCTTACATCATTATCTTCTTTCTTTCATCATAATTATATGTCACATGTTGTACTCTCTGTGGCCACTGCATTTCTCCGATTCCTTTATAGCAAAGTACTTGAAGAATTCTTCATGCTGTCTGTGTTCACCTTCTCTTCCTTTTGTCTATGTTAAATACATACCAGTTTGGCTATAGACCACAAATTTATAGCTTTTACAAAGGAACCTATAACATCTATGTTGTCAGAATCAGTGTTCAGTACACATTTCCATTTCTTATTTTTCTTTTCTTCTTCTTCTTCTTCTTTTTTTTTTTTTTTTGGCCAGTCCTGGTGCTTGAACTCAGGGCCTGGGCACTGTCCCTGAGCTTCTTTTGCTGAAGGCTAGCACTCTACCACTTGAGCCACAGCACCACTTCCGGCTTTTTCTATTTATGTGGTACTGAAGAATGGAACCCAGGCCTTCATGCATGCTAGGCAAGCACTCTACCACCAAGACACATTCCCAGCCCCCTTATTTTTCTTTTCTTTCTTTATTTTTTTTTCTCTTGCCAGTCCTAGGGCTTGAACTCAGGGCTTGGACACTGTCTCTGAGTTTTTTGATCAAAGCTGACACTACCATTTGAGCCACAGCTCCACTTCCAGCTTTTTGGTGGTTGGAGATAAGATTTTCACAGACTTAGCTGGCTTCAAACCATGATCTTCAGATCTCCACCTGCTGAGTTTACAGTTGTGAGCCACCAACACACAGCCATTTGTTTTTTGCTTTTGTTTTTTTGGTTAGTACTTGCATTTGAACTTAGAGCCTCATATTTGCTAGGCATGTACTCTACCAGATGCCGTGGTCCCATGGGCTGGGAATATGGCCTAGTGGTAGAGCACTCGCCTCATATACATGAAGTCCTGGGTTCGATTCCCCAGCACCACATATATAGAAAATGGCCAGAAGTGGAGTTGTGGCTCAAGTGGTAGAGTGCTAGCCTTGAGCAAAAAGAAGCCAGGGACAGTGCTCAGGCCCTGAGTTCAAGCCCCAGGACTGGCCAAAAACAAAACAAAACAAAAACAGATGCCATGGTCCCAAACCTCATTTTCCATTTTTCTTGATATTTTAACAGTATTGGACAAAACTTGGTTACTTTCACTAAATCATTTTATTCATTTGATTTTTTTTTTTTTTTTGGTTCTGGTCCTGGGGCTTGACCTTAAAGACTAGGTGTTGTCTTTGAGCTTTATTTGCTCAAGACTGGCACTTTACCACTTGAGCCACAGCTCCACTTGTAGCTGTTTTGGTGGTTAATTGGAGAGAAGGGTCTTTTGGACTTTACTGCCTGAGCTGGCTTCAAACTATGTCCTCAGATCTCAGCCTAGGATTGAAGAATTAAAGACTTGAGCTGCTGGTACCTGGCTTCATTAGAATTTTGAAACAAAATTTCATTTTTCTCCTACTGGCTGGTTCATTATTTTTCAATTTTCTTTGCCACTTTTCTCTCTTATTTCTGGCCTCTGAGTTTTGGAGTGTGAGCGTATTCCAAACTCTTCTTTTTATGTTTATGTATACTGAGAAATACTGGCTGGTTTCATCTGTAATAATAATTTCTTTGCCCTTATTGATTTTTTTAATTTGTGGTACTTAGGGTTTAAATTCAGGGCCCATAAGATAAGCAGGCAAGCTCAGCACATCATACGTGCTAGGCAGACATTTTTCCTCTGAGCTACTCTGGCATATTTGTAATTCAAGCCCTAATAGTTCTTCTATCGCAGATTCCTATATATAATAGTTTTCTCAGTATCCAGATATCTAATAGGTCTTTCAGCATAATATAGTCACATCTGAACTTTGATCTTCAGTCTCTTCCTCTTCACACTGCATTCTTCCAGTGCTTAGGAATGCTTAGGTCAGAAAAATATAGTCATGATCATCTCCTTTCTGTCCCTCATTCCTCACATCTGCTATCTCTGTCTTCTGTATAGTACCAGGTGCACACTGCCACACCCAGTGGAATATTTGTTCCTTATCCTTCCTTTCTGACGTATAGAATCGCTGTCCTTACTAGATTCCATGTCTGGTCATTAATAAATAGTATTATTTATTATACAGTAGTATCACCATCATTTGCCCTATATCATTTCTCAGGTCTTTATATCTCTATCCTACTGCTCCCTCGTGGGATATTCTGTTCTTGACTATAGAAGTTTCTGAATATTACCAGAAGTTCATGCTGGGTTTCTTTTGTGGGACATGGGGCTAAGGATCAAACCTAGGGCCTTATACATGGGAAAATGTGCTCTGCCATCAAGCTATATATCCAATGCCCCAAGCTAGTAATTATTGTTATTTTTTTCTTTTTTCTTTTTCTGCTGGTCCTAGGGCTTGAACTCTGAGCCTGGGTGCTGTCTTTGAGATTCTTTTGTTCAAGGCTAGTGTTCTACCACTTGAGTCACAGCTCCACTTTCGGCTTTTTCTGTGATTAATTGAAGATAAGAGTCTCATAGACTTTCTTGCCTGATCTGGCTTTGAACCATGATCCTCGGATCTCAGCCTCCTGAGCAGGCAGGATGACAGGTTGTGAGCCAAGGCACCCAGCTGTTAATATCTTTACTAATTCAGTAGTATGAGCATCATAACACCTTGAGATTCTTCTCTGAATTTCAGAAAATTACCTTGTATCTTTTCTACAGATTTGTGACTACCAGCTCTGCTACTTCACTCTTTCTTCCATTATCCAGTCTCTCTTTGTCCTTCGTTCACCTTTACTTTCTCAGAGGTTATTCCTTTCTAAGTCTGTACCTTCCACCTAAGCTTTAAGACCATTTGACACTTGACCTTTACAACTAAAGCTTTCATGCAGTTCTTTCCTCTGCTTTGCAGGAAGCATAGGTCTGTGTTGTTTGTAGGGCTTGGGATGTGACAAAACTTGAAAACACTTAATCTCTGCCTTGATTTATGGAATGCCCTTTCTTCTCCTATCTAAATCCTAGCTATTTTCAAGGCTTGTATCTCAGATCCTCTTGCTATTTGCAATCCTATTTGTAAATACTCACTTTTGGATTACTCTTTATTTTGGTATAATCATAAAATTATAGAACACTTAGTATGAAGGACACTACTTTGCCTATATTCACCTTTACCCACTGCTTATATCTTTTCCTGTGAGCTTTTCATCACTTCTGTCTACACACTTGTAGAGACAACATGGTATACATATAATCCATTGTTTTCTTAGCTCTTTGGGAGTCCATGTCAGAATATATCTTCTCTTCAAAAGTTCCCCTTCTGGCTGACATTGACCAAGAAGTATACTCACAGCCTGACTTCTGAAATTATAACCCCTTTGTACAATTATTTAATAATAAAAAAAACCTTCTGCAATCATTATTTTAAATTTCTATATTCTGTTAGCTTTGATAATTATCATTTTGGTAGATGTAGAAATGTGACAGAAATATGTTGAAGGAACTTGTTCTTATTCTTGTGAATATCAAAGTATTAAATACAGCAACATCAAGCAGGGTGCCTGTGGCTCACACCTGTAATCCCAGCTAATAAGGAGGGTGAGATCTGAGGATGGTGGTTTGAAGCCAGCTTGGGCAAGAGAGTCCATGACACTCTCACTTCCAATTAACCACCAGAAAACCGGAAATGGTGGAGTGGCTCAAAGCTGTAGAGTTCTAGCCTTGAGCAAAAAAGCTTAAGAACAGTGCTCAAGCCCAGAGTTCAAGTCCCACAACCAAAAAAAAAAAAAAAGAACAACAGAAAAAAAAGCAACATCTACAGAACCAGTGAAATTTATTAGCACTGTACAAATAATAATGATTCTCCTTTTCACAGTCCTGGAAGATACTGTTGTTTGGTTCCATAAACTTGATATGCACTGGTTTCCTGCTTATGTGGTGCAGTTCTACTAATAGCATAGGTATGTCACCATTTATATTTGTATGGAGTTGCATTTTAAATAAAGCTATATTTTCTTTTACTTTGAACATATTTTGAAATGTGTATAACCCAAATTCTTCAAACAAGAGATAGCAGAGGCAAGCGGAAAAATAGTCACAGGGCTTTATACACCTGCTGCTTCATTTTTCCTGATAAGGAAATCAGATTTTAAAGTAAGCTTTTGTACAAACTCATTTTGGTTACATGCCAATCAAATGTACTACATAATTGTCAATGTTTGAGGTTGATCAGCTACCCCAGATTTTGGGGAGGTAATGGATAATTTCTGATATGAGAAAGTTAATTGTATAGCTATATTTTCTTAAAAATGAATTAAGAGCTAGTGCCAGTAGATCACACCTGTAATCCTACCTACTCAGAAGGCTGAAATATAAGAATCACAGTTCAAAGCCATCGAGGGCAGGAAACTCCATGAAACTCTAATCTCCAGTTAACTACCAAAAATTGGAAGTAGAGCTGTAACTCAGAGTGGTAGAACACTAGCCTTGAGCAAACTCTCAGGGACAGGACTCAGGCCCTGAATTCAAGTCCCAGCAAGGACACATAAAAAAAGGGAAGGAAGGAAACAATTAGGGAAGGATTGAGTAACATTTTAATCAACCTTTCTGTTGTTTTGCAGCTCTAACTGCCTATACTTACCTGACCATTTTTGATCTTTTTAGGTAAGTTTTAAACAAAATCTCCCGATTTAAAATTAATAGGATTTGTTATAACTGAATTTATAAAGACCTTGTTTTGCTCAAAGTAAAGGAATTTGCAAAATAAGTAAATTTATCAACATATAACATGCGTATAGGACTGGGAATGTGGCTTAGTGGTGGAGTGCTTGCCTAGCATGAATGGGTTCTATTCCTCAATACCACATAAACAAAAAAAGCCACAAGTGTTGCTTCAACCTAAGTGGTAGAGTGGTAGCCTGGAACAAAAGAAGCTCAGGGACAGTGCCCAGGCCCTGAGTTCAAGCCCCAGGACTGGCCAAAAAAACAAAAAAACATGCATACAATTAACAGTTTGAAACCCATAAGAAATTTAACAACAGAAAGGATAAACTTTGAGGCATAAACCTAAGTAAGACGTACACATCCTGTGTTATGTTGTCGAAACTCAGTGGCGAGAAACAGAGAAGCCACCACTTAGAGGCCAAATTATGAGTCTTTATTGGAGAGCTGGAAAACTGTTGTTGGACTGAAGTCTCAAAGGCCAGCAGCTCCAAATGCAGGTAGCATGAAGCTAATATAGGCCAAAACCACAGAAGGTATATGGAATCAAACCCCAAATATGTTCTACATAAGCAAAGCAATCCAGATGAGGACACTTAAACCCAATAGAAATTAGATAAAAGCGAACCATTTAGGGAAACAATCAAGGGCCAGTTATCTAGGGGAAGTATAGACCCAGTCTCCTCACGTTAATGAAAACTGCAAAAATTATTCTAAAGGACACAAAAAAAATATGGAACACTGAAAACCACAAAATAGAGCTGGGCACTGATGGCTCTCATCTGTAACTCTAGCTACTCAGGAGGCTTAGAGTTTGAGGATCATGGTTTAAAGCCAGCCCAGGCAGGAAAGTCAGTGAGACCATTATCTTCAATTAACCACAAAAAGCTGGAAGTGGAGCTATGGCTCAAGTGGTAGAGTGCTAGCCTGGAGCACAGACACTCAGAAACAGTGACCAAGCTCTGAGTTCAAGCCAGGGACCAACAAAACAAAATCACACACAAAAAAAGATCACCTCTCTAAGGCTGTCAAACTTGACAGTCTTCTGCTAAAGTTTATAGCCCCCCTCACATCCATGGTTTAGCAGTTTCAGTTACCCTGGCCAATCGCTTTTCTAAAATGTTAACTGGAAAATTGCAGAAATAATTTATCAGTTTGAAATCATCACCATTAATGAGTTGTGCGATGAACTGGCACCATCCTATTCTGTCTAGTCCCAGATGTGAATCCCCTCTCTGTCCAGTTGTCTGCACTGAATGCCTGCTGGTTAAGCGCTTCCTGGCCATCCCAGCCATCAGAACCACCCATTACAGTGATAGTGCTGTGCTGCTTAGAAGCATAGCCGTATGTCACAGTACCTGCGTCATTCACTTCACTTCATTCCATCTCCACTATAACCGGAAAAGAGATAAGCTATAATAAGAACAGTAAGGTATTTTGAGAAAGATTGCATTCTCATAAATTTTATGATAGAATATTGTTTTAATTCTTCTGTTATTCACTGTTGTTAATCTCTTACAATACCTAGCATATAAATTAAACTTTGTTATAGATTTTTTTGTGTGCATGCTGGTCCTGGGGCTTGAACTTGGGGGCCTGAGCACTCTACCACTTCAACCACAGATCCATTCCAGCATTTTTTTTGGTGTTTTAATTGGAGATAAGAGTCTTACAGACCTCCCTGCCCAGGCTAGCTTTGAACTGTGATCTGAGCTCAGATCTTGAGCCACCATCTATAACACCACCCAGCTGTTATAGATATTGATATATAGGTAAATATCGTATCTACAGTATAAATCCAGTACTAGCCATGGCTTCAGGTATCCATTAGGGGTGTGGGAATATATCCTCTGCATATAAAGGGAGAACTCTAAATAAAAGGTAAGGGTAGGCATGGTGGTTTACATCTGTAATCCAAGGACTTTGGAGGCTGAAGCAGGATGGTCATGAGTTTGGGGCTAGACTGTGCGATATAATATAGTAAATTCACGGAGAGCTTGATTACATAACAAGATCTGTCTTAAAAGAAAAAAGAACTGGGCTGGGAATATGGCCTAGTGGCAAGAGTGCTTGACTTGTATACATGTAGCCCTGGGTTCGATTCCCCAGCACCACATATATAGAAAATGGCCAGAAGTGGCGCTGTGGCTCAAGTGGCAGAGTGCTAGCCTTGAGCAAAAAGAAGCCAAGGACAGTGCTCAGGCCCTGAGTCCAAGGCCCAGGACTGGCAAAAAAAAAAAAAGAAAATGAAAAAAGAACTGGAATCAAGGGAGGAAGGATGAACAAATGTAGTCATTATATACAATGTACATTATGTAAAAATGAACCATTAGGAACAAGAGGAGAAAATGAGGGAGAAAGAAGAAAGGGGTGACATTGATCAAGAAGCACTATACTTATAACCTGATGTATGGAATTGTAATCCCTTTGTACAACTACTTAATTTAAAAAAGAAAGAAAGATGCCAGGCACCAATGGCTCATGCTTATAATCCTAGCTACTCAGGAGGCCAAGAGGTCTTAGTATCATGGTTCAACATCAGCCCAGGCAAGAAAGTCCATGAGATTCTTATCTCCACTTAACCACAAAAAGCCAAACATAGAGCTGTGACTCAAAGCCTTGAGCGGGGAGGGGGAAAGAGGGAGAGGGGAATGAGGGAGGAGGTAACACACAGTACAAGAAATGTACCCAAGGCCTAATGTATGAAACTGTAACCTCGCTGTAGGTCACTTTGACAATAAATTAAAAAAAAAAAGCCTTGAGCATAAAAGCTTAGAGACCAGTGTTCAGGCCCTGAGTTCAAGCCCTAATACTTAAAAAAAAAAAGTAGTTAAAATTAAAAAGAGCCAAAAGAGCCAGTGATTCATGCCTATCATCCCAGCTGTTTAGATCTGAGGGATGCATTTAGAAGCTAGCCAGGACAAGAAAGTCTATGAGACTCTCATCTCCAATAAGCAACCCAAAAGCTGAAAACAGAGATGTGTTTCAAGTGGTAGAGTGCTACCTTGGACAAAAGAGGTTCAGGGACAGTACCCAGCCCCCGGGCCCTGAAAAAGCAGACTAGGATAGGAACACTTTTGAGAATTTAGAGTGTAATTGTAATATTTTAATGATAACTAAAAACCTCAAAACCATAAAAATTTTATGAATTTAGGCATTAAAATTTTAAAATCTAGGTAGCTCTATTTTATATATATTGGTAGTACTGGGGCTTGAACCTCAGTGTCTTATGCTTGCTGGGAAGACACTACCAGTTGAGCTAAATCTGCAGCCATTGTGTGTTCTGTGTGTGTGTCTCTGTGTGTGTGTCTGTCTGTCTTTGTGTGTGTGTCTGTCTGTGTAAACAAAAATAGTATAAGTTTTATATGTTACCATTGTTACTATTTTCTGTCTTTTCTGTTCTCAGGACAACTGTATAGAAAGCATAGTATTAGGTTTTATTTAACTGACTTGATGAATTAGTAATAGTTCATCAACTTTATAACTTGGTGAATAACATATCTTTGTGAATTATAACTACATCATCCATGTATACCATGTGTTAGGATGACCATTGTGACTAGGTTGTAAGTTAGTTGAATAATCTATTAACTTAGTCTATGCAAACACTGATAACTTTCAGCACTTAGGAATTCTGAAACCATGATGTGTCTTAGAATGTTCTCTTCTAGCTCTGGTTCTAATGCTAAATTTCTTTTTTCCTTTCTTTACTTAGTTTAATAACATGTTTAATAAGCTACTGGGTAATGATGAAAAAACCTAGCCCTGTCTATTCATTTGGGTAAGTTGAAATTCTTGTATTTTCTGCTTAACTTATGGTTGTTAAGATGATAGTGTGGTCGGGCCTGTAATCCAGGTACTCAGGAGGCTGAGATCTAAACATTCAAAGCCAGTCTGGGCAAGAAAGTCTGAGAGACTTTTTTTTTGCCAGTCTTGGGGCTTGAACCTAGCGCCTAGGCACTGTCTCTGAGTTTCTTTTGCTCAAGGTTAGCACTCTACCTCTTGAGCCACAGTGCCACTTCTGGCTTTTTCTGTTTATGTGTACTGAGGACTCAAACCCAGGTCTTCATTTATGCTAGGCAAGCACTCTACTGGCAAGCCATATTCCCAGACCCTCTGAGAGATCCGTAACTCCCACAAACTAAAAACAAACAAGCAAACAGACTTATACCTGTAATCCTAGCTATTCTGGAGACTGAGATCTGAAAACTGTGCTTCAAAGCCAGCCTGTGCAGGAAAGTCTGTGAGACCCGTATCTTCAACTGCCTACCAAAAAAAAAGCTTGAACTGTTGTTCAAGTGGTAGAGTGCTAGCCTCAAGCAAAAAAGCTCAGGGACAGCGCCTAGGCCCTGAGTTCAAGCTTCAGGACTGGCACAGATAATAGTATTAATAATAGTGCCGTAAAGAGCTGGCTATAGTAAGTTTGGAAAAATAAAAACGCTGCCTGCTTAGGGACCTGTTGATCAAATAATAATCATAGATAATAAAACATTTTCCCCAGTGGGGCAAGGGTTCAGGGGATAGTTTATCCCACTTACCTTGAAAACATCCAGGAGGAATCTAGAAAAGAAACATAAATGTTGAAAATATAAATCATAGTAAAATGTTTGCACTGTTTTTTTATATTTTATGAAAGAAATGCTAACATACAGTGATCATAGTAATTCTTTAATTTTATTTTCGGTGTCGGGCTTGGGGCTTGAACCCAGAAACTGAGCACTGTCCCTGAACTCTTTTGCTCAAAGTTAGTACAATACTGCTTGAGCCACAGCTCTACTTTCATCTTTTTGCTGTTAATTGGAGATACAAGTGTCAGAGACTTTTCTGCCCAAGCTGGCTTCGAGCCCTGATCCCCAGATCTCAAACTTGTGAATAGCTAGGATTATAGGTGTGAACCACTGTCGCCGTGCAGTTCTTTAGTATTTCAAATGATATTTAATATTATGAATTGACGAAGATAGAGTCTTATATTTTTTTTCACCGTTTAAGGAATTTTATTAAAACAAGAATTTTATAATCCAAATTACGTTTCCTCGCACAGTTATCAAGTCTGTTACTTAGAACTGAATCCTGAGCTATTCCACATTAAAGAAAGGAATGCTTAAAGTTTTTGTACTTTGCTGAAAATTCTTTTTCCCAGGGTCTATAAAACACTAATTTGTTTTTATATTTTACTATTTTTTGTCGGTTTTTTTTTTTTTTTTTTTTTTTTTTTTTTTTTTTGCCAGTCCTGGGGCTTGGACTCAGGGCCTGAGCACTGTCCCTGGCTTTTTCTTGCTCAAGGCTAGCACTCTGCCACTTGAGCCACAGAGCCACTTCTGGCCATTTTCTGTATATGTGGTGCTGGGGAATTGAACCCAGGGCCTCATGTATACGAGGCAAGCACTCTTGCCACTAGGCCATATCCCCAGCCCCTTTGTAGGGTTTTTGGTGTTCTTAAATCAAGTAATCTAGGACTAGCACTGTTTGCTAGACCTGGCATTTGCTCGGTACATATGGTTCAAAGTTTCCTTTCCTTTTTTTAAAATTTATTTTATATTTTGCAATGTTTTTTCATAATACTTAAGTTTTTCAATGCTTAGATATTTTTCTTCGGTGAAGCACGAGTTTCTTTTCATGGTCCCTGATCAATTTTTTAAACAGTTGGAACACCAGTGGCACTGTTGACTGCTTTCTGGGCAGCCTGTTTAGCTTGGTGGGCTTGTAGTACAGCTACAGCTTCATCAACCTTAGAACACAGAGACTCTGGAGACTCAAGCATATGAAGTAATTCTGAATTATCTATCTCCAACAACATGCCAGTGATTTTTTTTTTTTTTTTTTTTGCCAGTCCTAGGCTGTGAACTCAGGGCCTGAGCACCGTCCCTGGCTTCTTTTTGCTCAAGGCTAGCACTCTGCCACTTGAGCCACAGCGCCACTTCTGGCCATTTTCTGTATATGTGGTGCTGAGGAATCGAACCCAGGGCCTTATGTATACGAGGCAAGCTCTCTTGCCACTAGGCCATATCCCCAGCCCAACATGCCAGTGATTTTGCCAGCAAGAGTAGGGTGCATGGCTTGGATAAGAGGAAACAGCCTTTCACCCAACATTTGCTTTTGCTCTTGAGGGGGGGCAGATGCCAACATGGAAGCAGTCAAAGGTTCCTGACCTTGTACATGCACAGCAGGCTATTGCATGGTAACTTGTGGCTGTGCATTAAGATGTTGCTGAGGATTGCGGACTCCTGCAGCATATTTATACTGGGGAACGGTGCAGACAGCAGGAGTGGCTGCTGCAGCAGCAGCTACAGAATGTGGACCCATTGTTTGTGTTGATGTGTTAGCAACACACTGTGTGGACATGACTGGTGGAACCTGTGAAGAAGCTGGTCTCATAGTACTAAATGGTGGTCTAGGAGTGGCTGGACAGATAGCACCAGGCATATTTTGGAATGGATGAGGTCTGGCACCCTGAGCAGTCCAGCAAGGATGGAGTTTTATCTTAAGACTTTGGATTTACCAATGAACTGACAAAGAATTTGAGATTTCGTTTCTGTTTAGTTTAGTTGAAAGATATTCTTTTATATTAGAGATGTTTTGTTTTGTTCTGTTTTGCCAGACTTGGGGCATGAACTCAGGCCCTGGGCACGGTCCCTGTGCCTCTTTTGTGCTCAAGGCTAGTGCTCTACCACTTGAGCCACAGCACCAGTTCTGGTTTTTAAGTGGTTATTGGAGATAAGAGTCTCTTGGAGACTTTTCTGCCAGGGCTGGCTTTGAACTGCAATCCTCAGATCTCAGCTTTCTGAGTAGCTAGGATTACAGGTGTGAGCCACCGGTGCCAGGCAGCCTCTTTTTTTAAGTATTTGAACCCAGGATCTCACACATGCTTTACCATTGAGCTACCTCCTCGGCACAGACATCAATCTTAGATAGGTTACTGTGGACTAGAGATAAGGTCATAAAAGGGTATGGTTCTTTGTGTGAATAGGAAAGCAAAGCCCCTTTTTTTTTTTTTGGGGTGCCAGTCAGTCCTGAGGTTTGAACTCAGGGCCTCAGCATTTTTGCTCAAGGCTAATACTCTACAAATAATATTGTAATAAATTTACCTTAATTACATCATGATCTTTTCTGAACCTCCAAGGTTATTTCCTTGAGAATTTTAAGCATTTAAATTTGTATTAGGAAACATTTCACTATGTGTTGTTGGAAAATTTATAATAATAAGACAGTTCCTGACCTCTATTTAGGGATTATAAATCACTAACAATTACGTTCAATATACATTGAAATAAGAGACTGTAGTATTATGATAATGGTATTTCTTTTTTCTTTTCTTTGTGTGTGTTTTGTATGCGTGCTAGTTCTGGGACGTGAGTTTGGGGCATGAGTGCTGTCCCTGAGCTTTTTTGCTCAAGCCTAGCACTCCACCACTTGATCCACAGCTCCACTCCCAGCCTGGGCTGGCTTTGAACTGATCCTCAGCTCAGCCTCCTAAGTAGCTAAGATTACAGGCATTAGCTACTGGTGCCTGCTCTGATAGTGGTGACTTCTAATTAGGACCATGACTAGGCCCTGGAAATTATGTTGAATAAAGAGAAAAAAAAATGTTTTTTTGTCAGTACCTGGGCTTGCAGTCAGGGCCTGAGCTCTGTCCCTTGGCTTTTTTGCTCAAGGCTGGTGCTTTGGGCACAAGTAGTAACTTGAGCTATGGCTCAAGTTCCACTGACTTTTTGATAGTTCATTGGAAATAAGAGTCTAGGAGACTTTCCTGCCTAGACTGGCTTTGTACCATGTTCCTCAGATCTCAGCCTCCTGAGATACTCTTTTTAAAATTTTCTTTTCTTGAGTGCTCGTACTGGGGTCTGAACTCAGAGCCTGAGTCCTGTACCTGAGCATTTTTGTTCAAGTCTAGTACTCTACCAGTTGAACCACAGCTCCACTTCTGGCTTTTTGCTGGATGATTGGAGCTAAGAGTCTCAGACTTTTCTGGCTGGCTCGAACCTTGATTCTCATATCTTAGCCTCTTGAGTGGCTAGGATTATAGGCACAAGTCACCTACCTGCACCTGGCTCAAATTTTCTATTTTCATTGTATGTTGTCCTCTTAAAAACTCCATAGTCTATCACAATAGTATTTGGCTTTTAGTGGACTACATGTTCGTATATTAAATGAGTGAATAAAGTAAACATATTTTAGAGAGACTGGTTTGTAGGTTGAAAGAGTTTTGGTGATCTAATTCATTTTCTTATTTCAGGTTTGAAAGATTAGAAGTCCTGGCTGTATTTGCCTCTACTGTCTTGGCACAACTGGGAGCTCTGTTTATATTAAAAGAAAGGTACATTTGCATGTATTATTATTATTATTTATTATTTTTTTTTTTTTTTGCCAGTCCTGGGCCTTGGACTCAGGGCCTGAGCATTGTCCCTGGCTTCTTTTTGCTCAAGGCTAGCACTCTGCCACTTGAGCCACAGTGCCACTTCTTGCCGTTTTCTATCTATGTGGTGCTGGGGAATTGAACCCAGGGCTTTATGTATATGAGGCAAGCACTTTTGCCACTAGGCCATATTCCAAGCCCCTTGCATATATTATTTTAAGTTCCACTTTGGTAGTTTGGGAACACATCTGGTTTGAAGGCTGTGCAAATTAAGATGAGAACTACTGGAGTTTTGATAGTGAAGTTTCCTCTTGTTTCAGACTTTTTTCTTTTTTTCTTCACTTCTCTTTCTTTCTTGATATTATTAAATTCAGTCAGGTGCAATGGATGAAAGAGAGTCAGTGGACATGTCTTAATATATTTCATACAGGATTTCAGGTTTGTTTGTTTTTGGATATGTCGTGGGCCTTGAACACTGTGCCTTGGCGCTGCCCCTAAGCTCTTCCTAGAGCTCTACCACTTGAGCCACAGTGCTACTTCTCTTTCTCTGGTGGTTAATTGGAGATAAGAGTCTCATGGACTTTGCTGCCCAGGATGGCTTTGAACCTTGATCCTCAGATCTCAACGACCTGAGTAGCTAGGATTACAGATGTGAGCCACAGGTGCTCAGCTTAGGATTTCAGTTTTATAATTTATAAGATTTACTTATTGTATTTTTCTTTCTTTCAGTGTAGAACGCTTTTTGGAGCAGCCTGAGATACATACGTAAGATGTTATTTTATTAATACTAATTTTTTCAGTGCTGAAGATCAAACCCAGGGCATTATGCATGCAAGGCCAGAGTTCTATCACTGATATACACTCCCAGCCTAAAATATTTGTTTATTTATTTATTTACGTGTGTGTGTGTGTGTGTGTGTGTGTATACATGTACATGTGTGGATACTAGGGCTTGAACTCAGGGCCTGGGTGCCATCCTTGAGCTTTTTTATGCAAGGCTACGGCTTTACCACTTGAGTCACAGCTCTACTTCTGGCTTTTTGCTGGTTAATTGGAGATAAGAGTCTCAAGGATTTCCCTGCCATAAACTGGCTTGAACTACCATCCTTAGATCTCAGTTTACTGAGAAGCTAGGATTACTGGCTTGAGCCACTGGCACTCAGCTAGATATTACTACCATTTTTTTTTTTTTTAGCCTCTTTGTGCTCAAGGCTAGTGCTCTAGCACTTGAGCCACAGCACCATTTCCAGTTTGTTTGAATACTTTATTGGAGATAAGAGTCTCTTGGGGACTTTTCTGTCCAGCTGGCTTTGAACTACAATCCTCAGATCTCAGCCTCCTGACTACCTAGGATTACAGGCATGAGCCACTGTTGGCCCAACTTAGATATTATTTATTTTTTATTTTTTGCCAGTCCTGGCTGCTTGAACTTAGGGCCTGGGCACTGTCCCTGAGCTTCTTTTGATGAAGGCTAGTGCTCTACCACTTGTGCCACAGTGCCACTTCTGGCTTTTTCTATGTATGTGGTACAGAAGAATTGAACCCAGGGCTTCATGCATGCAAGGCAAGCACTCTTCCCCTAAGCCACATTCCCAGCCCCCCAACTTAGATAATACATATATATATATATATATATATATTTTTTTTTTTTTTTTTTTGGTACTAGGGATCGAACCCGGGACATTGCACTTGCTAGGCAAGCGCTTTGCCACTGAGATATATATCTATATCTATCTGATATAGATATATCTATATCTATCTATATCTAGATAGATATAGATATATATTTCAGCCCCAAGATATTATTTTTGATATATTATTTACGATTAAGATCAAATGATCAAATCCAGAGGTGGAGATTAAGCTCAGAGGAAGAACACTTGCCTAGTAAATCCAAGCCTGAGTTAGGTCCTCATTACCTGAAAAAGAAAGGAAACCAAAAGGTTAATTCCAATGATTAAGTAGTAGTTACTTTGTACAATAGCAGAATTTTGAGTATGGTAATATACATTTTTACTAGCATTTGAAAACAAAAATAAAATCTCCAAATCCAAAATATTCCTTTTCATCCTTAACAATTCTCAAGTTCTAGACATTAAATATACTAGAAAGCCCCTCCACTTTGCCTTTAGTCCTTCATGATTTACACATGAAAACTATAGAGACCAACTCCCTCTAATCTTCTGTAGTTTCAACTTTAACCTCCAAAATTTTTAGCATCTGCAGAAAAGATAATTGTATTACCCACACAGTTGCCAACTCTAAGGGCCTTTCCTATTGTGATCAATTCAGAGAAGTCTGGTTTGTCCAAATCGCCATTAACATCTGTACAGCTGTATGGCAGTCATTACATGTTGTTGTTAGTGATGAGAAAGTCCTTTTTGTTCTGTGTAAACTGGAGCAGTAGCAGACAGGACATGGGACTAGAGACTGAGATAAGTTCTGCCTTGCAAATACCAAACCTTTGAGGCAGACCATCCTAAACCCTTCCGATCTATTTTTTTTTTTCTTTGTGCCTGTCCTGGGGCTTAAACTCAGGGTCTGAGTGCTGTCCTTGAGCATTTTTGCGCAAGGCTAGAACTCTACCACTTGAGCCACAGCTACACTTTTGACTTTTTCTGGTAATTAATTGGAGACGAGTCTCACCAACTTTCTTGTCCAAGCTGACCTTGAACTTCTATCCTCCTCATGAGTAGCTAGAATTACAGGAGTGAGCCACTGGCACCCAGCCCTTTCCAATATCTTAATTTCTGTCCCTTGTGAAGTTACATGTTGATATTACCAAGAAAAAACAGTTAAGATGAATGTTATTGTTCTTTTTAGGGGAAGATTATTGGTTGGTACTTTTGTGGCTCTTTCTTTCAACCTGTTCACCATGCTTTCTATTCGGAATAAACCTTTTGCTTATGTCTCTGAAGGTATGTTTTTCATTTACTATTAATAAAAAGTACAGTTAATCTCTTATGAAAAGGCTTTTCTTTGTTATTTTTTTCTACAAATAATTTTTATTTTTGTTATAAAGATGATGTACAGAGGGGTTACACTTACATAAGTTAGGTAATGAGAATATTTCTTTTTGGACAATGTCACCCTTTCCCTTGCTTTTTCTTTCTTTGGACAGTTGTGGGGCTTGAACTCAGGATCTGGGCTCTCTGTCCCTGAGCTTTTTTGCTCAAGGCTAATACTCTACCACTTTGAGCCACAGCTCCACTTCTGTTTTTCAGATGGTTAATTAGAGATAAAAGTCTCATGGACTTTCCTGCCCCTGCTAGCTTCAAACAATGGTCCTCAGATCTTGGCCTCCTGAGTAGCTGGGATTACAGGTGTGAGCCATCAGTGCCCGGCTTGTTGAACAAATAGATATATATGCGTGTCTGTGATGGTACTGGAGGTTGAACTCAGGGCTTGTTTTGCTCAAGGCTTTCACTGTCCCACTTAAACCATACCTCCAGTTCAACATTTTGTTGATTACTTGGAGATGGAGTCTTGAAAGACTATTCTGCCCAGACTGGCTGAACCTTGATTTATCAGGTCTAAGCTTCCTGAGCAACCAAGATTAGAGGCATGACCTACTGGTACCTGGCTGCATTTTTAACTTGTAAATCAATGAGAGTAAATACATCCAGAAAAGTAGGAAGAAGTATCCCAAAGGTTCTCATGTCTTCCTTAAGCAGGGGATAATAAAAACATCATTAGTTTGAGCTTTAAAAATAATATATAAGGGGACTGGGAATATGGTCTGGCAGTAGAGTGGCTGTCTAGCATGTATGAGGCCCTGGGTTTAATTCCTCAGCACCACATAAATAGAAAAAGCCAGATGTGGTGCTGTGGCTCAAGTGGTAGAGTGCTAGCCTTGAGCGGAAAGAAGCCAGCAACAGTGCTCAGGCCCTGAGTTCAAGTACCAGGACTGGCAAAAAAAAAAAAAAAAAGAATAGGTACATCTGACCTAAACATTGAATTGTATGTAATGAAAAATTACATATACCAAATAATGTGAAAGTTTAAGTAGATATATAGTTTATCTTGAAAAAAGTCCATATGAAGATTTTTCAAGCTGTAGTTTATTTAGAACAAGTCATATGCTGATTGAAAGTAGTTGCATTCTATTAATGAAGTAAATTCCCAGGATGTTATGTTTGACAATAGGTTGAAAGTACAAGTACCCAACACTGGTGGCTCATGCCTGTAATTCTGGGCCTTAGCCTCACTAGGAGCTAGAGGACCAAGGTTTGAGCTTCAAATTCAGCCTGGGTAGAAAAATTCAATAAATTTCATCTTTAAAATAACTAGAGGGGCTTGGGAACATGGCCTAGTGGTAGAGTGCCTGCCTCGAATACACGAGGCCCTAGGTTCGATTCCCCAGCACCACATATACAGAAAACGGCCAGAAGCAGCGCTGTGGCTCAAGTGGCAGAGTGCTGGCCTTGAGCGGGAAGAAGCCAGGGACAGTGCTCAGGCCCTGAGTCCAAGACCCAGGACTGGCAAAAAAAAAAAAAAAAAAAAACTAGAAAAAAACCAAGTTGAATGTGATAGAGTACCAACCCAGCAGGTACACTGAGCAAATTTGAGACCCTAAGTTCAAACCCTAGTAGTGGACAGAAGAAAAAAAGGAAAAAAGAAGAGGGGCTGGGAATATGGCCTAGTGGTAGAGTGCTTGCCTCGTATCCATGAAGCTCTGGGTTAGATTCCTCAGCACCACATATATGGAAAAAACCAGATGTGGCACTGTGGCTCAAGTGTAGAGTGCTAGCCTTGAGCAAAAAGAAGCCAGGGACAGTGCTCAGGCCCTGAGTTCAGTCCCCAGGACTGGCAAAATAATAATATTAATAATAAAAGAAAGAAAAGAAAAAAAGAAGATTTAAAGTGTTTTTTGTTTGTTTGTTTTATGGTAGCAACCTACCACTTGAGCCACAGTGCCATTTCTGGCTTTTTCTATATATATGGTTCTGAGGAATCGAACCCAGAGTTTCATGTATACAAGGCGAGCACTTTACCACTAGGCCATATTCCCAGCCCCACCAGTCACTTTTACATTATGATACACATAAGAGAATGAGATTTTCCAGGGTACCCTATGGTCAGTGGAAGAGGACACTTGATCCCGGAGGCTACTTGTCCAGGGACAGTCGTTGCCAGTTGTTTTTGAATGGACCCAGATTGCCACTTAGCTTCTCTGAGACCTGAAAGAATTAACTGTTGTTCTATCTACAATGGATGTTCAGCACACTGGTTAGAAAGGATGTTTTACTGTGTAAAGAACCTTTAATCTTCAATTTAGGGGGCTGGGAATTTAGCGGGGAGCTGGCCTAGTGGTAGAGTGCTTGCCTCGTATACATGAGGCCCTGGGTTCAATTCCCCAGCACCACATATACAGAAAATGGCCAGAAGTGGTGCTGTGGCTCAAGAGGTAGAGTGGTAGCCTTGAGCAAAAAGAAGCCAGGGACAGTGCTCAGGCCCTGAGTTCAAGCACCAGGACTAGCAAAACAAAACAAAAAAATTCAGTTTAATATTAAATGACATAAATAAGTTAATTCCTTCAGGTCAACTCTCCAAAGGAGGGGCTGGGGATATGGCCTAGTGGCAAAAGTGCTTGCCTCGTATACATGAGGCCCTGGGTTCAATTCCCCAGCACCACATATACAGAAAATGGCCAGAAGTGTCGCTGTGGCTCAAGTGGCAGAGTGCTAGCCTTGAGCAAAAAGAAGCCAGGGACAGTGCTCAGGCCCTGAGTCCAAAGCCCAGGACTGGCCAAAAAAAAAAAAAAAAACTCTCCAAAGGAGACAAAAAGGAAAAGCTCTAGATTGGAGTAGTAGCATGTTTTTTCTAATGTTATATAGTTAATGCGAAACCTTACTTTGTATGTGTGTACGTGTGCTGGTTCTGGGGCTTAAACTCGGTGCCTGCATAGTGTCTGTGAGGTTTTCTTGCTCAAGGCTAGTGCTCTACAACTTGAGCCACAGCCCCACTTCCAGTTGTGTGGTACTTAATTGAAGATAAGAGTCTCACAAACTTTCCTGCCTGGACTGGCTTCAAACCACGATACTCAGATCTCAGCCTCCTGAGTAGCTAGGAGTAGAGATATAAACCACCATTGTGGGGCTCAAACCTAGCTTTAAAAGTGAAAGAACTCAAGTTGGGCACCAGTGGCTCACACCTGTAATCCTAGCTACTCAGGAGGCTAAGATCTGAGGATTGCCCTTCAGAGCCAGCCCAGGTGGGAAAGTCTGTGAGATTCCTATCTCTACTAAGCTACCAAAAAAGCTGAAAGTGGAACTGTGGCTCAAGTGGTAGAGTGCTAGACTTGAACAAAAGAAGCTCAGGGACAGCACCCAGTCCCTGATCAAGCCCCAGGACTGGCACGTGGGTGCACGCGCGCACACCCCCGCCCCATGCACCCCCACACACATACACACATCTAGAAGAACTCAAGTACTACTAATAGTGACATACTCTTCTATGTAGATAACTTAAGTGTTTTCTTCTTAAAGCTGCTAGTACGAGCTGGCTTCAAGAGCATGTTGCAGATCTTAGCCGAAGGTAAGGTGTTCCTAAGTTTTCTGATATGATAATTTAAAAATAATATATAAATGCATTTGGGGCTGGGAATGTGACTTAGTGGTAAAGTGCTTGCCGGATTCAATTCCTTAGCACCACATAAACAGAAAAGGCCGGAAGTGGCACTGTGGCTACAGTGGTAGAGTGTTAGACTTGAGCAAAAAGAAGCTCAGAGTTGGAGCCCAGGACCTGATTTCAAGCCACAGGACTTGGGGGGGCGGGGGGGGGGGGGAAGAAAGAAAGAAAAAAAGAAAAGAAATGCATCTATCTGGGGAACTTAAAATTATTTATTGCTGAGATTGCTGCACAAATCACACAGGTCAGACTTTTATCTTCTTTTCAATTTACCTTTGCAAGTGAGAGAGCTTTGTTCCCAAGTCCTGTCTTCTTTCTTTAAGAAATAAAGTGCATAACTTGAGGGTAGGGACAGGAGGGGAGAAAATGAGGAGGAAGGAATAGGTAGCATTTTCTAAGAAGTGTTTTTCTCGTACAGATTGTAACTCCTCTGTGCAGCTACTAAATAATGATAATGTGTAGGAAAATGAAATTATTTTCCTTAGAAGTTTATTTGTGTTATGTGAGTTCTGCTAATTAATACTCTTTTTATTGTTGTTTTTTATAGCTTGTGTGGAATTGTTCCAGGACTTAGCAGTATCTTTCTTCCCCGAATGAACCCATTTGTTTTGATTGATCTGGCTGGAGCATTTGCTCTTTGTATTACGTACTTGCTTATTGAAATTAAGTAAGTATTTTTTATATTTCTTTCTCATGCCTGAATTTTTGGCTTATGATCTATGTAAATTTGGTCAGGTCTTGTCCTCTGTTGTTTTCATTTGAAAACTTAAGGTGATTGGATCAGTATTTCTAACCACAATCTATAATGCAAACTGGAAAATGATTTAATTCCCTACTACTAACCTGATGAGTAAAACAGAAGACAGTGAACTAAGTTCCAGCTGCTGTTGCTGAGAGGGACGAGAAGAAGTAGGTGTGAGGCAACTTTTAAAACAAAATTT
Source organism: Perognathus longimembris pacificus (assembly GCF_023159225.1). Lineage (NCBI taxonomy): Eukaryota > Metazoa > Chordata > Mammalia > Rodentia > Heteromyidae > Perognathus > Perognathus longimembris. Next base: position 57,076,802 of record NC_063168.1, on the reverse strand, counting down.
CTTGAAAATAGTCTTTAGAGCTGCTTTAACTGTACCTTTTTTTGGTGCTGTCCTGAGGCTTGAACTCAGAGCATTGTACCTTAGCTTTTAACTTCTTTTGACATGATTCTCGTTACCTTTTATATATTGATGTTTAATAGGATCTGGCCGCTTTCATCATTATTTTATTATGATTATTAGTTTGTATGTGTTTCTGAAAAATTATATACAATTATTTAATTTTATTTACTACTTTTTTGAAGATTCCCAAATCCTCATGTTTAGCACACATTTCTATTGAATTCCAAAAGATCTTATCTTCCTAATTTGTATTGAGGGATACTTCAACTGAACCTATTTTCCCCATTACCATAACTCTTTTTTTTCTCTAGCATTTCCAGGCCAGTGAATACTGTTGCTCTTTATTCCAATACATTCTTTAGGAGCTGGGAGCAGGTGGCACATGCCTGTAATCATAGCTACTCAGGAAGCTGAGAACTGGAGGACTGAAGTATGAAGCCAGCCCAAGTAGGGCAGAAAAATCCAAGAGACTTCATCTCCAGTTAACTAGCCACATGTTAGACTGGAGGCATGGCTCAAATAGTAGAGTACCAGCTCTGAGAAAAAAATGCCAATTGAGAGCATGGGGTTCTAAGTTCAAGCCCTAATACCAAAACACCAAAATGCAGAAAAAATATGTATAAGATATGCTCTAACCATTTTAAAGCATATACTTCAATGTCTATGTTCAGTGTCTGTGTCAGAATTTCCTATTTAAGGCCAAGTAACATTTCATTATATATACATACCTCATTTTCTTTATGCATTCATCATTAATGGACCATATTTGAGTTGTTTGCATTTTCTTTTCTTTCTTTTTTTTTGCTATTTTGAATACTACCACTATGAACATGTGTATATAAATATTCGAATGAGTCCCTGCTTCCAGTTATTGGGATTATATTACCCAGAAGTAGAAATGCTCAATTATACGGTAAATCTCTCTTTTCCTTTTTTTCTTTCTTTTGTTTATTTTTTTCTTTTTTGTACCTTTACAGGCACTTGAACTCACACCCCTGTCCTTTTTTGTTTTCATTTCGATAAACATTATTTCATATGATCAGAGGGAATAGCATTGTTCCTTTGTCCTTGCACTCATACTTGGCTTTTTCACTCACAGCTGGTACTTCGTTTTCTCTTCCCATTTTTCTCTCTTAAATAGGCCATAATCATTTTTTGGCATAAAGTATTCTGTGGATCCTCTTAATTTTCATCCTTACTTATCTGTAGTTAGCTTCTAGTTAGTTCACTGTTAATGTGATCATTGAAAATGGCCCATAGGAGTTTTCCATTTCAAACCCCTCTTATTTGCATATTTGTAAAAACTAGTAGCATGGACTCTTGTGAGGTCAAATCTCTATCAGCTTTATGACTGTCCATGTATCTACACTGTAATATTTGTGGTGTTACTGCTGTGTGAGATTTTTCTTACTCTGTGCATTTTACTCTCATTGTCTGGAATTCTTCCTCCCTTTATCTCACTCATCTTTGAAGACTTATTTGCTAGTCTATATTTTGCCTTTCTGGATTGTCCCCACCTGCAGGTAGCCTTGTCACTCTTTTGTGCATCTGAAATCCTGTAGAGATTTATACTTTAACACCCAAAGTTCTATGTCATGTTTTTATAGTCCTGCTTTTATGAACCACGGACTATGTCTTACTTATGTCTCTATTCCAAGAAAAAGGGAATGATGAAAAAGAAGAAAAAAAGGAAGATCAGCTTGTAACCATCAGCTATTTGGTACCTCTTGTTAATAGTTTATCAAAGCTGAACTTCTGGTGAAATGTTGCACTTCAGCCCTGATGTTGCTGTAATATTACTGGAGAATCTTAACTTTGTGAAGTTCTTGGGGAATTTTGTAACTTCGTATTGAAACAATGGTTGATTATAGGAAAGTGATGGAATCACTGATGAAATCCATTAGTCTCTCTCTGTGTCAGACAGACATTAGGTGCTGAAGGTGTTTGTCTTTCTCAAGCAAATTGATATATCTGAAATCTTCCCAGTTGACAAATAAATTGAAATATATGTAGTGGGGAAATGCTCATATTTCTTTCTTCATGATCTGTCCACACTAATATAATCATTTTTCCACCAAAGTCTGATAATAATGATCCTAAAAAGACTTCTTTTTTATTTTTTCTCCTTTAAGGAACTCCCCATGCTAGGAATTACCTTTTTTTTTTTTTTTTTTTTTTTGCCAGTCAGAGGGCTTAAATTCAGCCTGGGTGCTGTCCTTGAGGTCTTCTGCCCAAGGCTAGCACTCTGCCACTTTGAGCCACGGTGCCACAGTTTTAGGTGGTTAATTAGAGATAAGAGTCTCAGAGACTTTCCTGTCCAAAGATAGCTTTGAACTGCAATCCTCAGATCTCAGCCACCTGAGTAGCTAGGATAATAGGTATGACCCACAGGTGCCTGGCGTGTTACCTTTTTTAAATTCTTGTTCCAGTATAGAGGCTTGAACTCAGGGCCTGGGTACTGTCTCTTAGCTTTTTTTACTTAAGCCTGGGGCCCTACTGCTTGAGCCACAGCACCACTTCCAGCTTTTTGATAGTTACATGGAGATGAGAGTCTCATATACTTTTCTGCCCCAGCTGGCTTTGAACCTTGATCCTCAACTTTCTAGATAGCTGGATTACAGGGGCCAGCCACCAGCACCTTGCTAGTATTTACCATTTGTGATAAACATAGTCCTCTTGCTTTAAATATACTGTCTAGTAGATTGAATTGGAAGATGCCCAGGGAAACATATATTTCACATTTGGAATTGTTTTTCTTTTCAGCAATTATTTTGCTGTAGACACTGCCTCTGCGATAGCTATTGCTCTGATGACATTTGGTACAATGTATCCCATGAGTGTGTACAGTGGCAAAGTCCTGCTCCAGGTAAGGTTCTCAGCATGCACATGTGCACTGCCACGACCCCCACCGTACTGCGATATTTAGCACTCAGAGGGCCCAGTGAGAAATGTTATCAAACAGTAGTCTCTGGAATTTATACCTTAAGAACCAGCTGAAATTCCATTATCCCATAAAATAGATACGAAGCCTCCTATGTTTCTGTGATGTAAAAATCATGAATTGAAAATTATTGCCTCTGGTAATGTTTTAAGTGATAACAATTTTACTTAAAGTTTTTTCTTTTTTTGTTTTATGTTTTTGAGGCGGTATCATTTTTTCCCTTAGTAAATATGTCTTCACTATTGCACTATTCTTATTTCCTATTGAATCAATGACACTTAAATTTCTGACCTGAAAAAGACAAATTGCTACCTATTGAAACAATAGGGACACCTGTAACCAAGCAACCCCTTTATAGCAAAGTGGTTTTCCTGGGTTGGAGATATATATATACTGATCTTCTTTCTGTCTCTTACCTCATGACTTTTCTAAAACATAGGGGTACAGGCTCCATCTCTCAAAGCAAGGATAGCAATAAGATAATGAAACTGGGTGTTGGTGGCTCACACCTATAATCCTAGCTACTCAGGAGACAGAGATCTGAGCATCAAGGTTCAAAACCAGCCTGAGCAGGAAAGTCTGTGAAACTCTTTACCTACACTTAACCACCAAAAAAGCCAGAATTGAAGCTGTGGCTCTAGTCGGAGAGCTACAACTTTGAGTGAAAAAGCTAAGGGTGAGTGCAGGCTGTAGGGTTAAGCCAAGTTCCAGCACAAAATAAAAAATAGTAAGATAATGATAATCATTTTATAGTGCTATACCTAGTATAAAATATTCCTTTTCTAATCATAAACAATTTCTTTTGGGGGGGGCTGGGAATATGGCCTAGTGGTAAAGTGCTCGCCTCGTATAATTGAAGCCCTGGGTTTGATTCCTCAGCACCACGTACACAGAAAAAGTCAGAAGTGACGCTGTGGCTCAAGTGGTAGAGTGAGCAAAAAGAAGCCAGGGACAGTGCTCAGGCCCTGAGTTCAAGCCCCAGGACTGGCAAAAAAAAATAAATGGTTGGCGCTTTTCTTCATGGTTGCTGGGTGGCACTTGGGTTTTTACTCAGGTTCTTGTACTCACTGGTCAGGCACTCTACCACTTGAGCCCTTGGTGTTTTGTTTTGTTTTCTTTTTTCACAGTCTGGTATGGAACCTTGATCTTTCCAATCTCAGCCTACTAAGTGGCCAGGATTATAGATGTGAGCCACTGCAGCTGGCTGATTGACTTTTCAAGTCTTACTTGGTTTTATTTATTTATTTATTTATTTTGGCCAGTCCTGGGGCTTGGACTCAGGGCCTGAGCACTGTCCCTGGCTTCTTTTTGCTCAAGGCTAGCACTCTGCCACTTGAGCCACAGCGCCACTTCTGGCCATTTTTCTGTATATGTGGTGCTGGGGAATTGAACCCAGGGCCTCATGTATACGAGGCAAGCACTCTTGCCACTAGGCCATATCCCCAGCCCCTCTTACTTGGTTTTAAACATAGCTTTTCTTTGAGAAAAACAAGTAGGGTCAGCAGAAATTGGTTTAAAATCCATTAGGTTTCAGGACCACTTCAGCAAAAGGTTTTGCTCCCTTGGTTATTCATATTTTATTTTATTTTATCCTCAGACAACACCACCACATGTCATTGGTCAGTTGGATAAACTGATCAGAGAGGTAAGATGAAATTGAAAATAATTTGAATTTATGTTACGAATTGAAAGGGTGGGTACATGTGAAACTTTATCCAGTCCTACATAGAATTTTATTCTAGGGGACTTTGGGTTCTTTATAATAACATAGTAGGATCAAATAATAATGTGGTAGAAAAAAAATAGGGCTGGGAATATGACTTAGTGGTAGAGTGCTTCCCTAGCATGCATGAAACACTGGGTTTGATTCCTCTGTTCCACATAAACAGAAAAGGCTGGAAGTGGTACTGTGGCTGAAGTGGTAGAAGCTGGCCTTGAGCAAAAGAAGCTCAGGGACATGCTGAGGCCCTGAGTTCAAGCCCCAGTAGTGGCAAAAAAAAAAAAAAAAAAGAGAGAGAGAAAGAAAGAAAAATTTGAGGAATTCCAAACTTTGGACACCAAATTCACTTGAAATAAGTATAGAATGTAATGGTTTAAGACCAACCTATTAGCTATGTAAATGCTGTGATTTTTCTGACTGTATCTAAAACCCTGAGAAAGACAGTGCCTACGCTTACATGTTAATTTACTTCACCATCAAACATCTTGACTTTTATTCAAAATCTCCACCTGCTAACTGATGAAGAAATAAGATGACAGAATTATTTAGATGTTGAGACTGTTCTAAATTCTAGTCACAAGGGTGACTTTTCCAAATCAGTATGTCATAGCTTGTGAACCCTAGCCTTATTGTACTTCCTATGCCACTGTACCAGTACACCACACACTGCCTACTTTGCCGTGGGATTTCCAATAGTTTGTATCCAAATAATATCCTGTGATGTATAGGGACTTGCTATAAGGAGATGCAAAGAAAGAAACAGTAAACAAGGGGAAAGGGGGCTGGGAATATGGCCTAGTGGTAAAGTGCTTGTCTCGTATACATGAAGCCCTGGGTTTGCTTCCTCATCACCACATATATAGAAAAAGCTGGAAATGGCACTGTGGCTCAAGTGGCAGAGTGCTAGCTAGCCTTGAGCAAAAAGAAGCTAGGGACAGTGCTCAGGCCCTGAGTTCAAGCCCCAGGACTGGCAAAAAAACAAAACCAAACAAAAGTGATACAAACTGTGCGTCTATAGTGTGACTGAACTGTGTTGTATATGTCAAATGCGGATGATACTAATAACCTATTGCTATGTTCTTGATTAGGTGTCTACTTTGGATGGTGTTTTAGAAGTCCGAAACGAACACTTTTGGACCCTAGGTTTTGGCTCATTGGTATGTTTTCAACATATTACTTTAGTTATATTTGAACGCACAATTTTTATTTAGCTAACAGTTGTACAAGTTGTGACATTTCCATGTATACAATGTATCAGAATGAAACTCACTCCGTTTTCACTTTCCCTTTATAATTTCCAATAATCATTGTCACTTTCCCTGAATCCCGTCCCCTCTTCTGAAGACAATTTCAACACATTTCATTCTTTTTTCTTTTTAATTGTTTGATTTTTGTGCCAATACTGGAGCTTGAACTCAGGGCCTGGGCTCTATTCCATAGTTTTTTCTCTCAAAGCTGGAGCTATACTCCTTGAGCCATGGCTCTACTTCCAGCTTTTGGTGGTTATTTGGAGATAATTGTCGAGTAGACTTTCCTACCCAGGCTGGCTTTAAAACTTGATCCTCAGATCTCAGCCTCCTGAGTAGTAGCACCAAAGATGCCTAGCTAATTGTTCTATTTCCGTACATACAAATATACTACTTGAACCACTTTCATCCTCATTCACCCTTTATGTTAGACCTCCTAGCTCCTGCTGGTGCCTCGCCCCTTCAGTCTGTTTTTACATTCTTGCATTTATTTTCTTTGTTGTTGTTGTTGTTGTTGTTGTTGTTTGTGGGGCTTGAACTCAGAGCCTGGGTGCTTATCCATGAGCTCTTTTGCTCAGGGCTAGTGCTCTACTACTTTGAGCCACAGCTCCACTTCCTAGTGTGTATTAATTTTACCAAGGTGTTTTACTATGGTATTTCAGATACCCATATATTTTGCTCAAAATTATCCTTTCTGGTACTTTTTCTTTCCCCACATCTCCAGCCCAACTTTTATTGAAATTCCTTATACTGTCTTGGTATGTAGTAGCTAGGATTACAGGCCATGAGCCACCAGTGCCCAGCAATTTTATTCACTTTTAACTCTGATAATTACCAGTCCTTAGGAAACAGCAAGACTTTAAGCTTTCTCCTATTGTAAAGAAAATACCAAACCAGGGGCTGGGAATGTGGCTTAGCAGTAGAGTGCTTGCCTTGCATGCATGAAGCCCTCAGTTCCATTCCTCAGCACCACATATATAGAAAAAGCCAGAAGTGGCGCTATGGCTCAAGTGGTAGAGTGCTAGCCTTGAGAAAAAAGAAACCAGGGACAGTGCTCAGACCCTGAGTCCCAAGCCCCAGGACTGGCCAAAAAACAAGTAAGAAAGAAAATACCAAACCATTGTCTCACACTTGTAATTCTAGCTACTCAAAAGGCTGAGAACTGAAGATTGAAGCCAGTCCATGCAGAAAAGTCCATAAGATTCTGTTTCCATGGAGATAGCCAACAAAAAGCCAGATTAGAATTGTGGTTGAAGTGGTAAAGCACCTATCATGAGTAAAAAAGCTAAGCAGAAACAAGGCTATGGGTTAATGCCCTTATACAACACCAAAAAGAAAAGAAAATATCAAATACTAACCACATCTTTTATTCATTTTTAGTGAAATTTTCAGTAATATAATTCTAAGCATTGTCTTTCTTCTTTTTTTTTACTTTTTAGGCTGGATCGGTGCATGTAAGAATTCGACGAGATGCGAATGAACAAATGGTTCTTGCCCATGTTACCAACAGGCTGTACACACTTGTGTCTACTCTGACTGTTCAGATTTTCAAGGATGATTGGGTTAGACCTGCCTTACTGTCTGGGCCTGTTGCAGCCAATGTCCTGAACTTGTCAGACCATCATATCATTCCAATGCCTCTTTTAAAGAATACTGATGATGTGACCCCTGTCACATCAACTCCAGCTAAATCTAGTAGTCCGCCGCCAGAGTTTTCATTTAATACGCCTGGAAAAAATGTCAATCCAGTTCTTCTTCTGAACACACAGACAAGGCCTTATGGCTTCGGTCTTAATCATGGACACACACATTATAGCAACATGCTTAATCAAGGACTTGGAGTTCCAGGAATTGGAGCAACCCAAGGATTCAGGACTGGTTTTACAAATCTGCCACATAGATATGGTAATAATAATAGAACTGGACAACCAAGACCGTGATGTAATCTCATTTTTATGAAGAATACTGACTCCTTGGCTTCCAGTTTACATAGTAATATAACTTCGCGTTGACTGTTCAGTCATTTACACTAAATGTCAAAGAAAAATAGACTTGTTCACATTTCATGAAACCTATAAACTCTATTTTTATAAAACATCTTTGTGGTGGTGAGATCCTTGGAAATTTTTTAGGCTTTAACTAGGCTTCCATTGGAAAGTGCGTTTCTCTAAATTTGAACTTTTGCTATCTTTGTGGATCACTACAATGACATGTGACCTTCCCTTTCTAAGAGAGTCACTTGGTCGCGAGGATCTGTCACCATATTGAGAATACAATACTCACTGAAACTTATGAATATGCTTTGAGAATAATATGTACTTTTGGAAAGGGAAAAAATGTCTACTGTAAAAGTAGAAGTCTCTTTTATACCTTTTCCAAACTTAATTGCTAAATTTTTATTTTAGGTTCTTCTGAATTATGTTTTACAAACTAAAAGGTTTTATCAGAAATTGGGGAACATATTCTATTACCTAGCACCATTTTAATTTTTTTATCGATCAGGGTTTGGGTTAAATTTTTTGTATTGTTGAAAGTATACTCTCTAGGGTTTTTTTGTTTGTTTTGTTTTGTTTATTTGTTTGTCGGTTGTGAGACTTGAATTCTGGGCCTGGACCCTGTCCCTGAGCTCTTCAGCTCAAGGCTAGCACTCTATAACTTGAGCCACAGCGCCACTTCCAAGTATTTGTCACTGACAAATTTCAGCACATTGGAAAATACTTCTGGTTCTCAGTATTTTATTTGATGAAGTCAAAATGAAAACTTCAGTGAAATGCAGTGAGATACACTGATTTGTGTTGTTTCTAGTCAAATACATAATAAGGCACTTGTCTTTTAGTCACATTTTAATTGATTGCTTTTTAATTTCTCATTTTATTAGCAAAATATATCAAACATAATAACAAAGTAATTATATAATGGTAAATTTTCTATTTTCAAAATTTTGCATTGAAAATTTAACTATATGTTATATACCAACATATAATGGACCTTATATAGAGTATAATATTGTAGGTCTGCAGTATTTCTGATTTCTAATTTTTTGTTTTGCTTTGTTAAAAGTGAATTATTTGATGAAGTATGAGAATCATGTAGATTTATTTATGTATTTAGTGCGCCAGTCTCCTAGCTAGAGCTTGAGCTCCGGGCATGGGCACTGTCCCTAAGCTTTTTTCTTTAAGGCTAGTGCTCTCGCATTAGAGCCACAGCTCTACTTCTCCCTTCATTGTTGTTATTGGTGGTGGTAGTGGGTGGTGGTGGTCCTGGGGCTTTAACTCAGGGCCTAGGTGCTGTTCCTGGGCTCTTTAACTCAATGGTAGCATTCTGCCAGTTGAGCCACAGCTCCACTTCTGGTCTTTTGGTAGTTAACTAGAGATAAGAGTCTCATGGACTTTCCTGCCCAGGCTGGCTTTGAACTATGAACCTCAGATCTTGGCCTCCTGAATAGCTAGGATTACAGGTGTAAGCCACCAACACCCAGCTTACTTCTGTCTTTTTAGTAATTAACTGGAAATGAGAGTCGCATAGACTTTCCTTCCTGATGTGGCTTTGAACAGGATCTTCAGATCTCAGCCTCCTGATTAACTAGAGTTACTGGTATGTGCAATCGACAGCCAACTTTTATGTTTTGTTTGTTATCCCACTGCAGATTTTTATTATAAACTTTTTACTACTACCAGTATTATTTCCAAACAGCATAATAGACAACAAACAAGCAAATTACCTATGAGTTGTGTGTGTGTGTGTGTGTGTGTGTGTGTGTGTGTGTGTGTGTGTGTGTGTGTGTTGGGCTGGTCCTGGGGTTTGTATTTAGGGCCTGAATAATACTGTCCTTGAGCTTTTTTGCTCCAGGCTAGCAGTCTACCACTTGAGCCATAGCTCCACTTCCAGCTTTCTGATAGTTAATTGGAGATAAGACCCTCTTGGGTTTGTCTGCTCAGACTGGTTTTTGAACCATAATCCTCCAGATCTCAGCCTCCTGAGTAGCTATGATTACAGAAATGAGTTACTGGCACCCAACCTATAAGGCATTTTTTAGAATTTTCTTTTTGTTCTGTTTTTGTTTTCTCACTTCTGTACATTTTATAAAAGGATACAACTTTCTTAGAATCTAGTACCTCTAGGAGTTTATAGGTTTTCCAGCCAGCTGTCTAGAGAAGATTTTTGTTCTTAAACAATTTTCAAGACTTTTTTCAATCTATCTTATTAAGTAGGAACAATAGTTCCAAACTTTCTCTTCCCAGTGGAATGACAGACATTTCCAAGAAGCTACCTCTTGAGTAGAAGTGTAGACATCTGTGGTAACAAGTGACCATGTTCTAAATACCTTTTGCTTAGTGAAGAGTTAACTGGTGATTGTCCTTGCCATCTACAAATCTGAGCATATGACTTGCTGAGGATATGTACCCAAGGATGGGTGCCTGTGTCTCATACCTGTAATTCTAGCTACTCAGGAGGCTGAGAGCTGAGGAGCGCAGTTCAAAGCCAGCCCAGGCAGGAAAGTCTTTGAGACGCTTATCTCCAATAAACTACCAAAAAAGCCAGAAGTAGAGCTGTGGCATAAGTGGTAGAACACTAGCCGTGAACAAAAGTTCAGGGAAAGTACCCAGGCTCTGAGTTCAAGCTGCAGGACCTGCACAAAGAAAAAAATTATATATATAATTATATATATTCATATATAATGTTTATATGTGTTATGTATATGTATGAATATCCACACTACCTTGACTTACTGAGGAAATTGCAAGTTTTGTAAAATGGACTAAGACAACCTGGATTATTGTCCTTTGTCTTATGTTCTCCAACTGTTATTATACCTATTATTGGCCAATATTCTATAGTCATTTTCCTCCACTGACCGGTGGAATGTGAATCAGGTAAAAGCAGCAGAACTCCTGTATGGGCTGATTGTTAACTAAGAAGTCTGTGATACCACCCCATGCATAGCTTTTTAATCCCTGTGGGATTTTTAAGTGTTAAACTACTAAACAGTTATGTGTGAGGTTCTATGCCTACTCTCTCAACACTCTTTTCAGAGGCTGTTCCACCAAAGGTGCTTTAATCCCCACCTTAACTGCTTCAGAACAAAAACCCACAGTCCCCTAGCAGTTGTGAAACAGTAGGCCCTACTCACTGAAATCAGTACACCAACTGTTGCCTATAGTATTGGCCTGTACAGCATTATATAAAGAAGGGTTATTTGTCAATGCTAGCTGGTTTCCTGGATCTGAAGTAAGGAATATGAGCAACTTAGATCTATATGCAGCATCCTTACTGGTAATTCTCATCACAGAAGCACTTGAAGGTAGACCAAGAAGGAAGTTTGATTTGTGGTTAAGTTTGTGGTTAAGTTTTTGCTGGACACTGGTGGCTTACACCTGTAATCCTAGCTACATATGAGGCAGAGATTTGAGGACTGTGATTCAAAGCCAGCAAAGTCTGAGACTTTATTTCCAGTTAGCCAGCAAAAATCTAGAAGTGGAGGCATGGCCCAAGTGACAGAGTGCCAGTCTAGAGCAGAAAAAGCTAAGTGAGAGCATAAGGCCCCCAGTAAGACCTTGGTTAACACACACTCAAGGGCAAGCTCAATATGATCAACCCAGTTTCAAGAAATCCCTGTATTGTAACATATCACAAGAAATGTACACACTGCCCTATTATGCAACTGTACCCCGTTTGCACAACACCTTGTCAACAAAATTTAATTAATAAATAATTTTTTTTTAAAAAAAGAAGTCCCTATATTACAATAGGAAAAAAAAACACCACTGAACTAAGAGGCAAGAGATTTGGATTCCCAGTCTACTGCTGTGCCACCGCTGCTTCTGCTACAGATTTTTGTTTGTTTGTTTTTTTGGCCAGTCCTGGGCCTTGGACTCAGGGCTTGAGCACTGTCCCTGGCTTCTTCTTGCTCAAGGCTAGCACTCTGCCACCTGAGCCACAGCACCACTTCTGGCCATTTTCTGTATATGTGGTGCTGGGGAATCGAACCCAGGGCCTCATGTATACAAGGCAAGCACTCTTGCCGCTAGGCCATATCCCCAGCCCCTGCTACAGATTTTTGAAGCCACAGACAAGTAAGTCATTTACCTTCACTGAGTTTCCTCATCTATGAAATTAGGAGAAGCTTGGAGCACTAAAACTTTCTAACAACCTATAGAATGTATGTGAAGTTACTAAGCAAATAATGGTACTCAGAATCTCCAGTGAGTATCTCAACTTGTAAACCATACATTGTCTGCACCGACATGCATGCCATTAATTTGTGGTGCCATGAGAATCAAAAGGCGTACAGGCCAACACCATTTAGGTGTTTTTTTTTTTTTTTTTTTCAGAATTGCCTTGAGTTGAATCTGTGTACATGAATGAGATTTTTCTTATTTGTGTGTGTGTGTGTATGTGTGTGTATATGCGTGTGTTGGGGGGAGATTATTTGGGAGGTGGTGATAAAAAGATTCTTTGTTTTGTGGGGTACAAACAAACAAGATAGGGGCTGGGGATGTGGCCTAGTGGTAGAGTGCTTGCCTCTCATACAAGAAACCCTGGGTTCGAATCCCCAGCACCATACACAGAAAAGGCCAAAAGTGGTGCTGTGGCTCAAGTGGTAAAGTGCTAGCCTTGAACAAAAGGAAGCCAGGGGATAGTGCTCAGGCCTCCAGTTTAAGACCCAGGACCGGGAGGCAGGGAGGGGGAAAAAAATAGGATACACTTTTCCTTCCTTCATTTCTGAAGTGACAGTTGGAATTACAATGAACATGTCAGCTACTAGGAGAAGACTTGAATTTTAATCCTGAATGATTGAGCTGCTTTTAAAGTGTCACTTATTGCTTAACTAAAGAATGCTTATCTCTTTGGGGAGGCTGATCTTCTAAAGATGAGTATATGCTTTTTACAGGCCAATTTTTTAATAAAACAACATTCGATACATAAACTTTTCTCTCCAGTTTTAATTTTGGATTGTTTCTTTATTCAATAGCTATGTATTGGTGGTAACTTGATTACCTCGCAGTCAGGAAATAGTTGTTGAGTCTATCACATGCCAAGTGGGCTATATTAAGTAAATATGCATACAATATATAAGTTTTTGTCATCCAGTATTCATGGGGCCAAAGATACTATAAAGATGAACAGCGTTAAGGAGCTAGGACTCCTACTTGGAGATATGAGACATAAAATGATTGCATTCATTATCCACGAACTTTGCATGTCCTCATCTTCTTTGGCTTCCATTTTACAAGGTTTTAAAAATCTCAGCACTTGTTCGCTTAAAGTGCCTTTAAGCAACTACTAGTTTAAAAGCACCTTTAATAACATTGATATTATCCTCATCAAATTGCCACCCAATAAGCCTAGCTTCCTGTAAGAAAGATAACTTGGATATCACATGACCAAGTTTTCTGACTAATGCAGCATCAGGTAAAATCTGTAGAACTAAAGTCAAAAAATACTAAGTGCTTCAGGTTTTCAAATGCACCCATGAAGGCAAACCATCCGTCACTGCTCACACCATTTCCTGCCAGATCCAACTGCTGGAAGTTTCTCAGTGGGTTCTTTACAAAAAATGCACCTGGGTAAAGAAATAAATGTATTAATAGAAGAATATCTTGTTTTTGTTTTTTTTGCTAGTCCTGGGGCTTGAACTGAGGGCCTGAGCCCTGTCCCTGGCTTCCTTTTGCTCAAGGCTAGCACTCTGCCGCTTGAGCCACAGCGCCACTTCTGGCCATTTTCTGTATATGTGGTGCTGAGGAATTGAACCTAAGGCTTCATGTACACGAGGCAAGGACTTTTTTTTTTGAGAGAAAAGATTTTCTTTTTTTTTTAAATTTATTTATTAATTGAACACAAATTTTTTGGACAGGGTGTTGTGCAAAAAGGATACAGTTACATAGTAGGGGAGTGTGTACATTTTTTTTTTTTTTTTTTTGGCCAGTCCTCGGGCTTGGACTCAGGGCCTGAGCACTGTCCCTGGCTTCTTCTTGCTCAAGGCTAGCACTCTGCCACTTGAGCCACAGCGCCACTTCTGGCCATTTTCTGTATATGTGGTGCTGGGGAATCAAACCCAGGGCCTCATGTATACGAGACAAGCACTGTTGCCACTAGGCCATATCCCCAGCCCCGAGTGTGTACATTTCTTGTGATATCTTACGCCCTGTTTTTCTTTCCCTTCTCTAGGTCAGGTAGACATATATACAATATACAATGTATCAAGAACATATACAGTAGCCACGTGACTGCGCCCAAGAAAATTCGCCTAGGGGTTTAAATGCAATGTCGATGTTAGACAATATGTCGACAGTAGTCTTATATGAATGTACATACACAGATTTTGAGCTATTGTATTCCACTGAGAGGTCAATTTTTGACCTTTATGTGTTGAATAATTGTTTGGTTTTAGTTACATACTGTTGGGTTGCTGCCCCAATCCTGTGGGAAATACTATTTGACAAGCAGTTTTTGGTTTCACAGACTTGGTCTCTACTGTCTCTCCGTCTCCCTTTCTTAACAGTCATATATCAGGGAGATCATGCCCCTTTGTTTTCTGTGTTCTAGGCTTGTCTCGCTCAACATTATTTGTTCGAGTTCTGACCATTTCCCTGTGAATAACAATATTTCACCATTCCTAATCGCTATGTAGTATTCCATTGTGTATAGGTACCATATTTTTTGGATCCATTCGTTTGTGGAGGGGCATCTGGGTTGTTTCCATATTTTGGCTATTGTGAATTGTGCAGCGATAAACATTTGATATCTTGGGGTTTGCTGTTTAGGATAGATGCCTAGGAGTAGTATGGCTGGGTCATAGGGTAGGTCTATATTGAGCTTTTTGAGAAACCTCCATATTGTTCTCCAAAGTGGTTGTACTAATTTGCACTCCCACCAACAATGGAGAAGGTTTCCTCTTTCTCCACACCCCCTCCAGCATTTGTTGTTGCCTGAGTTCAGAGTATAGGCCATTTTAACTGGAGTGAGGTGGTATCTCAGGGTTGTTTTTATTTGCATTTCCTTTACTACCAGGGATGTTGAATGTTTCCTCATATGTTTCTTTCTTTTTTTTTTTTTTTTGCCAGTCCTGGGCCTTGGACTCAGGGCACTGTCCCTGGCTTCTGTTTTGCTCAAGGCTAGCCCTCTGCCACTTGAGCCACAGCGCCACTTCTGGCCGTTTTCTGTATATGTGGTGCTGGGGAATTGAACCCAGGGCCTCATGTATACGAGGCAAGCACTCTTGCCACTAGGCCATATCTCCAGCCCCTCCTCATATGTTTCTTTGCCATTTTTATTTCTTCTCTTATGAAGTCTCTCTTTAGCTCCTTTGCCCATTTCCTAATTGGTTTATTAGGCTTGGAGGGGCTTAGTTTTTTTAGTTCTCTGTAGATGACAGATATTAGGCCTTTGTCTGTTGCTGTGCTGGTAAAGATCCTTTCCCATATATGGTTGGCTGTCTTTCTGTTTTGGTGGCTATGTCCTTAGCTGTGCAGAAACTTTTTTTTTTTTTTTTTTTTTTTTTGGCCAGTCCTGGGCCTTGGACTCAGGGCCTGAGCACTGTCCCTGGCTTTTTCCTGCTCAAGGCTCGCACTCTTCCACCTGAGCCACAGCGCCCCTCCTGGCCGTTTTCCTTATATGTGGTGCTGTGGAATCGAACCGAGAGCTTCATGTGTAGGAGGCAAGCGCTCTTGCCACTAGGCCATATTCCCAGCCCCGAAACTTTTTAATTTGTAGTAGTCCCATTTGTCGAGTCTTTCCCCTATTTGTTGTGCCCCTGGGACTCTATTCAGGAAATTCCTTCCTGTGCCTATAAGTTCTAGCGTCTTTCCTACTCTGTCCTTCAGTAGTTTCAAGGATTCAGGTCTGATGTTGAGGTCCTTGATCCATTTTGAGTTGATCTTGGTGCATGGTGATAGGCTTGGGTCTACTTTGAGTTTTCTGCATATGGCTGCCCAGTTTTCCCAGCACCAGTAGTTGAAGAGGCTACGTTTATTCCATTGTATGTCTCTAGCTCCTTTGTCGAATTCATGTACACGAGGCAAGCACTCTTGCCACTTCTCAGCCCAAGAATATCTTTTTTTAAAAAAGTGGTATAGATCATTTACACATACAATTTCATATTAATTAGGATTTTTTTTTGTGTGTTCTGGGGCAGGGTCTTGCTATGTGATGCAGGTTGACCTTAAATTCTTAATCCTGCTTCGGCCTCCTGCGTGCTGAAATTTAATCTATACCAACACATCCAGCTTAAATTTTCTGTTTTGAAGTAACTATGGTTAGATTTTTATGTTTCAAAGAGAGATTAGAATTCCCTGTAGGTCCAATGTGAATATGTCCCATTGACTTTGCAAACTATGTTTCCTAAAATGTAAGCATCACTCTTTACCATGATAAACAACAAACCAAAATGAATTACATATTTTCCCCTTTCCCTAACTTACAGCAAATGAAAGGTGGCTTAAAACTTGAGGTATAATGCCAGGTACTGGTGGCTCACACCTGTAACCCTAGCTACTCAGGAGGCTGAGATCTGAGGATCATGGTTTGATGCCAGCCTGGGCAAAAAAAAGTCCCCATGAGACTCTTTTCTCCAATTAACCACTCAAAACTGGGAAGTGGTGCTGTGGCTCAAGTGGTAGAGTGCTAGCCTTGAGCACAGAGGATCATGGACAATGCCCTGGCCCTGAGTTCAAAAAAAATAAACAGGGCTGGGGATATAGCCTAGTGGCAAGAGTGCCTGCCTTGGATACACGAGGCCCTAGGTTCGATTCCCCAGCACCACATATACAGAAAACGGCCAGAAGCGGCGCTGTGGCTCAAGTGGCGGAGTGCTAGCCTTGAGCTGGAAGAAGCCAGGGACAGTACTCAGGCCCTGAGTCCAAGGCCCAGGACTGGCCAAAAAATAAAAATAAATAAATAAACAAAAAATAAAACAACAACAAACTTGGAATTTGAGATATTTTAAATATTTAGAACTTCAAAAAAAGTTCAAAACTTGTTTGCAAAACCAAGTCAAACTTAGGCAATATTAGCAGCATCTCCTTTCTGGAGAAATAAATACTGCTTAAGGATTATGTCTTTGGGTATAAGATATTTCTAACAGTAGCCTTGAGTAAATAAGCCTTCTCCAGTGTCTGAATAGTTGGATGAGTTCCATTGTTAATTTGTTTTTATCCCTCCCCACCCCCTTCATGCAAGTCCTCCATTCCTTGAAGAACAGGGTCCCCTAGCTGCTCCCTATATGTGAAAGTGAGTATCCTATCCTGATGCACAAAAAATCCAGGCCTTTTTAAGGGCTGGGAATGTGGCTTAGTGGTAGAGTGCTTGCCTAGCATGCGTGAAGCCCTGGGTTTGATTCCTTAGTACCACATAAACAAAAAGCCAGAAGTGGCACTGTGGCTCAAGTGGTAGAGTGTTATGCTAGCCTTGAGCAAAAGAAGCTCAAGGACAGTGCTCAAGCCCTGAGTTCAAGGCCCAGGACTGGCAGAAAAAAAAACCCACAAAAAAAGAAAAAAAACAGAATGTGCGTTGGGTTGTTCTTTACAAATACCTAAATAAATGGAGCCTACCTAGACAAGTTGTTAGTGGAAAAAGTAGGCCAAACTGAGTGGTTACTCTCTCTGTCTGTCTCTTGGATGATCATGGGGCTTGAACTCAGGACCTGAACAAGGTCTTGGTATTGTTTTTTTGTTTGTTTGTTTGTTTTGTCAGTTGTGGGGCCTGAGCTCAGGACCTAGGCGCTATCCCTGAGCTCTTTTGATCAAGGCTAGTGCTCCATCCCCTTTGAGTCACAGCCCCACTTCCAGTTTTCTAGTGATTAATTGAGATAACAGTCTTATGGAATTTCCTGCCCAGGCTGGCTTTGAACCTTAATCATTAGCCTTTTGAGTAACTAAGAGAACAGGCATGAGCCACCAGCACTTGACTTAGCACTGTTCTTGAGCTTTTGTGCTTAAGGCTAGCGCTCTACCACTGGGGCCACAACACCACTTCCAGTTTGTTGGTGATAAACTGGAGATAAGAGGCTCATGAACTTTCCTGTCTGGGTTGGCTTTGAACCTTGATCCTCAGATTTCAGCCTCCTGAGTAGCTAAGAACACAGGTGTGAGTCACTGGCACCTGGCTATATTTCTTACCTATGTGTGCTTTGTGCTACTAGGAACATCTTTGGGCTCTTCTTTCTCTGATTGCATTTCTTTGATAAGTGAGACACACTTGTTGTTCCCTAAAGCTGTCTCCTTATTTCATAGTTACAAAGTTCAGTCTGAGTATATGGCCACTCATATCCCAGCCTCCCTTGCTGTTACATGTGGCTAAATATTTGCTAAAGAAATAAAAGGCAGCAATCATGTGTGTGACTTCCATATCACTTTAAAAAGAAAATGGGGGCTGGGAATGTGGCTTAGTGGTAGAGTGCTTGCGTGCATGCATGAAGCCCTGGGTTCAATTCCTCAGCACCACATAAACAGAAAAAGCCAGAAGTGGTACTGTGGCTCAAGTGGTAGAGTGCTAGCCTTGAGCAAAAGGAAGCCAGGGACAGTGCTCAGGCCCTGAGTCCAAGCCCCAGGACTGGCAAAAAAAAAAAAAGAAAGAAAATGCCCTCCACCTCCATCATTTCTCCTTTCCCACGAGGTTGAAATGTTCACATAGCAACCACCCAGTGATGACCATGGAGTCAAAGATACAACTCTACGAATGAAGGAGTAAAAATACAGATTACTGGGGCTGAAAAGCTGCGCAGAGCAAAACCACCCCCTGCCTGAGCTGCTCATCTCATAACTGTTAGATCCAGGGACTCAAATTCCATCTCCTGGCAACCATGGTATAGTTGGGTCTCTGCTATTCCAGTACAGTCTGTGCATAGCCTACACCTTCTTTCTTTCTTCTTTTTTTTTTTTTGGCCAGTGCTGGAGCTTGAACTCTGGGCCTGGCCACTGTCCCTGAGCTTCTTTTGCTCAAGGGAAGTATTCTATCATTTGAGCCACAGCACCACTTCTGGCTTTTATTGGAGATAAGAGTCTCACAGACTTTCCTGCCTGTGCTAGCTTTGAACCGTGATCCTCAGATCTCTGCCTTCAGAGTAGCTAGGATTGCAGACGTGAGCCACCAGGGCCCAGCCCCACTTATCTTACTGTGACCCCACCCCCCTGGCAGGACACGGGCACCCTGCCCTCCTCCTTTCTTATAGGCATGCTTCTTTATCCAGGTAAGATGGCTTTCTCCCAGCTTCCATATCTTATACTAATGCTCTTTCTGCCCTTGCTCTTCTCCTTGTGCTTCCCAGCGTGGCATCAACTCAAAATGTTTGTGGCCAATTAGTGTGTCTATTTAGGGCTCCTTCCCCAAGGAAAAACTTCTTTTCTCCTCATTTAGCAAAACACATTTCACCACCTAACAGAACTTGAAGTTAAAGCCCATAAAAAGTTACTGCTTGCATTCAAAAATACGATGCTGCTTAAAAAAAAAAATAGTGCCAGGCGTTAGTACTCACTCCTGTAATCCTAGTTACTCAGCAGGCTGAGATCTAACAATAGCAATTTGAAGCCAGCTCAGGCAGGAAAGTCTGTCAGACAACTATCTGCAATTAACTTTTTTGTTGTTGTTTGTTTTGTTTTGTTTTTTGCTAGTCCTGGGGCTTGAACTCAGGGCCTGAGCACTGTCCATGGCTTCTTTTTGCTCAAGGCTAGCACTCTACCACTTGAGCCACAGCGCCACTTCTGGCTTTTTCTATATATGTGGTGCTGAGGAATTGAACCAGGGATTCATGCATGCTAGGCAAGCACTCTACCACCAAGCCACATTCCCAGCCCCTCCAATTAACTCTTTAAAAGCCAGAAGTGGGGGCTGGGAATATGGCCTAGTGGCAAGAGCGCTTGCCTCTTATACATGAAGCCCTGGGTTCAATTCCCCAGCACCACATATATAGAAAATGGCCAGAAGTGGCGCTGTGGCTCAAGTGGCAGAGTGCTAGCCTTGAGCAAAAAGAAGCCAGGGACAGTGCTCAGGCCCTGAGTCCAAGGCCCAAGACTGGCAAAAAAAAAAGCCAGAAGTGGAGCTGTAGCTCAAATACAGTGCCCAGGACCTGAATTCAAGCCCCAGGAGTAGCACAAAACAAAACAAAAAAGTATAATTGGAGAACAAGAAAGAGCTCTTAGAGGAGCTGGGAATATGGCCTAGTGGCAAGAGCGCTCGCCTCGTATACATGAAGGCCTGGGTTCGATTCCCCAGCACCACATATATAGAAAATGGCCAGAAGTGGCACTGTGGCTCAAGTGGCAGAGTGCTAGCCTTGAGCAAAAAGAAGCCAGGGACAGTGCTCAGGCCCTGAGTCCAAGGCCCAGGACTGGCAAAAATGAAAAAAAAAAAGAGCTCTTAGAAAATGCAATTATTAGCTGAGTGCTGGTGGATCATGCTTTTAATTCTGGCTACTCAAAAAGAAGATCAAGGTTCAAAGGCAATCTAGACAGAAATATTCAAAAGACTCCATTTCAAAAATAGCCAGCACTCAGACTGAGTTTGTTCTTTTGATAGATGAGCACTCCAGGTTTCTACCCCGTGGGGGAAAAAAGGATGTTTCAGCCACAAACCAATTCATTCTGCTGTTTCACTGTCAAAATTAAAGAAAACTTATATTGAAAAAAAATAGCCAGCAAAAAGTATGGCTAAAGGTGTGACTCAAGTGATAGAGTACCAACTGAGAAAGCCCTGAGTTTAAGCCCCACCCAGTACCTAAGTGAGTAAGTAAAAATATGATAGCAGTCTCCACGTGGTGGAGTGTTTGGGCCCAGGATTTACCAAAGCGCCTTCTGACCTTGAGGAAAATAAAGTCTGACATTTTTTTTCATTTCAGTAAGCATCATTGTCTATGGTCATATGCATATAGCTATTGAGCCATTGTGATCCTCTCCTAAGTATAACCTAGACATATTCTAGTTATTAAAAACAAGAAAAAAACAATACCGCCTATGTGTCTTTGGGTCTGGCTTACTTCGCTTAGTATAATTTTTTCCAAGTATTTCCATTTCCTAACGAATGGGGCAATGTCACTAGAAAGTGTTGAATATGGAAGCATGTTGTTTTGTTTTCATTTTTGTTTTTTGCCTGTACTGGGGCTTGAACTCAGAGCCTGGGCACTGTCCCTGAGCTTCTTTTGCTCACGGCTAGCACCCCACCACTTGAGCCACAGCGCCACTTCCGGCTTTTTTCTGTTTATGTGGTACTGAGGAATCAAACCCAGGGTTTCATGCATGCTAGGCAAGCACTCAATCACTAAAGCCACATTCCCAATCCATCACTCTCCCGCTTTAAGCCATAGTAAAACAGCCAGGAATGTTCTAAAAACAGGTGTTCAGAACTAAAACACCCCATAAATCACCTGTCTATCTCTCTCACCTTGTCTATGAACAAGAATGTATTCCTTTGTTCTACACCGACCCAAGGTTACTACTCTTCTAGTCTGGGAGATTGTTGTTCCTTTTATTTTTATCCACTCCATTAATAGAAACACTAATATCTTCCAGGAACATTCACAAAGATACACTCAGAAATTGTGTTTTCCCAAGTCTCTAGGTACCTAACCCAATAAAAAATACATTAATCACCACATGAATATATCTCTGTTTTTTTTTTTGTTTTTTTTTTTTTGTTTTTTTTGGCCAGTCCTGGGCCTTGGACTCAGGGCCTGAGCACTGTCCCTGGCTTCTTCTCGCTCAAGGCTAGCACTCTGCCACTTGAGCCACAGCGCCGCTTCTGGCCGTTTTCTGTATATGTGGTGCTGGGGAATTCGAACCTAGGGCCTCATGTATCCAAGGCAGGCACTCTTGCCACTAGGCTATATCCCCAGCCCTCTGTTTTGATTAATAAAATTGTCACTATTTTTCTTCATTAGTGCTTTACTTTGATCTATTTTATTACCCCTTTTAAAGAGCTAACTAAGCTTTGTTAGTTTTTTTAATTCTTTTTTTCTGTTCCATTGACTTTACTCTTTTAAGTTGATTATTGTCAAGTTTACTCCATTTTTTTGGCTTCTTAAATTAAGACATTTAATTTGATAACTTTGAGCCTTTTTTAACACAGCTATTTGAGGTCATGAGGATTATCCTAATGCCTGCTTTTTCTGCATGACAGAGTTTTCTTAGCATCTTGTTGAAACTTTTTTTTTTTTTTTTTTGGCCAGTCCTGGGCTTGGACTCAGGGTCTGAGCACTGTCCCTGGCTTCTTTTTGCTCAAGGCTAGCACTCTGCCACCTGAGCCACAGCGCCACCTCCAGCCGTTTTCTATATACGTGGTGCTGAGGAATCAAACCCAAGACTTTGTGTATAGGAGGCAAGCACTTTACCACTAGGCCATATTCCCAGCCCCCAAGTGTAGATTTTTAAAAGGATAAAATTAAGGGACATGTAGGCTGGGAGTTTTGCCAGGAAAATATACCCAATCCATTATATTTCATTTCCTACTTCACATTTCACATCTGACATCTCATCTTTCTTTAATTAGAAACACCATCTCTCGTTACATTCTTCATTTGACCGTTGCACTGAATACACATATCCTTTGCTAATTGCCTTGTGACACCATGAGCCACAAGAGCTTCAGCTGTTGAGAATTCTTGCCAAGGAGAAAGGGCAGAATGTCAACTATGTGGGAAAAGAAGTCAACAAAGACAGAGCCTGAGAAAAAGCAGAAAGCAGTGGGACCGAAGTCCTACTGAAGGGAACGAACAAGTGATTAGGATTATTGCAATAGGTACAGCGGAAATATAGGAAACTGTTGGTTGACAGTGAGATGTTTTAATTGGAATGTCTTAGAGATCAGACAATTGATTATAAATGAATTATCCTAATCTGGTCATTCCACGTTCCTACAGTAAATGGACAAAGAATAAAGTCCTTTAAGACAAAGCCCTAGTATGTCGGGTTAGTAGTTTTAAGGTCTTCTAAAATGAGAGGAATTAGAAGGCCAGGAATTCTGAAAACACTTGCCAACGTTTTCTTCAGTAAATGAAAAAAAAGGTGATAAAGCTTCATAGTTCATGGCAATAAAAAAAAGACAGAATGTACCCTAGCCAAATATCCTAAATCTCATGAAAATAGGAATTTTTAATGAGGTTAGAAAAAAAGAGTGGACTGGAAGGATGTTAATAATCAAGGAGAAGCTGACCTTGCCTTTGGACTCAAAGGGGCATGAAAATCAGAATGAAAAGTAGCTATTAATGAGGCCTGCAGGGGAAAGCCAGGTTTTAATGAGGACCAGGAGATGTCTAAAGCCTTTGATTAAAAAAAGGCTTATTGCTCAGAATATTCCCTGTTTCTCCAAGCATCTCATCCTGTTTTTCATTAGATACTACCAGCGTCATGACTTGTTGCTTTTCTTCATCATCTGCTGCTGCCTTTATTTCATTAGGTTTCCCATCTCCTGTTTCCAATATGCATTCATTACCTCATCTCAGCACATATTGGGTCTCATCCATCATGCATATCATCACTAACCTAGTCTGGTCTGGAAGAAGTACTGTAGAGTAGAGCCAGGAAACTTGAGAGAGGCTTTGTATTTGGACAATAGTTGGCCTGTGTATAGTAAAGCAGTTGTGAAATCATACAAATATGTTTTCCATTTTTTAGGATGATTTCATATATAAGAAAGCAATGGGGCTGGGAATATGGCCTAGTGGTAAGGTGCTCGTCTTGTATACATGAAGCCCTGGGTTCGATTCCCCAGCCCCACATATATAGAAAAAGCCAGAAGTGGTGCTGTGGCTCAAGTGGCCGAGTGCTAGCCTTGAGCAAAAAGAAGCCAGGGGCAGTGATCAGGCCCTGAGTTCAAGCCCTAGGACTGGCAACATAAACAAAAAACCAAAAAGAAAGCAATATTTAACTGACATCAGTGGCTCACACCTGTAATCTTAGCTACTCAAGGGGGCTGAGATCTGAGGATCTAGGTTCTAAGAAAGTCTATGAGCCTCTTAACTCTTAATTAACTAAACCAAAAGCTCAAGTGGGAGAGCACTAGCTTTGAGCTAAAAAGCTCAGGGACAGTGCCCAAGCCCTCAGTTCAAGCATCAGGATTGGCACAGAAAAAAGGGAGGGAGGGAGGGAGGGAGGGAAGAGAAAGCAAGGAGTATTTTCTATAGCAAAGCTCAAGTCAGGGTCTAAGAACCCACAAACACATGAGTTTATATTTAGGGGAAATTATGGAACTGCTATAATTTTATTCACTTGTTACTTTTAATTTTCTTCTGTTTTATTGTTAATTTTTGTTAGAGAGAAACTTGTAGCTATCTTGAGGACTTTTCATTAACTGAGGCTGGTGGAGTCTTCACTTACCAATTATATGTCCACTGGCTTCTACTAAACAGCTTTCTGTGGAAGCTGGGTGCAGGTAGTTGGTGCCTGTAATTCTAGCTGCTCAGGAGGTGAGATATGAGGATCCCAGTTCAAAGCCAGCCTGAGCAAGAAAGTCTGTCAGACTCTTATTTGAAATTAACCAACAAAAAGCCAGAAGTGGAGCTGTAGCTCAAGTGATTGAGTGCAAGCTGTGACCAAAAAAGTTAAGGGACAACACCTAGGCCCTGGGTTCAAGCCCTAGGACAGGCACACAGCAGATAGGCGCATACACACAAACACACAAGCACACAAACTTTCTATGGTTCTATTTAGATACAACATCATATACCTTTAAATACTTCCAATACCCATAAGTGACTTAAAAATATTTCTTGAGATTGGAGGGGCAATGGTGAAATTGACACAGTTGAAACTGGGAAGAACAAACACTAACAAGATAAATACTGTCAGATATTGTCAACAGTTCTCCTTTGCTACTTGCAGGTAAACTGCTTAAACCCATGAAAGGAAGACAGTGTTTTAAAATCATTTTACCCCTTTACATACATGAACTTTTAAAAACCCTTTTCCTTTTTACAAGAGGAAGCCAATTTAAATACTTTTTGAGGGCTAACCTTTTCTGGTCCGTATGTGTACCCACCTAAATTTCGAATCTCTGCATCTGTGAGTCTCCAGTTCTTCAAGCCAAGCTTGACAAGCTGTGGGGTAGCAGCCAGCTGCTCAAGCAGGCCAGGCGGGACGACGCACGCACCAGCACCAGGGCAGCGCAAGCGCACTCAGCTCTTCCAGGAAAGACCCAGCCTGCTGACTTGACAAACAGAGAACAACTTAGAGCATCTGAAAAATGGTGACGGATGTGTGCGAAGGAGCAGCTTTACTTTATTGCTTATATTTTATTAAGGACTCTGCATCAACATTCATTTGGGAGGTTAGTATTTAAGACTGTCCTTTATGCTGCTTTGATAGGAATAGAGATAATAGTAGTATCAAAGATAAATTGGAAAGTGTTCACAGCATTGTATAAAAGTGGTTTTAATTCTTCCTGAAATGGTTACAATAATTCTCAAAGAACTCTGAAGACTTCTTTTTTGAAGTCACTAAGTGATAAAGTCATTTTTCTTCAAACCTATAACCACATTCAAATTGTCTATTTCATATTGGCAAGATTGTGGTATTTTATATCTTCTGAGGAAATAATCCATTTTTCTTAATTAGTACATGTATGTACAGATCTATTTGATACATTATCTCATACTTTTTATATCTGTAGGATCAGTAGAGACTTCTCCTTTTAAAAATTTAAAGACTGGGGCTGGGAATATGGCCTAGTGGTAGAGTGCTCCCCTCATATACATGAAGCCCTGGGTTCGATTCCTCAGCTCCACATATATAGAAAAAGCCAGAAGTGGCGCTGTGGCTCAAGAGGTAGAGTGCTAGCCTTAAGCAGAAAGAAGCCAGGGACAGTGCTCAGGTCCTGAGTCCACGCTCCAGGACTGGCAAAAATATAAATAAATAAATAAATAAAATAAAGACGGGCAATTTATGTCTTTGAGGAGTAGCTTTATGTTGATGGCTCTTCAATTTACTCAATCTGTGAGGATGAATCTGCTTGGGGTTTTTGGTTCCATTTATACAATGAAGACTGTATGAACAGTGAAACTATATGAACCATAATTTTCAACTAACAGCACATAATAAATAATCCTGATTTGATTCCCCCTGTATTATTTTGGGATTCATAAATCTGAGAAATAGGTATCCTATGTGTTTATTTAGTTGAGTGGGACTGGGGTGTGGACCCCTAGGCCTCACACTGACTCACCAGACATTCGGCCACTTTATGTGTAAGCTTGAGATAGGGTATCAATTCACACCCAAGCAGGCCTAGATTGCAATCCTTTTTATGCTTCCTAATGTCACTAGGATAACAGAAACATGCCATGGTGCTCAAGATGGAGTCTCCATAGGTTGTTTTGTTTTTTGTTGTTGTTTTTGTCCCTTCTCCCTTAGGCTAAATTTAAATTGCAATCTCCTCGGTCACCCTATCTCTGGTTCCCAAGTAGCTAGAATAATAAGCTTGAGCTACTGTAACTGGAAGATCTTTTTTATTTATTTATTTTTTGCCAGTCCTGGGGCTTGTTCTCAGGGCCTGAACACTGTCCCTGTTTTTTTTTTTTTTTTTTTTCGCTCAAGGCTAGCACTCTGCCACTTGAGCCACAGCATCACTTCTGGCCTTTTCTATATATGTGGTGCTGATGAATCAAACCTAGGGCTTCATGTATATGAGGCAAGCACTCTTGCCACTAGGCCATATTCCCAGCACATGGAAGATCTTTTAAAAAAATCATAATTAGGGCTGGGGATATGGCCTAGTGGCAAGAGAGCTTGCCTTGTATACATGAGACCCTGGGTTCGATTCCCCAGCACCACAAATACAGAAAACGGCCAGAAGTGGCGCTGTGACTCAAGTGGCAGAGTGCTAGCCTTGAGCAAAAAGGAAGCCAGGGACAATGCTCAGGCCCTGAGTCCAAGGCCCAGGACTGGCCAAAAAAAAAAAAAAAATCATAATTACATAGCTCTATTATACCTTTAAAATGTTACCAATCTAAAAATGAAGTAGGCTGGGAATATGGCCTAGTGGTAGAGTGCTTGCCTCATATACATGAAGTCCTGGGTTTGATTCCTCAGCACCACATATATGAAAAAAGCCAGAAGTGGCGCTGTGGTTCAAGTGGTAGAGTGCTAGCCTTGAGCAAAAAGAAGCCAGGGACAGTGCCCAGGCCCTGAGTTCAAGCCCCAAAACTGGCAAAAAAAAAAAAAAAGGAAGCATAAATAAAGTCATTGAAGTGGGGACTATGATCAATATGTGTGTGTGTGTGTGTGTGTGTGTGTGTGTGTGTGAAAATGCCATAATAAACCCCATAACACAACTTTAAGGATCTTTTGTTTTGTTTTGTTTTGCCAGTCCTGGGGCTTGAACTCAGGGCCTGAGCACTGTCCCTGACTTCTCTTTGCTCAAGGCTAGCACTCTACCACTTGAGCCACAGCACCACTTCCGGCTTTTCCTATATATATGTGGTGCTGAGGAATGGAACCCAGGGCTGCATGCATGCTAGGCAAGAATTCTACCACTAAGCCACATTCCCAGCCTTCTGGTTAAGCAAACTTACCTCAAACAGCAGACACTAACTTCCTTGAAGGAAGAAGTCAGGATTGGTGCTCAGGAAATTAGGACACAAACACTGGTGACTCAAAAGAAGAGGGCTGATTTCACTAAAGGAGGTGAATCTAGTTAGACACACAGAGAAAGGACGAGAGACCTCAGGGCTCAGGCTGTGCTGTTCACTACTAAGCATACGTATTCATGCGGGATTTTGGCTGAGTTGTCATTCTTACTCAGTTCTTGTAGTGCTTCCTTTCCGTCCTTTTCCAGGTAATTTTCAGATAAATCAAGAAGACTCAGTTTGACCATATTGTGAAGATTCTGAGCTGGAAAAAAATGTAACCCGGGGCTGGGAATATGGCCTAGTGGCAAGAGTGCTTGCCTCGTATACATGAGGCCCTGGGTTCAATTCCTCAGCACCACATATACAGAAAATGGCCAGAAGGGGCACTGTGGCTCAAGTGGCAGAGTGCTAGCCTTGAGCAAAAAAGAAGCCAGGGACAGTGCTCAGGCCCTGAGTTCACAGCCTAGGACTGGCCAAAAAAAAGAAAAGAAAAAATGTAACCCAAGATGAAAAGATTTTTCAGGTAGTCATATCTACATTTTTTAATGTTCTTAGAATTATTCTAATGTAACCCAAGATGAAAAGATTTTTCAGGTAGTCATATCTACATTTTTTAATGTTCTTAGAATCATTCTAAGTCCTTGTTTTTGCCGATGGTAATAGAAATGACTATTTGACTTGATTAACTTAAGTATTTCTCAAAGGTGTCTGGATAGGTGTAACCCCCAACTCCCACTGGCCAAATAGCTGATATTTCTTGGTTCTCGGCTCTGATTACAAACTCTCCATTACACAAAGCCAAGAGCAACCTGGGCGACAATTGTTATGTCACCAGAAAAAAGTCATGTAATTTCCCTAAGCCTCATATCTTTATCTACTTATGAGATTGCTTTACAAGATAAGCTGAGCTTGCTTTCAGTTCTAAAATGCCTTTATCTATACAGGAGAAAGAGGAGCCAAAAAACTAAAACAGTTGAGCCAGGGCTCAGTGGCTCGTTCCTATAACCCTAGCTACTTAGGAGGCTGAGATCTGAGGATTGTGGTTCGAAGCCAGCCCAAGCAGGAAAGTCTGTGGCACTCTCATCTCCAATAAACTTCTCAGAAAAGTGGAAGTGGTGCTGTGGCTCAAGTAGTAGAGTGCTAGCCTTGAGCACAAAGAAGCTCAAGGACAGTGCTCAGGCCCTACCACTTGAGCCACAGCGCCACTTCTGGCTGAGGTGGTGCTGAGGAATCGAACCCAGAGCTTCATGTATAGGAGGCAAGCACTCTTGCCACTAGGTCATATTCCCAGCCCATGTGTGTTTTTCTTTTAATGCTAATACTGGGGCTTGAATTAAGAGCCTTGTTCCATTTTTTTTCACTTGTTTTTTTCCCCCTCAAGGCTGCCATTTTACCATTTGAGCCACAGCTCTACTTCTGGCTTTTTGCTGGTTACTTGGAGATAAGAATATCATGGAATTTTGTGCCTAGGCTGGCTGGAACTGCAATCTTTGGATCTCAGCCTTTTGAGTAGCTAGGGTTGATTGGTTACAGGTATGAGCCACAGTGCCTGGATTCCTCCTCTGAGAGGGTCAGTGTATGCTTTTATAGCACATCGCCTCATTCTGTTAAGGGAGGCAGTGGTTACCTAGGGTTCTGATGGAGTTTGCTGACAGGCAGCAGGAGACTAATTGGAGCTCTTGAAGATCACAGGGCTCGCTTGAGAATGTACTCCATTCCTTCCCCAATGTCACACAAGTGAGTCAAATGAAACAAATGCATCTTCTTCAGATCTGCCAGCCCTTTCGCTGCAAGAAGATTGGAAAGAATACATTAAGTTTTCTCTTACTGTAACTTTATCATAATGAAATTTGCTGAGACCCCTCTCATTTTGACTGCTCAATAAACTTAGGCAGGTGGAGACTGATTTTCGAGGAGGAGCAGGGACTGTATCCTCTCAAACTGTTTCTGATATAAATGGCTATGGCTTCACAGAGGCCAAAGCATTAGGGGTCAGCCTTCCTTCCTTCCTTCCTTCCTTCCTTCCTTCCTTCCTTCCTTTCTTCCTTCCTTCCTTCCTTCCACCCTCCCTCCCTTCCTTCCTCTCTCCCTACTTTCCTTCTCTCTCTCTCTCTCTCTCTCTCTCTCTCTCTCTCTCTCTCTCTCTCTCTCTCTCTCTCTCTCTCTCTCTCTCCTGGAGTTTGAAGTTATGATCTTGCTTGCTAAGCAGGTGCTCAACCACTGCCTCATCCAAAATAGCCTTCATTTTTAGGTCTAAAGTTAATGTGGAGTTTAGGATTGAATAGGTGTAGCACTGTATCTTGATTTTACTGTAACCTATAGGGAAAAAATGCACTGTGCTTAAGAGTTTCTCTCTCTCTCTTTCTCTTTCTCCCTCTCTGTTACCCTTATATGTGTGTACACATGTGCATACACACTAGCACACATGTACATGTGATGGAGATTAAACCTAGAGCCTTCTACATGTTAGGCAGATGCTCTAACTTTGAGCACTTTCCCAGGGCATGCAGTTTTGTGTTTTTTTTTTTTTTTAACAACAATGATGTTTAGAGCTTTGAGGAAATCACAATGTCTGTAATGAACCCAGCATGGCGTTAGGCACAGACCAAACCCTCAGCAAATGGTCATTGTCATTATGGGAGTATGTGATGCTTAGAGGTGTGGGCAAGACTTTGCAGCTACACTGACTTCTGGATTCACTATTCAATAACTGTGTAAGCTTGGGCAAATCATTCAACTTTCTAGCTGTGGCTTTAGGGGTCCTTATGCCTACAGACTAGGGTAAAGGTTCCATGAGAAAGTATATAGAGCTGTGTCTAACCTATTACAGACTAACTCGTTAATCCACAGTATATTGTTATTAATATACTTATTCAAGTGCAGACCTTGATTTCTTAATACAAGAAGGAAGGCTGGGATATAGTTTGGTGGTAGAACACTAACAAGGGCAAAGCTCTGAATTTAATCTCACTATAAGAAAAATGAATAAATAACAGAAGCAGACTATCCTAGAGAGATGCCTTTGGCCCTTTTCTCCCAGTTGTTGGGACTTTGGGCAAGTCATGAAGCAATTCCAGGTCCTAGTGGACTTTCTAGAAAAATGAATGAGCTGAAACAGATACTCCCGGGTGTGATTCGTTGGCAGGCAGTGTGGGTTTCCTGAGTGCTGTACTGAGTATTCTCCTATAGCCTATATAAAGAAAAAAGTCACTCATGTTTTAATTATAGGATAGAGTCATCCTTTGGCAGGAAGCAGACAATGAGGAACAGGCTGCTTGGGAGAGAGGAACATTTTCCTACAGAAAAAAAGCCGATTACAAGGATCTCCACCCCACCCCCCGCCTTCAATGCCTGCAGCTCCATGGGAAAACATATGCTGTGTTTGTGTTCTTCAGTTTTCTCTGTCTACCTTCTTTGCTGCATCTCATCTTAATTATGAACTTTTACTTAATTGTGAAATGAAAGTACAAGCACTTTTATATGGATTGCTGGCTGCTGGTGGCTCACACCTGTAATGCTAGCTACTCAGGAGGCTGAGATCTAAGGATCATGGTTCTAAGCCAGCCCAGCCAAGAAAGCCTGTTAGACTCTTGTCTCTAATTAAGCAGCAAAAAGTTGGAAGTGGAGCTGTGTCTCAAGTAGTAGAGCAAAAAAAGCTAAGGGATCCAGGAAATGGAAACAGTTTTTCTTTGTTGTTGTTTTCTTTTCTTTTTGTCTTATTTATTTATTTATCTGGGGGGGAGGGGACAAAGGGAGCACAGAAATGGAGGGACAAAGGATGAAGAACCAATGCAGCTTTGCAACTTGTGGGTGGGGGCAGGAAGGAAAAAATGGGAGTGAGGGAAGGGGTGACATTGTCCAAAAAGAAATGTACTTTTTATCTCTCTTTGTAACTGTAATCACTGTATACATCACCTTTATAATAAAAACTTTTTGAAAAAAGAAAGGCTAAAGAATAGCACTCAGGCCCTAGGTTCAAACCCCAGTTTGAGCACAAAAATGGGAGGAGGCAGGAGGGTGTACACTCTAATTGTGTGCAATTTGAATAAAATAATGCTGAAGGATTACGTTAAGAGAGAGGAAAAGCACACAGGGAAAACAAAGTGGTCCCATGTGCCTCTACCTTGTGCAGAAGTGGACAGACCCAGAGTCTTAAACCAACCATACTTATTCCCATACTTATGTCAATGAAAGCAGTAGAGAAAAAAAAATTGACCTAGTTTTATAGCGTCTTCTTCATTCATATTAATGTTATCCAATATGAGCTTCATAAGGTTCTTCAAATTACCCAAGCTATCAGTCAGACCACCTGCCAAAAGAGAAACACCTGATATTTACTATGAGTGATTTACTATGTTTCTTACTAACACAGTCATTCCTATTACCAAATATAAAACATTAGCTATGAGCAGGGACTATAAATATTTTGTTTGTCAGAAATGGGCATTGCACTTAATTTTAAGCATGCTGTCCAAATATCATGGCATTTAAAACTGTATAAATAACAGAAAGTTAACAGGTTCATCCATACCTACAAATAATCATGTATCAAAGAGGAACTTTTTTTTTTTAATTAGATTTTTTTGTTTTATGTGCCGGTCCTGGGGCTTGAACTCAGAGCCTGAACACTGTCTCTGAGCTTTTGTGCTCAAGGCTAGTACTCTACCACTTTGAGCCACAGCACCATTTCCAGCTTTTTCTTCTGGTAGTTAATTGGAAGTAAGAGTCTCATGGATTTTCTTGCCCAATCTAGCTTTGAAACACAATCCTCAGATTTCACCTTCCTGAGAAGCTAAGATTACAGGCCTGAGCCACCAACACCTGGTTCAATACATTCTTAAGAAATATAGAAATAGGGCTGGGAATATGGCCTAGTGGCAAGAGAGCTTGCCTCGTATACATGAAGCCCTGGGTTCAATTCCCCAGTACCACATATATGGAAAATGGCCAGAAGTGGCCAAGAGGCAGAGTGCTAGCCTTGAGTAAAAAGAAGCCAGGGACTACAGTGCTCAGGCCCTGAGTCCAAGGCCCAGGACTGGCCAAAAAAAAAAAAAAAAAAAAAGAAATATAGAAATAAAAATAACTAAAATCTTCAGCTAATAGTACTTACAGGGTCAAGCACTGATAATTCGTGTCTGTAATGCTCTAGCTACTCGGGAGGCTAATATCTGAGGATCACAGTTTGAAGTCAGTCGAGGCAGTCTAGGCAAGCCTGAGAGAGGCTTATCTTTGACAAAAAAAAAAAAAAAAAAAAGCCAGAAGTGGACTTGTGTTAGAATACCAGCCTTAAGAGAAAAAGCTAAGCAAGAGCATAAGGCCCTGAGTTCAAGCCCCATTACTGGGGGAAAAAAATGCTTACATTGATGTTTATAACATTGAATGTTTATAATAATTAGAAATAAGGAAAGACCTCCAGTCTGTAACCCAAGATAATTACTTGAGAGACTACAGAAAGCAGGGCTGCCAGTGGCTCACACCTACACTCCTAACTGGACAGGAGGATGAGATCTGAGAATCACAGTTCAAAGTCAGCCTGGGCAGGAAAGTCCTTGAGACTTATCTCCAATTACCCACCAAAAATCTGGAAGTGCAGCTATGGATCAAGTGGTAGAGTGATAACCTTGAGCAAAAAAAACAAAAAACAAAAAAAACCCCAAAAAACAAAGGAAATGCAAATAAAAACAACCCTGAGATACCACCTCACTCCAGTTAGAATGGCCTATACTCTGAACTCAGGCAACAACAAATGCTGGAGGGGGTGCGGGGAAAGAGGAACCCTTCTCCATTGTTGGTGGGAGTGCAAATTAGTACAACCACTTTGGAGAACAGTATGGAGGTTCCTCAAAAAGCTCAATATAGACCTACCCTATGACCCAGCCATACCACTCCTAGGCATCTATCCTGAACAACAGGCCTGAAGATATCAAAAAGACATCTCCACTTCCATGTTTATCGCTGTACAATTCACAATAGCCAAAATATGGAAACAACCCAGATGCCCCTCCACAGATGAATGGATGCAAAAAATGTGGTACCTATACACAATGGAATACTACATAGCAATTAGAAATGGTGAAATATTGTTATTCGCAGGGAAATGGTCAGAACTTCAACAAATAATGTTGAGCAAGACAAGCCTAGAACACAGAAAACAAAGGGGCATGATCTCCTTAATATATGGCTGTTAAGGTGAGGGGAGGGGGAGACAGTAGAGACCAGGTCTATGAAACAAAAAACTTCTTGTCAAATGGTATTTCCCACAGGATTGGGTCAGCGACCCTACATTATGTAACTAAAACCAAACAACTACTCAATATATAAAGGTCAAAAATAAACCTCTCAGTGGATCACAATAGCTCAAAAGCTATGTATGTATGTTCATAAGACAAGGATAAGCAAACCCTGTTGTCGACATTACATTTGAAGCCCTAGGTGAATTTCCTTTGGCATAGGCCACGTGGCTACTGTATATGTTTTTGGTACACTGTGTAATGTATATAAGTCTACCTGATCTAGGGAAGGGAAAGAAAAACAGGGTGTAAGATATCACAAGATGTACACACTGCCCTATTATGTAACTGTACCCCTTTTGCACAACACCTGGTCAAAAAATTTTGTTTAATTAATAAATAAATTACTTTACCCCCCCCCCAAAAAAAAAGACCCTCAGAGAGACAGCAGCCAGGCCCTGAGTTCAGGACAGCATCTAGGCTCTGAGTTTAAGCCCCAGGACTGGCACAAAATGTTTTCAAAAATTAGTTGGGGGCTGACACTTTGAAGTCACCCTGGCAGGAAGGAAAGCTCCAGTTAACTACCCCCAAAAAGCCACTTGTGGAGCTGTGGCTGCGGGTGGTAGTGTCAGCCTTGAGCACAAAAGCTCAGAGACAGCACCCAGGCCGTGAGTTCAAGCCCCAGGACCGGCACAAAGAAAAAAGCAAGTTAAAGAAAGCCCTGTGCTATGTGGTATCTCCCCAGTGCCCCGCCAGGCTGAGGCTGCGGGTGCGAAGCGTACCCGGCAGGCGCGGGGTCTGTAGGTTGCGGATGCTGAGCTCCGTCAGGGGGGTCACAGAGGCGATGTGCTGCTCGTCCTCGATGGTGAGGGGGCTGCCTTCCACCACGAGGGCCTGGATGTTCCGTCAGGTGCTCAGGACCAGGCTGAGGCTGCCAGCCATCCCGGCACAGCGCTTCACATACAGTTTGAGGCTGCTGGCTGAGCTGCAGATCTTCCCCAGGTACTTGATGTCCCGCTGATTGAGCCTGCTGAAATTCCGGAGTGTGACCTCCAGAGTCTTGAACTCCTGCTTCCAGTTGAAGAACAGAGACACGGCCCGGCTGGGGATGTAGGTTTGCACGGATCCCTGCGGGCCCGTGGCGCTCGGGCCTGCGGCGGCCTGGTCCCCGGCGGCCGCCGCTCCTCCGTACAAGTCCAGGATAATGAAGTCCAGCGCGCTGGCGCAGTTGGGCAAGTGCTCGAAGAAGTCACCGGGGATGTTGTCCGAGTTGATGTAGAGACTTTTCCCGCGGAAGAACGCCTCGAAGTCCTGGCTCCGGGCCGATTTGGCGAGGCTCTCGCGGAACAAGCTGACGCCACACTGGGCGAAGCAGCTGCTGTGCGTGGCTCTCCGGAGCTCGAGCGCCCGGGCGCGCGGCAGGCGCTGCAGGGAGTCCTGCCTCCACAGCGGCCTCTGGCCGACGGGGAGCCCGAGCAGGCTGCCGTGCTCGGACACGGCCGCCCGGCGCCGGACGACCCGCACGTGTACAGCAGCAGGTTGCCGTAGCGGGAGGTAAGGTCCGAGATGGACGCCATTCTCTGCAGGTAGCCCTCCCCCTCGCTCACCTCCCCGGGCACGCGGGACCGCAGCAGGCTGCTGAGCCTGCGCCCCGCCGTGTACTCCTGGAACGACTGGTGGAAGAACTTGTACTTGGGCTTGAACCTCTGGGCTGTGTATTTGCAGAGGAGGCCGGTGGCGAGCAGGACGGCCTCGTCCACGCCGGACACGTCCTCCGGCTCGAAGTCGAAGCGGTGGGAGGAGACGCCGTGGAGAGCCAGGACTCCGCAGCGGGCCAGGCTGCGGGCCACGTCCCGCGCCGCCACGCCCGGGTGCCTGTGCAGTTCTCGGGCAGGAACTCATTGTAGCCATCCAGGAGGAAAAGCACCTCCTGCCGCAGCTTCTGCAGCAGAGCCAGGAAGGTGGGTTTCCCGACGGAGCCTGGCATTTCCAGCAGCTGATCCGCACAGGGTTTCGAAGAGGCCACCCTGGGCCCGGCGCAGGCGCAGGAAGAAGACGAATTTGAACCTGGCCAGGGCCTTGCACTGGCCCGAGGCCCAGAGCATGGCGATTCTCTGCAGCAGGGTGGACTTGCCCTTGCCCGACTCCCCTTCCACCAGGCAGGGGCTCTGCAGCTGCTCGAGCAGGCCGGGCAGGGTCAGCTGCTCCACGCGGTGGTGGTGCTGGTCCTTCCTCCACAGCACCGGCTCCGTGAAGGTGCTTTTCAAATTAAAAATAATGTCGATATCTTCCCTTAGAGGATAGAAGTTCAGGAAAGAGGGGCTCTTGTACAATTCCTTTAAATCCTGAGCCAGAGCCTCTTGCTCTCCTTCTGATAGCTGACGAAAAAGGCCTGTTGGAGAAGAGGGGACGTTAGAGGGGATTCGGTGTCTCCCTGAGAGCTCAGAACCAGGCAGGGGGGATGGGGAAGCTCAGAGCCTCCTTCTGGACCCTTGAATTTCTTTCCTCGGGTTCCAAGTATCTGCTTCTGCTCTCTCCCCCTTACCCTCTCACCTCCATCTACATTTACCTGCCAGTTCCTTCAGCAAAACAAATCCTTCAGCAGCTTGCTGGAGAGGGGAGGAAGCTGTGTTTGGGTGAAGGAACTGAAGATTTGGCTGAGAATGGTGGTTACAGGTGACTTTCAACCAATTAGGCCTTCATCTTGGGCAACATAGGTCAGGATATAATTTATTCATTTAAAATCACTACAACTAACTTGGGTCACACCTGTAATCCCAGCTATTCAGGAAGCTGAGATCTAAGAATGGAGGTTTTTTAAGCCAGCCCAGGCAGGAAAGTCCATGAGACTCTTTATTTCTGATGAACCCCCCAAAATGCTGGAAGTGGGGCTGTGGCTCAAGTGGCAGAGTGCTAGCCTTGAATGAAAAAGTTGAGGGGCAGTGCCGAGGCCTTGAATTCAAACCCTATTGCCAGCACACAAAAATCGAGACAATAAAATCAAGAAAACTGAATCCTTGCTTCCTGAAAAATCATTGTTTCCTTGAGCTCATCAGGCGCTCTTTACTCAGGTGCCTGAATCATAGAACAGGTAGTCAGCTGGGCTATTCACCCCCAGTCAGTTTAAACAATGCAGACACAAATATATTTGTGGTCCTGTTATGCTTTTTTTCTTTTTCTTTTCATTTGTTTGTTTATTTATTTTTGAGATTGGCCTAGATTGGTTCAGTCTTAAAATCCACCAGCACCAGCACCGCAAGTGATAGGATTACAGGCATATGCCACCATACCTGGTATTCTGGTTATATATATATATATTTTTTTTTTTTTTGGCCAGTCCTGGGCCTTGGACTCAGGGCCTGAGCACTGTCCCTGGCTTCTTCCCGCTCAAGGCTAGCACTCTGCCACTTGAGCCACAGCGCCGCTTCTGGCCGTTTTTTTTTTTTCTGTATATGTGGTGCTGGGGAATCGAACCTAGGGCCTCGCGTATCCGAGGAAGGCACTCTTGCCACTAGGCTATATCCCCAGCCCCTCTGGTTATATTTTGAAGAGAGGCTACACTAAATCATTTATTCTCTGGCTCCTAGTCTTATTACATATTTGGCTTCACCACCAAGCCATCTAATGAGAGCTTCTCCTTAGCATGAATCAAAGCCCACTGCCAGGTGATATAAAGATAGAAGGAAACTGAGGCTCTATAATGAGATCAGGGGTCCTGGTCTTTCTTGGTTTATTCTCTTTGAAGAAACAGATGCAAGCAAAGTGATAACTTACTTTGTCCATTTAAGTCCTGATATACTGTGTAGTTGCACTTCTCCAGGGATTTAAGGAAGAGGTTGCAGGCCTCTGAGCCCTTCTTCAAAATCATGTGAATGATTCCTCTGGCGGCATCCTGTTCCACCTTCTCACAGCAGATGACCTGCACTTCTTCACAGTTCAGGACATTGTGAACAAACAGATCATCCACGATTTGCTTTATGACGGTCTTGCCCATCCTTTGAATAAGGACTTGACTGTTGTCCTTTATGAAGTTCACTGAGGAGATGAAGGGGATATATATACATATATGTATATGGAAATGCATAACATATAACATATTGTATTATGGGAATTAGCATAAAATATGCAGGCCAGCCTCTGTTCCAGAACATCAGGGATATGCACTTTTACCTAGTGGGCCCATCTTAAGTTATAGAGATCTTTAATGCTAGAATTTCAGGCCCTCAAGAAATGCTCTGCAAAACGCTAACCCCAGAGTTCTGGATGAGGAAAATAGTTTTATCTTGGTAATGAAGAACGGTGAGTTATCTGGTCCTCTGACATAAAGAAGTCCTCAGGGAGTCCACAATAATGAAACCCTGGACATTAGAATAATGACAATGGGCTGGGCTCCAGTGGCTCGTGCCTGTAATCCTAGCTACTCAGGAGGCTGAGATCTGAGAATGATGGTTCAAAGCCAGCCTAGGCAGGAAAGTCCACAAAACTCATCTCCAGTTAGCTACAAGAAAACCAGAAGTGGAGCTGTAGCTCCAAGTGGTAGAGTGCTAACCTTGAGTGGAAAAAGCCCAGGGACAGCACCCAGGCCCTGAGTTCAAGCCTCACAAATGACTAATAATAATAATAATAATAATGACAATGGCCTAATATCTGAGTAACCCTAGCAAGTTACTAAACTTCTTTGAACGTGTGTGTGTGCGTGTGTTTGTGTGTGTACACTGGTACTAGGGCTTGAACTTGGGGCCTGGGCATTGTCCCTGGGCTCCTTTTGCTCAATGCTAGCACTCTACTACTTGAGCCACAGCGTTACTTCTGGCTCTTTAGTGTTTAATTGGATGAGTCTCATGGATTTTTGTGCCTGAGCTGACTTTTAGCTTCAGCTGTGATCTTTGGTCTCAGCCTCCTGAGTAGCTAGGATTACAGGCATGAGCACTGAGCACCTGGCCTTTTTTGCGTGTGTGGTGGTACTGGGGCTTAAGCTTAGGGCTTCATGCTTGCTAAGCAGGAGCTCTACCACTTGAATCACACCCCTGGTGTTTGAACTTGTTTCAGTGAAATGCTTCCAAATGGCTCACCAATAAACTGGCTCTCTGTGGAGAGAAGGTCTCATTTGTAGCAC
Organism: Perognathus longimembris pacificus; assembly: GCF_023159225.1. Classification (NCBI taxonomy): domain Eukaryota; kingdom Metazoa; phylum Chordata; class Mammalia; order Rodentia; family Heteromyidae; genus Perognathus; species Perognathus longimembris. The sequence continues at coordinate 57,037,938 of NC_063168.1, read as the reverse complement.
TTACCCATTCCTATAACTGATTCAGTGTTTCCATCATGGCCAATTTCAAGCTGACAGCATATGTTCAACTAGCTAACAACAATCCTGAACATTCTGCAATCAGGTTTCATAATAACTAAGAATCAGCTCTAGGGCACCATGTAATTACTCATCTATGTGTGTCTAGAAGATGTGCAAATGGTAAGTAATCTATGAATTATGAGAACTCATGTGTGGTGTCTCACACCAAGTAGTAGCTTTGTCATTATCCTGTTATCACAATTCAAACAAATAGCATGTTGTGTCTCTCACAACTTTGGTATTTTCTAAAAAGTATAATTGTAAAATATTAGACTATGTCTAGTCTCTTATCTCTTCTCCTGGTCTCTGTGGAAACTGTGTAGGTTTTGTGTCTGTCTGGCCTTCAAGTTCTCACTAAAAAATGCCAATCAAGCAGATACTGGTGGCTCATGCCTGTAATCCTAGCAACTTAGAAGGCTGAGATTGGAGGATTAAGATTTGACACCAGCCTAGACAGCAAAGACCTTGGGAGTCATCTCCAGTTACCCAGCAAAAAGCTCAAGTGGCAGAGTAACATCCTTGAGCAAAAAAAGCCAAGCAAGAGCTAGAGGTATTGAGTTTAAGCTCCCGTACTAGCACCAACGGGGGAAAAAGTGCAGATTGAAGTGTACCCACACACTGAGCAAGACTGTCCACATGTCACTGAAAGGCATATCTTCCTGGTTCTTCATCATTAGGTAGGCTGTGTGATTTTGTCCCTGGCTTTCAAAACTTTCTTGACTTACTGGAGAGTGAAGATCCTTCTTCCAAAGGCTCCCAGGTCCTCTATGGTCAGAAATGCAGTGTCAGGCCCCCTGTGCCCCAGCAGGCCACTCTACTTCCATGGCCACTCACTGACCCTCAGCTGAGATGTTGCTTCTTCCTAGGTACTGTTCCATAAGAGATTTCTGTCTTCTTCTGAGTTCTCATCTATCCTCTTGGCTTCCACACCCCCCTTCTAGAGACTGGCTGTAGGTCAGTCTAGTCATGATCCTTTTTTACACTGAAAGACATGATCCTAGAGAGGCCTAGAGAGTTGCATGCCTTTCCAAGACTAGCCTCTATGTGGACATAAAAGAAAGACCCATTCGAAACACTTGTAATATTAATTAAAAGTCACATATATAATATGTATATGTTAGCTTAAAAAGCAAACTACATAACTATTCATACTCTCAGACTAAAAGTATGGCTCAGCAGTACAGTGCCTGCACAGTAAGCCAGAGGCCATGAGTTCAAACCCAGTATAACACTCATATATACAAAAATATATTCACTACATAATATTCTTAGTACTGACCATAATATATATCCATGCTACATAAGTATATAACTACAAAGTACAGTTATTACTATGAAATAGTTTAGTTAGGTATAAAATATTACTAACTATGCTATATATCAAAAAGATATCCTTCTAAACCATGGTAAGTCTCCATAAATGGGGAAATCACCCTCTTCTTTAGCCAAATAGATGAGAGCAATGTTTCCCATTTATTCAATCATAATTCATTCTTATCAGAACATCTCTGTGTAAACTATCCCTGTAGAGTAGAAGGGTCTTTCCTGAAACAGCCACCATTTTCTATATTTGGACTAGCCAATACAGTAGCCACTAGCTCATATGTGACTATTGAGCATTTGAAATGTAGCTCCTAGCTCAAGTGACTAAACAACTGAAGTTCACATTAAGTTTTAATTTGTTCAGACTCAGAGTTAATAGGCACAGGCAGCCAGTGACTACCTACTACATTAGATAGCAAAGGTCTATACGTAGCAGTAAAAGGTGTAGTGCTAACTTTGGGTGCCACTCATATATCATTCATTCACAATGATCTGGACTGACGTAGTTATCTGCTGTCTGGGTGGGAGAATATGGCCTAATAGTTGATTTCAGTGAACCAACAGTTTAAAACCTGCGTCTAGTCACTATGTAAGTCCTACCTTCTCTGTGGTCTGCCTTTTCCTACAGGCTGACATATTTGTAAATGAATCCCCAGAAAACTATTCACTGAGATGTCCACAGATAATTAATCAAAGGAAGGCACAAACTGATTTTCCATTCAGTATCATCATCATTTGATAGTGTGGTAAATAATTAAATGGATGTTACTTGTAATATACTTACTTGTTTTGAATAAAACCTAGCCACTTTCTGTATCTCAGTAGAAGCTATTATTTCCAAAGGATATGTGAAAGACAATCCCAGTATGGCTTTTTCTTTCAGCCATGCTACTCTTCATTCTATAAAATGAACAATACAAAGAATCAAGTAAAAGAATTGGAGCTATGACCCAGTTCTCATAATATATATATATATATATACCTCATATATATATACACACTATATACACACACATATAAATGTATATATGTATATATACACACATATATACATAATGGCATAAACCATATAGAAACCTGTTCAAAGCCACTAGATATTTGCGGTCGAAACCTAGGGAGAGCCCAGATGTCAAGACTCCTGTCTTATCACTTTCTTAAGATGGCGGCTGCTAAAGACGGTGGTGTGGTAGAAGTGACTTCAGGGTCCAGACGGCGGCTTCACTTGGGGATTCCTGAAGCTGTTTGTAGAAGATGTAGATTCCTTCATGAAATTCCTTCATGAAACAGCCTGGGAACGAGACTGCAGACACAGTACTAAAGAAGCTGGATGAACAATATCAGAAGTATAAATTTATGGAACTCAACCTTGCTCAAAAGAAAAGGAGATTGAAAAGTCAGATTTCTGAAATAAAGCAGACTTTAGAAATTCTAAAATACATGCAGAAGAAAAAAGAGTCCCTGGACTCAATGGAGACCAGATTTTTATTGGCAGATAACCTGTACTGCAAAGCTTCGGTTCCTCCTACTGATAAAGTGTGTCTGTGGTTGGGGGCTAATGTAATGCTTGAATATGATATTGATGAAGCTCAGGCATTGTTGGAAAAGAATTTATCTACTGCTACAAAGAATCTTGATTCTCTTGAGGAAGATCTTGACTTTCTTCGAGATCAGTTTACTACTACTGAAGTCAATATGGCCAGGGTTTATAATTGGGATGTAAAAAGAAGAAACAAAGATGATTCTACCAAGAGCAAAGCATAATGCTGACAACGAAAAATGTGATTCAGTTTTCCAAACATGTTATTTTAAATATACCAGTGTTTTTCTTTTAAAGGTTGACAGTTTTTATTTTTTAACAAGAATGATTAAAATTTAAGATAAACACCCATTTTATTTATTTATGAGCACAAAATTTATTTCAAATAGTACAGAAAATTATTTCGTACTTCCCAACAAAATTAATGCTGTTTTTTATCTTCTTCTTTTTTTTTTTTTTTTTTGGTCTATCAAACAACTCAACTGAAATGGCCGGAACTGTGAAGTATGCTATGGAAGGCTGAATGCTGGGCACTAGCAGTGTACTTTTTCTTTACTAATTGATGTTACTCTCATTTGATATGGTTAACTATTTTAGAGTTAGGAACTACAGTTTCATTATTTGTAAACTTGTTTTTCTTTAATACTTACAGGACATTATGTTACTCTCTGTTGTGTTGTCAATTCTATAAATGGGGTTTCATGAGTTACTACCTAACTAATAACTACTATTGTTCTGTACTATTGAGACAACACTTTTAACCCCAAATAGGTGCATAATGTCTTTGTGATGCCAATACAAAGAAGATCTTGGCCAATCAGAGTTAATATTACACATTTGAAATGCATAGCTGAATCTGTGTTTTTTAAGAAACAGTTCTCCAAAGCATCTTAAACAGGAATATTTGGATAAGTGTAAATCTGAAATGGTTGAAAAGAGTTGTGAGCTTTTTCATTCATAAAACTGCATAGGAAAAAAAAAGCTGTAGAAAGCCAATGATTAATACTGTGGCAAAAGTATTGGATGATATCAAACCCTGGTAAAAATACAAATGTGTTATTCCCTCTCCATGTAATAAAAATATACTAGTACAATATTTCTGTACTTGTATTTCCTGTTCTTAAAGCAATGGTATTGAAACTGTGGGGGGGGGGGGAAGACTCCTGTCTTAGAGCTCTAGATTGTGCAAAGTTCCTTCCCATATATGCTGGACAGAGCTGAGAGAGCAACTGGGAATTAAATACTGAAAGATGGTGCGAGTAGGCGTCAGAAAGAATGCTGGGTATGTGTGTATTGTGTGTGTGTGTGTGTGTGTGTGTGTGTGTGTGTGTGTGTGATTTCTCCAGGTAGTCCAGAAAAAAGCAATCTGGACTGGTGTCAGCATGAAACAAGATTTTGATGCTTAAATATTTGCAAAATTCAATGAAGATCTGTGATTTCAATTAACACATACTAAAAAAAATGACAGGAAATGAAACAGGATCTGTTGTGGGGAGTGATTATAGGTGGGAGGCAGGGAGAGCAGAGAGGGTAAATGAGAATGAACGTGGTTTACATAGTTTGTTTGCATGTAAAAAATAGAACAATTGGGGCTTGGAATGTGGCTTAGCGGTACAGTGCTTGCCTACCATGCTCGAAGTCCTGGGTTCAATTCCTCAGCACCAGAAAAGGCTAGAAGTAGCGCAGTGACTCAAGTGGTGGCCTGGAGCAAAAAGAAGCCAGGGTCAGGGCTGGGAATATGACCTAGTGGTAAAGTGCTCACCTCCTATACATGAAGCCCTGGGTTCGATTCCTCAGCACCACATATATAGAAAAAAGTCAGAAGTGGCTCTGTGGCTCAAGAGGTTGAGTGCTAAAGAGAAGCCAGGTACAGTGCTCAGGCCCTGGCACGCCCCAGGACTGGCAACAAAAACAAAACAAAACAAAACAAAAAAAAGAAGCCAGGGTCAGTGCTCAGTCCCCTACCTAGTTCAAGCACCAAGACCAACACACCCAAAAAAATCTAAAACAAAAACATTATCTGGATACTGGTGGCTCATGCCTATAATCCTAGCTACACAGGAGGCTGAAATCTAAGGGTGTTGGGGTGGAGGGAAGGTGAGAGAAAGATGGAGGAGGTAACAAGTTTGACAAGAAATGTACTCACTACATTTGTAACTGTAACCCCTCTATACATCACCTTGACAATAAAATTAAAATTTAAAAAATCTGAGGGTTAATATCCATACTGAAAAGAACTCCAAAGATAATGAAGCAAAGGACTTCTTAATTAGTCTTGTAGTATCTAGAGGACCCTATATTCTTTACCTTACATATAGTATATATACATGCACCTCTGAGGGAAGCTGGGACGAGGGCACAGAGTGAGTGGAAAACAGGTGAAAAAAATACAGTAGAGGGGGCCCAACATCTGCATTGATTAAAGCAAACTAAGCAACTCAAGGGCAGGGGGGTAGGGGGATGAGAGAAAAAGAAGAAACAGATTACACTAAATAAAAGGAAAGAAATGTACCTCTTACCCAACCAGGAAGGAATTGTTTTATTGTTAATGATCATACAGTTCATAAGCATTGTAGACTAGAATGACAATGTCCATCATGGGGAAGATTTTAAAAAATGATGAAAGCAAAGTGGGGGGAGGAAAGCAGGAGAAAAATGAGGAAGGAGGTAACAAGAATGCCAAGAAATGTATATGTATTCATATTCACTACATTAAGTATGTAACTGTAATCCCTCTGTACATCATGTTGACAATTTATTTTAAAGCTAGAAAAAAAATATCTGAGGATCGTAGCTCAAAGCCATCCCAGGAAGAAAAGCCTGTGAGATTCTTATCTCCAATTAATCACAGAAAAAGCTGGAAGTGGTGTCGTGGCTGAAGTGGTAGAATGCTCACCTTGAGCAAAAGGAGCTCAGCGACAATGCCCAGGCCCTGAGTTCAAGCCCCAGGACCAGCAAAAAAAGAAAGAAAGGAAAAAAGGAAGGAGGGAGGGGCTGGGGATATAGCCTAGTGGCAAGAGTGCCTGCCTCGGATACACGAGGCCCTAGGTTCGATTCCCCAGCACCACATATACAGAAAACGGCCAGAAGCGGCGCTGTGGCTCAAGTGGCGGAGTGCTAGCCTTGAGCGGGAAGAAGCCAGGGACAGTGCTCAGGCCCTGAGTCCAAGGCCCAGGACTGGCCAAAAAAAAAAAAAAAAAAGGAAGGAGGGAAGGAGAAAAAGAAATAGGAGTAAAATTGGCAGAAACATTGTGTTTTTCCATGAAAACTTTATTTCAGTTGTGTATGTATCCTAGCACTGGGTAGTAATGTATTTTTTCTTCTTTGTATAACCAGTACGTTGGACTTGACCTCAAATATTAGCCTCCAGAGTAGCTAGGATCATAGCCACCAGCCCTCTGCTTAAATGTATTTTTATAATGGGTTAGGCTCAATAAAATTGGAAGGGTAGTTGCTAAGGAAGCGCCTCAAGCTGATGTTTAGTCTAGAAGAACTAACCTTTGGATTGCACTAGAAAAAAATCAAAGTTCACAAGAAGTAAAAAGGAAATGCTATTTACAGGCAGAGAAAGCTGTGTAGGGAAGAGGCCTTGGGAGAAAGTCTGACAACAAGGCTTGGCGCAGTCCTGGAGCCTGAGAAAAGGTCTACTGTGGTGCGGGGACTCATCTACTGACAATCTGAATTTTGGATCAAAGGGTAGTGTGACACACAAAGAAAAGACTCAGCAAATGGCAACCCCCCAGAAGTGGAGGATCAAGGAGGAGTTCCAGTTGACTGGGTCAAACTTCAAGTGAGACCAGAAAGGAAGAGGAAGAAGGTAGAGGAAGAAGCCGTAAGTTCCTTCTTTTCAAACATACACAGAATCAGATAATCCCACAGTTTGTTCTTCACTCACTGTCTAATAAAATAACATTTTTAAATTGCTATGTGCGTCATTAAGAAAGAATCTCGGCTAACTTTGAAGATGTTAATGGCTTATATTCAGTTTGGATTCTGAGAGTATTCTTCCTATCACATAGAGAAAGTGTGCAAGAACAGGGAGTCATGGGACTGGGAATATGGTCTAGTGGTAGAGTGCTTGCCTTGCATATGTGAAGCCCTGGGTTTGATTCCTCAGCACCACATATATAGAAAAGGCCAGAAGTGGTGCTGTGGCTCAAGTGGCAGAGTACTAGCCTTGAGCAAAAAGAAGCCAGGGACAGTTCTCAGGCCCTGAGTTCAAGCCCCAGGACAAAAAAATAAAAATAAAAAATCCCAAAACAAACAAACAACAACAAAAAAAGAAACCAGGGAGCCAGTTAACTAATTATTCATTATTCTCAAGAATAAATCAAGACAGCAGAAAAGGAAATTATGGAAACAATACCATTCACAACATCTAAGAAAAGAACAAACTACCTAGGGATTACTAACCAAAAATGTAAAAGATCTATTTGATGAAAACTATAAAAATCAAAGAGAACACCAAGAGATGGAAAGACCTCCCATGCTCATGGATAGGCAGAATCAATATAGTGAAAATGGCCATATTGCCAAAGATGTTATACAAATTCAACGCAATCCCCATAAAAGTCCCAGCCACATTCTTTACTGAAATAGAGAAAAGAATCCAAAAATTCATAAAGAGTAACAAAAGACCTAGAATAGGCAAAGCAAGTCTAGACAAAAGAAGCAGTGCAGGAGGTATCACAATACCAGACTTCAAGCTCTATTATAGAGCCTTCATAACAAAAACAGCCTGGTATTGGCACAGATCTGAAGATCAATGGAATAGGGTAGAAGAGCCAGAAATAAAACCACATATTTACAGTCAGCTGATATTTGACAAAGGAGCCAAAGACATACAATGGAAAAAACATAGCCTTTTCAACTATTGGTGCTGGGAAAACTGGGCAGCCACATGCAGAAAACTCAAAGTGAATCCTAGCCTATCACCTACACCAAGACCAACTCAAAATGGATCAAGGACCTCAACATCAGACCTGAAGCCCTGAAGCTACTGAAGGACAGAGTAGGAAGGACACTAGAGTTTATAGGCATAGGCAGGAACTTCCTGAATAGAGTTCCAGGGGCACAACAGTTAGGGGAGAGACTCGACAAATGGGACTACTACAAAATAAAAAGTTCCTGCACAGCTAAAGACATAGCCACTAAACTAGAAAGACAGCCAACCATTTGGAAAAAGATCTTCACCATCACAGCAACAGACAAAGGCTGTCATCTACAGAGAATTCAAGAAATTAACCCCTTCCAAACCTAGTAAACCAATTATTAAATGGTCAAGGGAGCTAAAGAGAGATTTCACAGGGGCTGGGAATATGGTCTAGTGGCAAGAGTGCTTGACTCATATACATGAAGCCCCGGGTTTGATTCCCCAGCACCACATATGTAGAAAATGGCCAGAAGTGGTGCTGTGGCTCAAGTGGCAGAGTGCTAGCCTTGAGCAAAAAGAAGCCAGGGACAGTGCTCAGGCCCTGAGTCCAAGGTCCAGGACTGGCAAAAAAAGAGAGAGAGAGAGAGAGAGAGATTTCACAGAAGAAGAAATAAAAATGGCAAAGAAACATACGAGGAAATGTTCAACATTCCTGGCAGTAAAAGAAATGCCACCTCACCCCAGTTAGAATGGCCTATACTCTGAACTCAGGCAACAACAAATGCTGGAAGGGATGTGGAAAAAGAGGAACCCTTCCCCACTGTTAGCGGGAGTGTAAACTAGTACAACCACTCTGGAGAACAGTATGGAGGTTCCTCAAAAAACTTAGCATAGGGGGCTGGGAATATGGCCTTGTGGCAAGAGCGCTTGCCTCCTACACATGAAGCTCTCGGTTCGATTCCCCAGCACCCCATACATGGAAAACGGCCAGAAGGGGCGCTGTGGCTCAGGTGGCAGAGTGCTAGCCTTGAGCGGGAAGAAGCCAGGGACTGTGCTCAGGCCCTGAGTCCAAGGCCCAGGACTGTCCAAAAAAAAAAACAACTTAGCATAGACATATCCTATGACCCAGCCGTACCACTTCTAGGCATCTATCTAGAACAACAGGATCCAGGATACCACAAAGACACCTGCACATCCATGTTTACCACTGCATAATTCACAATAGCCAAAATATGAAAACAACCCAGATGCCCCAATACAGATGAATGGATCCAAAAAATGTGGTACCTGTACACAATGGAATTCTACACAACGATTAGAAATGATAAAATAATGGCATTCGCAGGGAAATGGAGAGGTCTGGAACAAATAATGTTGAGCGAGACAAACCTAGAACACAGAGAACAAAGGCACATGGTCTCCTTGATATGTGGATGTTAGAAATAAAAAACAAAAACATGGGGCTGGGATATGGCCTAGTGGCAAGAGTGCTTGCCTTGTATACATGAGGCCCTGGGTTCGATTCCCCAGCACCACATATACAGAAAATGGCCAGAAGTGGCTCTTTGGCTCAAGTGGCAGAGTGCTAGCCTTGAGCAAGAAGAAGCCAGGGACAGTGCTCAGGCCCTGAGTCCAAGGCCCAGGACTGGCAAAAAAAAAAAACACAAAAAAAAAAACATGTCAAAGAAAGCAGGACCCAAGGTTCCAATTCACAGGGAGACCAAAAAAAAAAAAAAAAAAAAAAAAGGTGGGGGGCTGCCTTGGGAGAAAGGCACTCAAAAGTGAAACAAACTCTAAATTATATGTACATAAATGCATATGTACATAATTTAACATCCAAAGAACACCAAAGATAAAGAAGCAGAAGACGTCTTTGCAATCAGTCTTAGAGAAACTAAAGGACCCTATACCCTTTCCTCACACAAGATGTACACAGGTACACATCTGAAAGAAGCTGGAAGGAGAACACAGAATGAATGGAAAATGGGGGGAGAAATACAGTAGAAAGGGACCAACAGCTGCAACGGGGAAAACAAACCAACTCAAGGGCAGCAGGGAGGGGGAAAAATTAGAGAAAAAGAAGGATCAGATTACACAAAGCAAAAGAAAAAAGATGCATATGTATATGTCACCTGAGCTGGAAGGAATTGTTTTACAGTCACTAATCATAGAGGACATAAGCATTATAGACTAGAGTGACAATTGGCATTAAGGATAAAATCTGTTTATTTTATTTTAAATTTTTATTTTTGAAAAAATAACTAAGAAAGCAAGGGGGTGGCATTGAGGGGCTGGGGGCCAGGGAAGGAGGGGGAAAATGAGGAAGGGGATAACAGGCATGACAAGAAATGTATATGTATTCACTACCTTAAGCAGGTAACTGTAACCCCTCTGTACATCATCCTGACAATAGAAAAAGAATAAATCAGTCATAGACTGAAGCCCACTTGATGTGAATTATGCTGATATACAGAAAAGGGTTGTGGCTGCCACTCTGAACTATAAAGTTGACTTCTCCCTTCCCCTTCCCCCTCTCTTCACTCTCCTCTCCTGTTCCCTTCTTCCCACCCCTTCCATTCCTCTCTCTTCTTCTCCCTTCCCAGCAAGTTGTGCAGTGAGCAAACTGTTCACCAATTGTGTGGATGGAGTCCTTTTCTGGGCTGAGGGTAGAGTGCTTGCCTAGCATGTACAAAGTCTTGGCTGCTCAACCGGCCCTAAAGGAAGAAAAAAAAGGCCTTTTCTTTCTTTATTTTTATTTTTTTATTTTTTTGGCCAGTCCTGGGGCTTGAACACAGGGCCTGAGCACTGTCCCTGGCTTCTTTTTCTCAAGGCTAGCACTCTGCCACTTGAGCCACAGCGCCACTTCTGGCCGTTTTCTGTATATGTGGTGCTGGGGAATTGAACCCAGGGCCTCATGTATACGAGGCAAGCACTCTTGCCACTAGGCCATATCCCCAGCCAAAAAAGGCCTTTTCTTATCATTGCACCTTGAGAAATAATATTTAGGAACTAATTCTAAGCTTAGGTATTTCTTAGAAATATTTACATGAGTGTATCATAAACTGACATTTTCTCAGAACTCCAACCTCATGTCTGTGGATTCACTTTTACACCTTACAGGTGAAATGAGGGAAAAGGTATTATCAGGAAGCAGAGAGGCAAGCACATGGAAATAGACATAGGTTTCAGCATTAATACTGCAGGCCTGAATTTGAATCCTTACTCTGAAGGTTATTAGATGGATATTCCTAGATCTGTTACTTGACCTTTCCAGGTTTTTATTTCTTTACTAAAACATTGACTTGCATACTACCCACCTCCTAGGACTGTTGGAAAGATTAAACATGAAAGTTGCTGGGACAGAGATAGTCAATGAGTGTTATCTTTTTTCCTAGTAAAAAAGCTCTGGACTAGAATGTTCCTTCATCTCCTTGGGACTCCAGCAATCTCACATCTCACTGTTTAATATTAGTATTGAAGCTGAATTGCACACCCCTTAAATACACACATTAAAGATTTAAACCCCAAACCAGGCATCTCGTGCCTGTAATCAAAGCTACTGAGGGTGAGATCTGAGGATTGCCAGTTCATAACCAACAGGAGCAGGAAGGTTCTATGAAATTCTTACCACCAAAAAGCTGGACGTAGAGCTGTGGTTCAAGTGGTAGAGTACTAGTCTTGAGCAAAAACACTCAGGGATGGTACCGAGGCCCTGAATTCAAGCCACAGTAGAGATACCAAAAAAAGAAACAAACAAACAAAAAAAAAACCCAAACCAATTAACCCCAGTATTTCAGTATGTGATATTTTAACATATGGGCCTAGGAGGAGTTAATTAAGTTCTCATAAGGCTGTGGGGGTAGGGGCTGATCCAATCCAACTGCTGTCCTAGAAAGAGGAAATTAGGATGCACACATGGAAATAATCAGGGATGCTCAGATAAAAAGGTGTCTTGAAGACACAAGCTGGAGGCATCCATCTGTAAGCCCAGGACAGAGGCCTCTGCAGAAACCGACTCCTTGGTTTTGGATTTCCAGCTCCAAACACTGTGAACAAGTAAGTTTCTATTATTTAAACCATGCAGACACTGGCAGCTAATACTATTAGCATTTTAGAAGCATGTTGAACTGTAGGGACCAGACCAGAAACAGATTTTATCCAAATTTGTAGTTAATTAGCTTTCTGACCCAGGGTGAGTCATTGAACTTTTCCCTACCACATTTTCCACCTCTAAACCAGGGTGGTAAGATCCACTGAGATGGGCAGAGAGACCCTGTCCCAAAACAGGTGTCCTGTCAACAATCCTTTCCTTTCCTTTTTCTCTCCTTTTCATCAGTTACTCAGAAGACTGGATAGACCAAGCAACCCACTTACTTTCTTCCTGCTCCCATCTGTGATTCTAGATAGTCTTAGCGTAAGAGTAATTTTCCTTTCCCCTCACTTTGTCTCATGCAACACACAAATTGACCCCAGAAAAACACCATGTAACTTCTTTTTTTGCCAATCCTGGAGCTTGAACTCTGGGCCTGAGCACTGTCCCTGGCTTCTTTTTGCTTAAGACTAGCACTCTACCACTTGAGCCACAGTGCCACTTCTGGTCTTTTCTATATATGTGGTGCTGAGGAATCGAACCCAGAGCTTCATGTATAGGAGGTAAGCACTCTACCACTAGGCCATATTCCCAGCCCCACCATGTAACTTTTATCATCAATTCAGAGGGACCTGGTAAAAGCCCAACAGATCAGCTAACCACGCCTAAAGTTTCCCCTGCAGGGAAATCCAGGCCGCTGCAGAAAACCACAGCTGTCCACAAGAACAGCTGCCAGGCATGCTTCAGATGAGCAGACACCCAAACTTGACATTTGGCTCTAAAACTTAAATCCCATTCCTGTCCCCACTGTACCTGGCTGATCAATACAGTTACTCTCTTCATGGTAAACTAAAAGTCATTATAAAGCAACGTTTCATTTTCTCTGTTTCTGTTTCACTAAGGCTCAATGTTCCTGTTTGGTGAGAAGAGACTATGCACAAAGGAGAACCGGGAACTGCTAGTGGGTTCCAGTGGCTCAAGCTTGTCCTTTCAGCTACTCAGCGGCTGAGAGCTGGAGGACTGAAGTTCAAAGCAAAAGTATATGAGACTGTTTAACCAGCACAAAGCCAGGCTGGGGGCATGGCTAACATAATAGAATATAAGCCATAAACGAAAATGACAAGTAAGATCTTGAGGTCCTGAGTTCAAGTTCTAGTGCTAGCACAAAAAATAAACAGAGAGGGGCTGGGAATATGGACTAGTGGTAAAGAGCTCGCCTCGTGTGCATGAAGCCCTGGGTTTGATTCCTCAGCACCACGTATATAGAAAAAGCTGGAAGTGGGACTGTGGCTCAAGTGGCAGAGTGCTAGCCTTGAGCAAAAAGAAGCCAGGGACAGTGCTCAGGCCCCAAGTTCAAGCCCCTAAAACAAAACCAAACAAAAAATAGAGAAACACTGAACAGACCTTTCTTTTTCTAAAATATAAAAAGAATGATTGGAAGCCTGGACTAGTAATGGATGCTTATAATCCCAACACTCAGGAGGTTGAGGCAAGAGGGTTGTGAATTTAAGACCAACTCTGGTTACATACTTCCAAAATCCAAGCAAGCAAACCAAAAAAATGCTTGGACTCACAGAAGGAAAGATAAGCATAAGCACAAGTAGTGAGCAAGTGGGACTTGAGACCTGAAGACCAAACAGGTTGAAATTCACACTTTTTTTCCAACCTATTACAGTTGATTTATTCATTCTACAGCTTAAAATGAAATGTTGTGAATTTTCAATATGTATTTTACAGGGGAGAAGCAGGCCAGGAATGAGAAAGGGACAGAAAGAGAGAGGGGGGGAAAGGAGAAGGAGACAGATAGGGAAAGAAGTGAGTTGGTTTGTTTGGATAAAGCATATTGCTACTGCAGAAGGAACTAAGCTATCCTGTACCTTCAGTCCTAGCAGACTTCTAGCACATTCGGCCCCTCAGTCACCACCATTCTGGGCGAGATTAGCAGTGGCAGTCCATGAACTCCCGCCTGGAGACAAAAAGCCAGAGGCCCCCACTGGTACACAGACTCCAGAAAGCCAAGTTACACTTAGGGCTGGAGAAATCTCCCTGCTCTTCCCCTATGAATGAGATTCTTGTGTACTCTTTCCTCTGACTAGTACAAAATACCAGGAACTTACATAATTTCTGGTTTCAAAAAAGGGAGTTCTGACATTAGCTCATGTGATTTAGAGCACTATCAGACCTCACTCCAAATGATTTTCTACATTCAGGGGTTTCCAGGAATGGTGATACCACCAGCTTATGTGGTGGGTTTATCTGATGTGAAATTTGGGGCATCTAACACAGCTGGAATTTATTTTTTTGCCAGTCCTGGGGTTTGGGCTCAGGGACTGAGCACTTTCCCTGGCTTCTTCTTCTTCTTTTTTTTTAATAGTATAACCAAATGTATTTTTGTAAAATTATAAATCAGTAATGCATTTAAACATATAACTTGAAAACATTTTGCACAAAGAACTTACAGACCATTTACTTAATAACAAAATGTCCAGCTGTTTAATAAAATAGTCTTAATAAGTAAAATCTAATTTCCAAGACAAAGAAAGCATTATGACAGAAATATTTATGCAGTTGGAAGATTTTTGTGCCAAACGCAGAACTTAAGCCAAAACTTTAGGGGCTGGGTATCAAACACTATTGGCTAGTTTGTCCCTGGCTTCTTTTTGCTCAAGGCTAGCACTCTACCACTTGAGCCACAGCGCCCACTTCTGGCCTTTTCTGCTTATGTGGTACTGAGGAATCGAACCCAGGGTTTCATGTATGCAAGGCAAGCACTCTGCTCTAAGCCATATTCCCAACCCAGAATTTTTTATTTTGCCAGTCCTGGAGCTTGAACTCTTGGCCGGGTGCTGTCCCTGAGCTTTTTGTGCTCAAGCACTCCACCACTTGAGCCACAGCACTGCTTCAGGCTTGTTCTAGGTAATTTATTGGAGATAAGAGTTTCATAGACTTTCCTGCTGGGGCTGGCTTTGAACTGTGACTCTCAGATCTCAGCCTCCTGAGTACCTAGGATTTACAAGCATGAGCCACCAGTGCCTGGCATGATAAAAATTTTGTTGAAGTTTTCATTTCTCTTGGTTATCTATGTAAGATATGAATTTCTAGATCATCTGACATATTTGAGGAAATGCCAGGCTATTTTTTTTTCAAAGAAGTAGCATTACTTTACATCACCGAGAATGGGGATCAATGATTTCAATTTCTCTGCTCCTTGTCAGCACTTGTTAGTTATTGTTTTTTGTTGTAGTAGTAGCAGTGGCTTGTTGTTGTTGATTATTCTGGACAGGATCCCACTATGTAGTTCAGACCAGCCTCAAACTCTTCAAGTTCCTTCTGCCTCAGCCTCCCAATGCCGGAATTACAGGCATGTTCCACCATGCCTGGCTCCCAGCTGTCCTTTATATTATAGCCATTCCAGTGGATAGGAGATGCTATTTCTTTGTGGTTTTTCAACCATTTGTTCATGCATGTATTCACTCCTTTAAAAAATAAACAGATGAAGTAGTTGTGACAAGTACTAGGAAACAACTGGGTACTGTTGAGTACTATCATAGAAACAAATGTCATAGTTCAGGAAGCTAGGAAGGTGACATTTAAACAGAGGCCTTCAGGACAGATGGAAATACACAGGAAAGTGCCAGGCAGGGAAGCGCAAATGCACAGAATGTAGGATAAGAGCTCAGCTAATTCTAAGAACTGAAAAGGATGCCCAGAAATTGGATTGCAAGTAGGAAAGTGGCATGAGATTCGGGTAGAGGGTGGCAAAAGATGGGAAGGAGTTTATCTTTACCCTAAATATAATGGGAAGTCCTGAAAGCTTCAGTGCTGAGGGAGGCATGGCGGTGCTTGTGTTTTACGATTATCTTTGCTGCTGCTTTGTGAACCCACAAGAAGGGATTGTACTTGGCCAGGTGAATCAACATTAATTTGAATAAAAAAGGAGACTCAAGCCTCTACGCTGTATTTGAGGATGAGAACAAACAAGACTTGAGAGGTGAGTGAAAGGGAGGAGTCAGCAATGACATTCAAGTCTCTGGCATTCACGATTGGGTAGATGTGATGTCATTCCCCAAGACAGAGGAACAACACACTCAGAATGAGTTAGCAGAGGCAGAGGCTGTATATTAGGAGTGGCACACACCTGTCATCCAGCTCTTCAGGAGGCTGTGGCCAGAGAAATACTTGACCCTAATCTAGGTAAACACTAGGTCAAAATAAAAAACAAGGCCTGGGAATGTGCTTGCCTAGCATGCTTGAAGTCCTGGGTTTGATTCTTCAGCACCACATAAATAGAAAAGGCCTGAAGTGGCATTGTGGTTCAAGAGGTAGAGTGCTAGACCTGAGCAAAAAGAAGCTCGAGGACTGTGCTCAGGCCCTGAGTCCAAGCCCCAGGACTGGCAAAAATAAATGGTGGAAATGGGTCAGGTGGTAGAGTGTCAGCCATCAAGCCAGAGGCCCTGAGTTCAAACTCCAGTACTGCCATGTAGTCCTTATTGCTGGCTGCACAATGTGCTTAAAGAAATCCTCACAACTCTCTTTTTTTTTTTTTTTTTTTGGCCAGTTCTGGGCCTTGGACTCAGGGCCTGAGCTCTGTCCCTGGCTTCCTTTTGCTCAAGGCTAGCACTCTGCCACTTGAGCCACAGCGCCACTTCTGGCCGTTTTCTGTATATGTGGTGCTGGGGAATCGAACCCAGGGCCTCATGTATACGAGGCAAGCTCTCTTGCCACTAGGCCATATCCCCAGCCCACAACTTTCAATTCGTTTTCTGTAGACACTATGTTTCTCAGGGCACACATCTGTTTTCTGGGCTATGTGCTATTCTACCACAATTGAGTTTTGTATTTACCTTTACTACAGACTTAAATTCTCTCTAACTTGTATGAATTCTAACTTGAACACATTTTTTCCCATTCATCTCCAGAATGTCTGTCTCTTCCACCCACTCTTTAGATTTAAGCACTTTCCCAGTACTGGAAGTACGATGATTTAATTGAAATCAAAGAAATGAAAACGGAAATAACTATGTGTCACCTATCCAATTACATTTTTAAAAAAAGGATTCTATTCAATACCAATACCAGGGTTTGGGGTGCGATGGGAAAGGAATTCTCCTGTGCTCTGCCAATATGGAGGTAAGCTGTTGCTATCCTTTGGAGGACAAGTTATCAATATGTATTTAAAAACTTCAGACATTGCTGGGCACCAGTGGTTGTACAGTGCCTGTAATCCTAGCTACTCAGGAGGCTGAGATCTGAAGTTTATAGTTCAAAGTCAGCCTGATCAGAAGAGTCCATGAGACTCTAATCTCCAATTAACCCCTCCCCACCCCCAAAAAAACCCTAAAGTGGATCTATTTTTCAAGTGATAGAGTACTAGCCTTGAGCAAAATAAAAGCTCAGGAACAGTGCCCAGGTTCTGAATTCAAGTCCTAGAACCTGAACAAAAACCCTTAGACATTTGAAGATTCTCTGACCGTTGTTAGTTCTCTCTCTCTCTCTCTCTCTCTCTCTCTCTCTCTCTCTCTCTCTCTCTCTCTCTCTCTCTCTCTCTCTCCCTCTCTCCCTCTCTCTCCCTCTCTCTCCCTTGCTCTCTTGCCAGTCCTGGGACTTGAACCCAGGGACTGCACACTGTCCCTGAGTTTCTTTTGCTCAAGGCTACCACTCTACTACCACTTGAGCCACAGTGCCACTTCCATCTTTTTCTGTGTATGTGGTACTGAGAAATCGAACCCAGGGCTTCACGCATGCTAAGCAAGCACTCTACCACCAAGCCACATTCCCAGTCCTAGTTAGTTCTCTTTAAAACTTTTATCCTAAAGAAATATGAGTATACAAAAGTACAGTAACAAGGAAAGATAAAGAGTTGCTTTAAATAAATGGATATATCCATTAAATGAAATAAAAATGAAATAAAAAGAGAGGAAAATAGTCCGATGTGGTGGTGCATTCCTATAATTCCAGTTACATGTGATGCTGAGGCAAGTATTGCCAGTGCAAGACCAGTCTAGGTAACCTAGTAAGCCATCATCTTCCAAACTACTGTATGTGGTTATAGTGGAAAATGCTCATGTCATAAAACAATGTATATGAAGAGCACATTTACATATACAAGGCTTATAAAATGGGGCATAAGTATTTCAGCAAGATCTTAACAGTAGCTACCTTGAAAGGCAATACAATAGGTGCTTTTTCGTTTCTAATTTCTCCAGTTAATGTACATTAAAGATAAAAGGTGCACATGTAAAACAAAGCAAGCTGTGGCTTTCCCACACAGGTGTGCTTGAGGTAGTTTCAATAAACATAACAGTTACAGCTGCTTGGTCTGAATAAACCAACCGTCTTAAACAATACTTACAACATGAAGTGCAATTATCAAATTAAATATAGAATTTGTGTCACTCCTTGAAAATCAACAAAACCATTGTTTAAAGAACTAAAACAGGACATGAATTCCCAAAACAAGATTCCAGGGAGAAAAACCATGGTCTGAAAATATCTACCATGGCATTAATAAAATTTAATAAACAACAACACAACAAACCCAAAAGAAGGAAGTTAAGCATCAGAGAGAGCATAAGGAACTCAGAAAAGTAGCAAACACATAAGGTTTCATAATATTGATATTCTGGAATGAGATTACCTGGTTTCAGGTCTTGGTGCTAACCACTTAGTACTTATGTAATCTTTAGTTGCCTGTTTTTCCCTGCGCCTATTCCTTATTCATAACTCCTTATTTCATGAGGCTTAAAGAAATCCATAGAAGACAGGTGCTGATGGCTCACTTCTATAATCCTAACTACTCAAGTGGCTGAGATGCTGAGATCTGAGGATGGAGGTTCAAAGGCAGCTGAGGAAAGAAAAGTCTACTAGATTTTTATTGCCAGTTAACCAGCAAGAAAGCTGGAAGGGAAGTGTCGCTCAAGTGGTGGAGTACCAGCTGTGAGCCAGAAACCTGAATAAGACCAAAAGGTCATGAGATCAAACTGTATTCAAGCCCCAGAACAAGCACAGAAAAAGGAAGACATTTTTATAATCCATTTATCATGATGCCTGACAATAGTGTCACAAAAAGAGTTAGCGCCTTAAGGATCATATAACATGCTGGTTATTACTCTTTTTTTTTTTTTTTTTTTTTTGGCCAGTCCTGGGCCTTGGACTCAGGGCCTGAGCACTGTCCCTGGCTTCTTCCCGCTCAAGGCTAGCACTCCGCCACTTGAGCCACAGCGCCGCTTCTGCCCGTTTTTCTGTATATGTGGTGCTGGGGAATCGAACCTAGGGCCTCGTGTATCCGAGGCAGGCACTCTTGCCACTAGGCTATCTCCCCAGCCCTGGTTATTACTCTTTAAAAAACATTTATTGTGGGGCTGGGGATATGGCCTTGTGGCAAGAGTGCCTGCCTCATATACATGAGGCCCTGGGTTTGATTCCCCAGCACCACATATACAGAAAATGGCCAGAAGGGGCACTGTGGCTCAAGTGGCAGAGTGCTAGCCTTGAGCAAGAAGCCAGGGACAGTGCTCAGGCCCTGAGTCCAGTCCCCAGGACTGGCCAAAAAAAAAAAAAACATTTATTGTTATTATAAGGTGATGTATAGAGGGCTTACACTTACATAAGTCAGGTAATGAGTGCATTTCCTTTTGGATGTCACCCCTTTCCTCACTCTCTCCCAGTTTTTTCTCCCATTCCCACCCACAGATTATATAGTTCATTTTTCAACACCATGTCCAGTGAGTATCACCGCTGCCTTTGTTGACCCTTTGCCCTTCCATTTCTGTACCTCCTCTTACACTCTTACTACGTATCACTCATATATATCTAATTGAAGTTTCAGAAGTGAGGGAGAGAGAACAGAATAGTAGCAATATTAGAAAAGAGAAGTAAAATGTTTAAGAACTGAAGAAAGACAACATTGAGGTTCAGGTAACTCCCAAAACTCCAAGCAGTATAAACAAAAAAATCTATACTCTGAAGCTCATTTTTCACTAGTAACTAGAAAACAAAATACAATGGAGGGGAGAGGAAAATGGGGAAGGGGGGAAAGTGAGAGAAAAATGAGGGAGGAGGTAACAAGTTGGATAAAAATGTACTCGCTGCCTATGTATGAAACTAACCCCTTTGTACATCACTCTGACAATAAATTAAAATTAATTTAGAAAACACAGTGGGATATCTTCAAATGTGCTAAGGAAAAATAACTGTTGGTACATAGTGGCTAAGTATTTTTTAAAAAAAAAACCAATGTTGTTGCACTATGCCAAAAATAATAGGATTCTGTTTGCAAAATGACATACCAAGATTATAAGGATGGAGGGTGGAGGTATGGCTCAGGTAGTAGAATGCCAACCAATGAGTGAAAGCATCAGATACTGAGTTTGAGCCTCTGTGTGGGATAAAAAAAAAAAAGATTGTAAAGAATAGAAAAATCAAGAGATGGGCAAGATGTTCTGTTTTCCTAACTATTCTATTCACCCATTTCCAGTCCTCCCTAGATTGCCTCTCAAATGGTGGTGCTTCTCATAGTTCTATTCTTATCACTCTTCTCTCAGTCATCAGACTCTTCCTGGGTAATCACTCATACTCACAGTTAGTTAGCAACCACATACTATGGACTATTGTGCTAGACCTCAAATTCAGAGTTCTGGCTCCTTATGAACTGGAGATCAACTAAGTAGTTCAAACTACATGTTTGTTTTTTGTTGCCAGTCCTGGGGCTTGGACTCAGGGCCTGAACACTGTCCCTGGCTTCTTTTTGCTCAAGGCTAGCACTCTCCCACTTGAGCCACGACAGTTCTGGCCATTTTCTATATATGTTGTGCTGAGGAATCAAACCCAGGGCTTCATGTATAAGAGGCAAGCACTCTTGTCACTAGGCCATATTCCCAGCCCAACCTACATGTTTTTAAACTGGTTATGTTCAAAGTTTTCCTTTCTCCCAAGCCTCTATTTTTATTTATTTGGGGTTACTGGGGTTTAAACTCAGGGCCTCATACTTTCAGATGGGCAGTCTACTAGTTGCATCACTCCACCAACTTCATTTCCTCGTTTCCACACTTAACTGAAAATGTTTCTAAGAGCTATGCAAGGAACATTTATGCTCAAGGCTGGGTTTTTTTGAACGTTTAAAATGACAAATAGCTTAGTCAAGATCCCGCACAAATGGCAAATGAATAAAGGCAAAGGAATGCTGGGAATCCAACAAGAGGAGCTGAACTCTAGAAATCTACTTATTCCTACAATTCTATTCTTTTCGTTTTGCCGGTCCTGGGCCTTGAACTCTGGGCCTGGGCACTGTCCCAGAGCCTTTTTATGCCCAAGACTAGTGCTCTTGAGCCACAGCGCCACTTTCAGCTTTCTGGTGTTTAACTGGAGATCAGAGTCTCACGGACTTTCCTACCCGGGCTGGCTTCGAACCGCAATCCTGAGTAACTAGGATTACAGGCGTGAGCCACCGGCGCCTGGCTCCAACACTCTCTTTCTTAACATACGTTTTTATTTTCTTTAGTTGTACAAAGGAGTTGTCTTGATCAATGTCACCCTTTTCAGCATTCTCCCATCCCTCTCAACTCCACCCTACATAAAAATATTCTGGAACTCGTCTAGTTCACGGAGCGGGAGCGAAGTTGGAAAAGACAAAACTCGGGCAACAAACAAAGCCCAAAGGAAGGGAACGCTGGAAAGAAAGGACTTCCGGTTCTGGGTAAACTTCCGGAACCAACCACCGGAAGACCCAATCAGAAGCCTCCTTTAGGAGCCAATGGGAGCGCAGATTACAAAGAGCCAATCGGCGCGGCGCTGTCACTGTTATGGTCCTGTCAGGGCGCCGGCGTCGTGGTGCTTGGGCGCTCGCCACCGAGAAGACGGTGTTGGGGCTCAGTCCGGGAGAGACTCGCGGTCTGCTTCGCTGGTGTCAGGCCTCGCCCCGGCCTGCTCTTCGGGCTTCGCAGGCCGCACGGTAGCGCGAGCAGGCGGGCCGGGGCCGCGGCCTCCTCGGAGCCTGGGCCCAGCCGCAGCCTCCGCCACCGCCGCAGGCTCCGAGGGGCGGCGGGATGGAACCGCCGGGCCCGCCCCCGGCCTATGCCCCCGCCAACGGGGACTTCACCTTTGTCTCCTCGGCGGACGCCGAAGGTGAGCTGGCGGGGACGGTGCGGGCCGGGGTCCTCGAGGCCTCCGCTTTCCCACAGGCTCCGAGTAGCCGGAGGGGGTGTGGGGTGCGGGCCGGGTTGGGACACCGGCCCTCCAGAGGCCTCCACCTCCCCACTGGTTCCGAGTCACCGGACGGTCACCTCCAGGGGTTCGGCCGAACCCCAAGTTCTTATTTCCGAAATTACTCGGACGCGTCGATTGGCCTGAGATGTCCAAGAACGAGCACAAAGTACAGCTGTGTTCTTTTTATCCCTAGAAAATATTTTTTTTTACTCTGTAAACAAACTTTTCCTGAAAGGGTTCTTAGTTTGTGTTGAGTTGGTTATCTTGCCTGAGTGCCTGTTTTCCAATTTGTTGTGTTTGAACTCAATAGCAAAAATAAAGAAGGGTGGGGGAGCTCAGGGATACCTGAAACTTGGGGAATCCGACGTCCCAAAGTGTTGACAGATTCCCTTGTGTTTTCAGGAAACAGTTGTGCTGGGAAAACGATTTTCTCCTTTCTCACTTGCATGCTTAACTCATTGTAACCTGAAGCTTCCTCTGCTAGATGTTTTCAGATGTTACCTTAGTTAGACTTTATGTATTCTAGTAGTCAGATTCCTGCCCGAGATGAAAAGATAAGTTAGTTTAGCTGGAGAAATTTCAGTCTACAGGAGAACCTAGATTTCCCTCAGAAATCTTTCATAATGTAGCACCGAGTTCAACTTGTTATCAAGAGGCAAAATAGATATTGACAAAGAAAACAGCTGGTAAATATTTTATAAAGTGAAATAGAGCAAGTCAAAACATTTCAGTCTTTTTAAATTTATTTTTTTATTTTCAAACGGTTTTACAAGGGGGTTACAATTTTAACATGTCAATTTATTTGTACAGTGCATCCTGATCAGTCACTTTCCTCTCTCACCTTCTCTCACCTGCAGTCACATATAGTTTTCCTGCCATTTCAGCCTTTTTTCATCTGCATTTAGCATAGAACTTAAGGAGAAATATCAAATTTAACTTCTCAAGCTTAAAAAATTGTCTTCATTAGGTATTAGAACCTGGTGTTTGTTCAAATTCATGTACCTGTGTTGATTTTTCATATCCTTCCTTTCCGTAGGATCACTTTTCTTAGGTACATCTAAGATATCTGACAGAATAATGCATCTAGGTTACCCACTGACTCCATATAAAGAAACTTGGAATGAGTAAACTACACCAAATTTATTAAAATGTCTTCATATGTCCTCCAAGTATACACAGTTAGGT